>NC_137701.1:7101388-8415715 GCF_964034855.1 Anser brachyrhynchus
TAAGTGTACCCTGATATTATTATTGAATTTAACTAAATGGTCCTTATGAAAAGTCTGTTGTGATGTAATTGGTTTTTTTGCCAGCTAAATACTCAAAGACAGCACAAGGCCTTACCATTTACTAGTTGCTTTTATCTTGCTCTTTGTGTAGTCTTCCTGTGTATCAGAGGGGTGAAAGCAGACAAAACACAAAAAAGCTCCATCAAGTCTGAGATAAAACTGAAGTTGTTCGGCCATCCTCTATCCCAAATAATCATCCAGCTCAGGTAGATTTTGATGCTATCTCTCATGACTGACTTGTCTACAAGCAGTTCGTGTTAGTTGACTCTTCCACCTTCAATCTTTTTACCAAACAATTCTAGTGTTGCATGCTGGCTTTCTCCAAAGAGACCACTAGAGCAGGTAGGCCAGCTCGTGTCCCCAAGGCAGGATCTAACATGTCTCACAGATAGAGAAGCAAGTCTGGCTACAAGTGGGCTTGCTCTTAACCACTACCAATAACTGCTGCTGCTGGGAATGGGCTGTATCCAGCGTGAATTTGGCTCATGGAATATTGCCTTGGCTCTTTCTTGTTCCCATTGATTTAGTTCTTTTAGAAGCCATTAAATATTTTCAACAATTTGTCCTTCTAGTTTTCTGTGCTTTGTAAGAGGACACTACTAAACAATGATATGATAATATTTTGTTAGTTGTCCAATCAGATCATATTGTAAACCTTACAAGTATCAGTCTTGAATGATGAAGGGTGTTCTCTTAAACAGAGAACACTTTAAGCGTTCTGCCTATGAGCTAACAGTGAATATTATGGAGCAAAGTGGTCAGACAAAAGGCAAATTATCAGGTTTTGTTTTGATAAAAGTAAATATTATTTTAAATTTGAGATCTAAGAACTAGAAATGGCTAAAAAATGTTTTCATTTATTCAAACTGCAGAGATCATTTCTCTCTAAGATGGCTCTTTGCAACAGAATCTTATTCACCGGTGTTGTCTTTTTTCAGTGTGGGGTGGGTTGGGAACAGCAAAGAGGATGACACTAAGTGCTGAAAAAAATATTTCTCCAAACCTCAAATCAATGACCTTAATCCTATGTATTTTTCTTAGACTGAGCACAGAATAAAATATTTGTAGAAAATGTCATAAATGAAGTCATTCCTGCTATTTTGACAATTTTCTTCCCATTCTTATACTGATACTTAATATTATTTAAAATAAGATTCTAGAAAACACTTGCTCAAACAAACAAATAAACATTGTTTTCCAGCTTCCTGCATTTAGTAGCAGAGCTGTCTGAATTGGCCCATCTTAAGTTAATTATTAGCATAGTTACATTTCAGTTGACTCCCAGAAATAAAACACACACAGCCATTCAAGAGTAGCACTTTGTTTACCCCCAAAAGGGAAGCTCTTTTTGTTCTGTCTTGACTGATAATAAGGACAGAGCTTACAATAAATACCAACAACAAAAATGGTCCTAAGCATTAGACAAAATTCTCCAAGTTAACATGTTATTACTGACTGCATTCCTTCTGGTGTTTAAACTGTTATTTACTCTTTAATATTGGCATAAGAATGTCACAGAAGAGAGACTTTTACTCTTCTGTAAGCAGTTGAATCACTCTCTGAGGGATAGGACTATTCCAGATTTTTCTTATTTTCCTGAATCTCAGTGTTTCAAAGAAAAGGGGTGTGAGGTACATGTACTAAAACGAAGATGCAGTTCCTCTTTGAAATCTTAATCATGTTAGTGAAATGAAGAACACAACCAGCACTGTGTTTGTCAGCGTTATCATTTATCATTATTCATTTATCAGCTTTAAAATCTCTGCTCAAAATCTAGTATTGCCTATGCTCTATCCCTATAGGTTTTTATTTATACAGGTTCTCTTTCTATATTCACTAGAGAATTTGCTGCGGATAAGTTTATATAACAATGAAAAATACCTTTCTTAGCAAATGTTTTGGAAATTACAAAAAAAAAGTAAAGGATATTAAAGGAGACAATATAAAGATATAAATCAAAGCAGTGCTGGATAAAAAGCAAGTAGCAAAGAAGGGCAGATATTTAAGTAGGTGTTTAGTACTGTTCTTGCTGCTAAGATTCATGCTCAGTACAAACAAACGTGGCTATAGCATGTTTAATAAAAAAGTGCAGAGTAAGCACTGAAAATTTAACTAATTTTGAGGTTCCCTCTTTTATTAAATATTATTAAGAGAAAAATTCATGTCTAGTTTAAAGGACGGGATGAACTTGATGTTTAAAAATATGTCCTAGTGACAATTTTTGCCAAAGCCCTTTTCAGTAACAAAAAAACTTACGGATACTAAGCGTGCTTCTGTTTGCAAGACGGAAGCTTTCCCCTTACCTTCACATCTCTTTTTTTCAGAAAATTAGTATTAAGAACGTAGGAATGGAGGTACTGGAGAAGATGAGGTTCTTAATCATGGGTTACTCTTTTTTCAACTTCTGACTGTAACATATACTTGTGGAGGGGAAAATAATGTCAGAACTGTCAGAATGGCAGCTTAGCTGATACAGCCTCTCATCTGGGATTTCATGCATCAGTTTGTGTAGTTTAATAGCCCCTGATGCATTTCCTTTCACTTATTCTTCCAGCATCCAAAACAATATGGCAATGAGTTCCGCGATTTAATAAACAAAATAAGGAAATCAAATAATTGTTATATTACTGCCAAGTTGTTTGCTAATAGTACCCAAGAAATATTTTTGCATTTCCCAAACAAAGCTTCTGTTTTTATACTCTATGTATTTCAGTGCTGAGTTGATATTCAAATATTAATCATAAAAACAAAGTTGGAGTTTCAAGATATGGAATACTTAATAAAATGGATTGTTTGTTGTTTTTGCAGCCATATAACAAATTACAAAAGTTCTCCCTGGACAATGAAATCTGATTCAAAAGTTGCCTTACTTCTTCCACTTCATTTGTCAAAGACAATATGAAGTGGTGTCTTCTATACAGATCATTTCTTGAGCATTTTTAGTTTATTTTTATTGTAGTGACTACACTTGCAATCGGTGTATAGCACAGCACTGCAGAACTACGCATATTTAATTTAAGGCAATCAGTTTATATCTGTTCAATCTATTAAAATAGCAACCATACCAAGTAATATGACAGTAGTATAACTCAACATCATTGCAGGCAATGATGTATGGTGAAACATAAGACTAAACACTCAAAGCATTTTATCAGAACCATGGCATTGTCTAAATTTGAGCAAATCCTTTGTTAGCACAGCTGTGCTAAAACAACAGCATAGTAACCTCAATATTTATTCGTCAGATTCGTTCTTAAATGAACAAATAAAAGTTCCCCCCTGAAATTAATTAAATGGTTGACAAATCATGAAACATGATTGCTAAGAATGATTGAAGGTGTCACTTGCCTCAGTAAGGATAGTGGTAGTCCACAACCAGGTTGAACAGCTGCTCCTGATCAAGTTTTAAGAGAGATAGAGGGCAACAGCAAGAAGTAAGGTGTACTGAATTTTTACAGTTTCTTATTACATCTTCTATTTTATAAATAACCCATGATGAAGTTACAGTACTCCACAGGAAAGATTAGCCTTCAAGTGAGATAGCATCTAGTATTGGTCATACTATGCTTCTCACAGGAAGACAGAGGAGGAAAAATATCAGAATATCAGAGAATACTATGTTGAAAGGTTTCAAAGTAGAATCCATTTTTTATTTTGAAAAATATTAATTTTTATAAAAAAGAAAAACTTACAAATGAGGTACACAAGTAGAAATTAAAATAACTGCTGTAGTAACAAAGTAAATTTCTGAAACAGGTTTTTGGAAAAGGCCATGTTTTATTTCAAACAAACTGGGTGTTTGAAAAACTCTGACAAACTATTGGCTGTTAAAGGAATGCGTGATAGAATTTGTTCTCCTTGGGAGGCAGCTCATGCCTTCAGTTGAGTGTGTTAACATTTTTTTTTTTTTTTGAGAATGAAACTGAGTTTTCTGGCTTAAATAGATCATAACCTTACAATTTATAAGCTTGTTACAAGAAATTATGTTATAAGAAGGAGCTTGTCCTTCTTCCATGTTCTGCCTTGGTGTCCACAGCAAAGCAGAGAACCTAATTCCATGTCCACGGGGCTTCCCAAGCATTGGGAAGCACATTGTGTTTGCTACCTGGCTGGTGAAGCAGTGAACTTCTCTTGAGTTTCACCAGGCCCACTCCTTTAGATGTTTCTCCCCTGCTGCCTGCTCACCACTTGTCTTTCTACCCAGAGGAGGTAGCTGTGACACAGGATGTAATGATGCAAATGCAAAATCATTCCCCACACCTTGGAAATATCAGTTGTATGTTTAACATTGCATGGTTACGTGGTATTGGTGACATAAGAGGAATTACAAAAAGGACAGGAGTAGCCATGCTGTGACAAGCCTTTTTTTTTTTTTTTTTTTCCTGAAGGAGAGATAATAGCCACTCTATTATTGTTCAGAACTTTTCTCTAGCCCTGAAAAATTTGTCTTTGTCTGCTTTGTGCCATCAGATTGGTGCTAAACTACTATACAGGGAACGCAGCCTGGTCCCAAAAGTATGTCTAGTTCAAAGGCTCTGTACTAGCGTAGATGACAAGAAAGTCTCCATAAATATATCAGTAAAACATATTTAGTGCTGTGTAGCTTCTTAACTGACTAAATAAGATGATTTGAACTTCTGTTCCACTCTTTTTCTTCCCACTTATCAAATAAAGACCATATGATTTGAAAAGTTGGGATTGCCTTGAGAGGGTTCCAGACCAACAATGAAGTAATTTAGTATTAGAATCTAAATCCCCACAGTACCACAAGTCATGCTGAAGCATTTTGCCTGAGCTGGTAGATCCTCCATATGCTTGTTTGTACTTGCTTCTTGAGGCATTGCCCTATAAATAACAGAAACTGAAATGCAAAGTAGCACTCATCAGGGACAATAAAAACAAGAATTCAGAGACTGATTCATAACTTTTAAGGCTGGGGGGACCCATTATTATTTTGCAGTTTGGTCTTCTGCATAAGATAAACTTTTCCTTGTATTAATGCCTACTGAGATTAGGTGCAGGTTTTTATTTATCCAAATACCATAGAATTGGAGATTTATCTAAAGGGAAAATATTGCCTTTGAAAAATAGCATTGTCTTGTAGCAGTTAAGAGAACTGAGGCAAAATGATTTACCTGGAATACTAGCAAGGTGATAACAATATAGGAGACTTTCCTGGCTTATTGGAATTCCACTAGGTTTCTTAACTTTCTTCGTAGCATTCATAATATACTCTGATATATATATTTGTCATTGAATGCATAGGATATTTACACAACTAGCTATGTCAAGGCATGTAGGCACACAAGCATCCAGCAGCGTCTTGTACATCTTGTGTGCACCCTGATTATGTACTGACTGCATTTAGAGGCATAGCCTGGGTAAGTCCCATCCTTAGGCACACTACAAGGAAAGGTAACCTACCCTAGAAGATCTAAGTGGCAGGTTGGTCTGGGGACAAGGGGCAACGCTATCACAGAATCATAGAGTCAGAATGATTTGAGTTGGAAGAGCCTTTAAAAGTCATCTAGTTCCGCCCCCCTGCCATGGGCATGGACACCTACCACACCAGGTTGCTCAAAACCCCATCCAAGCTGGCCTTAAACAATTCCAGGGATGCAGCATCCACAGCTTATCTGGACAACCTGCTCCAGTGCCTCACCACCCTCATAGTAGTAAATTGAGTGCACGTATCTTGCATAGCCTTAAAAGTCTGTATTTAGGCAATGTACATAGTCAGTTTTGCATGTCTGTGAATCAGAAGCATGCTTGCACTGCAGCTGTGTACTTTGAGTCATAAAAACTGCAAGAATTTTAATGAACAGTTTTACTGTAACTTCTCTTAGTGGTTAGTGTTGGCTTTTTGCTGCTCTTTCTCACTATATATATATATTTACATAATTTTATTTGTCATCGTCCAATAAAATGTATGAACTAATTGATTGAATCAAGCCCGTGATTTTCTCAGAATATCCTCTTTTAATAAGTCTAGATGTGTCTAGTCTAAAATATTCATTTAAAAATCAATGTTTTTACATTCTGAAGGAGTTATTACATCTTCTATAGATTCTGCATTATGTTTATATATTCTGTTAAATCAGAGTTATAACTTAGATTTGTTGGTTTTATTATTGACTGCACTCAATACAGGGGAAAAAAGTTGTAAAGGTCTTTCTTAACTTTTTTTTTTTTTTTAAATGTCTACACTTCAGAAGCCTCCCTTACAAGCAAATGGGATCTTATTTGGATGATCTTTGGGTTCTTTGCATGACAGAATAGAAATTAGAATTTACACAGTTCTAATTATAGCTCTTTATAGTTTAGACTGCTTTGTATTTTGCAAGGTGTGAAGGCTAATGAATAGCAATTGTAATGAATAGTAAATATTTATTCTGGCATATTAGAATGTAATAAATTACAGATAAAATATGCAGGTATATATACTTAAACACCAAATTTGTGGATTATTATATAACATATTTGCATTGCATATTTATCAACGTGTATTTTATAACAGAATAGCTAATTATTACAATTTTCATAACTCTTTCAGATTACTTGGAAAAGTTCTGTGTGAGATGAAAATTTATGCTGCATATATCAGCACCTTTGTTGTGATTTGATGTTGACTACAAGTAATTAGAGTAGCACAGGTTTTAGATATGTGTAAGACATTATACAGCACTTCCTGAATTCTTCTGCAGGCTTGGGATGGATTTTAAGGGGCCTTCATGGACTTTGTAAAGAACCTGTAATGTCAATGCCAGTTACCTTGCAAAAAGCTGCTCTATGAATGGGATGCATAACATCATGATTCTCTCACAGTAATATTCTCTTTCTAGGTTCTCCTTTTATCATGTTTTGTACACAGAAAAAAAAATAAAAATAAAAATGGGGGTTATAGTAATGAAGTTTTCCAAAAATAGAAGAAAATACATTCTGTAATGCAGGCTATAGCTATCAGTGGAAATATAACCTGCTACATCTTTATTTTCCCTTTAACACTTGGGGAAAAAAATTGCATGTAAATGCATGCACTAATAATAGCTGATTAAAATACATTAATTTTACATCACAAAATAATCACCATTAATTTAATTCTAGTACACCATAAAATGGCTAATTCTTTTTCAGCCAGTTCCCATTTCTATTGATAAAGGAGATAAAAGCAGTTTAGAAAATCTCATTAACTGTGCAAAGATACACTCTGATTTTGTGAGTGTGAATTTTATACCTTTAATTGATTACAACGTAATAAACACTAAGGTAAGACAATGTAAAAACTGCTCAGGCAAACACAAATAATGAAATGGAAAGTGAAGCATCCCCTAGGAACAGCAGTTCTCTCAGTGTGCAGGCAGACGGTTCATTCAGTAGGGACTACATTTTAATTCGCCATGTGTAAGCACTGGTATGATATCCTGGGCAGAGCCAGTGCTATACCTGTAGCTTTAATTTGTGGCTGCTGCATTTTAGAGCCTGTACAGATTAGATAGTGTTCCTTATTTACTACATTGTCAAGTGCACCTTTTGTGTAATCAGATAATCAACCTTTATACTAGTTCATGCTAATTTTCTGTTGCACCAATTTCTCAAAGTCCTTCCTGAGACTTTCAAATAACACTTCATCTTTAGCTTGACAACTGCTCCAAAAGAAGCTCTGCTATTCCAATAATCATTATTTATCTACTAGTTCCTACCTTCCCTTCTATTAGAATAGTCGTTTGCTCATGAAACAGGGAGTTAATCGGCTTAATGAGTCATTCTAAATTACTTCCATAGATGTAATTTATTAATAATTCAGAGGACTAGTCAAATGGTTGCCATTAGTTTGTGATCACTTTTCTGCTTTCTGTATTGGATACAGTAGCTACCATGCATTGAAAATAGCATTTGACAATACGGGTAGAAATTGGCAACTGTTTTTAAATATATTTTGCTGCTGGACTTTCAGGAGATAAGCAGAACACGCAGCATTAGGCATATGCAGACTTATAAACTGAGAAAGAGTTGGTTTGGATGGCCTTTAAAACTATTAATTTTTTCCTGTATATCAGCTAAATGCATGTAAAGGTAAGCATTTTCATCATTATTTTTAAGTGCAATTCAATGCATTTAATGAGTGACATCTGACCCCTGAGAGAACTGGAACACAGCTGCTTTCTTGGCAGACAGGAGTTAGAAGTGTGCTGTGTTCTGAAGACTTAGCTATACATTTTATAGAAAGCTAAGAATACATTTTAATATTGCAATATATTGTAATTTCAAACCACATGGAATCTTCTGGGAGCAGACAGGCCACAGATCTCAATAACTTTTGAAATATATCATACGAATGTGGTTTCTTAAATCCTTGTACATCACAGTACTT
This sequence comes from Anser brachyrhynchus, assembly GCF_964034855.1. NCBI lineage: Eukaryota > Metazoa > Chordata > Aves > Anseriformes > Anatidae > Anser > Anser brachyrhynchus. The sequence goes on from NC_137701.1 coordinate 7,109,820, forward strand.
GAATTCTAGTAAAAGAGATGGAAATGGATAAGCAAGAGTTAAAGAACAAGTTGGTTTTTTGTTTGTTTGTTTGTTTTTTAAATACTCTATCCAGAAAAAAAAAAAAAAAAAAAAAAAAAACCCAAAAGATTGGTGCTTAGATCCACATTGTTATATTTTTAAAATATGACCAGAATCTCAATATATTTTATTTCCTTGTGATTATTTGGTCTGGTCAGCACTTAACATTTAAGAACTGTCTTCTGTTTTCTTCCGTTTGCCTACGACATATAGGTGTTCCTTTATTTTATTTTATTTTATTTTATTTTTGAAAGGGATATAGTAATTCTTCCAAGTAAAAAACTGAATTGTTTTTATCCACTATTGAATACAAATAGAATGCCTTGCAGTTTTATTCAACCACATTCCTATAACCACACATAAAATGGCGAGAGAAAACAAATTTTGCCTAGCCAGAGTTTCTAAAAATTATCCTGTTTTAATCTTATATTCATCTCTTTCTCTATATAATATAATCATATTTTACTGCAAAAAGTTAAAGATTCTTACAGTATTTCAAGTAAAAAGCTACAAATAGAGGAATGTACAGAGAGAACCTGATGCAACATTACAAATTAAAAGATACTTCTTATATTAATGAAGAAAGCTGTTTTACTACTATCAAATTTGAAAATATATAAGTATATGAAATTGGGATAATGTCACCCAAAATCTCATTAAGAATTCCTATTTTGTCTTTGTAACATCTGTCATTATCAAAATAAAATTCAACAGTCATTATTGCAGTCCCTGTTGTTAGAAAAAAAATTTACTTTGTACATCTTAGTATGGCAGTTAAAAATCCCTGTGGGGAATTTAATTTGGATCCTTTATAGCAGCAGCATAAACTAATATATTCCAGGGAAGTTAAATTGTCTGTGACTGTTCCAACAGGATGTTAGATAAATCTCAAAGTGTCACCTCTAAAAAAAGTCAAATGTCATGGGTTGCAAAGCTGGAGTAAGAACCGCATGTTAATAGGTCTGTAACAGTTGAAGCACTAAAGCACTTTACGAGTTGGCATTGTGCTGTCCGTGTTTATATCTGCCGCAGGGTTGTACACATGGCATTTAACTTAATGCTGTGATTACATAAAATAGCAGAGTTGGGTATTTAAAGGTTTTAAAGCTGGTTGTAACGTGTAGATTGGCTCCACACATTATTAATTCACACGCACGAACATGAGTAAAGCATTAGATGTCCTGGATCTCCTCAGCTCTTGCCACCAGGACTCGAGTGTGCTTGCTGGCCTGAGAGTCTCCTGCTGGCATCATTCCTATTCAACGCATTGCTTGCAACAGAGACCAATGTATACACACGCTACTGAGCATGGTGAATATTTGACCACTTTCTCTAGGAAATCCATACACAAAGTTGTGCATAATTATTTTTCTGGCTTGCAGGTTGTTTCGTGGAGGATTTGCTAAGCTTTTACCTATTTCTCATGTTTATACTGTATGCTGCCCAGTTGATGATGGCCATGTTTCAAATGTCAGCAACACTCATCCAACTCAAAGGTTCAGGTTTGCATATCACAGTGGAGATACTGGAGACTAACGGACAGTGAATTGTGCTTGATTAACAGTGTGAAATAAAGCTTTTTGGAATGACTAAGCTGATAGATATATCATTAAAGGAAAAACAAAGTGTAGGAAGATAGCAGTGATCGTTCCACATACGTTCTTTGCTGCTGGCCTTCCATGTTAATACTTAGTGCTGCTGAATGCCTCAGTGAAAGGAAGATACGTAAGTTTGAAGTTCCAAACCATTTCATTTTTATTATTTAAAGTATCAATTTTAATTTTTCTTAGTGTCTGTATTTTGAACATGATTTTTATAATTTATTTAACAGTATTAATATACAATGACATGTTTACAGCATTTCATTATATACATATATTCTATAATTTTTTAGGAGTAAATGTAAAAAAAATTTATGACAGTAAACCAGTATATCAGAGTTAACTGAAAGCCTTAGGAAAAAAGATTTCAGAACTTCAGGATAACAGAGGAGAACCCAGTGAAAGATCATTTGTCCCCAGGTCTTCCAAATATAATTGTTTGTGTATTGTATCAGTTTCACAAAGAATAATTGTTGACAAACAGGAAGTGTTGCAATGCATTTTTCAATATTCTTTAATGGCACATGATAATCAGAAATGTTGCATTGATGTCCAGGGAAGGAAATGAGCAATGACCACTTAACACAATCCAAGGCCTTTCTGGAACACAACTGTACCTGCAGGTTTACTGATATAGATGAGGAAATCTATTTAAAAGAACCATTATTTGCTGTTTAAATACAATTTAATAGTAATAGGTGGGAAGTTCTGTTGATTTGACTGCTGAAGTTCCAGACAGAGTTCCTTATTCTCTACATAGGAAATAAGATGGTACATAGAATATATTATTTTCCCACTTTTGAATTTAATTATGGGAATTCTCACAATATATTTGCTAAAATTAGAAGACATGCAAGTTAAAATATTGTCTGTTTCCTTCCTCCTTCCCTCGTCCTGTCCTTGAAAAAAAATCTTATGACCGTGGGTTTGTTTAGTTTGAGAAAACAAAACAAAACAAAAAAACCCTTGCATTTCTTATATTACACCTTGCTATTAAAGAATTATTGATGTCTGCTAAAACACAGAGCTGGCAGTGGCTGCAACATCTGGTAGACCTTCAGAAATTCTAAGTTTCCCTTCACAATAAACTAAATAAAAAGGATGGAAAAGCAAGAAGCAATTCATAAGAAAATGACCTCTTCAATTATTAACTGTTAAAGCTCCCAAGGGCATTATAATAAATGTGCCATAGCTTGAAATGAAGAGACAAAAATTACAACTTCAGGTTACACTTTGTAAGTATAACTTAATATAAATGAATTGCTGAAACACCATATGACTTCCTATGCTGTTATTGCTAGAAACACATTTACTGATTTGCAGATAGAAATTGAATGAGCGGTTTGACTTTATCTCATCTAAATCCATTAGTCACTGCTTCTTTCCTGTTTTCTCTGAATACCATCAGTTGTCACTTTTTGAAGTTTCAGTCCCTGCAGAGTGCATGTGCAATTCTCAATTTAGCCTGTTCTCAAGCTGTTTTATATATAAAGTCCTGTGTAGGTTTTAGAAGCATTTGACTGCTGTTGCTTTTTCATTCCATGCCTTTCATCAGCACGGAATGAATAAAGAAATAAATTTTGAAACAATTAGAAGAATTGGAATAGAATTTTGTTTAAAAAAAAAATAATAGACTTTATGTACTTCAGCTGTTTGGATTGCCAGAAAGAGTCAGGAGCATCCACTGAACATCTTCTCTGTGCTGCCATCGGAAATGCCATTCACTATTTGTCTAGATCAGGAATCGCAGAATCATCTAGGTTGGAAGAGACCTCCAAGATCACCTAGTCCAACCTCTGACCTAACACTAACAAGTCCTCCACTAAACTATATCGCCAAGCTCTAAATCTAAACGTCTTTTAAAGACCTCCAGGGATGGTGACTCAACCACTTCCCTGGGCAGCCTATTCCAAAGCCTAACAACCCTTTCGGTAAAGAAGTTCTTCCTAACATCCAACCTAAACCTCCCCTGTCGCAACTTTATCGCCCATTCCCCCTCATCCTGTCACCAGGCACGTAGGAGAACAGACCAACCCCCACCTCGCTACAGCCTCCTTTAAGGTAACTGTAGAGAGCGATAAGGTCACCCCTGAGCCTCCTCTTCTCCAGGCTGCACAATCCCAGCTCCCTCAGCCGCTCCTCGTAAGACTTGTTCTTCAGACCCCTCACCAGCTTCGTTGCCCTTCTCTGGACTTGCTCGAGCACCTCGACGTCCTTCTTGTAGCGAGGGACCCAAAACTGAACACAGTACTCGAGGTGCGGCCTCACCAGAGCCGAGTACAGGGGGACAATCACCTCCCTAGCCCTGCTGGCCACCCTGTTTCTTTTGCAAGCCAGGCTGCTGTTGGCCTTCTTGGCCACCTGAGCACACTGCTGGCTCATATGCAGCTGACTAAGTGGAAAGTAACTCAATTTACCTGGATGGAACAGTGTATGTACCATCATATAAACTCATCTGTAGATACTAAATTTGTCTTAATACACACTCTTTCCTGCTCAGTGTGCCATGCTCACACTTAATGAACAATATCTTAGAATATAAAATGACAAAATAATTTAGAGAATTTCAGTGCTCTTTCAGATACCATCCTTTTATTATGCATAAAAAGAGGAATATATACATGACTTTAAAGGAGAGTACTTGTTATTTGATAGGTGATATAGTTTAAATTTTATTTTTTTTAAATGACTTCTTATACTATAATATTTTGTCCTTCCCTGTATAACTATTCTGTAGAAGCATAAATTTGAGAGTTCTTCTGTTGCAAAGCATACTATATTACCTCCAAAATGACATACTTGAAAGAGAAAATGTCTTGGTGAGTATGATCTGACACAGGAATTTATGCCCCTGTGGGGAATTGAGGTGTATATGGATGAATTGATGTCTGCCCAAATATGAAACCTGATTAAAGCTTGACACCCCTATCCCTTTCCATCCCTATTCACACATGTATCTCCTAGTAACGTCCAAAACCTCTGAAATGTTGTATTGAAGTCAGGTAACTCATTATCTGGCACACTGGTTGTATAACATGGATGAGGAGATCTCTACATTGCCACTTCTTCCTCTCACATACACAAACATCTTTACCCGCATGCACAAATCTAAAATCTCAAGTGTGTAGGTGACAAGAAAATTCTTATCAGGAAAATATCAGAGAAAGCGACTCTCAAGTGCTTATGTGAGATATGTCAAGGACTCCATTTCTTTTTATATGGCTTCTTAAGTTTTTAATTATTCTTACATTTAATTGTGCATATAGTCTATATTGAAAGAAAACAGCCCCATCAAATTCAAGGCACAGCGATTAAGGCAAAAGGTCCACCTGGAGCCTACACATAAGCCAAACTCAAATGTATATATATGAAAATAATAATTTTCATTAATTTATTCTAGCAGAACTAGTTGAAAATAAGGAAAATGTACAGCAAAGAAGCTATAATTTCAATTTTAATTTGTGTTTGTTGTGGGCAAAAGCTTTTGCATTCCTTGCACATCCAACTCTTCCAGTGAAGCCAATAGAATTTATAGGTGAAGAATATATCTGAATCAACCCCATAAATTAATCAAAATGTAGAAATAGGAGCATTTCCTGAAGTACGATCGTGCTATGAGTTTTAAGTTCTTGTGATGTGAGAGATGTAAAAATGTGTTAAAAGCATAGTGCTGTGGTAGAGAATACGGATTGGCAATCAGAACAGAAATAGCATGGCTTCACTTACAGAGAGAAAATTTAAAATATAACTGTAATTGTACTAAATGAAACCTAAATCAACATTATCAACTAAATAGGAAACTGAAACGTTGTTAGAAGCGTTTTACATTTCATACTTTTGTTCTGATTACTGAAAATGGCAAAAGCATTTAAAAATAAAATGAAAAGTCAAGTCATGTGGATCTTGTATGTAGATAATAGGGTAGCAGGTTTCAGCTTGAGCTAGAACCATTATCAAGTGCACATGATACAAATGGCTACTCGGAAGACAAAAAATCAAGCTCTTGTAGCTACTATTTTCTTAACTGGTTACTTCAATTCCACTCTGAAATGGTGAACTGCAAATTGTGGATTTGGTGTTTTCTGTGCTGAGTTCGAACAATTAAATGTGTGTTATTGCCATCAGTGGACACAAAGACTTACTACCAATGGGCTGTCAGTAAATTTGCAGTTCATAACTACATCTGTACAGCTAAAGTTTAGTAATAATTAAAAAAAAAAGTAATCAGCACAGGTTAATGTGGAGCTTGTAAGTCTAGATGTGCGTTTTGGCAGATGTACTTTTCAAGATCAAGTAAGACAAAAGTGTTCAAATTTATTCCTCACAATTAATAGTGATATGAGCAGATTTGAAGTACTTCTTACAACCTATAGAGGTTTGCAGGAACAGAGATGTTAACATGCTGAATCATAAGTCACATCAAGTCTTTGCAGGTGGCCTAGAAGATTCTAGTACATCCTGAATGCACAGGTATGGGTCAATCTCCTTCTAGTTGGTTCTTCTCCTTAAAAACACAGTAACTGCAGTTTTTATATTTGATCTGAATGATGCCATGAATGAGCTGTTTGAGTCTGTGGCATCCCTCTACTTGTTTCATGTGCACAAAACCTTTTTAGATACCTTGTTACAGTCAGAGAGAAAAAGGTACTCCCCCATGCATACACACACATCATGCTTTGTTTTATTTTATTTTTTTACTTTTAATGTCTGAGGTTTTGTTGTTGTTGTTATCCTCATTTGCACTTTTGACTTTTTACATCCTTTGTCTCATAATTTTTGCAAGCTGCTTTAGTAGTATTGAAAAGCCCCAAAACTTACTTGTCTGCCTGTGGAGTTTCCTATGCTATCAGTGCTCCAATTTACACTTAAAAATCAAGATAAAACCTTGCTGCTTTTGCTAATCAGTGTAAAACAAAAACAACAAAACTGTAAAGAAGGCTCTAGACATCAAAATGCATTTCTTCTGCTTAGATAGTTTGCAGTGTTGATAAGATCACAGAAGTAAGCGTGGGAAGTTGTTGCCTGTGATACAGAACCATTAAACTACTCTCCTTGCAGAAAAAGGAGTGATCACAACATTTCACATCTGTTCTTGTTCAACCTTAAAGCATAAAAGGAAACAAGATATTGGGGGGGGGGGGGGGGGGGGCACGACACGACAGAGCTCAGTGTGCTGCTAGACAGAGCTCAGTGTGCTGCTATGCTGGATTCTACAGTTTTCTTCCTGCTGTGAAATTCCTTTCCATACTGTCTTAGAAATTATAATAAATGTAGCATTGTTCTAAATGTGTATTTAAGTACAAGGCAGAAATAGAGCAAACTATTATGAGATTGTCTGACTTAAATAGCATCTCCAAAATGTTTCTGAAATTTAAAGCTTGTTTATGGCCTGGTTACCTCTGATTGGAACAGTGAGTGCTGATGACAAATGTTACGTGGAAAGGAAATGACATCCATATCCCCTTCATTTAAAGATTAATTCTATGGAAAATCAACCCACTTTCCTTGCTCTGACAGTTTTGGCATTTGCCTTCCTACAACATTCTCCAGAGGCTACAAAACAAGTCCATTAATCTTTCTTGATTTCTAGGGCACAGGAAGGGGCAGTGTGGTCCAATATATTAATTTACTCTGTGGCCTGTATTCAGGGCCCGTTAGAGGGTCTGAGGTGCCTTGCTGTTTCACACCTGTTGGTGGCTGGCAACTAACTGACACCAACAGCTTGCAGCTTTCTAGTCCAGAAATGACTGAGGTGGCAACTTGTAAATCCCTGCTCTGTGATGAAAAATCCCTTGACTTCTTGGGAAAAGGTTCTGCAGTCTGAGATGTAGACATGCACGTACCAAAACTCTGTTGAGATGACTCTATTTTGAGCTCCAGCTGTACCACAGCTTAATGCAATAGCTGTGCTTTTGTAAGCTTGCAGCTCGGGAAGGGATGGTCAGAGGCCAGACAAGGACTGAGGAAACAATTCCTTACCAAGTCTGAGGCTTAGAATGAATCATCTGCTCCATCTCGTCTGCAAAAGTGTGTTTGCTTCTTTAATGCTTAATGTTTAATTAACCACTAAGTCCTTTATGATTAATTAAACTTTAATTAAGTCCTTTAATGCTTTTCAGTTACAAAAGAGGGTTTACGTTTATTCACATCACCAAACAGGAGTGTTTTTACTAACCTTAATAGAGCTGGTGTTCATGACCATGGAAAAGTTCCTCAGGACTAGATTGTATACAAACTTTTTGGGGTACAAAGAAGGGAACAAGGGAACTGCACACTTTTATTAATATGTTATTAATAGATTGTGGTAATTGAACTAGATTAGTGAGCATTTGGTCATATTCTCAACTCAGGCCAATGGAAAAATGTTCACTCATTTTAGTAGGACCTGTTTCAAATATTCATTAACATTAGCTTTGTGCTTCATCCACAGAAAAATGAACGCGTATGATACTTAAACCATCCACTTCCTTTTCCCGCTGTTTGAATGTACAATCTCCCTAACAGAATGATTACAATATGAGAAATGACAAATAATGTTGTACAGGAGAGAATGAATTAAAATCAGTGCTGGGCTCTATGTTTATGCACTTCAGTGAGCAGGTCTGGGAGTACAACAGAGGAGCTCGAGTATGCATCAGCTTAATCTTAAGAAACTGAGTTCATAAGCAGTAGCAAAAGAGAATGATAGAAGGGTGGAACAAGTCCTTGCATTTCCATGAAAATAAACTATCTTAATATCCGTTTCCTGTCTGGGTTGCAATGCATAAAAGCCAGAGAGCTGCCAGTTATCTGTTTGGCCTGAATAAAGAAGAGTTCCATAACTTTTGATTGAGTGCTTTTCTAGTTGTTTGTAGCTGCCACATCTAATTGTGCTTGTGTAGTCCTTTAATTTGCATGAAAGAAGATAATATAATTGAAAAACTCGGGAGTAAGACAAGTTCAGATTACTAGCGGAGGCAAGTTAATTTGTTATTCATTAAATGCTAATGAACCTGGCACCTATGTTTTATTTGTTTCACTCTGTTTGAAATTGGAAAGGTCTTGTAGCACAGCTAAGTCTATGATAAACAGAGGTGTTAAATTAAACTCTTGTTTTCTGTGATGTTCTGCTAGAATAAGCAAGTTTGTAAAACTAGGTAACTAAATATGCGTGTAGTGAAGCATACTTAAAAGGTAAACGTAAAATAGTTAAGGAGCTGATCCTGTATTCAGATTCCTTTAAGAATCATAGCTGAGCTTTTCAACCTTTTGGGGCTTGGTTTTGATGTGGGTTTTGTACAGAATGGGTGGAGTGCTGGTGCACAGAGGCTCTTGCAGTGAATCTGGCATGCTCTGCCTTTTGTATCTATTCTTAGTTGTCTCAAATAAGAGTAAATGTAAGAACATGAAATAGTCTTTTATTATCACCGCTACTCTTGATAACACTGCATAAACAGCTAAAATGAAATCTACAGTTGTTCATAGAAGTCCTAGAGGCAGGGAGAAATCTATGGTTTATTTTCCCTTAAGCTGCTAAAATGAATTTTAAAACAACTATTTGTATTCGTACAAGTTATAAATTATTTTGGCTTTAGTGTCTTTTAGTTAATTCTTTAAAGTAAGAATAATGATATTTAGCATTGAGGGGTAAATTGTATGGCTCATCTATATTACTAGGTTATTTACAGTATATTATTATACTGTAGAATAAAATTAAACTTTTTTTTTTTTTTAATTCCAAAGACTGTTTGATGTTTTCCCCTTCTGACAAGTAGCTTTCCTTTTCTTCCTAATATTTATTCATTGTACTTTTAAAGTATGGGGAGCCTGGAAAGTAAATTCAGCAGAAGCCAAATTGCACGTAGTACGGAAAACATATCTATAACTTCGAAATATTGAGAAATGTCCACAAACACAGGTCCACAAATCATCTTACCTGTGCACAGCACTGCTTCTACCATTTGTCTGAAGGATTCTTTGTCGTTTTGAATGTGGAATAAAAGGAATAAGATAAAATGTTATGTATCTCAATTTTGACATCCCACTAGTTTAATTCAAGATTAACAGTGTGCACAAATTCCAAAACATGTATGGTTGGCTTTGCTTTGGTGAAATGACTGTGTATTGATTTAAAGTTGAACAGAAATATGGCTTATTCTATTTGCGTTGATCCAGTAAAATAGTATGAAAAATAAATTTATATGAGAAAAATTTTTTTGAACTGTGAAGTAAGTCATGTGAAATGTATGACTATTTTATTTCAGTGAAATTTTAGGGTATTTCTGCTGGTTGCAACAAACCTGAAAAATTTAACAAACAAACAAAAAAACAACAACACTGAAATGTATGCTTTTTAAATTCAGAATTCCTATTTTTATTTACCACAGTGTCTCGAGAGGGCTCAAGTGATGTTTTCTTTCGTATTGCTTGTCAATAGATATTACTTATTGCTGTGTCACAGGGTTTGAACAAATAATATGCAAGTTATATATGTGAAAAATATGGTACCCGAACTGCTTGAAGCAAAAGCAGGACAAACGCTTTTGTCAAGAGAAGAGTTCTGCTCTACATTGTGAGATTTGTAGAGGTAATAACTACTGATAACATGTGTAATATTTATTTTATATTATTTTCTCATTTTCTGAGGCATTCTGGAGCAATGTTGCTTCCCTGTAAGACAAAGCAGAGACCTTCAGACAGTCTTATCATACCCTAGTAATCTCTTATCACTGGGGCCTCCCAATGCTTCTGAACCTCCGTGCTCATTATGACTAAATTCATTATTTAAATATGAATATATAAGGCCAAATGAAGACATTCAGCTTCAAGGGGCATCGATCCATTAATTTCTGAACACTGAATTAATGGAAAAACTTAAAGATCATTCTACACAGCATGTTTGTCTGTATCTCAGGTGATGCTTTTGGGTTTTCTAAAGCAGCAGATCATTACTTTGTGTAATTGTACAGTCCGTTTCATTCAGACTGGTGAGTAGATGGCTGCTGCACGTCTACCCATCAACTCCAGAGTTGCTAAATCATTTGTTAGGGTATGCCAATATCTGAAAATGTATCTGGGCTATATGAAGTCTTAATCCCTGATTCTGTAATTCCAGTGGTTGTTTTCCCTTTGCAGACATATATTTGTGAATGGTGGAATCGGTTATTGCAAACTGCAGGATCATGATTCACTAAATAAGGTCATTCGTCTGAAACATTTGTCAGATGGAAAGCATTTCAAAGTACATGTATAGTGCAAAGGAAAAAAAAATATTAAGGATGACAGAATCATTTAATTATTATCTCTTTTAAAAAAATTACATACATGACAGGTGTTTTTTGATTTTTTTTTTTTATCAGGTTCTGAGTTGAGCGGGAAAAAAGAAATGGAGGAGAGAACATTTTCCTTGCTCTCTCTTTCTTCCTCTCATTTTAATGCCTTTCAAGACTAAAACCATGGTTTTCAACAAATACTTTCGGAAACGGAGCTCATGAATTGATGTCAGCAAACAGTAAGTGAAAATAAATAAAATAATTTATGGTTTTGCAAGGCATTGTCTGCTTAGTCCAGTGGTTAAAAAAAGTAATAGTTTAATCCGAGAGTGGTTGTAAGCTTATAGAAGCTGTTACTTGGGTTGTTATCTTTTCAAAGGTCCTACTTCAGGTTATTTTTCTGCCTTTGTTAGGTAATTTTTTTATCCAGATGTTCATGCTTGTTTTAAGTGGGATACAGAAGGCCTGCTTGTCATCTAGTCCTCTTGCATTTCTTGTTTCTACTTTTTGGCCTTTCCCTAGACAGTTTCTTCCTCTCTGCTTTCTGTGTTACCTTCCACCTGGCCCTTCATCCCCAATCCTTTTTTCAGTGAAAGTCTTCTCTACTTATCAGTCTTAAGATGTCAACAAAAATATTTGAGCTTTTGAAGTCAGAGCACGCAAGTGAATCCAAAGAAATGAGTGGAATGATCTTGTAATACTTGTGAAGTATACGATTATTATTATTTTTTAATGGTTGGGTGAAATTGAACTCTACAACTTCTATGAGACTTAAGTTCCTAAGTATTCTCTTTATCAAGAAAACTGTTTTGGAGACCAGATTTTTATTCTCTATACCTCTGTGGTAGTGCTTACAACAGCCTAAAACATTTGTTACTTCTGATGTACTTTAGCATTGCTAGGCAACAATCTGCTCGGGATCACGAGGCTGATAATAGGTAAACAGTTTCTATCTGATGAAACTGAGTAAATATTTCTAAGTCTTTTTGTGCCACAAATATCCACCTTCATCCTAAGTTACACTTAGTGCTACTGCAATTTGGTAGTGTATGTGAAGGTAATATCACAATCTATCTTAAGGAATATACATGGTTGATAAATTGAGAAAATACGAAATTATTAGCAGAATATAGTATTAAATTAAAAAGTAAGTACCGGTTAATGACATTTATTCATTGAAATTAGATAAATTAAAATTGTCCGTTACGTTTTAGAAATTTTCTTGATTGGCTTTGTAGTATGTAAGTTTTCATTTACCCATTTATGAGAAAATTTCCTTAACTTTACTAATCAAAGTTTACAGTGGTGAGTGAGACTTGTTTATCATCAGCTGTCATCTCACTGATGCTATCAACAATTAGAAAGAAAAACAAATGTTTGAGGTAGTGATTTAATTACTGCACATCCATTTTATTAAGAAATACAGACCATTAGTACTTGGTTATTACTGGTCATCACAAGACTGCCCTGAAGAGGCCATAGTTGTAAGTCTCAGCACTAAAAACTGTTAATTACAAACACATTAATTTGTTTTGCAGTTTTTCTCTTGCAGTCTTCTCATTTTCTTAATGAATTTTTTTTTTCCCAAAACTGTTTGTACAGTATCATTTACTTTGGTCTATGAGGTCTGTGATGGTTAGGATTTTTTTTTTTAAATTAGTTTTACTCATTTTCCTCACAAGTTATGCCTAATTGTTAGATACTTTTTAATTTTTGAATGTTTGAAAAAAAGACTTGAAAAGTAGAAAATGCTATTCAAACAGACATTTAAAAACAAAAAAAAATAATAAAAATGTTATGTCCTTAAGAGCTCTGATAATTACTTCAGCGATATTGAGAACTTAAGCCAGATGCTCAATGGTTTTAAATCAGTGAAGCTCCACTGGAGTCAGACAAGAACTAAGATGTATTGCTATGCATTACATTTGTCTGTATTTTCAACTTAATTTCCTTAAGGTGACAGTGTAGCACATTTCATCCTTTCATAAGAAGGTATGGTGCCTTTTACTGCAAACAATACTCTTTGAAGTAAGGGCTGAGTAAGGGTACAGCTTTCCTCCCCTTACAAACTGACTGTAACACAGTTACTTGAAAATAAAAACAGCGAGGGAAGAGAAATGATGTAGTGAGAACATTTGCTACCTGCCTTAATTTGGGGAAGTGTATTTTCTGACTTATTTGTAAAAACAAGTTATCTCATTTTAAGTTGATTTATCATTTTAGCTCAACAGCCATCAGTGGTCCTACAGGGACTCTCTGGTTGCTACAGACACTTCGTAAAGTTGTCTCACCTTAGCTTCTGTCTGATCAGATTCTTTGAAATATCTATATGAATTTTACTAGGGAGAATTACAGCTCAAAAAGCATAATGCATTCCATGCCTGAAATCTGTTGTGCATAAACTCTCCTGTAAAGGTGGAGTTGAAGACGAGCAAACAAGTACATGGCGGTAATGCCACAAATGTGGTAACAACACAGCTGTGGGTTGGTGATCTGTAGGTATGACAGGACTGCTAAACATTGCAGAGTGGTGAAAAATGCTATCTCTCCATTGATAACAATTCCAGAGTTATTTGAAAATTTAAAAAAAAAAATAAGAGAGAGAGAGATGATTTTAAACAATTTTGGAGTTAGCATCTATCTGTTCAGGCAAAAATTATTTGTGTGTTCCAATGGCTGCCGTTCTGCTCAGTTAATCTGTGTCTATGTAGGCTGATAAGGATCCTGTATCTGAATGAATTCAAGGAAAAATAATTTACAAACAGGAAGAGGATTAAAGATTCTATACCATAAGGGAGCAACAAACACAATTACTGTCCTCAGTAAGATCAAATATATACGGCTTTCATTTCAGCTTTCTTATCCAGTAAGCCCAAACTTTTTACAAGTTTATTACAGTTCTGGCCACTAAAACCTATGCAGAGTTCAACTGCATCCCTTGGGCTAGCTCATCCCCACTACTGAACTGAACAGATAATTGCAAACATCTCTGGAGTGCTTCCTCTCTGAAGAAAGAAGTAGCATTCAACAATTTATACCCATGTTTTCGGAAGTGCCAATGGGATTATTTTTGCCCACCTTCCCTGCAACTTTTTCCATATCATCCAAAACTATATGTGGTAGACATAAAACACGAATAGGCTTTACCTTACTGGAGTTACATAAAGGTAATGCCATGTCCCAGTTTAGGATTCACCTGATCTTAGGTCACTGAAAACACTTTACTGTACTGGAAAGGTCTGAATTAGGTGCCTTGTCATAAGGCTTTTGAGACAGAACTTGTGTAAACAAATTTGGGTAAATAGTGTCTAGGGGGTAATTTTCTCTCTTCCCTCATTTTCCCTAGAACATCCGTAAGCAGCATGAGGTCTTGGTGGATACAGTGCCACATGATTTTAAGGTCAAATTCTGCCAGTGAATTTTTCTTTGGAAAGCACATCTGCTGAGTCGCTTACATTCATCTCTTGTGACCGGGAGAGTTCCCAGCTCCGGTGGTGCTGCTTGATTTATACCATGGAAGAAAAATAGCTCATACACATGCCCTTTACTCTTGTCTACAGTTTATGTACAGGACTGCAAGCAGAGAACTTCATCACAATGTCTCCAAATCTTCTATTTCTCTTAGAAGTATCTATTTGTTTATTTGCTCTCGAGCCAAAAATGCATTTTGTATTCTCACACACTTCATTCTCAAAGGAGGTCCTGTTTTTATTAGCAAGATAAGGATGCCATGAGAAATAACTTTAATTTTGCTTTTGCAGTGGCTAAGATCATGGCCTTCTGACTCTTGGTAATTTAATATAAAATAAAACTCAGCATTTTAACCTTAGATGAATAAGCAGCTTCTGCTCCATCTGCAAAGAAACAAATGCACAGATCTTCTCTTGAATTCCTTTGTTATTGACTAAACTAAGCTAGGATGGAGTAGCGGTCCTGGTGGCTTGTAACAGCTTATATCATGACCTCTGCGTTATTGAAATGTAGTTGCTACAACTTCCATATTTTTCTAGCAGCTTCTAGTCTGTGGTGGCAGCTCCTTGAATGACCTTGCCTGCTCCTTTGGCTGCCCACACTGCTGACTGCTGTGCTGTTCACAGCAAAGCCTGCAGTTCTGGTGACAGATTTCTAGCACAGATTTCTGACATACTGGCTTGCCCTCCTGGACATCGTTCTCTTTCATTCTCTCTGATTAAAAAAAGGTTGAGAGGAATACAGAATCCAGGATTTTGACTAACTTCAGCTCTGCTAATGCTGAAACACAAATGTGGAGTTTTTATAATAAAGGAATAAAGAACATTTTCTCCTTGTAGCTAATGAGATCTCTTATGGTGTTTTGAAGGAAAAGACATTTCTTAACCTGGTAGAACTTTGTACTTAAACAAAACCAAGGTCAAATCTCCAGAATTGGGGGGGGGGGGGGGGGGGGGGGGAAGAGAGAGAGAGAGAAATACATAATAAAGTATGTATTCATTCATCTGAGGCAGAAAGAAACAGCAATGGTTTGTTGTAGTATGGACCTTAAGTTCTAATGTAGCTTGTATGCATATAGGTAATCAAATAATGTATAAAATCCTCAGATGTCCTTTTTTTCATACATGTATTTGTTTGTTTATATGTTCATGTAAGTATTTAACATCAGGATTGAACAGGAGTGTGCTGTTACCACCAACTTTAATGCTGAGCATTTTTAGTCAGAGGTTTATTGTAGGGATATATTATATTGTGGTTTTACTCAGAGCCAGCATTTAACTAATGAGGTCAGTTGTCTCTGTGAATAGAGGATGCATTAAGGTAAAGAGAATAGCTAAGTAGGCACCAAAAAATCCTGGATTTCTCCAAATAACAAGCAGATGAATTGTATAATGAAGACCATGTTAAAAACAGGGTTCAACTTCTCTGTCTTGCCCTCAGCACCTAAGTAGCGGAGTATAGGATCAGCGGAATGGCAAGCTGAATGGTAAGTTAGATTTCAGGTTTTTGTTTGTTTGTTTTTTGTTAGTTTTTCTCCTGGAAAGAAGGTTTTGAAACCTGTTATGTGTAAATCCAACATAGGAATTGTCTTAGAATGGCCACTAGGTAACAGGCTTAGAGATTTAATCATGTGTTAGGGCAGCTGCTGACGTATGCACACATGCATTGATACAGCTTAAATAAAAACAGACCTGTGTACATTTATGAGTGTACATAGATATGTATGATGCACTGCATCCTTAGCTTGCAGTTCAGAATAAGGAAAATAACAAAATTAATGTTATTAATTTTCTCACACAAAAAAAAAGGATATCAAGAATTCAAGAATGTAAAATTTAGTTCTACAGTACAAACTTCACCTTGGATGTAGGCTTCAAAAAGTGCTTCAAAAGCATTTCAAAAACAGATACAAAAGAGCAGCCCAGATTATAAAACTGTAATCACCCTTACTTCAGTCAGCATTAAAGTTTTTATTTTTAAGTCAGTCCTTTGAGAAGGAAAAGAAAGATCAGAAACCTAAAGGTCAAATCATTTAATTACTTCTATCTATTTCTATTTCCAAGGAAAATTCCCTAACATATCCTTTTTCTTTTTTCTTTTTTTTTTTAGTATAATGACTTCACTATCTAACAAACCTTGAACTATTTAGTACCAGAAGCATTCTCATTTTTCAGACAACAAAAATTCAGCTGCAGTTTTTTTTTTCAAAAGCCACGTAATGAGGCTTGTAGAAACACGACACAGAGAAATAGAATGAATAAATCAAATTGTAAGGAAAAAAATCAAGGATCTGAAAGTAGCAATGGCAAACAACAGGGAACTCTGCAGCTTTCCTCATTGGTTGAAACCCATTTCTTCCTATGTTACTTAGGAGAATTTCCTCATTATTGTATTGCCAGTGCAGGCTAGACAGTCTGAGGGAGATGCTCGAAAACCTCCAAAATTAATTTTGGGGGCTATGGTGGAGAAGTTGGGGCTAAAGAAAGTTGGATTTGCTGAGCCTTCTGTAAGGTATTCACTTTAGAGAAGATGGTTTTGAAGCTTGCCAAATGCTTGTAACAGACTTGTGGAATACAGAAGTCATGTTTTCAAGCTTGTGAATGCTGGATTACTCCTCTCTACAAAGAGGGGAGTTCAAGTAGCCTCATGAGCTCTGATGGCTGGTACTCATCTGTGGTTTATCCTCAGTACAGAGACAATTTGCGTAGTCAAATACTAATGAGAAAGCATCAGCCTTTGCATCCAGCAGCTCTCCACAGTTCCTCTCTGTTTCAGTGATCATGACTTGAAAGAAAAATTCATCTTCATGTCAAGCTTTTTCTTCACTCTAGAAGGATGTAAAAAGTCAAATGATACTTCCATGGGTTTGTGGTGTGTAGCAAAATTGCTCAACTATGATTTAAGAGAGGTGAGGAAGAAGAAAATTATAAAGAAATGACCTAGAGCTATGGAAGAATGAGCTCCAAGCACAGATTGATACATTAAAACCCTGTTACAAATAGGTCTGCGCTGGCAACCCATACCTTGTCCTGCTCTGGGGACAAGTGGCACTGCCTCTCTGTCTGGGAAGGCTGATGGCAATGTCTGCTCATTGGGCACTGGGCCACCAGCATATCTGGGAGCATTTTGACCTATAGGCCAACTTTATTAAGATAATGGTGTAAGTGTACATGCAAAAAAAGTCAAAAATCAAAACAAACAAACAAAAAAAACCACAGGGTAGCATATTACCATACCAATTGTTTTGCTGCTTGGGCTGTAAGACACCTTAGGTAGTGACATGGTAATAATCACCATTTCTGCAGTAACATTAATTATTGCCACTGACAGCATTGTTTTCAGTAGTATTCAGCTTTATATGTTTGAGAAATTTCCATGAGGCTGTACAAGAAAATGTGCCTTTGGTTACAGCCAGTGGGAACAAAGAAAATCAACTAAAGGCTTGAGTTCTTCCTGTATTTCTTGAAAGTAAAAAATAAAATAGTATTCCATTCTTTTTCTGATATAGATACTCAAAGAAAATCAAGTTGCATAAATTGATATTTACAAGAATGTCTATAATTTTTCATAAGTTAACCTTTTGTCATGTTTTATTTAGCCCTTTGCTTTTATGTGGGTTCTAAAGCTCACTTGGAAACGTCTTCAAGGCTTGTGTAGCGATATATAGTTTTATCCACATGCCACTATTTATATTGTAATGTGTTCACACTGGGTAGTAAAACCATCATCCAACATCCATAGTGCTACGGTTCAATCATAAATTTTAAAGTAAAAATGTATATATTTTCTAAAAAGCTTTAGTTAATGAAAAGTAAAAGTTTCTGCAATGTTTGTGAACATTATCGGAAACTGCTTTTTGCATGCAGCAAGGTTTCTTACAGAAAAATTAAAAATGATTGCTTAGGTGTAGTTTTCTAGCGTTATCATACGCAGTCTATTTGGTCTTTTGCATTTTATTAAAAAAGAAAGTCTCCAGTCAGGAGCTTTTAAGGCTTCTGATTAAGCTGCTTTAACAAAAGTTTAAAGCTACCAGGCTGAGGGGAAGCTTAGTGAAACTATTAAAACTACAAGTGCATCAGAAGACAGTGGGAAGAGATGGTCAGCTTAAAACTGAAGGTTGAAGAACAACAGTGTCAGTACAGTTTGCATAAAAATAGTTTTCTTTCTTGCTGCAAGGAAAGTTTAAAATTTAGAGTAATAATTTTACTGTTAAGAAGCTGTTTGGAAGAAAATAAAACTGTTAGGAAGCTTTAGCTTCTTTGAAGTCTGTGGCTGGTTAGGCTGCACTTAAGTCACAGTTTGCAGCTGATTTCAGTAGGAACAGATCTGAATAAGCAAGAAGGTACTAAGCGAACACAATTGCTAATGGAGCATTTATTATTTTACTAAGTGATGAGCACTACTGAAAAAAGAAACACTAATCAAGTCACCTATGTTATACATACATATACACAAATATATATTTAGCTTATTCTGATCAGTCAAACAATAGTGTCAGAAGTAAAAATCCTTATCATTTTATGACATTTATTTAACATAAAACTTGTATTATTCTTAGAGGTGTAGATGTTTGTGTCATCTGCAAATCCAGTCATGACTAAAAAATGAAGCCAAAAATTCTGTTGTTAGTAGTTTGAATCTGGAATAGAATATTTTCCCTGGAGCCAGAACAGAAGTGTGTGTTTTTTTCACATACTGCCTGAAAGCTAAGCCAGTCAATGGAAATATAGGATGGAAGACTACCCTTGTGGTTTTGCTTAGTTGATTGGACACTCAGATGAGGTTTTAGATTTTTTTTATTTAGAAAATCAGTTTTGTTCTTCTTATTCTTTTTAATCCAAGCACTGTGAATTTGAAACATCAGAACATGTATATTTACTACTGGCTTAAAAAACTACATCATTAGCCTTCACTTATTTTGTTCAACAAAAACATAATGATTGTCCCTACCTTGTGTGTACAAAGAAAACTTATTTTCTCCTTTTCTCTTCTAACCACCTCATCCTGCTATTCTCACTCCTTACTTTTCACGTATAGTTTTCATTTCAATCTAAATCAAAGTGTCCTGAAGTGGTGTACTCTTTGAGTAGCATTACCAGACACAGAAGCAAAAGAAGTCTGTGATGATTACTGTTTTGTGAATTGATAATATTCAAGACTTCAGGATTTTAGACTAAAAAAGCTCTGAATTAATCAGAATAAAAAAATCCAGACTCTAAAGCTGACAAAGATATATACATATAATCTTATTGTAGCTGAAGTAGAAACTACAGTAGTTTTTTTTTTTTTCCTAGTGAATGAATTAAAAATAATAATGCTATAGAAGAGCACTTTTTAAAAACAACTTTTTTTTTCAATTAGCTGGGACGTTGAGAAGTTGCAAAATGTGGCTCTAATGTTCTATATAGCAGTTTAATAGGATGTTATAATAAACAAGTAAAATTAGATTTATTGTATCAAGAGGCAAAATAACTTCATTATACAGAAAGCTCCAACAAACTGAAGCTTGCCTAATGTATAACCCAGTAGTCTAATTGGTAAACCTGATTTTTGCTCTTAACAGAGTTCATTAGTACCTTGGAGTCCTATAAGATGTTTGAATGATACTTGTTATAATTAATATTTAGTCTTTAATGCTATTTACAATTTCTGAACTTTCTAAATGGTTTTTGTGATTGCTGTTTTAAAATTTGCCAGCTGTGCAAACTTTATTGTTACAAGGATGCCAGAGGGGTTTCACAGAGGCAACATGGCATTGCAACATTTAATTAACCATTTGTATTCTCCTATAGTAGAATATTTTAATACACTTTCTGAATAGCTTGTCTTCCTCTCATTCACAGTGATGTGTTATTCCTGTATCCATATTTAGGTCATTTAATGTATCTCTGGACATGGACTGGCTATCTCCAGGGAATGATATTGGAGCATTGGTTCTGCTTCTTCACTGAATTTAAGGGAGTGGAAAAAAAATCTACACACCAAAGCACAGTCTAAAATACTATGTGATAGAGGAAGGAAAGCAGCAGAGGATAACATTTCAAGATTAGCATTTTAACAGATTAACATTTTAACAGATTAACATTTCAAGTGTTATTTACATAAATTGTATTAGCGCACTTTTTTTGCAAAATTCTGGAATGCACTAAGTCTAATTATAAATACTTGTGGTATTCTTAACATTAAAGTCTGAGCTTAAAAGAGTAGCTGGATCTTAACTACCTTCTGCTTTCTTGCTTAGAAACAGAACAAAAACCCCCATTAGCGAATCTGCTGCTCTGGTCTTACAGCTTCAAAGTGCCTTTTTTTTTTTTTTTTTTTTTTTAATTTTTTGGCTCCTTTCATTTCTGCTTGCTCTGCTCATTAAAAACCAGTGCATCAGCAAATCGTTATGCCTTTGCCTCCACTATCTTCCATGCTGGAGTGATTGTGCCCTCCAACTGCTGAGAGCCTGCCTCCTTCTAGGTTGTGATCAATTAGCATGGGATAGCAATGCTTCCCTGCAGTGCTTGTGTTTCATGACATCAGCACAGTAATTGACAAAATGTTGTGGCCAAACAGTGTGCAAATAGTTCAGCAGCACCAATTGATGCTAAATGTAAGTGATACCCTCATGACACTTATTTTAGAAACTTACACAGAAAATGTAGTGTAAGTGAAGGAGGTGCTTGCTTCCTACCAGGTGAGACAATAGGGGCAAGACAAAAAGGCAGAATCTGAGTGCATGCAAGGACTCTGCCAGAGCAAAGGATACACCAACATATCTCCTCGTCTTGCTAGTTACATACATGTTGGATGAGTACTCAAACAATCTGGTCCTGGTCATAAACTCTGGATTTCCCCGCTGTAACAGATGTCATGATCCAAAAAAGGGGGAAAAACTGTCTGGCTTGTGGGTATATTGCGATTGCAGCAGTGAGTTTGTGGGATTTTGTGAAACATGAGGACGTGGGGGATTTGTTACCAAAGATTTTTGTTTATTACAAATCAGCACTAGTAAGAACACTATGATTAATAAGATAAATAAGTTGAATATATTTATAAAGCTATTGCATATATCATCACAAAATGTGTATATATATATATATATATAATGCAATGTAAGAGGCATTAAAATTATGGCACCAATTAATAGTAAAAGCAATTAGAGGTAGTAGGAAAGCAATCTGAGGTGTGAAAATCGGGAATATAGCCACAGACATGGTTTGGGCATAATTACAGGCTAAACAGAGTAATCAATAATGCTATGGTGGTAAAATTACTTATGGATTGCAAACTAAACACTAGAAAAGCAAAGACTTATGCTAGGTTATACTTATCAATACTGTACTTAGGACAAATCATGTACATATATACATAATTCATAAAATTACTGGTACTCTAATGCATCAAACAGATCCTGGGATCGGATGTCTAAAGGTGATCTCCAAAGAGACTAGCTACCAAAAGGAAAAAATCAGTCACCAAAGAGGCAGATCTCCCCAGGAATGTGTCCAGAAAGGACCAAACAAATAAATTTAAATAATAAAAATAAATAAAAAAAATCAAGCCCTTTTCATATCACTGAGATGTAAGAGACCATAGGAGACTGCCATGTAGACAACCAAAGGCTGCTGTTAGTTTCTGTATCTTCTTCAGATAGTGGGTGGTGTTTCTCGTTTTCCTTTATTCTTTTTAAGTGAATCTTATTTCACACGTCTACTCCCAATTTCTTGGCAGAGAAGTGGTCCCTCAGTTTCTAATTTAGTACCGTTGGTACATCCAGGCAGTGCCACACGAGGTGCTCAGCCACACATCAGGACCGTGCCAGGCTCCCAGCCCTGAGGCGGAGGTGCCGAGGCCTGCTGCCAGGCAGGCCTCAGGCCGGCAGCCATTTTCTCTCTGAGGTGTTCAGCCGCCATTTTGTGACAGAACTTGGCTTGTTATAAACGGGTCACCTCCATAACTGCTCCAATTGTTTGGAAAAGAATCATAAAAATTCATTTCCGCTATTGGACCAATTAGTGACAGAAATTCTGCCTAAGGTAATATGAAATTAACAGTTAAAAATAAGTGCAAAATCCTTGCTATTCCAGTGGGGTTTCTTACTTTGTAACTGAGGCGTTAGGAGTTAAACACTATGACATTGCTAACCATATTTTGAGCATGTTAAAAATGAAGATAATATAAAAGAAAATAAAATTTTTAGTTATCTTGGCTTTAACAATCAAGGATTAGTGAATACAATTTAAAATTTATACAACAGTGGCAAAGACGTATTTTTGTATTTCACAGTGAAATGCTTTACTCATGCATCCAAAGAAGATCACAATGTACTTCTCTTGATTCAGGGGCATGTGTTTGTGTGTGGGGAGTCATCTGAAACCCTCCAGACCTTCTGAGGTTCAGTCTTCATTGGTTTTTGATAGCAGCAGAACAAATAAGTCTGTCAGTGTGGTTTGTAATAACCACATCTTATTAGAAAGTGCTCCTAAGTTCAAAATGTTTTTCCCTTTACAGTAGTTTATCCCAGTTTAGAGCTAGCCCAATGGTTTCATTCAACACCTGACAGAAACACTTTGCTTTCAGGTTCAGAATAAGATTTTAGCTATCTTTTTGCCTGTGGCTTTTTTTTTTTTTTTTTCTTTCATTGGCCTGGACAGAGGCTTTTCCAAAGGTAAACACAGAAGTCAGCATCAGCTTTTGTTCATTGGAAAATGAAGTTGGAGATCAACTCTTTTTCAGACTTGTCTTATAAGTGATCCCGTTATCTATCATTATCTATATATGTGCCTGTTATTCCATTAAGAAAACTCTCATAACATAAAAATATTCATTTTATTTTGCTTATGGTACAGGAATTATGATACAAGCAGGGATGTACTCTAGTTATTTTATATGATTTTATATATAGATCTCCATAAGGTCTATGTCAAACAAACCACGGGAGGCCAAATTGTAGGTTGGTGTGAATCGGTGTACTTGAATTGATAAGATGAGTGGTAGCATTTTTCCACAGTATATGAAAAAGTATGCTATCAGTGCAGCACTGCCATTATGCCAGCTTGAGTGCTTGCTGTTGCTGTGTCTTTTTTTCTCTAACTCTCTTATTCCCAAGATGCTAGCAGCAGCAACATTGAAAAGCTCTTATCTCCAGACTGCAGATGGAGAAGTGAGGCACATGGTAGAATAAGGGTGAAATTCTCAACAAAGATTTATAAGTTACTCAGGTGCCTAACTCGTATTTTCAGAACTGATACTGGCCTTTTTAAAGCAGCTCTTCTGTTTGCAAGAAACTGATCTACTTAGTTGATGCAAGAAACATGCTGCTTTATATTAATCATACAACAAAGAGAAAGAAGGGGAAAGTTCACCTGAATACACAGGAAATGAGGGAAAGGGCAGAATATAGCTCTGTCCTGTGTCACTTTTGTCAACTGTTTGACTCAGTGTCAAACCCTTTATTATTCCTATTTTACAAAGTAAAATATATATTTTTAAAGCTATGAGGATTTTTTTTTAAATCTCAGATGGGAAGAGTTGTGCTCTCTTACCTTACCTTTCACACTCTTGATCCAGCAGTTCTGTAGACTCTCCTGGTGTTCCTCAAAAAAGGAAATCCTTATTGGCCTCTTTTCTTTCAGAATATTATTAGAAAAAAGGAAAGATCTCTTGCACTGCATGGCACTTCACAAGTAAACTCGGTCCTGATATTTCCATACAGTTCAAGTATCAGTAGAATGCTCTTTGAACAGCAAGAGTCCAGAAGGATTCATGGTGTCCTGGGGACAGACAGCTCTTGAAACACCTCATATATGTCCAGCACTTTTGGCTCAACTTTTTCACCAGGATGATGCACAGACTGATCTTGTAAAGCTTGCTTTACAGTTGTTTCTCCTTCCTGGCTTAGATTAAATCTGGATGAGTGCTTGCCTTTCTGTCTGTCCAAAGCTGGTGAAGGTTTGCTGTCAGAGCTTATAGATTTAGACAGCATCTAGAAAGAAATTGCTTTGTCCAAGCTGCTTTTAACAATTTCTTCACCTCCCTCTTAAAAAATAAAAATTAAAAAATAAAAATAAATCTGAAAACTGGACTGTTCGATGGAATGGGCATGTTTGATAGTGATTCATTCCATTCTTGTTTCAGAGGATATTTAAAATCATGAGTGGTGCCTGTGACTGGTCATCTTGTTTTGCGAGACTTCTGTGCCCCACAGCCTACATTCATTTTATAACCTTTTTTCCAAACTCTTGACCTTCCCTTAGCAGTATACAGTACATGCTGCTGCCTTTGAGAGATGCTAGGATCTTCTCTAGCCATAGTGGAGGAAATTTTTACAACTGTCTGTTTATGATTTTCTATGAATAACACAGTCTCTCTAAGACGACCACTGGACTAGTTTAAGTGAAAGTGAATAGAGAGAATCTGTACTTGTGCTGTGCTGCCCACTCTTACTATGACTTAATCATCTGAGTTTCAGGCAAAAGCTGAGTACTGTGCACAGGCAGCTGTTTTGGCAAACTTCGCTGCTGAATCTTGCAAGTCATATATGACATTCCAGGTAAAAAGGGATTTCATATAATTCAATTATTTTTTTTTTTTAATTATTTTTTTTAGTAGCTGGGAAGGGCACTAGAAAGATTATATGATATCCAAACAACCTTTTTTGGATATATTTCTTATTATATTAGAAAGTTTTTCCAGCTATATAGGATAAACAAGAGAAAATTGATTCTTTGTCCAGATTTGTACATGCCAAATTGTGTTCTCTGTTACTGAGATTCATTCAGTTGTCATGATCTTGCTTTTCATAGAAACAATTTTCATCTCTTCCTGTGTCCCGTAGGCTAAGTCTATGCTTCAGTCTCTTAAAAAAGCACTCACTTTCTTTGACACTGAGTCCTAGCTGCCTTCAGTTTTGAAGTGCTGCCTTTCATGTTGGCAGATATTCAGCATTTCTTCTGCTTGAGATGAGAGTATTGTCAGTCCTCACTTCAGCAGGCTGGATAGGCATATTTTCCATGGTTGCAGGAAAAATCCTAGATGATAATGATACTAGATTTGGCAGTCTTGTGGTCATACAATACTTCCCTTACAGCACTACATTTTCCTCTGTTCTTCTCTAACTGAGCTTGCTATTACGTTTGTAACCTTAAAATTACATAGCTAAAACACAAATGTCATTTTTCTGGCCTATTT
Organism: Anser brachyrhynchus; assembly: GCF_964034855.1. Taxonomy (NCBI): domain Eukaryota; kingdom Metazoa; phylum Chordata; class Aves; order Anseriformes; family Anatidae; genus Anser; species Anser brachyrhynchus. The sequence continues at coordinate 7,135,381 of NC_137701.1, forward strand.
ATCTCAGTGAGATTCATTTCCAGTCAGGGAATCAAAAGTAATTTTTATTTCAGATATTTTATTTAGACCTCATTCTGTATATACTTCCTGACTTTATTACTACACTCCGAACCCTTCTTTAGAAAAGCTGAATATACCTCCAGGAATACTTGAATGCTAGTAGGTTTTTTTTAGGCCATGATATAAACCTTTCCTACTAATTTTGTTTCTTAAGATATTTTGGTTTAATAGCAGAATGTTTTTGCTCAGTTTTACAGGATTCAAGAGAGGACCTATTCAGTGAGACATTACTGTATTCACAAATACTTCCTGCTTCATTCATATATTGATTCCTGCTTCTAGTATAATCATAAAAATAGCAGAAGCTCTTGCACCTGTGGCCATCATTCCTCTGTTATGGGTAAGAGCCTACCTTATACCCCTTTAACATCTCGTATGTATCAATTCCTCTTGTGCTTCAGCTTTGAAAACTAAACGCTCAGAGTTTTTTTTTTTTTTTCTTCACCTTTAGGCCCTTGAGTTCATACCCTTCATCTAGAAATATTCTTTGATGTGTACTTCAGCGTTTTCTGGCTAAATGCTCTTGCTTTAAGGCATTTAGATATTTTTGATGCTTAGACATTTTAATTTAAATAACTGATTAGATGTTAACACTCCTGTGACAGAGCACACATTAGGATCCAGGGCCTGTATTAAGCTTTTGCATTTTCATTTTTTTGAATGAGCTGTTCTGCTGTGTGGGTACAAATCTTTAGTTAGTCAGTGCTTATGCTATTGCTCTTAATCATTCTGCTTTAAGCTTTCTGCAGTTCTTCTAAAATTGTTTACAGATGCACAGAGGTGCCTGAACTCTTAATTTCTGCTGCATTTAAGAGCCTAAGGACATCTTAAAACTCAAACATGTATCAGTGCCTTTAAGTCTCACCACAAGTGCCTGCAGCCCACCGAACAGCAGCCCTGTGCTGAAAATTGTGACACTATGTGCATTGCATGGCAAATAAAACATTAGCACTTTACCTAGGAATGTTTACACAGGACAGAAAGAGCATATGTTTAATGCTGGTGCTGAAACGTGTAATTGTCTGGTCAGAATGCAATAATCACCCAGGTTAACTTCAGGGTATTTGTGAAGAATAACAGGTACCTCCAGAGGTGATAGAACCCTATTAACATCTCACTTACCTTTTGGACATGTCTGCCTCTGTGCATTGACCAGGAAGAGACCAATGCTCCTAAATTTTAGAAGCTCGGTCACGTGCTAAGACTTAGCTGGGATAAAGTCAGACTGAACAGATTTATCCAAGTTTGCAAATCCAAATATGATGTTTGGAAGATGCTCACCACCATAGGTGGTTATTAAGTTTCCATCAGCTGGGGAGCATTCCCATAATACCAAATGACTGACACACAGTCACATGAAAATGGATAAAGGGAAAAGTGGCAAAAAGTATCCCAAGTGGAGTTTAAGAGCAGGCGTCAAGTTTGGCAGGAGGCAAAAGCAGAATAAGTTAATAAATAAATGAAGGTGCTAAGAACCTTGCTAGATTTCTTTCCTGATAAAGTACTATAGAAATGTTTTTGTTGTGAATTTTGTTTAATTTTTCATGTTTTTTATGACAAAAATGTGGCACAAGTGGAAGTTTTAGAAGTTTACTATCTATTTTTCATCAACGATTATGCTTTAAGAAGGTATTTGCATGTATGTAAAATAAGAAAGATGCTATAACAGCAAAGGATAGGTATTAAAAATGTGATACCTCTGTACAGTGATTTGTAGGCACCCTTGCCAATTACTTTTCATCTTTCCCTTTTCAAAAGAGAAATATCAAAGAGAAAACAGATAAAGAAAATCTTGTTCTGAATAGAGAGGCATTGTCTTGCAAACCAGTATGTAATTTCCTTTGGGTTTTTGTTTTTGTTTTCATGTTCGCTTCTTCATCTACGAGGGACATGTAAGGGACAAATGTAGCTTGATTGTGGTTCTGTAGGCAAGTCACAGCAACAGAAGCCGAATGTTAGGAGTTGTATCCCCAACCCACTGAGTATGAAATTTGAGGCTTGGGAAAACAAATGCGCACACAAACAAAAAGTACTGAATGACCTTTGGTTTTGTACTGGTGCTTTTTGCTTGCAGATTCACATGGCCAGTTGAATGTAATTTGTAAACCCTTAGGATGTGTATTCACAGTTCATACAAAATTCTTCTGACACATTCTAGGTACGATGGAAAAAATATGAAAAAAAAAATAAAAAAGAAAAAAGAAAACCAGATTAGTAATAATTTTAGCAAGTATTAGCCATTTAGCAGGTCCTATTTTTAATTCTCACTTGTGTGTAGAAGAAGTGAATTAATGAACTAAGTGGTTTAATATTAATTTTAGAGACCTGCAACAAAATCAAGGATGTGTGGTTATCAGAAACTGAGCAGCTGTGAAGTATTTTCTGTAAGTCTAGTGCATCTTCATAGCACCAATGATTCTTCCAGATGTACTTGTAACTGTGAAATCTTTGTATGACATAGCTGCGGAAACCCATTTCACTTGAGTGGAATATATGTTTTCAACAAGTAATTTCTATAAGAAAGCTCAAACCATGAGAGTTGGAGACCAAAACTGTAAGTTCCTTTGAGGTTCTGCTGCAATTGAAAAATCTAGGAATTTTTTATTCTGATGAAATATAAATAGTGAATACTCTGCTTTCTGGATAAGAGGAAAAATATAATTCTGAAATGCCAAGAGGAAGCGTGCCCTCAATCTTACCTCCTTCCAAACTTGATTTCTTGTTGTTTCAGATGAATTTAGAATCAATAACTAAGCTATTGGATGATCGTAAAAGGTCAGCCTTTGATTTTTTTTTCTATTTACAGCATTTTCTTAAGATTTTTCTTTGTTCTTTAGTACTACAAATATGACTTGTGTATTGTTCTGAGAACACTAATCCATTGTACTATGGAAATGACATATTTCTGAAGTCGGTAATCATATTGATTGATATCAAGTGCAATGATCTTTAGAAATATTTCATTTAAATACCAACTACTCTTTTAAAATATCAAAATATGAATTAGCTTCTCATTAGAGAACTCATGCTGTATACAAAGAAGGGATCTTGTTTCTGTAATTCATGGAAGGTCTAATCTAAATCCCATTGAAGTCTGCAGGAGGTTTTTCAAGGCAAATAAGATGAAGATTATAAAGTCTTTGTACTTGTATACGATACAGTGCTTTCTTTGCTTTTCTAATTCAGGCAACAGAGAGTCTGACTGGGGTCTATGTACTTAGAAGGCTGCATAACGTTTTCATATGGCTGCAATTTCAAGCCCAATGGATAAAAATTAAAAACAATAACAAGCTTATTTGTGCACTCTGTGTAACTCAATGCTGTGCAATTGTTTGGAAGTTTGGATTGTCTATTCATTGCAAATAGCATCTGTGCTCAATTACATTCAGTCTATTAGGAGGCAGGGCTTTCAGAAGTAATAAAAGCGTCTTAAGAGATGCTTTGCACTAGAGAGCTAATGATTTCTGAAAAAGACAGACAATTGGGTTGATTCCACAGGTACTGCAGAAGGGAAAATGTTCCAGATGAAATGGAAATTATTTCATGAATCATCTCATGATTTCACAGAAAGAAGGGGAGTATTATTACTGATTATTCTCTATAAAATGAGTTTAGCAACATACCATCATCCAAAAAGGCAAAGTGAAAGGTTGCTAAATAGGATATTTAAATTTTGCTAATGAGAATGAAGTGAGTTGATGAATGTTGAATCAGTCCTTGGCAGTTTTTAAAGAAAGGTTATCATTCATTCTCTTTTCTGCACCGACAGATGATGTTTCTTGTTGAAATGAGGCTTTCCTGACTTTTGATAAAGCCTGCTGAAAATAGCATTCTCCTGCCCGAGCTGTGTATTCAGTTATAACAAGTACTGACAGGGAATGATAATTTGGGACACTCTGCAGTGTTTTGCCCTTTGGAACGTTTTCTCTTGTTTTGTGTGAAGTGCACTATGGTATCACTGTATTGCATTATTTAGCAATGAATTTAGAAGATGCCACTGCTGTCTGTTCCAGCAATCCATACCGAACTCGAGTAGCCTCTTCTGCCTCATGAAAGTAGGGCATTGATAAATTAAATTAACCTCTTGTGTGCGGCAGACTAGGCAAGGATAAAACTTATGGCAAGTGGATGATGTGTTTTGCTCCACCACTCTGTCCCTTTCCTGATGGCTGCTTTCTAACTGCAGAAGTTGCACCCTCTGGGTAATGATGGCAGGGCTGATGGGCTGCTTAAACTCCTTCCCTTGCTTCCTCCTGTTCTTAAGATCCATCAAGAGTGGACTTTGGGCCACAAAAAACCATCTGTTTACCACAGTGATGCTGTATATATAGTTTCCAGTTTGTATATATATATTTTTTTTTTGTGTGTGTATCTGGTGTTTATACATAACTGTGGAAGGATGTAAGAAGCTAGAGGTGAGGAGACGCTTTCCTGAAAGGAGACAAAAATTGCAAGGCATAAGCTTGGAAACAGATTTCAGCATTTGTGGAACAGACTGTGTATATGCAAATGCACCTTGATTATCTGATAGCCTTTCCACGTGACACATTTTTTGTGTTCTTCTTGACCAAAGAGGAAAGAAGATACTGAGGGTAGTCATTCAACTGTAGGAAATACAGCAAAACCAGTTCAAATACTGCTTTGGTTAAATGTCAAAATAACAAAAGGGAGGGAAGTCATCAGGTGGGTAATCAGATAGCAATAGTTCGTTTGTGTTTGCTGCAAGAGCACATTGGAAATGTTATTCATTTAACATCGAGCATCCAAAGATAGTATCAATTCTTATTTCATCAGCAGGTACAGAGTGATAAAGCTGCCAATGATCTAAACATAGAAGTGGCAGAAAGAGGTTAAAATGTCTTAGAAAACCAATTAGATATTAATTGTGATAGGAAGAGCATTATCTGAATTTAAATAAGAGTTAGTAATTCTGTCCATATAATCAGAGACTTGATCTAACACTTTCCATTACCGTCTGAAAAACATTGGTATAATAAATAGGAATAATATTGTTTGTTTGTGGTAGGTTTTCATCATTTTTTGTTTGTTTGTGGTTTGTTTTGGTAGCAATTGCATGGATGGCAAGTTAATAGTCCTTCTGCAGGCAGAATTTCATCTGATAAATTTTGAAATGTCAATGAAAAGAAAAACAACCAGTGTAGTTGTACTCATTTGTGTAGGAAATTCCCTTACCCTCCTTCATCTTCTATTTCCCATCACCCCCTGTTTTGATCTTAGGGCAAAAAAAAAGTGTTAATGTTTTCTTCACATACTGTTAAATTGCCTGTAGTGCCTTGCTAGCCTTGCTCTCTGCTGGCTGGAAAGTGTGGCCATTTTGTGTACTTTATTCATTATATTCATTTATTCATTGTGTACTTTAGTCATTATATACCTGATTGTGACATCTGTGCAGCTTTACAGCATCGGAAGTGACAGAGCTTTGATTTCAGTTGGGAGTGCTAAGCACAGAAGTCTCATAAATATTACATAATAAAAATATATATATAAGATAATTGATTCCCACTTTCATATACCACACTGTGTATACCATGTTTAACAAATGAACTTTCACCCACCAAAATTTTCTAATATATTCACTGGTAGGTTTAACAAGGCAAGATAATTACTTTTTCTACCCCCCTTAAAAAAAAAAAAAAAAAAAAAGTCTATTATTCTTTTTTTAAGAAATATGAAATTGAGGATGCAAAATGGATGGGTTCTTTAAAAATAAGAATAAAAAATAAACACAAACAAAAGTTAGGAGCTGGAAAACCACGTGTAAATGAGGCGCTGTCTCCCTGTCATGTTGCCTGGTCAATAAGCTTTCTCACAGTGAAATTCCTACTTGTTCACAACAGCTCCTGTATCCCACCACAGCCTACAGTCCCTCTCTTTTGAAAGAGATGATACATGAAAAGCCGAACACAGACTTAGTTTTGTAACTCAGCCAGCAGCACAATTTCTAATGCATGCAAATGGACTATTCATAGTGCAAAGGCAGTTCTTTAAAGATTTTTTAAAATATTACTTTGCAAATGGGAGAGTTAACAAGTTAAGTGTTCATAGTGTGGTAAATGCTTCCTTAAAAAGTGGTGTTGGTGGTCCCTGTGCAATGCTTTGCAAACAGGCCTACATTCATAGCAGCCTTGTGGCTGAGAACTGTTTGTTTCTATGCTTTCAGTTTTCACCGCAGTGCCAGTCTTGTCTGGACATCTTGTTGTGTATGTCAGAACCATGAAATGTAGCCTCACAGCGTGAGCTTTCCTGAAGGCATGAGAAATCAGTGTTCTAAATGCTTTTTTTGGAAACAGGTCTTTTTAAACAACTGTTTCTAGAGTGCTATACCATAGCTGTGACTGCGAAAATTTGGATGTTTAAAAGATATTTAGCAGAGGGTATTGTTTTAATAGGAGACACCTTACGATGGCTCGACCACTGCTGTTCACTGTATTCAATTAGGTCTATTTACTGTTGTCTCTTATCTTTATATGACAATTAGTTTCAAACATTGTCTATACCTCACTAACAACAAGAAAAAACTTTTGGAGAACAATGTTTTCAATAAAAACCAATAGTCTAAATTCTTGGTTCTTCATTAAGTCTTGACAAGTCAATTCCACTGAAATCTCACTTCTTCACACAGTTGAAAATGCCTCTTGGTTTTCTTTTATCCTTTTAGGGTGATCTTATGCTGGACCCCAAGTGAACTCGAGAGAAATGTGGAGAGAAATGGTTATGTGGTTTCCCATGTTTCTTGTTTTTGAGAGAAATAACATCCATTTATCCAAAGAATCCTATCTGGAGCAAATTCTATGGCCAGAAAAGGGAGTAGGCAGGTATTTGTATCTGTCCTAGAAACAATTTCTCTCAGAGGTCTTGTGTAAACAGCTTCTAGCAGAGTGGAATAGCAAAGAGGACAAGAGACCTGCAGGCTGCTGATTAATAAGCTGTTGTATAGTGGTGGATGCCTGTGAGTCTGTTGCACATCTCTTGAAATGTAACATAACCAGGTCTGCAGTGATCAGCACACCCCTCACACTTCATTATTTGTTCTCTAAACTGTCAGTGGTGCAGACAGTTAAACTGCAAATTACGAACATTACTTGTGATGTGCTTGGGTATGTTTTTTCAGCACCTCAGGGGAAAAAAAAATGTAGCTACTGCATTCCAAACAAATAGGTTTTCTTTTTGTTAATGGAGCTTGGAGCAAGGACAATAGACGTATGTACACACTGAGATCACATGCAAAAGCTGAATCAGTAGTCTCTGTACAAGCTAGAGCTCTCTAGAACATAAATATGACATTTGATTATGGAACAAAATATTATGCAAGTTGTTACTGCATTGGACAGACTTACAGTTTTCAGCTCAGACAGTTCTAGACAGACAGATAATTGTATAACCGTAAGGCTGAAAGCAGTGAGCCCACTCATTGTCTTTGCTGGCTGCCTTTTGCCACATGGGAAATCCTCACAGCAATTTTAGAATAAAGGTGTTATATCAGCATCACTCAAGGAGATGAGAGCAGACATCTATTGCTGTTTTAAACAGCTGTTATATTCTGCATCCGTCATAGACTCTCTATAGCAGTTTAGCTTGAAATTTAAGTCAAAAATGGACAGCTACTACTTTGTGTATGGATATCTTGTAACGACAGAAGATGTCCAGACAAAGGATACAAGGAAGGAAGAAATTTGGTAGCAGTTAAATACTTTAAACCAAAGTATTTACATAAGAACAGTCTCAAGTGGTATGCTGGTTGTAAATGCCAGTGCGAAACTTTATAATATAGCACATTTCTTTAGTTGGGATTAGAGAGAGAAAACTATTAGCTGTTTTAGTTAAGCTAATAGCTGTGCCATATAGTTTGTACATTTTCCAGGAACTGGACCAAAAAAAAGAAATTCATAAAGTAGCACATCATAAAGGACATTTTAGACTGAGCTCAGAAGATACCATTAGAACAGTTTAATCTAATTTTCTTTATGACATAAAACAGAACTTGCAATAAATAATTTTATTTTGAATAAAAGATACATTTGAAAAATATTGTTCATGGTAGAGAATCCAGCATTGCTGCTGGTTATTTGTTTGAATGCTTACTTGTCTTCACCATTTAAAAATAAGGCACTGTACTCCTAGTCTAAAATGTTTCAACTTCCAACACAGCTTGTATTTTTAGATTAAGTCGTGATTTCTTATAAGATTTTTTTTTAAGAAGGTACATTTAATTGCAGTAAACTCTTCTTTTAATATCATCCTTGAGTATTTTGACCCCAACTATAGCATATGCACTTACAGTTCTTCATTAGTTCCATAGCTCTGCTTTGCACCAGCTTCAGTTTCAAAATTCTCCTTTAAGCACAGCAAAGACTTACCAATGAGTATTAAGAAACTAACCCATCAGGAGATGAAAGAAAAGGTATTGCCAGAAAACAGTAACTAGTTCAAAGTTAGAATGCAAAGAATAAGGAAAGGCCTGTTTTTTCAATGAGGTGATGGGGTGGTTGCTATTTAGCATTCTCTTGCGTGAGCAAAAAGGGATGAACAGCAAAGTTAGCTGATGATAGGGGGTTAAGAGCATAGAAACTGAAGAGTCTCAACAATCTCACAGTGCCAACTAGGCAGAAGATTAAACTCACTTGTTGATCAATAAAATGCCATATGCAGAGGGAAAACAAGCAAACTTTCTTATCACTGTAGGTTCTAAATCTGCTGTTACTGAAAGAGAATTGTAAACCCTTCTGTAGTTACCTATAGATGTTAAGTTGGTCTTGGGTGGTGGGCAGGAAAGTAAAGGTCTTAGGAAATATTGAGAAGAATGTGATAGAGCATCATTATACAGCTCCGTACAATTCTGAGGAACTCACATTTGAGCATAAGCTACAAGTCTGCTCACCTCATTTCAGAAAAAGGAGTAGTAAGCTAGAAAAACACAAACAACAGTCAGAAGTACAGAACTTCATCTGTATGCAGAGGAAATGAAATAACTAAGACTATAGCTTAGAAAAGAAATGACTGTGAATGATTATTATAAAGATCTATACAATCCTGAATGACATGGGGGAAGTCTTGAGGGAATGATTATTCACTATTCAAAAGACAAACTGAGGCACACGAAATAAAATGATCAGGCAGGCAGTTTATATCAAATGAAAAGAGGAACTTTTTCATGTTATGCATGATTACATTGAGAAACTTGGAGCCACAGAATTTTTTAGATTCAAAAAGTTGTGACAGGCTCAAAATGTGATTAGTTAAATGACAGAGTTGAAAAATCATAAAACATGGGGAGGGGATTGTCAGCTTGGGAGCTGCTGTAAGCTCAGTTACAAGGAAATCATCACTCCATCCCAGGCTCATATAATTCTTAAGAGCCTCCATAAATGGCTATTGTTAAAGTTTGGCTGCTAGGCTGAATGAATGTTTCATCTGACTAGTCATTCCTATCATCTTTGTGTTGGATGCTACCTGTACAAAATAAAGCAAATTTCCACTTAAGTGCATGCAGTGCATTGTTTAAACACAGTACTGTAGCCTTCTTGGTTGCAACATGGCACTAGAGCCCAAATCCCCACAAGCTGCAGGAACACGTTTTCCGTAGATTCAGTCATTTGTCTTTAATTATTAATTGTATTCAAATTCTAAGTTAGCTGTTCCTTTGTTTTGCCCAACATCATATTCAGGCTCACAGACCTGCAATTATTCATATTTGAATCAAACCTGGGCAAAAATTTACTTGTAATTTGGCTCTGGTCTGGATTTACATGGTATTTAAGTAGTTATGATCTGGATTGTGTAGGCAAAGGGCCAATTGTGTCACCTGTGTATTTGCGTTTTGAAATACTGCAATACTGCATGATCAGTCACTTATCTCTTTGTTGTTTGAAGTTTAATCATCACTCATTTAATAGCCTGCTTCCTAAAGTGTCCTTATTACCCAGTTTTGTCACTCTTCCCATTTATACTGACCAAACCCAAATTAGTGGATTTTTTTTTTTTCCGGTTTGTTAAAGTAACAAGAAACACAGTACGCAAGAAATAGTTTTTTTCATATTTCAACAGTATAATATTTTTGTATTAAACCATAATGGGAGCGCAAAGACTATTATTGAATGCTTGTTCTTTTAAAAAAAAAATTATTGGAGTATGAATGGGGAAGATCTTATATTGCCGTATGCTGTCCACATGTATTTAAATTATGCATATTTCTTGAGTTCCTGCATGCACTTTCCCACCAGTACTTTGAATCTTATGGGGAAAACTGCTTTGTTACTTATTGACTTGTGGTTGTCGCGCTTTCCAGGTATACTCAGTGGCTAGGAGCACATGCCTGTGCTTAAATTCTTCTATTTGTCCTGTAGTCATATAAATGTTTATTACTGTTGTGCACCACAGTGCTAAATGTTTTTAATTAAAAATCATGGTTCCTGTGTTGTGTTTCGACTTTATCTCAGCTTTAAAATTCAATCTATTGAGTAAATGTAGGAGAGATTAGTATATTTAATATGAGAGCAGTTTTTATAGTGTTGTTAAGTTCTCCATCAATTCTAAAAGACATAGATAAAGATTCACAAGGGCCAATGTATTCAGCAATACTAATGGGATCCTCTTACACATTTTTGGAAGTTTCAAGAAACCTTCAGTATATCCTTTACTATAATGTTGCGTTGAAAGAAGAAAAAAAATTGAAAAGTGGAGGATAAAGACTTGATCTCCACCAGCCTGCAGACAGTGAAATCAATGAGCTCTTTGTGATTGAAGCGAGTGAAGAGCCAACCTAATTTGACAGCCTGCTTCAAAAATTCTTGAGACAGAAAAGCAATAAACTGCTGCAGACTCATAGAGTTCTGCTACCAAAAAAAAAAAAAAAAGAGAGAGAGAGAAAGAAAAATACCCATGTATAAAACAACTGGAATCTTTTCCTTCATATTTAGATTTTTGCCTAAGCAAACAGCAGTAGTTGTGTTGGGAAATTAGTACCTGTATGCAAACATATTAACAAAAAGAGAAAAAGATGCTCTTAATACCTACGGTTTCTAAGAATCTCAGAGATCACATCAGGTTTTGTTGCTGTTTCTCATTCTCAACTGCAATAGCTCCAAAGGACTCTACTCATTGAAGTTTGTTTCATGTCCAAGCACTCAGATGCATGATACGGACTTTAACGTTGCTGATTTTCAGGTTATGTTCACATGGATGACTATACTTGGAAATTCCAGTTTTCATTCAAAGGCTGCAGATCTGCCTTACTTTTGACAATTCAAAAGAAACATACATTTAAGTGCAACATATGATAATTTATTTTTTAAATGCATTTAAAAGTAATAAAACTTTTTAAGTGCTGTAGGACGGGTATGCAGCTTTTGAAATCAAGTTTGTACATCTGAAGAAATCAGAAAAACTACTTTGATTTACAGTGATTGTGGTTGTAACTTCCAAATATTTATATAAATATTATCTAATCATAAACACTTTTAAAATTCTGTGGGAGAATTGCTGTAAAAACACTACACATAATGCATATGCTTCTGCAGCTTGCTGAATTAAATGCTTTCCTTGTGTAGAGTTACTAAAAAGGTTGAATGTTATCCTTTGTCCACAGTATCCTTCAGACTGATATCAGTAAGAATTGTTTGTATGTGAGAATGTGTGACTGACCGTTTGTCAGTGACAGATGTGAATTCATCATCTTCCAAAGAGGCTGTAAACCTCCCAAACTGGAGTTAAGGTTACTGTCTGGAGGACTTTTTTTAAGGGCTATTTATTATCATTGCTGAAGTTGGGACTGTGAACACATTATCCCATTCAAATAGACTGACATTTTTGCATTTTAGAATAATTTCAGGACTACTGAAAAACAAAGAGAAAAATTCAGATGTTGAGAGGCAAACCCTTTGTTCCTGTTACTCCATCGTGGCAGCATGCTGAGGCATGGTACGCTGGAGACATGGGCTCAGTGTTTGAGGGTCAAAATTGCAGTGACCCGATGGGCAGCCTCTGATGGATGCTGTCAGAATTGCCAACACGTGTTGGTTTTCAGCTTGGGCTGTAAGAGTCAGTGGGGAGCAAACCTGGACTGGCAGAGGCTCATCACTGCTAACTCATCCCTGCCAGGGAACACGAGGCTTTGTCTAATCGCCTTGTTGTGATGGACAGCCTTGATACTGCGAGGGTCCTTCCCTCAGCATGAGCTGAGAAGAGCTAATGTGCTCATGCATTAAACTTGTCTGACCTGCAAATAGAGAATGAGTTTGAGGAGGGAAGTTGGAGCTGAAGAAAAATGCATAACCTGCTGTGGTTTGTTGGAATTGTTTGAGTATTCATTAAGCCTGGATAATATGTTAGGTTACTAATTCAGGTCTTCAGGATTTTAATGTTTTTTTTTTTTTTTTCTCCTGTATTGTGAGTTTGATTTGAATGGAATATAGTTTTCATTGTAGAAAGAAAAGGTTTTCTAAAACCCAGCCTGGCCTTCTATCTATAGTAGGGAACTCAGTGACAGGATATTTTTGAGCTTCTAATTGATTCTTATCTGCTATAAGGTATCAAAGTAGATGATCATAAAATGTGACCTTATTTTTATGTGGCATAGCGTAGGAGTTCTGTAAAGCCAGAGAAATAAAAAGACAAAAATCCTTATTAAAATAACTACCCAGAGCTTTGAATTCCACAACACAAATACAGTTCAAAATTTAACTTTTCAATTATCTAGTTTAAGCAATAACAAACTATCCCCAGAAGTAATAGTCAATAATATAATAGCAAGACATTTGTTTTTTCAGTCCTAAAATAATCACATCTCAAAATCAATTGTGAAAGTCATTTACTGAAAACGATATGCTATGTGACTTTTGTTATATTTGCCTCTTTTTTTTTTTTTTTTTTTTTTTTTAAGGCAAGGAAAGGAAAATGCTGTCCTATCCCAAGGAATACAAGAGAGTTATCAAACATGGCTGTGTCCCTCTTGCCACTTTGATGCTGAGGGACTCGTCCAGCTGTAAACCCACAGCATTGTGAGTACATGGTGTACACATACCTATAGTATCACAGTCTTAAATTCCCATATTCCCCTGCTTTGCTTTAGAAATTGGTTAAATAACAACATTAGCTTTTCAATCTTCTGCCCTGATTTCCATGTAGCTGTCTTCTGATATCCCAGCTGTTCAGATCTGTGCTGCATTATAGCATACAAGCACTGTAGGATTGTCTTGCCATCTGGTTTTACATCCTAAGGATCTGAATGAATAATCATTCACCAGAAGTTCATATCTTACAAAACATTGCCTAAAGTAATCCTTGACTCTAAGCATTAGATGATTCCCTCCAAAACTAGTACATACACACACATGCACTCAAAAAGAGAGATGTAGAGAACTGTAATAGAAAGGCTAGGGTCTGTGTGAGGGGAGAATCACTGGGAGTAGCTGGGTGTGCAAGTACAAAAGCGGCAAACATCAGGAAGGAGGCCCTCTGAATGGTTTATGTTAATCTACCAGGTTTGAGAGGCCATCAAGACCCAAACAGACCTATATGCGGTTTCACAAGGCACCCGGTTTTGGAGACAAAGGACAGTGATGACTCTTGACGATTCACAGAGTTGGGATAGGATGGAGACACTGCTCACTGTCAGCTCCAGAAGGTCTCAAAAACTCCTATCTATTACCTGGACATTGTCATCAGCCTACAAAGAACCTCAACCTTTGTGACAAAATCTTGACAGCTGCCATCTCTTGTCCTCCCTGTCATCACAACAGATCCTGGACCTCACATTTGTGGACAAGAAGCCTGAGACACCACAGACATCCAGACGCTGGTGAGTACAAGAATTTGAGAGCCTGAGTGAAAGTTTTTTTGTTTGTTTTTAATTTGAAATAAGTTCACCTTCATCTCCTGTAAGATCTGAGGTGGGTATTTGCTACATTGCTGATATGCTGTGCAACAGTATTTCCTACATATACACATACAGGCACAATTGGGAATGTGTCTCAAATATGATTTCAAATGTGAAGAATCTATACTTGATTGAAATGATCTGATTAAAAACACTTCCTTGGGCCCATTCATTCAAGACTTCCCCCTAGGATCCTTTCTAGCAGTTTATCAAATACTTTACAAAAGTTACGTGGTCCAAAGCACATACAGCCATATGTGCACCTATACATTTATCAAAATGTATATATTCATTTAATTCTTGTCAACTTCTGCCTTATTAGTAAAACCCAGTTCCCCATATGCTGAAACAATGACCTTTATATTATAAATTCAAGGATTTATAAAACAGATGGTGGAGATAAAAAAAAAAAAAAGGAAAAACAGAAAGAAAAAAAGACAACAAATAAAACTCCAGCTTGTCCGGCTGCAAGGACCAAAGTATGCATATTAAAATAATCTTGGAAAGCTGGCTGCAATAGCTAAACCATATGGGCTTAGTTATGTTATACGGTACCCTTGAGTTAAAAGTTATTAACATCTTCTCTTATGCTGTTCATGAATAATATGTGAAAAGCTATCTGATGGTGTTGTTAAGAGATTTAACATTAGTGAGTAATGGGATTCATAGGGTGTGTGCTGTTCACAGTATTCAGGATTCAGACTGTTTTTGAGTAGAGATTCTGATATAAAGGGGAAACGTGGTACTTACGTGGCTCTAACTATGGTGCTTAATGTAAACAAAAGAAAATCAATAGGGTTTAAATAGCTGAAGACACCTGAAGAAAATTTATTTGACAGAAAACTGTCATCTGTTTGTCCACTCAAACCAGTTGCTTGGGTTGAAAGGTATTTATTGTCTTTTTATTACATTTTGCAAAGAATTAAAGGGAAAAAAGAGTCTTAAGTTGTCATTAATCCATGTGATTGTTTATACGAGTAAGATAGGAGGAACTGGCTTCAGAAAGGATTTCTACTTTCTTTTGTCTTCTATCCTGACTATAAGGTTTTAATTTGTAGGTTCTCTTCATTTTCTCTCATGAAGTATGATGTCTATGTAGTTGTTGTCTTGGTGGTGGTGGGTTTTGTTTGTTTATTTCCTGAATGATATGAATTTATTCTTCCTATATTCTAAGCTTTCTGAACACAAGCCAACTTTAGAGTGGTACCTGTCTATTTGTGTGTATGTGCTGCAGTGCTAAGCTAATAATTTCTGCTGAAAAGAGATTGCTTTGCTTTGGGGATGTGTCAGTTTCTGGTCTGTTTTAGTGTTTGTTCAGGCTGTAGACCTTGTGCACAGACTTTGCAGTCATGCCTATAGTCAAAGTAGTTCCTAGATCCTGAGACAGAATCTCAAAAATTGCAAAGAGAATTTATATGTATGTACTGTTATAAGTGCTTGAGACATGGAAATGTGTGATTATTGTATGATAACAGAATCAAATACATTGAAAGACAGAAAACATATCTGTTTCTTGCTTTCTCAATCCTGACTTGAACATGGCTGAATAAGAGATGGAGGGTTTATACTCAAAGCTGTTTGTCAGAAAACAGTACTTGTAGGTACTTGGGCAGCTTACCATCTGACAGCATAATGTTGACCTTCTCCTACTGTAGTTTTCATTTCTGTTCTGGCAAAGTGGACTTGCTGTGGGCTCTGTGCAGTACAGATATTCCGATAGCAGAATTTATCTAGCCTATTGCGTTGTATTAGTATGCTGCTGACAGCATCTTCCTTGTGCAAATAAAACATAAATGATGTTTTTAATTAGTTTCCTGCCATGGCATCCAACATTAAAAATGGTCATCCTCAAACACATTTGTCACCCTGACATGCTTCTGTGGAGGCAATGGTCAATAACCCTTAAAGTATCAGTTACATTCCAAAGATAATTTCTTATGTTCCTTTAAAAAAAAAAATGCATAAAATAATGACATTCTTCAGAATGATAGAAAAAAACTGGATATTTGCCCAAGAGTGAAACTAGGACCTACTGGGCTCTTGATTGATAGGATCAAAGAAAGAGAAAACCTTTGCCAGGTTGAAGGTTTCCCTTTTAACTGCTGTAAAAATATTTCCAACAAGAGCACAAATCTTTTTTTGTCTTGATAGACAGTAGTGCTCTGCCTTTCATGCCCCTAGTTGGTAATTTGTTTACGTTAGTAATTTTATATTATTGGTGTATATGTCTTTCATTGACATTATTTTATGCAGCTTTATTCATTTTGTACTCTAATGGCAATTCCTGTTTAATTTAAATACTGCAAAACCTAAACCATTCAAGCACAACTTTGCATTTGACCTGTCAGAGGAAATGACTGACATCTGTCATCCCTGCTCATTGTTTTGAGACTTGGCAAGTTTTCCATTTGAAAAAATCAGATGTAATGATTGTTGTTGAAGACTGCCGGATGCAGTATCAACAGATAAGATGGATAAGACTGCTATTGGTTCGAATAGCAGTTGATATGCACAGCAACTTGCAGGAAGCAAATTGTTTAGTTGAATTTTGTTGCTGCTCAAGCATAAAAAAAAAAAAAAATGTACAAAATACTTCTGTGTTTCACAAATGTGAAATTTAAGTCTTTTAAATTCAGTGGAAGTACTTGTACAAGATCTGACTATTAATTCTGGAAAAATGCATTAATTCTGCATACTTATTATACTCTCATTTCCATTAGAGCAAGCATCTTCTGTGGAGTTCTGGTATATTCTGCTGCTGGTGGAATAATAGTCTCTCCATTTACCAGCCCCAGGCACTGATGATATGTTTTTACTCTCTTCATGGTCTTTTGCCAATAGTTGGCCAAACAATATTGAGTGTTTGTATGCTGAGGTATTGGCTTTGAAAGATAGGATGTATTTAGCCTGCAATTGCGTTCCATGAGCAGCTGAGCACTGGCAAAGGATGGAACCCTGGGGGCATCGAAGGGGAGCATAGGACCCCAGAGCTGGAGGGATGGAGTGCAGAGTGTTGACAACCCATGGACCTTCCCTCTAGTCTCTGCTTTTTTAGTTTTCTATGAGTTACATGGTGATAATGATGCTTCCCTGACTCACAGGGATGTTTTGAGAATAAACACATTGAAAGTGTGTAAGGCGCTTAGTAACTATGCAGATGGGAGCTATAAAAGTCCTTCAGACAGAAAAACCTGAGCCTTAGCAGTTTTGTGACCTAGATCAAGCAGCTCTGTTCCTGTCACCAGACCTGCCTGAGCTCATCTCCCTCAACTGTGTAATTAGCTGGTCTCAAATGGAGTCCTAAAAATTTCTAGAACCTTTTGAAGCTTTTCCCTTTCCCTTAGGGTCTGGGCATGCCACTTTATTTTAGTGATCTAAAGGGTTTAGATTACTTCCTAACATACTTCAAGGCTAGTTTCTACCTGGTCTTCCCTTCTTGTAGCTGCTCTGCTGACACTGTAGCATTAAAGCATTAAAATAAAATAATTCATGTAATAGTTTTTTCTCTTCCAGAGGGCAGAATTAGATCTTCTCTAGAGGAATCTCATCTTTGTTGTAGCATCTCTTGGGGTGTGCAGGAGTTTAGCTGAGGGAGCAGAACATTTCATCCAACTCTTGGTATAGATACTGGAAAATCAGTCATGATCATAGAACTCTTTTCTGCAATAAACATTATTTTTCTATAATTTGTTCTAAACATAGAAATTAGTGATACATATTGCAGAGTTTTTCTGTGCTGGCTTCCTGTTAAATGAAGCCAGCAATTAAGAGTCAAGGATTTTCTTCTCCCTTATATAACATGTGATTTTTGACTTGCTACCAGTTGAAGGAAAGTATTGTTGCAGCTGAGCTACATTTATCTCCTTTAGGTGACTTTTTTGTTGTAGGCAGATGAGTAATTTGGTAAATTTGATAAACTAAATTTAATATGTTGCTTGGAGTTGTGTCAAGTGGAGCAATTTATTGAATGGTTGTAATTCCCAAGTGGTGTGTGAAGAGAAGCTTTCTTCTGAACTTTTCTGTCTGGCAAAGTATAGACATCCTTTTCCAGCACATAGATAACAAAGATAATGAATGCAATTGCCAGTTTGCTTGCAGTGAGGAGAAAGAAAGGGAAGGGCCATGACAACAAAACGATACGTCTTATGATGTGATTCAGGGAGCTTTTTTTAGAAAAATAAAATTTCTTTTCATTCCTACCGACCACCATCACCTTTTCTCATATTTTAGCCTTGGAAATTGTCCCATCTCTCTTTTGTTGCAATGTTTTTGTGTTGTCTTTGCACCTGGGACACTGCTGCAGTGCGGCAAAGGGCTGCCCCTTGCCGTGGCTGTGCTGCCTGAGGTTCCGCACAGCAGCATGCCCAAACTGGATGAAGATTGGGATTGCAAGGTCCAGGCTCTATCATCCAGCAACCATTCTTCTTATTAGCATCAGAATTATACTGGAGTAAAGCCACAGCTCTAAAAATAGCAAATCTTTTCATGGATTCTTATGAGGAGAGTTACTACCACTTCTCTAGGAGAAGTCCTGGAGACTACTGAGTGATACAGATCAGTTAGGAGGACTTTTCTCTTTTATCCAATTGATATTTGTAGTTTTCTTTGAAGAGTTACTGTTTGCCACTGTCAGACAGCAAACACAGCTCAGGAGTTCTGTAAAGGGTATCTCAGACATGAGTTATCTCAGAAATAATGAAAGGAGTATAAACCAAATCTGCATTTCCCTGCAAGGATGGAGGTGATCAAGACATGAAAGATCTTTCCAGCTCTGATGATATCCTTCTTCTTCCGGACAGACAGAAGTAGAGCAATATGGTAAAATTCTCCCTAATTTATGAATTAGATGTAATTTTCCTGTGAAATGTAACCATTTCCAATGCAAAGGATGTCCTGTAAAAACTCTTTGTTCATGTTATACCTTAACACAAATGAAAAAAATCAGTGAAGTGGAATTTAACCTCCTTTCACAAATTCACCCTTTTTTTCTGAGTTCAGTAGAATTGCTTTTACGATGCTTCAAGAAATGAGAAATTCAGAATGTTCAGACGGAAACAAAAAAAAAATCTACTTTCCTGTACTAAATTAGTTGTGGTTATTTATAAATAAGAATGAAACAAAGGAAGACAATGGGCAGCATAATACAGACTATTTAGTGGTCGTCTTTGTTCAAAATGCAAAACAAACTTTTACAAATTTGTTTTGCTTCTCTCTTTTAGTAAGGATTAGTTGCCATAGCAACTAAAATATAACATGATATATCCTTTGCTACTCCCAACAGCTACAAAGCAGTTTTTAAGAGAAAAAAAAACACCTTAATATCAAAAAGAATGGAAGAGATGAGGTCTTTATGCAGCGTAAGGAAACTGCACTGATACTCAGCTTTCCTTTACGAGTGTTTCATCAGAGCAGTATGAGGGACCTGTACTTCCACTAATGAAATGGGGCGGAAGAGGGAGATTATGTTTGGTTCTGTTTAGAGGTCAGTGAGAAAATCTATGACCACCTAGCTGAAATTTGGTCTGAAGTACAGTGAAGTCAAGTTGGTTGCAATGAAGATCATCTCTAAAGCTAGAAAGAGCTACAGCATCTCAGTAAATTATCTTTTTAACTCTGCTTTAAGTGCATGACCACAAACAAGACAGTCTCATATTACATACCTGAAGTCTGGAAGGATTTAGCAGCCAAGGTTCCGGGTCCGAGTTCTTCTGCTATCAGCATAAGAAAAATAATACTTCCCTGTTTAGGATGCTGAGGCCATGGGTAATCTCTCCAGTGCTCCCTTGGGCCTGATTCCATGGCTGAAGGGGGTATCAAATGGGGATTTTTCACATTTATATTGTCTCATAGTTAGCTGATACTGTAAAGAAAGCTGTTAACTCACAATACAAAGTGACACACTTAGTGGATGAGGGAAAGGCTGTGGATGTGGTCTACTTTGACTTCAGTAAGGCTTTTGACACCGTTTCCTACAACATTCTGCTCAAGAAACTGGCTGCTCGTGGCTTGGACTGGCGTACGCTTCATTGGGTTAAAACCTGGCTGGATGGCCGGGCCCAAAGAGTTGTGGTGAATGGAGCCAAATCCAGTTGGAGGCCGGTCACTAGTGGAGTCCCCCAGGGCTCAGTACTGGGGCCAGTCCTCTTCAATATCTTTATTGATGATCTGGATGAGGGGATCGAGTGCACCCTCAGTAAGTTTGCAGACGACACCAAGTTAGGTGCGTGTGTCGATCTGCTCGAGGGAAGGAAGGCTCTGCAGGAGGATCTGGATAGGCTGGACCGATGAGCTGAGGTCAACTGCATGAAGTTCAACAAGGCCAAGTGCCGGGTCCTGCACCTGGGGCGCAACAACCCCAAGCAGAGCTACAGGCTGGGAGATGAGTGGTTGGAAAGCTGCCTGGCGGAGAAGGACCTGGGAGTACTGGTTGATAGTCGGCTGAATATGAGCCAGCAGTGTGCTCAGGTGGCCAAGAAGGCCAACAGCATCCTGGCTTGTATAAGAAGCACTGTGGCCAGCAGGTCTAGGGAAGAGATTGTGCCCCTGTACTCGGCTCTGGTGAGGCCGCACCTCGAGTACTGTGTTCAGTTTTGGGCCCCTCGCTACAAGAAGGACATGGAGGTGCTCGAGAGGGTCCAGAGAAGGGCGATGAGGCTGGTGTGGGGTCTGGAGAATAAGTCTTATGAGGAGCGGCTGAGGGAGCTGGGATTGTTCAGCCTGGAGAAGAGAAGGCTCAGGAGAGACCTCATCGCTCTCTACAGGTACCTTAAAGGAGGCTGTAGCGAGGTGGGGGTTGGTCTGTTCTCCCACGTGCCTGGTGACAGGACGAGGGGGAATGGGCTAAAGTTGCACCAGGGGAGTTTTAGGTTGGATATTAGGAAGAACTTCTTTACTGAAAGTGTTGTTAGGCATTGGAATAGGCTGCCCAGGGAAGTGGTTGAGTCACCATTCCTAGAGGTCTTTAAGAAACATTTAGATGTTGAGCTTAGTGATATGGTTTAGTGGAGGACTTGTTAGTGTTAGGTCAGAGGTTGGACTGGGTGATCTTGGAGGTCTCTTCCAACCTAGACGATTCTGTGATTCTGTGATATATCATAGGCTGACAGTATATTCTTGAATGTGATAAGCCTGGTTAAGTAGAAGAAAACAGTCCATCTAGAATGTCATATAGTAGTGGCCTGATAGAAGGACGAAGTGTAGGAAAAGGCCTGGCTGGGTAATACATCTAATTCCTCCTCCAGATAAATCAGACACAAAAGGAGATGCATTCTTCCTTGCTAAAAGTCTTTAGAGCACAGAAAAAAAATTCTCTTGCTACACCTGCTAGTAGGTATAGGTAGTGGAAAAGTAGCAACTGAACATTTTACAGCTCTCAGGAATAATTTCCAGATATTATTTACCTACTTTGTATTTAGACTTTTTGTTTAAAAGAAAGTACCCCCCCCCAAAAAAAAAGACTTTACCTGGTGGGTCATGCATAATCATTTTCTGTCTTAAACTACCTGTGGCTCACATCTCAGGAAATTGGAATCTGGATGAGAATATTCCTTGCTTTGTCCTTGATTTCAAAGCAATCTACATAGCTTTTCTCCATAACATCCATTATCAGTGCTCAGAGCCTGTCTAACCCCCTAGTAAAATGCATTAAAGAAATTCACAGTACATTTACTTACAATTGGAATTAGGCTATCTTAGATATTTCCGAAAATATTGCTTTTGGAAGATGTTTGTCTGGATCAGGACCAATAGAAAGGCCTTTGGGCTAAATTTTCAAATGTATATGGTTTTGTTTTGCTACATTGATGATCCTGCTGTTTGTGGGTCAGTTATATGAATCCTCCTGAACAGATATAAGCAGCATAAAATCTTTTATATTTGCTGTTTTTCCACAGCTGAACTTGGATTTCCTTTCTTATTCAATATTGCAGTGAAAATAAAACAGATTGTTTTAGTTTTTACTGTGAAACCTGGGTTTGAATGAAGAATCATTAAAAGGTTTAATACCCTATCTTACACTTTGGGAACACAAAATTTGCTGCTCCTGTCACCTTCACATTCACATCCTGAGTTCCAGCTGATGAATAAACAGACTGGAGATTATCACACAGGGAACATTCATGTGTAAAATGAAATTCCTATTAAAGTTCATTGCTTCAAATGAAATACACTTTGTAGCTCTTCCTGTAGCGATTCCTGCTGGGTTCTGTCATGATATGCTGAAATGTAGTCTTCTTTCTCTCATCCTTCTGCTCAGCCCTGGAAGAATGTGATCATTTTGATGAGGCTTTGTGAAGTTTTTGACAGAAAATGCTAGCAATTATTGCATTATTCAATTCCTTGATTAGAAACTGGTCTTGGGCCATTAGCGACATGCTCATTTAAAAATAATTCTGTTTTTTAAATGATTTTGAGTTGCTTTCACCTAAGGTCTCTGAGTTATTTTGAATGTGCATACCATACATTGAAATTTTCAGCCCCATGTGTGGACAAGGCTGCATGAAGATGCCTCGCTCTACTTTCCATAGTCCTCCAAGCCTACCCCAGAAGGCTTTGCACACTCAGATAAACCCACATACATCTATGTCTCATGCCAGGGCACCCAACAAGTCAGATGACCAGGAAATAACCTTACATATTTCTCTGAAGTACCCTTTGTCCTGGCTTCTAACTCTGTAACACTCCAAGGCTGTATGTAACACATTTTAGAGTTTTTCTTTCCTCTCAGAGATCTGCACAGCATCATTTTAAGAAGCAAGTTCATGTTTTTTATGTCTTCTCGTTATCTACCTGCAACTAACCAACAATTCTGACTTTCTTGTAATCCAGATATTCTCTTCTATAAATTTCTGGGTTAAAATAAATAATTATTTTTTTTTGTAATTCTGCAGTTTAAGTACTATATTAATTTGTACATTGCTGTCATCTGAGAGCCAAGGATAATGAGGACTTTCAGTGCTGTTACTCATTTGACATTAAACATTCCTTAAATCCATTCCCATTAAATTGCAGTCTATTGCCAGAGATGTTCATTTCAGATACCGTATGCTTAGTGAAAATAAATGTATACAATTGCTTGTTTAGCCAAATATCCTTTAGAAAAGAATCTCAGTAAAGTGACATGGAGCATTAAGATTTTTCAGAACTGGTGTTTGTTTGTTTGCTTGTTTCCAAGACTACACAAGCAAATTTCTTGCTTTTGGGGGTTAATTTTTCTTGTGCTACCATTAGCTTTTCACTTAGCCAGTATTTTTTTGGCTTATGCAATGAGCCTCAACAATGCTCTAAGAGGGTGTGCCTGCAAGCTCCAAATCTCTCCCAGATATGTATTCAGTGTACAAATCATATCATTTTCTAGTTGATGATACTTATGCCTATTTTAGGTGTGTGTGATTATAACTGACAACTCCCACTGAGTTATTGTGTTGTTTATGGTATTTCAGCCAATCCCAACTCTGAGGGAAGATTTTACTTGAGTGTTCTTATTACATCCCAGGCTTCTAAGAGGTGACTGGGGGACATAAAGCCCCATGGGGAAGAGCAGTGGGTGGATATTTTTTCTTCCCTTGGGATCCGTTGGGCACAGGGAAAGACCATTCTACAGAACACAAGTGATTTGCAGTAGTAGTTAGGTCTCTGCAGCAAGGTGCAGCATCAGAGGGGTTGAAATAAATATCTCTCTAGGGCTTGGAGAGTACTGGGCAGAATTTGCTTTAACTCAGAAATTCAGTGGAATAGAAGAACATAGTGAACATGTAGAGTTGTTTATGATTTTTTTTTTCCAGTTGCTTCTCCAGGCTTCAAGTTTTAAATATGTTGGCCTATATTCCAACATATGGGAAGGCCCTATTTATTCAAATACAACTCATTCTAGTTTAATTTCTTTCATCTTTCAGAAGACGTAAAGTGCAATTGCCAAAAAAGGAATGATTGCATAGACCCACCCCTAAGTTCAGGGCAATTGGTTGTCCTGTAATACTGGTCTTTTACAGTAACAATGCGACACTTGTTATCTCCATCTACAAATGTGCAAGCCATCTCTTGTATTCAACTACTGAGCCCAATTTTTTATTTTTATTTTTTAATTTCTCCATGTCTTGTGTTTCTCATTTTGAGCCTCTAGACCTGTTCTTGAATGACTTTAAGACACCTAAAGTATATTTTCTTTATTTTTTCTGGTTATATGTAAATAAATACAGCTATGTTACAAAAATATAGCAGTGAGTTCTGATAGATTTTGATTACCCTAATACTATTCGTCAGCCTCTTTCCCAAACTCTGATTGATCTTCCTGCAAAACTAGTTAGTCTTGGCAGATCTAAGACAGCTGCACCGCTCTCAATTTGTCCCTTTTCTGCTGAAGAATTTTCCCTGATAGGTGTTTGATACAGTTGAAAACATTTGTATTCCTTTAGCTCAGCTGGAGAAACTATCCCACTATTGCGAAGCAAAAAAAGAGGACTCAAATTCTTTTCTGCAGATTTTCCTAGCAAAGGCCTGTTGTATGTAACTACCACAGTCAAACCCTTGGTAGTAACTGCACTAGTGAGCTGGGAATTAAGATGTGCACTTAACAACCAGGGGCCTTCACTATGCTCCCCCCCCCCACCCACCCCGTCTGCTAAAAAGATTTTCCAGCTCTATTGAAGAACAAAGTTCACACCTCCCTCAATCACCGGTTCAATCACAATGGCTTACAGTTAGAGACCTTCATCATAAAGAAAAGGAGTAAGTTAAAAAGAAAGAAGCTTTAAATAGGAAAATGAAGTTTATATTCCTTGAAAATAATTATTTACCAAAGTAATGAGTAACAATCAGTGGGAATATTTTCAGTAACTAAGATAAAACATATTCACATTTTTTTGATGACTGGACTGTATCTGTCCTGTGTATTCGTTCAGCATTACGGACTACGAGGCAGCGGGACCTCTGAGTAAATAAAGCATTGAGGATCAAGTTGGTGAAATAAAGCTTACCTCCTACCTTTGTGAAAATACAACTTACTTCTTTCCTGTTGCCTGAAATAACACAATAGCAAGCAATCAAGTAAGTTTAATTATATTTTATTATTTAATTGATTTAATGAGTTTATCCACTATTTCATTACCATTACACTTCTGCATGAAAAGGAGGTCATTTTTCTCCCTTCTTTCATAGGGAATAGCATTTTTAAATCTCTGTGTAAAGACAGCTTCTGAAAATGACTATTTAAGCAAAACCCCGCCATCTGAGGAGTGGGGAGTGTTTTATGTTCAATATTAAAGAGTAAGGTTAGTTTACAGCTGGAGCACTTCTTTCACAGGTGTTACAGGGAGAGTAATGAAAATCGTTTATTAGCAGGTAAGAGATCACATGTAAAGGCAGTTCTTTGCTGAGTGTGAGTCAAAAGATGAGAATTATTTTTGTGTTAGCATTTCATTGTCATACATACAAATCCACATGCAAAGACCTTTCTGACACCAGTTTTTAACCTGATGAATTTTTTAATTTCTTTGCAAAACTCCTGAGAGCATTGCAGATGGGCAGGTGGGTTACCCTTTGCTCAACAACAACAAAACCAGATCCTCCTCCTAAAACTTAAGCTGTTGTTCCCTATCACCTGTGCTAAGCAAGTTGAATTTGTTGGAACATAACTTAAATGAGCTTCAGATCACACCTGTTGGAGTGTTGGTGTAATAGAATGATTTACAATAGTTGAGGTGGTCTGATGAGGTTTCTTTCCACACCCTTTTGTACTTAATACCAGGCTGCTAAACTGTGGATGAGAGACCTACATTGAAATCCTTTTTGCTGGAAAAGAAAAGAGGAAATAAAGGGGGGTGGAAGCAAGGATTTTGGTGGCTTTCTGAAGCAGAAAGATTGCACAACCTTTAATGGTAGCCAGGCAGGCATTTCACAGGTTTTCTGAAGACCAGAGCGAGTTTGTGACTGGGTATAAAGTAAAGTTGAGATGGTAAGTGCAACACTTGCTTATTTATTGTCCAGCTGTTTGTGAAATCTAACGTTAAATGAAAATGGTATTGTGGAACGTGCAATGCAAAGGGGCTTGAATTGTCCTTTCACACCTTTTTCATCTTTGATTTGATAACTTTCAGCAACAAATGGAATATGTGCTCTTTCTTTTAGTTCTACACAGGAGAGGGAGGGGGGAGCAGCTGGTAAAAAGGAAATGAGGGAAGAGTTTGTCTGAATGTCTGAAACACTGATGGGTTTTCTTTGCTATGGTTTGGGGATGTTTTTTTCTTTTTGCAGAGCCTTTTTTTGAAATGCTTGTGTCATATGCATTTTTAAGTTTCAGAGTATCCAAGTCCTGCTCATCGTTGAAGATGTTACATGAGAGAGATGTATGTTTAACAAGTTTGTGTTGCATTGGGAATGTGGGACAAATGGGTTTGGTAGTTAATAGTAGCATGCTCTTGCACAAAAGGTGTATCGTTGGTGTGTGAAAGAGATCATTTCAACTATACATAGCTGTCTGGACAGCGTGCTAGTTGCATTTAGCAAAGTCACAGTGGTGATGTTTCAAAGATGCTTGTGTCTGGAAACAGTTCTTAAAAATACACCTTGGCAAGAATCTGTGCTACTACTTTCTTTTTAACACTAGTCTTCATCAAGGAGTTCTGTCTTAGAATCAGTAAAAATATTTTATAGATAGAAATCTTTTCTTTGTAAGATGCGTTTGAAACCCAACTTCCAAGGAAAAATAAGGAAACATCTGTATGTGTGAAACACTATAGCCTCGCATAACAGTGCCTCAGCTCATTAAAGTCCATTCTCTGACTAGTGTTGCTCAACATTTTCATGCGTTTAAACTCTCTTCTTTTGTTTTATGTGCGTTATAGCTCTGTAACATGGTTAGAAAATCACCGTATATTGAATTATCTTTGCTGAAGGTTCACGTGGAAAGGAAGATAATAAAATTAGTCTAGTTCTAACCTAGGTGGAAGCAAGTTTAAGCTTCATGCCAGTGCTATCATCTGCTGCAGTGCTGTCAATTCCCTCAGTGGGAGAGCTGCCCTAATTAACACAGCTTTAAGCCTGGAGACAGAACAGAGCATTTTCAAACAGTATCAGCTGACTAGAGTTAGTTCATATAAATCAGTGGGTAGATCATAAAGTTCCTACTGCTGCTCATTAATTAGTGAAGTTAGCTACATCTTCCTGCACATAACTCATATTTCCTGGTATTGTAAGAGTCTGTGGTGTGTGATGGTTTTACTGCTCTCTGAGGACAAATTTTAACGAGTTGTACACTGGAATTTCTTATGACAAACTAACAGTGTTTTGCATGCATTTGTTCAGTTTCAGTTTTAAGGGTAGTCTGGTTGTGCATCCAGCATTTTGCTTAGAAAAGCTCATGCATAGTTGGCTTGTTTGAATAGGCTACTGCTGTAGCATCTTGAATAAGTTTAAAAGAAAATGCTCTTAGGAGTCTGAATATTGATGCTTGTTTGCACAAGCATGAAAGCCTTCTTGAAAGGTCACTCTGAAGCATCATTGCCTGGTTTTGTTTGCCCCCCCCCTTTTTTCCCCCCCTAGCAATAGCATTTCATGCAATAACGTTCTTTTACTGTAAGTTACTCTTATACCGTGACTGTTTCCCTAATATGAGTGAGTTTATGATGTGCTAATGGCATTTCATGTTTTGAAGACGTTGTATGGGGCAGATGTAGATTTAGTCAGTTTGCTGTGCACTGGGTAGGTGGGACAGTCAGGTTTGGAACTGAGTAGTAACATGTAGCACTTCCATCAAACACAGTTCAGCAATTAACTGTACTCAGCGTTGCCATCAAAGAGCCTGTTTATACGTTCTTGTATCTGAGATAAAGTTACACAGTTAAGTGTGGTTGTAAAAATAAACTGGAAAAAGTAGTTAAGTCCAAAATGTGATTAAACATTTCCCAATTTCCTGTCAAAGTTCGTTTAGAAAATCTTTCTTTGAACAAATTTATTTTCCTTGTCCTGTACATTTATGATCTTTAAAGAGGATTAACTTATTCTGTGTTTTTTCTCATGACAATCATTGATGTATTTTATTTATACACAGGTAGGGACTTTGAGCTCAAAGCACGTCTTCTACACGTGGATTTCTTTAACCAGGTTTCCCCAGACCAAGTATTTCCAGAATTTGTAAGAGGAATTTTTTCAGGGAACCCGATCTCTCTTCCTTGCTGTTGTTCATGTTTATGCACTTTACAAGTTATTTTCAAGGGACTTATTTATTGAGAGCTATTGTCTCTTTTTTTAAAAAAAAAAAAAAAGAGAGAACAGAACCTAATACTTCACAGATATTGATATATGTATTTGTATGTCATATTCAGCTTTGTATCTGACTTTGAAGTATCTTGACTTGTACTGCGTTGACAGTACAATGGATCTTTAGTTGCTGATAATGAAAACTGGTTATGTTAGTCTGACCTGTATACCTCCGATATTTTGATATGAGACAGGACGCTAACAAGGAATTTCCAGTTGTGACTTCTGGAAACAAGACATCTTAAATTATCCGCTTACCTTTTGGGGCTGGAATTCGGATTGTACTTTTTTCTCATGAAAACTTCTCACTTGGTTTTTTTTCAACACAAATATTTTACTATGTTTTCCTTTGTTGTTCTTTTTCTACTATAATGATCTGTTTCTGAAAGCCATATTTATTGTGATGAATTAAATAGAAACAGGTGATAATGATAAAATACTTCGACAAATTTAGAAGCATTGTTGATGTATCTATCTTTATAGCAATATATAGGCAAAAATTCTTATCCACCTCTGACTGCTTTGCACATTTAGCTTTCCTGCCTGAGACATAATCATCTCCCTCTGGTTTTAATAGAAATTTCTATAAACAAAAAACCATAAAACTTTCACACTTCTTTTTCACTTACATGGGAAACATGACAGACAAATGTCTGTCTTAGTGCAGCAAAACGTTTCTGTGGTATTGCATACAAAATGCATAAATACCGCAATTGCCACGAGCCTCTTCCCTTGTCTACTTTAATCAAAAGGCTTTTGATAATGTGTGTTAAACTTAACTTGAAAATAGAAAGCACTTTTTTGTAGGTACCGCAAACATTGTTTGGAGCAGAATTAATGGCACAGTGATGCAGAACACTCGTGAATTTTCTTGGTTTAAAAAATAGCGTTTACAATAGGCAGAAGAACCAAGTATCTTTGCCTTGTTGAAGACACATTGTTTGGAGAATATTGAATTATAATTTTTTAAGTGTCTCAGCACGTTCACAGATAAGTGATGTGCAACTTTGAGTGCAGTTTGACTTTTTGACAGAAAAATCAAACTCACTGCTGAAGCTCATTTCTTTCTTCAAAAATTGCATACATGAGTCATTAGCACCTTTAACAAGCTGGAAGATCTCCAAATTTATTTGGTCAATAACACTCAGCTTCAGAGTACTCCATTAATTTCTTTCAGGTTCTTGATGATGTGCCTCTCACAAAACTGATGAGCATGTTCACAGCTCTTTCACTTAACAATGGGACATATGGTATGATTTGCATTTGTGAATTTCTTTGCTATTAGCTCTGGAACTATTTTAACTTTCAATGTAGTGTTTTGTCTTGAAACATAAAGAATTTATTGGTGAAAGTACAGTATTGGTGAATGTATTTTAGCAGCATTTGTGTTTAAGACAACAGTAAAGGGCGATGACATGGTGCAGTACGTGTTCTTAGCTTGTTAATGGATAGTAGCTCTCTTGTGAAAAGTCAAAGCAACAAATGTACATATTTGTACCTATACATCCATTATATGTATGGTATACTACATTGTGGGATAGCTTTCAGTTCTTTTCAAGAAGTGAGATATGTTTTCTCTTTGGCTGTAACTCTGTTCCTTAATCAGATCTTGAAATGTGTAGTTCCTTGTCAAGGAAGCAGCTCATCACTACATTTATAATAACCCTGTGGCCCTGTGCTGAACCTGCAATCAGCAGATCATGTTATGGGACAGTAGAACAGTTTTTCTTATTTCTTTGTGTTATGGTTCATTCCATATGTATTAGATTTCACCAGCCTTTTTGGCTTCTGGTCGCTCCATTGTGGAAGATTGCTGTGGAATTCTCTACACAGTGGTCCCACAAGTTACTGCCTTCTGGGAGGGGTTATATTTACCACATACTTTTTTTCTTCTTTTCTTTCTTTTTTATTTTCTTTCTAATAATATAGTTGCATGATGTCAGAAATGACCAGTGTCTAAACTGCTTAATAGGAGGTGGAAGTTTTCCCAGCAGATCAGTTGGATCTAAAGCTTCTTGAGAAAGTGATCTTTCAGCAAGACCAAGAATTACCAAGAATGTTGTAAAACAGGGGAGGCTAAAACAAGGAAAAAATGCATGTAAGCAATTAACTGGGGAGTAATCCCATTGTCCTGAGTCCCAACCACATTTTAGACTGACAGAAACCACAATGCTGTTTTCAATAATTAGCAAATAGACAAGAATTGAGTTAAAATAGCTTATGTCATTCAACACCTGATTGTGGCTGCTGTATTTCTAAGCATAGTTTTCCTGAAAGACCTCATGTTCATCTATATTTGCTCCCACTGAAGATTAGAGACTACTACCATCATCGATTACACCCGAAATGGGTGTTTTAGACATACGAAGTATATTTGTGCTTGGATGTTATGAGGGCTTGAACTGAAGGATAGACACGAGAATATAGTTCATCTGATCTTAATAGTTAATGTTGATTTACTCCACCCAGGGAACTTTTACCTGGCTTATACCGTCTGCAGCACTCTGTTAAGTACTGTTGGTAAAACTGTGCTACTGAGGGAGAACTTAACTTATGATTTTTCCCTTGGCTGTATTTTCGCTTTGCCTCAAGTAAGTCATAAGGGTTGAAGTATATAGTTATTCTTCATGTGGAAAAAAAAAAACTTCCTTTAAAAAAAAAAAGCAGGGGATAATTTCCTGCTTCAGTGTTGCCATTGCAATGATCAGGCAGCAATAAAATTCTTCTTTGTAATTGTTATTATCATCTGGTGATGGGAGCCTTCTGTTCCTACAAGCTGCTAAACTTTCCTTTTAACTACAGCCTTCCGGACCCAAGTTATGCGCTGGGTCTAAATGGAGGGGGGAAACAAATGCAAAACTGATTTTGGGAGCCTTAATACCCTTTATTAAAGTTTCTGATTTTTTTTAACATAAAACAATCTTTAGGAAAAAAATAAAATTGAATGATCTACTGAATATTAAAGATTACAATACAAAGAAATGATGATATCTCTTAATGAGAGATCAAAGTACAGTGTTTTGGTACAAATTCTGCATGAAAGCTATTTACATTTCACTGAAGTTGCATTGCCTATATTCCCTTTGCACTACTGTGCATGAGATTAGCTATGCAAGTGACAGCACAAGTGATGCCGTATGATCTACGTTGTGATTCATAAGGATCTTTCCCTGTTTAGACAACTTTGTCAATGATTTGTGTCCTGTAGTCTCAAATGAAACAATTAAAAACAAAGAATAAGATGGATTAGACTGAGAGGTTTTAGGACAAATGCAGAAGTTCTGAAGTACGTAAAATTGGTCTGAGGACAAGGAACTGAACAGTTTGGGAAAAGGATGAAAGCAATGTGCTTGTGTTTCTGTACAACAAGGGAATAAAAAAGGCCTCATGTAACTCTGATAAAATATTGAGACTCATGCTTCATTCCTAGTCAAGTCTTGGAAAATAATATTTTGAGTTAAACATGCAGCTTCAGGTGTCTTGTAGAAGGTGATGGTGGTGGTAGTTCACTTCTCAGGTGTTTGCAGTTGACTAAAAAGCAACGTACAGTGGAAGGATCAATAGTGCATGTTCTGGTAAACCTTAATTGTCAATACCATATCTAATTCTTGGAATTCCTGAGCTCCCTTTGTTAACTGCTACTGGTTTGAGAAGTTACTGATGTGTTAAATAGCTCCATTAGATTATGGACAGGCAAGGCCAAATCCAGATTAAAAACAGAGAAATGACTATTGAAGACAGCTCTTGCATGTCTTCAACCGGCACAAAAATTGATAGTAAATGATACAGTCACTTCTGTCTAGTTTGAAAAATCTGTACTTACTGGGCCATCAGCCAGGGACTCTTAGATCTCAGAAGAAAATTGCAACTTGATGTACAATATGCAATATGTTAATACATGCTGCTTGACTGCCTGTTTAATGAAAAAAAGTATGTTTTTCAACTTGCTACCTCAGCTCTTCTAGACATCATTGGAAAACTACAAGATCAGCAGTGTTTAACCACAGCTACTCCACAAAAAATTCAGGTGTATTTTTTGTCATGAAAACATTCCTATTGCTTAGAAATACATTTCAGGATTGAGTTTTTTTTCTAATCTTTAAATAATTTTGAGTAAGTGAAAATAAGAGTGCATTAATTGAGGGGTACCATCTGATATGAGAAGTATTCTTAGCAAAATAGAAAGTAAACTTTAAATACCAAAATATATTTTTTGACTTCAGTGGATCATTTCATGTAGGCTTAATGCATTAGGGATCATTTTTAAAATCCTTTTTTTTTTCTTATTGCAAAGTGTTCACCCCCAATCTTTAAATCATGTTTTTAGTTAATTTCATATAAGGATACTTTTTAGTATGCAACTAAAGTAATTCATAATTAATAAACCAAAGTAAAATGTTTTCCGTATTAAGCTGATAACTGGGCAACTGGTACTTCTTTTTAAATGCAGTCAGGTATTTTATGGGAGAAATTTGATCAAGTTGTCATGGACAAGGAAGTAGCTTCACAAACTAGAAATATGTTCCAGTTCAATTTTGTCCTATGTAGCTGTAGTAAAGGGGAGATGATGGTGCTTCACATAAAAACCTCCTACATTGTCAATACCCATACCAATATAAACATTGTGCCACTGTTAATAATGCAGCAATATGAGATTTTCTTAACTCAGATTTCTTAGAACAGGAAGTATTTAATGTTTTCCTAAGTAATTAAGACAAAATATCTTCTTTTAAGCATTGAACAGCTGTATCTACCCAAACTGCATTATATGGTAATTAATCATATGTCTTATAGTTAACTTGTTTCCTTTATTCTTTTTAATACAGTATAATTAAAAGATATTTTCTTTGACTATTAAATAATATTAGTATTAAAGCAGCTTGCCTTATTAAAATAAACAAATGGATTTGTGTGACTACAGCTTCATAAAAATCATGCTGTGAACAAAAATATGTATGAAACCATGAGCATAGTTGGCATTGAGATTTGCTAAACAAAGAACTAGCTGGTTAAGTGGGTGACAAATTGAGTATTACACAGAAGATTTTAACTGTGTCACTCAGAATTTGTGCATATTCTTCCTAGCATATACATCTGTGTGTACAAATATGAATAAATGAATTTGGATAAAATTTCATTGCGAGATTTGAAGATGGAAAACCAGAAGATTCATAGAGGAGCTTGGGGCTCTGTGAGGTTTGAAGTGGTCCATGAGGTCCTGGGGAGATGTTTGCAAATGTCTACTCGTCCCCTTCATTCATTAAGCAGTTTTATGGGGCAGGAGCTACTTCAGATACATCTGGCAACTACAACTTCAACTCTTAGACTTGGAAATTGACATAGTGAAGAGGAAAAAGTAACCTACATCTGGAGTGTGTTGTTTGTGCTGTTATACTGCAAAACTAGATGAGCCTCCCTTGAAACTCACTTGGAAAGCTTTTAATAAATGCAAACAAAAACAACAAAAAGAACCAACCTCTTGAGTTTTGCTGAATTTGTTTTTCACCATTTACTCTTGGAAGCTTTTATTTTTTATAGAATACATTGGATTTTATACTCTTGATTTAGTCTTGCAAACATGTTAATTGAGTAAGCATTAAGGAAAGCAGTTTTAATAGAGTAAGGAATTCAATTAGTCTAGGATGCCACTTTTGCCCTCTGGGTTTGATCTAGAGCCGTGTAAATGGCTGATTAGTTATGAGGTGGGAGGGAAGGGCAGAGATCAGTCTTTAACAAGTTCACACTGATTACCTGGCACCACATGCTCTCTTTATTACATATTCTCTAGGAAGTGTTAAAAGTACTTTAAAGCTACCGTCTAATTTGTCTGCACTTGTTTTGAACACTGGATTAACTGAAGCTGTCTGCCTAACTGGCAGTACCTATACCAAGGTAGTAGTCTTCTACAGTTGTTCATATTTCAGAGGATGTCTCTACACATCTATGATAACTTGACTTGCTTTTCTTCCAAGCTTGCAAAATTAAATTTTGCTTGGATCTTGTTGGGATAAAGCTCGTATAAATAGACCAGAAATGTCTGGAGAAATCTTTAATTTTTAAAATTTATTAAGTATAAAATCTCTACAAATATATGAGCAGGTATGGGTTATGTGTGTCTGTTTTTTTCCCCATCGTGACACCAGATAATTAGGAGATAGCAGCATCTCATTTTTTTCAGCTTTACTTTTGGAGGCAAGAGTTAAGCTATCTAAACACTGAGTTTCCAAAAAATGCAGTAAAGTTTCTGAAATGATCATGCATAGAGCTGTGAGTTGTCAAACCTTTTTGAGGTTGTTCTTGGCCTGACCACTTCACAAATTCCTCCTTTTGCAGGTGGTATACTAAACCTCTGCTACATATCACGGTTTCATAGGAGCTTTCATAGTGCCCACTAGTGTTTGTGTTTTTACCAGAATGTTTAGGTATTCCCTTAATTTCATTTTCCATAGTGCTTTCTATTTTTAAAAGTATCCGAATAGTTATATGAAATGTGACTGCTTGGTTTCTCCAGGGCTGTAAAAGGAGGCCAAAAATATCTGTAAAACACTTATTTAAAAAAATAAACAAACAAAAAACCCCAACCACACACACACACACACACACAAAAACAAACCAAAAAAAACATAATGAACTTCCACTTTCCTACATTTGCTGGAGTCAAAATCCACAACTACAAAAAACAAAGCACTTAACCAGACTGTAGATCTGTTTGACCAATGGGAAGTTGTCTTATATGAAATGTGTTACCCAGACAGACAAACAAACGTATATTTTCTGTAAGTCAGAGGAACAAGCCCAGTAATTGCTTAGCCTGGTTGGCTGAACTTGATGGCCATGATTAGACTGGAAGAAGTGCTGGAGGGTAGTGCTGAGATGAGGCTTGATAAATCCATATCTGCATCACCGCCCTTGCAGTAAGCTGTATTTATAGAAAGTTGAATGGTGCCTGGGTGAAGGATGTTCATCCACTAATACAGTGTTTTCCTTTCTGCTTATTAAGGTATTTTTAATGAACTCAAACCAGCATATTCCTTAAAGTTTTGGTAGAGCTGTTCACATACTTTATCTCTGTGTGTTTATGTAGGCATGTTCATCAGCTGCGCTAGGCCCTCTGCAGAAACAAAACTTTTCATGGAGCAAGCATGGACAAATATTATAGTCCAGAAAGATGAGTCAACTGGGTGAATAACATACTTCGAACTTACTGTGCATGGAAAATAATGTCACTGAGCAAAATGAAGAATTATTTGGAATCTAATAAACGCTTCACCCCAAACAATTTTTCTTTCCACCTTACTACTTGGATACTAAATTAAGGTGCTTTATATGAAAACGCTTTATTGGGAAATGTGCCCTCATAAAGACTGTTTTGAGCAGAAGAGGCAAATTGAGTTTTCTGGAATAACTAAGTACGTAACAGTGAATTTGTCTTTTAGGATAGAAACCATTTGTGCTACTCTAAAATTTGTACTTACCACATCTTTGAACATAGTGTCTGTGCCCACTGAGTGTGTGACACTTTAACATCACTACTATTGTGGAGTCAAAAAAAAAAAAAAGTCTTTCTAATGCAAAGTGGGAGCTTTCCAATTGCTACGGCTAATTATGTCTGAAGGGAAGTCTAAAATCTTACTTTTAAGTGATCATGCATCTCTTCTGAGGATGCTGGGACAGATATCTGGCTGATATAAATCAGTAGTGCTCAAGCCAATTAACATAATCCATGACATGTGGCCAGTAGTCACACTGATTAGATGGTCATATTTGTCAGGAAGAAAATGTATTTGGTAGCTTTCAGTAAAACGAGAGTGTATGAGAAAGTTAACAATGAGCTTTAACCCAGCTAGCTTACATTATGTTTATTCATCAGATTGTTTTCTTAACCTTACCTGGAATTAGCAAGCACTGGAGTAGCCCAAGTTCATAGCACTGCTGTGTGCAGTGGGTGCTTGTTTAACTACTGTAGTCTTCAGTGACTTATATATTCTTTATAAGTAATAATTATTTTAAATCTTATTTTACTTAATACTGCAGAACAAATATCAGGATTTATTTAAATCAAAATGCATCTAAATTAAATCTACCAAAAAAAAAAAAAAAGAAAACCACCAGCCAAAATATGCAGTATATTCTTAAATGTGGGAGCCATGCACTGTCACAACAAATTATAAATGTTAATTGTGAGCAATTCATTTTATTTGCATATTGCAATATTCAGAGATGATTTGATTAGCTTTTTCTTGCACAGTAAACTCTTCGCTGATCTGCAGGAATCCTTACAGTCCTTGTGTTATTAACAAATCTGTGTCCATACTGTACTGCTGCTCTGGATGTTGCCATCAGGATAGCTTTAACTGCCTTGTGGTGATGATTAATCAAACTGATGGCACATTGGGTAGCTGGTGTATTAATTGAGACAAAGTTGCTGTGCAGAAAAGCATATAATAAACCAATTGTTTTTCACCACATCACTATTGAAAAGAAACAGCAGTTAAAAGGAGAAGCCAAAGGAAACAATTGAGACTACTTGACTATACGTATATATATTTATTTTTAATATTCCTGCTTTTATAGTCTCTCTTTCTTGGGAGCATGAGGGTGAAAGCAGAGGCAATATAATACTCAGGAGCATGTCTCAAGGTGGACAAACCTTTAAACCAAAAATTGCTGAACAGTAATATTTGCAGTCCACAGCTATAAAGAAGAAAAATCAAATGGTGCTGAATTTGCTAGATATAACAATGGTGATTCTGTATAGCAATTCTTTTGCTATGTACAAGGAATTTACTTCATAAGATTGTTAGCAATAGCATATATGGATCATTAAGGCTAGCAGGAGTTCTGTCCAAAGCAGCTTCTCAGGCTCAGGTTTACAATTAATCCAGGTAATCCTGATATGCTTAGAATAAAAACTATTGGTGAAATAAAATAAATAAGGCTTTTGATGCAACTTTATAATATTGTATATAAAATCATCTGTTTCCTGATGTACTCTCTTTATGTTCTGTGCAAGTAATCTGACTGTAGTTTGGGAACATCCAATCTACCAACAGATGTGTTTTTTATGATTTGCAGTATGTGCATCTGTTGCACAATGTCTGGTGTTCCATGATGGTGCCCAGTTTAAGCTTTTCTCTTCAAAACTTAGGGCTTGAATGCATGTATGTAATGGCAGTGAAAAGGCTAGTGCTAATGAACTCAATGATTTTTCCTGCAAACTGAACGAGACAGAATTACTGAATAATTGGTGAACCTGGTTCTGCAAAGAAGGATCAGCATAACCTCACTGAATGGCAAACCTGGATGTTTATATATATATACACACACATAAAATATATTTGGCCATAACTGAAGAATGATTTGCTCACGAGGAAAAACAAAACAAGGAAGATGGAAAGGTTTTCAAGAGTGCAAACACCAATAATGACAGCATGGGTATATTGTGATACTATAACTACCTCATAACTAAATCCTTCTGTGTTTTATGTTTCTGGAGGAAAAAAAAAAAATCACCTTTCCACACTGAGCAGCTATGCCCAACTGGAAGGTACAGCACTCAAGACATTTTCCTAAGGAACATAAATAACAAATCACTTTGATTCTGTGTATTATCTTGAATTGCAAGCCAAAAAAAAAAAAAAGGCAAACAAAGCAAACAAAAAAACTGATTGTGCCATGAGTCTGCAAACAGGCTGAATTTTATTGGTCTGTAAATTTTTCTCTCAAATTCCATGCTTTAAGGACAGGATCAAATTTACATTTATCATTAATATTATAG
This sequence comes from Anser brachyrhynchus, assembly GCF_964034855.1. NCBI lineage: Eukaryota > Metazoa > Chordata > Aves > Anseriformes > Anatidae > Anser > Anser brachyrhynchus. The sequence goes on from NC_137701.1 coordinate 7,173,366, forward strand.
TGTGAACAGGTCCCTAAGCTCATAATGGCAAATTGATCTGGCCTTGTATATTTTTTTTCCCATGGATTTATATTTTGAAACTAGAATTTTTCCTTTGTCAGCATGGCCTTAAATGTATCCATTAATGAAAATATGAAAACTGAATACATCTAAATTATGGAAGCTACTCTGCATGTTCTAAACTGTATTTTACTTAGTTAAGCTTAATGGATGTTCCTTAAAACTATTACTTTCTTGGCTCCCCATGTGTCTCATTTGTCTTAAGCTAGCTAAATCAATTATGCATGTCTTAATCTTTGACGTAATCTATGAAGTTAACATTTCCCCAGGAATAGCATATTTATCTTCATTTCCTAAAGATTATACTTACATTTTCTATTACTCTGGGTTCTCGCAATTTACATATTTAACTGTTTTTTATCTCTCGATATTTTCCTCTGACTTCAGCCTAAATGGAATGTAAGTCTATCTTTTTATTGCAAAGAGAGTAGCATAACTACAAACGCATTTGCATTTCATTCATTATGCATATTCATCTGTTTACCTTGACCTAACCTGCTAATCTGTAAGGATACCACTATGAAAGTTGTAAAAAAGTGAAGCCGAAGTCTTTTCCCTTTGCTAAAAAACGTGAGCTGTATTTTGTAGTTCGTTATTTTTCAGTTACTGGGAAGTTACTTAAAATATAATACTCCATTCATACTTTCATCACTGGAAGACTAATTTCTTGACCATTGCTCTATTTTCTCTTGCCCACATTGAGGTCTCCTGAGATGCCACATTGCTGCGATATTCTATGATATGGAGAAGCTGAGCTTCAGTACAAAACTGAATTTTAATAGCACTAGTGGTAGGGGCAATATAGGTCACTTGATTCTTAGGAATTCTTAGGGCAAAATAAACGTTTTTGTCTGACATTTCAACTGTACAATATGAGCCAAATAATGTTTCCACCCATTGCTTAGAGTAGCTGAAATTCTGTGTCTTGCCCCCAGAACTCTCTAATACCTGAGACAGACATGATTACTGTTTAGCTTTTATTAGAAATTTAAATGGTCAAGGTCACATTTTGAGTAGGGATAGTGATTTTAATGTAAAGAAATACTTTGTTCTCTATAAATAACCTTTTAATAGCTTAATAATTTCGAAGATGTTGTATTTTGCTCAGTTTGATCCCTTTAGTGATGTTAACAATGCTAAGTATTTCTGCTTGTGAAGAGGTCCTTTTGGATTTATGCCACTATGTAAGATGAGTTTTGGTAACAGTAGCCTGCCAATGCTCTTGGCTAAAAATACAGTCAGATCTCTCTACTTGTAACATAAGTGCATATTTGCCAATTTGCTTTGGAGTCATTATGTTAGCTTTCCTACTTGTATGCAAACCCCCTAAAGCTCTCTGAAATATTTCATGCATGCTGAATGAATCCTCCTACAAAATCAAGTTGAAATTTTTGATGGATCCTTAATGATGTTCGAAAAGTTTTGATTAACTCTACTTTTGGGGCAAGTCTAGAAGTACTTGCCAATATCTGTCTAAAATAAATATCAAAAGAAGACCTAGAAAATAGCCCTTGAAAATCTTACAACTATTTTTCCTATTTGACTTAGTTTCGACAGGGTAGCTCTTATAAGACTGACCTTTCTGTTATGACTACCTAGGATTTTGAGATCTAACAGGAGAACATCTCAACCTTTTCTCTGTGTTGTAATTACGTTTTGTGCAGAATTTGTAGTAAAAGATGAAGTTTAAAATGAGGAACTGTGGCGAATGAAGGTGAAACAGTCCCATTAAATGAGAAAGGTAGTTTCTTAGCTGTTGCTGAAGTGCTGTTGTGCAAGTTAATTTGGGCCATGTCTGAAAAGATGTTAATGACCTGCTGCGCATCTTCAGTTCCTGTGGCTGCAATCACAGCTGAAGGTGTTGGGGATGGCTTAGACCAGATTGGTCCACCTGAGAAGTAATTACAGTAATTGTTATCTGAAATTCCTTTAGAGTTGCTTTCTGCAGCCCTTCCAATCAATGTTGTTCTGTCCCTTTTCATAGAACTCTGTGGAATCCATGCCTGTCTCTAGGACTGCTAGTTGTAGATTATAAACTGTTACGGTAGCCCACAAATATTTTTTTTTTCCTATTTTTAGGCAGAAAGGTAAATGTGGAATGCATGTCTAAATTTTGTGAAGCTAAAAATCTGCTGTTCGGTTTAGTGGGACTAAAGCTCGTCACCGCATCAGTAGGTCCTGGCTTTTAGATCAATTCTGAAATAAACCATGTACTGTGCTATTGCGTTAACACTCCTGTGTATTAGAATGTAATCCTGAAAATGGTACCAGAAAGGTAATGGATGTGAACTAGGCATCCCAGCTGCATTTTGTTTCCTATAATGTCAGGTAATCAGGGCACTATTAACAATTCATTGGGGATCCTTTTATTGTTGTAATTCCCGGGAAATGAAGCCTGGCCGTGATCCAGCCTATAGGAGAGAGCTGAAGTGACAAGGTTCTCACCTGTGTACCTCAAAGCCTTTATTGCCTAAACCAAATTCTAGCTGCTGTAAACCTGCCTGTTTTAATTTATGTAATCTTGCTAAAAGCTTTATTAATTGTTCTGAATGGAAGAGTCTTGTTACTTTATTTGGACCTCTGCTGGGGCAGAGGTTGCCGGAGTCACCTCCCTGACTGGTTTAAATATAGCCACTGCTTTTGGAGTCCCTCCAGGCTTACAGGAATTACTGAAAATCAATTCTGAATCTTCAGATGACTCTCTTAATTTGTACTCTAAAGATTTTGTTTTAATCAAGAACTTTCCAAGTCATGATAGGAAAGGAAAAGGATTGCATATGTCCTACAATGTGACTATTTTATACTAGGAAAAAGAGAGACTAAAATAGGAGCATTTATGGCTGTTAATATTAGGCCCTCGTGATAAGACTACTGACAGCTATTAATGCACTATTATCAGTGGTTTTCTTCTTAGTATTGTTTGATGGACTCTTCTGCTAGAGTTTTGTATAGGATATCTTGTATTTCATATTTCTGAGTCTTTCCTGTTAATTAGGTTTTCATTTGTTCCATCATTTCATAAAAATCTATGATGAGTTATAAGGAAGCCAAGCAAACCATACAAAACGAAGTACTTCCATCTTTGCAAGTTCAAAATCTCAGCTCCTTTCCTGATGAGGAGATTTTTATTTGTTTCTCAAGAACGAAATATGTTAAAATTTTGACCTACATCAGGAGAGTCCTGGGAGCTGTGGCTGCACTGGGGCTCTCCTCCTGGTAAATCTTCCAAGGGTGAATGTGGATACTGATAAGAAATTTGAAGGCTTCCTATGCTTCAAGAATGGGCTTTTTCTTTTGGAAACTCAGGTTTTGCAGCAGGGTCTTGAAGTTCCCTTTTCATTGTGCTTCAAATAAAATACCTGGCCTTGATGCACATCCTGGAAGTTGGGAGCTTTTGTACAACTAGCAGCTGGACAAGTCAAATTTGGTCTTACAGGCTGTTTGTTAGTGTTGTTTATCTACTTTGAACAATAGGCTGCTGTTGCAGTCTGAATCTTTCAAATTTAGAGGACAATGTGCTCTGTAAATTCAACTTTATTTCACGACATCATTGAGTACATCGTGCCTTAGTATGAGCAGGGTGTTAGGAGTTGAGTGGATGGTCACAACTGCCCCAGAAACAATATATAAATTTGAAGGTTAGGGACTGGAACAAAGTACCTGTTATATGGTCACTGTGAAGATCATTGGTGATCCAAATGGAGCTTAATCGTGTGAATCATGGAAATGCCTAGCTTCTTTTCATTTTCCTGAAACAGGCTCCAGATAATGTAGTTGTTTCTTGAAAACTGCACAATATTTTGTTCCTTTTTTTTACTATACTTTTCCCCCTTTTTAATTGTCTCAGGAAAAATTTCCTTAAACAAACCTTCATTAGCAGGGTTCTGAAAAAACACACCACACATACACACAAAACCAACAAATAAAAATAAAAATAAAAAATAGAACCCTAACAGCAGCATCTCTCATTCTAGTATCAGAGGCAGGAATTAAAAAGTTAGATTCCAAGATTTTATAGAGAGCTATGGAGGTATTAAGCAATACTAATGAACAACTTCATGTTTGAGAGTCAAATTACAAAAATATTCTTGAGTTAAGGCAAATAATTGGAAAAAAAAATAGTGCTCTGTTAGAATACTAGGGTATAATAAAGGTGTTTATTCTGAAATAAAAGTACATTTCATTTGTAGAATAAAAAATGACAAAACAAAGCTTTATATTTTACTGTAATATTGGTGACATGACTGCAGCTTCAACACTGCATCTGGTTTTAATAGTTTCGTTAGTCTAGCAATATAATACATTGCATATAGTGATAGCAAAATGAACAGAATAACAAAATTAGAAGCATTGTGATGGACAGTATATATATTAAACTATTTTTCCCATGAGTATTCATTTAATTAGTCAAATACTGCTTTGTAACAATGAATGTGCTGTTAAAAAATCAGATTTGACCTCATCTTGCTCTGACGTCTGAATGATTTTTTGCTCTCTCTATATATATTAATTAACTGGTAGTCTGTGTGTGGTTATTTGTATGGCACTAAAACTAAAGAAATAAAATTGCCTGATCTCTGTGGCCATTTTTAATTAAAGAAGTCTTTAAAATAACCATCCGTATTGATAGTTTTAACACAATTCTATTCCAGATTTAATTCTCTCAGAATGTTAACTCTTCTTAAAAATAAAGAGAAGGGAAAAATGAAAAAAAAAAAAAAAAAGAAAGAAAGAAGACCAGCACCACCACCAAAACCCAACCAATTCTTCATTTGCTGTGTCCTGATGGACTGAAGTGGGCTTCATGCAACTCTGAAACTTTGAACAACTTCCCCCCAACCCTACTTGTTTTTATTTGTTTGTTTTTGTTTTGTTTAGTTTTTAATGATGGAGCACAAACTGGGGGACTATGTTTTCATAATTCAAATGTGTCATTCTTTGAGAGTCAGTGCAAAACTGGAACAGTGTGGAATTGCAAGTAATTTTTTTTATTAAGCTGAATTGTACAACCTGACAGCAGTCCAAGAACTGTAGAGCCCTCAGCTGAATTTCAACTGAATGTTTCAAACAGAAGCATTTGCTTAGGTGTTCCTGTACAAAGCATGTGTATAATGGCAGAGCTGCCCTGGAGATTTCTGCAGGGTAGCTAGCAGTCTGCCATCATAGTCCTTTCTTGAAGGCACAAGAACTCTTCTCAGTATGATACAAGTGATGGAATTAACCTCTCCTACAAAACTGTCTGTATAGATCTGAGAATATATTTCAGGTAACACATCTATAAAATAGAACATAAATTGATTTTAATATTGTAGGTTTTCTTGTGACAGGCAGTGAAGGAGTGTTAGCATACTCTGCAATGCTTATGTTTATACCAAGAACTCTGATGCGTTTTCCAAAACTTCACTAAAATTTAAATTTTTAGTGTTATAACTTAAGCATATAATTATTGATTGTTCTAAAAATGTGAAAAGCAGATCATTTGAATACGTGGTGGGTGGTTAGGATTTTCTTGGAGTACAGATAAGGCATTGAAAAGGATTGCGTTAAAGGACGGGGTGTGCGTGAGTGGGATGCAATGGAATGATTTAAGTGTTTTATCTGAACACCACAAAGCAAGAAATATCAGAGATGAAATGTTTTTTTTCTTTTGTAGTGTACTTTCTGTCTATTTTATTTAATTAGAAGCACAGAATGATTAATTGATTTGGTTTAAAGGGGGAGGGAAAAGGATTGAAAAGAGAATCTTTGCCTTTTTCTGTTGTCTCTAAACTTAGTTGCTGCACGACTGAGGCTGTAATGTGATATTTTGTTACTGCATTTTATGTAGATAATTCTGAATGTTCTGATTCTTTCTGCCATTTGAAAATAATAACTACATTAAATACCCTAATCATTAAATAATTCAAAGACTTTATTTTAACTCTAATTTAGATCCCTTTATGTTGGATTATAGCCTGTCATTTTTCAGAGTATAAGAAAAGGAACATTTTTTTAGGGTTATTAATTTTTTTCTCTAGGATAGACATCTCAAAAGTACTTTCCTATTCTGTGAAATAGTGGAAAGAAAAAGAAAGCATCAGAATAAATTACTGAAATATGGAGCTGTTGTGGGGTTTTCAGTCACACAGTCGTCATTAGATTTTTCTTAAGGACCTGGTATAGGAACAGGAATCTAATTGGGTAACATACTTGACTACTTGAAAGAAAAAAAAATATCAGAAAACAACCTAACAAAAAAAGAAAAAAACAAGCAGCAACAACAACAACAAATCTAGTGTTTTATCCCAAGGGTGAAGTTTCAGGGGCGAGGCGAGGCTGACGGCTCATCTTACAATGCCTTCTCCCTCTGCCTAAGCACTCACTGCACAAGCTGGAAACTATTTACTTCTTATCTTCTTCTGGCTCATTGAAGTGAGCTTAATAAGGTCAGAAACCAGCACAGCAAAGGCAACAGCAAGACTGGGAATGAAGCTGAGGTGGGAGGGATGGCAGCTTCTTAGAGACAGCTAGTTGTTTCACTGCACCTCTTTGACAGAAGCACTCTCTCCTTCTCTCCTGTGTCATCTCTTCAGATGTCGTCTCTGCCTTGTTTATGAGTGGCCAGCCTCTGGTTTGGGTCTGGCTGCTGACCTCGAGCAGCTTGTAGGACTTGAGTGTTCACATCACTCGTGGCAATGACATAACATAGCATAACCTGATGCTGGATGTTCTTCAAGAGCTTTTCTCCAATTGTGGCCTTGATTGTATAAACAGGGAATATTTTGGTTAAATCTGTTGATTTCCTTGCAATTAATCTCAGTTTCCCGATAAATCAATGAGGCATTGAGGCTGCCATTGAGGCAGCCATTGAGAGAAAATGTAAAGGAAGGGTAAATTGTGTTTGTGCTTTTTTTTTTTTTTTATTCTTGCCCCTAACTCTTATGCATCCCAGAACTTTAAAACACAGTCCAAAATAAAACAACTTGTTTCCACATTCAGTTATATTGATCACATGCATAAAGGAAACTGTACTATTTGCTTTCCTAGGCTACTTTACAAGGTGTTGCCATATTTGATAAAAAAAAAAAAAAAAAGTAAAGGGGCAATGCTGGCTTGTGGCAGCTGAAGCCCTGCTTTTGTGAGCTGGAAACAATTGTACAGAAGTCAAGTTGGCGCATCAGTGTGAGTGTACTGTAAGAGATAGGATGGTCAGAATAGAAGACGTGAGAACTAATAAACAATGGGATTAGAAACAACTGTTAGTTATTTCTAACAGCAAAGGAATTCAATTGCTACAAGGTGAATGCTGGTTTCTGTGTCTTAGGATATCCTCAGTGGACAGCTACAGAAATGTTATCAGTGCTCTAGTTGGACATGTTTCCGTTATGCTTTGTCTGTGCCTTAAAATTTTGATAAGCAAAGTCTTTATCTTGGGGTATGAAGGTTAGGGATGATATTGTCCATTTTCCTGATGATTCCAAATAGTAATCTTGAAGATGTCACAGGCCTCTGCAATACCTTTAACTGGAAATGTCATATAAAAAGCACAGAGCTATTTGTGTCCAGGTAGCCTTCCTCTTTCTGAATGAAGACCTTCTTGAAACAGCCATGCATTGTGTTCTTTTTTTGAGGGGGTGGGAAAGGATTATGGTGGATTTGTTTGTGTGTGTTTTTTTCTGTGTGTTTATTTTGTTTCTTCTAACTGCATAGCTTATGTTTAAATGTGTTCTCTTAGTCCTGCTTATTTGGCAGGGAGATGCACTGCTGCATGCATTAAAAAAAAAAAAAAGTATGAAAGGAAATAAATTGCAAAACATCAGTACAAAGCTTACTCAAGACCGGTTTGAATTGTGCCTGTATATGAGCATGAAGGACAGGTAAAAATTCCCATGAGGAATGAAGGTAATGAGGAGTAGGGAGCTGGAAGGCTGGAGAAGGGCTGCATGGGCCTGGGGACGTGTCCCTCCCTTCCCAGAAGCTCTTTCCTCTGCACCCCAGCTCCTGTAGCATTAATGAGCACAGCTCTCACAATGTTAACAGTTGTCCTGTGCCCTCATCTAGTGAGCTGAAAGATGGCCTTTGCCTCAACTCTAAGCTAAACTTTAGAGTTCAAGTAATACTTTGAAAACTGTGAATTCGAGACCTCAAAGAAAATGGATATTTCTTAGGGTGCTGTGCTGTCTTGTGCTGCTTCATCAGCTGTGATCATCTACTGCTACTTTTTTTAGCAAGTCAGAAGAAAATCTATTCTAATGGCTTTTATTGCACTGATTTTGCTGATTCAGTGATTCAATCCACAAAGTAATTTGAGGGGGACGTTAAATTGGGTGGAATTTGAAGGATTTTAGCATTCTAAGCCTCAGCCCCTCAGGTTTCACACAGAATGAAACACATAATCAGCTTTCAGTAAGCACTCATTTTCATTAATCATAAACTGTAGGCAAAGTTGGAGCTTACAAATTTAGGTCTTTTCTTGTTGTTTCATGTTAATGACTATTATCTCCTTTTCCTATTGTATATGACTCTCTCACAACTGTGTTAGCACAGATGGTGAAAATCCCTAGCAGAAAAGTAATCAGCATTTGTGAGCATGATGCACTCAAAATAAATGACAGAGGAGGAAAAATGCATTGCTTAGGAAATTAGAAAGCAGATTAAACTATAATAATGCATGTAAACACATCCAGGCAAGTGGGCTGCAGCTTTGTTTTTGACACAACTGCAACTTCAATATATGTAACCTTCTGCTGAATTTATTGACAGGACAGGGAAGCAAGCTACATAAAAAATGGAGAGCAACTAGTTGAATACCAATAATTTACAATGCTTTTATTTAAAGCTTGTCATAGATTAGGTAGTGAACTAAAATCTATAGAGTAGTGTGTCCTTTCTTTAATTATCATCTTTTGACTGAAATACAAGTGAAAGTTGGACCTATTCAGAAGCACTTCCCTTTGTTAACATGCACACTGTATTAAATGGAGCTACCAGCAGCCTTAGACTTAAACTCACCATAAAATGGTCACTACTTAATCTGGAAACAATAGACTCAGCACCATTCATAAAACACATCACAGGGCTTATGGGACTGTAGCCCTTGGCTTTGTACAGCACTTGAGCCACCACCCCTTTCCTTGTGACAAACTAAGCAACTTGTCGCTAATTACTTTGAATTTCAAGACCCATATTAGGAAGATAATTCCCAAGTGAGCAACTTAAATTATTATAACCTTTCACCTGTTCCTCAATTTTGGTAGCCATAGCCTAAATTAAATGCTGAAACTGAACTCATGATGCAAACTGTGGGCTCAGTCTAAACATCATTAAAGCCTAAAGCTGAAACTTTTCAAAATAAAAGGCTTTTTTTTTTTTTTTTTTTTTCCCCTGTATGTTTCCCATGGTGCATCCCCAGCTCTTCTCAATATTGGCCCACTGTCTGACTGTTGGTTGGTGCTAGGTGTGAAAATTGCCTTTATAGTCATTGGTCTGAGAAAGCAGACAGTATGGAAGCAAGGAGAAGACAGGTGCTTCCCCTGGGTCTGGCATGAAGTCTGGGAGTTAGGGTTTATTTTGTTTCACAAGGAGTAATGATCCACTTATTTTCTAAACTATTGGGGAATCATGCTTCAAATGCTTGTCATTTTATAGCATTGATGCTATTGTAGAGGACATAATTTGACTGATAATTTGACTAATTTCTACAGTTTTTGGTAAAGTGTAGTTGAAGTGCGCTTGATCAGTGAAAATAAATGGACTGATTTTAATCACCTTGAGAGACATAACTGTAAGACACAGTTCCTATTCAGTATTCAACACAGTATCTTCTCTCTCCTGCCCAAAAAATTCTATACTAGATGCATCATGTGTTTTCTTTCCCATTTCTGATCTGCTTAAATCGCCGTATGTCACTGTGAAAGAGTTAATAGGCATACAAATGATGGATTTAAGATGCCTCTTGGAATTTTGGTAGAGCTTTATAGGAAACATTTTTCTGTGCAGGGCCCACTTCTCTTCCCTTTTCAATATTTCAGCACTTGAATTCTTCTACTAGATTAGTATGCTTTCAAAAAAAAAAAACACAACAAAAAAACAGTTTTCTTAAACAGTGTCTTGTAAAATGCTGGTCTTAAACAGTCATCCAATACAATAGAAAATAGAAAATTTGGCTTTTTGCTCTAATACATGTTAAGCAGATTGCTACTCTCTTACTTTTAAATAATGGCTTTGAATTATTTTGGTTTTAATACAAAACTAGTCTTCTCTTGGCAATTTGCTATAAGAAACTTGAATTCTTGAACGTATGATATAGCTCTAATCTTTTTGTCCAGGTACAGAGAGAAAATACCCAGAATATAAGATTGTTGTAGCAGTGTCACAGATATCTACATAAGAAGAGAAACTCACTGTTTTTCCATTCTTTTTTTTGTCTTGAAACAGGCTGAATCTCATTGTTGAGTTGCTATCTTCCAGATTGATGTGTTTTTTCCCCATATGGCTTTATACCTTCTCATACTGGTATTTTTCCTCTTGAACTGGGAGGTGCTACCTATTATGGTCACAGCATCACCTCTCCCTGAAGTTTTAACTTCTTACCTTGCTTAGCTCTCTGTAGTTTCTCACAAATCTTTCTTGCAACTTAGAAATAGTCTCAGCATCCAAGACAAGGTTGCACTGCTAAGCTGTATAAAAATGAACCTTTGGATCAAACAGCTATGTCCAAAAAGTTGTGATAAATGTAAGTCAGGCTTTTCTTTACTGGACTGTCTATTTTCAGATATGGTAGATCTGCTCCTTCACTTCTTGATGAAGGGTCTCTCATTTATTTATGGGTGACTTCAACTTTCTAGATGTAAACTAGGAGATTGCTAAAAAAAATACAACAACAAACACCTTGCTTCTAACTTCTTGGTACAGGTACTGAGGGAGCTGACTAAGAAAGGTGCCCTCCTAGATATGTTGCTTGTAAACAGAGAGGGTCTTGTGGGTGAAGTGGTGACTGGTGGCTGTCTTGGCCAGAGCAACCATGAAGTAGTAGAACTGAAAATCTTTGGTGACAGGAGGAAAACTGCCACCAAAACTTCAACTCTGGATATGCAGAGAGCAGACTTCAGGCTGCTGAGGGAACTAGTTAGGAAGGTGGAAAACTGCTTTTGAAAGAAAAAACTTTCCTGGGGAACTGCATTGGGGTCCCTCAGTGCTGGTCAATTTCTAAGTACCACCTCTTAAGAACACAGGAATAGGCAATTCCAAAATGTCAGAAATCAAGCAGCTGGGGCAAGTCAGCTTGGCTGAACAGGGTTCTTCTTCTAGAGCTTAGGCAGAAAGTCTTTGGCTGCTGGAAGCATGGCTGGGCAATATGGGAAGACTACAGAGATGCTGTTACCATTGGAAGGAGAATATTGAGAAGCTTGCAAAATTGTTCCAATTTTCAAGAAGGACAAAAAAGACAACCCTGGTAATTACAGGCCTGTCAGTCCCACATCAATGTCTGGTAAAATTATGGAGATTATGATTCTGGTAGTTATTGAAAAATACCTGAAAGACAATGCAGTCATTGGTCGCAGCCAGCATGGGTTCACAAGGGGACAGTCCTGTTTAAGAACCTTAATTTCCTGTTATTACAAGGCCACCTACCTAGTTGACCAACGGAAGCCAGTTGATGTCATCTTTTTGGATTTCAGCAAAGCTTTCAATATGGCTTCTCACACCATCCTTCTGGACAAAATGTCCAGCATACAGCTAGACAGATACATAATGTGATGGGCGAACTGCTGGCTGATGGATTGGGCTCAGAGGGTTATAGGAAATAGGGTTACATCGGGCTGGTGGCCAGTCACAAGTGGGGTTCCCCGGGGCTCCCTTTTAGGGCCAGTTCTCTTTAATGTCTCCATAAATGACTTGGATGCAGGACTTGAAGATTTACTAAGGCAGGTTGCAGGGGCAAGGGGCTGAGCTCTGCTCTCTGGGGACAGCAACAGGACCCGAGGGAACGGCATGGATCTGGGATAGGGGAGGGTCAGGGGGATAAGCTGGAAAGGGTCAGGGGAGGGTCAGGTTAGGAAAAGGTTCTTCACTGTGAGGGTTATTGGGCACTGGAACAGGCTCCGCAGGTAAGTGATCACTGCCCTGAGCCTGCCAGAGTTTATGGAGCATTTGGGCAATGCTCTCAGGTTTGGGTTTTGGGTGGTCCAGTGTGGAGCCAGGAGCTGGACTCAATGATCCTTGTGGCTCCCTTCCAACTTGGAATATTCCTGATTACAATTAATATCACTATTAGGTAATTCTAGGTAATCAGTATTCAAACATAATATCGTGTTTGTGGTTATCTTAGGCAAGGATCATAGCTTAGGTCTTTCTGTACCTGTGTAACATGGTTACTTTTTACTTTAATAAATAAAAGCTAATTCAGCAAATGTTAAAGGCAGAAGTAAAGGATGCAACCTTGACTTATTCTTGGACATTTTGAGTTGGTCACAGTTATTGTAGCTTTGAAATTCTCCAGATGCTCTTAATGAGGGCTATTAATTCTAGTTTCTCTAATGACATTAATTGTCCAGTGTAGGACACAAATGACTTGCCCTCAGAGAGAAGCTTCATGCCTTGTTATAATGTGGGAAATCTTTTCTGTTACTGATGTAGCTGTGCTTTTGTTTGTTACTGATAATGGTATAGAGGGCATCAGAGAACACGTGCTAACATCGAATGACCATTATATGCAGTGTATATCAAGTAAAAATGCATTAACATTAATGCTACACCCTATGGATTTTTTTCTTGTACCATTTTACATGCTCAGGGGATACAGTATTTATAGGGGTAAATAAGTTTATTCTTCTCCTCCCCTCTTATAGAATTTGTAAACTAATGGTCCATCAAGACAGCTTTTGGAAGTGCTATTTGTTTGCTCTTGTAAGAAAGATTTTTCCTTCATCGTACTGTATAAAGAAGGATATTTTTAACCTTGGGGCCATGCAGCAAATATTGTTTCAGATCTCTGGTCAGGATGCCAGCACACTAATTGGAAAGCTGGTCAGAAGCTTTTAGACCCACAGTGTGCTGACCTTTCTTAAGAAAGGTCAAGAAGCATCTGTTTGCCTTGTGAAATTCAATCCCTATGCAAAGAGTGTTTCCAGAAGGACTATCAGACTTGGACAGACTAGTTCAAAATGAGAAGAGGTAAAGCACTGTGCTTCTAGTTTTTTTGTTTGTTTGTTTGTTTAAGCTTTGTGTATAGTGTTTTCATAGGTGCTGTGAAGCTCTCATCTAATGAAATAACCATCTTAAGCTGCTCAGATGAAGAAGCCTGGCATTGCATAGCACTCCCACATATAACTGACATAATTACTTTCTTGACTCCTGAGAGAAGCATTTAATTGGGAACCTAGATGGATTTTTTTTTCTTCACAGACAGCACTAATTTTTCTGTGTAATTAGATAGCGTAGCTTGATCAAAGAGAAATTTAATATTTCACAGGTACATTTGACTGGCCTTTACTTGCTTTTAGAAATGTTGAGCCCGATTTAGATAGTCACCCTAGTTGTAACATGAGCATATAGCATTTGCATGAGTATGTTTTTCTTTTAAATGCTGTTCTATTTTGAAGTATTTGTTTCCTCCTCCATATTCAGGAATAAGCTGGCTAGGAAGACTGGTTGGTTGAAACACAAAGTTAGAAATAGTTTTTCCTGGTTGTTGTTGTTGGTTTTTTTTTAGTTTGATTTTTTTTAATATAAAATTTGAATTTTGTGTGTTAGCAAACCTCTTTGTCCTGAAGCAATAGTTTGGATCTCCTTTTTTTTTTTTAAAGCAAGACAATGGAAGATTAAACAAGATCCATAAGAGCAGGTTATGCTGCTTTTCACCAATAACTAAATAAGTAGTGTTCTAACACAGGATTTAAGTGAAAAATTGAATTCCCACTTTGAGGAAACTGACACATGTCCAGTCTCTAAAGGCACTTAACTCATCTTTTAGCACTGAGCTGTTTAGGCTAGGGAGAGATGAATTTTTAAATCTCTCTTATGAAATTGTTCTAACCACTTGGGTTTCCATAAGAAATGTAAATATTCACTCATTTGGACAGAATGAATTAATATAACACACTGATTAGGAAAATGGAGCCTTAGAAATAGGCCCTAGGAAGTAGGACCTTGAGATCCAGTCTATATTCCAGTGGGTATTTACTGCTTATACAGAGGGGAAAAACCTAAACAGATATCACTGAGAATATTTCTCACCAGAATAAAATATGAAAATTAACACATTGTCCTCGCAGATGCAAACCTTCAGAGGATGTAGACATTTGGGGAATAGCGTCTTAAGACAAAGTAATTAACCATTGGGGTTTTGATTAATTAAAGGGAAAATATTATTTTATCTGTCTAATTTCATGAATTTTGCATATCGCTTTCTTTTTTTGAGGATCAAGTCAGGAAAAGTGCCAAGTCAACAAAAATGTTTAATAGCAAATAGCATCTTCAATTTAAAAGATTTTCCTAAGATATTTTTTTGGCTCTAGAGTCTGATAGAATGATATTCTGCTAACAAATAATTTCAGACTGATTTGGGAGAGTGAAATAGCTGAAACTGAGCACACATGAAGAACAAAGTATTTTAATTGGCAAGCTATTTAGGAAATTTGAGTTCAGAGGAGGCTAAACAGTCTATTAGAATATGGCTGACTAATTAAGACTCTTGAGCAGCGAATGTTTGAAATTGGTGTTGGTGTGAAGCTGACTGTTTGAGATGCTTTGTAGGTGAAATAGTATGTATCCCTGGTCTTGCTGTGTAATCTTAATAAGATCTTGTTTTAAATACTTTGATTTGATAATCTCATGCAGTGGAAGTGAAAGGCTGGCTTCAAAACAGATATTACCTCCTTCAAATGATATGACATAGGATATTGTTAAGCCTTTACTGAAATGGTCTTGAAAGTGTGACGTTCCTGTGATGGGCTTAAGCACAAGAAGGTGAGGCAACAAATCAACCCGGTAATTCCAAATACATACAAGCCTTTACTCTATGTAAAGCTCCCTTAGAAGCTGTTAGTAAATTCAGAAGATATGTCTAAACAATAATTAATCATAAGGGTATAGCAGCAAGAAAATACTCTTGGATGTATCATTTCAGATATCCTACCAATATGTTCTACCCTAGTTTTGTCGAATCTTATCTTTTTCTTTCTATGCCAACATTATTAATAATTGGTGTAGTATTATGTCACTAAGGTATGTGTGGAGTTTTTGTTGTTTTTTCCCCTAGAAGTGATGTGTAATGTGCTTGATTTAGTTCATGTACCTTACCGGACAGAGGGCAGTTGGCTTAACAGTTCATTATGTATGTGTGTTTCTCTCAGATATGATGTTGGCAGTGGACATTTTACCAGAAGAGACCTTTTTATGGAGGCTTCATTAATCTCGGGGTGACAGATCGTAGTTGGAAGTTTACAAAGGCACGTATAGGTCCTAGACTGGAAATGCTAATGTGGTCTCTCTGATTTCCAGTTCTCTCTAGAAAGATCTTTGAGAATGGCACATCTCTCAAAGAATAATTGCATTGTTAATTGAGAGTCCTAGTTAAGAAGGTCTCTTATAGGCTAAGGTCTCTTATGTATGTCAGTCTTATGGCTCCCAAAGTGGCAGCTTTAGCTTTATAGAGTAAGTGCGGATCTCTTTGCTGTTCTCTTCCACATCAGTGAATAACCCCCCACCTCCAGGTGAGGTGATGGTTTTCTCTGGTGTGGCAAAAGACTGTTTTCTTTCTTTGCAATTAAAAGCCTGGATAATGATTCATTCGTCTAGGTAAGGGAGGTTGCTATCAATGAAATGAGGACTGCATCAGGAAGGAAGCATGCGATGGTGGGTGCATAGGTCTGCACAGGTAAATTGTCAGATCTATTGAGGGGAAAATATTGAAGAAGCTTTGAATGAGAGAAAAGCTGACTGGTGGTAAAGACTTTATCCTTTTTTAGCCAAGCTACAGTCCCAAAGAGAAATGCAAATAGTGTAGTTACACTGGTGTGAAAGGTAAGGATGGAAAAAAGCTCTGCAAGGTACTTTATTTTTTTTATTTATTTATTATATATATATATATATATTTTATAATCGGTAGCAGTCGCTCAACCAGCAATTAGCTACTTTTGTGTTAGACATGAATCATGAAAAAATTCCTCTCTGGTACAGCAAAGGTACGAGGTGTTCAACAAAAGGGACAAAACAAAAGCCAACACCTGCTTTATTCAGTAAAGTTAATTTAAAAAGTTGATTAGTTTTTATCTGTCATTTAAATATAATTTTAACTCTCACATGGCTAGAAAATCTCTACTTTTTGTTTGTACATTTTTCTGGCATTAAAGCTTGCTATCAGAACTTTTCTGGCCTTGATCTGACTTAGAGCTATAGAAGGAGTCAGAAGTGTTTTTTGAAGGTGGTTGTTCTCTTACTATTAATTTGCACAAGAATTTCCTGAACATTTCAACTGGCAGTTTAAAGCAGAGGAAAAATGTTCTTCACTGAAAGGCAAAACAACTATTTTTAGTAGAAGTAAGAATCATCTAATTGCACTCTTTCTCCTCTTCTTGATTATGATAAATATGCAGGGAAAGAGAAATTTAGCTATATTCTTAGGTTATCTATATAGCATCTTAGCAACTAATTGTCATATTTAACAACAGGATAAAATGTAAAAAACAGTGACATGAAGAAAAATATCCAGCCCTCCTCTTGAACTGATTCATTTAAAATGTCATGTAAAACAATCCAGAGGAATCCAACTACATACAATTAAACAGAATTGGTCTACTTTAGAGAATGTACATGGTAACAGTGTTTGTGGGATGGGTTGGCTTGTTTTTGTGTTTGTTGTGGTTATTTGCATGCAAAGTCCGGTGATTTTCTTGAGCTATTGAAATAGTACCTCCATAACAGCAATCTTGATTATTGAGTTAATGATGGAGGAGAACTTCAGCCAAAATTTCTCAAATTGCTTCTTTTGCAGCTTTCTATTGTCATGTGGTGAATAATCAGTCATGCTAAATCTACATGGGCATAAATAATTCTTTGTGCCAGGACATTGTGTTTCTATACAAGCCAGCTGTTTGAAAATTGGAAACCATGAAGATCTCCTTAGTCTATTAGTAAGAGCTTCCAAATTCTGACTCTGTGGTTCCCCTTTAATTAAGGGAGGGAATTGGATCAGCATATGCATTATGGTAAGTTCCACCATAGCTAAAAGTTCACAAATGTCTTCTGTTCTCAGATTACATTTTTAAATGTCAGAATTCTTATTTACACTCTTAAGCACACTACATACAGAATTAAAAAGCAGGAAGATGTGAACATGTTAAAACATCAAAGTAGTATACCACCTGTTCTCCAGATGTAGCCCTTGTATTTGAAATAAATTCATGTTTTAAACAGGCTAATAGTTGATAGGGAATTATTCGCCTGTTTCTGTCCTAAATACAGCAGCTAGGATAAAGTTAAAGAAGACCAAGAGAGCTGTTCAGCATGATAATTTTCACCATTTCAGCAATCTAAATGAGCTTTCACTCCAAGTTTCCTCAGGATAGGATTTTAAGTGAATGTCCTTGCTTGAAACTGGTGGAGCAGCAAAATTACTACTATGAAAATTTGGGGATAAAGAACTGTTTGTCACAAGCTCCTATTGAGAATGTATTAAATACAAAAATATTTAAGTAAGAATGATTTAATCATTCTTATCAGCTGCATTTTTTTTTCCTTCCCCAAATGTAGTCAGCAGGCAGAGGTCACTGTCTGATTGCTTTTATTTCTAAAATGGTATATGAGTATGAACAAATAGACCTAAAACATTTCTGGAGTTAAGGTGTAAAGGCAGCTGACACTCTAAACATAAATTGTATGTTACAGAGAATACGTCACTTGGTGTGCAAGAATTGGAAAATGTATTGTTTCCATATTCCTATGGTCATACTTTTTCCATTTAAAAGAGATGGATGCAGCAAAATTCTAGGGTTCTTGTTTAGAATGAGAATAGAATCACTGAAATTCCTTTCTCTTCTACTGTGTTCTTATTTTTATAGAGAGATCTTGAACAATATCCAACATATCTTTTTACTTTAGTTTTGTTTTGTTTTGTTTGCAATTGATACTGGTAACTGAAGCAGAACTTCTGAAATCATCTATATCTGTATTAAACTTTCTACTTCTGAACTGAAACTTGCTAATAGATGTTATGTAATGGCAAAAAAAAAAAAAAGCTATATCTGTAATTAAGCAAGCATCCAACTGGAACTTTTTCTGCAAGAGGGCTGTAGCTACTAGTGCAGTGGTCCTTAAGCCAGAATAAATTTTCAATCTGCATCATAACTCTCCAGGTTAGTTGCCATGGTGATTTCTATCACTGTTTTAGGGGACAAGATTTCTATGGAAACAGTTTTTATGCAGTCTCTTGCTCTGTGTGTTCTTTGTCAGCCCCTTCCTATATAAGATTTGAGTGCATTGGCTGGACTTGACCAAGAGGTTATCTTGGAGATAATTGGTTTCTGGTGAATTGTTGGGTAGTATTATTGCTTTTTTTTTTTTTTTCTTTTAAAGGCACTTGTTTTAAGTGTTGGTGACAGTATAGAGTATACTGGCAAGTTCACACTTCATACCTTTTTATCTTTTCCATTGATTCCTTCTTTTAAAGGTGAAAATTTGCCTATATGCTTCTTTGGAAGGACTGTTGTATATAGGAAAGGAGAAAATAGAGTTTGCTTTGACTGCTCAAACTGCTCTGCTTTTGAGGAGAATAATTTAGTACCTTAATGAGCACATTTATAATATTCTCTGGGATGCAATATTAATGCAGATAACAGGGCAGCTCATGATGCTGTTTAGCTGTTTAAAACCTTTCTTTCCCCCAGAAGTGGGATCTGTCTCTTTCCAGAAATGGAATGTGATTAAAAGAAGGATAAATGATGTGATGGTCTTGAGAAGGACAGCAGTGGGAGTAGCATGTTGAGTGATCAATTCAGTTCCAGTTCATGTTGGTGAAGTCTATTCTGAACTATCAACAGAACTGAACAAGTGTTAGGAGAGCTCTTGGGGCTCTGCGGGAGCAATCATTTAAATTTTTAGCTTGCTTTCTAAACTGACAACAACCAAATCTGCTGATAGGTTAGGATATAATTGGACTATAACAGGGTGTGTGAAAACAGTCTCAACAAAAATCATTTTTTAAGATTCGTATGAGTGTTGGCAGTATAATGTAATCATTTCTAGTAGTTCTAGTGCATCTATCAGCTGATACTGCCTTCTGAGATTATGCTGTTCATTAGCCTTGAAATATCTGAGTTGTTTTTAAAGAATTAGATTGCTAAATAAAGCAAGTCTAGAATAGCTTTTCTCATTATTTTCACTGTATGTTATTTCAAAATCTTCTTATAAACTTTGGACTAAGCAAACAACTTAGGCTTGGTCAAGCAACAACATGCAGTTTTTCATTTAAAACTGATAAACG
This sequence comes from Anser brachyrhynchus, assembly GCF_964034855.1. Taxonomy (NCBI): domain Eukaryota; kingdom Metazoa; phylum Chordata; class Aves; order Anseriformes; family Anatidae; genus Anser; species Anser brachyrhynchus. The sequence continues at coordinate 7,192,888 of NC_137701.1, forward strand.
AGAAAAAAAAATTAGTTTTTTGTCCAAGAATATATGAAATGGGTTGAGAACTGGCACAGTGCTTGAGCTGCACTAGTTTTCTGTTACTGGACTTCACTAAAATTTTGTTTCTTTGGCTAAAGGGGACTGTTTTTTCCAAGTCGGTAATAAGACCAGATTTCCTATTGAATTTAATACATGCAATTCAGAAATAGTATGTCTCTTACACTTTTAGATGACCTTGGCCAGACCTGGCAAAGTCTTCCTACATATAATTTTAATAAAATCGCTTTGTTTATTATATATTTAGTAGATTTTAAGGTCACCCAGGCAAACAGCATTCAAGATTTTAATTTGATGTCCTGGTTTCACCTGGAAGGGGTTGAACTGATTTCAGAGTACCATACAGAGGTGCCACACTCTTGCCCTTATAGTTTTATCGAAGTCATCGTTAAAGACCTCTGCCATGCGAGCACACAAACAGGATAAGATATACAAAACAGGGGCCTGATGTAAATTCCTTCTGGATTTCATATTTCATATGGTTTGCTTCTGAATTAATTATTTCATGGTTATTAGGTGGATTTCATCTATTCTGTCTACTTCTTCATTCTGTTTGAAAAATTCCTTTAGTCTATTTTCTCTTCTCACTCCTAAGAGCCCAGTCAACTAAATCTAAATCTTTTCCCTTTAGCCTTTTCTTGTCTTGTTTCTCAACAATTTTGTGCCATTGATATACCAAAGAGAGTCATCTGAAAATGAAACCTACCGTGTTAAGCATTTAACAGATTTGTTTTGTAGCCTTGTTTTCCCGACGCCAAATCATACCTAGACAAAGAGGGTAAGTAAAAAGAAAGCTGAAGGAAGGAAGTATTTTTAAATTCGAATGTGCATCATCTGTCTTGCTTTGTCCCAGGAAGCATTTAAAATCAGCTTCTTTGCTTGTCATCAAGGAAGAAGCGTATTTACACACTTGGAATAGCTGTGATTATCCCCTAGCAAAGTTGTGCTTGTTTGATCTTACTGGAACTGCTCTCAATATTTTAGTACACAGTTGGAGATTTCCACAAGAAAGTAGAGGATGACAAATCCCCTGCAGTTTTTCTAGCTGGCTACCACCTGCTACATCTAGCCAGATTAAATTACAGAAAGCTGTGTGTCCAAAAGTCAGCTATCTATCATGTTGAAAGAAACACTGGTATGAAGGTCTGTAAGGCTTGTTCTGTGAAGCTCTGCTTTTCTCACTGATGAATTCTAGTCTGCCTATTTACTTCAACACCATGGTATGTTATTGATTTATAATTAAAATGATTTAATTTAAATAATATTGCTAAAATAGTTGCATATCATTCTCTCCCACCTTGCCATTTAACTTGTGATACAGCACAGTGAAACTACACTCATGGTGTGATTTTTTTTTAAAAAGGTTTTGTGAACTTGCTCTTAGTTATGTCAACGTTTTTTTTATATCTGTTTCATATGTAAATTGTGGTGTCCAATGACTCTCAATTTTGTTTCAAGTCGTTTTCAGGTCTTCCTCACTAGTGATCTGTTTCTGTAAGTCTTGTGATGTGTTAAATACAAGGTGATTGCTCTTCAGGTCATCTGCTTTTCCTTGCAGATTTTGTTTAACAACAAAAGCCTTGATAAGCTTATTCCAGGTTCTGCCAAGTTATGCATACTGTATAAATTAAACTGCAATAGTATTGTCTGAAGAACTTCCTTCCACAGCCTTTCTTGTCTTCCATTTACTAGCTAAGGCACCTTGCAGGGAGAGATGGACTGAGAAGTTGTATTGCAGGTTTGGTTGTTGCTGGCCTCTGAAAATTAAGGTCAGGACTTCGAAGTGATTGCCAGCATAAGCGTGGTAAATAAAATGCAGGCTGCATGTCCCACGTCTGATAGACTGTGAGCTCAGGCTTTCAAACTAAGGATCAACAAAGGGTAGCATGAGAGACCACAGAGTTGGTGCAGTCTCTGGAAGAGGTTGTGTGAGTCAATAAACCACAAAACACTAACCCACAGGAAGTCCATGTGCTTACAGAGCTGCTCCTTTTGGCAGGTAGTTTGGTAAGACTCAGCCATTCTTGTTATCCTTGGTGTCCTATAGGTTGCTTATCACCCTGAAAAATGCAGATAACAGCACGGCAGAGTAAAATTTCCTGCAGCAACCTTTTTGTTTAGAAGCTTGCATTGTACTCTATCCATGATACCATGGACCAGGATATCATGGACCAGGATATCATGCTAATGTTACCACTGGCCTTTTAAGCATTTTATTACTGTAAATTGTTTTGGGGACCATGGCAGATCATGTTTCAAGTGGTATGTTCACAAGATGGATAAAAAGGTAGCATTTCAAAGACTATGAAAGGAAGTAAATTTAGGCATCAAAGACATTTATGTTGGAATACATTACGAATGAATTCCAGTCTCTTGTAACATGAAGCAGTAGCTACCTATTACCTATAGATAAAATGAGTAGCTTCCAAGAAAGGTGGAAATATCATAAAATGCATGTGTTCCTTTTTTTGCGTGTGTGTGTCTACCATAAATCTCTGTTATCACATTTACCTGAGAGGAATTGCCTCATTGCTTGCTGGGACTGTTATCAGAGAGAAATATGACTGACCTTCAGGCTCTGCGTAGTTCAGTGTCTTAATATCCTTATAGCTTTTGTTCACTTCCACCAATATTTGTGTGTGTGTGTGTGTCTTTTTCCTTAAATTTATTGTCATTTTGTTGACTATGCCAACTTCAGCATCTTCTTGGGCTCGTTGCACTGTTCATTTCTATTTCATGTTTAATTCCTTTCTTTTGAGAGAGATTGCGCAGGGTTTGTCAGTACGACTGTTGCAGTACAGTTGCCATACTCAGGCGTAAGTGTGAATTTCAAAAACCGTTCCTTTGTTTTCAGGAATCCAGTCATATCATTGTTAGAAATAATATAAGTTGTGTTACTGAATAAGCTGGAGTTGCTGGAAAAAGCTTTCTGGCACTAGCTAAAATAAACGATCTATTCTTAATATATTTGCATATTACACAATTATGTTCTTTCGCTTAATCCACATAACAGGAAACATAATTACAAACCTTAAGAAGTAAAGTTTAGGATTTTTTGTTTTAAATCTGTGTCATAGATTAGAAATTATTAGCTGATTAGCTGCAAGAATTTACCCTTCGTTTTACTATTTACTATTTGCTACTGTTTACTTTGTCTTTTGATGATTATGTTGTTCTGAGATCTGTAACAACAGTGTCAATTTATCTTCAAGAAACCATGGCAATTCTTTTAAACTTCTCTAAAACGTTCTGAAAATGCGCATTGTTTTCGGACGCATAGGTGGGATCTGAAGTCATCTGAAAACCTGGTCCAATATATCCACATTTAATCCGTTAAAAACATGGATGTTTGTTATTGTTGTGTGGTTTTTATTCTTTTGCATGAGCTTGGAAAGACAGTGTACACTCGCATGTAACAATTGTAGATAAGCAGTTTTCCCTTTCTCTGCTTGACAAAGCAGAGTTACAGTTTGCATAATCTTCAAAGAAATAAGCAATAAATGACTACTCTGGGGAGTAAAGACCAACAATTGTGATTTCCTGAAAATTGTGCTATGCAGAGATGAGCTTTCCAGGGCAGGCATGCTGTGGGTGGTTAGGTGTATGTTTTTATAAAAACATTGATTTTGCCATTTCTGAACACTCATCCAACAAGGCTTTTGAGCATTTGGCCAGTGTCAGATAAGAAAAGGGCATAGTACCATCATAGAAGGTAGATAATACCTGGCTGGTAAATGTTATGGGGGTAAAGAGCTTGTTATGCGAATCTGTGTGAGAGCAAGAACTTTGACACCTTCCCTTCGTGTGGGATGAAGGAACATATCTGCTTTTGCTTTTCAGGGAAGATTTAAACCAGATACTGCACATATGAGGTACTTAGGTGAAAGCAAAAATATAATTATTGTTACAGAGTTGTGCTATTAGTTAAATACTCATTCGGTTGCATTACCTTCAAATACAGTGCTCTAATACAGGCTAAGGAGCTGAGCAGATCTGCGCTCCCAGTGGCCACATGCAAGTATAGGTGTTGAGTGTGAATCCTGACATGAGAAAATGCAGCTTGGTAGGAAAGTTATCCCCTACAGAAACACAGAAGAATTCTCACTATTTAAGACAAATTCTAGTGTAAGCAAAGAAAATAAATGCTTTTGAAATCTTTTTTATTTACCAGTAGAGAGAATGTGTTATCCTGCTGGGATATGTCATGGCACACATGTAACTTTTTTTCTGATTTATTTTGACTATATAAATCTGTAAGTGAGCATATAAAGTGACATGGAAAATAAGTGAATACATGAAACAGTATGACTACCGTGATGTAAATAGTGATAAAGTAGATGCATTAGCAACTTGGTGAAACCTATGCATCTCTGCCATCAGAATAAACCCCTCCATGTCACCCGTTACCAGGAATGAGCATTTAAAAATTGTGGTGGGTAGTCTGTTATAGGTGGATCAGTCTGTTTTATTGTGGTCAGTGTCAGCTGCAGGAATTTTCTATAGGATTTGCTGGGTGAAAGTAGTGTGATTTTTCTAGTATGTGTTTAAGCTGTGAGGAGAAAAAAAGTTTGTTTTACATTTTTGCCAAAAGGGTAATTGAAAGTTATTTTATTGGACAGGAAGAAGTTGCTGAAATTAAGTAACCTGTAGCAAATATTCCTCAATCCTAAATAGTCATTAATCACCTTTATTTTGGCTGTCCCAAAATACAGCTCCTCCTCCAGGAATCATAAACACATGAACTATTTTTGCTTTGGAAATACTCAGCTAATACATTGGTGAGAGGTAGGCCTAAATGCCGAGATTTAATGATAACCTGTATTTCATGACTTAATTTTATTTTGCAATAAGGGAATTGATTTATGAAAGTAGTGTTCTCTGCTTCATCTTTGGTATATATGGCAGAACTGAGGATCAGCTTTCGGGTGCCTAGGCGTGATGATGAAGCCCTGTCCTAGGTGCTCTTGTCTTCTGATGGTACCTGTGTTTGGTCCATCAGAAACTATTACACAGATCTCTGTTCCTTAGGTGTGGTAGGGTATGAGATAAAAAGTTATTGAACTTTGTCTCTGTCTGGAAGCATCAGGTGTTCAGTGACCCTGTTAGAAAACATGAGTCTGAGAGAACTTCCCAAAAGCTGTCCTGCAACCAGGACTTTGTTCTGCTGTATCCTTACTTTTCCTGTTGCTTTCTCGCACATCCAGATGTAAAGCAATTGTTCTAGATGCTGACTAGATTAGGAAAATATAACAAGTTACACATTCCTCCTCATAAAAGTAGCTTTTATTTCTTTTATATTAACAGGCAGCATATTGTTCATAACAAGAGTAAATTTAGTACAAGGTGTCATCTTTTCAGAATGTTATATGAGGAGACTGACTCTAGAGTCAGTGTAGCATTATTACTGTCAACAGACTCGACAGGGGTGCCAACCAGTGCTGCTATAGCTTGCTTTAGATCTAAACAGTGCGAGAAAAACACATCCTGAAATTTCATTGTCATCTTTCTGCCTTATAATTTGGCTGTAAATATAAACAGAAGCTTGATATAGAGGAGAAGTATCAGAAGTAAAAGTATTTTATCCAAAACTGGCAGAAAGTCAAAAATAAGAATTCTTTCTTTACCTTTACAATTATCTGAAATGTCATTGATTTAAGAGAGCAATAGCATTTATTGGAACACAGCTTGACTGGGATGAGGTGAAAACTTACCTGTTTTGAGAAGTGGTGCTTCCCCAACCCCAGCTCTGCTGGTCGCCATGCTTTGATCCTGTAAGCTACAACTACATTAAATCGGTCCTTATTTCAGGTAATACCAAATCATCTAGCAGAAGCTGAAGACTTGTTTGTACTTGGTAACTATTAGCCTGACAACTGGGACGGCTTCTTAAATATAACCTGTTGTGAAGATATCTTCACAAGCAGGACCTGATTAATTGTTCATAAATATTATTTCATTACCATCTTGCACAGTGCATATTTCCATGTGTGTCCTAATTGTTTTTGTGCTTTAAATTTGATTAAAAGATCGTCTCTTTGCTTACAAAGAAAAAGAAAACAATTTGACTTCCAGAGACAATACAGAAAATTTTTGTTAAAAAAACAAGAACAACAACAACCAAAACCCAAAAAGCATCTACCTTCCCAAACTTTGTTTTTAAGAATCAGATTTAAAGAACAAATAAACAAAAAAAAACACCACTATATTTTTAACAAAGATTGTGTTAGATAATTGAGTTTATTTACTTATCACATTTATTATAATTTCCAAATATTTTTTTCTAGCATATTTTGAAGAAAGATTTTAGTAGAAGTAATGCTCGGACAAGGAAAGAAACCTATAGAAATTATTTCGAAGTCTTTACCACAACTATAGTCTCTGCACATCCGACATTATTGAGAGAAAGTTGAGAGCTGTTAGGGGCATTAAATGACATCAAATAACTATTTTAAACAGAGAGGTAAATATTTTTCAAGATACATTGCATTTCACTTAAGCATTTGAGTGCGAAGTTTCAACTAGAGACACTGGTTTTCTAAGAAGTTATTGAAAAGCCTGAATAAAAACAAACAAAAAACCCCTCTGTTCTCCAAAGGTAACTGAAACTTTTAAAACAAAGGCTCAGTGTGGCCAAAGCTGCAGCTTTGATATCAAGTATCATCTTTGTAAGAAGTTTGGAACCAAAACAGAGGCTTTTGTTCCATTGAATTATCAGCACAGCATTGCCAAAAAGTAAAATACAAACTAATTCATCTTACACCACCAGGATAATCTGGCTTCTTGCACTTCCTGTGCTTCTTTATAAATACTCCCTTTCTGAACATCGTTGTCATGATTCACCTGCTCTTCTGCAAGTCCGAAGTTAAATGAAGGAGAGCGACTGTACAGAATACAGTAAATATTGCATCCTGGTGTGATCCTGGATGAAAAATGATTATAAGAATTGATCTGCCAATTATCAATAGACATTTCAGCTTGGGGGCAATTATTTTATATGGTGGCAACACTGGCAATAACAGACACTTTTTTTTCAGGCATACCTGTATCATAATGGTTCTGAAATCTTAATTTAGAGGAAAATTTATATTTGCGTAGAAAGATATGTCTGAAATATTTGTAAAACAGGTTAGGTCCTGTGACTGTGCAGAATAAATTCTGAGAGGTAGGTTTGGTACACCTGAAAAATTTTCAGTGGTTTAGTAAAGAAAGAGACCTTTTTCTTTTTCTTTCCTTTTCTTTTTTCTCTTTTTTTTTTCTCTTTATTTTATTTATTTATTTATTTTTGCTATCCAGTGTGTAGCTTTTCTCCTCTAGTTCTTTCTTCTGTCCTTCTCTGGGGTCCTTCTATTTTTTCTTATTTTTATATCCTGCTCTTCAAGTCCAGTCATCTTGTTAAGAACAAATGATGGAGGAGCTGCTGGGTGTTGGGGTGATAGCGTGCTCTATACATCTACTCAGAGCTGCTGAAGAAATTGCTTGCTTACCTATGAGAAGCTGGGCCATGGTCTGTGGACACCTATCAGAGGCTGAGTAGACAGAATAGAAATAATGCTCAGAGGCTGTGGAAAACAATTACTAATATGGCAGAGTTTATCAGTCACTTTGATAGAAGGGGTTTGTCAGTTTGTCACCAACATCATAGGGTTTTGGCTATATTCCCAACCACTATTAGAGGATCAAATAACATTAAGTCTCCCAAATACCCTTTTACCACCTTTCCTTGAATATGAGGTTCTGACAGTTTGCCTACCCAGCTGCTGTGATTGGTGCTTTGTCACCTGAGAACTGAACTGTCACGAACAAAGCCAGTGTTAGCTCTGTGTGGTCAGAAACAGAAGCTAGTTCAGAAAAAAATAACTGAAATATTAGCAGGCAGGTCCTGCTGTAAAAGCATTACTTTAAAGGTCAGTGTTGTTTATATTTTCTGTGTATGAGATAAAAGTGGATCATTTTAGGTCTATTGTCAGAATATTCTTTGTACATTTGCCTGCAGTGCTCTGAAAATTTGGAGTTAATTTCATCTTTAATATGAAATAAGGTATATCCATTTGCATAGTCCCAAGCAGAGAGGTGCATGTGCTGCATTATGCCTTTTTAGCATGCCAGTTACACTGAGTGACAACATGTTAATAAACGCAATAGACTGAGTCCTAAAAAGATGAGAACACGGAATTAAAAGAAATCTCTTGAATCGCCCATCATCATTAACATAATATTAGATGATTTGCTTTGCCTTTTGCAGTTCAGAGGTTTTTGCAGAACTCCAGTGCTCTACTGACTAGAAGTCTCATAACTTTCAGCCTAAACGTATTGACGCCCCTTTAATAGATATTTGTTCCTATTTAGACATTGCCTTTTCTCTCATCCCTGATATTTATCTTCCTGAAGCATTTGTAGTAAGTGACCACATCTTTTCTCTATTTTCATTTTGAGAAGCTAAAACCTATTCTGTTTCTACTGTATTTTCTCATTTTTCACTTCAGTTCTTATGTACTGTGGCTATAGGCAGGACATAAATACCATGGGCAGATTGTTTATAGTGATTTCTTTAATGATAATAGTGACATCTAGCCTGTAGGGAGGGGAAAATGTCATTCAGATTTCATATATGAAGTTATATTTTTCTTCTCTCCATCAAAAATTCAAGTCCAGATGAATTAAGAAAGGACATACGATATGAGATTAGTGTAAAGCAATTGTTAGCTTCTTGTTAGCTGCTTGAATGTACTGGCAGCCAGCATTTCCAGTAATGGGGACATGGGAGGAGAAGGAAGTCGAGGTCTTGAAAAGATGACAGCTGTTGAAATGTCTTCATAAATGCCATAGAAAGCACTTTTGTGTGTGACAGTGTCCTTGGCATCCCGGCTGTCTTCTGTACACGGCTCTGTCTGTATAACCGGGGCCAGCAGCTGGGCCATGCTCTGGCTTTGCTCTGCGCAGGGACTGCAGCAGGGCGCAGAATGTGTGCACCACTTCTGTAGCTCAGCTTCTTGTTGGAGTGCTGTACCAGCTGTAGATACGTCTGGCCTCTGTAAATCAAATCCAGAGTGAAGGCTGGAAGTAATAACTAACAGGCTTGAAATAAGAAATGAAGCTGCTAATAATTTTAGATCTGGGGTGTTGGAGTGTTTCTTTGGAGTGTTCTTTGGAGTGCTGGGCGATCTCTGTGGTGTGGTGAGCAGCGTAACTCCCTTAGGAATAGCTCTGGTATGAAGAAATATGTCAGGAATTAAACACCCTCTGCTGCTACTGGTGATTTCTTTGACTGAATTCGTATTTTGTTCTTCTGCATAACATCTGGCTGGAAGACATTACGTGCCTGTTGGCAGCATCCTGTTGCATTATCTCAGTATTGTCATAACCCACGTACCTATTCTGAAAAGCTTGATAGTCATAACAGTATTTTTTTTCTCTCAATTATTCATCCCTCTGAGTTATTCACTACTTGATACTTGAAGCATTTTAAAGGAAAGTAGCATCAGTACATCGGAAAAGGTATTTCAAACTGTACTAGTAAAAAGAAAATAACTGTCTCTCTTAATGAGTACTCTTTCCTAATATATTATTGAGGGGTTGGTTTGTTTTGTGTATTAAGTGTTGACAAAATGGGGAAAATGCTTGAGAAGAAAATTCACTTAGCAATATAAAAAGTGCTTGTAAAATGCTTGGTGAAGTGCTTTGTGTGGCAGATGGTCTAAGCATCATCATAGTGGGCTCCTACTGACTTGGTTAGGCAGCACGTGGCTGCATTGGATAGGCTTCATCTCCTTAAAGCAGTTATAAGAACAAACAGAGCAGAGAAACAAGGGCAGTTACATATAGCTAGCTATACCTGTTGAAGGCACCTAATTAGTAAATACCTTTTGATTAATTAATTCTGTGAAAAGTGTCTGGCACTTGAGTTTAAGGCGGGAGCAGAAGCACCTTGCTATCTGTTATACAGCTGGTGAGAAGCCATTCTGGCAAGATTAGGAATGGAGATTCACTCTAAGTGGGCAGTGATGGCTGTAGCAAACCCTAACCTGGTACCCTTAGCCTGTCAGATGCTTTCACATTCCTTGTGTTCAGCTACAGACAGAAAGTAGCTCGTACGAATGAAAACGTCATCATGAAACTTTCCAAAGCCTGTCACCTTGGTCTAATTGCCAATGGGAAAATAAGAAGTTAAGATTCCATTGACCTGAATAGATTTTGTTTTAAAGCATTTTGGAAAATCCAACAGATAAGCATTATTTTCCTTCTTATTTTTTTCCTTTTTTTTTTTTTTTTTTTTTTTTGTACCTAAGACAAAGTAAAAGTTTGGTAAATTCACTTTGATAAGTATTGCTTTTTCTCTGTTAAAAAGGATCAGGCTTCACTGAATAAGCAATGAACAATATCTTATTCGTGAAACTGTCTGCAAATGGCAACAGGTATAAACAAGCACAACCATGTGATGTTGAAATCAAGTAAATGGTGCATGCAGAAAACAAATTGCCTGTGTTTTTCAAGTAACAACTTTAAGCCTCATGTCAAGATATTTTCATGTGTGTTGCATCATGTCTAAGAGTAGATGAAAATCTGTATTAATTTGATAGTAATTTATTAACTAACATGCAATAAGTATGAAAGTATACCACTATTTCTAAAAGCCTTGTTTTCCCCATTTATCAGAAATCAGGTGTGTGCTGTATTTCAGTTAGTGTTGGGTGCATTTTACCAACTCAAGTGTAACTGTACCAATTGGAATAACTATGATAACAGTGACTCCTGTGGTGATTGGCTGCTTAAGTTAGACCCGTAAAAGATGAAGAAAGAAAGGAAAACTTATGTCATCAAAGACCCCTGACAGGTTTCTTTTCTCAGATGGTAATACTTTTTTTTTTTTTTTTCCTGGCACTTTGTATTAGGAACACATTTACCTTTGAGGAACTCTTGAGAAGCACTTCAAAAATGCTTTTTAGAAACTAGTGGATCTTGGTTCAAAAACTTATTAAAAAAAATAAAAATGTGAAGTTTACTATACCAGGATACTTTGTAAGAAAATGTTTCAGTTAGAGTACACTGTTGTAAACTTAATTTTTGCAGGCTTGGAGGTAAATAATATTTGCAAAATATTTTAAAATTTGAAAGACAAATACTGGCCATGATACAAGTCTGACATGAGATGAATACTGACTTAATATTTCATGATACAATATTTTCAGCTTTTTTTTAATCACTTACCTGTATATCATTAACTGTAGCGAAAGCAGAGGGGTGTGTGTAACCAAGTGGAAGTCTTTTCTTGTCCTGTTGCTGGACACTTGCCTCCCACACACACACATCCCAAAAGGCTGGCAAAGGTCTTCCCGTCAATCACTCTGTGTAAATACTTATTAGTTATGGACTTTGCAAGAAAGCCTACTGAGGCCTTATTGTCTTTTCAGTGAGAGACAGTTCTGCCTGCTCATCTGTTTTATTGGCCCGCAATGCTAACCTCATGCCAAAATTGTTATTGCTGTATAAATTAATGAGAACATGTTCTTGCTTCAGCTTCTCAAAACTCCATAATTGCAAACACTAGAGACATAATTGAAGTAACACTTTATAAAAAATTGGTCACCTTCCCCAAATCTTTTTCATGAAAATGCCATTCAGAATAATTTCTGAAAATGCTAAGAGCTTGTTGCGAGCTTAACATTATGCAGCTTTCGCTTAGGTGATAGAATTGAGCTAGATTTTATTTTATTGAGCCCAAGAAAATACCAGTTTTTCTGTCCAACTATGCGCTGTAATAGGTTACCTGCAGACATGCATGTTAATAGAAGAGCTCCCAAAGATCTGTGAAATCACTCCAAGCACCTCTGCCATTGTGATAAAGAATGGTTATGAAGAATATCAGATATGTGGATAATGGACAATTTATTGTATGTATTCCTTCTTGTGGAGCCTACTGAAAGAGTGGAGTTCAGTGCATCACTATGTACTTGGTGCTTTCTCATCAAGTATTCACTATTTCACCCAGCTGGCTTCTATTTTTGATGCCACCAGCTTCTTTGTGCCAGTAAGCAAGAGAGTTTAAATTGCTCTCTTGTGCTTTGCAGAAAAACAAACAAAAAATCCCACTTCAATAAAGGCTTCTATTCTTTGCTCTGGCCTTGCAGCTGTTACTTGTACACTTGCAGTGTGTGAGTAGCCAAGTAGGCATTGAAGTCATTGGACAGGTCAAATATCCTGAAATTTAAGTGTCAGTGTGCAAGTCTTTTCATAGCACCAGGCATTTGATGGTCAATGTTGAAGATCAGAATGCAACTGCTTCATGTTTTTCAGTAATGTGCACTCTGTATCCCGTTGAAGAAATCAATACCGAATTCACTTTGCTCTCAAGGAAAGGAGAGGTCAGAAAATACAAGTGAAGCAACAGTCTGACCCAATTCAAAATCAGACCATTGAGTACTTAGCTGTTTTGCTAAACTGTAGACAAGAAAGTGTCAGGAGGAGCTGCACGAAAGGGTTCACTTGAAATACTACTTGAAAAATAATCAATCTTGGACACTTAAATAAGAGATTTGAGTATCTGTTAAAATATTCTGTATTAAAATTATGAAAAGATCTGAAAGTGTTTATGCAAATACAGACCATGAGCTGTTTTGCTTGTGAAGGTCCCCTTCCCCATCCACAGCAGCGTTGCTAACCATTGCATTAGAATTCGGTGTGTACAGTTGTTTTTTAGCAGTAATGACTTCCAACCTTCCTTAATATTTTATGTTCATTATGAGCTCTATTAATACACTGAAGAGCTGACTGTTAAAACCAGCATTATATTGTCAACAAAATTTAAAGGAAGCATTTAAGCAAATTCACCAAGGCAGCAAGCTAAATAGGGTGTTTTAATTAATCTGATAGAAGGAATTGTACTCACTGCCTATGGATTTTTTTTTCCCTTTACTGCAAATCAATCAGTGCACATCTATGTGGGTATACTAGTACTTGGATGTTATCATTTTATTAGAATTTTTAATATTGCACAGTTAGTTCTGGGAAACAACACGAAATAACAAATCACTAAAAGAGAACAATGTTGTCAACACATTCCTACTTTAATTTAAACAGTAGTTTAGGAAAAGTAACTAGGTTGACAATAAACTACACTAACTCTTCTCAATATTTGCTTGTAGGTTGATAACGAAGTAATCAGCAAACAAATGCTTGAGAATCAGTGCTGAACATGTGTGTGCTTGCTTTTTTAACACAGAAGTCATCAAAAATGTTTAAACAGAAGTCATCAAAATAAGAGGAATGATTTGTGACTTGATAAATTGCATTCCTCAAGAGTAGAACTTGTGATGGGAAATTGGTCATTAGTGGAAAAAATGATCAAGTTAGATCCAACGTAGAAGTTTGCAGAAGTATTTTTGAAGCTCTATAGACAGAAAGGGCAACATAACTACGAAGGCTGAGAAAACAGCTTCACTTATCCTAGAATATATGCGTGTTAACTTTAGAAGATCTAAGTTTATTGTGGTAGTGATCTCAGTAGCTGAATACAATCTGATAGGTTAAAAACAATATCCTTTTCTTCACCTTTCAACTCCTAGCTTTTCCATCAAATATATATATATATATCTCCAAGCCCAACAAGTTTTAAGTATATACAACGTGTAAGAAACCTCTAACAGGGTTTTCACAACAGGAAGGTGAAGAGTCTTGTATACTGGCAGAGCAGAGAGGCATTTTTGATCTTGTTGAATGGCAGGGATCAGGTTTGTGTGGACAAGGCCCAAATAGGAATCTTGCTGCAAGTACTTTAGAAGGAATTTAGGGCTAGACTCCTATTTTGCAATCTTTAATTGGAGGCTGATTGTATATTTTAATTCTCCTAAGGCTCACAGTCAATTTATAAGTTGCTCACTGACGCGAGCATGATGGGCCCCTAATGATGAACATCATTACCCACTTCTATGGCTTTGCACACTGGGTACAGTCCAGCTGTTAAGAGCACAGCAGGTTAAAAAAGATGGTTACAAACAGAAGAATCTCTTACACAACAATAACTGATAAAATTTATTCTTGAAATAGCTCATGATTGTGACATCTAACATAAATCAATGGTGGTTTTTTTTTTTTTTTTCCTCTTATGTTAGTGCATCTGACACTGCTCATATATAGGTAGTAACCTACTGAGGAAGTTGTATAATTTCCAGTCCATAATTTACATCGTTTCTGGTAGAATTATACCTGACTTGCTGCTGATCTAATTAGAAATCAGACTTGCTCTGTTCTGGTCTTGCAAAAAGAGTGAGTCTGAAGTTTTCCATCACACTTCCAAAAATGTGTCCTTCTCCATGAATCAGCCTTGATTTCCCATGGCTAATTGTATTTCGCTGAATCTTCAAATGAATTCATTTCAGTTGTGAAAAGCAGTCTCCTCCATATCCCCTTAGAGCATTAAGTAAACCTAGCTCAGGTCCCTCTGGCACCTTTGTACTGTTTTTGCTGAACTCTGGCAAATTATCTATTCCTGCTGCTCTGAAAATCTCAAGTTGTATAACTCAAACAATGTTCTGGCAGCTGTTTCTAGGTGATTTGGAGCCATCTAATTTCTTTGGAACAAGCAGCTGTATTTCTGCTCTGTTCCTAACTAGCATTTCATTATTGAAGCTGTCACATGCAGGCGATGGAAGCATTAAACACAATGGCACCGTACCTGATGTTGACAGCTGTGTGTATTGGTGCAGCATTCGATGACATCTGCACAATTACTATTTTGCCTACTTCTCAATTAATCTAATGAGGAAGATATACCATTCCTAATGTACAAATCATCTAGAAATTGTCCTATTCTCCATTTCTTGAGTGCACCAGAGCTCTGGGCTTTTATATATATATATATTTCAATCATTTACATGCCTTTCTGTGCCACAGAGAGAGAAGGTTTCCTGCATGAGGTGCCCGCCCTAAGAACTTACCTGCTGCACACTCTCTGTGGTAGTTTTATTTTCACAATCATTACTGTTCCTGCCTCAGTGTAATAGGGAATTGTTCTCTTTCTTCCACTGTCTCTCTCTGGGCTCCCTCTTCCCAGCTACTGGTTTGGGTGCAATTGGAAGATGCCTTTATAGCAGAACACAGCTCTCATCTGCAAGGGGAAGTAGGAATTCCAGTAAAAAGAATTTTTATACTCCTGATGGCATCTGTAGGAGGATTTGTACTGACATTAAATAATCCAGGTTAAAAAAAAAAAAATAACGAAAACAGTACATTCAGTGTTAACTGAAATGTTGAAGAATTCATGACAGTTTTTTTTTCTGAAGATTTTTGAAAGAGTCAAAAAAATACTTGAGCTGTCTTCTTTTTAAAAGCATTTTTTGTTCTAAATGACACTTTCTTCAGAAAAATTTTATTTAAAAATTTTTGCAAAACTTGTTGAAACGAGGAAAAAATAATTTCACCTGACTTTTTTTTTTTTTTCTGAAAAGCTTTAAAAATAATCAATTACTTCCATGGTTTTAGTCTCAAAAGTAGTTTTATTTAACGCTTCTGTGGATAATTCTTCTTTTTAAAACCTTCACAAGAACCAGCAGTAAATAATCACTGATTTAGTGGCTGAAACAGAATAATCAAAATACTCCAGCAAGGAAAATATAACAACAACTTAATGATTTCTTTTGTGATGAAGAAGCTTGACATGTTCTTTCTCAATGCAGTAACTATGCAACAGATGAGATAAGTACATCTGTATTTTCACTGGTATTTCTGTGGTTGTAGAGGGTTTCAAAAACAACCCTTTATAATCTATGTGTTTTGGGAAATTGTTGAATTTAGACTGTTATATTGCATGCCTTTTATATTCAGAAACAAAGACCAGATGCTTAAAGAGGAAGGTTGAACTCAGAAGCAGAAGTTGGCCAGTTAGAGGCATGGTAATTCAACTTTTAGGTGAATGCCTATTCACAAAAGAGCATAGTCCTCAGCTGCTTGGTGGCAAGTATCTGTAAATCTACAAATGAATTTCCAGTTGTTCCCCCAGACTTGTTTGAAGTTGCCATATAATTGGATTCTCTTTGCTTTTCTTCATGTTGTGTGACATTGTTGGACCAGGACCTGTGGTGTGCTCTTTTCCTTGCTGTGGTCAGCAGATGTGTGGTGGGATCCTGTGTCCTTGGAAGGGAAAACAATGGTAATGTTGCTCCAGAAGCCTCCTGAGCTTTGTGCTAGGCACAAACCCAGCCTGCAAGGCACAGTGCCAAATGCAGCTGCCCTGTTCAATGCTTGTAGTCATTATTTCATCTCATACAACTTGTGTTCCCCTTGATTATTGATCATTCAGATGTGATTATTTATTTGGTATGGCACAAATTGCAGTGCAGAGCATATCTTGCTTTACTTTATGTTATTCTTAATGATGTATAGTTGGGAGAAGGATAAACAAAAGGGCTTTACAGATCAAAAAAGAGTTGTTTGCTACATTGTTCAAGACGTTTTCTGAAGTCTTTTAAAAACATATAGGAAAATTCTGTTTTTTCCTAATGGGATGTCCTGACTTGCCCATCTGTAGGGATAGGAATGTTTATAAAACAGTCATTGCTTTATAATTGGAGTACAGCATTTCTGTGTTCTTTAAAAAGGTGGGGGTTTGTTTGTTTGTTTCCTCCTTTCACAACAGTTACATGGCAGAGCTGGACTATGTGGTTACTATTAAATGGTAACTTCCTATCACGCTAATGCTTGCCCACTTACGTTTACTCTCAGTAATTCCGTGCTCATTATATTTATAGCATCTGAAGTGGTCAGTTTGAAATTCAGAAGATGTTTCTAAATTGATAAGTAAGTGGAGAGCTTGCATGTTAAATGATGTTCGTTCATACTGATGAATGGAAACTTATTCTGAGGATTTCTCCTCTTTGAGGAGTGACATTCTGTGCATCACTAAAACAGAATAGTAATTCAGTGACACTGGGTTTAAATTTTACTCATTTCAAATATCTCTGCTAATGTTATATAGGCAAAAAAGAAAAAAAAAAAGACAAAAAAGGACCCTAATTTTGAGAAAATTCTTAGGATATCCCAGGGACTTACCTGACGCATCTTCAGAGTTACGGACTTTCAAGTGCAGCTTTTGGATGTGTTGTGTAACTTGGGATAGGCTTGCAGAGGAGCTTAGTCTTAATTAGAAGCAGTGAGGATGTTACAACACTCGGTTGTTCTGTTCGGTTCCTCAAATTACTTTAAAAATTGTTTTCATTTAAAACATGTCTTTGTATCTCTCGACTGTCACAGAGTCAATACTGTGAGCTGCTCTGTTTAATAATATCACCTAATGAAATGCAGACAGTCCATGTCTTACTGCATTATCACCACATGCAAAAGCTCATCTTCACCTGGCAGCAAAGGAAAACCGTGTGCGTGTATATATATATATATTTTTTTCTATTATTATTATTTTTTTGCCTTGGGATGCCTTGAGATGAAAGGCTTTTCTCTTTTTAACTTCTTCACTAACAGCTCTAAATAGTTGGGTGTTTTTATTTATTTATTTATGTGGCTGATTTGCTCTTTGGATTAAAATGGCAAATCTGAGGGCTGGAGCACCTCTCCTATGAACACAGGCCATGAGCTGGGGTTATTCAGCCTGGGGAGATGGTGTGGCTGCATGCTTTCAAGCACCTAACGGGGCCTATGGGAAAGTTTGCTAGGGAGTGCAGTGATAGGACAAGGGGCTTTTAAGACTTAGTGGCAGGCGTCCCTGCCCATGGCAGGGAGTTGGAACTAGATGATCTTTAAGGTCCTTTCGAAACCAAACCATTCTGTGGTTCTACTGTGAAATGTTTTTCCTCGGAGCTGATGGCAGAAGAAATGAGGGAGACGTTTAAAAGCCATAAACGTTTTGCTGTGATAACGACAGGCTTAATTAGTGCTGAGCCAGCCTATTGCTACTCAGCAGCAAACCAGACTACTAATGGTTGAATTAAACAAGGGTAAATGTACTTGTCTTAATATTAACTGTTAATTTTCCCATAAATTTTGTCTAGTTTACCTAACCATTCCAGTGGAGTTCAGTGTAAAAATACCGAAGATATTTAACTGCAATTGGTGTACTTCTGCACTGGCACATCCAATTGTGAAGCTATCTGCCTGCTGATCCTCAGTTTATTCACCAGCACCTCAAATGAAAATGTTTAGTTTTAAATAAGTTTGTGATTTGGAGTTGGTGTCTTCTTCTCCCGGGTTGTTGTGATCTGCAGCAGTGTCTTGAAGATAAATAAAACCAGTGGAAGGCAACTTGTGTGTGAGAACCCTAACTGTGGTACCCAAAAAGAAGGATGTGGTGTTCTGCTGTCCTAAATGTTACGGGACCAAAGCTGAGAAATTAGGGCTTTTTGGCAGGGCTCTACACAAGCAGATGTTCCAGATACCATTTTCTGAAAAACCCTCTCCCATGCTGCCTCCACAGTTTTGTATGAATGAGAAGCACAGATCAAGTCAGTGATGTCACTGCTCCTTGAGATGAACGAAAGTATGATGTGATTTACCATGTATTGTTGGCTGAGTGCTTGGGTAGGAAGCTTTGGTCTACATATGTGCTTACATAATGTTTTCAAATAGTCTTGTGTAACCACAAGTCATTTACAATACTTTGACATAAAGTTCGAAGTCTGCTCTTGTAGCTGAACTTTAAGACGTACAACTGCCAGCCTTCCCGAACTCCAAAAGGAGGAGAAAAAAACACTTCTATTATTATTTTTCCTCCTGCTGTGCACCAATGACTTTATCCAAAATTTCATTTGGCAGCATATTAAAAACGTGCAAAACAAATTGTGGCATTTTTGTTATTTTGTATGCCTAATTTACAAGGCAGGAAATCAATTTGAATAAATAGTAGTGCATAATTTAAGTAATGTTTGGCACAAAACCTTGGCATCAGGTTTCCGTAAGATATAAATTTAAATGAACAAGTCTGTTAGCTGCCTCAGATGGACCTGTAGCAGAAATCTGCAGACAGATTTGTAAATATGGAAGCAACATTAGTCACCTCTGTAATGGAAAATGTCTAATATCCTGCGTACATATATCAGGATAATTGCATTGCAAAAAGTTACCAGATGGCACAGAGGTTTGTATACATTTTTCAAGTGAATTAAGGTTGTGGGAGCCCAGAGAGAGGCTGTTAAAAGGCATTTCTGTACAGAAACTGTGAAATCTAAAGAAGTAAGCAATAACACTCATGCTGAGGGAATAGTTAAAATAATTACACAATAAGTAATGAAACTCTGAGGGTCTTATTTTTCCAAACATGAGCATTACCGTAGTCTTGTTAACACGCTGTTTTCAAGAATATAGTAAAATAACAGTTGAAAAAATATTTTCCATTGTCTTAAAACACACATGAATGCTCAATATAAGCCACCTATCTACTGATCACCGATGTCTGTTAAACCAGCTTTGCTGTGCTGATGTCTGAAATTCTCTGTGTTCATGGCTGGGGCTGATGGTCAAAAGCTGGTATCCCTTGAACTGCTTTACTAGTTACCGAGAGTCCCGTGATGCATCTTTATGAACATTAGATGAATTTTGCACTGGTGAAATAGAGGAGGAAGTGGTTAGATTTGCTGGCTGATTAAGCAATGAGGGAACATCAGAGTTTTGGTAACAGACTTGTCTCTTGTGCAGATTCCACTGCCAAGACAGAAGAGCTATGTTGAAGACTTGGTTTGGACCTGTAGGCATAGACATTGGAAGTGGTGCATGAGAATGAATGTGACAATGCCTGAGGCTCTTTAAGGAAGGCTGAAATGAAGGAGTTGTCAGTCCTAGGCATTTTTTCAGAAGGTGTTGATGACATCCTTGTGTTGTATGGCCAATAGTGGGAAACACTGCAGTTGAATGGCAGTCTTTCATTCATGTATCTGTAATAACTGAAATGAGCATGCAAGTTTGTTCTGAAGTTGGGCAAGAATTCAGCTACAGCAGAGGAATTTCTTGGAAACAAATTTTGTCAAAAGTGTCGTGCAAGTATTTGGTTTATTGTCCCTGTGGTAACTAGTTCAGGGTAGAAGAATGGATATTTAGATTACCAAAACTGTTCAGAAATTATTAGTATAATAGAGAAAAACATGTTGAGTCAATATGGACCACCCACTTTTTCACAGGTTAGGAATTGAACTGCTTAGAAAGAGTAATCAGTGTACCTGCTTATGTTTGTTGGACAAGATTTAGCTTGGTTTTGCATTATAGAACACACAAAGATCTGGTAGTTAACTCCTTTTCAGAGCACCATCTAATGATTTACTTTGTTGACATAGTGCCATTTTTCTCTGTGAAATATGACATTTGGGGTAGTCATATCATTGGATGGCTGCAGAGGCTGTAAGTTTGAGCTGAGTCACCTGAGGTAGGCTTTATTCCTAGTTTTTTTTATTGGCCTTTTTGTATGTCTGGAGACAAATCACTTCGTTTCTGTCTTCCAGCTCCTTGGTCTGTTAAAATGCAGCTAATGATAGTGATTTCCTTCATTAAACATCTTCAGATCACTACTCCAATCCACTATTTAAAAGTTAAGTATTACTTATTACTATACTCCCCCCTTCTACAATGATCCCTGTGCAGAATGTAAGCCTGAAGCACATGCTTGACTGACTTTGTAAATTGAAATAGACTGAAGCATATGTTTAACATCTGTCTTTAATTGGGTACCTATAGATGGAGACGAACCTGTGAAGCATTTCGAGGTCTCTAATTTCTAAATTTGCTGCTTTCCAGCACACACCAAAACTCCTGTTTGCTCATCCTCAGGGGAATATTACCACACATCTTTCTCAGCAGTCTTTTCGAAGAGGAGCAGTGTGCCCTGCCTGAAAGGAGTTTTATTAGTAAAATGAACTTTTATTTAACTCCTTACAGTTAACTTGCTAGTTTTGTCATTTATTCTGAATTAGAAAAATAGTCCTATAATGTCCTATATTATAGTCCTATAATGTTTGTTATTTTTT
This sequence comes from Anser brachyrhynchus, assembly GCF_964034855.1. Classification (NCBI taxonomy): domain Eukaryota; kingdom Metazoa; phylum Chordata; class Aves; order Anseriformes; family Anatidae; genus Anser; species Anser brachyrhynchus. Next base: position 7,213,881 of record NC_137701.1, read on the forward strand.
TTCTTAAGATTGCATCCATACGATTCTACTCATTAATTCTATTTGTTAATTCTTTCATGGTTTTGAATTGAGTTGACACTGGTTTGTCATGGAGGCCACACTTCTAGAACTATGATCATGACAGCACCTGGCTCCATTTCATCTGATTGTCTTCTCGTATGCTGAAACGTTTCATCCCAGGTAGCCTTTCCTAGCATTAACTTTATTGCACAGTTTATGAAGTTCTGAATGACTTCATTTATCACTGCAGTTACAAATAATATACAGGATGGTTTCTGTCCCACTCATATGAGAATGGAGAATTTCAGCAGTTTACATTACCAACAAATAGGAATAACAGAAAAGCCTAAGCTTCAGCATAGGTTTGCACCCCTTGATACAAAACAGAAGCACACTGCTTTGGCTTGGAGATGTTACTGTGTAGCTGCCATTGTGTTTGTAATAGAGAAAATAGTCTGCAGCAATTACTAGATATTACATAGATGCTGTAGTCTCTGAAGTAAGCATCTGTTTTGAATGTGCTATTTTTTTCTGAAGGACAAAAGAAGTGAAATGATGGCATGCTGATATTCTATAGGCTCTGATGTATTTTGGCTCTTCCTTTTAAGCAAAATTTTAATTTTACAACAAAATGTTTAGGGATATAAATCTGAATGCTTGCACCAGATAAACGGAGGCTGGATCCACACATAGGCTGCACAGGATGTGCGCTTCAGTGCTCTTACAGCATTCTACTACTCATAAGACATTTAGCTGTTTGTTATGAGAAAGTAGCAAATGGAGACTGGGTTTGCAGCAGCCACTTCTGACAGGAGAGAAGAGTGAGGCTCAGGGAGCTGTTTTCTTGGCTGCTATGCTACAGCTAGGTTTATAATCATAATTCATTCCTGAACTCCAGGTGGAATTTTTAAAAGAATTGTTTGAAAATTGGAATGTATTTTGTGCATAGTCAGCATTCTTTAAGGATTTCATGTTGGTAATGGAATGTGTTTGGAAGGGGCATTAAAATAAATTTAGATGAAATACCAGTGCAGTGGGTCTTGAGTGGTGCAAGATTCACAATGGGAAGCTAGAAATCATATTTAATTTGAATCCAAATTCAACTTAATCACTGAAGATTAGAAATTAGCTGTCATCTGGGCTTTGAGGAATGACTGATGTGCTTGCTGTGTTTGCCAGCCACTATGAAAGGAATTTACTGCTGTCTTTGACTATTTTGAAAGCAGTAATCTAATTGCTAAGTGGGTAGAAATGTACAGACCATCTTGCTGCTTACTTAGTAAATGAAATTTTTTTGCAGGGTTGCTATACGGAAACAGAGTACAATAAAGCTTATTGAAGTTGCTGTAATGTAACAAAGAGATTAAAAGCGTTATCTTCAATGTGACAGCTACATTTTGTTCTCTAGGGAGTGTTTTGAAGCATTTATTCCCTGCCAGATAAAAAAAAAAAAACCTTCTGGTCTGACACATTGAAGTTTCACATAAGAAGTAATAGTGTAAAATTAGTAGACCTCATCATGAATAATTCAGGATTTCTAATTTCATCTGAGGCCTGTCTTTACAAATTAAGTTAATGGTAAACTTAATGGTAAACAGTGATTTGAATGAGATAATAGACTTTTTTTCTTCATAAAAATTTAAATACTGGAACCAATTATAAAAACTAGATGAAAGACAGAGCCCAAGTTTTTAAACTCTTCATATTATTTATAGTTCTTTCCAGATCGCCCAGTAATTATATGACCAAGTAAACAAGTATTGATTGCAGAAAATGGTTTGAAAGAAGAGATGAGTGTATCTCATGTGTTCCCTGTGCAATGTGATTATTGAAACCACTCGATAGCCTCATCTGGTCTCAAGTGACTGCTTGTGCACTTAAACACAGTAGCTACTTATTTAGAAGAAACGTGAGTCTTGATTTGCATCTGTGATATGCAGTACAACACAGAATGAAGGTATGCACTTGCTGATGGTTCTCTAAACCAGTCCAGCAATTCCTTATCACACAAGTAAGGAATCAGGTATCATCTAGAAGCTTGGAAAACCTGGGTCTCTCTAGCAACAAGCTTAAAGATCTCTAAAGATCGGTATCTGGACCCTTATGTGAAGAAATAAATGCCTTTCAGTATTGCAAGGAACAACAGCCACTTACAGTTTCAGAATGAAGCAACTGCTGAAAAGCCAAGTTAGAATAAGCATGGACTCTTAAGGAGATAGGGGTGGAAGGAAGGAAAGCACCCATAACTCTGTCTCCCAAAAAACATGTAAAATTATAAATCTATAAATGTGTTTTCTGACCAAAAGAAAAAAAAAGCTTGCCATACTTGGTGCCACCTTCTGCATTGTGCAGCCCTTACTAGGACTTTCCCCAGGGCATATTCCTGTCAGAGAGCAGAGAACTGCACAGTAAAAGCTTACTGGCATGCAGAATGAAGGCCTCCGACATTAAACACAAGGTCTCAAACGTAAAAAAAAAAAAAAAAAAAATCAAGTTCTATGCCTGCCCAATATACTACTTCATTAGGAATACACTAAAAGTTCCTTTCAGAATACTAAAATGGCCTGAATAAAGCCCTTGCACTTCTTCAGAAGCACAAGAGAGTTTCATTACATGAATCACAGGTAATATAGGGGTGAGTCTTACAAAAAACTCCAGTCAGGGCCACCATGTGCTGATGAAATGAAATAGTATCAGTAGATTCCTGAACAAACAACTCAAATCTCATAATAAATTCTGTTTTTTACTATTGTTTTCTAATCTGCAGTCATGGGGTATCAAGCTACAGCACACATCAGCAGGTGACGTGGCTATGAAGGCTTTTGGGTTGCTTTTGAGTTGTAAGTGCTCTTCCCATTTGCTTGTTGTGTTGAAGTTTCTAGGAAGACTCTTTTTTTTTGGGGGGGGGGAGGATTTTTTTTTTAGTGGCATGAATGCTAGTTGTCTGCTATACTCTTCAATTGGAGTTAATTTAGTCAGCAAAGTTTAGCATAGGACTCGGTTTCCCAAGATGTGAAAGGCAACTCGGTTGACTTTCTGTGTCCCAAAACACATGGCTTTATTGTGCATATAAGAACAAGTGGCCTATAGACTGCTTTCATGCCTATTGATACTGGTAGCCCTTTCTATAAGAAGGTGATCTACAAAGCCTGAAAATCTGTTTGTACCATGTATGGGATAATGTTAACATCAGGTTATGTAGTTAAAATATGTGATTTTAAGTGTGGACGTAGTCCAGTTGGAAGTCAATAAGAACATTTCTGCCTTTAAGCCTGTATGTAAATGTGTAGGAGAAAAGCCTTAGTTATTAGGTAGGTGTGTGTATAAATATTTATATTCGTGTTCGTGCACGTACACATATAAGCTGTTATGCAGCAATAACTACAGAATATATTAATGTTTAATATTCAAATGAGAGAGCAGAAAATATACTGTCTCTAAGTAGTCTGCATAGCAAATGCACAAATAAACAAAAATCGGACTTGGGAAACTTGACAAATATTTGAATTCTCTTTTGGATCTCCTGTATTCTGAGCATGTAACTGTAGGTTTGTTTTTGATGTTCTCTGAGCCCTGCGTGTTTTGGTACCCAGAACAGCAGTAAATTGAGTGTCTGACAGCTCCTGTAATCCATGTTCTGTTGCTTTCAGGTTGAATACCTTCTGAAATCAATGAAAGAAAATGTACAATCTTTATACATGTTTAATGTATTTCTGCAAGAAAAGGTCAAATGAAGTGGAACATTTCATTTTTGGTGATCTCGTGTTTGTGGTGGCAGATGGGAATTATGATGATCAGATCCAGCTGGTAGCTGTGCTACTCTTAAAATGGGTAGAAATGTTTGTGCCTCAGTGAGAATGGGGGGAAGATACAGAACCATCAAATATCAAGAATACATTAACCTATGTGCCTAACCTGCTGCTTGCAGATTCAGTATGCTCCAGTTAACTACTTTTATGTTGAACTAGATGGTTTATTTTGCAACAAGTATTACATCACTATTTTCTCTTATTTGGTACGCACATAGGGCTACAAGAGGCTTCTCTAAGGCATGCATATGTATGCACACATCCATGTGCTTAAGGTGGCGTCTTCTGGATGACAATAACATCTAAAACACCTGCTTCTTAACTTGATGGTTGGTGAAAAACATATCAAAGTATCTAACATCTAGTGTATGCATGGAATCAAATTATATTTAACAACGCCAACAAAAAAGTGAAGGCAACTTAAAGCTACGCTCTAATATTTAATACTAATTTTAGAACAGATGCAGAACAGATGCAATGTACATCCTTTTTTTTTTAATTATTGTTTCATTTTGATCTTTTTTTCTGTAAGAAGAAAAGAAATTGCCACCATCTCCAGTTAGCAGCAAGTTCTCTGAAGACAGTGATGGCATGAAATAAAAAGGCAGGAACTGATTTCACTTTATTGGATGATTTAGGGATAGGCAAGGTCTCAAAGTTAACAGGTATTGGCAGAAGATAGTGGGTGTTATAATTTCTTGTCTCTTTTAGATATTGAATATCTGAGTGGAGAGAACTAAATAGAAAACACCCAGATTCAGGAAATCAAAGCTTTCTGAAAGTGAGCAATTTTGGCTGTCAGTGACCCCCACATCCTCATTTTCAAATTTGGGACTCAATTTAATTTCTTCAGTTTTTGCTTTTTGGATTCAAAGTGAAGCCTATCTGGAAAAGCTTGAGATCTGTTCTAAGAAATCTATGCTGAGCTGCAATTTTGTCCAGGCCTCCTAATGTTCTAGAGATAAGACCTCTTCTGAGACCTAACAAATCGTATTGCTTAGTATATTACAGGGTGAACCTTCAAGATTAAGAATTTTTTCTTAATGCCCAGTTTGAACCTCCTGTGTGCAGCCTGCAGTGAGGTCTTAGCCTGGCAGGTAGTTTAGCTGGGGAAAAACCCTCGGCATCACACAGCCCATGTGGACTTCTAGGATGAGAATACACAGCCACTGCAGTATTTAGGAAAAAGTCTTTTAAGTATTATGGCTCCATTTTTTTTGCCTACTTTTTGTTGACAGTGAGTCTCACTTCAAAGTTACCAAAGATTGCACTGTACTAACTTGTTGTTGTTCTAGTAGTCCATATTTTTGTGAATGGGAAGGGTCAAAAACACTTTTTTGTTGTTGTTGTTTTTTTAATAGTAGTAGGTTTTTGTAGGATGTTGTTACAGGTAGGTATTTTTCAGAAGGTATGTACTTGAATAATAGTTCTGTCAACCCTTAAATGGCTTAAAAATTTCTGGATCTCACACACATTACTCCTGAATATTTACTTTTTCTTTTTTTCCCTGATCCCCTGACCCTCACATTAGGATGCATGAGGCCTCATTTGAAAAAAATTACTTTTAAAACCAAAGCTCTTTTTCAGCCCCAGGAGATGTACATGATTAGAGAGTTACTAAGCACTTTAACTCAATCACTCAGGCTGTAAGAAATAAATATATTAATGGAAAGTGATCAGCAAGAATCAGTAATTTGCTGGGAGACCTCAGTGAGAGGGAAAAGAAGTCCCTCTGGCTTTTAATTTTGGAATCCACATTAAGATGTTCTGAGTACTCATGATCCTCATGGGATTCATCGTTCCTTATTAACAGCAGATAGGATGATTTTGCTTGTGGAAAAAAAAAGTGCATGTGACAAGGATGGAGGAAAACTCAAATCTGTAATTCTTGAAATAATTTAGAAAACCCTGTGAGCTACTGGCATGTTTTCAATAAGTTCAGTTCCATAGATACGACTGGCTAAGGTGAGCAGAACAAAACAGACGCAAGCTGCCTATCCTGTGGCTGTGAACATAACAGAAACAATTTGATGTAGCCTTCTCCAAATACAATTATCTAATAATTGCATGTCTCATATAGGGTAATATGGAGTTTTCTCAGAGTGCATTTCCCCGTGCTTCCACAGCTGTAAAAATGATCTGATAAGAGAGAATTTGACCTGAGTTATCTCATGTGTGCCACAGTGCAGAATTGAGGTTGGTCGCATTTGTGCTTTAGTGCAGGGGATCTTCATGCACACACATATAAATATATGATGTGTATGTATGCATGTATGGAAGTATGTCACATGGGTGTGTACATATGCATATATAACTTTGCAGTGTTGCAGTTAGATGTCTTTGGCCCCAAAAAAACATTCTGGCCCAAAGAAATTACAAAACTACTGCGCTAATTACCCTGCTCCCAGCTTTGATATTTTGTTTTCTCCTACATAATGGCTGTGTAATAAGCAGTAATTTACCCTGTCATTGCATTGTGAAGGAAAAAAAAAAAAATTACTCCTTTATTTACAGGTAAATGAACTGAGAAACAGGAACATTAAGGACTATCTTGACATTGTTTGCAAGCCTGTGAGAGAGTCAGTACTAAAAATCAGAACTACTGAGTACTATTTCAGTATCTTAACTATATGAACACTTCTATATCTGAGCATAGTTCTGTATTCTCTTTTTCTGGAAATCCGTTTCTAACACATGAAAAGGATGTTGCAGACTCGTCATGCTGTCAAGGAAGAGTGAGAGAAGTCATGGATTTGGGGCTTATATCCTTTTATATTTTGAAGTTGGTCAAATATACAGTCTGAGTAGTTTTGATCTCTCTAATCATCTTGTTGGGTATGACTGTAGGTCATACTATATTCCACTGTTAACAACTTTTTATAAGCGTGTCTGTACTGGAGCCAGTGCTTCTGTGAATATACATGCACTGATTTTGTTTTATTTTTAATTTTTATTTTTTCCTCTTCTGACTTGTTTCTTACATTTTACCAGGCCTGGCATGATCTCACGGTTCCTGTAGTAGGAAAAATGATCACCACCAAAATAGTAACTAGCGTAAATAACATATGCAGAGTTCATATTTTATCTAAAGGCATAGAAATGCATAGGAGATCATGGAAAATGATTGCCTTTAGGATACATTAGCTCCATAATACATGGCAATCGGCTGTGGTGTGGAAGAAGGCAGCCTGCCCCCTCAGTGTAGTACTGCACGCATGTTTTTTGCAACTTTTTCAGCAGCTCAAAACAGAAAGAGCCTTTTATATCTAAAAGTTCAAGAAGGATTTAGATAGAAAAATAAGAGAGAGTTAGCTGGATTTTGGGCAGGAAAATGGAATAAAACTCACTACTTATCAAAACTTGTTACACAACCTCTGGCTAAGGTAACAGATTAGAATACAGTTTTAGAAAATTTCTGATCTAAACAGACATTACAGTACTATTTTTGTAATGCTGAAACACTTAAAGGCAGTGACAGATTAGTGACTGGTAACTGCAAGGTTAGAGATCCAGGTTCACAGGAATATGTTTGTTTTATATTCTGCAGTCGCCAAACTGGGCCCACAGTAAGCACAAAGAGATCCTATTGACAAATAATTTCAGTGTCACCTTTTCAGTCTTGATAAGTAGACTCTCTGTGCATTCACCTGTAACCACTATTCTCAGTTGTAACCTGTATTTATATATTTATTGCTGTATGGAGAGGTGTATTTTTGGCAAGCAGAATGTATCTAGTGTTGTGTTCTGTGTGCCCTGCAGCTATTTTCTCTCTCAGACATGTTCAGCTCAGTTTTGGGCCACCTCTATGTTACCCCGTATCTCAGCCATTGTTTTATTTATTTATTTATTTATTATTTTAAACACCTAGTATCAACTTTGCATTACATTCACTTATAAATCCATGTGCATCCTGATGACCTACATTAAACCTAATGACCCTTCTTGTAGCCAGAGAAAATCAAATCAATGTGAGGACATGAAAGAAGCACAAATCCTATTTTCGACTTGAATATAATAAATAAGAACAGATATGTCACGGAGGTTACTGAGTCAAAGCTAAATCTAGTGAGCAAGAACCTGGGAGCTCCAAAGTGAGTCTTATAACAATTTGATTCCTAAGGAAGTGGAAAGAAATCAATAGAAAGCTAGTCATCCATTTTCACAGAGGCCATGCTTTGTTTTAGTCCCTAGCTTCCTGGCCAAGTTTCTGTCACTGTTAGGTGGATTGGACTGGTGTTTTTCTCTAAATATAAATATGTTTTCTGCTTGCCCCTTGTATTGTTGAAAGCTCTGTCTTATGTTGTATGTGATCTTCGCTCTGGTGTTCAGATAAATGGTCCAAGTTTCTACTTTAACAGATGCTTTGGCAGAAATGTTTTTGGTATGGTATAGTTAACAGGTATTTGATTTCATTGTTCTTTTTCATATATGCTCCCTTGGTGTACTGCAGTAAGTGATGATACGCTGTGATGTCAAGATCTGAGAGGTTTTATCACTGTGTTTCTTTTGACTGGCAAACATATGCCATAAAGCTTTGTGTACGGTAACAAGGCAGAAATAAAATAATTAAGGAAAAAAAAAAACCTCTCTGAAGAGTACAGGAGCCCTTTTGGCAGCAAAAAGAATGAAATTGTGATGTGCAGATCAACTAAGCTGTGGTGACGAGGGCATTGGTGGAACTTGCTGTGGTGTGAAGTCAAGTTATATATAGCTCTTCAAGTGCTGATGGTGCTATATCAAAAGAAAGGTAAAGAATGACTTGAAGTGGTCTTTCCCTTGTAGTTCCCATCCACAGTGCTTAGTAGTTACAATTTGCAATCTATTAATTTATTTGAATTTTGTTTCTGCTTTTTCCTTCTATGAAATATTTAGCATGAGGTTGAAGAGGTTTCTTCCATTTTAGCGAGGGGACTATATCTGTCTCTGGAACATTAAAGAATTGAACAAGAAAGTTGCAGTACTACTAAGGGAATAGCAATAGGAAGTGTCAGGGGGACTTACGATGACAGAAACTTCTCTGGTCTTGTATCCAAAAAGCTACAATAAATAAATTCCAGGTTTCAAAAGCCTAAAGAAATGAAAAAGACACAAATTATAACATTTACAGCATGTATTTAGCATCTCCTTAGAAACCAAGAGCTACCAAAAATCTGGAAATTACATTCTGGATGGGGTGCAACAAAACCACAGGTTTCTGTCTCCTTGGTTTCATTTGCTTCACATCCTATTGAACACGGTCAATGTGTCTTTTAAAATAACTTGCAAGGTAGATTTACCCTACCTCTGACCTCTCATTTGTCCATTCCCAATTGATTTGATATTATCTGCTTTTCAGCTGATGCCCTTGGTGCAGACAATGAGATTTCTTTTCCACAGGCTCTGACCCTGCACTCCCCACTTCAGATCTATGGCTTGTTTCTGTTTTAGGAGGATATGAAATTCTTTATATAAAAAGATGTGCAGCAGTAAGGACAGAGGGTTTGCAGCTAGCAAGTCTTTGTTATTTGTAATTTTTTAATTTTTTTTTTCTGGAGGTAATGAGGCTATTTTGAAAGTCACTGTGTTCTGCTTTCTTCTCTAGGGTTGGTAATCCCGTGAGTCCTCCTGAGCTGGAGCCTTGTGCAGCTTCAGCAGTTCTGCATGTTAGGTTGAATTTTTCAGTTAGCACTCTCTTCTCTGTCACTTTTATCATTTACACCATCCAATTTTATTAGAAAAAATATTTTAAAATGTAAAAATGTGCTTTTTCAGTTTCCTTGCTCTTAACCTAAAATTTAACTTCTTGTTATGATGCTTTTAATGCCAATGTAGAAACATTTGTGTATGTAATGAAGGAGCTTTGAGCCCAAGCACTGTAAACCAGCAAGGCAAATAGCAGCTCTAGCCAAAGCAATGGATGAGTTTCACATTGTTGCTACTGTTCTGCACTTTCCAGACTTTTCTAGCTGAGCTGAGTTTCCATTGCAAACTCAGTTTTCAAGCCCTCTGAAAAATAACATAGTCCATTCCAGTAGAAGGAAAGGAGTGATGATAGATGTAGGGATTGAGTAGGTTTACACTGTTTTTGCTTTTTGGTTTAATGAAAAAGTGGGGAGGATTGGTTTTTTGTTCTTGTTTGTTTATTTGCTTCTTTTGTAGAATGTGCATCTTGTATATAAATGGCCTTCTGAAGTTCATGTCAAACTGTGGTATTTAAAGAAAATAGTTTTTATCTCCTTTTGAAAAAGTTTTGCTTTTCATATAATTGAAATAGAGCAGGCTAATGTTGTCAAGCCTATTTATTTTATTTGCTGACAACATGCTCTTGTTGCTGTTGATGGAGTGTTTAGTTGCGACCTTGCTTTGTGAAAAGAAGGACTACAATTTCTGTAATGAGAGAGATTTGGAGTTTAAAACAAGGAAAATAAGTGTTTAAGATAAAACTGCAAATATTCGATATGTGAAAAGTTAAATGGTAGCAGCAGAATTGAAAACTGAGGATTTGAGACGACAGTGCACTGTGACTGCACTGACCTGGAAGTGTAGCCTTGTGTTGCACCATGCAGTATATTGTATAGCTCTTGACAGTGCTTTCTTTTGTACATCACAAAAAGTTAATACAAAAATGGATATTTCCCAGAGCTCTTCAACAATTTATTGATTTAATAGACAACATTAATCCTTCAAGCCTTCTGATGGTCTGTATTTTGTGCTTCTTGGCACTGGCACATCATCACTTGAACAGTTTCTGTTGAAAAGTACCTGCCAGCAATAAAGACAGACTCCTCTGATTTTAAAAAAGTAAAGTAAGAAACAAAGCCAAAAAAATCACCAGCTGAAAACAGAACTCTGTGGGGCTGGAGGAGACTTTTACTCTATTTGCTTCAGAGGGGCTGATTAAATGTGTAGTCTCTCTTAAACATTATCTTGTATATATTTTCTTGGGCTTATTTTTATTAAATCGTTGTGGCAATATAGCAACATTTCTTTGCGTTTGAGATGTTACAATGAATTTTTGCCATTACCTTTCTTTTAGGTAGCATAAAAAGCTGCAGCTCCATTTGAACATCAAGCAATCTGGGCTTGACTTGAGCAGCTTTGCTTCAGTGCTTTCAGTAAAATGTAAGAGTACAGCCTTTGATATTCCACATGCAGAAGAAAATTGTTGATAAATTATAATTCTTTGAAATAGATTTGTATGAAGATATAGGATAAAAATAGGCATCCATGGTAATTTTCTGGAGGAAAAAATAGATAAAGAAGCATAAAAGCTTCACTGATAGAATTCCAGTCCCTGAATTTTAAGCTGTTCTTTATGCTCATGGTATGTCATTCTGAGCTAATTTCACTTGGAAAAGCACCGATTTTTGTGCGGCAGACAAGTAAAAAACTTTCAGCTCTAGAGAGGAATATGAAGAGCTTGATATAGCACAGCATGATATGTTCTAATAACTTATTCAGACTAGGAGGTCACAGACTTAGAGATCTGCAAATGTATAGAATATTTCAGTCTGGTCAAATTAAAAACTAAATTAAAATTAAAGCATTCAGGAATTTATGAAGATTGTGGTTTTCTGTGTCTTTCTGTAGAAATGAAATCCTGAAAAGCAACCTTGTGATTTTTTTTTTTTCCTCCCTAAAAAGGAAAATATGTCATTTTGTGTTTTCTTATTGCTTTGAAGGTCTAAATAAGGTCAACCCATGAGAAAATTGTTTGACATAGAAGAAAAAAAAAAGGCAGAAAAAAATCTCCTGTTTGTCTAAGTTTGCCAACAAACATGCTAGAATGGATGTAGTTTTTCCTCAAATGTTTCCTAATCTATTTTAGGAGAAATACATAATTGGAGAGAAGGCAACCAGTTGCTAAACTTAAAGCATGTAGTTGAATTCAGAGCCGATATTTCTTCAAATTGGGCAATTTCTGGAAGTCTTGGCAGCTGACAGGGAAGAGAGAAGTGACAGAAGGGCTGGAAAATGAAAGTCCTCGTTCAGAGCTACAAGGTGAGGGAGTAGGGGGAGTTTGTTTTGAAGGAGTCAGGTTATGTTTCTGGACAATGAACTGGGTTTCTACCTACTGTTTGTAGGTCTACAGTATAGGTCTTTGGAATTGCAACAGCTAAGCTTCCTGAAACTGGCTGACTTTTAAATAATTTCATTGTAGTCTGCTGAAATCTGTGGGTGACTCTGGAGAATCCATCTGTATTTGAGGGGATGATGGGATCTTTCACAACAACAACAAAAATTCACTGATTTTGAAATGGGAGGAGAGCAGAAACCTCCAGGTGAGGTGGAAGTGTGCTCACTTGATGAAATAGCATTCTTACTAACTAATGTTGGAGTGCTTATTTGCTCACTTTGCCATCTTATGTTACAGCCCATTAGCATAGTATCAAATTTCTCCAGATCAGGAACTTCTAAGACAGATTCTGATTTGAAAATTCAGCCTTTGGATGAAATTTTGCTTCACTCATACTTGAAAACATTTAAATTTTTTTTCCCATTTGACCTCAATGCAGTCTGTTTTGTGGTTTTTTGTTTGGTTGGTTTTGGTTTTGTTTTTTTTTGGTGGCTATATCTTTTAGGCTGTTACCACTATAGGAGTAAGTAGTATCTAAGCTCTAAGTCTTTTTTCTCCTTAAAATTAGACAGATACTAAAGTATGACTCATTCTTGCTGTTAATCTTTTTTTTTTTCTACCACTCCTCTTTTCTCTAATTGTTTTCTCTTTTTTTTTTTATTTCAAAATTTCAGACACACAAGCAGACTGACTTACTGGCAGAATATCTTCCTATAACTGTATCTTTAAAAGCCTATTTCTCAGCAAAAGCATGTTTTATATTTCAGTGGTTCTTTCTTGACTCCATTGCGCAATGTAATGTAGCGTAGCTGATAGCGTAGCTATCATTTAAAAATTTGTAGTGAACTCACTGTAGTTTTGGTACTCTTCAAGTCTGGCTTTCCACTTCTAGATGGGAGACTTACAATGTAACTGAAAAAGATGGTTACGAATATTTTTAAGCAACACTTGTAAGAAGTTAATGCCACCTTAATAGACTATTAAACGTATGCCTATTATTAGCAGTAGTGATGCACAATTAAATTTCTGAAAATAAATCATATAAATGACATACATGAGTACTATTAAATTGCCATTCTGTTTCCTTTCCTACTGTGCTTAGAACCAAGCAATGAGCCTAGTCCTCCTTGCAAATGTGTCTTACCCCACCTGCCCACACCAAGTACTTCAGAGTCTGGCGGGTTGTCCTTTGTCCTTATCAGCCTGAATTTTGGTGTATTAATACTCACACTCAGTGTTTCTGATGATCTTAGAGAATCTTACTGATACAGCTACATAGGTGAAGGTGGCTTTGCATCCCAAGGCTCCTTTCTGTGACCCTATGGTTCACAATAGTTGCATTTCATCCATATTCTTCACCCTTTGGTCACATAAGTAGTTTGCTTTAGCCTCAACTCCCCTACTTAGTTCTAAGTTTGCTCTCTTTTAAGAATGACAGTTAAAACCTGGCTTTGTTTTATTTAACCAATTAATCCAAGTGCTAATAAAAATTACTCTGTGTATGTCGTCATCCTCATTTATGTGCATTTTGGAGAGGAATGAAAATGTGTACATATCCTTGTCATATAGCGCCTGCTAAAAATCAAGTTGAAAATTAATACAGTTAAACAAGACTGGGGATATTAGGATCTCTGGGTTACTTCTCTGATCTCTATGGATCTGAATGTATAATTGTCATTAATACTGATAGAAGTTATGGGCTTTAGCTTGAGGACATAAGACCCAATAGAAAATTATTCGTAAAAAGAACTTCATAATTAGCATTCCAGGCAGCGCGTTATTAAAAACTTATGACTGTTTAATCCCTCCTTTGGATGTAGCAGAAACCTTTTCATTATGTTTGGTCTGGATTCATTGGGAGAAATGGGAATAGAGGGAGTTCCTAAAAAGAGTAGTTTATCTTCAGTCATTAGGTCTCATAATGATTAGCTGTTTCCCTCATCCATCCATCAGGTTCCCAAGACACATATGAAGTAGTATTTGTGCAAAAATTTCTTTGCTGTTAATCCATTTGCTTGTGTTTTGGTTTTGTTGTTGTTGTTTTTACTACGGGAGAAGCTCTGTTGTGTGACATTTCAGTAAAATGGTTAACTGTTCTGGAGACAAGCATGGAGGTATTAGGTTGACTATGAGAGATATGCAGGGTAGATCAAATCCATGGCCTTTTCACATTATAGCCTGAGGTTTTTTTAGTAAGCTGTAACTCAATAAAGGCATGTTTTGCAGTTTTGAATGTATTTTTTATTATTCTAAGTAAATTTCTAGTACCTGGAGCTTGTACAAATTATTTTCAGTCAGCTCATCTTAGTGAAGTATTATCTAATCCTTGATCTTTTCCATTTTGATCAGGATCAAAATGTCACCTTTGATCTGCTTCTTTCACACTTCCTGTTCTTTTTAGACAGATCTAAGGTTGCTTGGGAGAGTGCCTGTACTCTAGTTCATAACAATCTATTATCTTCTAGTCTTGACCTCTGCTTCTTCTTTTTTCCCTCTCCCAAATCAATATTTGCTCTGTGACAGCTGGAAAAAAAAAATTAGGAATCTATCTTCCAGACCAGAGCTAGCAAAGAAAGAATAAGCATGAGAAAAAAATAAGCATCCTTTTAAATAGGACTGTTTTATTTTCACTGGATTACGATCCACTGAAAAGCACATTGCCTTTAGACAGCACATTCTCAGGGCAGGTGTTCTCCCAAACCCTGTGAAGTGGACAGCTGAGGTTTTCACCTACTATCTGGCACTGCTAATTTACCTGGATACTGGAAACTGCAGTGGTGTGATCTGGAAAGATCTCTTATGGCAGTCTCATTTCAGTTTTCTACTTTTAATTAAAATAATGTTTATTATCATAACATGTAGAGATGTCTTTTGGTGTGGCAGGTATTGCAGTCAAGGCACTGCAATAGAGCCCAAGGAATTTCTTCGCTGGTCTTTTTAAAATAAATCCATGCATGGCTCATATTTGAGATCACTTTGGCAAGCACAAGTGAGTTTGAGAGTATTGTATTGACAGTCCCCACTAATCTTGCTTGCATGAGGTGGTGAAACAACGTCATGTAATCTCCTCAGACTCCTACTTGTTCGTTTTGGTCTAACTGACATTAATGATAAGCATGGCATTTGTATGTATTTAAACTTTGCCAACCTGTAAATTATTCACCAGATAAAATGTCAGTTTTACATGAATATCCCTAAAGATAATTACACCATCACAGAAAAGGAAGATAATGGAAAAGTTCATTACAGTACAAACCACCCAAGTCCCAGAACAAATTGAGTTCTTGTTTGTGTAGGCAGGAACTTGGATACATCTGCAGGTTTTTTCTTTCACTGTTGTTCAGTCAAGTGAACTTAAAAAAAAAAAAAAAAAGGGGGGGGGGTGGTGGAGAACTTGGCAACTTATGCAATTAGAAGTATGCAAATGATTTTGTAGGCCCAAATCCCACAGATGGATTGAGATATTAGCTTTTCTTTGATCTGACTCTGCATCTACTTTTCAGTCCTCTCTAGGAACAGTTTAATCCAGAAGGAAACAGTTTAGTCTGAAGTCTGAGTGCTGGGCCCTTGTGAAAACACATCATAGAAATCTGTATTAAAAATTATAAGATTTGTGTGAATGAAATATGAGTTTAAGGAATTCATATGGATTCATATGGATCCATAAGGAATTCATGAATTTAAGAAGCACCAGAAGAAGAAATGACAGAAGAATAGATGAAGCAAGGTTTGATGGCATTTAAAGGATCAACAAGATCACAGGACAGTTGCATAAAGGTTTCCAAGACCCAAGAACAGGAAAACAAGCAGTGGTGAAATAATGCAAAGACAAAAGCTGTTAGGATTGAGGATGGAGAGGAAAGAAAAGACCAGGACTGCAGCAATCAGACAAATAAAGAGACAAAAGACAGTGAGTAAATCAGTGATATTTTCTTATTCCCTTAGGACTGCCACAGAATGGAGGGTCTGAAGGTCAGAATCACTGTCAACTCCCCAGAGATGTGAAAAGCACAACCGTATTTCACCTCCTTCACAAGAACAGCCCTGGAGATGTGAAATCTTAGTAGGTGGTATCTCTTCTGCTCCATGACAATGTAAGTGATAACAGGCAGATTACTTCAGTGTGTGTGTGTTGGTGCTTGCAAGAGTGTGGGTATGAGAAAATGCATGATCATTATTATTATTAAATATGATCGTCTTCCTCTCTTATATGGCCTCATATTAAATTTTTCTACATTATTTTAGCTTTGTTGCTACAATGTTGCTGGGATATCCTAAGTAAATATTGCTGTAGCCTCAAAAGTTACACTGGTTCTCTCAACTCAGATCTCAGTGTTTGTGTTGGTATGTGAAACATCAGAATGGATTTACAAGGTATGGCAAAAGAAAAATTTTCAGCTGCTTGTATAAGATAAGTGGAAATCTTGTGGATGCAAGTCTGTAAAAATTTTCATCTAATCAAGTCTTTTCTGACAGCATTTGGGCCAGGGGAGGGAGATCACTGTTGCAAGCAGGCTACAAGACTTGTGCAATAGTTAGGTTCTAGCAGTTAAAAAAAAAAAAGTTCATATAACAAATAGAATCCATTTTTAGCCTCATTCTATATGTATTATAGTAATTGCATACATATAACATTCATTAGGTAATACAAACAGAAGTCTACCTATATTGCTCAAAGGACTCCATCCACGCTTTGTCACAGATACCACTGTTCCTTCTGACAGTCCTTTATTACATGACCGCGTTCTCTTCCTTAGGAGTGCTGTTCCAGCCTGTAAAGCCACGCTTTCCTTTGGCCTGTGTGCTATGCATAAATTAGAAAAAATGACACAACATATAGTACAAAGTTACTGTTGTCACACTGTTATAGGCAAAAGTCAACACTGTAAAGTCCGAACTGCTATTTCTCACTATAAAAAATAAATAAATCCCTCTTCATTATAAAACTTCATCTCAGTGATGTGACGGTGCCTAATTTCAATATTGTCTTGTCTGATGTTTAACATGTGTTAAACATAGTTGATCCACTACCAGAAGTCTGGGTAAAATTAGTTTAAAGGTCTTGCTCTTTACCTAGATTTTGGTTGTTGGCAGGATCACTTATTATTTAAAACTTAATTTTCTAATGACTTTTGAAGTTTACAGATTTATTTTTTTCTCTCCATTAAATGAGGATTCCTAGCTGATCATCCACACTTCTGACGGAAGAAGGAAAATTCATAAGTACTTATGATGCTTTTTGTACATCCCAGACTTCATTGCCAATAAATTAAGTGTTTATTTCTAATAAATTAGAAAAATGGTTAGTGCAAGATCCAGAGACTTGGGTGAAGGTTTGTATTGGGCAGAAATGCAACTTGAAACAAACTACAAAAAAAAAAACAAACAACAACAACGAAACACACCACCAAACGAACACCATAATATGCTTTTTGAAATAAGGTTTAGGTGCAGTTGTCTGTTATAGGACTTCTGATATTGATGAACTCCTTTCTAACTGGCAGCAGTACTGAAGACACTAAAATTCTCTGCTTTGCATTTGTATAAATAAATATCAAATAGTTTGGTGCTTACCTGTTTTATAACATTTTAAGAATTCCCTTTCCTATGTGCTTACAGTTCCACTGACACCAAAAGGGCTCTCTACCTGTGAATATTAACTTTCAGAATTAGTGTGATATATGGGTCATTAATTTATAAATAATTGAAATTCCGCTTTGATGTTGTGGAATCATGAGAGTATAGACAGTTCAAAGTGTCTAAAGCAGATCTATAAAAGATGTTTCTGTAATATCTGTAATGTATCTTGTGTACTTGCATCACAATTAGAGTTAAAAGGTGTGAAAATGTCAAAAGCTAGATATTTCAAGACTGGCAAAACACTTTTTTTCCCCTTCTCTTTATTCAGTTGAGCTATTTGTTTAGCATCTCTAATTACAATGACTTTTAAAAGTGCACTCGTTGTATAGCTAATCTTCTGGCATGTAGAATTTTCTCCTATTTAGATGCACAACCATGGAGTTCTTGCTGTGAAATGTATCAAATATGAAATTGGGCTATGCTCCTTGATTATAGTTCTCCAGTTACATGATAATTACAGGTTGCAATTACAGGTATCAAAATTAATTACATTTCAGTTGCACTGTTTTATACAATGATGCTGTTATTTACATGAAATTGTAAAAATGCTTGGAAATACATAGATAGGAAAATATGACAATTCTCCCTTCTTCCAGAGTCTTCATTTGCAATTCAGTCAACATTTAAAGTGAGGATGTTTGAGGAAATATAAGAGCATAGAAGACAAAATTTGTGTTCGTTCTATTTAATTAATGGAATAATTTAGTCCAGCTCCTGATCAGAGCAAAGACATCCTCCTTTTCGTTGTATGCATATATCAGTGGCTTGGGTAATGAATGTGGAGGCGATGAATGAAAAATTGGGCAAGATAAAAAGCTATTATGTCAGAACCTCCAGTTGTTTGGAGGCAGCTGCTTGAGTAAAAATCCCTGAGAGGCTTGCTTTCTTTGGGTACCTGGAAATTTCAATTGGCTTTGCCACTGTTTCCCTCCCTCAGCTACTTTCAGCATTAGCACTCTTTTGATGGAACTGCAAATGCATTAGGTAAAAATTTAACACACGCATGTTGTTTATTCTTTTTTCTGACTTCATTTACTCATTATCTGTTGTTTGACGCTCAAGCATGATGAGGACCATAGCATCAGTATTTTTAGCATTTTATTTATGTAGCATGATTTGATTGACTTTTTTTTTCTTTTATGTAATATTGTCTTATTTGCATGTTTTAAAGCCAGCTGTCATTAAAATAAATGATGGTGCTTTTACATTCACTTGAATGGCAGTTGGTGTCAAAACAAAATTTGTTACAATCTATTTTACCTTGTAATGAAACTTGCAATGCTATATTTGCTGCATAACCAGGAACATTATGAAAATTAACCACTGCACCTGCTCAGTACTTAATATTCATTCTTGCATAAAAATATCTCGCTCACTTTGATTTTCTACACTACACCTAAAGGCTGGCTCTGTTTTGAGGATGTTTAGCAGACAAAATGTAGTCATTTTAATGTAGGGCCTCTCTTATTTAGGTAGCTGAAACAGCGCAAAAGTCAGGTTGCAGTCATGTTTTGTGCTGTTCCAATATGCAAAACCATTTAAATGGATTTCAATATTTTTCCCCAATACCACGTTCTGACAAACTTAAGTCTGCTAAGATCAGAGTCCATTCAAACAGTAACTCTTAAAATCTGCCTCCATAAAGAACGCACCAGCTCAACCTAACATCTCATACTACTGCTACCAAATTAAACCCAAAACAAAAGCATTTTGAGACTAATGAATCCTTTTTCTAAATGAGATGTCACTAAGCAGTTAAGTATATCAGAGTCATGACAAGTTTTTATATATTTTAATCCCAAACCATGGTTACTTGCAGAACACTGAAGATTACATAGCATTTCTAAATACATCTAATCCCCAGAGTCACTGAAGCTTGTGACACTTTATAAGCATTCTTATTAAATCTGCAGAACTTCTGTCTGATTTTGCTTTGCCAGACTGTGCAAGCAGATAACAGTGTGGAAGGGCAATGGTACGTCTGTAAAGAAAAGTGAGTATCAGGGAGGATTGAAATAATACACGATGAAACAAAAACGTGCTTTAGAAGCATATCTGTATGCTGTCTCAGGGTCAGATTATGCATGTCCATATGAGTAGTATAAAAAAACTAAATTGAATTATTAAGCCTGACTTCATATGTTTGAGATGAGCAGAGTACAAACAGATTTTGCACCTCAGCTCCATCAGCACTGATTTTGGGGTTAAGATATGGTTTTCCTAGACTGCCTTTTATTTATATATATATATAAACAGATATGTATACATATATAATGACAGCATTCTTGTTTTACTGTTAAAGTAAAATAGGCATCCTTCTAATCTCTTACATTGCTGATGTCCACTCTTTAGTTAATAGATTTGTGCATGTTGTGATATACACATGTTCACACAAACTAAAATGCTGGATAATATGTTTTCATACTGCAGGTGTTATTCAATAGCAAAACTTATTTTTCTTTGTCTTAAAAAAAATCACCTTAAAACCTATGGAAAATAAAATTCTCTAGAGAACAGAGGGAAATATTACTAGACAAAGAAAGTTGGGAATAGAGGAAAGTATTGCTAGACTAATTATCTTAATGATAACTTTTAGAAGGCGTAAGGTTTTCTGAGAAATTCTCTTCCATTCTATTTAATCTGTTGCCATTTAGCACACCCAGTGAACTGTGTTTTAATGGTCCCAGTAAACGTTTTCCCTCTTTTTGTCAGTAAAATGGAGCATGGAGCAGGGTTAGGCATGGAAGAGGAGTGGAGTCTGTACCATCTGCCGAACCATAACTCGATTAGGAGCAGGAGTCCTCGCAAATTGGAGGCTTGTTGTAAGATGTGTCCTTTGAATAGAATCAGGGTTTGCCCAAATTAAATTATGAACATGAAGAATGATTACAGGCAAGCCCCAAGACTAAAAAAGATTAATTACAGGCCTATTATTAGAAGCTTCTTTTGCATAATCCTATTAGTTTAATCATATGTTCATTTTTCCCCATATGTGTGGGAGCATATTTACTAATTTTATGTAACTGAACACACTCCTTTTTATTTTATTTTTGTTGGTTTATTTTAGCTTTATTTGCCAACATCATTTCAGTCTATTCTCCCTCTCCGAAGATGGATTTACTTTAGATATTACACAGCACAGTTAATTACAAGGAACAAGTGACTACACAGAGCATTGGGCTTCCACTCTTTTTTCTGTAGTGACTCACTCTGTCGGTACATTGGCATTATTAAAAAGCAAACAAAGATGTGTAAAAGGTTGGGTTTGGTGTTTTATTCGATTTATCATTTACAATCTAACTATTAGACAAAGTATCAGTTAGCTGTCTATCATAGTATCACTAAATATCATCAGCTCTGCTTTCTGCTTTCAAGTGGTTTATTTGGGTGACACGGTACATTTCTTAGAAATCATGCAGACATGCTCTTTTAATAAGTGTATTGAACGTTGGATTTTAGGCATTTGGCTTTCTTAGGGTAAGATTGTCAATCTGTTGGGTTTTTCTCTGTTCCTACTGTGGTTGGCATCCCTCCGGCTGTCAGACTCAAGGTAGATTTCATGCAAAACTCCTATTCAAGATGCTACAGCTTGTGGCATGCTAATGTACCGGAGACAGATACTTGTTCATAAAGAATACTAATGACAGCATTGAGGAAAAAAATAGGAAATTGTTTTATATATTTAACACAGGACATGGGTGGGGACATAATGAACTGGACTGGTCGTTAGCTTCTTGGTGGATGGGAGTTTTCTACTGGGGGCACTTGCAGAGCTGAGGTTCCTGACGGGAAAAAAAAAGTCTGTGCAGGAGCTGCTTCATACTTTGTATGTTGAGCTTTCCAAACCCCAGTCTGCATACTAATTCTTTCTACTGGAAACTGTCGTTCCTGGATTTGGTAAAAAGTTGTTCCCTTGAGAATAGTCCTGGTTCCTGATCTGTAAAAGGTGTAGAACTCCTTTATTCAGGTCCTACCTTTTTTCCTTTGCTGAAGGAGATAATATGCTGTAGAAAATAGCTTAAAAAAAAAAAAAAAAAAAAAGGTTCATGAAATACCTTACATTTCTCCTCCTTTCTTTCTTCACACAAATAGTTGCTCTTCCTCTTTCCACTTAATAGAATGTGCCTACTTGGAGATGGAAATTGCAAAAGATATAGCAGGATTAATCAAAATGTAATAAATCTGTTTCCAAATGATTGCATGCTTGCCAGATTTTTATGTCAGGCAGAATAAAAGCCATAGGTCTCTAGCTTTTGAGATTTCAATGATTTCTTAGCTAGTAAAGTAATAACTGAATGTTGTTAGCTCTGGGGCAGTTTGTTTCCAGAGTGCACTCTAGTATTAAAAAAAAGAGCAAACAAAAAAAATACCTTTGGTTATTCTAATCTAAAAAATGTTTACAAAACTCACCTGGCTATCCATCAAACCAAGAAGCTTTTCTGTAGTGTTTTCAGTGAAGAGAAGCTGTTGGTTCATGTAAATGGAAGAACAAAATCTATTCGGTATTCCCCAGCGGTAAAATCAAACAATTCCCAGAGTAACCTCTCTGTTGCCATTTTATCAGTCTTCTCACTATCTGTCGCTGCTGAAAAAATATTCAGATTCTTGCATTTTTATGCAGTAAATGCAGGCATACACTACATATTTCAGGCATATACAGTTGTGGGTATATACTGTAGATATATATGCACATGGGTACGTACTGTTTTAAGACATAGAAAGCAACTGTATTTTGTTTTCCAGATGTGATTTATCTCCCTTCCCTCCTTCCTACCCACCCACCCCCCCCCCGCCCCCAACAATCTACAAAGCGGGGATTAAGGATGTTTTTTTCTTTTTTCAAATCCTTTTTCTTTTTGTATTTGACCTGAGAATGCAAGGTCAGCTCAACAGTTTGCATCAATGGCATAAGCAGTTGTGTACAGATGTATTTGATTGTATGTTGTTCATTAAATCAAAAACGTTCGCCCAAATTGTGATCACCAGGTTATTGGATTTCCTCTTTCAAACCATTACCTTTTAGCAAAAGAATAGAAAATAGAGCAAAGTGATGAAAGCATTACAGTGAGAGACTGTACCCCTCCTGGTTTCATTAACACACAGCCAGCAAGGAAGAGCAGCTGTTAGGTAACTGCAAGGCAAGTCATATTTAGGAGGAAGTTTGTGAAGTTCCTAGAGAGGTAACACGTCCTCAGGTGGTTTGGTTCCTTATGTTCCCAGAGGAGGAAAACTTCATCTGGTGGTTTGTTGGTTTGCTTTTGCTTTGGAGCTGTGTGTTTGATAAGTAAGACTTGTTTCAGGCAGTCCTTGCACACAGGGTCTCTATTATTTGAATGAACTTGCAACATTTTGCTGAGGTAAAGTATAGCAGCATGTCTATAGGAGAAAGGGACAGTTGCCTTCTTCATTTCCCTGTTTTCCCTACCCTAAAGGAGAAATTACCACTCATCCTGAAGTGTCTCTGACTGAAGCTTCTTGGCTGAGAGTTCAAAAGAGTTTCCCTGTTCTTGAAGTCTTGCTATATTATTTCATTTAGCAAATGCTTTGATTTGTTTTCTGTCTGGCTGGTAAAAACTCTGCAAGGAGATTGATCTGTCTTCAATTTGCTATTCTTTCTTATTAAAGCAAAGAAATTGCTTTTGTGTGCTGGCTTTGCAATATATGCATGTACCTGGGCGTATTCCTTTCTCTATCGAGAAATGAAACTTTAATAAGTTTAGCCATACTGAATTAGCATTAACTTCAGCTAACAGAATAAACATGTGGAGCTTTAGAAGTGTAACAAGTGAACAAGCTTTAGAAGTGTGAAGGATATATACTTGTCTACACTGTGGTTTTCTACACTATCCCTAAATGTATGCCTGTGGTTTCACTGCTACCCCAGCTAAATCATTGACAGCAATTCTTATAGACCATAAATAATCTTTATGTGGACTTGTAAAATAAGACAAAAATTGGGAGGGAAGAGTAAATGCAACAAAGACAAAAGCAGTACGTGTTGTCCATGCCAGATCACAGCCTTGATCTTGGGTATGGGACTGTACATACCCAAGCCCAAGGTTCCTGCTTGGCAAAAAACGTAACATGACCTTAAAGCTTCCTGATGTAAATAACCATATCTGTGCAAAATGTTCTGATAAAAAAAAAAAAAATAATAATTTGAATTTTTGAACAATACATAGTACTTTTTGCCTTTTTTTTTCCTCCCCCTCAA
The DNA here is from genome assembly GCF_964034855.1 of Anser brachyrhynchus. Lineage (NCBI taxonomy): Eukaryota > Metazoa > Chordata > Aves > Anseriformes > Anatidae > Anser > Anser brachyrhynchus. The sequence continues at coordinate 7,237,600 of NC_137701.1, forward strand.
ATAAAGCATGTCCTCAAAATCAATATTGCTGGAGGTGCTGTGCTGCACCTTTAATAGGCAGGGTGGAATGGAGATACCTGCAAAACAGCCTAATCCTGGTGGGACTGGAGAGCTCCCAGGCACAGAGTGGGGATTTCTGGCAGTCTGTTTTAATTTAATTTAATTATGACTGTCTTCTTAACTTCTGCAGCAGAATTAGAAGTCTTTGCAGTATTGCATGGCACACGTGCCCAAGTCTAATGTACTCTTGGAGGTTGTGATGGTACTGTAAAGTGGTTTTCTTACATAAAGAAGTCTTACCAATATATCAAATGACCATTTTGCAACCTGTGTATTTTAAATATCAAAGTTTGGTGCATTGTACTTTACCTTTGCCTGTTCATTGTGATCGACAACATAACTCAAGCTGACCAGGAGACTGAGGGGTTTTTGTCTGTTGTATTCAAAAGCTGAAGTGAAGATAATTTGTAGAGTAATGACGATTGAAGTTTTCTGAGAGGAAAATTAACTGTGGCAGTATGGGGGCTAAGCTTATCACACAAGAAGAGCCCAGTCTTCAAACTGAAGCATCAAGAGCAAATCTGTGCCTCTCTGCAGAGCATTTATACTAGATGAGAGCCTCACCCCAACCATAAGTATGACTTTTAGAACTGTTTTATACAGCAATATTAAGGATACGTAAAACAGTGAAATTTGCAGACTATAAAATAATATGACATTAAGAGAGAGACTCCGTTTTCCAGCAGTTATCATCACTGAAAAACTCTTGTATTAAAATTGGTGCATGGTGGTTCTGTTTCTTCAAAATTTAGTAAGAAAAATAGAACAAAGTTTAATTAGACACATCTTCAGCTGAATTACCTCATTATTATTATTCTAATAATTAGAGCTAATTCTAGGTTTACTATTAACAATACCAGAGAAAACTTGTTTCTTAACATTACTTTTTTGTGCAATTTTTTTCTCTGTAACTTGGGAAATTTATAGGTGCTCAACCTCACGTTAACACAGGTTTCAGAAGTAGTTTTGTGTTGGAATAATGAGCTTCTAAAAATTTTATTTTCTATCTAGTGTAAAACTTGTAAAAAAAGACAGGAAGTCTTTTTTACATCTGTGTCATGAGAGATTCCCTTAGTCAGTTTGCTCTGCTTTCGTGGTCTCTTCTACAGTAATGGGAAAGAAAAATGAGAGGTTGTGGGATAAAGAAAAAAAAAATATTGTATGGAAGTCTGATTGTGAAAGGTCACAGTTTAGCAGCACGATTTGTAGACAGTAAAGTATTGCTTCTGTTTTAAGGAATTTTAAGTAGATTTTAAGGATTTTATGTTGATGTATTTAAAGGAAATAACATTTCTTCCTTCATGATGTCAAAACAAGATATAACTGACATTATTATATTAAAGGATAGGTGAGTAGATTCCTATATCAGAGATAAAAAAAAATCCATGTCTAGATAAATTTGTTATCTTTAATTACTCTTTTTGTATAGAAAACTTCATACTCTGAGAAACTGTAAACTAGCAATATTTATAAAGACTCCCAGCCTGCTTTGAAAGTCCAACTGTACAAATGTAGCAGCGCAGAACGTCCTTGGAGATCTTCCAATCTAGCCATCAAATAAACCTTTTATTCCTCTTAAACCAGCTGTTAGGAAGCAGAGAGAAACAGGATGTTTTATGATGCTGATTAAAGCAGTAATCTAGCGTCTTCTTTATTCAACATATAAAGATACACTGATGAAACAGGGATAAGCAGTGAAATTATTGCCTCAGGTTAACAAACCTGCAATCAGTTCTTTTTTTTTTTTTTTTTTTTTAGACCCCTTGAACAACTATATTTTAGTCTAACCAGATGTTTGAGCGTTTTAGTTTAATCATTGCTAAATATTCAGGGAAGAGAGATTTCAGCATTTGAAGGCCTGACCTTAATTTCTGAAAATCAGATTTCAATACAAACTTTGTGTGTAAGGAATGACAACTCAGATGTTAATTATGATTGCTTTAGCATCTGTGAACCACAGTGAAGTCTTTAAAAGTGTGTTGATTGCATTTCACACAAGTACAGTAATCTGTCCAAATGTACAAAATTGCAGGCTCATGGGCCACAGATGTCTTAATTTAGTATATTTTGAAAAGTTTTGAGGTCTTCCTTTAAGTAGGTTTCAATGCTGTAGTAGCTTTTTTTTTTGTGTGTGTGTGGTAATATCTTGGTAAAAATCATTCTTGAATTAATATTCTTTAACAGTATCTATGTTTTGATGTAGTTACTGTCTTTAATCCTCATTAATGAGGAAAAACACGTCAATATGATGAATGTAATCTGTTGTTCTATTTTCTTCAAAAGTCACGTAGAAAAAAAAAGAATTGAATTCTTCTTCTTATTGTAGTAACTTTCCATCTGTTTTGCTCTTCTGCTTTTATATGGGGATTAAGTACTAATAATGGTGATTAGAAGATTTCTTTGTATCTTCAGACCAGCTGAAACACTTCTTGATCCTTTCCAAAAAGGAAGTGATAAAGTAACTATGAATGGATGGCAGGATATCACTGAAAAAAAGTATGCCTGAAATGTATTGTTATTTCCAGCTAATGAAGGGCTCCGAGTAGTCTTGCTGACTCCATTCAAAATCTTTCTTCCAACTCTGTTAAAAGAGCGCTTTCCATAAGTTTCAAAAGATTAGCCTGTTTCTCTTCAGAAACACCCCCACAATCCAAATGTGTAAAAAATAAAATAAAATAATAAGCTCATTGGAAGAAAAATAGGTGCATCATCTGCCAATGTTAATTAAAATCTGGTTTAAAATCTGTTTATATTAAAATAGGAAGAAAAACCTCATTTCTAGGTACATGGACTGCAGAATGCATAGCAACTGTTGAGTCAGACACAGACTTCCACTCTAACCCCCCTATTTTAGGCTTAATGGGCTAGAATGTGTATTAGCATGGCCATCCTTACCTTTCTTGCTTACCAAAGGTAGAGCAGATTAAAAATGTCCCTTCAGTGCAGCCATATTATTTTACTCTGAAATGTCAGGAGTGATGAATGTTCTGATACCTAGATACTGCACCAGGTTATTACACTAGCATGCCGTGTATGCTAACGGGATATGTAGAATTTCTGTGAAAGAAAGTTTCAGAAGAAACTCAGATGATCTGTCGCATGTTCTACTAGACCACTTCCATTTTACTACAAAGCTTTTTCAGAAGATAACAGTGAATTTATGTTTTTTATATTAGCTTTTACATTACCACCTTCTCCTGGGAATTATACTTATCTTCAACATTGTCAAACTCTTCTCAGGCAGAAGTCTGCTCCTGGGGGTGGCTTCCTTCATTTGTACACTAGGGTACTTCCATAGTTCACTGTAGTACCAAAAATATATGGAAAACATTTTGTTAGGGAAGCCATAGACAGTCATTTTATAGCTATTGCTCTGTGCTAAAAAGAAACATGGTAGGCAGAGTAGGCTTAGTAAAGGTACCCATTTGGACTGGCACATTTTACTTCTAGCTGCTCATTAACTTCCAAGCAAAATGTTTAAATAATGGCAGAGGTAGATAGACGTATGCAGTTTCTTTTGGTGGGATTAATTTGGTCTGCAATACTTCTTTTTTGTGTCGCCTCCATAAGTGCTCTCAGGCAGGTCAGCTCTGTGGAGATGTGGGAAATATCAAATCTCCTATTACCTTGTCCAGTATTCCTTAGCTGCTGCATAAGCATAGCACGGTATTTATTATGCGATGTATAGTCGGGTGGTTGGATGTGTCTGTATATGTAGGTGTGGTACACAAATGCTGCTTCCAGCAGTGGTCATTTAAGATCTTATTATCTAAGCAGGCTTATAACAAGACACTTATGAGTATGATGGATTTCCAGACAGTAAGATCAGTAGTGTTGTGCCATTTCTTTAATAACTTCCTGCTGATGCTTTACATAATGATCCATTTTTAACAGAAATAAAAGAATACACATTCTTTGGACCCTGAAAAGGCGCAACACAGGCAAACACTATCGTGTTTGGTTCTATTTGTTTTTGGAGACCAAAAGTTTGAAAATACAGTAGAGAGGATGTTGTACTTGAAACGAAGAGCAGATTTCCTAAGAACTGAAGAGTTGTTTGCACCAAAGCGAGCAAGGCAGGTCTTGTTTTCAAGGATGCTGGCAGCAAAAGCAGTCCAGTGTAGGAATTCAGACAAATACTTCTTTATCATCATCAGTCTATAACTTCATATATAGATGAAACACGTTTTCCCTGCAGCGATATAATTTTATATGAAATGCTGTTTGTACTTGTAGCAAACAACTTAAAATGCAGTCCTTTTTAATGCAGACTGCCTGCAAAAGTTTACAAAGGAGGAAAAAAAATAGTTGGCTGAGAGCGATTGAAACTTTTATGGTATATGTGTTTGCGTTTATGCCTTTTATTTAAAAGCATTATACTTAATTTGAAGATTAATTTACCTTAATTATTTTTCCTCTGGGAATAAAATTAAAGTTTCCTTCATTATCTAATACTATTCAACTCTGTGTTGAGACTCAGAGGTCTTCAAATCTGGGTAAATAATTTCAAGTTGCAAAGCTAAAAACTGCATGTAGCTATTTCAAATTAAATATATGGAAAATAATGCTTACAATAATGTCAGTTTTTATTTAGTTTTCTAATTTAATTTAAAAATGAAAAAATGTAAGGGTATGAGAGATCAAATACTATCTGCCTGAAATCGACACTTCATGTAGGGGTGGGGTTACGTGCATGTAGCTGTAAGTGTCGCTTATTGGGTTTAGTTATAGATGAGTGTTCAGAAAATTAGAGGTATTAACTTTTTGTGCATGTTGAATACTGTGGTTTAGCTGTTTTGTTGCTGATATTGATCCTGTGTAGTTAGAGTTCACCAATTCTAATTAATTACATCATTAATGAATCAATGCATCACTCTGATCTTGACCCAGCTTTAAACCTCAACCACTGAGCATTTTCTCCCTGTGGCAATAATGAATCTTTCACTAAGTTCAGCAAATATGTACATCATAACGTTTCTGTTTTGAAAAAGTGAAAGAAATTATAAGAAATGTTGATGCTTTAGCTTTTGTAGCTTGGCAACGTGTTTGAAAAGAAACCAGCATGTTCTGAGCATTGCGCACATTAATGCTTGTAAGCTTTATGAGTCCAAGGATAGTCTTCAGTTTTTTCACATGTGGTACCCTGTGTGAATGAGAAAAAATAGGAAAAGTCAGTCACTTGAACAGACCATTCAATATGGTCATTTGTTCAAAGGAGCCAGAGCCCATTGCTTCTGCTATATTCAAGTGTGCAGTAGGTGTTAAATTGCAGTGAGCAGTGATGGTCACGCTAGGAATTAGTGGTAACCAAAATAAATAAATGTAAATTCCACATTTTATGGATCACTAAAATCTTCCTTCGTATCAGGAGAGTTACCTAGCAGTCATAAAATTTTAGATACATTAAGAAGAGCTGAGAATAAGCATATAGCAAAACACCAGAAAAATGAGCAGTTGCCTTTTTTTTTTTTTCCTTGCATTTTCCATAACATGGCAAGGAACAAAGTCCTAAATAAATTTGCAGAAAAACTAAGTTGAAGAACTCCTTAACAAACAGCATGTTACAGAAAATTAGAGATTCTATTCTGCATAGGAGCAGTAAGGTCTGATTTTGTACAACTAGGTAATCAGGAGTGGCCAGAAGTCACCATAACAGTTTTTCTGTGCACTTAGCTGCATTATGCTTGTACCAACTTGAGCTTTCGTGTCTATCAGGAAAAGGCAGGACAGGTGTGTGCTGCACCCACATTTGGATTAATACAATATATATATGGTGCAAAGATCAAATGAATTATTTTCTTCTCAAATGCTTTGGAGGAACACAGATCACTGTTAAAGCTTTGAGGATCTCACACTTATTTTTTTTCTCTGTAGTAATTCATATATATTGTCAGCCCCTTTCATAATTTAATTTCAGATGAAGTCCCTGCCCCTGCCCCCCCCCCCCCCCGCCCCCAACGCAGCCATGCTTAAAAAGTTGTTTTAGGACTTTACTTTTGATATGACTAGAACCTCGCTTTCTTATTTAAATTATTAGTGACCAACTTATATTGATTTGGTTTTGTGCCAGCATTTATACTTTTTAAAAAAAAAAAATCATTATTATTCTAGTAGAATATAATATACCCCTTTTTACAGACATGGCGTGTGGAATGTTCATACAGAAATAGGAATGATCTTCATCACAAACCATTCTGGTGCCAGTTTCCTTCTGAGATTTTTACTCCAGCAGAACTACACGTAGTTTAGTGGGTTGAGTTGAATAAGAATTAAAGCTCCGTGCCATTTTTTTGGACAAAAATATATTTGTAAGCAAAATACATATATGCTCTTAACTGCATCTCAATTAAAATTTGACTGAAATATTGAATGAAATTGCATGTTAACTTAAAAATATTGTGAGAAGGGAATGTAATTTTTGAACACTGTAAGAGTAGGGCATACTGTTGTGGGTGTCGTTGGAAGCTTCCTTTTAAAACTAATGGTAAGGATATTAAGTCATTGGCTGTGAGAGAGTAGCTTCTCTCATACTGATGAATAACTCATGCCAGAGGGTTAGTGCCCTTCCATTTAAAACACAGAAGCAGAATATGCCCATGTGATGCAGACATGTTATTTGCATTCTCAGTATTGACCTCTGCCCCCCCCACCCCCCGACTCGCTGCAGTCCCTTGCAGTAGGGCAGTCAAGTACCAGAAACAAGTACTGGTAGGTATTACCTGGGGGTTAGATCCCAGGATGTGGCAGGGTGGAGATACGTAAGTGAACAAACCGAATGGAAGTGTGTGAAAAAGTCTCTTGTAGTAAAAAGTGCAGCCACACAACACTTTGTGACCACAGAACAGACAAATTCAATATATTTAGCAGCTGTGTTACCAGTGCCTAGGCCTGGAGCCCCAGAACTCCTCCAGCCTAGAAGTGTTGGGAGAAATGAGTTTACTCTTATCCCATGAAATAATTTATATGTTGGTTCCCAAAGCTCACATTTTGGGTTATATTGCAAATTGCACCAAGCGTGCGAGGTGCATATTCCACCTGAATATGGAAAGCAGGTTTCAAGAGTAGCCAATTTTAATTATCTTTACACTTAACTCTTAGTGTTTTATAAAGCAAGGGGTAAGTGCTACTAGCATTTTTGTGGTTTTGATATATTAGGGTCATTTTTTTTCAAAGTTTCCTTTTGTTTAAAAAAAAGTAAATAAAAATTTGCTGTATTTCTCACTTAGTCTCAGGACCAGTCAGATGGATCTAGAAACCTCCTCCAGTAATTATGGATTACTGCCTATTGCCAGTTGTTCATATATAAAATAATCTTTTCAGCTTTTATAATTTATTTTTTTTTTAGGTTTTGCTGTTGCAGTACCTTAAAAATTCTCTCTAAATGCCTTTGCTCTTTCTGATAATCCAGTCGATGAGGCAAATGTATAAAAATCACACTAATGTAGGCTGAGACATGTCCCATATTAGCTTGTTTCCCTAGTCAGAAAGCCATAGAGCACTTAATAATCCTTCAGCCTTCTTGAGAGAATATATAACGATATTATGTTTGCTCAGGTAGACTTTATTTAATCCTTTCAGAATATTGCATTAGATTAGGAGGCTCTACGTACTCTTGTGTGTTTCTAGTAGGCAAAGGATAAAGTTGGAAAAAAAAAAGAATGTAGGTTAAATTGACTTCTAATAGGAAACTATTTTACTGAAACTCAGAAGTGGATCTGTGTGCAATAAAGGACTGCACCAGTTAGATTTCCAGTCAAAGAGGTGACTAAATTCTTCTTGAAGATATAATTAGGGATGTGTACTTTCACACCATTAGTGTAGCTTTTTTTTTTTTTCCACGTTACTATCTTCACTACATGTGAATTGATCAACTGCTTTTGCAATGCGAAGTGGAACTCGCCCTGTGGCAGCCAGCTCTACAAAACTCAGTGTGAACAGCTAGCCAGCAAGAAGTCCAGAGCAATCTTGTCAGGTTAAGTGATTTCAAAGATGCTCACCAAAACTATCGTAAAACTTTCTAACTCTTGGCACTGCAAAACTCTGCTGCATATCCCCACAAAGCAAAGCATGATTCGGAGTGAATTACTGCTTTTCTATTGGCTTTAATACTGCCTACATGATGGTATTTATCAAGGTGGAACTTGTATGAAAATAATGGCTCTCTGTTGAAATCGTATGGGTAGAAAGAGACCCTAAGCAGGCAGTGGGAGGCTCCACAGGAGATCTCAAGTGAAGTACATTGTGAGTATGGTTGAGTTGGCTTGAGCATATCATACTGTGGAAATCAGAGGAGTTGGGTTTTGGAGAGCTCTCAGGAAGTGAAAGCAGCCTCCCTCTGCCCCAAAGTGGTTAAATCAGTTCAATAGTTTAACAGTAATTTTCCAGGAGACTCTTAAGAGTTCATTCTGATTCTATACGTACACAGGCACACACAACTTTTAGATATAGACATATGATTGTGTTTCATAGGCTGGTCATTTTATTTTACTTATTTATTTTTCTGTAGTGGGTAAGTGGATAATAGCTTTTTACCCAGTGTCTTAGCTGAAAATGGCTGGTATGTGGTGCATGGCTGGGGAAGGCATTATACGTATTTGTCTTGTTTTTACAGCTTGTTTTGATGACTATTTGTCAGAATTGTTAACTGTTATTTTGGCTTTGGTAATGCACTTGGCCTGGATGTGCTTAGGAAAGTATCTGCATTATATTCTTGACTTCATATTCTTAGTTCAAGTAATGAACAATAGACAGTGATATGCCAACAATATGCCTTTAGCTTGTCTGTGTATTCAGGCATTCCGTAACATCTGAATTCCTTACTCCTTTCTGCTTTGTGACCTAGAGTGAAAAATGCATGAATAAACAGCCAGAGAAAGAAATTAATTCTTGTCAGGCTAAACTCAATGAAAATCTCCTAGGCAAAATTCAGCAAGTGAAAAACAAAACCTCTCTTGTTAACATATTGTTATCATAAAAACTTGTCTTGAATAGTAATTAGTATTTAAGAAAATACAGGAGTAAATGTGAACAGCTATTTAACTGTCTTTGTTTTTAAAGTGTCATAGACTCTTTTACTCCTGTGTGGAAAAAAAGTTTCTTATCAGAGCACCATCAGTGCATCCAGTTACTTGACTGCACTAAACAGCACAGGGACCAACTTTTAGCACAGTGAACAACTGGTGCTACACACAGGGATAGCCACTGCCTGGTTCTTCAACAGATTTCTTGGAAATCCGAATTGCCAACATCTTATTTACCAACAGTCATTTCTGTGTTTCTCTTGTACTGCGCATTGCTAGGCTTTCATATATATAATGTTCTCTTATTACAAAGGCAAATGTGCTTTGCTATAAATGTTGGAAAATGAGCAGTGGAAATGTCTTCCTGTTTGTAGAGTTTCTAATCAAAAGGGAAATTCTTGGAAAAAAAAATAACTTATTGTAATGATTGGAAAAGTCTTTACATGCAGAGATATACTTTCTTCAGAAAGGAAGAAAAATGTATATGTTCTCTAATGAAAATGTGAAACAAGGATCTTTGCAATACATAATTACTATTCTTATTGTTAATTGAGCCATCTTTTAGAATGTACCCAATCAGTAGGCCTGTTTTACTTCGCTTTTTAATCAGAACACTATATTAACTTAAAATCCTTTTGGAAAACCTATAGGGACAGTATTAGTCTGAATCAAAATTATAATGGAAATCGATGAGAGGAAAAATAATACAATGTTGATGTGAGTAATAGCATTTAAAACAAAGGAAATGTCAAATAAATGTTTTTTATTAATGTTTTCTTTAGGATTGCATCATATACAAAAGGAAATGACACATCATTGAAGTGTATTGCATGTCTAACTCAAACCAACAGCACAATTTACCTTATGTCATTAAGTCTTATACAAATAGTATTTTCCCACAAGGGGAATATTTACCTCTGCTTAAAATATGAAGTAATAAGTCTAATTGAAACAGGAAGGTGTAATTTATTGTATTTTGTGTACCACTAGAATTTCCAATCAGCCTAGCTTTTGCATTCAGCAGCAATTATAAATAGTTTACAATGTTCATAGATATTACAAGATCTGTGTTGGACAGAAGGGAAAAAATATGGCTATGGGTCATAATTAGCAGACTTGATTAATGATTCTTTTTTTTTTTTTTAAGTATGTGAATAGTAAAATCGATGGTTAAGAACCCTTAAGTTTTATTGCAGTCTCAGCAATGTTTTTGCTTTTGATGGATACTTGGAGAATAAAGGACAGTATTTGTCCACACTTTATGAGAAGGTTTGACTTCAAAATAAAGAAAATAGTTGTAGCATTTTTTTTTTCCAGTCAACAATATGAGTTGGTGGTGTGATTTCCTTCCACTAGGAAGGAATACGAACCTAGAAATGAGAATTTTGTATTTAACAACTAAAATAAGGTGCTGTTCTTACTGCTCAGGGGTTGTTTTCATTTCATGTCCACACGAATGAAATTATTCGGTTCCACTAAAGTCAAATTCTTTATTATTGTCATGACCTTTCTTGGCACAAGCTTTTACTTTGAAGTAATTTTTTTCCTGAAGTTAAATAACTAGAGTCACATAGAGAGTTCTGGACAAGATTTTAAACAGTAAATGAAAACATTAAAGAAGTACATTTGAGATACAACTCATTGTCCGAACCCTTTCCACCTCTTTTTAAAATTTTGTTTAGAGTAAAGAAACTCCTCCTTGTTTGAAAATTTATTACAGTCTTAAATGCTTTTGTATATCCAGTAGTATCAATCCTTCCAGGTTTACGGGCCTAGATTATTTTACCTTGAAGGGTCACAAAATACCTCATTGCATGTTTTTTCAAGATTGGTTGCAGTAGCTTTCTTCTCCAGTCTTCCAGTGCTATCTACCATTGCTCTTGTATTTCACTTTATTAAAAATAAAAATAATAAAAAAAAAAGAGTGAGAGAAAAGATACCCATTTAATTTAAGTTCTGTTTATTTGTAATCTCCATTTTTAGCTGTGTATATTTTTTTTCTTTCCTCTACTTCTATTGCTCATGACATTAAAGCATTTTCCTAGTTTCATGAATTTCTTTCACATGGTTTAACCTCTGGTAATTTTGATTGTTTTCATCATTAAACTGGGGAAAGTGTGTCAGTCCTGTTCTGCTAATAAGAATATTAATCACATCTTTGTGACAGATTTTATTTCTGCATAACACTGCGATAATCCTAAAAATATCTTTTAATACAGACTTGGAAGTTATTTCTATCTTTTGAAAATTATGCTGATTTATTAGAATATGTGGCAAAAATCACATTAGATTTTCATTAGTATAGTGAGAACAATCAAATTTCCCCTCTTTAAGCAGTTAACTAAGTTGACTGATCACTATAGTAAATAATGGTTTAATGTACTAAAGGTTGTGAATGTAAGGAATAAAATTAGATTCAGGAAAGCCTTCCATATCTGTTGTTATTTACATAAGTTTCTGCCACTAGAGAACGTTTCTCTTTTCCCTGAGTTTGTAAATTATTTTGTTTTTGAAAGCTCTGGGACAAGTGTATGTTTTATTTGCATGTACCAAATCATGAACAGTTATTGACTCTAAATCCATGTGTTGATTTTCATGTGGAGTCCCCTACCTTTATACCTGCAGTAATGGAAAAGGCGGTTTGTTGCATCTGCAATGTCACCCCCGTGAACATCCCATTTACCTGGGAGCCTGGTGAAGAGGGCAGGGAATGAAGACCTGAAAGGCAGCCTGGGTAAGTGAGGAGATGAAATGTACTGACAGGTAAGTATTCTACATCTCCCAGTCTTGCAGTATTGCTGCTATAGCGGACTTTCACACAGATGTGTGGATGGTCACACGATAAGGCCACAAATAGGGACCATGTGATGTTTATCTGAAAACCTGTCAGAAATGGTTTTGTTGAAAGGAGAACCTTTATGACCTTCTTGTATGAAGAAGCAACATGTAGGAAAACTACTGAGTGGTTTGCAGAATCATGTAATTTGCTGGAGCTTTCTTTGAAGGTCTAGGTAAGAAACAATGTGATATGTGAAAAGTTTTAAGCTCAGAGGAATCTGAGACCGTTATGAGCATTTGAAATCTACTGAGATATGCTTTTTAACCCTAGAATGCTGATCATATTTTTCATAACATATGTTCACATTTCCTTTACTCTGCATCAATCTCTTCATCACATGATGCTAGTTCTCTATCCCAATTATTATAGTCCTCTCTTTCATGGGTATTTGTATGCATTTATTTGAGGAAAAGATTAGGACTGGGATTTGAAGTGTACATGCAGTGACGCTACTTCTCTAAAAATAAAAATAAAAAATAATTTAAGCCCTTCACTGGAAGTAACATCTAGAGGAGAAGATGGTGAATTTGGCAGAAACTCTGGAAGAGCCGTAACAGAGAAATTTCACTTCCAATTTACTGTGACTTCACTGGCAATCTCTACTTCTTTAACCTTATTAACTGGAAGAGACAGAACCTCCATGCGAGAGATAATGGAGAGAAATTGATGGCACTTGAACTCCCTGCTAATATCTTTCTGAATGAAAGAGCTCCTTTGAAGACAGTGCAGCAATCAGATGACAGATTCTGTGATAGCTGGGCACTTTTTAATGGCTCAGCTCCGGAGGGGTCACAGATCCACAGCTGGAAGTAAGGTAGCATTTCTGGAGGGACTTGAGTTCTCTTGCCTTAAAAGTCATCTTCTATTCCTGGATGACTGCTCTGTAATTGAGTTAAAAGAGCAGCTGTGTTGGTTCAATAGAGACCTTTTTATATAGAAGTAGTACCATTTATTCCTTAGAGGAACAAATATTCTGCTGGCAGAATGATGTTACATGGTACTATCTTCCCAAGCTAGGGAGAGGGAACCAATTATAGAAGCAAAAGATGAGAAGTGTAAGGAAATGGCTAACAGCTCAGTGAGCTGCAGTCTCAGTGTAGCACAGTTATGAAAATATTGACTTTGCCAGGTCTAGATAAAAACAGGTCTGGAGTTAACAGCCTGTGGCTACGCTCTTGTGGTGCCTCTCTCCATCTATCAGAGGTGTTCATGAGCCACTTACTTGAAGTGAAATTTTCTTTTCACTTTAGATTATGCCTTTGCAGACTGTAATTTCATGCCAAGCACTTCTGTGGATGTTTGGGGCTTATCTTTTAATCCTGCTTTGTTTGCTTTGCTATTCTCTCTACTCACAAGCTTTGTTGTTAATAATATGGAGAACAGGAACAGCAGAGACTTCACCACAGGTAAATTCACTAGACAGTTCTCCTGGATAACTAAGGAACAAAGTTAGCAAGATTTATACATGTTTTTTCAGCCATAACTGATTTGAAGAAGTTAATGGCTGACTGGAGCAGGCTCCTAAGATTGCCAGCAGCCAGTGAGTTGCCTAAAACTCTATTAATTTATGCTTGGTTTAGTAATTTCTGTTTTTCTTAGTTTAATTTTTTGGGGCTTCTCTTCAGTATTTGTATGCTAGTTTCTATGCTAGACTCTTTTCCCAACAGTGGGAAAAGGTATTTTAGTCATGTTTGACTTCTGCAGACAACCTAAGAAGCTCCTTGCTGAAGGCTGCAGACATTTGAGGAGTATCTGGCTTTTCCAGGCATCCAAGGAGAAGACTTTTACTGCAGTGTACAAAGTTCTGGTCATACCGGTGACCACCATGCTACCCCCTTATGAACAGATTTGATTTTTGTATAGTGGTTAAGCTCTTGGATGTCCTAGCAGAATGAAGCAAATGAGGCTACAGCTGTTTATCTGCAGCCCCCGCAAAGGAGAGTTACATAAGTTGCAGGGAAAACAGTCCAGCATTTTTGTCAAAAGTTGATCATGATGCTGAATTTTCCAACTGTATTTAGAAATTAAAAGTACATGTATTTAATAGATTGGAATCTGTCACCTGTACCCAAATAAAACCCCTATTTAAATCAATGGGAGGTCTTACTGTAGAAAGTTAAAGTGATAGCAGGTAAAAGTGGTCTTACATGCTTTTGAAAACACCATCGCTCTTTTCAGAGTCGAATGTAATATACTCCAGAGGGTACAGTTTCCCTTTATGAAACATGCATGACTTGTATTAGCCACTGTTTGTTGCGTCTGTGCTTAGTACTCAAGTGGTAGCTGAATAATTTAAAATTGCAGACATGAGTCATTAACTCACCTATCTTCTATTGCTTTATCAGAAACTGACCTCTACTGAGTCTGTTTGCAAAATGGACTGACTAAACAGCAGTTGTGAAGTTAGTTTCTGGCTATTCTGTAACAGATTTCACTTCTTTGGCTATTATAGGTGGCTTGTGAGAATAAAATCCAGTTCATATAGTATTCCCAGAACCTTTTAACAAAAGCTTGGTCACAGCAGAACTCTTGTTTTCTGTCAGTAGGTAGTGGTACTCACCAGAGCAATAGGGAACACAAGAAATTTGGCATGTCTGTATTAGAACTACATTACCATTTAGAGAAATGGTCTCCACAGGCTGGTGATGTGAGAAAAATAAAATTGTAGGGCTACAAATTTTGTTTTCCCTTCCTGTAATAATTAGAAACCTGTTTTTTCATGGAAAAACACTGTATCTTGGTGTAGGAAGGAATAAGCAAAGAGTGAGAGTGCCAAACTAAAAGCTTCCCAAGCTATAAACGCAGGCTGCCAGATGTGGTTTGGTATTTCACCAAAGCACAGACAGCTTTGGCTTCATTAACAAGCACTAGTCTGTTATTAATGTGACAGACATTAATTATAGGTGAAAGCACGTGTATTTGGGAACTGATATTCTTCCACGACTTGAGAAAAATAACCTTGCTCTTGATGCCATCGTAATAGTGACGCTTAGCACCAGAGCTGAATTAAACACTGCCGACATGACAGCTATGGTGTGTGCTGAGCCCAGGCCGTGCACGTGGCCGTCTGCTGTCAGACTGGGGCTGCCCCGGCTTCCTGGCTGATGCTCTCAGGGTCTGGAGAGGCTCAGAGCTGTGAATTAGTCATTCACGGTACACACCGTGGAAAAAGTACTGTGGGGTGAGAGCCACTCTGAATTTTGTGCTAATTCATGGGCATGCTGCTTGTTGTGAAAGTCTGGTGGCATGGGTGTGAAAGTCAAATATAAATATAATATACAAATTTCCTAAGATCTCTGTTCCACAGTCTTGTGGAGACTGCTTAACACTGTTATTCAGCATTATGACAGCAATTTTACAGAACTGGAAGGCAAAGGACAGGTTACATTTTTTTGTGTGACTTTAGAAAAAAAAAACCACAAAACAAAACAAAAATGACTCCTCAATACATTTAAGCTCGACAGCTCAGTGTTTTATTCCTGCCCCCAGTCAGAGCAATGACTGCATGTGAAATAACATAACTGGCTGTTAAAAATAATGCTTGGGGTTTTATCATCTGAGGAGGGATTAATGGGCAAAAAGGCTTGCCATTCTGTCATTTTTCTTTTTAAAACCAGGTGTAAAGCAGAAATTATCTTAAGAAGCTGTGGAATATAAGATGAGGGTCCTCTGTGGGTTATATACCTATATTTAATTTAGTTTATAAATGTAGATATTTATGTCTAATATACATGTAAAACACTACTTTTATATCATAATCTGTGTTTAATGAGCAGATTTTATGATGTTCTTTAGCCGCCCTGCTAAAAGGCTGTCATCTGTTAACCTCTGCAGGACCTTTTTCAAAAAGGTGTCCAATCACAGAACAGAAATAGGATTGTATTAACATTTACATTCACATTTACATTGCTAGTTTCCTTGGTCTTGTGACTGGCCTTTGGTGGTGTTTTCTGAGCTGGGCACAGATCCCAGCCTCACTAACCTCCCTTGCCCATCCAATCTGAGCCTAAACACAAAAACGTGCTTTCTGTGTCAGGTATAGTTCACGTGAAGAACCTGTGTGAGTGCTGGAGGACAAGTCCTATGTTGTCAGCCGCATATTCATGATTTTCTGAATATGAATAATTATGTAGTGAAAGATGCACTAGGAGGAAAAGTGAGCAAGCTGTTTCCAGATTTCTTATCTTCCTCTCTCAGAAAGCAAATACTTAGTTAAGTTACTGCTTTCCATAGCATGGTTACAAAACAAGAAGGAAGAAAAGAGTTACTACAGATGGAAATAGGCTTTTTTACAGATGTTTTGTAAATCGTTTGGTTTTCTAATTACCACCCCCGACGACACTCTTGTGCAGTAGTTTCAGTAAATGATTTGTCTGAAGTTCCACAATGAATTATTGTCTGTATGTTTAGATGGACATAAGCTCCCTAGGAAGCCAAAACTACAAAGTGAGAAAAGATTAAATATGAGCTCCCCTGTGAGCCCTTTTTGCACTTACTTTCCGGATGTACAAATCTACATTTTTAAGGTCAAGTTTCTTCAAGAAATTTGGCTGTGTTATTGAAAGCAGTAGCACCTAAAGTTTGGCAACTCTTATTGATTCTCACCACTTCTTTGATAAGGCTACAAAATCTTTATTTAGAGAATCACCCTTATCATCTTTCTTCCGTTTCCTTTAGGAAAAGTAGCAGCTCCAGCCATTGTCTTTACTGTTTTTCTCTCTCTAGCTCTTGATCTCCTGTACCTCCCTTTTCTTGAAGGGTAACTACTTTGCTGAAGGTGTTACCAGAGCAAATACTTGGTGACATCAACGCACCACCTTGTGGTTGCAATACAAATGATTCCTGGATATGAAGGACATTTTCCAGAATGTCACACTTTAGTTTACCTTAAGTAGCACATTCATAAGGATGTTTTCGAAAATGTCCTTCATAGTCTAAAAATCATAGAAAAAAATCAATGGAATCTAGATTTCTACACCAAAAGTTGCCAAGAAGCTTAGGTGAGACTTAGTAGCCTCACTGCAATTTTCTGTGTCTAAGGTAAGAGTAGGACTCTCATCATTATAGTTGAAGAAGGGTCTGGACTATGTGTCTTTATCTCTTACCACAACTACCACCTTAACCACAAAAATACTAAAAATATTTAGCGTTTTCCAAAGATTAAGACCAAATATTTAATAAGCATTTTGTTTTCTAGAATGTAGCATTGCTTTTAGAAACAACAGAGGAGAATTTTCTTTATCCTACAATAAAGTCCAACATACAGCATTTTAGCGAGGTGTTTGCACTTCAATGTCATTGCACATAAAATGGGGAATGCATTTGCAGACAGTGCGAAGCTGCCTCATCTTTATGACAGCAATGCAGGAGGTACCACCAAGGTCACCCTTCTATAACCTTAAATAGCATGCCCATGAGCCCAGCCATTGAATATCCACTTAGCTATAGAATCTAACTGCAATGGAAGAGATTTTGCTCTGTTACTCAGATAGCTCATTAGAAATAATAGTGACTTTCTACACAGTGTAATGCATATTGGATTTTGATTTCTAATCTCAGGACAATAGAGTTTTAGTATAAGAAAAACATTACTATGAGTTAACAGATTTTAGAGAATACAACTATATCTCTTTTTAAAGAAAAATCACATACCTTAATAAATTATAAGTATTGAAAAAAAAATGAAAATAACAGCTTACCCAGAAATACTTCGGTGGATGCCATTTCTATAAGTAACATGGTAATAGTTGATTGCACAGATCAGCTTAAAATTAGTAGATCTGAATTGATTGGTTTTGTGAGTAGTTGCATTTTTCCAAAAGCATTAATACACTATATTAATTCAATAAAAAGAAATAGACAATTTATGTTTCACGTAAAAGCGTCAGAGTGAAAATAAGCATGTCAGAAAAAAATCACTTTCATTTTGTTTTCGAGCTGCTGTCTTTCAAGGTTTCCAATCTTTTGTCCAATTGTTTTCACAGAGATGGTACAGAGTGGAGGTCAATCAGCAATTTTAGTTGTTGGTAAAAGCTTTAAATGGATTGCTACTTTAAATTAACATCTGCTATAGATAAAGTATCTTTGACTTAAAAGAAGCATATGCTCTAATGGGACAAAGTGATGATCATCTTCTTGGTTTAGTTAATAACACAGATAAAAAGGCTTGTAAAAGTTATTTATATTGTAGTGTGTTTAGATGAAACCACTAAGAAGAATGTGATTTCCTTGCCTCTGCCTGTGACTCCTTGGGCCAATAGTATCAACTTTCTTTGAAAGTTTAGCAGGTTTGTCATTGTCTTGAAAAAAGCCATGATTTTCTCTTCTAAGTGTGCCAAATGTAGTCTAACATATTAGTGGGATATAAGCCACTTTTCTGAAATGCTTAGATGAAATTCCATAAATTAGTTCAAAAGCAGTACATACTGTTACCCCTTTCTTTCTTTCTTTCCTTTTTTTTTTTTTTTTTTTTTTTTTTTTTTACAGAATGGACTCCATGTCAAATCGTGTGTTGGTATACTGTCGTGGTTTTAGTGATGTGAAATGTGGAGAGGTTTTCTCTCCACTGACTTTGAAAACATACTCACTTAATATATATCCCATAACTTCTTACTTCATTAATCAACTGAGAAACCCTAATGTTATGCAGAGACTGAAAATACAGTAGTTGATTTGCAGCTGTCACCATGTGTACTTTTGGGCATTGTCTTTAATCTTTGCAATAATCTGTTCTTCACTGCAGTCTGTAGAACTGTCTTTTTCTGAAATCAGACTGAAATCATAATGATGTTTGGGTGTTAAATCTACCCTACAACATCAGATCAGAAAATTATTCCATACTCATTTTTGAAGTTTAAAGATTAAATTCTGAGACAAGTAAAAAATAACAAGTACTAACAGTACTGAGGGCAAGGGGTGAAAACAATAGGGGAGGATATAAAATTTAAATTGTAAATATTATATTATTTGCTTTTACTTTGAAGCAGATTCATGCACGTAAGAAAGGTCAGGTAACTAGTTTTGTAACTTTTGTCAGTAAATTTGTAACCTGTGAATTTGGTCAAAATAGCAGGCAAACCCAAAACAAAATTGGACCTTACGAGAAAATGTGCAGGATAAAATCATATTTTCCAGAACTCATTTTGAGGAACCTTTCTTCTATGTATTCATTAACTTACCACATGCTGACAAATGAATAAGAACAACAGCCATGCAGAAAGAACTTTTTTCATGCTGTGCCTACAATAAAGACATAACAATTTTACTTGGAATGTTTTCTAGTTTCAGCCGTTATCTATGCTAGACGTCTGTTTTGGTGGCATTCACATTAAAGTAGGTATTTTCTATCAAGTGGATTTGACACGTTCCACTTAATCATCTCCATTCTTAGGTTCTCATTACGATTTTATGAGACCAATGGGACTATTTAAGTAACCACAAGTTTTCTAAAAGTATTAGACAAAATTCTAAATTATCTCTCTGATATTCCACTGTATTTCTATGTATACTTACAAAAAGTAAGAAAGAAAACAAACCAATCTGAGATAAAATCTTCTTACTCCGAGATAAGAGAGCAGGTATAAATCGCATAGGGTTACAGTTTTTGCTACCTAAGAAAGCAGAACTATAAGATTAAAATAAGTGGTTAAGACCTCTCATTATTCACTTAAAATATATATATATATATAGGAAACAACCACTACATGATTTAAGAGATCAATTAATATGAAGTCAAGTTCTCACTAGGATTATTCAGTTACTTCTCTGTTCTCCAGAGATTAGAGATATGACATTTCCAAAAAGAAAACTGTATAAAGCAAGCAATTTGAAGATATTGGTCTTAATCTGTAACTGAAAATTAGAAACACAGACTTACTAAGTTTATTAATCAAACCTGTTAGCTATCATCTAATACTTCATGGACAATATGTTTGAGATTATAAATTTAGACTGAGCGACAGAAGAGGTACAGATACAGAAGTACTACCTCTTTGTGTTTAACTGATTATGCTGCTAAACCTAATCTGTGTTTTTAGGCTTTCTCTTTGCTTGTTTTGTTTATTTCCAGTTATACTTCAGTGGCCTACTAAATAGGTCATTTTCAACAATATTTATCTTTCCTTGCTGTTCAGTTCTTCTAAATATTTATAGATGGCTATATTCTCCCTTAGTAGGCACTTGGCTAATCTATACAAATATATCTGCTTTATAAACTCTTCCTTTTAGCCCCTTGCCAGATTGCATGTAATTAAATGCAAATTAAACACGCGTCAAACCTTATCAATCAGCAAGCCTGGAAAAACAACTCATCTTATTGAACTACGGTGACTTAAGCCAAAAGAATGGCAACTTTAGGTTTTCTAAAGGAAAAGCCATTCCTGTGCAGATCCAGCACTGTGTCAGAGGCTACTGCTGCCAGCTTGGCTGTATTGGTTCTGTTTGAGACCTGACCACTGATGTGGACGTGGTTCATGCAGGTGGGTTGCCCTGTGGTGCCCAGGAGCGTTGTAAGCAGAAGATGCCCCTGTGCCCACAGACCCAAAGGGCCCAAAAGACTAGGTAGAAGCAAATATATAATACAGAGAAGCATCGTGTGTTCATTAGCTCTTTGAATATTAGACAGTTTGTGGTACTCTTCATCCTGAGGGCAACGTGGAAGTTTTCTAATTATGTTGACCCTTCAGACTGAAACAAAACAACCCCCACTGCAACATGAACACAATTAAAGTATTTAAAATCCTGTCAGAGTATTTCATATTTGCTTTTAGGTATTTTGATCCTTTATCTGCAGCAACATGTCACTGTGAAGGGTGTTTGAGGTTTACGAAGGTTTTGTTTGTTTGTTTTAACGCATGGATTTTGGAAACATGGAGGAGTTGTCCGTTCAGCAGGTTTCCTGGAGGGGTGCGTGTAAATATCCACTGCAGGAGAAGATACCTAACAATTCATGCTTAATTACTGAGTGACTATCAAGCTTACTTCTAGAGATAATCTCTGCTTAGATTATTTGAACTCGATTCAACTCAATATCATGTTTACTGGGCTATAAGTTTAAAAAAAAAAAAAAGTGCTGGTGGGGGGATTAATCTTCTTGATATTTAAGAGTGATGGAGTAATGTCAATGGTTTGGAAATAACATCTGTGGGCAAAATCCCTGAAACGAATGGGAATATTTGAAAAAGCTCTTGTGGTTTTGGATCAAGCCTGTCTCTATAAAGTTTGGGAGGAAATTTGCATGCACATCCATTGGTCCATGCAGATGTCTATTTCTGTATTCAAAATAAACAATTGCACACATCACCAACTGTTTTTACTTGCAAATAGGGGTTACTGTGCATATGGATTTTATAGGAGCTTTACAAAAAAAAAAAAATAGTCCCTTTAATAAGATAGCCAAAAGCAGCTCACATTTCAGCGTTGTTATTCTGAAAGAATCATTCTTGACACTGTTGCCTAACAGTTGTGAAATATTATATCTGAATGTGAATAGTTGTAGATTACTTAATTCAGATTTGGAATATGATAAAATAAACAAATAGTAACTCAGTGATGAAAATGAAGTACCAGTTTAAAAGCTTAATTATTTTGTTAAGGTTAATATCTTTCAGGTTTAGTTGTCTAAAGTGTAAGGATTCAGACCGTAACTTCCAAGCTAAGCCAGCCATCTAGACTCTCTCAGGTCAACTAGATGTGTTAATGTGCCACCACCACGACTTTATGGATGCTGCCCTCAGCAAGGTCAGTACGACATCTAGTGGGTCATAGCTTCCTTTTGGAGGTGTTTTTCTAAGTGTCTAGAGGACTCACGAATTCTGCCTATCTTCTTCGGGTGAGACTACTAATATTAATTTCCTCTAACATATTTATTACCATACAGTGTTACTCTATCAGCATAAGTTTCTGTAGAAGCCTTATCTGACACAATGAGGGAAGTAAAAAGGAAATAAAGCAAGTAATAAATAGCACAGGAGGCTTTACTTAGTTGATTGGATGTGGTCTTTGGTTTACCCTCATTGCTATAGAGGAAGCTGAATTGTGCAAAAACAATAATCCTGATTTTTTTTTGGCATTACCACTTTGATAAAAGGGTCACTTGGAAATAAATTTTTCCTTTTAGTTATAGCGATAGGGAAGTCCTGCAGCACTCAAAGATCAGCAGAAAAAATGAGCAATTTGCACATGCATCCTCCCCATTTCCCCCCAGTATTCCAGCGAATTTGCAGTTTTGCTGCTGGCCTACAACGGCAAATGGTTCTGGTGCCTTCATTCACCTTTTGCTGCTGACTCAGCTGTGGCAGGGAGGGGAATTGCTGGTACTGGGAGGCTTGAGCCTGCAGCACGTGTGCGCCCAGACCGAGCGGTCACAGTGCTTGCATTAGTGGATGGAGGACACAAGACAACTAAACCCAATCATTCACAACTATGTTTAGCTTGGATTCAAATTCTGTAAAAATAAAATGAAACAGTATTTTTTTTTTCCTAAATCAGCTCCCAGCTGCAGTGGTTGAATACCCCCGATAAGCGTGCAGACATTACATTTTTCTTTGTCTATGCAATGCCTTCTATCCATGAATCAGAACAAAGAGAGGCTTTATATATCATTTTCTCTCTCTATTTGCTGGAAGCACAAAGACTGTGCTGCATTTATCATGAGGGCTGACAGAAAGCATATGGATATAGGTATTCCTTGTTGCAGGCAGACGCGTTCTGCTGACAGAATCCAAGAAAAATCGCCAAGCTGCTCCAATTTTTCATACTAGCTGCACTGGGCGTTTAATGACACAATCGCAGCAATTTGGTTCTATTACACAGAATAGAGAAAGATGTTTAATTTCATAATGTTTGGAATGGCTGCTTATTTAACATCACGGGGACAGGCTGGAAACCCTTTTCCTCATCAGGGCTAGCCTAAAACTCAGAAAAATAGCAGATGCTCTACAGTGTAAAAGCAGTCCAAACAATTGCTTGGTTCCTTGTACCTAGTGCTCTAAAATGCCAGGGCCTATCACAAATAGACTAGGGAGACCAGACACAGAATTGCATACAAACAGCAATGGTGAGCATCAGATCAGTTCTTATTGAGTTCTGGGTGTGATGCTGGCTGAAAATGAGCAGGCATCTCTAGGCTGGCATTCTGGTTGTGTTTGCTAAAAGCTGTTTTTATCTTCCACTCTCTAGGTAATTTTTCTTTTTCTTTTTCTTTTTTTTTTTTTTTTTTTCCCCAGTGCTGGTAATCATAAGCATTTGTGTCAGATAACTTCCATAAACTCTCAAGATACCTGGAACTTGGATCAAATTTCCACAAAGCACATGCACTGTTGAAATAAATGAGGTTAGTTGATCTCAGATCATCCCCTTACCTGTCTGTGCTCTATCTCTGTAGTATTTTTCATTCTCAAATGTATCGATAATTAAGTCTGGAATACTTTAACTATATCCTTACTCTGAAAATACTTTACAAGAAGACTTGTGTTCTCATCTCTTTGCTACTGATGTCAATAGCAGAAGCACTAAGGGGTTTAATATCTAAGAAAGCAAAATATCTTAATAATTCAATTTTGTGTTAATTCAAAATTGGCATTAGCTCCATGGGTACAGGGATATGAGGAACCTGGCTGTCCGAGATACGTCCCTGTATAAGACCAAGTGATACCATAAACTATTCTAGACTGATCTTAATTTCATCCTAAGCCTTTCTTAGTAGAAGTTTGAACAAGCATTTTCTTTCTCATTGAAAATACTGTCTGATCATCTCTGAAAACACTCTGTACCAGAGAGCGAGCCAGTGAGTGAAGAGCAATTTTCCTGCAATCCCAGTACATTATCTGTTCCTCTGGTAGAACTGAAAAGAACAGGTAACATGTAACTATAGTGCTGCAAAACTGCAAAAGAAACCTTGGCAATACTTACTCTTATGTTAGTGGTTCTTATTGGTGCAGGAAACCATTCAGGAATGTCAGAAATATTAGTAGCAAGAAAATACGTACATTCTAGTTCTTCTACATCTTCTACCTTTCATTCCATCTTGAAATGTTTGGGTGTGTTTTTTTCTTCATTTTTTGGTGCTTTTTCTTTGTGAAAATTTTATTCAGTCTGGAGAATGAAAGAAAATAAATTATAGGAAGCTGTTGAGATAGTATGTCAAGTGCATTGTAAAGTGACAATCTCTAACACAATATGAAAGTCTATAATATGATAATAAAAGCCTCAAGTATGTTATGCCATCTGCATCATATTTGCAAACATTTATCTTATTGGTCCTTGCCTTTCAAAAGCATCCTGGAACTGAGCTCAAAACATCCTTTCTCCATCTTTCCTTGTTGTTTTCCATTGAACAGAGAAATTTTTCGGTATTTTATATATTCGGGATAGCTGATATTCTGAAAGCCCTGGGAGTCTACAGATAGGAACCCTTTCCTTGGGCTCCTTCATGCTATACCTGGGATGGTTACTATACCATAGATAATGCAGTCGTTAACCTGTATATGATTAAGGTACAATGACAGTAAGAATTTTGAAAGCACAAGCGATTTCACATTATGAAGCTCAAGCATCTCAAGTTGTTTAGGTTGTGGACTTTATAGCAGCCAGTCTGTGAAATAATCCTTCAAACATGCTAGCACCATCTGTAATTAAAAAAATGTTAAAAACATTTTGTTGTCGGCAGCGTGGTAATGTCGTGAGTGTAATTGGGTCAACAACAGTAACTCAACAGGAGTTACTATAAGAAATAAAAATGATGGCAGCATCCAAGCCTGCCCATTTTTATTGACGTGATGATGGCCTCTTAGAACACAGTGAGGAGACCTCAAAGGTTAGTGCTCTAGCTTGTGATATTTTTTTTACCCCTTGTGTTTTCTTCTGCATATGTTTTAAAAGCATTAATTGAAAGTATAATCGTGTTAGTAACTGCAGTGCCGTAGACTTAGTGATTATTTCTGGATTTTGCCTGCTTAAATTTGAGAAAGTTGTTATTTTTTTTTAATATGATCTGAACGCACTAATGCAAATCATGCACGGGATTGCCATACATGTTCTGTTTTTTTGTTGTTGGTGGTGGTTTTTTTTGATACAAATTGCTATTTATTTTAAAATGAAGGTTTTGGACTGGCTTAATTGTCTGTAGTAGATGATGATGATATCATAGGACCACCTGTTTATAATACATGAAAATTTTAGTGCTCTCTTTCACTCTAGCTTGTACCAACTTTATAAAATACTATAACACCTAATTTTAATGCTCTTATGTAATAAAAACTTTAAACTGGGCAACAACAATATCTCAAACAATTGTTTTTCTCATATGTGTACTAGTTTTAAAAACTATGAGCTTTAGGAAAACCTATTTTACTAAAAAATGTGGTTGAAAAAACATTGAAAAATCTTTGCTTTTGGAGGTGACACTTTAATACCACCACAGTATAAATTCTGTCACTCAGTTTGTGTGCAAAACCCAGAATGAAGTAAAAATTATACAATATCCAAGAAACACCTGGATTCACAGTGATTGTTGACAGCTCACGTTGGTATTTTAATTTTAGAGACTGTATTTCAATCTTTGGAAATATTAAAAACACAGAGCAGTTGACACTGATAATTCTATTTCTTTGGCTTAAACAGATCATTTTCTATGATGATCTATCATTCTATGATGATTTTCCTCCATCTCCCAAACTATTTCCAGCTCAGTAAAGCTCATGTGAGTGATAGTGTCTAATACAGTAATGTAGGAACATAAAGTTGCAACATTTTTTTTTGTTGAGGTTTTTGTCTAACAGTCTATATATTATTGTCTGATTGTTGCCCCAGGCAGCATTTTTTCCTTTTTACATTATTAATCTTTCCTTAAAAATATTATGAAATGTCAACTTTGAAGGTATAGAAGACAAATATTAGATTGGAAACTTAAATACTTGTAAGATGAAGTGTTATGTGAGAACTTTTGATTAATTGTCAAATTCTGGAGAGGCAATTTTTTTCAGTGTGGGTGAATTGTTTTTAGTAGCACCACTGGAGTAGATTTACACACCGATTTAAAGGATGATCACTACTAAAATGTCTGATGCAAGAAGTAGTTGTTAGTTATTAGTGGTAAGAGGCAAATTTACTTTTTATTTGTTTAAACACGATGATCTTTAAATATACAGTCAGGGTATTTGTTTTGATCTCAAATAAAGAATTCCTACATTCCTAATGGATAATTTCAATAATGTGTGGTGTTTGTATCAAGTCAAAGATCATTGTCTTGTTGGGGCTAAAAAAAAAAAAAATCATAAAAACGTGCAGAAAAAGATAACTCTTGACCCAAGGAGCTCACAGTTTAAAATATCTGAACTTTATGGAGTATGCTTAACATTGTATAAACAGAAGATAACATGAAGATAATGTATGGCTTAGAGTGCCATAGAGTTTAAGAACCCTTCTCAATGTGATTGCAATGAAATCAAAAGCTTTCCTTTAAAGGTAAGTCTCTGCAATGCAAACTTTGAAGTCCATCTACTCTTTAATGAAATCTTATCCCAGTATGTTACCATTTAAAAAACTGCCCCAAAGTGGAAAATAATTTACACTTGAATCCACCAAAATGTCAGTAAATTGATGCCTGTGTAAATCACTGTGTATAATCTGAGTTTTATATTTGCATAATGATTTAGTGGTGCATATTTTCTATGTAAATGTGGAGTGTGTAGAGGTGGTGTTAGCTCCAGGGAGAAATATTTTTGCTGTACTTGTCAATCGGTGTTCCTCTATCCAAATATTTTTTTAATAGAAATGTTGCTTGTAAAATCTACCTGATGGGAAACAAAGGTAAATAACCTTAATACAGGAATCGTATCCTACAAACTTTGCATTCTGGCTTAGGCATAATTGTAAGGGGGATATTAAAGTACTATAGGAGAAACTAAAAGGAGATTTGGAGTTTAATACCAATTAAAACATTAATTATTGATTGGGGAAAACCTCAGTGTGTGTTTATGAAAAGAGATGCTACACGAATAGAAATTTAGGGGAAAAATAAGGCTATGTCTTTAAACTGACAGCCTTTCAATTGGTAAAACAAAAATAAGATTAAATTAATTACACAAGGAAATGCAGTTTGTATCGCAATATCACAAGCTATACTGCATAAATTTGTGTTCTGAGGGACTGCTAAATAAGAACTTCTGTAGCTCATCATTTGGAAGTTACAGAAGAGCAAAAACAACAATAACAATGCCTGCGTGTATTTGTAGCTTTGCTCTGAGTGTGACCCATGTATGTGCCACTGCTGAGAGAAACACAGTGCAATGGCCTTATGCCCTACGATTACAGCAATGGAGGGAATACCAAGACTAGAGAAAAACTATTTAGTTTAAAATATTGTTGCTAGATTAAATGGATATAAATTGGCCCTGAACAACTTCAAAGTCGATACCAGGAGAAAGTTTCTGATTACCCCTAGAGTAAATATATTTCAAAAATAAGAGTCCTGCACATACCTGTGATATCAATCTTGTTTTGTTGTTGTTGTTGTTGTACACTGTAGCTTTGTTTGCAGTGCTTATTATGTCTCAGGCCTGGTCCAGTGGCCCAGGTACTGCTTTTGAGGATAGAGGATTTTACTACAGGTACTTGGAAGGCTGCACCTTGTTGCGTCAACCCCGTACTTTGTTTTGTAGCTTCTTTGAGCATGAAACCTGTACGTGTGTGCGTTTGTATGTCTTGCACAAGGATGTCTGGAGGAAATTCACCGGCAGCAATGAGATGAGACAAGAAAGGCAAGGGTCGCATCACAGCTCAGGAGCGAGGAGATGGACAGACAGGCCAAAGGGAGGTGTTCTGATCCGGGAGGCCTGCACACCATTGAGAACATTTTACGTCCAACTGGAGATTAACTCTTTCAGTTGTTTGTTACTGAGGTTGTTCTTCAGTACTGGATGTGGGGGTTTCTGGGACCTCTTAATAACCATGTGACTTCCATGGTGACTGTTGCTGGTTGGTGTGGGGGAGTTGTCCAGCTGAACAACGCTGGACTTTCTGGTCACATAGCTGTATTGATGGATTGACTCAGACTAAACTGATAGCAATGGTATTTGCACGCCTTAGTACCGAAACTCCTGTAGCTGCTGTATGTCATGACAAATCTTTTTTGCTGGCCTGAATTTGCATTTTTCTTAAGTCTTTTTTTTTTTTCCTCCAAACTTCTAGCAGAATTAATAGTCTAGAGGCATGTGGTCTTGCAGTAGCCTTTAGTTGTCTTTGAAAAATATAGACCAAGTTCCATACAGTGGAAATGAAAGAGCTGAAGATTACCTTCAGCTGCCCATGATTAAGTTTTGCCCATAATGTGTTTTCTCTGTCTCTGCAGGCCTCTTATCAGCCCATGTTTGTACCAAGCAATGTACAAACACCCCTTTTGTACATAGCCAGCTATATTTCTCCCAAATTAACTGATTTATTTATTCAGCAGCATCTAGCTTTAGATGCTTTTTCCTTAGCATCTTTTGGTGTTGTCATGAGCTTTGATATGCATTCCCAGTAATTTGATTGTAATTACTTCTGTCATGCATGCATTTATCAGGTGCCTTGCATTTTAGTGAAATAGGGAAATTTAAAGGAGCACTGAGAATCACAAGTTTATTTGAAATGAAACAGGTATATTGTTTTCATGAGAGTCCAACCAATCTGTTCATCATGGAAGTATCTCCCTTGGACAGCGACAGCACCGCTTGCCAAGCAAAACGCGGCAGCGGTGCAGCTCATGCCCCTGAACTACCTTTAAATGAGCTTGCTAGAAAGAGAAATCAGAGGCACCTGCCTGCCCTGTGAAAACACCTCTGGGATCTTATTTTTCTGCAGATGAAGGTGATTTATGTACTTTGTAGAATGAAAAATGTACTGGACACGCTATGCGTAATGTTATTCATCAGTGAATCTGCAGGTAAAGCATTGCTGCCCTGCTGTAGGGCCGACCTCCAAGCCCCATGGCTGCATCTGAGAGCGGAGCTGTCGTGAACGCTTTCAGGCAATTTCATTTTCATGGAACCGCTAGAAATTACACTCTCTGATTCATCACGGGGAATACAAATACTACAATTACACAATTATCTGGCAATTTAAAAATTAAGCTTTTTAAATTTCAAGGAATTATACCCATAAGACGCATTTAATCAGGCATGGCAATAGGAACCCCCCTAGGCTTTTGCCTCATGTTAGCACTGCTCGCTGTAGCGTGTGCTTTGTTTTATGCTAGGGTCACATCTCTGCTGCCCTTCCAGTCAGATCAAGATTATTATTGGCTGTGAATTGTTCTAATCAGTATCATTCTGAAAAAAATGTTGTGCCTAAATGATGTGTAGACTGATCATCCACTGAGTGTAACTTTTTATGCTGCTTCTGCAAACATGTTAGAACAACTGGTCAATGACTAGTGGTAGACCGTGCACAGACTTAACTCCTTCTCATTCTGCAAAGACTCCTGTCTCATTTTTGATGCCCACAGACAGGTTTAAATTACATTTTGAACTTGAAAAATGCAGTTTGAGAAATACTGACTGGGATCTATAGTCTACCTCATGCAAATACCACAGTTCTTATTTAATTGCAACCAATTTGCTCTTCATTTTTTTCCCCCATTGTTTTTATGCGTTCATATTACAGGTTTTTATGAAGTGCTCCCATACCAGTTTCCTCCTATAAACCTAATGGTACCATAAAAAAATAACCTCTGCCTTTTTCAGACTTTAAAGCCATTAGTTCTGTGTTGCTCTCCTATTAGAGACATGATTGTTTTTGAAGTCAGGTTGAGGAAAGGAAACTGCTCCTGCTACCTAGCTGCTGAAGCACCTTCTGAACCTGAAACTGAGAATTCAAAGGCACGTTTTTCCTTCAGGTATACTCCAGATTACACACGGGTTATGTGTGCATCAATATGAGGAGATATGGTGAACCAAAATTAATTTTTTCTACACTTCTCATTTGGCCTAAACAATGCCAAAGTGACTAAGTACTGAACCAAATTACGAAGTATCTGTCATGTCAGATCCAAGATACAGCTTTGGCATGGAAGCCAAAGATTTTCCTTGAACTATGAGCATATAAATGGCCTGCAACTGTAAGAGGCATAGCGTTAGATGAAGAACAGGGCACAAACTGCAGTCTGCAGGGTGATTAAATTTGATTGGTCATAAGGTATCTCTGTGTGCCTCATTTTTTAC
Organism: Anser brachyrhynchus; assembly: GCF_964034855.1. NCBI lineage: Eukaryota > Metazoa > Chordata > Aves > Anseriformes > Anatidae > Anser > Anser brachyrhynchus. Next base: position 7,267,716 of record NC_137701.1, read on the forward strand.
CTTTTAAAAAGAATGTGGAGGAAAATCAAACCTTTTAGATCACTCTAACTGTTCAGATCAGTTCAGAATATCTTGCTGTAGCTCTGTCAGATGTCATGCACTCGGTGAACCACTTTGCCAAATGCTGCACCCCGTCTCTTGTAAGTCTGATGAGATCATAAAATGTTGCTGCTGGTTTGATCCTTTGATGGGCTTAGATTTGAAGTAAAGCTTTCAAAATATTTTGCACTTTATGTAAAATGGATGTGTTTATCAGGAGATTACAGAGGAACATCCTGCTGGGTCATGACATGTTGTGTTTTGCTAACTTAAAAAGATGACTTACTGGTACATACAATTTACTGCTAATTTCAGGCAGAGAGGTTTTGAACTATAGCAATAGTTCCAACAGACAAAGCCTTTTTCTTTCCAAAAAGCCACTGCACTTGTATTAGATTTTATTAAGGCATCTAAATTCTACTGTTAAGCAGGAATATTTTTCTAAACTGGTCAATAGGTGGTACTGGAGCAAAGTGTAAGATGCTACATGTAATGATAGTAACTTGTGTAGCAAGATCATCTGAACATGGGAAAATATGTTTTGACTCCTCTGGCAGATCCTGCAGCAAACTGTTAAAGGACAGTGACACACAAATTGTATACATTTCCTAGAGTGGATTTAGATGATGATAAAACTAAACAAAACTGCAGGCTATTCAGAGCAAACTGTCTCCTAATCTTTTTCCCATTAGGTCTTTGTGGGCTGCTTTTGTGCAATGCTGATGAAGTTTTAATTGACCAGAGGGAAAAAAAGCTTACTTGGTGGTGAGAGCATCCCCTTGTGGGACCACTGCAGCCGGACCCCAGGCTCCTTTCCAGCTGTTGTCATGGAGAAAGTCTCACATCACTGTTTTATCCTAGTGCTTCTCCCTTCATAGGAAAGGAGATGCAGCTCAAGGGTATTTAGGGTGGAGCATCGTCTCCTTGGTCCATGCTTGCTCTTCTAGTGCACATTTTATTATTATTATTATTATTATTATTATTATTTAATTCACTGTTTTTTTAAAAGGGATTTGCATTATGTGCAGAGAGGCCTGAAGTATTATAATCAAAGAAGGCTGTCTTAGTGATCTCAGGTGCTTGTGATTATTTAGAAAAAACAAGTTATATCTGGTGCTGTTCTCAATGTGCTGAGTTGAGGCATTTCACACATTAACTAGTAGGAGGAAGGTGCCTGAATTCACTGACCTCTCGTTCTCCTACTTGCATCCAAACTGCCCATCCTCAATTTGTACACAAACCAGATTAAATAGATTGCCTTGGAATTAGAGGAATCTGCATTTTGGCAGGCTTTGCTTATCAAACAGGAGTCACTGTAGATGTACCATTCAATTCCTAGATTGCTGAGCCAGAAGCTTGCCCCTGCATGCACCTTGAGCTATGCCACTGGAAGAGGACAGTGAAATTTTCAGTGGTCCCACCCTCTCTCCTGCCACCCCCATGTGGGGAGCTTCGACAGAGAAATCCTCGTATCATGGATGGTTCATGGCCTGTATGTTAACTGAACTTTTTCCTGTGAACAGGTTCACTGAAACGAGGGTCATGCTGATCTTCAACTTGAGAGCATTTTCTAATGTAAGTAATGACTGTATTGATGTAACCTTTTTGACTAAAAGAAAGGCTCAGTGCTGTTGTGTAAGCAAGCCTAGCATCTCTTCCTCACTTTACATCCCAGCTCACGTTTAATAATGTCATAAATCACAAGAAGTTAGTGTTTTTCTACAAATATTTTGCCTTTATGATATATCATGTTTGTTGGGCTATGGTAAATGTATTCCACTAGAGAAAGCAAGTGTGCATGCAATTTAAAATTCTGGAATATTAGAGTCACCATTAAGCAAAATATGATGAAACTGTCTTGGCAGAAATTACTTTCCAACTTGATATGAAGTAGTGAGAATAAGGAGTTATTTGATACATCCAAACTGATGTAATCACTTGTTTCTTGCACAGAATGGTTATATGCAAGCTGACTTGCAAGTTATCAGTCTACCTAACACCAGGGTCTGAATTTCTGTAATGTTTTCTTTTGCGCACCATTGGATCACGTGTTGTGCACAGGTAGGACCTATCAGAGACACGACCCAGAGTCCATGGGTGAGCTAGGTACCAAACCTTGTTTTGCTAAGGCTCAGGCACCTCTGCACAAAACAGCAATTACCTGTTATCACAAGCCAATGGCAGGGGCTGCAGCCTCTCTGTCGTACGTTTTGCCACATTAATGCAAGAAAATGCAGGTTTCAGCAGTTGTTTGAAAACCCCTGCCTAAACACACTAGTATTTAATAACAGGGCTTTGTGATCTAAGTACTGGACTATCTCATTAGCAAACGTAGCTTCTTTTCTAGCTCTTGAATCATCTACGGACCATTATCTGTTTTTCCAAATTGGATTGTTTTTCGTAACTGCTTGTTAAATCATTATCCCACAAAAATTGCGGCCTATGGGTGCATCTCCAAGACGAATTCTATCAGAATTCACTAGCTCCAATCCAAGACACAGCAATCTTTCCCTTGTCTTCATTGACTACCTTTAGTTTTTTTAATAAGAGTCTAGTGAATGATGAAGAGTAAGTTCTCTTGTACATGCCTTAATATACTTTTTGTCATGTAAATAGAGCTATTTGTAAAAGCTGAAGCACCTCAAACATTTACAGGAACATGTAAAAACACTGAAGAACAGACACCAGGCTATAAATACCAATGAAGCACTCAGCAAATGTGTTTGTGAAGATATCACCTCATTGTTCATTCAGTATTGAATTTCCCCATCACTTGGTAAGTGCTACTAGCATCAAATAGTAAAGTACCATGACAAAAGCAAGATGCAGATGGCTGGCTGTTTAAGTCATTGCTTGATCTGAATGCCAATGGAATTGGATTTGATAATGCTCAGGGAGTGAAAGCTGTTGTATCCAACTCCCCACCCCCCACCCCCTCGCCTGCCTTGTTCATCCAGTAGTACTTTACAGCACAGGTCGGGCTGTCGTCCCAGGTCATGTAATGACTGAAGCATTACATGTAATAGTAAGTGGTAAAAATCTAAAGGCTGGACTGTGTCTTTTGCTGTCATATTGATGTAGCTCAATTGGTTTCAATGGGACTACTTAGGAGAGCAGCATCCTCTTAATTCGAGGAATCAATTCTGCACATTACAACATGGGGAATGATTAGAAGAGCTCTATGGATATTTTGATATAATGGCAGATATTCTCCTGTTAGAAATCAAAGGCATTTCACAGAGATCAAAAGAACACTTGAAACTGTAGCTCAGTTGAACGTGTCATTCTTTTCCCCATATTTCTGCTTTTGGACAATATTCTCTTTTATTTTGACAAGTTGGCTAGTATCTTCCTCCATGGGTCTTCTAAATTCACAGGCCTATTAGCTAACACAAATCAGAGTCTGACCCTCAGCTGCCCAGTGGGAGCTCTGCTTTCACCCAGTTCTGTTTAACCCTTTCACACAACCAGCCTTTGAGGTAGCTTTTTCCTCACACCTGTCACATGCACTCATGCAAGGTTTTCCTTGTTAACAGAACAACATTAGACAGAAAATAGAAAAGAAATAATGTTATGGTGACAGCATCTTCAATGCCACGTGGTGGAGTGATGCTTGGATTTTAAGCAGATTAATGATGTCAGTCAGCATTTCTCCATCTAACATTCAGTTCTGAGCCAAATAATGATCAAACTCCTTTGAAAAGTGTATCTCTGAGTAATGTTATGAAAAAAAAAATCATTAAGTATATTTTAGTATTGGTTTTTGTGTGTGTTTTGCTGTTTTATCACTTTGATAAAGAAGCATAGTAATTGTATTACCCAGATTCCTATCATATTTATGAGCTCTACGGGTGACTGGATCTCTGCCAACCTTGTGAAACTGATCTAGGGAAAAAAATGATGCGGATATTGTCCAATGTGTGTTTCTTCCTTAAACCACCAGAATCTGTAGTTGCCTGTAAACTTTCTTGGCTCTTGAAACTTATCTTTTCCACAGCTGCCAGGACACATATGATGAAACAGATGCACAAAATGAGGAAGGACTTGGCATAAACAAGCGAAGCGTACTGCTCCGTCACGGACAAATAAACACCGGATTTTTCTAGAACTGTGTGACTGTGAGTAAAAACAGTGCTAGACTGTCAATTCCTGACTGTATGTGGTAGAACAGTTGATGCTGTGATAGTGTGCACTGTCCAGATAGTTGTTTAGGTCATGACAGTGAAAGGAAATGTTATGCTTTCCTGGCAGAATTGTATTCTTTTAGACTTGTTGACAATTTCTTGCTTTATTTAAGTAGAATAAGATGAACCATAAAGCTACTCCAGAAACCTTGAACATGCTGACAGTTCACATTAAATCAACTTCAGTAGAGTTAAAAATAAAAATTATTAAACTGAATATTTTTGCTCCTAAGAAGAATAAAGCTGGATAAAAAAAAAATATGTATGCTGATGCTGCATTTACATACAAGTGCCTGGGATAAACCTCTACTGTAAAATAAATTCCCCTTTATCTGCCTTTAGTGACCAGAGGATAGTACATTGACACTGCTGGGGCGGTTTGCCGCTCTGTTGCTCACACTGGGCTCCTATGATTTGTGTGTAGCTTTCAGGGAGAGTCAACACGCCTTATTTCATGTAAGCAGCATCTAAAAATCCAGATGCTGTAGAAATGTGACTGTGCATGGCCAGTGAGGATGCTCCTTAGGAGGAGCAAGAACCAGAGTCTGTGGGGCGCTCGCATCCTGCCAGTGGCACTGAAAGCTGGCAGCAGCCACAAGCAGCAGCGAGCATGCCGAGCCCTCCCATGCTGTTTGCGTGCGAAGCAGGCAAAGCTGTTCCTCCTGCTCCGCACCCGGAGTGGAGAGGCCTCTGTTGATAACTAAAGTGTATGGTTTTGAGTATACATTAAGCCTGGTCAAAATTAAGGAATTCCCCGAGCCAATATTTGCAATCTGTATAGATGGTGAGCCAAATTCTGCCTGGATGCTTAAAAGCTGTCGTGTAGTCCTGCATTTCTTGTGGGAATACATGCCGTTCCCCACGTCCCTTTCTGTCTCTGATCAGAGATTGAGATTCGGTCGTATAATTGAAACGGCAATGATTTGATTTAAGGCATACTGGCCATAAATGAGATTAGACAGTTTGTAATGCTTCCCATGTTCATTACGGTTTCTGTCATCACGATAATAGATACATGTTGTAGCATTTTCTCTTCCTATTACAAACTTTCACATAAAGGATAAAGCATCAGTATTTTAATGCCTGCTTTTTTTTTCAGTCATAGCACCATGGTATATTTGCTTGATCTTTTGAGTTTCTGATGCTTATTTTTCTTTTGGTTCATTAATCCTGTTTTTTCTGTACAGAGTAATTATTAATTAAGATGCTATTAACTATCAGACCATTCAGAAATAGAACATCAGAAAGATGAATACTGAACAGCCTTCTGTTAAATTTCTGTCTCCCTCTCTGTCTTCCCTCACTTAGGTGGAAATAATTTTGCATCAAGTAGAACAGCCTGAACCTGTGTTAGAAAGAGCAGTAAGGAGAGTCAGCATCCTAGGAATAAGGAATTGTCTTCTGGAGTCTGAAAGAATTGAGTTCAAACAAACATCTCTAAAGGTTCCCATGTGCCAGACAGAGATCAGCAGTAACACGGACTGACTGTTTCATAACACTAAACGGCACAGAGTGCGTCATTTGGCCAGGTGAGGATATACACTGACAGACCTTTTTTCCTTTCAGGTGTTGTTGTAGGCTCAAAGATGGTCAGCAATAAAATAGAGGAAAAATCAGTGGATCACCAAGTCCCACAGATGTAATGGGTAACCTTCTGAGAAAGAAGAAAAATATATTCCAAAGTGATGATTTTATTCAATTAAAAGCATAGCTGAAAGCAAGCTGAATCTGCTAAACACATCGGATATAGATTACATTGCAAAAAACGTATGAGTGAAGAGCCTTGAATTGCACTGCCACTTATGAAAGTATTCATCATCTCAGGCTGGTGCCAGAACATGTGGAACAGAGCAAGTTATTTCTGGTCTGCCTCTGCTGTCAAATTGGTGACGAGACCATTATCTCTAAGATTCTGTTGGAATAAGGACTGGGTATAACTTGATTAACCAAGATGGATACTGATAGCTAGGATAAAGTTCTTAAGAAGAAACTGACCCTGAGAATCACAAAGGACAATAGATAATATTTGATGCAAGCTTGTGCAGAATGGAGTAGAAAACAGTGGAATAGCGTCATTTAAGAACAGAGGCAGAGAAGCCCAGGTATGTTGTTATATGATTTACAAGTATTCACAGCCATAGGGACTAAAAAAACAAAAGTCTACATATTCTTACGCTAGTAACTCTCCCTTCTCTGTGCCTTTTTGCCTTTATGCTTGTCCTGGTTTTGGCTGGGATAGTGTTAATTTTATTCCTAGCAGCTGGTACAGTACTGTGCATTGGATTTTTGATGAAAATAATGCTGATAACCCACTGATGTTTTAGTTGTTGCAGAGCAGTGCTTCCACAGAGCCAAGGACTTGTCAGCTCTTTGTGCTGCCCTGCCAGCAAGGAGGCTGGGGGTGCACCAGGAGCTGGGTGGGGACACAGCCAGAACAACTGGCCCCAGGATGTACCATACCCCAGGGCATCATGCTGAACAATAAAACCGGGGGGAGTTGGCCACGGGGGCTGCTGTTTGCTCAGAGACTGTCTGGCATCAGTTGTCTGGTGGCAAGCAGTTGCATTGTGCATCACTTGCTTTTTTAATTTTATTCCTCTTATTATTATTGTTATTATTTACCCAGTAAACTGTCCTTATCTCAGCCCCCAAGTCCTCACACTTTTACCTTTTTTTTCTAGTCTCTCCTCCATCCCCCTGGGGAGCAAGCCAGAAGCTGCTGAAATAGGAAAAAACAAGCCAAAACACCCAAGTGTTGCACAACACAGTTGCTTACCACCAGCCAGTTGATGCCCAACCAGTCCCTGAGCAATGGCAGCCCCCCTAGCAAACTCCTCCCGGTTTTATCACTGGGCATGACGCCATGTGGTACAGGACATCCCTTTGGTCAGCTGTCCCAGCTGTGAAAAGTTTTAATGTGAGCACAGCTTTGTACCAACTAAAACAGAACAGCAAAATATTTAAAAGCAAAAGGGAGTATTTCAGCTAAATAGAGTTTGGTAGTACTCAAAAATTAAAAAATAACTCAGGAACCTAATAACTTAGTATTAATGTGCATAGCACTTTCACCAATGTGGTGTCAGGATGCAAGCCTAGTTCCTGCTAGCAATTACACCCCTGAAGAATGTCTTTGACTTGCCTTGAACCATGGGTGGTCAGAAAAATGGGTATGTCTTTACCTAACTGCTCTGTCAGGAAGAGGCAATTTAGTCAGTAGGCAGGGACATACCCATAACATAATTAAATAGAATAAAGCCTACCTGCCTAGTCTCACATTAACATTCTGTCTAATGGTTTTGTTTGTTTTTCCCACAGCTCCTTGTGCATGTAATTGCGGATGAGTTTCTACTGAGTAGGAAGGCAGAAGGGTGCATGTGTGCAGTGTAGGCATGCCTGATGTCCATAACCATATCTGGCTTGAGTCCTGCTCATACCTAGCACTGGAGAGGACCTGAGGAGCTGACCTGAGTAAAAGGGATGTGTCAGAAAAAAAATAAAAAAAATTAAACTATTAATGAATAAACCAGAAAGAAGAAAATGTGGGCAGTCTTTGGTTACTTGAAGTTTTGGAGTGCTTTTGTGTAGCCTGGAAGGACATATGTTATAAATAACTGGCACACCAAGAAGAAAAATAAAGTGTGGGGGGGGGATGTTAAGTGTTTTGACATTTCAATGCCTGAAGACTCTGCTGTGGATAGATCTTCAACAGAGATAATAAACTTGAATTTTGCTAATTAAATAAAACAAAATGTAATAAAGGATATGAGTATTGCAGCCCTTCCTGTGCGTAAGTTAACTTGGAGAATAAACCATTTTTGCTTTGGATGCCTAGCAAATGTATGCACTTCAATCACCTAGAAATGCTAAATTCTTATTGCTGACCCTTCCACTGGAATTAAGTGCTGACAGGAACTGTTGGTGTGTGTGTGTCTGGGTGGCAGAGTTTCTTCACTCATGGGTGCATTTCAGACAATGCTAACTATAGAGCGTGTACACTGTATACATAACACATCACCTATATACTGGCACACTAAAGCATATAATACAGTCCAACTACAGCATGCATAGCATGTAGTACATCACCTATATACACGGTGCATATAGAACAGTAACCATACAGAGTGTACGTTCCATGAAGGCAGGAGCGTTTGTAGAATATGTAGAGAGGAAAGGAAGGAATGAGGGAGGGAAGAATGGACAGACTTTAACTGTCAAAGATAGAGGACTTGTGTTTGTAGCAGTAAACCACCATCCTCATTCCTCTGAAATCACCGTAAATCCAATCCCATTAGGCAGATCACAAGCTGCCCAAGTAAAGCAGTGACAGCAATACTGGCTTTATGTGGAAATTGTTAGCTTACACACAAACAACCATTTATACAGCCATCTTTGTAATAAAGACATCTTTCCCTTGAAAATATGAAGAGAAATGTTTATGTATGGGCTATCCCTGTGTATCTCCAGTAACTTGGTTTTGATATTGAGGAGTCACTCATCATGTAGTCACCTTTTTTGATGATATTCTTGTGTTAACTGGGCAAAATAATGCAGCGTGCAATGGTGATAGGTCTGCTATGGATGAACAGCATAAAAACAACAGAAGACAAAGCTTGTTATCTGTACTTATAGGTGTACTTGCAACTTGCTGAACTTCCCAGATGATACAAGTGCCTGAGTGTCTGGTTGCACCTCCTAGACACTGAGCACAGAGAGGAAAAAAAAAAAATCATCCTGCCCTTTGGCTACAACTTTGGTTACTGCCATGACATTCACACTTAGGTCTTAAGGTCATATTGCAAGCACTCCATGTGTTCTGGACCTCTGTCTGAGGAAGGATCAGGGAAGAACTTTTGACTGCAGCCCTAAAGGATGCGTATGGACACTTAAAATGAGTATGAACAAGGTACTCACCTAAGCAGCCTCTGTACACATAGATCATGCTGGATGAAACGAAGTCTCTCCACTATCCTGCTGCTTTCACCCCTTTCCCATCCATCTGGAGGCCTGCAGAGAAAGGTAGCAGCCTTACCCTTTGGAATGTTACCTCTTGCTTTAGCTTCCTGTCAAAACCAGATGGCAAGCTTTCCAAGGTCACACAACAGTTTGCCTCCCTAGAAACTAGACATTTTTCTGCTCTGTGCAGCCACCTTTGATTAACCCAAGAGGTCCCAGACAAGCAGCGTGCAGAGGAGTTACAGCAGACATGGAGATGGTGAGGGTGTCACCGCGTTCTTAACTACACTTGCTTACCAAGTGGCTGGATATGGCCTGGCCTGTGGCAATTTGTCATGTTGTATGTGATTACTCAGCTAAAGATATAAAATCCTGTAAGCCTTAAAATGTGAAGTCATAAAAATGATAAAGTAGCAGAGAAAATAATATTTACAAGACACACCTAAGGTGTAAATATGACTAAAATAACCCAAACACATACATAGTCAAATGCTGCCTTGCTCCACTTGCTTTAAATTCCCATACAGTGAAAAGGCTGATTTACCATTCATTCTCAAAGCTGTATGAAAACTCACAACATTGTGTTGTTTGATTGGAATCACTGAAATTCTAACATGTTAGAACTGTTCACGATTGCTTTGAATTTGAATCAACACTTTTGTTTGTTTTAGCATTGTCTTCCCTGTGGACACAAGTTTTGCACTGGGAAGTTTTGCATACATATTTGCATATGTATAGCCAAAGCCTGAGGTTTTTGCATGAGATCAAGATTTGTTGCAGCCAGTGCATGCCTAGTCTATAAAATAAAGATCAGGCTTTTGAAGCTGATACAAGGGGAAAAACTGACCAGTCATGAGACAGCCTACTATGTCAGCCAAATTCAGCAGCCTTGCTGAGTGAAAAATTCAAGACTTCACCACCCTGAAGCTGCTTCTGAATACCTTCAGGTGTGATTGCCACCCTCCTAATGTGCATAACACACCCAGAGCATCCTTACAGACACTTGTTCCCTAGCCCTTTCTTGCCCAAATACTGTAGGATTAAAAAAAAAATAAAATATCCCTATTAAGTATTTTTAGAGCTCATCTACATCATTTTGACAGAACTAGGTTAGAGAGCAGTAATAAGTGTGGCTACATCAGCAGCTGTTGGCAGGATGGTGGAGAGAGAGAGAGAGACAAAGCATTCAGGCATGGAGGACGTGAGCGACAGCTTCCTACCCTGCATTGACCACTGCAGCATTGGCCACTAAATGCACAGGCTCGGAGTTGTGACCATCCTGTGCAATTCCTACTGAGGCGCTCAGCTCATTACTGTTAGGGTAATCTATTGCTACAAGGGCTGGAAATATATCGCTTTATTACAGATTTTATCCATATGCACAATTTGTACCTGACTCCTGAGCCATCACCAGCAATGTAACAGTGGAGCAGCACCTGGTAAAATTAATACTGACAACAGGGAGGAAAAACCAAGGAAAAGCTCATGTAGATATATTTACCTTGTAGCGCTGCTCTGTGTTCCAGCTCTGGGATCCGTTGATATTGGGCGTTGTGATGCTGGCGCTAAATAACAATATTGCTGTGCTAACTGAACATGCCTCGGAGTTGCTCTTGAAGTCTTGCTGTTGTAGGCTTGTTTGCAATACTGCGGTGCCTGCAGTGTCTGCTTTCAACAGTTCTGCTAATTAATCCCTAAAAGTCCACAAACACACAAAAAAAGTGTAAACAAGACAATTAATTCCCACCACATCACTCTTCTATTCGTTTTCACATTTTTCCTGTTGCAAAGCTCTCATCAAGGAACGCGACAAGTTATTTCACGTATGCAGTAACATGTTCTGAATGCGTACCAAACTAAAGTTACTGTTCCGTATATCGATGCTTCATAAATATTCATGCATCTCAGTAATATATTGGGACTGCAAATTAATTAGGAAAGGTAGCATGCAGTTACATTCAAGTGGTAATCATAACAACTACTTGAAAAGTATTCATTATGTCTCACGCTAAAGAGGAGGTTGTCTTTACATATTTAAACCAAATGTTAACTTTAAAAGTTAAATATTTCAACTTTGCCACAGACTACCTAGTCATTTGTAGAATGTGCCCTTTTAAGTGGCATGAGACGACACCATCTAGCATCTGTGGGCTTCTTCCCTCTCGGTAATCCAGGGCAATACAGAGTAGATTACATCACCGTGAGACAAGTATGTGTCCAAGAGAAGAAGAAAAAAAAAAGAAAAAAGAATACCGATGCTTTGCTATCGATTATTCTTGATGCTTAGAGGATGCTAGTTTGTTTAATGTGCCATTAGACAATATAATTCTGTTCATATTGATAGATCCAAGCAAACAGCAGAGCAGAAGAGTTTGTCCTGCAGCCCAATGACCGCTAGGTTGTAATACATCTGACTGGGTCACTTCCCCCAGGAAAATTAGAAGTTTTTGGGGCAGCGTCTCTGCAGTCAAAAATGCCAAGCCAAGATCATTAACAATGCAAAGGCCAGATGATGCTAGAATGTCTGCTTTCATTCACTTGCTTAGCAATTTATTCATAGAGACACACACAGAGGCTTAATTAGGGTTACCTAGAGGAGCTTGCCAAATTCACAAATGACTATTTGATACGAATTCCTTTATTAGCTCAGTTGTTGCATCTCCTGTGATTTTATTTCAAATATTTTCATTAAGTCTATCGATAGTAGCTTAAATTCTTTCAGTTGACATTGCTGTGAAAATTACAACACTAACAGATGGCCTCAAAACTGATCGCATGCACATAGAAGAAACATAATAATGTGAATGCTGATTCTGGGTGGTTGGAAGAGTGTATTCTTTCAGGAGAAACAGAATTAAGGTCTTCCTTATTCAGCCATGCTTCACTGAATAACTGATTGTGTCAAGCCTGCACCCCTCTCTCTCTCTCTCTTTTCTAGGCTTTTTGATGGTGATGTGCTGATCTGCTCATTATTTCCAGCTGCTTAGGGCTACTTAACATTTTGTAGACAGTGCCAAAGATGCCTCTACCTTGAGACTTGGACTAGGCTGGCACTGAGTAGAAAAATATCAGTTGCAAAGGCTGCTTACATATATTCACTTTTCAAAGCAATGGTCTCTAAATGTTAAATATGTTAGCAACTCGGCTCCCCATACCAAATATCTTGGGGCCTGCAGGTTTCAGTAAGTCTAGTCTGCACATGCCCTAGCTCTTGGATAATGGCAGGTGTGCACTCAGAGAGCATCATTCAAGTTTAGACTGAAAGAAAATGGCAGGTGCTTTCAAAAACACACAGCAAAACCATGGCAAACCAGGAACATTGGCGGGCTACTTCAAAAGCCCTCTCCTGATATCAGCCGGTACGCTGACATCTATATTATTCCATATATTGTATAACTATATTCTATAGTTATTCTGTAACACATACAAAGAAAAATAGATGGACAAAATGCAAGCTGCAAGAGTTTCTGAACTTTTCCTAAGAGATGTTATGCAGGCTCAGCTATGAAACTAGATCACGCACACAGACTCACTGGTGTGTTCAAAATACCAGGTCGAGGAAGAGATGACTGCTGAAGGCTGGCAGTTGTTAGAAAAAGAGACATCTTGCTTTCACTGCTGCTAGGAAGCAAAGATTTTGTTAGAGGCTTGGCATGGATCAATATGAAATCTATAGGACTAAAACACAATGCAAAGCACAGCATTTGAATGACTAGTCACTGCAGCGAGTGGAGAATCATCTGGACCATTTAGTCTGTCTATTTATTCCACTCTCACCCTGAGAAGTGTGGATAAATACATGGTCTTCAGCATATAAATCACCTCTATGGCCTTCGTTAGTCCAAAATGGATTTAACTACTTCTTTCTTTATCTTTTCTGGAAATATATCATTTTATCTTTTCACATTCTTTCACTGAAGATATTGCTTAGGAACCTTTTATTTGGGGATTATCCAATCCTGAGGCACAACAGCAGTAAATGAAAGATGCTCCCTCCCATAGCAACTAAATTCCACAGATTACCATATTGGTAATTTTTATTAGCATTTAAGTATTAAATTAACCACTAGAGTATGAGCCTAATAGACAAATCACATTAATGAGCACATACGCTGGCAAGATGTCAATGAAAGTTCAACTAAATTACTTTGCTTATTCATAGCTCCAGAAATTAGGGGCATAATTAATCCTCTGTCACAGTTCCTAGACTGCAAATATCAATAATGATTACAACAATACTTTACAGTAGGCTACAAATATATTTTTATGAAATTTTATATTTTTATTTTTTTCCCCTGGTAAACAACAGAACAGGCTTCCGATAAAGTCTTGTATTATGGTAGATTTTCCTATAATCTGTTCCCAGTACTACATAGATATTTAGAAATAAAAAGAGTAAGCTATCAAGAACTATCACCATCACTTTATCTGTAAATTTTTAAAGTTACTCTGTTCTTTCCTTTTAACTTTCTATGTTTCCAATCGATTAGTGAACAACGCAGATTAAAAATGCACAGTCACTATTCTTAGAATTAGTAGCATCTTATTCCAAAACACTATGCAAAACAGCTGGTTGTATGGAGGGGAACGCTTCCCATGTCAGCAGGCACCTTGGAAGCTGTGTTACCCAGTTACGGCCTTTAACTTGTATTGGAGCTACTTGTTCTATAAGCTACTACCAAATATGAGATGAGCTTCAGATCCAGATCTCTGACAACTCTCTTGGTAAACTGGCTCAAGGCTAGGAAGTTCTATGCATTTTGGAAGAACAACTTTTTGCTTAGTGGTCTGTGAGGTCACCTGCCATCAGGACGTCTCCTGAGACGAAAGTTGAGGGCATTCGCTTGTTAAGACTTTTTATAGTGGTAGAGGAAAATGGGAATAAATTATATTAGATAAAATGAAATCAGAGATATCACTGCAGTATAACTACAATACCCCAGATAGCAGTAAGTAGCTTCTTTGCCAATTAATTACTTCAAGACAACATTAACTTTTGCGAACACTAAAAATGCCTGTCGCCATAGCATGCAAATGTGAAACTTGCAGACAGCTCTGAAAGGAACACTAAAATAGCCAGACTGTTACCGTTCCCCTCATAATAAAACAATGTCTCTTTATCCCTCTTATTATTTCAAGTCTCATTTCTTTCCCTCATGCCAAATGACAGCTCCATAAAATAAATAAATAGAAATAATAATATTTGAACTGCTGCGCTGAAGTGTGGCTTCCAGTTTGATCGTCTTCATTTTTATTAAAGATAGAATAAAAAGTTGACTATTTCTGGGTACATTCATTTTCTTTAATGAAAGAAGAGACAAAAATATGAATGGTTTGCAGATTAGAAATTCAAATCCAAACATATAAAAGTAATCCATCAACATTATTGTGTTGTGTTCATCCACAGTCTAAAATGAGTACGGAGGAAATTATAAAAGCCCAGGAATTTTAACAAAGGATTTAAGGACTGGGCATATAAGAGCAGAGGTAGGACCTTGGACCAGCTTCTTTAAAAAACACTGAAAAAAATCAAACACAAAAAAACTGTATCATATAAAAACTGACATGCTGAAATTTTAGAGAGAGAAAGACAAAAAATAGTTGCTCATGATAAAACATCTCACAAAGGAAATTAAAAATAAATAAAACCATCCTGGAAGTCTGAAGTGCCAGTTTCATATAGTAATCACTATAGTAATCAAAAGGGGGAAGACAAATAGGAGAATAGATTAAAAAAATATATATGAAAAAAAAATCTTAAATATTTAACTTTGAATAGACACTCACAATACCTGGACTTATGCACCACCGGACTTTTCCAAAGATTTTCGGATGTTCCACACACAAAAGACCTAAATGGTATTTTTGCTTTATCATATATTAATTCTAACTTGATCCAAGGGACTTAAGGAACCACTGATCTGTCTGAATCTTAGGTAATGTAAGATAGCGATTATTCTACTTTATATCAGCGGCTTATACCGATTTGGCACGGGAGTTTAAAAGACATGTTCAAACGTCTCCTTTTCTACATATTAACTCTTCACAAAGCAAGTACTTCTTTCTTCTTGAAGAAGCTAAAGCTACAAGCAGGAGCTGAATACATTCCTGGTAAATGTATCACCTTTACAGATGTAAATAATCTTTACAGATGTACTTTACACCTCAAGCTGTACTCAAAATACACCTTTGGGTTTTAGTAAAGGGTTGGTATGCAAACTGTGATATCGCAAAGCTCTGAAAATCGTGCAAAAGATTGGCTTCAGTCACATCTCTCCTACGTTTTGATAAATGCCTAGCAAAAGTTCAGAATTAGTGCCTAGTTACAAGTGAAAGATCTACTGCCTTGCTCTCATGTTCCAATCTTAACAGCGTTTTAACCTGCTAAAGCTGGAGTTCAGCTGGATCCTTCCTTCACCGTGGAGATGACGACTAAGCTTTCATCAACACTGGAATGGGGTCACTCGCTGCATTTCCGCTGCACCATGTTCTCAGTACATTGAACGCATTGACTGAACACTCTGAAATAAAAGACAAAATGATTGATTGCATTAGCTGTCACAGTTAATGGGACGTCCTTGCAATAGCAACAGCTTTACTTCTACTGACCTGTCCTGCCTTACTCTTCTCCTTATAAAAATAGCTAACCAGTTATACCCAACAACCACTTCTGGTGACTGAGAATGATTTTAAGTCTCTAGTACAGGTGCTTTTACCCTTGTGTTTACAGCTTTCACTGTTTTCATAAGAGGGTGTCCTAGCCCTCATGACGGCTGGAAAGAAGCATGCAAATGGCATCTGAGCACCTAATTTGCTGAGTGGTTAAAAAAAACCAAAAACCCAGGAAACAACCAAACAAAGCTGATGGTAAGTTAACAAGTGATATATCCATCTGTATTTTTTCATTTAGGTTATTTGAAGATAACAGTTCTGCCACCCAGGAAGCAGCTGGGACCTCTTCAGAGGGGCACGGGGACAGGAACAGTAGGCTTCACATAACACCTGTTCTTTATTCACAAACATCTTTAGCCAAAGCAGAGGGCAGGAAAACCTTGAAATTATAAGTGCGTTAATGAGGATATAATTACTATTAGCTTGCCTTGAATCCAAATATGAGCATACCAGTATGGGAATAAAAATGTTGTTTTTGCAGAGTTACATTGTTTAAAGGTAAGGAATGGGGTATTGAGATATGCTTGCAGTGATAAGAAAACTTAGCAGGCGACCTCGTAAAATGCAGACAACCAGACTCCTTAGAAAAATTAGGTAAAAATCACAGTGTTAAGTCAAGTCAGATAAGCAAAGAAACACTACCACTTCAAACAGTAAAAAAAGTAAAAAGAAATTCGAAATTTAACAGGCCGGCAACTGAAGGCTATGCATTGTCTGTGAAGCATCAGATAGATTCCCCACTCAGTGGGGAAACAGGGGAGGGTCCTGTCATCAAAAAGTATATAAACTGTGTTTTGGAACCAGTAGGTGCG
The DNA here is from genome assembly GCF_964034855.1 of Anser brachyrhynchus. Taxonomy (NCBI): domain Eukaryota; kingdom Metazoa; phylum Chordata; class Aves; order Anseriformes; family Anatidae; genus Anser; species Anser brachyrhynchus. The sequence goes on from NC_137701.1 coordinate 7,284,376, forward strand.
CTCCTGCTTGTGGGACGCCCTCCATTGCAATCGCGAATAAATTACTACTTCACTGAGATCCTCGCCTGAGCCTAAGTTATTGGCTATAGAGTGTTTCTCACACCAGCAACAGTACATACATGTTTTGCAACACTGTGACAACATACCCAAACACAATCCACAAGCATTTTTCCTGTGTGAGCAGCGCGACTGCCAAAGGTGCAGAAAGATGCACAGCTGCATAGAGGAGGCATGGAAAAAAAATAGACGTGTGCCGAGCAACAGAATTTGCTAGGTAAAGATAAGCACAAGGGACTGCAGTTAGGCAAGACAGGCTGTGAATGTGCAATGAATGTCTGTCTTGTAAAGTTTCCTTTTAAAGTGTAAAATGGGATCAATTTATTGGTCTCCAAAATACCACGCAGCCATCTCATGTTCTGATGTGCATACACAAAGTCAGTGGCAACACTTCTAACATGCAATCACTGTTGCACCCACAATGTAGTTCATCACCAATGTGCAGGACCTCTAAGAAAGTGCATTCTGGATTCCTTTCCCTAGGCTCATCCTTATCTGCCTTTCATGGTGTTCAGGCTATTTTGGTAAGCTGCAACCAAGTGTGCTTCATGGGACTAGCACAGTGCTAAGAGCTACCTGTCCAGACCTACCAAAAGTGGTCACGAGAGGGGAACTGCCACATCTGGCGCTGAGGTCAGAGCAAGAAACTTCACAGCTAACCTGCAGACCAAGAACAAGCACTTGTGACAACCTTCTATCCAGAGATATATTTCCTGAAATTACTGCGTTGGCTTTCCTGTTTGGTTATCTCATTTAACAAAGGAAGGAGAAATCATTTTTTACACAGCTGAACTTTAACTTACAGGACTTCTTTTTTTCCCCTCTGCATTTTTGGCAGACTGAGAGATTTTAACCATTTCTCATCAGAAAAGAAGCCTGATAAGTATTGATTTGGGATTATTTTTGCATAGCTGTTAATTTCCTCTCATTTAACTCTTTAGTTTTCTTTTGTGTATTTTGTATGTTTCTATTTATTTACATTATTTTCCTCTATATTACAAAAAAAAAAAAAAGGAGTTATATTGCATACTTCTAAATTATTTTTCTAGTGTATTGCCATGGGTCCAGGCAGGCTGAAAGCAGCAAATAACTGATACAACATAGTACCGGGGCAAATAATAAACTTTGACTCCTGGGGATAAATTTTGTACTTGAACATAGCAATATTGCCCCCATACGGTTGCAATTATGATTTCGGTGATTCATTTCAGGACTAATAACGTTCACCTGACTCAGTGTGCCACTTTATACTTAAAAGTTAAATTCATTATTATGTGCTATTGAGATAGCCAACAGCTCTCATGATTTTAGTTAGCACAGAAAGAAGCCACAGAAATCTACAGAGTACCTTATCTGAAGACAAGTTTGTTGTTGGCTCATGGCAGAACAAGTTGTGGTAACGAGCGGTAATCACTATAGCTTTTCTGAATACATGACGAGTATGTTTTGGATCTCAAAGCTATCAGAAGTCAAATTTTAGGTTCCTTTCTTTGCTGTGAAGATGATTAAGGGAAATGGTTGTTCCATCAGTAGGCTTGAGAATAAATTTCCTATAAAATATTCAGCTTGGCTGAAATTGAATTTCTTTCTTCTTTGTAATGTTGCATAAAATTTGAAAATGCCTGGTTATTTGGAGGTGACGTTGCTACGCAACCACTTGACCCTCCTTTCTTGCTTGTGAAGATGAGCAGGTAGTAATTCCTCTCTAAATGTTTTAACGAAACTTGCAAACAACTGAAAAAAACATAGAAAACTGTTCTGCTGATGCTTTTATAGGTATCAGATTATTTCAGCTAGGATTAAGAGTTAAAAATAAAAATCTACATGAAATACTTTAAAACTTCTTTTCAAAGAAGTGGCTTTTTCTTAAGCAGACTCATGAAAAAAATAATATGAAACCCAGTACATTTTATTAACAACAACAACAAAAAAAGACAGAAACCAATCCACCCAAAGAAAGTGAAAAGAGAGGACCTCTTCACAGCAAATGTATACTCACACATATACACGCATTTGATATTGATAGAGAGAGATTCAAAGATCTCATTTCAGCAAAGGATCTATGCGTGTGCTTATCAAGCTATTTAATCAACCATAGCAAATGAAAGGTACGTTATAAAGGAAATAAATGGAAGACCATATAAAAATATTTGACAATAGTTCAGTACCATGGCTTTGTCTCACTACTATAGAATAGTAGCAAGTAGGTAAAGAATATTAACCAAAGCCTGTATCCGTTTTGTCTTGCAGCTTCAAGGACTGAAGAACAATGCCAGTCTCTTGTTGGACTTCAGACAGCCTTTGTTCTTCCCATATATTCCCAGTATCTGTACGGCATCTTTTTAGAATTTGAAAACTTCCCTTTTCAAGACTATATTGTGTACACACATAAAGTGCTTCATTGCTGTGTTTTCTTGTAAATAGCAGTAACACAATCCACAGCTGTAACTGCTTACTGGAAGTCAGACAGTTCACAACACCATGCCTTTCTAGCTCTCTGGCTCTACCTCTGCCCACACTAATCTCTTCATCAGGTTTCCTAACCTCAGCCTCCAGGTCTTTCACCCAACATACTGCAGTGCCCTCTCCATCACCTGTCGTGCTATCATCTTTGGAAGGATTGGAATAAAATAAAATAAAATAAAATAAAATAAAAATAAATGAGGAAATATGAGACATTTTTATGAAAGATAGCCCAGATTACTTTAATGCAATGCACATGGTACATCTCCTATTCAAATCAATAAAAGTGACCTTAAGTCAGCTAGAATACAAATGAACAAGGATGTAAAATAACTCAGTTCCTTCTTTGTTATGGAAATATTCTGAACATGAAAAAAGTTTATCATAAACTAGCCTCTGCCCCTCGTGGGCATTGTTCTCTAGCTGCGCTCTGAGACTTCACCAGCTAAAATCAACTTTTCTGTGCTTGCTACTTATAACTCTACCTGCGGTCACAAGCAACTGTATGTGCATCTTTAAACATTACTACTTAAAACTCTAAATTGTCCCAAAAAGCATTTCATACAGTAATCTGAAATGATTAGCTACTACAGACTTTATTCTGTTATCTCAGTTCCTCATCTAGGTGTAATTTTGTATCAATGAAATAGTATTGCATAAATAAAGGACAAGCAAATAAAGTGAGTATTGTTGTGGAACCCTACTATAGACCACCCAGCCAGGACGACAAGACCAATGAATTATTCTTTAAAGAACTAAGAGATATCTCTAGATCAGACACCCTTATCCTTATGGGTTGCTTCAACTTGCCAGATGTGAACTGGGAATACCCCACAGCTGATATAGACAGGTCCAGGAAATTCCTAAAACACCTTGATGATAATTTCTTGGTACAGGTACTGAGGGAGCTGAGTAGAAAAGGTGCCCTCCTAGATTTGTTGTTTGTAAACAACAAGAGCCTCATGAGTGAAACAGCAACTTGTGCCTGTCTTGGCCACAGTGACCATGAAGTAGCTGAGTTTAAAATCTTTGGTGACAGGAGGAAAACTGCCACCAGAACTTCAACCCTGGATACACAGACAGCAGACTTCAGGATGCTGAGGGAACTAGTTAGGAAGGTCCCCTGGGAAAATGCTTTTGAAGACATTTTGAAGACATTGGGGTCCCTCAGTGCTGGCCAGTTTTTAAGGACACAGAAACAGGCAATTCCCAAATGTCAGAAGTCAAGCAGGTGGGACAGAAGGTTGGTTTGGCTGAACAGGGTTCTTCCTCTAGAGCTTAGGCAGAAAGCATATGGCCACTGGAAGTACAGCTCAGTAGGGAGACCTTATTGCTCTCTACAACTACCCTAAAGGAACTTGTGGGGAGCTGGGGGTCAGTCTCTTCTCACAGATAACTAGCAACAGGACAAGAGGAAATGACCTCAAGTTACATTAGGGGAGGTACAGGTTGGAAATTAAAAGAAATTCCTTCTCAGAAAGAGTGGTCAGGCATTGGAACAGGTTGCCCAGAGAGGTGGTGGAGTCACTCTACCTGGGGGCATTTAAGAAAAGGTTGGGCACGGTGCTTAAGGACATGGTCTAGTGGGTGATAGTAGTAGTAGCGGGATGGTTGGACCAGATGATCTTGGAGGGCTTTTCCAACCTCTATGATTCTATGAGTCTATAAAGTGAGGCTGGGTAACACAGGAAGCCTACAGAGATTCTGTTCACCTAAGGGAAAAAAAATTGTGCAGTTCTGGGCACCACAGCACAAAAAGGATGTGAAACTATCTGAGAGTGTCCAGAGAAGGGCTACAAGGATGGTGAAGGGCCTAGAGGGGAAGACATATAAGGAGTGGCTGAGGACACTTGGTTTGTTCAGCCTAGAAAAGAGGAGGCTGAGGGGAGACCTCATCATGGTCTACAGCTTCCTCACGAGGGGGAGTGGAGGGGCAGGCACCACTCTCTTCTCTCTGGTAACCAGCGATAAGACCTGAGGGAATAGAGTCAAGCTGTAACAGCTGTGATTCAGGCTGGATATAAGGATAAGGTTCTTCTCCGAGAGGGTGGTCACATGCTGGAATAGGCTCCCCAAGGACGTAGTCACAGCACCAAGCTTGTTGGAGTTCAAGAAGCACTTGGACTATGCTCTTTCACATGGTCTGAATTCTGATTTTTTGGTAGCCCTGGGTGGAGCCAGGAGTTGGACCTGATGATCCTTGGGGGTCCCTTCCAACTCAGGATATTCTATTCTGTGATTCTATGTGCAGGCTTTGCTGCTCCAGATGGCTGTATATAAGTCTATGTGGCCCCTTGTGATCCATCCCAGGGTATTCAGAGTTGGCTGATGTCATTGTGAGACCTCTTTCAATTATTTTTCAACAGTCTTGGGAATCTGGAGAGATCCCGAATGACTAGAAGATGGCAAGCATTGTTCTAATTTTCAAGAAGGGCAAAAAAGACAACCCTGGTAATTACAGGCCTGTCATTCTCACTGTAAAATTATGGAGAATATTATGACTGACAATGCAGTCATTGGTCACAGCCCACACAGGTTCAAGAGGGGCCAGTCCTATGTAACAATCTTAACTTCCTTTTATTACAAGGTCACTTACCTAGTTGACTAACAGAAGCCAGTTGATATCATCTTTCTGAATTTCAGCAAAGCTTTCAATGCGGTTTCTCACACTACCCTCCTGGACAAAATGTCCAGCATACAGCTAGACAAATACATAATGTGATTGGTGAACAACTGGCTAATGGGTTGGGTTCAGAGGGTTATAGGAAATAGGGTTACATCAGGCTGGTGGCCAGTCATGAGTGGGGTTTCCCAGGGCTTCATTTTAGGGCCAGTTCTCTTTAGTGTCTCCATAAATGACTTGGATGCAGGACTTGAAGTTATACTAAGGAAGGTTGCAGATGACACTAAATTAGTAGGAAGTTTTGAATCCCTCAGCAGTAGAGAGTCCTTGCAAAGAAATCTTGACAAATTAGAAGGCTAAGCAATCACCAGCTGCATGAGGTTCAACAAGAGCAAGTGGTGGATTCTGCACCTGGGATACAGATTCCCCACCTGGGATGGCATGGTAACCCTGGGCATACGTACAGACTAATGATGAGAGGCTGGAAAGCAGCCCTGTGGAAAGGGATCCAGGGCTCCTGGTTGACAGCAAGCTGAATGTGAGTCAGCAGTGTGCCTGGCAGCCAAAATGGCTGACTGCACCCTGAGGTGCCTCAGGCACAGCACTGCCAGCTGGCTGAGGGAAGGGAGTGTCCGGCTCTGCGCTGCTGCAGCCTCACTTCAAGCGCCGTGTGCAGTTTCAGGCACCATGGTATAAAAGGGATATCAAACTACTAGAGAGGTTCCAAAGGAGGGCTACAAAGATGACAAAGGGTCTACAGGACAAGATGCTTGAGGAGTGGCTAAGTGGCTTGGTTTGTTCAGCCCAGAGCAGGCTGAGGGGAGGCCTCATGGCAGCCTACAGCTCCCTCACAAAGGGAGCAGAGGAGCAGGTGCTGAGCTCTGCTCTCTGGGGACAGCCACAGGACCCAGGTAATGGCATGGAGCTGGAACAGGGGAGGGTCAGGGTGGGCATTAGGAAAAGGTTCTTCACTGAGAGAATGGTCAGGCACTGGGACAGGCTCCTCAGAGAGGTGGTCATAGCACTGAGTCTGATGGAGTTCAAGAAGCGTTTGGACAACACTTCCAGACACAGGGCTTGGATTTTGGGTGGTCCAGTGTGGAGCTAGGAGTTGCATTCAATGATCCTTATGGGTCCCTTCCCACTTGTGATATTCTAGGATTCTATAAATTCATGAACTGATGCTTGAGAACTACTTGGATAGTGTAGCCATGAGTGAGCAAAATTTAAGAATATAGCTCCATATTTAGAGAGATTTAAAACAAAGTCTGAAATCCCTCATATACATATGTATCACAAAGGAACTAAATTACAGAGCACCATAATTTTTGCTTTTCTCATCCTGAAAACTTAAGTTATCTTAAGTAATATCACTTGGTTATATTAGACTGTATTTTCCTTTATGTATACACCAACGTGTAATTTACACACCAATACTCTTCTTTTCCCCAAAGTTTGGGATTGTGTCACTCTAGTTTGTATAGATTTTTTTTTTTCTAATTCAACACATTATATTCTGCTTTACTCACTGTACACTTGTTGGCTTCGTGAAGAGTTCCTGAAGGCTTGCTACAAATGAACAGTAAAGATAATAACAAATAAGAATGCTGAGACAGGAGAAGCTTTTCTGTCTAGCTTAATAATACAGGTTAAGCTTCATTTCTTTGTGGCCAAACAGATTATTTGTTGAAGTAGTTTAAAAAGGCTTTAATCTAATTTCTGCATGCCTGTTTAGCAGAGCATGGATCATCAGCTCAGTGCCTGGCTAAAAAGATTTTCAGGAAAACACAGAATTCTAGTCTCTGGTATCTATTCAAACAAAAGGGACAAGACTCGTTACTTTAAGTGATTATTATTCACAAAAATCTTAGTTTATGGGATATCTGCAGAAAGGTGATACTATTGCAGCTGGATATTCTAACCCCATCTCACTGTAATGTTCTGTCAGACACTAACAAACTTAGGTAAATACGTTTCCTGGAGTGCACACACTATAAACTAGGCTTTGTCATTGAGCATCTTATTTCAAGTCTGTTTGCTGGAATAAAACTTGTGATAGGAGACTGGTATCAGGAACACTATCAACACTATTTGTGGTACCTTGAAGTTGTTACAGTCATTAATTGCTGTCTGTTAATGGTAATTTAATCCTATGCTGTGCAATGCAGCAACAACTATTTTGTAAAGGTTAATGAAGCCTTTAGGCGATTATGATCTTTACAAAATTCCCTAACCTTTGTATAATAGCTTGTTCCTCTAAAAAATTGCGATTGACAGTAAGTGTTTCACTTTCACTTAGCAGGGAAAATCCCTACCTTTATAACTGCTGGGAGCAGGGATTGAGGCAGACAGTGAAAGAGAGACCAGAGCAAAACACAGTATTAGGCCTTTCGCAGTATGCAAGCAGGGCAAGCATTCAAAGAAAAACTTCATGAAAATGGATCAGAAGTTCTCTCAGATAATTGCTACGCTAAAATCTGCAGGTAGCATTTGAAAAAGAAATATGAAGTGCTGGTACATCTCATGGATACAATTCAACAGTGTTATTGCAGGTCTCCCATGCATACATGTTTTCTGCATACATGTTTCCATAATAAACATACACATAAAGGGAAGGCTGGAGAAGCAAACTGGGAAGCACGCTCAAAAACATTAAACCTCCCATGGCCATTCCCCTCAGCTGTATGTTTTCTAAATGTGGAGATTTGCAAATTAGTAACCATGGAGAACATCACCAGTCTGGCTTGTTTTTTCTAACCTTGCCCATATATTTCACTCCTTTTGATTCTTAAATAATGATATTTACTTAAGTAGATTCTTACGCTGCTGCTTATAGATTTGGACCCGAGTTTGACAATGTGTTTCTCAGTGCATAGGGTCAGTGCATACAGATTCAGATTGGACAAATTCATAACATACTGCAATCTCTGTTGGACAGCACTGGTAGAATCTAACAAATACATAAGGACCAAGTGAGCAACATTCATAAGGAGCACAGTTAGCGTTAAGTGGAGACTTTAAACCATTACTCTATATTTAAGAGTTTGTGGACCTTGGCACGGATCAGATACAACACATTCAATTTACTGACAACTTGTTTGTTATATATACTGCCGAGGCACAGAGGCAGTACGCTGCCAGAGCTGCGTGTCTCTATGGCTACTAGTTTCAGATTCAGGATTTGCTGAGTTTTCAGGACCCAGAACAAGGGAGACGCTTGCAGAAAACAGCAGTACGCCCTAGAGAAAACACACCCAACAGCCTTTTTTTTTTTTAATAAAAAAAGCATTAATATAAAATAGCAAGCAGGCTGCACAAGTGGGAAAGATGGTAGTATGCTGTAACCTTTGTACTGAGGAAGCAGATGGAAAATGTTAATAGCCCACACTATACAGATTTTCTCGTGAACTTATGTTCCTCTAAATGCTGATGAACCGGAGCGAGCACCAGGAGGGAGCAGTCTTGAGTCCTATACCCTGGGACATGCTGGTGGCTCAGCACCTCTGGGGCTGGATGCTCAGTGCGTACCTGAATATTGGCCCATTCTCTTCATCATCAGCTGATGCAGACTCTGTAACCACCCTGTCATATATATTCTTTCACTTAGGCAGTCAGTAGTATGCAGAGAAGGAAGTACCAAATCTGGAAGACCAGCAATTATTTCTGTTTTCAATTGTTCTTTGCTCATGAAAATTACATTTCTTAATAATAATGCAGCAAGATTTTACATCTTACCTGATTTACACAAGTATCTATGACATAATCATAAGATTTATTTCCTACCCAAACTGCCTGAAATGCAGATTCTGACTGTTGTTGTGGGTGTATGGAACTCCTGTAAAATTTCTTTCACAAAACAGAATCCTGGCAAAAGGAGGGAGGAGTGAGCATGCTTTGGCTGCTTAACAGATACTATGTAAAGCAGCTCTTCTTGGCAATGCTCTCATTAACTTTGCCACCTTTGATACATGCCAGACTGAATCTTCCTCAACTAAGGAATTGCCTTTTTGTTGTCCCATATAATTCATCTCCTACCTTGCTTGTGTTAGAAGAAGCTGCATAATTGAAGACCACTTTGTTCCAAGCAGCACTTAGAGCAGCTGTATTTAGAGGAGAAAGGTGGCTGAGCCAGGAAAAAAGCTTGGTAAGACAGGAGCTCCGCCTATTTCAAATTCTTTAATTTACAGCTGAAAAGCAGAAAGGGAGTGCAAGTTTTTTGAACACTTACCTCTGCTCAACAAGGCAGAGAACCTCTGAGCTGCACAGGCGTCCTCTCCAGCCCCTCAACCAATCAGACACTGTGAAAAGGGTTTCAGATCCTACAGCCTTGGGCTCAGCAGGTTGCAGATGTTTTTCTGGGAAGATGATGGGTGAGCTGCAAGAAACAAGATATTCTCACTCTATGTGCTTTATATGTCCACCAAACATTTTGAAAAAACATCTCTTTTTTAAGATTAAGACTATTTGCAAATATAGGTCATGTTCTAACAAAATCTATTGCATACACATATTGTGACAGCTTATGTTGGTGGCCAAACCTTTCTAAGCTACGTAATAAACATGCACAGTTGAAAGCCTTAAAGCCTGCCACTTTTAAGTGTATTACTTTTGCCTAGTGTACTAATCTGCATCTAGAGATCTAAAGCAAAGCTTGGCTGGATCACATATATAACCCTTTCTTTCCGTCCTGCAAGTGTTACATGACTGGCATCTTCTCTTTAGAGGGAGAGCACAGAGCATGGAGAACAGCTGGTTTCTCAGCTCTGAAATATGCCAAGCCCCTGCAGTACAGACAAGCTGTTTGGCCAGCATCACCCACTGCTCCATCTTCTTTTCCTGTTCTAGCACGAAGTGGTTCCACTCATGCATGTTTAAGATCAATCTTGAAAACTTTCTTACTCTCGTTTATGCTTTCCATTTGCCCACTGAGAACCTGCTGATGCTTACTGAGCTCTTCTGGCCTCAGTGACCACAGCCTTTGAAAGATAAGACTGCTCAGCTGAGGACCATTTACCATTTAGTTTACCATTTATTTGGCATTCAACAGAAAGATTTGAACTCTGTTTAATATTGAGTAAGTTCGCTACTTCTAAGTATTCCTTAAAACTCAATTCTACTAAGAAAACCAAAATCCATTCTCAGAATTGTGTGAAACTAGGTGCTTTTACAGCTTGCTACTCCCCAGATTTTTCTTCCAGTTGCCTTCTGCCTTCTCTTACAAGGATTTGTTTTAATCATTAAATATAACTGGTGTTTTCTTTGGAAGGAGGGATATTTTTCTTCTCTTTGTGAGACAAGTTTTCAAAGAGAGTTAATATCTTTTATTAAAGAAACTGATAAAGTTAGGACCAAAAAAAATAATAATAATGATGAGCTTTCAGGCATACAAGCTGGCAATAGCAACACTTTTATTGCATGTACTTTTATAAAGGAAGCTTAAAACTTAAGTGGAGCCCCTGGAAATTACCATAAAAATGGATAAAAATATGAACTATGTTTGATTCAAATAACATTTCCTATATCTAGACTGACAATCAAGAAGCTTCTTATACTATGGCTGTAAGTTCCCTTTTAAGGTAAAATAACCTGCTCAGCACTGATTGCCACTTCATGAAAGCTAGAAAGGTATTACAAAATCCTATAATGGTATTTAGTACAAAAATAACATTTTTCCATTTAGAAACTGAGTAGAAACTTTCAGAGACTTCACAATTTTGTATTATATATATGAAATGAAGTTGATACGTGAAACCAGTGAGATATGCAGCTGTACTACAGTACGCTAACCAATCATACCAGCTAGTTATTTGATTTTAAAATGAGATGAATGAGTGCCATGTCTAAGAAGCAAAGGACTTATTTCTTATTGCTGTGTCAGATCTTTAACATCACCAGATCAAGACACTGTATGTGAAAGGTCAAGTTATCTCCTCTAGGAAGATCCAAATCCCTCTCAAAATAAATATATATATTTTAAAAAGTAACACAAAATCCCAATCAACATGGCGTACCATAATAGCAGCTAAACCCATGGTTGTGTTCAGCTTACAACTGTCCCAAAGATTACTTCTGTGAAAACAGAGGCTATAAGCAGAAGGGGGGCATAAACGAAGAAGTGAGGGCTCAAATGCCATATTGCATAATCATAAACCACATAAGAAGATTCACATTGTCTATTTTTGCAGCACAATGCTGAAAATATCATTGCTACTTCTTCCTTTACCTTTATACCAGCAAATATCAACACCAAAACCAGACCAATCAATCGACAGACAAACCTATGTCCGTTCCACATGACTGTAATCTTGATCTTTTGCTGCTGCTCTTGTTTCAAAGCCCCATGGGTTTTGGTTTGTTTGATCCACTCACAGATCAAGCAAATGGAAGTATCAAAGATCTTAGCTCATCTGCAAAAGCAAGAGAATGAAAGAAGAATGCCCAATACATAATAGCCAAAGGAAAAAAAAAAAAAAGAGAGAGAGAGAGGAATTGTGATAAAGCTGTACATGATTTGAAGATTTTGAGACTGTGTTGGCATGCCTGAACTTCGACAACACCATTTGCCCATAGCTGACACTATCATATCAATGATCCACTGCTAGGAACTATCAATTCATCATTATCGGGCAAATAAATATCAATTTCTGTCAATGGCTATGGATTTTCACCCACCTTTAATTTTGCGAAGAAACACTGACCCTTCATTGCCATGGACAAAAGACAAAAACAGAGCTATTGAAAAAATGGTTTGAATAAAGGTGAGTGAACACACAGCAAGAGAAAGCTCGAGAAAAAAAAAATATATATATATATATATATATTTTTAAGATAGAAGCATCGTAGATAAACTGCAGGAGCAAGAAAAATATGTGGTTTATAAAGCTGCACTTTAAATTTCTCTTATGCTATATTGCTGTCAATCTCAGCCACCTTCCTTTCCAAGCCAGCCCTTTTACTTAGCAGGAATTGTATTGTGTGCTAAATTCAGCATCTTCTGGCTGAAAATAATTTCAAACTGAACACTATAGTAGAAGATTTTTCCCTCCTCCTCCTCCTCCACCCTATAGCTATTACAGTTCCAGCTCATATTAGCACCAACTGTGAAAGCCAAAAATGGTTCAATAGGCACAGAGCAGACCTGTCATGGTTTAAGGCTGTGTCTTATTCTCTATTCAGGGGAGAAGACCTGTACTAGCTCTCTACTATTTTTTATTTACTATTTTTTTAATTATTTTAGAAATACCTTTTTTTGTTCACTGGTTAATCCTAGGTAATACCAGACAAAGCTTTCTTATTTGGGTTTTGTTTTCTCTCAGTTTACATAGGACATTGAGTTCATTACATGAAAAGACACAGCTAAATGACAAATTACTGATGGCTTCTTTGCCCCTTTACCTTGAACTATGAACAATAAAAACAAGCGTTCTAGACCCAGAGAAGTCCTGGAATAAATCTAATACTTCTACAAAGACTTTTACATAGTTTCTCAAGAGATTTTTTTGTTATTTTTTTCAACAATTGGCTCAACCAAATACGCATAGTTTTATGACAGAAAAATGGTCTTAATCATTTTTAATTTTTTTTTTTAAACTTAGGTCAAATTTGCAATACAAAGAGCTCTAAGCTCGTAGCCACACTCAAGAGTTAGTCACCCCCTTCTTTCTATTTCACTGTCTTTATGGAGTTAGTTAACATTTCTTTTTGGCTATGTAATATAAAACACTAACATTAAGACCTTTAAAAGGTGGTCCATACTGTTACCATATACAATTACGCAGCTGAAGAGTGATCCAGCTTTCTACAGCATTGAGACAAGCAGCTTTCATCTCTGTCTGGAGCCACTGATGTTCATATTCTCTCTCTCCTATCCCTGATATCTTTCTACGACTCCACCATTGCCACCTCTGGGAGGATGATTTTATACTTTTATACTTCTTGCATCACACCCCAAACTTTGTTTTCCATTGCACACATTCTAGTAAGCCTCCTTCCAGCATGCTAGTCCTATGGCTAATACAATATTTAAGCCTGCTTCCAGAAAGTCAGTTCTACTGGGAATTTCAGTAAGGGGTTGTTCTAATGCATACCAGTCAGTTTCCCTCTCTGATTCCATTATGCTTAAACTCCTGTCAGAGTTTAAGAAGTGTTTGGACTGTGCACTTAGTCACATGGTCTAAAATTTTGGGTGTACCTGTGTGGTACCAGGAGTTGGACTCGATGATCCTTATGGGTCCCTTCCAACTCGGAATATTCTATGATTCATATTTTCTGTCATGATTTATTCTCCAAAAATTGATTGGATTTTGGATCGATTCTCAGGGCATGACAAATGCTTTCTAGATGTGCAGTAACTTGACCTTCAAAAGGTTGTTTTTTTTTCCATCATCAGTAGCATTACTTGTGCGCCACCAGAGCCGCGCTTTTTGATGCTTTCCAGATGCCTAAATGTCCATTATGTATGGTCTGCGTTATAGAAAAAGATGAGAAAAAACAATAACAATGGCCACGCTTAGTGGATGAGGAAGCTAAAGTTCATTGAAATCAGAAGAAAGGCATTTATTAACCTTGGCAAGATGTGGACCTCACAGACTGATTAATGGATTAAGTAAGATCATACTAGAAGTGTTCGCACAGGATGATCACTGAGATCAGGCTTCTAAAGTCCCAATCTGTTATTTAGCACAAGCCATCTCTCAAGGCTCACATAAAGTTTGTTTGTACCACTTTGGCTTCCTGATTTGTATGGATTAGGGAATGACTGCCTAGACAAAACAGGCACCTGTTCCTGGACAGTCTGACTCATAAAAAAAAAATAGTAATACAGGACATGAAATTCAGCCAGCATAAGGTCTGAATAGCGATTACTGTGGCATTGGGGAGCACTAGATTTTAGGGTTTTCCTTAAAGGAAAAGATTTTATCACTCCAAACCCATTACGCAGCACAAAGTTCAGTTTATTTAGATCTGCTTGCTTCTGCTGAATAGTGTGTAACCAATAATGTACAGCTTCGCTATGTTATAGTCTACCCTAGGATTGGCAGGAAAAGGAAAAAAAAAAAAGTCAGCTAACACTGAAATGAATCAATAATAGCAGAAAGATAAGTGGCACACAGGTTTTTGTCTTAGAAAGATGCTACAGATGAACACAAAACCTGTTTTAACTGCCATAAGGCCAAGAACAGGCGCAACACCCACAGAGGTAAGTGTCTGCAGCAATCTCCTCCCCCAGTTACAGGCCAGCTCTTCTGTTCGGCACACCTCCATAAAAGATCAAAACCATAGGCTAAAAGGTAGCAGCAAGAAATTGGACTTCACATCTCAAAAACACATTGCTAACCAGGCACACCAGCCTGACTTTCTCAAATGTCTTTGAAATGTTTGCCTGGAAGCCAGTGGAGAAAATCTAAGTTTCCCACAGTACAGAAATTTTTAATTATTATTATTTTTCCCCAAAATGTTGTGTTTCAAAGTGCTATGTATAAAAGCCTTAAATCTGGGAATTTGACATTTTAATTTATGTTTAGAAATGTAAGTTATTCAGTAAAATAATGAGATAAGTTCAGACTTGGAACAAAATCGAGGTGCAAGTGACATGTAGCACAAAAGTCCCAAAAGTGCAGGTTTGCCATAAGCTATATCAAAAAAAAAAAAAAGGCAAATGGCAATTTTACACTGAGATCAGGACACAGGAAGCACAGTGAGTGATCATCAGGAGCACATCTCAATCCTGCTTTCATGGCCTCTCGTGACACTAGCTATATAAGTGACTTAAGAAAAAAGTGATTCATCATCCCTCTGTACTGATTTCAGCCTAAACACCTGTATTACATTTCAAAGCAGCTCCAGTTTCTGAGATGATGGGTGGAATCAGTGAATAACACTTGTCTGGTATGTGCTTGCACACTTCAGGAATCTCAACTGATTTTAATCCTTGCTGAACCAAAGGCATTTTAGCTAGCCTTTAATTAACAGATTTATAACTTATGCTATTATTCTATAGAAAAACAAAAAAACTTTTTGACCACACAATCTGTCTTTACTCCTATTTTCAAAGTCCTACTCAATTCCTCATGAGAAAATTTGTATGGGATTTTGGAGCTGTGTAGAGATGTTCCCCTGGCTCCCCTCTCGGGAACGGAGATAGCAGCAAGCTGTCAGCCATGCAGTCCTCTCCTGTCACACGCTACCAGTGCTGACCAGCTCATACTGTATTTTTTGTCACAATGCACTTCCCTATCCATTCATTTCTGTGCTCCATATGTCCATACATTTCGCTCATGTGCCCATAATGCTCAGGTATACAGCATACATAAAACTATGATCTGATTTTTGCTAGACAGTATTTTGGCATTTCACCATTGCTGTGCTAGCTCATGAAACCCAAAACAATATTCTAAAAATAAATCACTTTGTCAGAACAAACCCTTAGTGGGTACATATAAATATACAACCACTCCATAATTATTATCTGGGTTAACAATATTTGTCAGCACTTGTACTGCAGCTACCATGCATAAAGGAATTTCTTGGACTGGAAAAGATGGGCAGAACATGCATCCCTGAAATGCAGGCTATATTCTCTGCTCTCCGAGAGTCCAAAAGGCAGCTGGGACAAACCATCTGAGTTTAACTCCTGTCTACACCTCCCCCCCACACCACTACATGGACAGACAAATACTCCAACCAGCACAAATACACACTAGATTTCAGTTTCAGTTTCCAAAGTGATAGACAATGCCACATAAATTAGTATTCAAAACTGGTGGTAACAGGGAATGTTACCAGTACAACACCAAACATAAATTAGAGATGTTTCAAGAGAGAATCCACAGTTTCTAGCTCCCCCCCCCCGGTGAATCAACAAAGATAGAGCACAGCAAATAAGTTAGCTAAAAGCAAAGTACTCTTCCAGCTCACTGTCAAAACAATAGTGCCTGGATGAATCTTCCTCGCCCTGCTAGATTTTCACCACCAATCAGTACTTCATCATTTTGTCAACATTTGAAGCATTGTCATTTTAAATTATACTATAGTCACAAAGAAAGTACCTGATGTGTCCAAATGATGAACCACCAACTCCTGCCAAAAACAATAAAGCAGGAACACTTATTTTCTGCTGGGTAAACCACTTCATTTCTGCATTACAGAAGAGCTCTTTCAGAGCTGAAAAATAGCATGCTACTGCCATAGAAACATTTGCAGTCCTGAAAAATCTTTCCCCTCCCCTTGCTATGCTCTGCCTTGCTCAACCAGGTTTAAAAATGGGACAGGAGCAGAAACAGCTGGAACTTTTTAATCTGTTTTTTCCAGCACTCCTTCCTAATCATTTGTGATCATTGCATATGTACCTCAAAGGATTGTGTAGTGCCCTATCTGCAGAAATGTTACACATTACACAGACTGTGGAAATAGGCCGGTGCTTGTCTCATCATTCTGCTGAACACTTGAGAGAGGCCTGGAACAGCAGCAGCCCATCAGCTCTTGGATGAAATAAACAACACGTCATTAGAAATAGACTCCGCACCAAGAATGCTTTAAAGTGAGCAATGGGCAAAGGCTGCAGGACACATGCTTGAAGGGCAGGTAAAGAGCAGGATTTTATCAAAGGGCATAAGATCTTAGAGACATATTTTAGGGCTAGATTGAATTTAAAAAAAAAAAAAGAAAAAGAAAGAATGGAAACATTTAATGTCCCTTTACATAAGTGCAAATTGAAATGAAATGCATGAAAATTTGCAAGTGCCAAAGGATTTTACAGGCATTGCTATAGGATTTTATTTCATCCAGGTGGCTTTCTTTATTTTCTGAATATGCAGCATCACCCTGAATTATTTTGTTTTTTAAAACTGCTAAAGTGTTTTTGTTTATTTTTCATGCACTTTTAAGTCACCCTTCACCACACAGCTAGAGATTTTCCATGTGTTGCAAGCAGTTGTTAATTCCAAAGACCTTTGTAGCCTGAATCCTTGCACATGAGCCTGGCAAAAGCACCCACTGAGAAGGGAGCATCCCCTCATCCTACACCCGGATTCCTCACTCAGTTCTGGATGGCTGAAAAAAATCAAGCTGCCTTCGTAGCTTGCTATTTCTACAGCACGTTTTGGCTCCCGATGCTTAATGTATAGGTCAAAGGTTTCTTTCCTTGAGGAGCACTGCCACAAGCTCACATCTTTCTTGGGGAACACCAGTTCAGATATTTGGACAAGTGTATTTTAAATGAAGGAAAGAAAGAGAGAAGAACCCTAACCCTAATTCTAGGCAAAAGCCTAGAATTCAAGATTTTTAAAAAAGCTAATCACGAGAAACATGTTTCCACACAAAACTGGCTATCTGGATTTTGAACAAAGTTGACTTTTTTTTTTTTTTGTTATTTTATGCAATTACTACCTTCTTCCTTCTTGTGACACTAACTTTAGCAGTGAATTTTGTACATGGTCTCTTCCAGCTAGGGCTGTTGAGCATATGATGATCTTTCCTCTCTGTATAAAAACCCAGTGTAGGTAATTTAGAAAATATCTCTGAAGCTCTTTGATAAAGGTCTCATTTTTACCATGCACTCTTGAACATGCTGCATTCAGTCAGCATAGATACCACTAAGTACCATTGAGAAAACATGAAAGCAAGCTATCTAGCAAGCCTGTGCTTGGATTTCAATGTGTTGTGAGGTCTGCGAAGAGATGGTCATGAAAAGCACTTTGTATTTCTGAATAGAAATTTAAGCCACTTAATAAGCAATAATGACTATTGGTTTTGGACATGCCAACAAAAATATAGTATTCTTTCACATGCTTAGGCTCCCTTTTAAAAATCGTGGAGATTTTTTATGACGTTTTGGGACAGCTGAAAGGTGATGACCATTTTAGGATTTAATTAGAAACATATTCAAGTAGTGATATTCCACTTGACAAATGATTTTGTATATTACCTATTAAACCAATTCTTAAGCTAACTCTAAGCATGTTTTCCTGAAAGGCATATTAGTCCCTTACTAAGAAAATATGGAATAAGACAATTCAAACAAAGCCCTTGCAAAACACCAGGTGTAAATATTTTTAGATGAAACACTAAGTGATAGCACTATGTCAATAATCCTTCAGTTCTTAATGTTTATATATTTATTTTTTATTTTGTTTGTATAATCAGGAGATAAGCTATATGAATGAACCAGCTTACATAAAGCTACTTGGGTGGAACACTTCAGCAAAACCTTTGGCTCTTCAGTGGAAGAACTGTTGAATCTAATACAGTTATTTGACCACAGCAATGTCAATTTTAGTCCCTGCACCAATACATGTCCAAATAATCATTTTTTCAACAGTATACTATTCCAAGAACTCAAACTTCCGCTTAGGAGGGTATCGAGAAAGGCTGTTAATTTTGGTGAAATGTTAATGCCATATTAGCAAGGACAGATACTGTAATATATTTTTGGTAATTTTAAGTGAACTAGAAGTGCACTGCCATCTCTTTAGGAGGCTGAATCAATGTAAATCAGAGAAACAGTGACCTCATTTAGATGGATATTTATGCCGACAGCATTGTTAGTACTACTTCTTAAGGAAAGCTCGTGCAAGATTTAAATAAATTTGACTATTACTTCATAGGATTTTCTGTTTCATTGGATGGGATGGCGGAGATGTACTTTTTTTTCTTCCAGACCAAATTCCTCTCTTATTCAAGATCTTAGAATATGTTCTCATGGAAACAAATTTCATCTTGTAAGAGCCTTTTGGGAAAATCAAACTAGAGTCAAATGTCTATGAAAAAGCATTCCTGTTTTTCACTGGCCTCACTGGAAAATAAGACCAAAGTGGCCATGAATTTTCCAAAGGAGATAGTCAAAACTAATAGCCAAGAGTAACTATTGATTTATGTTTTGTATTTGTTGTCTTTTGGAGCATGAATGATCACCTGCAGAGGAAAAAATATTGTCCGCTGCTCAGAATTCATTGTTTTTCTCCTCCATAGCATGAATAGGTGCAATTTTTCTTAAATGAATTTTTAAGAACTGTTAAGCAGAAATTTAACTTTCCCCCTCTAGCTGAATGCATAAATAAGGTTTTCCTGTGAGAAGTCTCCATATACGTAAACAGACAGCAACCTAGTAATAAGCATATCTGTGACTTCCTGAAGTTTGAATGCATTACCAAACTTTCTCTCTATATTTTTCATTTTCTAAATTTAAAGGTTTTTTATATATAAACAAGTAAAATATTAGGTTTTTTAAGACTGATAAAGATTTCCATAGAGAACAACTTTTGATACAGAAGCCTAATTTGAGAAATTTCTGATCAGGTTTAAACAATTCTCCATTAACAGATTCTTTTGCATTCAAATACAAATACAATGTCACTTTCAATGCCACCAGAACTGATTGCAACTCAGCAGGAAGAAACAAAAATGTCATAATACCTATTGGCTTGCTTGGGGAAAAAAAAAGTCATACCAAGTTCAGTATATATTTATAGCTAATAAAAATACAGTCTTCTAGACCAGCACCTTAACCTTCCATGATCATTTAAGGATAAAGACCTTCCAGTCAAACAAATGTATCAAGGGGTAATACAAAGAAGTTAACCCTATATGGCACTTAGTTTCCCTCTCAGTATCCATTCATCTTTTGCAAAAGTATAATTTCCAGACATTAGGTATGATAAGAAGAGAAGAGACAGAATTTTGCACTTTGACTCCTCAAGCTGTTCTAGTGATTTCATTATTTTTAAAAGATTAAATATTTCAGCCTAATATCTCATTAGAATTTGTCCATAAATCAAAATACATTGTGCCCCTCTCTGAAAAATTAGAGGCCCCTTTATCACCTCCCCTTTTTGTCAATGACAAACTATTCACATAATAGCAATCAAATTCCTTCTAAGTTGTCGTATTGATAAATTAAATAAACTGAGTTGGTTGGGTCTATCAGTACAAAGACTTTTCTCTAGCTCTGAAATTATCAATGCAGGTCTTTTTTTCTTCTTGGATCTTTTAACTTTTTTTTCTTCCCCAAATGTGGCTATCAAAGCCAGAATGAGCATTTCACTGTCCAGCCACTATCAGAGTATTAAGACATGCAATGATTTTATATTTTGCTGTGCCTCTTACATAGCGGAGAGGATGAATGCTGCAACAAGCCTGAAAGGAAAATTCCAGAGTTCATAAATATTAAGCAGTATTAAAGCAGTGCAGGAGAGTGCACAGTATTTCAAATTTAAGCCCCACTAGAATTCACTCCATTTTTAGTGTCTTTCCCTACCTTTCTCACTTTCCACGTTCACCTTAGTTTGTGTATCAGGGATCTGCATTACAAAATGCTTGGTCTGGCTTACCAGGCAATTTATGCAGACTACTTTTGAGGGGGAGGGGAAGAAAGAAAGAAAAAAATGAGCACAGTGAAATTTAAGTTTCAAATTCTAATTCAAGTAATGCCTGCCAGCTAGTCCATTAACATTTTCAAACTTGACAAGGTGCTCGTGCTTTTACAGAGCACTAGGATTGATTTAACTCTGTAGACTGGACTGGTATTCACAATTCACTCAAATTCATTCTACAGGTACAACTGGCACGCTAGATTTAGTATCTTCAGATAAAAGCAGAGAGCAAACGATTTTTATTGTTGCTATAACCATTACACCACTGTCATTTTTTTTATTACAACCCTGTCTACTTAGCTGAGGAGCAGAGTTTATAGAGAAGAATAATGGGATTCTCGCTCATGACCGAGTGGACTTGCCTTTAAAGTGTTAATACGTCTGTACAAAAGTGATGTAAAATGGAATATCCTTCATTTTTGTGTTCAGAAGGCCTTTGGAACCAAAAGACCAGGGGTATTCACAAGCTATAAATATGAAGAGGTTTTAAAAGCCTCAGAAGTACCTACAGACAGGTGGTTAGAGTAATCTGAGTTGGGCAGTCACCACTGGAGGGTCAGCAAAGCAGCACAATGCATTATTCCCATCCCCTTCTTAAACTGTAGGGCAAGTCCTTTCTTGCTATAAATTGTCACAAGGTGTTTACCAGCCATTAACTTAAAAGTGGCTCTAATTTCTCAGCTTGTAATTAGGGATGCTGACTAAACCTGATCAGGCATCATCCTGTCAGCTGTGTCATATTAGTGATGCAAGGCACCTCTCCCTCTCTCCCAGTCATGACAATTCATTAGTTCTGCTGTTGGAGAGCAGCTGTACCATTTGAGATGCAATTTATTCAGATTCCCTCAAAATTGTTGCTGAAACATGGGAAGATAAGTGATTTGATGAGGTTATGTATTTACTGTCAGATAACATTATGGGTTGGATGTGTGGCTAGAAATGATAGGAGATTGTTTTGTCAGAAATATTGGCCTTTTTAAGGCAAAAGATTAAGGTAGATGAGGGAAAGGACAAAATGCTTTAACATGTCAGGCATGTCACACTGTTATCTGTAAAACACTCCCCAAAAAAATATCCTGTCAGGATCATAAAAGTTTTACCTTCGTCCCAGTTTACTGACATATTTTGTAAAGCATCTAGTTTAGTAATAAACATAAGCAAAACCATATTTGTTCAAAATAAGAAAATATACAATGTTCTGCTTGATTAGCAAGTGGGGCGTGTGCATGTAACGCGTGAATTTCGAACTAACTTAAATGCCAAACCAAAAATGATGAATCGAGAACTTAAGTATTTAACTTGTGCTCTGAGAAATAACATCAACTTACCTCCTCTGAGTAGACCTGAAACAAATCCTCAGTGCTTAGAAAATCCCTAACTTTAACTCGTGGGTGTTTTTTAACCCCAGCAGCAGCCCTCACTGAGGTACATGGCAAGGTAAAGCCAGCTCAGTCAGAAAGCCGGTTCTCCTAACCATCTCACTTTCATGAATATTCAGTTTCCAAATTCAAATTAAAAATGTACCCAGATAATAGACTTTGGGGGTCAGACCCTAAAGGTCCTTTGGCTGCTATTCCGTCTTTGACAGTAGCCAAGGGAGGGTGCCAGGGAGGAGGAGCACAAGAACAGGGTAAGCATACAATCATACCTGCCAGGAAAATCATTCAGCTTGCATCAGTCTGAAGCTAAGGAGCTCCTTGAGCTTCAGGTGGTGTTTTTGCATTTAATGGCTCTCAGTCAATTTTTCTTCTGGGAAAACGACTGTTATTCACGTAATTTTGCTTCATGAAGAGAACATATTTCATTGAAAGTTGCTTCCTTGTGTTCACTTTGAACTCTGGAAATATTTACGGTGGCCAACTTTGTTCCTGTACAAAAAACCAACAGGGAACACGTCACACATGACAGACATCAGTAGAAATTCAATGTCGCTTATTAATGCACTTGAGAGATTTTCAAATATACATTTCCCATGAAAAGTCAAAAGAGGTCTACCTTCCTCAGTTGCTGTCTCAGTGACAGTTTTTACCTGTAGTAAACTATACATTTAAGTACCATTTCAGATATTTACTCAGATCTGAAGTAAGAAATTATTCCAGATTATTTCTTGCATTTCTTTCATAGTATATACATTCTGACTTGCTTCTGATGCCTGTGATTAACTAACTCCAGATACTCGGTTGCTTACAATGGCAATTTTTCATATGGATTTGACTTAGACATTTCACCAGCTTTAGCATCCAAATATTGGATGCTATCAGTGTACACATTGAGTACAGCAATATATTTTCCCAACCACAAAATGTCATCAACACTGACAACCCCGTCATGGTCTTAAATCCAATATCCTGTGGCCTCACTGACTTCTGCATTTTAATTTGCTATCCCAGTGCACAGTAATTTCTGGTTATCTGTGTCATAGTCTTAAGCACATCTCAAGATGAAATGTTGGCAGGTTGTCATGTTTGTTAAGAACAGGTGCTCTGACTACGGGTTGTTTTTTTATTATTTTATTTTTTTTCCTTTCTCTAGCTACACTTTGAAATTGGGTACTCTGCATGTGGAAGTAACCTCTGGCCATCCGCAACATGTAGATCCTTTTATCCTCAATTTATACATACGTGCACAAACATTAATTTTAATCAGGAAAAGCTAAAATGAAATACCAGTGAAGGAAGACTTGTTAGGCATGACATTTCATTTATAGATATAGCTGAGAAGATTAACGTCTGAGCCAGCAGCCTGTCCTTTACTACCTTCAGCTACCCAGAAATGAAACGTCACATATGACAACTCATTCCTCACTGCTTCTGAGAAATTCTCACTGCCATTTCTTTCTGTCTCCCTAGACTCTATCTTCCTACACAATAATATTAATTAAACAACAAATCCAGAGAGTTCTAAAGAAGGAAACGTGCACAATTGCTTTCAGGGCATGCATATATTTATATATTTTATTCAGATTAATGTTTTAAATGTCTTTAATGTGTGACTTACATGAAATAAGGTTAGTTCCTTGGGACTCTGCTTCTGGAAAAACTTCAGAACAAATGAACGTACCTATAAACAAACACACTTGGGCAGCAGGACAAGAGAAAGAGAAGAGAAAGAGAAAATGGGAGAAGAGGAAGAATATAGGTGGAAGCCCAAGGAGATTTGTTTGCAGACATCAATGCCAGAATGATTACTCTACAACTGAGTTAGGAACTAATCTGAGTCCAGGGTCCCTTTTATTCTCATAGCTTTCTATTCACACTGTTAAATTAACTTCTTACTACTAACATGGAGTACAAAAATAAACTTTCCAAAGGAAAAAATGAATTATATATAATGCAGAACACATGGAAGTGAAGAAAAAATCATTTTATTTTAATGTCTGTTTAAACAGGGTGATATCTTCTAATTTTTCAGGTGAGTCTAACTGATCAAAAACACATTGTCCAAATTCCCTAATACATAGCCATATCCTAACAGCTTTTATTCAAGCAATAGGTTAGAAGGAAAGCAAACCTTAAGTAGATTTCTATGAGTCAAAATTAAAATATAGACAAAATAAAGTAATGTAATAATGCTTGTGTGTGATGCAGAAAAGGAAAAATGAAAATGTTTTTTCCCATGAATGTAGATAGATGCATCACAATAGTTTTAGTACTGTTTTATATTTACAATAACAACCTTTCTGTAAGTGCAGAATTCAAACGAATTTTTACAAAAAAACTAGCAAAAGGATATTTTGCATGTCCTAGATGATCCACAGGGATTACAGTAATTCTATATCAACACAGTGCTATCCCAGTAATCAGAGCATCTCCCTGGCTTCACAGGTGCATTGCACACACAGTAAGATTGGCAGGCAAAACAAAACAACATTATTACTCATATAGATGATTTGCATCACTTATGACACTTATGAAATTCAGAGGTGCTGGTTATATTTGTTCAGGCCCTATTTGAAGGCACTGTCCAAAAGGCAGCAAGAAAATCCAGCTTATTCAAATATTACTCATTAGCACAACACAGCAAATAGGCAGCTACCCCTGCCTTCATCAAATGATATTTCTAACAGCATTTTATCTAAATATTTCACTAAACATATTGTTCAGCTGCTTAGCACGCGTTAGTAACATAAGACAACTTGACATCTCTTACATTTTTCATGAGGGGTAGTTTCACACAAGTCTAGCTAGACTTAGGAAAGCATTATTATAGAAAAATCACTGGAGAATGAATTGTTTACAGCGACAATGGGTTTCTTGAGCTTTTCTGTCTGAGAAGATGCATTGGCTGTGATCACCAGGTATTTTAGCACAGAGCTTTTTCTTTCCCCACTCAAGTACATTCTTTCTGGAACTCCGAAATGTCAGGCAATTGGCAGATACACTTTACATTTGCCTCATTTCTTCCTACCGAAATTGTCTTTGCTAACAAAAGAGAAACTCAAAGCCAGTTTTTCCCACTAGGAGTATTTGTCATCTCTTCATGTTCATTGTGTTTGGAAAATTCAGGGTAAAGACTCTGACTGACACCCAGGTTGCTTTGCCATGAAAATCTCATAGCTTATTTGCAATGCCTATCATGCTGAGCAGAAAAACAGGTGCTTGTGCTGAAATAGAGGGTGTGTGTGTACAGGAGTCAACATCTCTCTATAGAATTAGAGAGAAGAAAAATGGTGATTCTAAGGAAGCACTGTTGACACTGGGAAACCATAAGACAACACTTTAAAGAAAATTAATTACTAATATTGCCCACTATTAAATCTTCTACCATAGTATTAACACAGCAAAAGCATGTGATGAAGTAATGCTTTTGAATATCCTATTTCTGCAGCAATTTTAGTATATAGGCAACATTTAACTAATTTTCAGGGGACATGATCTAGATGGACCAGCACATTTTCAAAAGTCAGACTAACACCAACAAGGTCTGATATTAGATAGCAGAAAGCTTAAAAAGCCAGCTTTTTGGGTAGTTGTCTAGCTTGCAGGGAGATTTCCTGTCCACACATTTTTAGACATCGATAAATTCGTGGAGGGACTTATTTTTAGGTTTTAACTAAAATGGACTTCTGCTCTGCTGAAGAAAGACAAATACACACCAAATTTTACGCCTGTTAGATATTGAACTGTATTTACACACTCTAGGAAACACTTAAATATTATTGGGAAAAAAAATAAAGCCTTCTGCTCTGAAATTAGTGCCAGGCAATGTGCTGCTATTGCAGCCGACACCTGCCAAGCCCATCTTCATGTATTCCACTGCATGAGCATGGGACCAATACCATGGTCTAAGGGTATAGGTCAAGGTCACAATTCTATGCATCCAGTCTGAGTTATCACCATGCGTTAAGAAGCAGCTAAGTTCATGCCTTTCTATGATGTTATAATCTCAGCAACATTTGAAATTTAGAGGCTGTGAGAGTCCTGAGGAATTTTTACTGTTTTGGAAGAATAAATCAAGATTACACTAATTTTCTGCACACACATACCCCACCCCTTAACAAGCTTGTAACTGCTTCCATGCACTAAACATTAACCTCGGGACTTCAAGAACAGTCACTACGCCAACACATCAAAAGAAATAGAAAATCTATAGAATGGGAAATTTACTATGATTTGAAGACCTTGCATCAAGACACCCTCATCAAAAAAGGCAAATGCAATTATTTAAAACTTACTTCCGTGCAACGTCATCTTTGCAACTCCGAGATTCCATTTTTAATCACACTGCAGACCAACTCCTTCCTCTCTCTCTCAAGCAAGCAATTAGTCACCACTTACTTCTATTATTTACTTCTAAAAGGGGAAAAGCTCACCTTCAACTTTTATCCCTAAGCCATGCTGAGACACTTTTAAAGTTATCCAGTTACAAACTGGGTTATTTCTACAGCTTCTTTCATGTAAGAATTGTAAAGAACTTCAATAAACAATTCCATTTAAAATGGCTAATCAAGCCATCAAGTCTTATAAGATGCAGATGTTCTTCTCATTCCTGCTGTAGACTTGCTGAGCAATTGCGGGGAAATTATTTCAGTTCATTGTGCTTTGTTATCAGTTTAATGAATAGAGAACCAATAATTCCTTTCTCTGACCTTTTGTAACACTTGCTCTGAAGCCTATTGTAAATTTTACTGTGCACATACTGTCTCTTATTATGTATAAATTTGGTATTTATTAAAATAATAAATTTATTAAAATAAAACCTTGATTTCAGTTGGGACCTCAAACAACAACTATAGAAGAAATAACTAGTATACAGGCATTTCAGCTGGAAAAAATGATTATGCTATTTTTTCCTCCTAAAATACAATGCTTCAGCAGTGAAGTTAAGATGAACAATCTAACACACATTTTCATTCCCTGCTTTGTAATGCCACATCATCTTGCAGCTATCCAATATTAAATGGGGAAATCTCTCCCCTAATACAAGATATTACTTCTAGCAACCAAGGTAACATTGATTAACTCATGCATCCTTTCTAAGCCCTTAAAATTTTATAGGCTATGCAAGTTATTTTTAATACAATCCTGAATAAAGGGACTTGTGATATATGAATATTACCAAGCCTTTAAAACAAAGCCTGTAGTGAGTGAATATTAAATGTGGTCTACTATTACATCAGAAAAGATATGCTTAAAAAAATAATTAAAAAAACGCCACAGGCAGAAGGACTGTCTACTTAATCCAGAGACATAAAATCAAAGGGAATATTAGAAATGAAAGTAAAGTTTCCTATCTGTGCTTAGAGATGCACAGCACAATTTCAGACAGATGACAATATTCATGGATAGGCTGCTAGAGACAATTTTTTGATGCTTTCCCTTTCTGATTATTTGGGTGCTAATGGTAAATACTAGTGTTTTCTAGGATCAGTCAAATTATTCTCAGAACAAATTTTCACCATGGACAGTATTTGATATACATCAAGGAATGAACAAGGCTGATGGTATGCCCTAGATTAATCTGTTGTCTTTGTGCAATTAATTTTACTGTATTACAGGCTCAGCATTATACAGAAGGCCACTGGAGAGCTACAGACATGGTGGTAAATTCCAATGGATTATATGTTTGGCTTTGCACTGCTGGAGGAAAAAAAAAAAAAAGATCATCTCAACAGAAGTCATGTCCTAATTTCACAAGTAATCAGGATTGGAGAAGTCACTGTTTCTGAAAGTAGTCTTTTTCCTGCCCTACACTTTTAGGGTAAATAAGGAAAATTTTCTTTCTTTCCTCCCCCTCTTTCACATAAGATAGACTAATTTTCCTCATTTCCTACAATGTTCCTGTTTGCACCCTTCACTGAATTTAGGCTTCCTAGATACGAAAGGCTTTCTGAGCACATCCACAGCTGTCAGAACATGAAAACAGCTTCAGTATTTTTTTTTAATTTACTGTAAATTAATAATAAATAAATTAATAAATTAAATTAATTTACAGTAATTTAAAGTAAAATATTTTTAAATTCATTTTTTAAAAATTGTTTAATAGGTAGAAATCTTTTCTATGGTTGTTTTTGTTAAGGATAAAATAATAGATAAATATTAAAAAAAAATAGACCAAAAGGGACAGATAGGTTGCAGTGCTTGCTATGACAATGATGGCTTGTACCACGCAATTTCTAAATGCGGGTTTCCAGTGCATAGTGCTTTAAAACTTTGTTTTAAATTCCCCAAAACTGAAGTTTCACTGAAAAGTTAACTATTTTTGTTGTAACCAGCCAGATAGAGTTTTGAGAGGAGAGAAAATGGATTTGAATTTGAGGAACTTCTAATTCTCTGAGATAACACTTTTGCATTTCTAATATTTAGTTTTGAAAATTAAGGGTTTTTTTTTTGTTATATGAGTATTTCAAAGTTTGTCTACAATCACATTGTAGCTTAGAAACCTATTAGAAAGGCTTAGTCTTTTTGATATTTTAGTATAATAAAGTTCATTAATGTAACAGTAGTGAGTCACCTAGCTTTATATGACTACTCAGTGTCCTCAGTACCAGTCTCCAACAGACTGCAGAATAATAAAATTCATAAGCTGGAAAGATCTGCAAATTATCAAAACAAAAATATCAAGGACAGTTTCTACAGAGTTGAAAATATAAAACATAATATAAGCTTGTCTTTTGGAAAAAAATAATAAAAACAAGCTAATGAATTTGAGATGAAAAATCTTTATTCAAAGACGAGACACTGGGGAACTAATATATCTGCTTACATCTATACATTTCTGTTATTAGTTACATAAATAAATTGCAGTCCATATTAATGCTAGATCCCCTATATCAGGCAAAATGTAAAGATCATGCAAATTAGAAATTGCCCAGAGTAAAACAAATCTATATATTTAAAACCATGTTGCCACCTAGGGAAAAGTCATGCAAGCATCTCTATCTCCACATATTCCACCCACCTTGACTAGCTCTTCTCTTCTCTACCTGAAACACTTCTTGTCTAATGAATTTCTAAGAGGTAAAAACAACAAAAAAATCCACTGGATAAATTGTGAAGCACACATTTATATTCCAGCTAATTAAGGGAAACATCCTCTACCAATATTAAGGAGTAGCAAGTAAACAGTTGAAGTAAACAGATCTTTTATTTAGGCTGGCTGCCATGGTAAATGCAAAGACCTGGGAGACATGAGCATGGGCAGAAGAGGGCTCAGAATACATGAAAGAACTTCAGCTTTCAGGTACGAACCCATGGAAGCCTTCAGGAAAAACACCACCCCACACAGCCAAAGATGTAAATTAGTAGACAACTAAGCAAATTAGGGGGAAAAAAACTAGTACATTGGGAACACAGTGGCCAGAGAGAAAAGGTCTCCTGAAAACAGTTTTTTGGCAAAAGGAAGATGTTATGAAAGCAAGCAAGAAAATAGCTGATGTGGAGATTGACAGCTAATTAGACAAACTTGTAAATCGATGTGACGGCAAAGAATGTTATTGTGATTTTACACCGTATTAATAAAGATTTCATTCTGTGGACAGAGCTAATTAAATGTCTTCCATTGAATGGTGTTGGGCCCAAATTTACCATATGTACAAGCCTGACACAACCCAGAAAGATACAAACTGGAAGGAGTTCTGGGCAGAGGGAGTAGGGAGGAAAAAAAAAAATGAAAAAAGCGTTGCCAAGTATATGTGAAGAAACATTTGAACAAAAAATTAATGAGGGAATTGGACAAGATGACTTCCTGATGTCCCTTCCCACCTCAACCATTCTTATTCCACAATTGTGCAATTGTTCAGATGGTTTAAGACACAAATAATGTAAATCACAGGTGAGACAGTCTATTTAACACACTAGAGAAACAGTATTTCACATAGGAGTAAAACAGACTGGGAAAAACAAAGATGATATTTGTATGAATTAATGCAATACGTATAAAGGAGCGTGTATCAGTGAGGTTGGTTCCATTCTACGACTTGAGAGATATTCGATTTGATTGCCTGAAAACCAGACTCCAATTCAGAAATCTGTTCTTGCTGGAACATTTCTGGGAAAATCCATAAAGTTTTTTTTCTTCACATCTAACCTCTGCTCATAACTGACTCCTATAACCACAGTGGTCTGATTATAATGCAAACACTATAAACCAAAAACATCTGTCTCAGGAAATGACACAAGCACACAGTTGGGAATCACACTGAATTTTCACAGCAAGTTTAATTGTTACTTTTACCTTCTATCCATACCTTGCCCTGTCTCTCTATATTGGGTGAGGAAAGGAATTAATCTGCTAAGGCAGCATTGTATGCACTGGAGGAAAACAAAAACATTCCCACACAGAAGCCTGTTTTGTTCCTAGTTTTCTTAGGGAAAGAATATCACAGCTTCTTGCATTTTGAAGAAAATAGAGACAAAACAGAAGATAACTTCATTATCTATTTCGTTATTGGACATGATTATTAAATATTTATCTTTTGGGGATCTTGCTGAGCAGGTTGTCTTGGCAATAGTCCCCTCATTTTCCTGTCTACCTGCTCTTCAGTTTCCACAGATTTCTTTCTCAATTTTGCATTTTCTTTGTTTTAGCCATGGCTTCTTCCCTGTAAATAATCACAGTCACAAATATGCTATGTATGCTGAAATACATACATGTTGATATACATAATTTTTAAATATGCATATAGAATTTCAACTTGACAGTTCTCAGTATCATTTCTTTGGCTTAGAGATTTGGACCTGACCCCTGACAGCCAATGATGATTTCAACTTAACGTGTAATAATCTTTGCTCTGACAAGCTTAAGAAAACACAGGAGGTCTTCATAGTTCTTATGGAGTGCACTTAGCCAATTTAGCTGCCTAATGACCAAGTCATCTGTAAAGAGAGGGTATTCAGGTAACATGGGTGGCATCAGTGCCTACATCTACATCCATTGAAGCCACCTTTGTTTAGCTAATACTAAACTGTTTCCAATAGAACTGCTTAGATTTTGCTCGACTGCACGCAAATTTCCATGATCCATCCTGAGACATAAGAAAAACATACGTAAAGCTAAAATGATACCAGATGACAATCTTATTTATAATGATGGCTGCAGCATTGTGCGCCAATATTAAGAAACTAATTTTTCACTCTATTTCCCTCCTGCAATTTTTTGAGATTTAACTGATCATTCCTCAGCTGTAATTTTGAGCTCCACTGAACTGTTGTGGCTGTTCCATTTAAATAAATAAATAATTTTTAAGAGTGTGAACTGAAGTCTTTCTGCCGCAGCTGAATGGTGCAATTCATTGCATTCTAACCTTACCAGCATTCCTCAAGTGGTGACTTAGTATCTTTGTTGGGAAAAACAAGGATATCAACACTAACCCTGTTTCTTTTTCCCTGATTAAAAACAAGAACAAAAAAAGAACATCAACAAAAAAAACGCCAGTCATCATAGTGAACAGAAAACCAGGATGCATGCATGGGTATATATTATTCTACGTCTGTATATATTATGTACACATCTGTGTGCATGCAAGACTTGTATCTTAGCTATTCATACTTCAAACAACATTCTTGTGTGAATATGATTAAAAACAAAATTTGGGAACAGGAAGAAGTGTCTAGTCTTTCTCTGCTATAACTGCTTTGCAATCTTACACAGATTGTCCATTTTTCCTAAAAGATGGACAAACACAATTTTAAGTTTTCTGAGATTCTTTAACGTAGGTAGCTACAAAAAGACAAGCCATATCATAAATCACTGTTGTTTAGTGGTTTTTGTACCTCAACCTATAAAATTAGTTATTTGTGAAGAGGATATTACTAGAACCAACTCATGCCAAATTACTAATTTTAAAAATATCATTGCAAATGGATAATGTGATGGTTGAAAAAAAAAATCATTCCAAGCAGTAATTAACCAGTTTTTGCAGTAAGAACCAAATAACAATTACAATAATACTAACAGTAAAAGTAAAGAATTAAAGAAAGTCAGCACTATTTGGAATTGGAAAGCTTAGACCTCTGGTTTTCTTTAGTACAGTCTCGTTTGTTTTTGGTTTAAATCCCGTCCTGCCCTACAGTAGACCACAATGAATATCTCACCAAGGGTCACTAAGCAAGGACACAAACTGGTGTACCTCACATGTTGGCAGCAGCTTGGAGCTGTCACACAGCAAGGAATGGAATTCTGTACTCCCTTCCTCGTGATGTACTGTAGAGATTTATAGATTGCAAAGCTGCACCAAGCTCCAGCCAAGTTTTTTTTTTTTTTTTTTTTTTTTTTTTCCCCCTAAACAGAAAAGCCCCCAAGTACTAATATATAGAACCCACCTACCACTGTTTAAAACAATAGTTTTAGATTAGGAAAAGCACCACAGGAAACAAAAGCATTATAATAGCATGGGATACAATGGAATGATAGTAATAGAATGTGAGAGGTTTACAGAAATGTGAGGAATACATACCAAGATAGATATTAAAAAAAATATGTTGGAGCAGCAAATAAATTAATTCCTCTGTGGAGCTGTACTAATTTCCAATGTGTGTCACCCCCTCCTTCCCTCCCTCTCCCTGCAAGTTATATTGTTCTGGGAGGCTGACAACATTTTAAACATACATGACATGTTCTAGCTGTTCTCAGCAGAAGACCTATTACATCTTATATTCCTTCAACATTATAATTTAATTAGTGTGGAAGCTATGTACACAAGCTGCATTTATTAAAAAATATAAATCAAAGTGTCTAATGCAAGTTATTGATATTTTCATCTCAGTTTTTCTGTACTGGTCCTCATAAAAATAATTTTAGTTTTGACAGCCTGACTTCCAGATTTTTATATCGTAGTTCTCAGTAGAACATGATCGTGCATTTACATGTTAACCTTTACATAAATTTTCTTTTAGAAAATGTATTTGATGCCAATTCATGCATGTGCATATTTTGAGGATTATATTTTTAAATTTCAATCATTTTGTCCATTTTCTTTAAAAGAAAGGGTTAGAGACTTTCCAGAAGGAAGATGAAGACAATCACTATTAAAGAATCTTAAATTACCAAACAAGTTATTCAAGTAAAACTATTAATACACCTCTCAGCATTAACCCACTTCGCTGCACACTCTCCACCAATGAGCTGCACACTTGCTTGAAAACCACATACATTTACATCTCACTAACCTCTAGCTATGATGCAAATTAGTTAAGTCACAGTATGATGCACAGCAGTTGATATACATACCACAGCATGGCAATGTGGTGTGTATATACATATGTACACAACAATAACACATGCACATAAGCTCAGAGATACTATACGTATTCCTGATAGTTGCCTGAAGAAAGAGGTGCCTACAGTTTTGTGCTCCTGAAAATGCCAGAACTATTGTCCTGAACATTAAAGTCTTAGTTGGCCAACATAAACATTCCAGGGATTTAATATATACAATATTTTGAAGTAATTATAACATCTATCTAAGCAGTCCATATTCAGCTAGCTAACTGTATTTGTCAAAGATATTTATGTATCACCAGCAATACCTAGTCATTATAGTACCTAGTCATTATAGAGAAATGATTACAGGAAAGAATCTAAATCACCGTTACAGCAATCTCAAAGTACAATATTGTAATTACAATTTGAATTTCAAATACAGAACACAGGGAGCAATGCATCTCTTTGGGACATAACTTTTGCTAGTCCTACTGCCTTCAATTTTTATGTTTTCTATTAGAAAATGGTATTCTCCATTATTTTTTCCTATTTCATTGATACTCTGCAAATCCATTTCTATAGAGATGATATACTACACTATGAATATATTTACATTTACTCTAAATATTTAAAGAGAAAAAGCCAGGATATATAGCATAAAAGTTATTTCTAAGCTAATCCATGTTTGCATTTTATTTGCGCACTCCATGGCTGAAAAATTAGTGGAGAAATAAATCACCAACACTCTTTGACCAAATCTGGAGACCGTGTTGGTTTGCCTGAAATATCTCAGATGATCCTTACCAATAAAAAGAAATAGGCCTGGTCTAACAGAAGACCTCTCAGTCCCCCTGGCAGTGCTGGAGCACCACAGTGGGGCCCAGAGGAAGGTAGCTGGGCAGCAGCGACTGATGTGGAAGAAGTCAGTCTTTGCCAGAGCAGCCTGGATCTCCTTGGCTTCCCCACCAGTGATGGAGGACCTTGGTTCGAAACCATTTTTTTTTTCTTTTTTGCTTATTGAGAAGGAAACAAAGAATGAGACGTGTCTGAAAAGAAACAGTAACATTAGTGTCTCCATTCAGGTTATGGTATGAAAATAGTTTACATCATTTTTCATTTACTTGGACGTTTGAGTAATACATGCTCGCTTTGAGTTAGTATTCTGCCAGTTCACCATGGCTGACTGTGAGGATGTATACGCTAGTTACAATACAACTGCTAATCCTGCTCAATTAAGTTCAAGACTTTCAAGTTTACTGAGTTTCAAAAAACAGTCTTAAAGTCCTGCCTCATTCAAATCAATTTACAAAGTAAGTTTACAGACACACAGAGAGAATCCAGGTTATATGAGGGATCTGTAGGAAACTATTTAGCAAGTAAACAGTAGCTCCCTATACAAAACTATACTAATTGTTGTCATCTTCTGGAAATGTTTTAACTGCTTTTTGCGTTGCATAACTTGAATGCCATTGACTCAAATGACAGATTAACAACCGGCATTAATTGGAGCACAAATTGCAAGGGCTTGATGAAATAGAGACATATGTTCTTTATACCCTACTCTGCAGACTGCAGGTTTTAATATGCTGAGGATAGAGTTGCTCCTTCTCTGTCTGGATATTTAAGAAGATTGGTGGGAGCATTCTCTAAACAAGTGCAGGCGGGTGGGGGCATATGGGTGATTTACACTCAGCAACTGAGCAACTGAAATTGGTATTTTTAACTTCTGAAGAACAGAAGAAAGGGCCCGAGGGCTTCCCTGTTCTGCCATCAATTCTTGGTTTTGGTGGGCTAAACTTCAGTTAAAATAGTAGGGGAAGTTTTGTACCTAAGCTCTTAACCAAGATAAATTCAAATCCCAGCTCTCAAGAAAGACCGGAGTCTTTTCCTCTTGAATTAAGATTTGCTTGAAATAAAGTGTGTTTATGGCCAGGAAAAATGAGTGCTCAAATACAACAAAGAATGCTGCTCTAACGAACAAAGCTGTTTTTCAGCACTCGGTTCATAATTTCATCTAGCCTGACCACTGCACAGAAGTAGCAAATGCAATGATCAAATCAGTCCTCTGCAATCACAGCAGTAGCATTAAGTAACATCTTTAAAAGCTGGTTGGCCACTACTGTCTTGGCTAGCAGGATTTCTTCTCCCACAAAACTTTTTCAAAGGCATGCACTGGAGTCTCAGTCTCCTGACAGGCAATCATGTAATATCCAGGTTAATTTTTTTTTTTTTCTCCCCACAGCCTGTTTGTTCTCAGTTAGAGAATAAAGTTGCTAAATAAAGAATGCATCTCAAACAGTTCATTATTTATTCTTGGAGAAGCGAAACTCGAAATAAAACCGAGGCTCCCCATGTTGGGAAGCAAAGGAGGGCCACCATCCTGCCACGGAAATGTCTACTTTAAGTTACAAACAGTTTTTCCAGCATGATGTTAACAATTTCAAGTGTTGAGAACACAGGTTTAAGTTAGAATTCCCTAAAGCTTGTAAGTTTCAGAATGCGGACATAAAGCCCGAGAATTGGTTTTCAGTCCAAATTTCAGAGTATTCAGGCTATTGCTGCAGCAGACAATCCATCAAATCACAAGAGACTCTTCTCACTTCTGAATAGGAATATTTATCTAGGGAAAATGACTTAGTCCTCATGACAGTTTTATTATTCCAATTTCATTTTTCTCATAGCAACATATCAGCCTTTCTAATTAACAGACAAGCAAGCAATTCAATTTCTCCAGTTTAAGGCACACATGTTACTGAGATCTGTTCGAGGCTTCCAGGCATTCTCTGTTCTGCCAGTTTTCCAAGTTTTTCCCCTGAATTTAAGAAACTTCATTTCTCTTTTTTTTTTTTCTTTTTGGATTTTAAATACACACTACTGACTGTTCTCTGACTAGTTATATTTACATTTTTTTCTCTCACCTCTTCAGAGGGAATTTTTACTGCCCATAAACAGACAGATTCTTTCACTAGTATTGTCTCATTTCTTGCTAATTGAACTCAAAGGATGCCTCCTGATGCTATTCCCAAATCTTCAAAAGTCTTTCCAATCAGACTTAGTAGCTTTTAGTTAGAATTAGCAGTATTGTCAGTAACTGCATAACGCTTCTTATTATTCCAACTGTCCTTTTTTCAAAAACTCCACATGCAAATATGGTGAAGGAAACAATAATTTCCTCTTCATTAAAACCCAGGCAGCACATGCATTCCTGCACACTATTAGTAATCCAGTCAGGGCTTCAACAGGGAGGTAATAATTGCATAATGCATAGATGTCGAATCCTACATCTGTTTGATCTTCTACAAGTGTTCTGTAGTCAAACCATACCTGCAGCACATCTAAGAACTGATACAAATTGCTTGTGCTTTGCATAACCAGTGTGCCTATGTTCAGCTCACAGCATCCAGCACAGTGCAGCACACATGTGTATGACCTCGGGTTTATTGGAGTTCAGCTATATGATGCACATCAGCATTTCTTTCTGGCATTCCCCAATTACACGAGCCTGAGCTTTTGCCATCGTGGCCAGGCACTTTCCCTGCACTCTTGATATCACTAACTTGTGACATTAAGTTATACAAGTAACACTTTGCTGCTTGAAGAATAATTTTACTGCCTCACCTGCATTTTGTTTCCACACACCCCGATTCCCTTCAATTTTCCTGAATAACTTGCAATAAAGTACTGGACACAGACTCAGAAAAACAACTGGGATGCATACATCAGAAATGGCACTTTTGATATAATGACAGCAGTAATAAACTTTGGTATTTTTCATTGCCTTAAGTACAAAACATTAATCAAAGATTAATTAATATAAGTTTGCCAAACTACCAGTTGGACGAGATTACATTTCTGATTTTATTATAAGTCTGTTTAATAAGTAACATATCAATTACCACTGTGCAATTCAAAAACAACTTGGTTTCAAAAATGTCAGACCAGTACATTAGACTGTAAGAGGTTTTGATGCATGTTTTCTTGCCTGGAATAGGATTTCTCAACTCCAAATTCTGTTCTATATGATACAATAGCGTATTACTTCCCCCAAAACACACAAGTGCCTATTCAATTTTAGACAAACTATGGAAATACCATATTTTACAGCAAAATAGTCAAGACAGAGAATCACAGAATATCCTGAGTTGGTAGGGACCCACAAGAATCACTGAGGTCAACTGCTGGGCCTCCACAGAGGACCACCCAAACATCAGACAATGTATCTATCTGTGTGTGTATATATATATACACACACACGTATATATAAAATATATGCAAAGTCTAATGTAGCTTTGGGTACTGTATCAAGGAAAAATGTGTATCTTGTAAAAGTTTGCTTTAACACTTGTTTACAAAAATTACTTTTCACTTAGTATGTCTATTATATTTATGGCACTTCAAGTTAATACTCCTCCACCCCCCAAAAACAAATTTATACTTTTCCCTAAAAGCCATTAGTATTGGTCCTGACATTTTTTCTGAAAAGAACTAGCTTAATAACATCAAAAAGCTATTAAAGTTATATAAACACACTGTCCAAGATACTTGGGCTTTAGCAAGAATGCATACAGCTATTCACCCCTCCCTATCGCCCCAATTCCTAGAAGGAGTACCAAGAGGAATATTGAAGCTTCCTTGATGAATCTGTCACTTAAATAAAGAGCCATGAAATCTCAGAAGGAACTCTTTAAAAAAAAGTTCTTGAAAAATAGACTTTCCACATGGGTGCAACCGATCCTGGGATCTAGCTAGCCACTCGGACCTTAACCCCAAATGTTTCTCATTTGGGGTTCACGTATGTAATTCTTACATACAAAAATGATAATTCTTCTCTGCTGAACAGCCCCTACAGTTCTCAAATTTCCTGTTACTTTCTCTTTAAATACACTATTAACATAGAACAATTTTCTTTAAATATTTCAGTTGAAACATTTGTTTCCCTCAGCTGAAAGATATTTCTTAATTTATAATTTAGTAGGCATTTCCTTTTGAGTACTTTTTCCTAATATTCCTGTTTAATGTCTTACAACCTTCACTATATTTTCATCTATTTACTACAGGATGCGTATCTCTATAATAATTCAGGAGGGAAAAAAAGAAACAACCCCTCTTAAAGCCCTTCTGGAGTAATCTGTGAATTTTTCAGTTGTATGCAATCAACTTAACCAGTGATTTAGGAATTGCAATGAAGCAGGACACAGTAAAAAAAAAAAAAAAAATTGAAAATGGTACTTAAAACTTAAAGGCAGTCACATTTATTGCTTCAGGCTTCAGAAAAGTTGTTTGTGCTTTCTGACTTCTACAACCCATTATCTTCTACCTACCACAGTGCCTTATTTAAGCTGTTTAACTCATCATTCCCACATTCAAATCTCTGACTTCACTCCCAGCCATTGGAGACTAGACCTGCATAACACCAAAGTAAACCCTTGGTCAACCTCTCTCCAAGATACAACCCATCAATACAAGCTCTCCATGAAATGCAAAGCCTCGCCCAAAGAAGACTGACCACTGTCCTGCCACCTCCTAAAGTACCTAGAGCTAACAACAGGCACCCACCACAGTTCTGATGCTCAGGGTTTCCACAGTAAAGGCAAGCTGTCCTCTAGAAACATTACCAGCAGTTTAGTTTTCATCTGAAAAGCCATGCATTATGAGATAGTACAGAGCGTGCATTTAAAAGCTCTCTTTCAAGGAAACTCTACCCTCCTTGAACAAGAATAACACGTGCACCTCTCATTTAGGAGTGGGGCAATTGCAGCCTCCTTATGATTTATATTCAAACAGCTCCCTGAAGAGAAAGATCATTGCATACTTTCCTGCTGAATTAGATGCATTTAAGCAGGTGGTGAATTGAACCTGCATATGCTACACTTAAAGGCTTCAGGAGGAAAAACTTGGTGTAAAGTGTCTGATATTCTGATTTTTCCCATACACACGCAACTTATTTTAAACTACTAAGCCACTACGTTCTTTTCATTGTAATGTATTAAACTCACTTCATTTGAATTCACTACGAAGTTCCTGATAATTCACGTTTCATCCAAGAAAGAGAGCTGTGTTACAGAACTACTAAACAGCCACCAACTGTTACCACGAAACCGTGCTCAGTTCAAAGCAGAGTTAAAATCTAAGCACTTAGGTAGATGTGACACTTTCATCCTAGTTAGTGCTTAGAAAAGCCACCATGTATTAGGTCACTCCATTACTCTCCTCTTAAGCAGAGAAAAGATAAATAAAACACACCCTCTTATTGCTGCCCTCAGGGCTGACCATCAGTTGTGTGTGATGTTGTCCAATTCCCTTTTGAACCTGCTGAACACTAGGTGCTAGTTTTGGCCAGCACCAGGATCTGCAGTGAGCTAGACAGACTGTTGGTCTTGCTAGGTGTGCCACTTCTCACTGCAAGTGATTTTCTATTTATAGTTGTGTGTATTGTTTGCTTTTGCTCTGTTTCAATTAAAGAATGAAATACACCAATGCACACTGGGCTTGTACTCCACTTGCCCCTATACAGAGATATATTGCCACTAAAACATGATCTCAGGCTCCTGCTGCACACAAGGCAATCACCTGCTACACCATCACACAGGTGGCAATTCTGACCCGCCTGTGCAACTGCAGTTCTATTGTAACAATGCCTGAAACTAAAGATTGACCCAAAACACCAGAATGTCCTTTCATTCAGAATCCAGACTGAGATCTGAATTTCACAGCTACAGACTTCAAAACAATTTGCATATCTGTGCAAACGGATGCCCCAAAACAGCTTGAAAATTCATATTTTGAAGGTCATTTAAAACCCTTCTGTAACATCTACTAAAAGGAAGCATAATAAGATATTCAGCTGTAGAAACCAGAAGGGTAAAATGCAACAATATTGCATGTAATATTACAAATAACTTTGATATTTTGAGTGACATAAAAGACTATTTCTACCACACATTTGTGAATTAATATTAAAGAAATGTTTTCATATACACAGGTACATTCCCCTAGCGAAAACCAGAAATTGCCATAAGAATTAAGTCATTATATTCAATTTGCCCCACCTCAAATGAATATAA
This sequence comes from Anser brachyrhynchus, assembly GCF_964034855.1. NCBI lineage: Eukaryota > Metazoa > Chordata > Aves > Anseriformes > Anatidae > Anser > Anser brachyrhynchus. Next base: position 7,324,593 of record NC_137701.1, read on the forward strand.
ACAGGAAAACAATGAATTTGTTCCTTTTCCTTAAAAATATAGAACGAAGAAGGGAAGTTTACCATCCAGCAACTTTATAACTTGTCAAGAGAAAATAACCTTTTTACAAGGATTCCTTTTCAATGTTTATTTTAAAAGCCTCATTTTAAGCAGGCAGTATTTCAGAAGACAGAAAATGAAGCATTTTTACACAAAGACATATCATTTCCTTTTGTTGTTATGCATGAATATATTCTCCAGCCTGTCAGACATGTAAAGCGTATGCTGAAATTCTTAAAACTCTACAAGCCTTACTTATCTTTAAAATTCTTATGGATCCTTTTTTCTTAAGAGATGAAGTTTGTGGAAACATACACCAGAGACTAAGGACCAGACAGTTTTCCAAATGAAACACTCACAAACCGTAAAAGCAAAGGGATGAGACAGTACCAAACTTCACTATGACACTGTTAAAACTCCCACATTCTTTAGGCAAGGACAGAACTGGAGGCACTGTCTAGACCAAACACCTCAGCCTACCACATCTGAAGAATGGAAAATGCATCCAGCAAAAACAAAATAGCCAAATAATGAAGTGGTGTTACTGGTATTTTAAATACGGCATTTTTCAGCATACGTTTAGTTCCAGAATTATTTTACATAGCTTCAGCTTCAGTAATATATCTGCAGAAGATGTACCAAACTACAGATCATGTTCTCTACTTACTGGGGAAGCCAAACACGTATAGGAAGGAGGTGCTGTGCTATGTTCATCTAAGGACGAGTTTCCTTTGGCTACCTACATGACAGTCACTAAAATAAACAATCAATTAAAACAGATATGATTCTGGCCAAGTATTGACGTAAGTTAACTACAGAATTGGCTTTAATTCTCTTCAACTTATAAAAAGGATGCAATCCAATCATTTTAGTCAATTACTTTTATCTCCCCAAAATACTACATTACCAAATGTATTACACATTTGTATGAGTTGATACGTTTTAGAATTGGCTCTATTTGCCACTAATACCTACCTTAGGGTTTTTATATACTACACATATTGTAAGCACTGCAAACATTTCCAAAAGCTGCATATATGCTGTAGGATCAAGTTACAGCCATGACTATTTAAATAACAACACATACCACAGATGAATTAAAATTAAAAAGGAATTGCCAAATCAAATGTTGGAATATGGACATGCTTGCCTGTTTGTACTCTTTGCACGGTTATGTACAGAAACCTCATGTCTGAAAACGTTGTGTGTGTCCTTTTTAGCCATAGCAAGGCTTGCTGGCAAACCAGTATGAAGTAATCCCCTGCTTCAAATGTAACATTCACTTACATAAGATGTCTTTGCATTTTCCGAAGCAAAGTGTCATAGCAAAGTTTCATGTAACCAATCAAAGTTTCCAGGGCAATTTCAGAGGCAATAGCACAACCCTCAAATTCCATCTTCCTGCGAATTGTCTTTAAGATGGAGAGGTAAAGCACTCAACTTGTGCTGGTTTCGAAACAGCCATTAAGTTCAGGATGTCCCTCATCTGTTCATCAGTAAGACAAACTAGCAGATTTTATGAATGCTTCCACTCTATCTCCGTAGAAATGGAAAACAATATGTTTGATTCATTGCTGAAAGTTGAGGGAATACAGGCATAAATCATGACTTCAGAAGTGCAGATAATACTTTTAGGAAGCCACTCCAACAGCATTTTGGGCTACACTTGCTGTGATGTGTTATCAGTAAAGCCATGCAAGAGAGGCTGTGTTTGCTTCATCAGTATGACATCCAATATGACTGAAATGGCTTCTTTGATGTCTTGCTTCTTAATTTTCAGAGTGACTGAGGTCAGTATGGCCAATTTTTGGTATCTCATAGTAGAAAACATATATAGGGATTCTCACTATCTGAAAACAGGCTAGCATCTTAATCAAAAACAGCTTCTGGAACTTTCCCTACAGATGGGGTAATGAAATATATATATATATATATATTTTATATGTTAAATTGCAGCACATAAAAAAGTCCCAGGATTTGGGGAAAAAAAAAAAGTAAAGGTAAGACCAAAATGTGAATAAACATGCGCTTTGATAAGTCCGTCTACTGGTACTTTACTATTGACAGAATTAGGAAACAGGTTTGCTTTCTAAGAGCCTGATGTAACATGTTGGGCATTACAGATTTCCAGGCTTTACCACACACGATTCAAATATTAACACCCACTGGGGTCATCTCTGAGTATGGAACCTCATTACGGAGATTCTGAATCATCGTTTAAATAGAAGCCAGAAAAACAGTGCTATTGTAATGGACACAACCAACAAATGGGCGAGTGGGATGGAGGACACCCCATATTGTTACAAGTAGCAGCATTTTTCTTCATAACTACCAAGATACAGTTTTAAAACAGGTGTTTTGTTTTCTTTACTGACTGAAATTATCAGCAATTTTTGTGTAGCTATGGCAACTTTCACAAAGTGTGAAAAAGAAAAATGGATAAAGCAGAAAAATAACTTTACAGGGAGATTAAGAACCAAAAAAAATGAAGTTATTTATATATATTTTTTTCAAAAATCAAGTACATTTCGCCTTAACAATGATCCTCTCAAAAGGAAATTAACGTTCTCATTGACATCCTGTTTTTTAACCTACAATCAGTTTTTATAACTGGAAACCTGTCAAGGAAAAATAACTCTATTTTCTACAGTAAGAGAAACAAAGAAGAGCTCCTACAAGAGATTTTTAACTGCTTACAAATCCAGGCTTTTCCTTCAGATTAATCCTATAATCAAACAGAGTAGGCATGCAGAAAATGTTGGAGTATTTACTTGCAGCTGAGTTGACTGAGAAAAGTGCTACTGCTAGGCACTCGCCTTATCTTGAGGAGCAAAAAATCTACTGGATGTGATGAAATCTGTTCCAACGTGTTGATAAAAACCCTGCAAAACTGAAAGATCAATAAGATCTTTTGTAAAAGTAAGATCATTTGTAAAAGGTGTCAAGGGTAAAAGGTTCTTGGAAGCTGGACATGGGTGCACACACTTCTTCCACCCTGGAAAGACAGTGAGCATAGGAAGGGGTTAAAGTCACCTTGTCACCAGCACAGAGACACACGTGGCATTTAGTCACTATGGAGGACTTAGAAGGGTTCTTGATGTGCATCAGTAGGTGTTGCAGCTAAGTCAGAATTATTTGATGGTCCATCCTCCCCACTACCACCACTCCTCATATCACATAGGGAGTGCTATTCCCAGCAGCTTTATATCCTCCGTTTCCATGCTGTAGAGGCCTCTAGGTATAGGCAGATTATTTGGAGTTTGCACTAGGAATCTGCTCTGTATTTTATAGCTCTTAAGTAATTTAGTCAAAACATAAATCAAAAACATGCCACCTTTTTTTTTCTAGTTGTTTGTGAACCAGTGGTGACATTAAAGGGAACATTAATGTGATGTTCAGTGAGCGCACTGACTGGTCACATTAAAAACTGAGGATCTAGCAAAAGAAGAAAATTATGAAAGCATACATAAGAAAGAAAGATGTGTTTAGAAGAAAAACATGAATAAGAAAAGTTGCATGTAAGTAGTAATGAAGCTTACTGGGGGAAAAGGCCAAATAACAGCAGATATTTAACATGAAGACTAGCTATAATACACTTGTTTTTACAGTAAAAAAGGATTGAGCAGAAGCCGTAGATAGAATAGAGATCTCATTTGCCTATTTAAAAAAAAAAAAAAAAAACTTTAAAAATAAAACTGCTTTTTGACAAAAGGAAAATCAGCATCCAATGTTAGACACTATGTCTCAGACCTGGGTCTGTCTTACCAAGGGAATGCTATTGTGTCTCCTCAGAAATCTCTGATGCCAGATGTTAACCTTAAGTGCCTAGTTTTTATTTTAGTAGATACTTCATATTTTCATTCCTCCTCTTGTGCTTGCAGAAAACTGAGCCAAAAGATCTAAAACAATTTTTCCATCCTACTACCAGCTTGAGAGGTCACTTTCCACATGACTCCTTCCCACGAGGTACAACAACGTTCAACCCAGCTCTATGGTTCCCCAGCATGGGCAGTGCACTGGTGTTTGTTACATCCTCAGCTGGGTGGGCATAGGAGATACATGGTTGTGAAGCAGACAGTTAAACTGTTTTCAAACTAATCCCACAGCCTGGCTGTAATCTAATTTAACGTCATCCATGGATAACCCAGCTATTTAATATTCTGTGATATGGAAAACAAATGGGCATGGTGCAGAGTTTGTAACAAATAGGCCAGATCTGAAGACTTGCCAATACCTTTCAAAGCACAGAGGCTGTACTCAGAATGGCTAACCTGGAGCATAAAATCTTCATACAAGACGTAGGAAACACACGCCACTCTGAATCTGTGGGGATTTAATACTATGTAATATCACACCCCAACTGACATGAATGGTAACAGCAGTGACACCTGCAGCACCTGTACTATTGCTTCATTTGGGTAGAATGCTACTGTTCCGTTCCCTTCCCTCCCCCCCCGAAAAGCTTGTATACAAAACTGAAGAAGTTAATTGAGATAAACATTAGTGTATTGAATATCTAATGAATTAATAACCAGCATTCATTTTTTTCTAAAGTGAAGTAATTTTGTTGTTAAACATAGAACAAAAATATAAGTGAAATCCACAACATATAAAATATGTTACAGCTGCAGTGCCTTCTGGTTCTGCAGATCTTTCCATTTTTAAGGCACAATTAATACTCATTTATATATGTTTTAAAGTACTGTGTCCATATTCGACAGTCATGTAATTAGCTCTTTTGATTGACTTCTCTCCTGGAACTGAATGAGCAATTTTATGTCTCAAGTCCCAGCTGATTCTCCGGGTGGTAAAAACGCAGGGATTTTTTTCTATTCATCTGAAAGCTTGGGAGGTGACCTCATCCTAAAGGCATTTGGATTGTCCCACACTCTATAGTTTAAAGGTACCTGCTGCAATGCACCTTGGCAGGGTCCACCAGAGGGGGCTTCACACATCTCTTTTCCTTGACTTTGACAACCAAGTATCAACAAACACAGAAAATTTGCAATGCTATTGCAGTCACACAGAATGAGGGCTCCTGACTGAAAAATAAATAAATTGGTTCATGTTGAGATAGACAGCCTGCTCTTTTCAAGCTATAGCTGCTTGGCACCCATGGAGTCCTAGTGAACTACTCCAACCAACCTATGAGCGGGAATGTGCCATCCAAACAGATGGCTGCAACCGCAGGCAGCCAAGAGACCACGGGTTTTTTCATGATGTGTGGGTGTTGACAGCATTTCCAGACATAAATCCAAATGGCTGTCATTTCTGAGCTTCTTGTTTAAAGGGGGTGTGTCAGTATTAGCCTACCTCTAAGACAGATCACCCTCCGCAATAGAAAATCTTCCCTTTATTTATAATTGGTTTACTCTGTGTTACACTTGCAGATCTTTCTTTTCCTGAGTTGTTCTGTAGTGGGCTTTGGTTGCCTTTAGGTACTGCTCACCTCTCAGGTAGACAGACCTCAAGAATGAAAGACTAATTTGCACATGATTTTTGGAGGTTTTCTATTTAGCCCAATACATAGGGCTAATTACAAGCTGTCACAGAGGCAGGGGTATTGAAAGAGCTTTCTGGCTTTATACATGTTTACACACAAAAGAGACATATTTGTTCTACGTTCGCAAACAAATGATTTCACATTTGGTGTGTCACTGCTCCATACTGTCAACGTTGCATAAGGTGCTTATGATCAGGGAGATTCCTCATTTCAAACCAGCTGACAATGTAGCATTGCTACGTTGGTCTTAAAAGGACGATGTTGGTTTATACAGTATGAGCATGTGACCTGTCAAGATTTAGAAGAGCTGTCAAAATCAGCTAGGTAAGGTTTAAGGCATATCCAGTCTACACAGCATACACAGACGCTTCCCAGCAACCCTTAATTAAATAGAGTGGAGAAACAAGTTTAAAAAAGGCTTATTTCAGCTAAATCTACATACCAATACCTGCTCTGGCATTGTCCAATACAAATAAAAGTATTAAGAAAACTAAAGATTGAATGGAAGGAACAGTACAAGGCTGTCATTAGACTGCCCCAATAACTAATACAGTTAGATAGCATTTGCAATAAATCAGTGACAGAATGCTTCCATCAGCTTTAATTTTCACTTTCTCTATTATTTCACATCAGCCCTAAAGCAGCCTTTGTTTACACATTATGTGCTGTAGTCCAGTAAATTGCTACAGCATTCTGGATCCCAGACCTCAGACAAACCCTTGGTCACTCCAGAGGAATGATATCACTTCAATACCAATTAGCAGCAGTGCACGTGGAAACTCTCAGACAACACAGATAGCTCCATCAAGTGAAATGAGATTTCCTTGGATCCCAAGCCAATGGCAGCCTACAACAAAGCATCTTATAAAGCTAACTTATGATTGATTAAATAAAGATGAAGACAAAAATCTATACATTGCATTTTGATTTTGTTTTCAACAAAGGAAAGATGATTCAAAAATAAATGCTTTATCCCTGCTGGCTTCCTTCCTTCACATGCCATAATATTTGATGTTCAAATTAGGAGCCCAGAAAGAGGCAGAGCCTTCTGAAGTCACTGAAATAAATAACCAGTAGAAGCCAAGAGGCTCCACAATTGTTTTCCTCTTTTACGCTCTGAATATCTTTTCAACACAATTGTCTAAAAGAAGCAGCAATGGCTTTAATATCATATAAAAGTAGCTGGGCTGCTAGGAAGATATCATGTAGCTCTTCATCCTTGGCTCAATTTCACATCAGTGAAGTCTTTCATACCACTTGAAGACGCCCAATGGCCGAGATGCTTTGTGACACGTAAGAGCACCATTGAAGGAGGAAGATGGCACTTTGGTATCTTCCTCTACCCCCAGGAGAGTTCATGAACACCTAAATAATTCCCATAGGATCATTTCTGAGTGGACAAAGGTATCCTGTTTACTTGCCAGGTTATCACTTACAGATCTTGTAAGTGTACTGTCGAGACAATCGATAATAAGAGGCCTCCTGGGTTCTCCCCTGGAAAACAAGTCACTCAAAACCCAGCAGATGTTTCTGCCTACCAAAGGGACAAGGACTCCATGGACTCATTCCCTCTCCTTCAGGAACCCACCCAAGTGCAGGCTTCCTCCTCGCAGCGACAGACAACACGCTAACCTGCCTGGAGGCACCACAGTTTGAAGTGCTGTATTGCTCTCATAAGCTTGCAGGGGACAATTACATTTTCTCCTGTGGATTCTGGAAGCAGTGTGTATGGGCTGTAAATTTAACTTGAAAAAAGGAGCCTCTCTCACATAGATCATCTGCAGCTGCACATGAGGTACTCATTTGAAATTCTCCCATAATTGTAAAGGGCCCCTTGAGAAGAACAAATAAGCCCTGCCATGTTTCCTAATCTTGCTACACTAGTTATACAGAGAAATGTTCGCCCCTAATGATGACACAAAAGCTGCTGTAAGCTTTTCTTCTGCAACGCCACTGCTTATATCAGCTATTATTCAGTTATTCCATCCTAACAGTGGAGAATCATTTTTGTGCTTTTCATTCTTCCTCCCAGAGGGCAACAGATGTAATAACTTATTCCCTGTCTGGCACATTAAGGCTTGAAAAATTAATGCAGTGCTGCTGAGATTTCCACTTCCAGCTTTACTTAGAGTGCCAAAGCTTTGAATTTCAGTGAAAAAATATTAAGTAATAAAAAGCTTATTTTAAGTTTGTTAATGCACTTGTCTATTTTAATGCATTTCTGAGTCTTCTGCAAAACAAGAATTCTGGTAACTAATCTTCCACAAATTCTTTTGCTCCTAAACTATTACTCTACCATTTAACTAGAACCTCTCCTATTTCACAATTATCATGTACCAACTAAAATTTAAACAATATTATCAACTATATTATGTTTTTTTTTTTGTTTTTTTTTTAAGGTAACTTAAGAATACTGAACATAGATAAAACTCACTGGCAATACGTTTTATCAGGCAGCTCACAAAAACTCCCCAGTCACATCACAGCTTAATCAGTCACACATTACTCCACAGATGTTGGTTATGCTTTATACCCAGGCCTATCCACTCCTTCAAAAACATCTTCCGGTGACATGAATTTTGTAAAAGGGTATAGTAATTGAAACCAGATTTCACCCATTTTTTATTGGTTTTGCTCAAATTGCCCCTTGGGAAGCAGCATGAGAAAAAAACAGTGCAGTTACTATTGTGAAGTTTGCCTGGGGTTTTGGTAACCGTGCCACAAGGCTTGCAGCATAAACTCAGAAACAGCCCAGTTTAAGATTTCATCACAGAAGGTGCAGAAGACATTGCAGAGTTGTGCATTGTGTTATACTTCAAAGAAACACATGAGGTGGGTTTCTGTATAAAAATGCATTTCCCTTTTAATCATCACTATGTAATCATTTATGTCATACATGTTCAACAGGCACATTTGCAAACTGGCTACCTTTACAAATAAATAAAAAAAACAAACAGTCCTGTATCAGGTGACTATAGTGAAAGAAACAGGTAAAGAGCGGTGAACTGTGAGTTGAAGGCTGGGAGGGCTGGGAAGAAGGGAACCAGAACCGGGAACTACTCTTCCAAACACAGTGCAGAGTTTTTTCTACCCCCAGATTTTCACAGTTAAAGAAGTGAAACAACCCCTTGATGCAGACTTTATCTGTACAAAAGTCAATTCTCAGTGTCAGAACTGTAACCCAAATGGACAGGGTAGAAAGCCTCAAATTAAATATATAAATTCAAAATGCATGCAGATTCAGCTTCAAGAAGAAAAAAGGAAGAAAAAGTCCCAGGCCATCTTCCCTAGTACTGAAGAGTATTTGCTGCTTCATATATTTCACACCTGCAAGCATGGGAATTGGCATTAACCAGACAGCATGTCAGACTGCCCTCTTGCTCCTACATACAGCCATTCAGCTTTCTTCTTCTCCTTCAATAGAAATCTTCAAGTAATTTCTCCTTTGTCTTCCAGGCTACTGGCTGCGCCCCAGAGAGTGCTGACTGTTAAAATGCATAGACTTCATATTTCTAGTCTCCGGCAACACTTGTTCCCTTATTTCAGAAAGGAATCTCTTTTTTCCTTAAAAGCTGGCTCTGCTGATTCAGGTATCCTCATCTCAGATTTTGATCTACCAGCATCAAAGACATTCTTCTGTTCAGAGTGTGCCTCAGCAATCAGACAATAAGAAGCAGAGAAGTTTCAAACAAGGCTAGTGGTTCCCCAGGAGACTAAAGGCAATTAATAACATGTTTTTCTGTAAGGAGCAAAGCTAATGAACCCTGATTTTCTACGCATCTGTGACATTCAGCTTCTTTCCTGTCTGCAAACAGTTTACCCAATGAGCTTCTTTGCCTCATGCCTCCTACCTTACCCTTACCCAATACCTCCCTGCACCTTACTATGACGAACCACCAAGCATCCAGTTCCCTCTTGTTCCTAACAGGAACATCAGCAGGACCTCAGCTTTCTCTGGGCACCCTTATTTGGTCCATCACTTGCAGAATGGTTTGCAGCGTGGCTCGTCCAGAGCCACAGGGGTACTCGAGGATCAGCAAACTGCTGCCAGGTAGAGTAAGTTATGTTTGCATCATCCACAAAAAGCCTGTTAATGCACACACAAAATGAACAATTCTAATGAAAACCACAGGTGCTTCATAGCTATAGGACAGCAGTTCAGCTGGAGTTGTCAGATACGGCTGAAACATGCCAATAAATGTGGACATTATTAGGAAGCACTAGACAAGTGAGCCACAAAGAGCAAGAACAAACAAGGCAAGCACAAAAAAAAAATCTTTGAAAACCAGGCAACCAAAAGAAGAATGAAATCTTTCAATGACTGAACTATGACCCTGACTCAGTCGTATGTGTCAAGATCTGATAAGAACTACTGCAGTTGTGACACTGACCATCATTATTTTTCCAATAGATGTGAAAACAGTAATTTCATTAATATCTGGATCATGATGATTGAGTGCCATTTTAACAATATTAAGCTTGAAGATGAACAGAAGTTGATTAGACTCACACTAAACAGGCTAAGTCATTTGCTTCATCTCAAGTATGTGATTACACTGGATTATTCACCATCAAATGATCTGGGAGCACACTTTGAGGAAGCCTCTGATCATAGCTATCCAGCTGCACAATGGACACATCCTGTGGGCTCTCTGGAAGTAATTTTTGAACATAGCATTTAGTCCTATTAGCAAGAAGTGAACGGGTAATTACTTCAACATTTTTAAGCCAACATCTGACCCAGCCTACAAACCAACACCTTCACTGCTGGCCAAGATTTGGAACAAGCCGTACAGATTAAAGTGTCTCATATATAGAGAGCTGGTTAATGACTTCTCCCACCTATGTCTATCTCTAGAAGATTAATTGGCCTGTACCTTGCCTTCACGTGCCATTGTCAAAAGTTTCAAGTGGGAACTGAGCTCACTTTGCAAAATACTCTTCTAAGAAAAAAAAAAAAAGTCATTTAGCAGGCAGCAACTCAGGGAAACAGAATAGCCTTCTGGCAAACAATGCCTACCTTCTGGTCAATGGCTTTTATAGATCATTGTGATTGCTGCTGCTTGTGAAGACATCTGCAGGAATTGCTTCTAGTTTTCTCCTCCCTCTTATTAATAAAGCTAACTGCAGCTTAAAAAAAAAACAAAAGAGCTTAACATCAGTAAGAACATGATAGTGGCCAATTCAGACCCCAGAATCAAAGAATTCCCCCCTTGTTTTGTTGTGTCTCCTCTCCTCCCTCAGATAAAAAGCCATAAGGTTATAAATCAACTGTATTAATTATAGATGTTGAAAATAAGGCATATAGTTTCTGTGTAGGGCCTAGAATAAATGTCTTTATTTTCAGTATTCCTCCCAAACATATTGCACTTATTAAACAGGACCATGGCTGTCCCGGGAATTTCAGCTTTCTGTGGTCAATTAAAATTGAGTAAATAAATGTTAACATTCTGACCATTTACAACATTGCTTTTAGTGCTCTAAGTATAAGAAACTATAGAACTGTATCTTTTTTTTTTTTCCTGAGTGCAGAAAATTTCTGGCATGATTCCTTCACCATGTAAGACCGTGTTTCTTTTGTTCACTCCACTTTTAAAGTTATCTATGTGAAATCTAGTTATTTACATTTCATTCTTCTTCTTCTAACCTGCTATTAAAAGGAAGACGTTCATGCCTTAGCTTTAAGCCAGCCAATCACAGGAGCAGCAAATCAATATGTTTCTTTAAGATGGTTGGAAATGCCATCAAGGGGAAAACAGTTCGTGTTTATTTCAGACTCTGAACTAGTTCTAAACTGAGGGGCAGAAGAAAGATGCATAGAAAGGCTTTGCTAAGAAGCAACTTAATGGCATGGGACTAACACCTGGACAAAGAATAAAAACACAAATCAAAAACGAGGTGATAGAAGAGAGACCACACAATTATTATTTACTTTATCTTGGTCACATCCTAGGTTGACCTCTATTTAGCGCAAAAATGTGCTATGTTATAGTCATTGACTAGATGCTCCCTTATTTGTAGGCAGTAAATGTTTACAAGAGGAAAGATTATTTAATTTTCAAGACCAAGCATTCCTGCAAAGGAATTGTTTAAACAACTGCAAAGCCAAGGAGAAATGTTTCACAGCAGCAGTGAAATAAAAGCTCTGATTGAGGATTTACAAACCGTGTGTGAAACTATTTCAGACAGTTCTTAATCACTAGTTTAAAAGTCAGAAGGCTCTCTGAATGTCACTGGTATCAAGATGAATGTCACACATACCACAAAGGATTAAATATTTTTATTATTATTTTTTAATTGGCAACACTTGAAATGAATATGAGAGATTTTCAGGAAGGTCCAAAAAAAAGTGGAAGGGACAGAACACCAACACTGCACTCATTGCAGATGTACCCTTCCACAAAATGTTTATTGAAACACTGGAAAGTTTGCAGAACATTTTGCACTTACAGGAAAAGAGGAGAAAAAAAATCTTTTCAGAGTCAACCTGCTCCAAATTAGGAGAAAACAAGCCTTTAAAAATAGAGAGGGAAGCTAAGATGACACAAAGATGAGAAGAAAAAGGAGACTTGAGCAATTTATAGTGTTATGAGATCAGACTTTGTGTAAATTCATACAGCTCCTCTGTTTGTGACAGACTCCAAACAAGGTATTTATTTCCCCCCAAAAAAGCATTTCCTTTTCTAACGTGTATGTCAAACAGCAGTGATGAGTTACACAAGCTAGGAAATCCAGTGATGAAGTGCCTCAACAAACATGGCTCTCTCTGTTCAAAAAAGTAGCAGTTATTAAAATACTCCTGGACCAGGCTTGGCTGGAACATCCACATGAGCTCGACTGTTTGCATCAGTGATAACCCATGAAGGGCATCACCTCCTTCTACAGAGCAGGCACAGCAGGTGGCACAGACCCAGCCTGTCTTACATCAAAGCCACCAGCAGTTCAGCCTGGCCTCTAGAATACCTGTCCAAAACAGGTTGGCTTTAAAAACCTGCAGATTGCTTTTGAGGTTACACCAGCATTCCTTTAAGGACTTCTTACAATATTTAAGTGCCATTTCAGCTGTGAGTAAGATGACTGCATTTTTTCCTCATTTTTTTTTGTTCTCACTCCTTAAAAACATAATTAGAATACGTAAAACAAAAGATCCTCAACAACGCCCCTGGTTTTCCAATGCAAAATATGAAAATGTTACCTCAAATATCAAAATGGGAGTGACTCTTACTTAACATGTTTTAGAAGGGACTAAAGCAGTCTTTGAAAAGAATAAGTAGTCCTACATACAATCATCTGCAATGTACAGAGCATTAAAATATAATTTATGTGTATTAGACATTATGAGGTGCAATAAATTATTGTTTTCATTTGTAGAGCAATATTAGTAGTGATTTAACTGAAGAAATACTTCCTCGTGGCCCATAGGAGTGAAAGGTCAATGGCATAATGAATTCCTACAAAACAAATAGTAGACTTCCCCCATCCTTCAGCCAGCAGGTGGTAAATTAGCAGGTAATAAAGCGTGTATGTAATCTGCATTCACAGGCCAATAAATAATATTCAGGGGCTAGTTTTACCTGCTCTAGTTGATAGTACATTACTGGCACTGGATAGTTCCACAGCATCTAGGAAAGGTGCAGAGAGCAAAAGCTAGCGGATTTTGCAGTAGCCTGACTTTTAGCACTGCTATATGTCAGATATCATCAGAAAGGCATATCTAGAATATTATAGCAATGCTCATAAATTCCACACTGTGCTGTAATAAAGTACTGCTTCTACATGTGGCAAATACACGTTCCTGTGGTCCCTTCAGCTTGTGACATTTACTCTGCTATCCTATTAATACTGGTGGCATTTCAATCGGGTAATGGAATAGTGGAGGAAAAAAAAATTCTTAATATGCAGCATCAGTATAAAGGACAGAAAAAAAAAACTTCCTAAAATAACATGCTACTTCTCGCTCTGAAAGTTGAGCATATTATCAAGGTATTTCTCTGAATGGGCATTAATTATCCATTCAATTGCAAGACTTGTACGACACATTGATGCTCTCCAGTTACAAAAAATAATGCTGCTTTGCAATACAATTAAATTCAAATATTATTAAAAAGTACTGTTTTTTTAAAAAAGCTGTCACTATTTTTTACCCTAGCCAGTCTCAGCTTTCCCTTTATATATAATATACACACACACATACATATATACTTTTATATATATATAAAAGAGAGGAAAAAATCATATTTAAGCTCTTGTCATTATCCTAAATAACACATTTACATTTGTAAGCTGATTTAAGAAAATCTGAACAGATCAAGAAATGTTATCTATCAGGCCTTGTGTATGCCTATTTCCAGCTTTCAGGAAAATATTACATGAGTAAAACAAACAAAAAATCCTACTTCTTGTAGTACTTGAATGAGGGGATGAAAAACTACATTTTCTGAAGTGGCAGAACACTAGGAGAGCAAATAATGTTGCCACAGTGCTACCAATGCCATTAAATTGCTGTTCCTGTGAGAAAATACACCACCCTGTGTCACAACCACAGACAAAGAAATACCATGAGTTAGCCTGTACCTTGTTCATTTCAACATCCTTTTAGTTGGACTTTTTTCCATCATTCCTGTCTCAACATAAAGCTAAGCTGATGCTTATAGCAGTTTAAGTAAACAAAATTGCAGCTGTAACCAAAATACATAACAGCAATAATCACGCTTTTTGTAAAGCAGTATGCACCCAAGAAAGTCGGTGCTATTTTTTATTCTGGTCTTACAGTAGAATAGATGTCTCATGGCTTCCATACCCACACCAGGGCAGATGCTGGAATTGTGGAACAATGGCTTTTTAAAGAGTAGTCACCACTTTTAAATAGGCAACATATGACTCATCACAAGAACTCAGGGCTTTTATCTAGTGATGAAAGGGGACAACATTCTGGAGTCCTGCTGGGGCACAGACTTGGTAACTGGATTCACAAAGCACTTTGCTTTTGTGTTCTCCTTTAAAAAACTGCATAATTGTTTCAATTGCTGTATAAAAATAGCTAACTGTCGATTGCAAATTTTTTGATTTTGAACTTTAACTTCTCCAACAGGGCCACACATTAAGTTTGGGCATATGCATATCTGCAAGAATTTTGTGATGGCTAGAGCAACACACCCTTTTGCATTTAGCTAGCAATTTTTAACACCTGTTTGAGACAGGTTTTTTGTTTGTTCTGCTATTGAGTAGCTTCCACCTGTTTACAACAATGGAAAAATATTTTGAAAAAACCACCACCACATCTCTTCATGATTTTTGTTAATGTTTACTTACTGTAGACAGTAGGCTTCAAAACAATTTTAAAAATCATATTAGCTACGGTATCTTGCAAATATGAAGATTATGCTTCTGTTAATCTGTATTTTGCATTTCTAAGACCCGACTCTCCTGCATGACCATACTATCTAGGCTGAAATCATTTTGTTGGTAACAACATAACTATTTAAAACTATGCCCGCTGAAACTGTGACCAACACCCCAAAATCTATCAGGGAGCCTTTCAAATTAGCCCTGGGAGCTCAGGACAGAGCCACTCCAGCACTGGCTGGAAACCCTGCCCTCGGACACACACCCTTGGTGGCTGGACAAGGGACTCCCCCACACACCCCTTCATTCAGCTCCAACTGTTGCAGTCACACAGTGCCCATGACCACGCCAGCTTCACTTGGTGCCAAACAAAATGAGTTTGGATGTGCAGTTTGTGAGCTAAAGCTCTTCTATACCAAGTCCCTCCTCTGTGAAGCCACTGGCACAAATGCTGCTTTATACTTGATTGCACCTGCTTGTGTTCACAGCCAGGAGCAGAATACCTGACAAGATGGTAGCAAAGACAGGAAACCATATTTATGCTCAGCAAAAGACTGTCTATGCTCAAACATAAAGCCAATAGAACAACACAGGCTATCAAACTCGATGTTAAACTAGACCACAGCCTGTTAAGTGCAATTCTCAATTGATGATGACATTAGGAACCAAAAAAAAACAACAGTGAAGGAGAAAAGGTCCACAGCAGTTCTGCATCTACCTGAAGGACTATAAAGCACCTGCAAGCCTGTTACCCTTGTGTGTTCTCTGTTATGTTTACAGCTGAAGAATTAAGGATGTTCTTATAAGGTAAAACCAATTCAAATGCAAAAGCACATTAAAACAAAACAAAGCAAAACCTCAATGGAAATTCCTTAGCCTGTCTTTCATTAGTCTGCATAGCTATTAATGCTCCACTCATCCTTTTAATGGGACATGTTAAAATAATTGGCTATTCCAGACCTCATAAGCAGAAAAAACATCACTTTCCTTTCCTCATAAGGCAGGAGAGGACAAGCATTTAGGGACTCTCTTCAAAACACAGTAGGTGTTTATTGATATATATTTTCCCTATGACTTCTTCCTTGTCTGACTTGCTGATTAGCTTCTAGCATTCATTCTTTTTCTCAGAGGCTATAAATCATAATAGATTATAATTAAATGTTGGTTCGTTGTATTGTTTGCATATCAAGTGCAGGTTTCTGTTGCATTAAGAGCTGTATGCACACAATGAGAAACAGGCATCACCATAAAGAGCAAACAGCCCTGTCTAGACAAGGCTCAGAAAGATGTCCCAGGTGCAGCTGATCAACTTATTTTTACCCACCCTCCTGAGAGGGGGGGGGGGGAAGACTCAAATAGAAAAAGATACTGCCTCTAGCTTGCCACTTAAGAGGTAGCGAGTCCAGAAAATTTTGCTCACATTTGTGTAAGGAACAATACACAAGAACATAATTAATTCACTCTAGACAAGCTAATCTTTTTCAGATGCTTTGATTGTAGTAATCACTACTTTTTCCCAGTTCTTCCTCCCTCTCCCTTCTTGTCTATTTGATTCTATTCCATAACCCATAACAGGAGAATGACTGTTCTGAGTCATAGCAAGTGCTTACCTAGCCTTATACCTGTCTGCTCCGGCCTTGAGCAAACACAGGCTGAGATGCTGCCTACTGTTCCCTAGTGGTGGTTATATATCTAGATCTTTCAGAGAGCTCTGACTCTTATGCCATTTTTTTTTTCTCCTTAAACTTTTCAATCTAACTTAGACTTTAGATAGGTCTTTTGCAAGCAGTTTTTCACAGCTTGTTTTTTTTAAGCACAGAGAAAGCATGCTATTTTGTTAACACTTCATATTTAAAAAACAACAAGCCTTACAATCTTCTATTTTACTCTAGATGCCCATAATGTGTTTTAAACGCTTGCATCTTGTCTGAAAGAAGAACTATCTTATTCATAGATTAGGTGGCAAGAACATACAGAGGCTACAGAGCACATTACTCACCACTTTCTCACCTAGGCCATTTACAGAGCTCAAAACTCAAGGAAGAGGAACCCATCACATTGCTCCCAGGGAAAAACAGGAGCTTCCCCTAGGCTGAATTTATATAGACCCCACCCAGGCAGGGGATGAGGCTGCTCCACCCAGGTCCAGGTGAAGCTGTTCAGGGTCTTGTTAAGGCACAATTGGCTCCTCCGGTTCCTCTCTCTCTCCTGGTTTTTGGCTATGTTTGAAAAGCTGTTTTTAACCTTTCAACCTCAGATACAGCCAACCTGTGTCTTAAACAGCTTTGATTGTGCCTTGAGAGAATTAGCCCAGGTGCACAGCTGTCCCAACAAGCTCCCCTCTGAGATTGAAGCTGCACTATTCTCCAGCTTGTCTCACATAACTGCTGCATCTTGGGATCACAATCCCAACACGATCTACCTTACCATATTCTCTGTACTCTATTCTCATTAATAGCACTCAAAGTTCATTCAATCTGGAATTCAGTTTGAAAACCCATTCCCAGGACCACATCTCATCCAAGTCAACTGCAATTCAACTCAATGGCAATGCTCAAAGAGATCTTACTGGTGTTACTGGTAATTGAATCAAGGATTTGATCTTTTAACTGCTGAAACACTTATTGAAACTAGCAAATATAGCAGTTCCTGACAGCCCAGCCATATTTAGGGAATTATTGATATTTAAATCAATACTGTTTGCTTTTAAGCCAGTGTCTCTGTCCTGCTGCTCTCAGGAAGGCCTCACCCCATACTTAAATTTTCCTGAGTCATGCATATTACAAGCATACATGTTACTGAACATAAATTGTAAGTGCTTTTAATTACAGTAATTTGTAAATATATCTTTTACACTACATATCACACGTTGAATTGCCAATAGCTCCTAACATTTTTCCACTTTCAGTATGCTGCTTATTTCATCAGCACAGGCTGTTCTGCTGTTTTTATTCTCCAAACCAGCCTGACTTTATGATTCTGTTCATTTCACACCTGGCAACACAGAAAATGCAGAGGTAATAGAGGGGAAATCCTTTAGCAATCAGTAAAATGACCAGAACTGCAGTGGTGATGTGTGCTATTTTCTCAAGCAGCAATAAAAAACGTGAATTTTCAAGGGAGCTACAAGTCATTGTTTGCTACAGTGACACGCCAGCATATGCTCATGTTATCATTTAATAATACAGAAGATAGCACTCATCATGACCATCAGAGAGCAAAATAACAGGGAGGCAGGTGTTGTCATACAAAGTACCTCACTGTAAGATGCATAACACATGCTCTGGCTGTTGATGTTGGAAGCAGATTTTATACAGAAATACATAAACACAAAAGATCCTGAACATGCATATGCATACAAATGCACATTCTCCTCTCAGAGTAGTGAAAAAACACTGTATATGCTTTACCTGGAACATCATGGAAAGTTTAGATTCTGAAAAATAATTCCAGTCATGACTTTTCAGAATCTCATGTTTGGCTTCATGACATTTGCTTAATTGCAGCGTCTTCTACCTCAGTCTTCTCCAGTGATGACACATTCCTACCTGAGATTGGAAAGATAAATTGTATGCTTTCCAGTGTGTATTAATAGGCCAGAGACTTAGAAATCCTACATCTGAACACAAAAGTTTCAATGTTTTCACCTAAGCAGTGACTTATGCAGTCATTTTTATTTACCAACAATAAATAAGCTACAGTAGGAACCATCTGTTGTTATAACGAATCCAGATAAAACACATCTTCCTCATCAATGGATGCCAGAGGTGGGGAATCAGAAGTGAACCTCCCTGGGTTGAATTTTTGCAAGATGACTCGGAGGAAATAGCAGAACAGACATTTGAAACAAGTGGTGGGAGACAGGTCAGGGGTAGATATAATCATAAGCTCTTGTCTTGTAAGAAGGAAATAATTCCCCCAGACTGATGATATGGAGTAAGATAAGCATCAACACAATAGGGGTTAGATTCGAAACCTTATAAAAGACAGAACAAAAGCAACCTAGACAGAAACTGCCTCAAAACTATTTTTACGTACTCCTAACCTTATTTCAGATTCATCTTCTGAACTTTTTTTTCAAATAAATTCCTCTGCATGTTTCACCATTTAAATATGCTTCAAAAAATCACTGATAATTTTATAAAGTTCACAGAAAATATTGTCATTTTACTTATGCAAGCTAACTTTCTTTCCTATTATTTCATTTACTGCTCCAATAAATATCAAGACTGCAATAAAACAGAAGCTCATCCACTAAAACATACACTATGGAATGGGTTCACAATTTGTACAGAAAGCATCCTGGTAAAATAATATATAAAGAAGGAAATCAAATGCAGATTAGTTATTCAATAAGGCACAAATAATTAATACACATCTAATACAACTAAACTTTAAGCCAAATACATTTACATAAATATTTGATATATGCTTATTAAGTTTAGAATATATATTGTTTACACTTGACAACGTTAAATAAATTCACTCCTAAAATCTCCAAACTGCTCACACAACAGACACATGCAAGTATACGAAACCTTTGGGAGAAAATCTTGGTATTTTAGTGGCAATTTGTAAATAATCAGTATCCCATTGTCTCCAGTAAAGGCTTTTGTTTCAAAAAATATCATATATACAGGACAAAAAAAAGGGGGGGGGGGAGAATTTCAAAAACAACAAAAATATATACTCTAATAAACTGAAGCCTTTTTTCAGGGAAGGGCAAGACTGTAAAGGCCCTAGGGAAAACAGGAAACAAATGTCATCTTTCTTTTCATATAATTGTATACCCATGTGCTTTATATAATCAAAATGAATACTTCAATTTGCTACATATTTAGCTGGAGGAACAGAAGGCATATGGAGAAAAAGCCCCAGGGGCAAATGATCTCACTCACCTGGAAAACAATGTGCGTGTTAATAGAGTAATTTGTTAATTAAAGATTCTAAGATGCCCACCAAAGCCATTTATTTTTGAATTACCACTTCCTAGAGTTAAACAAGATCCTTGGTAAAATGTAATTAGAAACTCTATTTTTCCTCTGTCTCAGTTGTTTCTGAGTGCAATCAATTTGACAAGTATCCCAAGAGTTACCTCAGTAGCAGATGGTCCACACACTCACCCAATCAGCACTGTGCACCAAGAACAAAAAAGATAAAACAATTTCACGCCTGTCGCTAGAGCTCCAAGATACAGTGCTGTATTGAATTATCTTCAAATTAAGCTCCTTACTTGCAATGGAACACAAAACAGGGACAACTGCTGAAGACAAATAAGTACTCATTTATGACTCCAAGCACAGTGTGTTTTTCTTTTTTTTCAGGAACACTTAAAATATGGGCAGTGTCTTTTCAGCTCTCAGTAATGAATATGAGAACGTGGCCATAAATATTTATCCAGAGGCATATTAATTCCCCTGATACCTTGAAATACTTCCCATTGCAACCATGTGGCAGCCCATTAGAAAACTGATAGCTGGATTTTATTTTACTTTTTTTAAGGAAATAACAACAAATTAACATGCTTTATGTTAAGAACCCTAATAATTCTGTTTTGTTCATTCTGAAAGAAACAAATTCAAATGACTAGCTTGCATTTACAGCAGTAATAAAAAATTATTAGGTAAATAACCCACAGGCATGTGTTATTCAGGAAAGTCCTCAATTCCGAAGCTTTCAAGGATGCTCTATAGGTCACTATGACAGGGGGAAGGAAGAATCGGGTTAGTAAGAAACACTGGCTCTTACTCCTGATGCTGCTGTTGGCTGTGCCCCCAGGTCCAACTCCTGTGTTACACTTGGTTTAGGAACCTAAGGGATGAAAGAAATTCATATTGCAGTGGTATGGGAATGGGGGTTATTCTTAAAAGTCCACTTTCGGGTGCAAAACACAGTAAAAAATAGGAGACAAATAGGGGACAGGACAGTGGGAAACTACATGCTGCATGGTCTGGTTGCTCCTGTTCTTCATGGAGGAATTCAGCCAAAACCATTGGCAGATGTTTGAATTATAAGTAATCACAGCAGAGCTTCATTTTGGCAAGTTGCTAAGAGACATGCTGAAGATTTCAAAAGCACCATTGTCTGCTCCCCAGAAAAACTAGAAAATCCCTAACAAAGGAAACTGACAGTATATATTGCAATTAGACATAGGGATTTCTCAAACAAATGCACCAGTGAAGAGCTATTCTTTATGTGCTCAGCTTAGGTGCAAGCATTTATCACACAGGGACTCTGCTACAGAAGGTGTTGGTCAGTGGTTGGTCACTTGTTTATATAGGGTTGTTCCCTCTTATTTTGCAGTTGATTTTAAGAACATGATGTTCTCTTTGCATTAGTACTCACTTTGCCATTTATACAGTTATATTTATAAAAATCAAAAAACAAAACCAACAATAAAACATAGCTGCATTTACTGGTTACATATGTAATTACATAAATACTTAGGTGTAGACACACAAAAACTAAATCTACCTCTTTTAAAATTTTTAAATCAAAATCTTGTTATGCATTAGTCGGAGAAAGTTTTGTGAACTCAGGTATATCTAAACCTGAATCCACTGAAAAATAGTTTTGCTGTAGTAAGCATTTACAAGTACAGTAATTAACGTTGACATGAAAATAACACAAGGACAGGAGGGTGAAACACTCTAAGCACAGCATATAAAACACTATCCCATGAATACGCGGCAAATAATGCTATTCTGTATGCGAGATAATAGGTATTTCGGGGCGGGGGTTGGGGGCGGGGGGAGTGACAAAAATCTCAGCAATACAGTAGCAAAACGCTTAAAATATGGGATTTAGAGTTATATTCTGGCTACTATTGATGGAGAGGTTTTATTTTTCTGGCCATTGTATCTTTAAAGCTCAGCAAGTCTGATATTCCCTCCCTCTTTCTGTAGTACTTTTGGCATCTGGCTTGATTACAGCAATTGGGAACTTTTAGTATTGGTCCACGCTGTAGCTCTGAGAAGGGTATTTATTCTACAGAGAAGAGCATTCTTTTTCCTAACTTACCTGGATATTTTGTTGTAACTTTCTTGACTCAAAAGAAAAAAAATAATAACAATACTCTATGACCACAACCAAACTTGATTTTTCTCCTCCAACAGCTAGATATGGAAGTGATCCCAGAATCCCCCAAACCCACCGGCTTCTCTATATCAAAATCCCCCCAATCCACCCACTTCTCTGTATCAAAATGATAAAATTCTTTCCCCTCTTTTGTTTTAATCCCCATCTTGTTTCAGACTACGCCCAACAACAGTAGGTAAATAGAAGCTTTTCACCTGTCAAGCTCGCATCAAGAGTAAAAAGAAAACCCCAAACAAATCAAAAGTTTGGCTTCCAGAGAATGCTACAAGATCTCACTGTTGCTCATTTGAGGAAAGAAAGGGAAAAAAAAATAATTGATTTCTATTATTAATCAATACTGTTAGAAATATATTCTAAGAAGATTCTTTCTGTCCTATTTTTATGAACATTCCGAACATTTCCTATGCTCCTAATTATAATAATTTCTATTAGCCCACAGGCCATATCTTGTTTTCATACAGATTTCTCTCTCTGATACAACATATTTCCATATCTGTCTTATCTTTATTTGTTGTTGTTTTTGTTTTTGTTTTCAGTGCAATTGTGCATCGATACTGTGTTCCGTGTATTCACCCTGGTGAGTATACATGGAACCTTTTTGAACCTGGACAATTTTTCCTAAGTCTGCTCATGCCAGCAAAAATATATTTAGTGCATAACTGAAATATCAAAATAACACGATGAAGGATTCTGAGCTTCTCTCCATCTACCTTTGCACACCCTTCCCATTGGTTTGAGAGTCTATTGTATTAGTTACAGTTTCTTTAGTTGTTTTTTACAACTGACTAGATAGACTTTTAGCTAACTGCTACTACAACTGGAGGACTGGATGAGGGGATGAAGCAAATGACTGAGAACACAAACACTTCAAAGCAGGAAGAGGGTACAAGGAACTGCAGGATAAATGCCTATCATATGTCAGCTACTTGCTGCTGGCTCCTCTCAGGGAACCAACAGCTTGGAGTAGTACATTGGGGCAATGGCAAGGAACATGTTAAATACGATTTTCAGTCTTAGTTTACACTCTAAGGTCAGGCTGGTTCAATGCTTTGGGATGGTAACTACTGAAAGATTCATTTTGCATTGTTCCAAATCATATCTCAAGCAATTAATTTGATTATTATATAAGAATTATATAACTACTATATATGCTTAATTCAAATGTGAGCAATTACTGAGTATCGAAAAAAGTCAAATTAACTTTTGCACATTATTTTGTGGCCCACCAGTGTCCCACAGCCAAAGTCACTGGTTAACTGATAAATGGTACATCATTTATTGTGTACACAGCCTTGAAAAAATGTATTCCTTTTTGTTCAAAATGCTACTAATCTGAATTTATTTTTGCCTCTCTCTCCTCCCATCAGGGATAAATAATACTAAATTTGCTAAAAGGACCAAAAATGAAAAAGTAGCCTGCTAATTGTCTTGAATTATCAAAATACTACTCACCACAAATAATTACTTAGCATAGTAAGACTATGTAAATTAACTGTCACATCCTTTTATTAATCTTATTCCTTGAGTTATACAAGAGAATTCAGAAGGGAATTAAAAAAAAAATAAAAATAAGAAGGAATGTTTTTTCCAGTTAAACTTACATAGTCATTCATCCCAAATTACAGTTAAATCTATTGGTTATAATTGCTATCTGTTTTTTCTCTTTCTGTTTTCTTTGACAGTTTTGGAGCCCCATTTATTCTAATAAGTATTAGAAACACTATCAGATCTATCAGTCTTATTTTGCCACTACACTTCTCTTTGTAGGTCAACACTTGATCTGTAGGGTCTAGATTAAGATACATCAGTCAAGAACAACCAACACAATAGTCTCCCCATCCTGCTCCACTTAAGTCTCTATCTAGTACAACACACATAAACTGTTTAAATATATTTTGTCCATATCTGGGGTTATCAGATAGTGATGTGAGTAGTGATGAAGTGAGAACGTAAATTTGCTGCTTTTGTTGCTCAGCAAAGACCTTGTGGAAGTCCTTGTATTTCAGGTTTTGTTTTGGGAATAAAACTACCATCTGCTGTATTATTTCCTCCCTAAAACTGCCAGTTCACGCCAAGGTAAATTAATTTCTTATTATTTTGCATTACCATCAGTGTCTTCTGCTGCAGACTGGGATCTTTCCCTTCACAAAGTAGTTACGAGTTTGCAGTAATGTGGAGTTCATTAAAAGCTGTGATGTTATGGGAAGGGTTATTGGAAAATAAAAAATTGGAGAGGCTCTCTAATGTTTATATAGATATCCTGTTACTTTGCCAGGTGAGGAACAAAGAGGAAATTGCTGTAGGAAATGGAAGGGAGATAGAGTTAATGAATTTTCTAGCAACTTGAACATTTCCTTGATAAGGAAACATGGGGCCCTTTGCTACAAAGGTCTACAAAGAATTCAGTTCCACACTGCCAGCTCAGCAATCTTTGTCTCAGATGTTTTCATAGCAAAGTAATATTTGCAAGTTCAGGCAAAAGTCTAATTGTAGCTTTACAGTACAATGACAAGCCTGAATAAAATTACCTCTTCTAGAAAACTGATGCATGTGCAATCTAAAATAAAAAGGAGAATACATTACTCATCTAAGATGTATTGGTTAATTCCAATTTCTTTGCCTAAGCTTTTTATCAATAGAAAACACACCTAGCATTAAATAACTTTTATTTCTCCATAGAAATATTTTCAAAGGAAAATCTGACTGAAAACCACAGAGCAGGCTAAGCGAGAAAACTTTACCTGTGAACAGAAATACTTTGGAATATATTTTATGGCTACAAACAAACTTTATGTTCTTACAGCTGCTGGCAGTCTGTAAATAATGGCTGGCAAATTGATAAAGTAATCTCATGGGCCCAGGAGAAGCTCTCAATGCTGAATCAAAGTCCAGAACAGACCTGCCACTATAACTGAATTGTATTTTAAATTACCTGGAGTAAGAGTTTTGACGATTTTTGACCCATTCTATTTGATAGAATACAATTTAACACTAAAATTATAGATAAAAGTAGTAATTCCCTTGCCATCTACAAGTGAAAATGTTTCACTAACTGTAGTTAATAAATAGCATAATTGTGATGTATTAAAAACAAATCAACCCTTGATGAAATCTATACAGATTAGAAAATGTCAGTTGTCAAAAAGGAATGTAAAGTGCATTATAAGAAAAGCATAAACAGAAATGAGATCTACCCTAACAATGAACCCAAGGAAGACTAGATCAAATTCCTGATCACTAGAGAAAGAATGAAAATTTTCCTTTACAAGAAAAAAAAAAAAAAAAAAAAAAAAAGGAAAGGAAACATCAGCTGCCAAGCCTGAGGCTTTCAGTGGCTGAAACCACCATCTGTGGCAGGGCGCCTGCTGTTACCTCAGTGAGCGTGGTGAAATCTGCAAGAATTTATTACACTAAACTCATTTAATTCGTAGGCTTTAAAAGGAAAAATAACACTAACCACTGAAGAGAAATTAAAATGTATGCAGTGAGATTATGGCGTTCCATCCCAATAAATACCTTATTGTCATTTCCAGTCACAGTCCACCCTGCGCCACTATAGAGTTCATTAGGCCTCAAGACAGAGGCCTGTCAGTCGTGCTTGGTCTGAACCCATCCTGGCCTTCCTGGGTCTTTATTTTGCTGTAAAAGCTAATTTTTATTTTTTATTTTTTAACAGCCAGATGGATATACCTTGTATATGCTTCTTCTGTGTGTTTGGGATAGCTGTAGTTTTATACAGACAGCAGCACGAGCTGTTGTTCTGTGAGTAATGACGCAGCGTCGTGAAACACAGGCCTCTGCGGCAGGCAGCGGCCTGCGACGGGGACACAGGCTGCAGTGCTGAGGGCATTGGGCAGGGTCCAACTGAAGGTCTCCTGAGGGAGACCTTCAGAACAGAACCTACTCTAGGGCTTTTAAAAATTATTTTTTAAAAAAAGTATCCAATATCAAACATTCCACAGACAGTAAATTTGAAGGCCACACGGACTTGCAGACCAGTGTAGAAAAAAATAGGTATAAAACATGTTAGCACACATCTAAAAAGGACCCTGTCTTGGCCAAGAATGAGGAGGAAGGAAGCACCAACACCAACTTCATATCGCTCCTGGCAAAGGGCAGGGGATGGCAGCACGAAGCACATGTATAATGACTTTAGCTGTATTGTTATTGCTTAGATTTTCTCTAATGGTGTTTTTTTCCTTATTCTTTGTATTTTTTCTTTTTCAGTAATCATTAAACATGGATTAATAATAATAATTCTCTGAATAAGATTTCAATTATCATAACCCTAAATTTTTAGTTTTACAGATGAAGTGCATTTCTTTTTTTTTTGCCCATAACAAGACTGCAAGTGTAACAGAGTGTCTTTTAAAGCACATTACAAGAAGAAACTTAGTCCCTGTATGAGGGTATGTTCACCAAATTCACACTGGTTCTGTCCAGGGTTGTGACTCTCTGAATCACCACCATCTTTAATGGGTGTCCCATACAGATGCTTGAACTACTGCTGCTTTTTATGGTGGCAACTGGCACAGAGGTAGTCTGGATCATTGATTTTCTATAAATGAATTACAAGCTTCTGATCGATACCTTCCATTTCATCAATTAGATGAAATCTTGAGTGCACACAGGTGTGTTATAAATATCCAAGGACTCATGGGTTTATTCTTCTTGATCTCAGAGTGACTAGAATCAAGACTTCAAAAAACCTTTTGTAAACTGTATCAATGCCAAACTCAGTGAGTTAGGAAGAACCTTGCTGGGAACATCAGTGAGTCTGAGGGAAGGGGTAAAACAGGAGACTTTAAACCACCAGAGGGGGATGTCTTGAGAATATTATTACTTATATCATATGAAAATCTATCTGTAAATATACTCACTACATGAAAATCTGACATAGATCCTTCCAGTGCTTGCAATGATGCCATTTAGGAACAATTTAGCCCTCCTTTTTTGACACGTATTTTGGTTTCTTTGCTTGTACCTCACATTCTGTGTCTTGCAACTTGCCTTTACATATATCCACCTGCCATTCTTTTGCTTCACAATTTCACGAATGACTGTTGTACTAGTGACAAAAGGTGAAGGATAGTACAAATAGAGTTGTACTATCTTTAGTACTATCTGTACTTTTCTTAATTTGGACAATAACCTGGGATTTGAATGCCAGGCACCAAACCTGGATCTGAATTGCTGAGAGGTTGTTGTAACAGGTCCTAATGGAGATAAGGAGTTACCTCTCTGACAAGCCTTGCACCCTGTAAGTCCAACTCCTGTCTGGGCTAATTTTTTAGCAGAGTGCCCCTACTGAAATCACTAGGATCTAACTGTCTTTCATGCAAGCTGGAAGGTTAGCCATGACTACATCTACCTGATTTCTGAAAGCCCCTAAACATGAATGCTCTGCCCCCTCTCTGAGCAACCTCTCCTACTACTGTCTGAAATAAATGTATTTTATGCATGCATATTAAAATGCATGCAAAGCTTCAAGTGCTTTTTCACCATAGAAATTGTCATTGAACCTCTATCAAAATGTTCAGACTTTATTCCCGTCATTTCTGGGCAACTGCAAAAAAATATATATATAATTTTAAATATTTTTCAAATGAAATACATATTTTTAATAAATAAAAATAAATTGATAACACTTTTCAAAAATTGATTTTGTACTCCCCCATGCATGTCTAACTAAGGCTTTCAGTTTTATCTCATGCTGTTGAGGAATGGTACTTTGCATTATTCAGCAATGATTTCACATCATACCAAAGATAAAGCCAACACCGGGGATAGCTGGCTTTTCTCACATGTTTGGGGATGTTTGTGTTGACAAACACTCACTGATTCATTAATATTCATCAGCTGGTACTTAACTTTAAGAAATATATATGAAATGCTTACCAAATATAATAATACATTGCAGATATATATTCCATTATATTCATATATATATAACACATTCCAGAATCCATCAGAATGATTTCATCAGAGACAAATTGAAATGGTTAAAACCAGCATCAGTTGCAGTGCATTACTACTCACCTTGCAATATATTTTATATTGTGCCTGACTTTTCAACCAACAAAGAGGAAAAAGTCTTAATAGCATTTTACTCTATTCAAATATTGTAAGGGTGGGACATAAACATAACTGCATGAAATCAGTCATCCTGTTTAGCTTGTTATTTTTCATAATTGGAAAATGAAATACTACTCTACTCTGAATGCTATTATACTAGGAAATAAGTCAGGCATATAAATGGAATTTGTTTTATAGGTATTTAATATATTCTTTTGAGGCAGTTATGCTTTCTTTAGCTGAATCTTTTAATAATTTGTAGAGGTGTTTATGATGATGTTGATTGAAATGAATGCAAAATTTTGTATCTAGATATAAACACACACACATATTTTATTTCATTTAATATTCCATTATGACCACAGCAGTCAAGTAGGAGATAAACCCCTGTCATAGAGGTCAACAGATTTCATAAAAGGAAGTGTCAATAATTTACTTAACAGTCTTGATGGACATGTAAACTGTATGACATTTACTACAGATGCCTATCACTTGATTTATTCATTGGGACTTGCACCAAAATCCAAAAGCAACTGGGCTAGGTTCATGAGACCATTTATGAAGGAAATTGCTACTTATAGAGAGCAGAATTATTACAGTGTAACCTGAAGTAGCTACGAGGAAACACAGGAAATGTTTCATAAAATGTTCTTTGTTCTTATGTAAAGCATACTTACTTGAATTCACTTGATACAGAGCTTTGTTCGATTTTAACCATGCACAGGTCTTTGGCACTGAATGAGTATGATTTCTGGGCATTATTTCAACTGTGAGATTTTTATCTTTATTCCATTACTGTTTTTATCTTTGTACTATGAAATTCACAACATGATGCTGAATTTAAGTTATTCAATTGAAGTTATGCTCCTGGCTACATATTTTTTAATGACGTGATTTTGCCTCATAAACTGCCATGATCAACTGTTGTTTTCCTAATGGTTTCTCTGCTGCAACACCAAGATGCACACATGGAAGGACTGCACATTATTGTAAGAGGATATTTATGTGAGGGGAAAGAAAACAACAACAACAAAACTTCTAAAAGTTAAAAAAAGCAAGGCATGAACAGCAGGTTACTGTAGAGATATGACTCTGAAGCACATGAAGCCTAAATTCAGACAAGCATCAGCAAGGATCTTCAAAATGAAGTGCAACTAAGAGATGCTGAGAGAAACGAGAATACCAACTCTGTTCATATATTCAGTGCTATTTCATGGCAACACACCCAAGCAAATGGTCACCCAACTCTCTGCTCCTATTAGCATTCATTAGTTAAAGACCCTGTACTTGAAATGTGCTTGCAGATACCACATCATTTCTGGAGCTCACATTTTAAACCATGGACATCTGTATAACAGGCAATGTGGATAACTAATAGGGGTAGGATCTACCCTCTGGTAAGGAATGCTTCCAGCTAGCGCATTCTCTGTTTGTAATTGAAAAGCCATTGATTAAAATGTTAAAAATGAAAATGTTTGCTTATAGTTTCTTGCAGATCAGAATTAAATTCGACTACAGCTACGACTATGATAATGCTTTTTAAACCTCCAAAAAAGAATTAAGGTTGCTGGAAGGGAAAACATTAATCAGGAGAAAGCAAACCAGATGATGAATAAAAATGCAATAGGCATGAAAAGCCTGTTCAGATCTCTTCAGCTATGTATCATGCACAAACTGACAAGAAGCTATGCATTTACACATGGCTAGATATTTCTTGGCTTTTGTTGAGGTGCATGCTAAGCTTTTTTCTACCTCTTCTGGATAAAGCTTATTTCCAAATACCTAGCTTTTAAATATTGCACATAAAAATAGTTCAAAAGTGACATCAAAACATGTCACTCAAATGTACTACTTTTTATTTAGAAGCTTTGTTGTATGTACCATTCCTATGGCAACTGTGTGTACTCCCTCCCATGACACAGCACCCACCTAGAACATCAAGATAAAGTGAAAGTATACGTTGCATAATTGAATAAAATTTCACATTCTTTCAATATGACCCGGCAGCAATGTATCTACACTTTTGCTGTGGCTTATGCTGTCATTTTTCAATCTGAAAGAAATTTGTACACAGTGATGACCCGCTGTAGATGGGTAGAAAATCACTGGTCATCATTGTCACTGTAAAAAGAAAGATTTCTTCAAAATTGTGCATTTCAAAAATGCACAATTACTTTCTGATTTTGAAGTAGACTAAGCAGCAGTGAGAAAAAATATCGCTGTGTGACAGCAAAATAGAGTAACTGGCACTTGGTAAGCTCAGATCTATTTGATACAGATATTGCCTGTTTAGCAGCGAAATCACACATTATTGGATCTGTTATCTGTCTGTCCTCTCCTATAATGCACCTACAAAAACAAGACTGAAAATGAGCTGTGGGCATCTGAAGTCAGTACCCTATGATTTCAAGCAGCCATAAACTTACCAATAAATAAACCAAGATTCATTAAAAAAATATATTGTTTTTCTTTAAATTACTGGCTGGACATGTGATACTGTTTTCACTTCAGCTCTTTTTGTTGTTGTTGCTGTTTGTTTGTTTGCTTGTTTTGTTTGAGTGGGGGGGTATTTTTCCTGGTAAAAAGTAAATTATGTAATTGAATACCTATATTTTATATATTTATTTTATATATTTTTATATATGCTATTTTATATATGTATATAATTTATATAAATATTTATTTTATATATGTGTATATATTTATACATATATTATATAAATATAATTGAATGGATATATATTCTGCACTTTATAAAGTTGTGGGCATTTTAGCTGCATCTTGAAGATAAATTTAAGTGTTCCTCAGAGAGTTACAGAGCACTGACTGGGTCGTGCTTGATTACAAGGGTCAGTATACTGCCTGGCACAGACCTAGCTTAAACCAATTCACATTTTCCCAAGCAATTACCAGGAACGGTTTTGCATTTTGGACAAGCTGAAGACCGTTTCCCCCCTGTTCACATGCAGTCACTTTTCCTGGGACAGTACCAGAGCCAACTGACATAGATGTGCATAGCATTGTGTCAGCTGTTTGCAGTGCCCAGAAACATTTGCAAACTCATTTAATTTATTATATTCTACTGAAAGGAAACAACTTGCATATGAATTCTGCTAGTCTATTAAGTGTAAGGCAGTCTCTCTCTTTTTTTTTTTCTTTTTTTTCTTCTTTTTTTTCTTTTTCCTTATTGTCTTGCTAAGTAGAATTTGGGGTTCAACACACAACTAGCCGTATTTTGAAATTTCTGCTAAGCAAGCCTGGACTTGATTTTGTAGTTTGTTTTCTCCAGAAAATACACATACCTATCCCTATGCGCACAGGTATCTGTTGGGATCTGTTGTTTTTTGATTTTACTCTTCTTTCCAGGTTGTTTTCCCATATAAGTTTTTCTCATCACATTTAGAAGAAAAACAGTGCTTACTTTAAGATATGGTGAGATATCCATGTACAGAAAGAGTTATTTACTGTTAGAGAGAGTGGAACGAGCTCTTGCTTTAGAATACTGTAAAAAATAGTCTTAAATGTCTTCACAGTACAGATTAGTTTAAAACCAAGCACTTTCAATAATAAGTGCATAGTCAAAATGCTGGTTGAATTATTTAAACACTAGCTAAAACACTAGAGAAATAAATGGTCCTGGATCATTCTTCAAGCCCTGTGAAATGAGAAGAGCTTTTTCATGCAGATCATTCCCCTTTTATGCATTTTATTACTCAAACTGAGCAGAGGCTAAGAGCCAGGGTCTGAAAATTTGATTTAAAGTTAGATTATTGGCATTGGTGAGCATAATCACTCCAAACCTCCACAATGTTTATGAAACTTGGCCAGTGTTTATGGTCTAATTAGAATCTGGGACCAAACTCAATTCTACAGTATTCTTCTATATTTCTGTCCTTGCTGGGTGACAGAACATCTTGTGGAACTGCTCACAAGCTGCCCAAGTATCTATAAAAGCTGTTCCAGAATGCCTCCCAGTTGCCATAATTACAAGGTATATTTTCCTAATTTCTTTACCTTTCTCTGATCAAAACAGTTACGTAATGTTACTATGGATTGTGACCTTATTATAGCCAATAATGAAATAACCCAAAGAAAGCCTAAATATTTCTATAACCATTTTAATTGACTTGAGATCCTCTTTTAGGAGGTGTTCTATTAGAATTCACGATTTTACATAGTTCTTCCCTTTCCTAACATAAAAAAATACAAATTTTATCAATGGTGTGGAGAAAAATAAGAAGAAATTATGATTAATTGCACCTAATATTGTTTTTGGATGCTCAGTTTACAATTAGTTCAGAATTTTTTATGATGTAAATCTTTTTTTTACATCAAAAATCAATGTATTAACATTAAAAATATTCTCTCTCCTTTTCTAGCTGAAAATGTCATAAACTTAGAAGCTAATAAAATACATTTCATCTTCTCATGTACTATTTGAGAAGATAAGTGTACGCACTATATTAGAAAGTAATTGCAATTGCTTCAGTCTCCTAAAGAAAGCAGAGTGAAATTATTTCTGTCCTAATTCACATACCGTGTTTGTGACTGAGATGAAAATCACATCAATGACCTCTCACATCTGTCTTCATGTACATGTACTCCCACTCCTCATAGTATAACAACAGTTTCAGGATCCTGCATGTGTTGTAGCATGAATATCCACTACTGTCTAGCAGTAACAAAAAGGTCTTCCTAACCCCAAAAATGCAGTTAAACCTCTATATGCCTCATGTGTATGACAACCGCAAGCAGGATTTTTTTTTTGTTCATTTTCCTTTGCATTTTGCAATGCAAAATGAATCCCCATGAAGGGAGGTGTATTTTTTTTTCATCATCCTTTTTGATAGCTGAGGTACCACTAGCTTTAAAACACACTTCTGGCAAGGAGCATCAGAAGACCCGAAAGTTAGGAGGAAATGAGAACTGAGTTTAAGCTTAGCATGCTAGAACTCCAAGGAAATGGCTCAGTTCATGAGACTGATAAGCAGCGTGATAGATTTGTGGAAAGAGAAAATTCAAAACATTTTTTATGTAGACTCAGAAAGAGCATTCAGAGCCTTTAAATGGCTTTGGAAATTCCCCAAGATCCACAAAGCTGTCAAACATCAGCCTAGTTGAAAAGTTTGCCTGTGAAAATGAATTATCCAAATCCAAAATCCAGACCTTGGCTTGTGATTTCTGAGCTAAATAATTCTTCATAGAACCAAAATCTTATTGACACAGAAAAGTTCAAGCTACAAAGATACATTCAGTGCAGCTCCATCAGATATAGATGGTGTAAGTGAGCATACAAAAATGGATGATTTCAGGTCAAACCAGTGCCTACTTATTAATACTTTCATAAATCTAGAAAAGCAAAAGACCCCTATCCTGGTTACATATTTGTTATCACATAAGAGAGTAACACATTACTTGCTGGACTCACTAATTCAGTTTTAGGGGCAGGATACATGATTATTCTGTGTAATAAAAAGAAACAATCATTTAATAGAAAAGGGAAAATATTTTAGGCTGAATTATCTTAGACTGAACACAAATATAACTAAATCATGAAGAAAAGTAAGTACAGTCTGAAACAACACTAAACTGAAATGGTCCGTTTTTATTGTAGATACATGAAACTATAGGAAAATTGAGGCATGTGTAAAACATGAGAATCTCATTCCATCTAGTACCTGGATATGCTTGTTTCTGATGATCAGAAGCAATCTGCTGTGGATGACACTCCCTGGCAGAACACTAGCAGGACAGGGAACTATCCAGGTGAGTAAGTTCTCACTCTCATGAGGAAGACTTCAGTTGCTGGGGTTTGAAAAACAAGATTTCAGTCACTATCAAGTCTTTCATTATTATTCACTTGTAAGCAGGAAGAAAATTCCATCTTCCGTTTTATTGAAAAACTAGACAGTTGCCTGAGCTAATGCTCAGAGGGCATAGACAATTTGCAACATCTTGCTGTAAAGGCCTCCTTTCCATTCCTCATCATTTTGCCCGCCTCTGCAACACACTGTGAGAAACACTCCATAGCCAATAACTTAGGCTCAGGCGAGGATCTCAGTGAAGTAGTAATTTATTCGCGATTGCAATGGCGGGCGCCCCACAAGCAGGAGAGCGCGCCTACTAGTTCCAAAAACACAGTTTATATACTTTTTGATGACAGGACCCTCCCCTGTTTCCCCACTGGAGTGGGTAATCCAGGTTCACAATCTACCTGATGCTTCACAGACAATGCCTGGCCTTCAGTTGCCGGCCTGTTTTTGAGATGGTAATGTTTTCTCCCCTTATCTGGCTTGACTTAACATAGTGATTTTCACCTGATTGCTCTAAGGAGTCTGGTTGTCTGCATTTTAGGAGGACACCTGCTGAGCTTTCTTATCACTGTAAGCATATCTCAATACCACATTCCTTCCTTCTATACAATGTAACACTGCAAAAACAACATTTCTATTCCCACAATTCCCCCCTTTTCTCTTTTTATAATTTGTTGATTTTTGCAAAATTTTTCTCTAAGATGTAATCTGGTAGATGTCTTCCTCTTCTTTACTTTCTTTGCTTTCCATTTCCTCTAATATCATCATCTTATCTGAGTAGGGTGGTGGATCCATGGTCATTTGTTTCAAAAGTGCAGTTTCAATTAACCGCTGGACAAGTCCCCTTACACAGGGGATAATGCGACAACCAATGGCTGTCAAAACTCCTGCTACTACAATCAAGGATGTAAATATGGACACTACCATCCCTTTCCATTTACCAAACCAAGATTCCAACCATCCTGTGATGGAAGTGTCTGCTCCTGAGTTTTCTGCCAATTCATTGGCAAGGGTGGTAAGCCCTTGCAATGCTCTAGTTACTGTGCCATCCGGGGCAGTATTGTTAGGGATAAAAGTACAACAACGGTTGCCCAGCATCATGCACACACCACCTCTCTCCGCAAGAATCATATCTAATGTTATTCTGTTTTCCCAAGCCATTTTGCTGGTGGCATCTAGTTGTTCAGCGATTCCTCGTATCGCATCCCTTGTATAATTTATGAATCTCTGCTGATTATAATAAATATAAGTAATCCAATCCACATTCTTATTGATTGTTACCCACCAGAACAGTGACTCAAACCCTGCAGCAATTTGATTCCTGGCTTCCTGTTCATCGGGAACTCCTCTAGGCACCCCAATAGAATCTACGTATGCTCTATCATCAAATGATACTCCTAAGCTTCTTTTACTTCTTCTGGGTATTTGTGATGTTTCGCTTTCAAATGCCAGGGTGAAGGGTATAGCTAATTGAACAAGTGCACAAGTGCCTCCCCAGTTAGATGGTAGGGTGGACCGTAAGATCTTCCCTCCACAGTACCACCAGAGATCTGCCCTAGGGATCTCAAGTCTTGAATAGTTTCCCATCAAGTCCTCGGTAGCATTCAAGGTTCTCGTGCACAAGGCAAATTCTCCCAGATGCCAGGTAGCACTCACACCCTGCCGTGAGAGGCAAGCTGTATGGTTACCTATAGCTGTGGAGAATACAGGGGGAACCCTGATATTGCTATCATGCGAGGAAGGGAATAGCAAAGAGAGAGACTTACAGGCCTCATTTCCCCAGGCAGTCTTTTCTTGGTACAATGCAATCATACATCGCATCCCTCGGGAGTCCTCGGTCCACCCCAGTGGGCAGGGCACTATCTGGGCAATCAGTCATCCCGAGGCACAAGCATAGCAATTGCT
This sequence comes from Anser brachyrhynchus, assembly GCF_964034855.1. NCBI lineage: Eukaryota > Metazoa > Chordata > Aves > Anseriformes > Anatidae > Anser > Anser brachyrhynchus. The sequence continues at coordinate 7,360,371 of NC_137701.1, forward strand.
ATGGTTGAGACTCTGGACAGTATATTTGACCCATTCTATCCAGGCATTCACATCCCCGTACCCTGTTTCAATCTCAAATGTTTGAACTGCCGCATTTCAAAGAGGGCCTCCTGTTTTCTCTCCTGTTTTCTCCTTGAGTTTCTCCCTTTCTCTGATGGCAATAGAGGATCGTTTCCATACAGCTATTCTCAATCTGGCTGTTGGGTCTCTACCAGTTATTCGTTCCCTCTGCTCAATTGTCGTTGGGCATTTAAATCTCCACAAGCTAACACCTCACAAGCATCAAACATGGCAGATCGTGGTACATAACCCTCTGTCACATTCACCCATATTTTTATGGGGTATCCCATCTTACTATTATCTGGTCATGCCTTTTCCAAGTTGCCAATTGACCAAGGCTTTCTCTGAGGCCTATAATCACTGAAAACAAAATTAATAATTGATTTTTCCCTGTCATTATTTTTAAACCTTAGGTTTCCAAATAATTATTAATACAAAGAATAAGATATACACTACTACCATAACAAACCCCCCTTGGGAACACTTCAATTCACTATAGGCCAGTCCTTTCTCTCAATCACAAGTCACACTCACTAGTTACCTGTGAAAATAAAAGGTTAGTTTACAATCGCAAGCTCTTATCCCGCTCAGAGTCCACTATGAGATTTTTCTCTTCGATTTCAGCTTCCAACAAGTCTTCTGTAGGAACAGCTTCCCAGGTACTAGGGTCGACGGATGCCTTCACTCGCGTATAGTGAGTCCAACCTTTTTCCGCAGTTCCTATGGCTGTTTCAGTGGTTAGTAGTACTTGGAAGTGTCCTTCCCATTCGGGCCGGAGTTGATCCTTTCCAGGTCTGAATCAGGACCCAATTTCCCACGGGTCCTGAGAAATGACAAAGAAGAGGACAACCCCAGAACACAGTTCTTAAGAAAACTCTCTTGTTTCGAATTGTGGTATCTCATCCCTTCTGCCCAGATAGGGTAATCCGAACAGCATCTCATACGGTGAAATTCCTATATCGTTTCTTGGTGCTGTTTGAACCTGGAGGAGTGCTAAAAGTAAACATTTTACCCAAGGAAGTTGGGTTTTTAACACTAATTTAGTTAATTGCTTCTTTAATGTCTGGTTCATTCGCTTTGCCTTCCCAGAAGAGGAGGGGTGCCAGGGGGTGTGAAAAGCCCACTCAATCTCTAAGGCCTGCATTAACCCTTGCAGTACTTGTGAAGTGAAATTATTTCCTTGATCTGAATCAATGTTTTCAGCTATCCCATATCTAGGGACTATTTGCTCCGGTGATACCTTAGCCACCGTGTTTGCAGTGGCAGATACAGAGGGGAAAGCTTACACCCATCCAGTCACGTGGCCAATTAGGACAAACAAGTACTTAAATCTCCCTCCTTTACGTAACTCAGTAAAGTCTACCTGTATACTTTGGAAAGGTCAAATCCCTGGCTCCCGTCCCCCTCTAGGTTAGTTACAAATGACCTTTTTATTTGCCTTTTGACATATGGTACATCCTCTGCATATTTGCTTCACTAAAGTGTATATTCCTACACAGACATACTTTCTTAGCACAACATCACACATTGCTTGCATCTCCCAATGACTCTCTTGATGTAAAACATCATATTTGCCTCATTGGTGCTTTATTCAGCATTTCTCTCCCATCAGGGAGTATCCATTTTCCCTCAGGCTTTGTGGCTCCTGATTCCTTAAAGAAATCTCTCTTAAAAACTTTTTAGTTCTTTCTTAGTTTTCAACAATTCCCTGAATCCTCTCTGGATTTATTCTCAGTTTTCCCTCAGACATTAGATGCCTTAAATACCTGACTTCTCTTTCTACGTATTGTAATTTATTTTTCAATACTCCCAAGCCCTGCTTTCCCAGAAAGTTGAATAGCTTGTTAGTAGCTTCCTTCACAACTGTTTTCTCCTGTCCTGACAATAAACAATCATACACATTTTGTAACAGAAATTCCTCCTTGGGAGGTTGGAATTGCTCCAAAATCTGTTCTAGAACTTTGCCCAAATTAATCAGAGGCCCTGTAAACCCCTGAGGTAAAACTGTCCATATGTATTGTTGCTTCCGCCCCCACTTCAGAGTCTTTCCAGCCAGAGGTGAACATATCTTTGCTCTCAAGGCCTGAGAGCACTCCATTAATACCACTGTTATTCCAGTCTAACAATTTACTATTTGAATGCCCAATTTCATCATCAAATCCCTTCCCAACAAGTTAGTCCCTGGCTTGGGTACATACAATAATTGCCCAGAGATCATTTTATCCCCTAGTCTCAGCTTGGTACCCCCCAAAGGTGGCACTGTTACCCCAGCCCCTTCTACCCCCATCACTTGTTAGGGTTTCATTAGTTAATTTAATCCCTGATACTTTACAGGCCAGTAATGACCTAGCTGCCCCTGTGTATTGTGTTTGATGGCAAGGTTCGGGAGGGGGCTGCAGTGGCAGCCCCCACGAGGAGAATCCAGAAACCACCCCGTAGCAGATAAGGGACAATTTCATCCGGCCCCAGAGGGGCCCACTGCTGCCCAGAGCCAAGCCATGAGCAACACAGTCCGTGCCTCTGTGAGAGCACATCCACGAAAACAAACAAACAAACAAACAAAAACCTGCTGCTCAACAGCAGCTGGGAGAGCGAGGAGCGAGAAACCTCCCCGCAGACACCAAAGTCAGCACAGACGGAGGGGGTGGAGGCGCTCCAGGCGCCGGAGCCGAAGCCCCCTGCGGCCTGTGGAGAGGCCCCTGGTGGAGCAGGCTGCCCCCCCTGCCCCCCCCCTTCTCGATACTTGGGAAACTGACCAAACACCACAGCAAATATACCAAAACTTCTAGACTGTTACTTAGATAATGCCTACATCCTCTTTCCCTGCTCATTCAACTTTCCCAACTCATTCAAAAAAACAGCTCTGTCAAACATTACATACCACACCTTTAACACCTTCAATAACTCTTTTTAACACTTCTTCCTATCTTTCTCCAGCCTGTACTTTCTCCAAAGTCTCAGTCATTAGCCAACTTAATTCCATACCTTTCTCCCTCATCCCATTTTCCTTCTCTCCTCCTTCTTCCACTCCGGATATTCCTACCTGAAGTGGCCAGCCTGCCCACACTTAAAACATCCCATCAAAGCCTGTCCCTGCTAAGATTCAGGTCACAACACGGGTAGCTTTCCTTGCCTGCCATTCCTTCATCTCTCTTCCCCTCTTTTCCATCCTGGCCCTGACTCCCCCTGAAGATTTTCTTCCTCTTTCTCCAACCCTCTGCCTGACTACCTGCTACACTGTCAATACCATTAGTTTCACTCTCTGCTTTTCCTTCTCATCTCCCCTCTTGACACACACGTTCAGGGCCTCCCACAGGAGGACCCCCCAGTGACTGTTCACTACATCCCCCCCACCTTCTGGAGCATTTTCCGTGCATCTTGCCAGGCTTCAATCACAAAATGAACTTTCAAGAGCCCTTGGGATACCGGGTCCTCAGGATTCATCCCAAGTACTTTCTCATTCTGACCCCAAGTCTCTCATATGATTTCTGTGTTGCACACTATTATTCTTCCAGCCAGGATCGGCAAGTGGTTATTTCTGCCCTGCCGGTATTACCCCTGGTCCTGGAGGATGAGTTCTTTCCCATTTTTGTATTGCAGCTCTCCTCCTGATCATTCCCATTTCTTTCCCTGTAAACAACATATTTATATACATAATTCCCCCTCCCCAAGAGTATAAGTTAGGTCCTAGGAAACTCCTAACCTCTCTGCTGGTAAGGAGGGGGGGAAGTTCACTTAAGAGGATACACAGTTAGTGTTAGTGCTGTTAGTATCAGGGAAGGCAAAATTTTCAGTACCTCTTCTACCTTGTTCTAATTCTTTTACCAGTTTGGGGTACCTCCTGTTCCCAGAGCTAATGTTATCTATAGTTCCTGTCTCTTCTTTTGGAGGAACTGCTACAGCAGCCGCTGCTGCTGCAGCAACTTGGGGGTTATAAGGAGGAGGTAAGTTATCCAGAAGGTCCCATTTATCACTTGTCTCTTCCTTTTTCTTTCCCTCTTTATTCTGATTTTGCTCAAAACCAAATTTATTCCTTGTATCCAACAAGCTGCATACTCCGATTCTTCTTCCGAAAATGGAAATTTGTTATTAACATAAAAATTTAAGGCCTGACATACCCAATCTTTGTCAGACCCTTATTTTGGCCAAAATACTGCAGCTCCTTTAATTGGTTCTTTCGTCCAGACTGATACACAATATTTAACCATTTTCTTCCTATCTTTTTCCTTAGTTTTGGGGTTATTCTTCCAATTTCTCAACATCCTTCCTAAAGGACAGTCGGGAGGCACTCCCCCAGGGATATCTCCCTGTCCCTTGGAACTCATATTTCCCATTTTTCCTATCCTGGAAAATGGGGGTGTACTGCCAAGCACTTCCCCGTGCAAGGGCTACCGCACACCTATAAGTTACCAGATTCCCTAGTGTACTTCCGAGCACTACCCCGTGCAAGGATTACCGCACACCAAATTTCCCTGGTGTACTCCAAGCACTACCCCGTGCAAGGATTACCGCACACCAAATTTCCCTGGTGTACTGCCAAGCACTACCCCGTGCAAGGCTTACCGCACACCAAAATTCCCTGGTGTACTCCGAGCACTACCCCGTGCAAGGATTACCGCACACCAAATTTCCCTGGTGTACTCCAAGCACTACCCCGTGCAAGGATTACCGCACACCAAATTTCCCTGGTGTACTGCCAAGCACTACCCCGTGCGAGGCTTACCGCACACCAAATTTCCCTGGTGTACTCCAAGCACTACCCCGTGCAAGGATTACCGCACACCAAATTTCCCTGGTGTACTGCCAAGCACTACCCCGTGCAAGGCTTACCGCACACCAAATTTCCCTGGTGTACTCCAAGCACTACCCCGTGCAAGGATTACCGCACACCAAATTTCCCTGGTGTACTGCCAAGCACTACCCCGTGCAAGGCTTACCGCACACCAAATTTCCCTGGTGTACTGCCAAGCACTACCCCGTGCAAGGCTTACCGCACACCAAATTTCCCTGGTGTACTCCAAGCACTACCCCGTGCAAGGATTACCGCACACCAAATTTCCCTGGTGTACTGCCAAGCACTACCCCGTGCAAGGCTTACCGCACACCAAATTTCCCTGGTGTACTCCAAGCACTACCCCATGCAAGGATTACCGCACACCAAATTTCCCTGGTGTACTCCAAGCACTACCCCGTGCAAGGATTACCGCACACCAAATTTCCCTGGTGTACTGCCAAGCACTACCCCGTGCAAGGCTTACCGCACACCAAATTTCCCTGGTGTACTCCAAGCACTACCCCGTGCAAGGATTACCGCACACCAAATTTCCCTGGTGTACTGCCAAGCACTACCCCGTGCAAGGCTTACCGCACACCAAATTTCCCTGGTGTACTCCAAGCACTACCCCGTGCAAGGATTACCGCACACCAAATTTCCCTGGTGTACTGCCAAGCACTACCCCGTGCAAGGCTTACCGCACACCAAATTTCCCTGGTGTACTCCAAGCACTACCCCGTGCAAGGATTACCGCACACCAAATTTCCCTGGTGTACTCCAAGCACTACCCCGTGCAAGGATTACCGCACACCAAATTTCCCTGGTGTACTGCCAAGCACTACCCCGTGCAAGGCTTACCGCACACCAAATTTCCCTGGTGTACTGCCAAGCACTACCCCGTGCAAGGCTTACCGCACACCAAATTTCCCTGGTGTACTCCAAGCACTACCCCGTGCAAGGATTACCGCACACCAAATTTCCCGAGACTCTTCCTTTCTCTCCCTTATCTCACGCTTCGTCCGTCTCCGGCCGCGCCCCTCGCGGAGCTACGGAACCGCGGATCAGGACTCCACACTCGCTTCGTACAAAAGTACGTCTCAATCACACATCACACATCACACAGAGTCTCACCCGACCCCCAAAGCAATACTTAATATTTCTTACCTTGGTCTGTGCACAGAGTTACCGGATCAATTCTTAAAACCCTGAGTGCCTACCTTCTTCCCTTTTCCCACTACTTCACGGATCCTGCCTCTTTAATCAGTCTCGGGCCCTCTGTCAGCTCTCCGCAGAACCGCCACCGTCGATGCACAGGACCGCTGAAATCAGCGGGGCATGCCTTCCTGCTGCTGCGGCGGTGGGGCTCCCCGGTAGGTGACTGGATCCCGGACGAGCCCCCAATTGTGAGAAACACTCCATAGCCAATAACTTAGGCTCAGGCGAGGATCTCAGTGAAGTAGTAATTTATTCGCGATTGCAATGGCGGGCGCCCCACAAGCAGGAGAGCGCGCCTACTAGTTCCAAAAACACAGTTTATATACTTTTTGATGACAGGACCCTCCCCTGTTTCCCCACTGGAGTGGGTAATCCAGGTTCACAATCTACCTGATGCTTCACAGACAATGCCTGGCCTTCAGTTGCCGGCCTGTTTTTGAGATGGTAATGTTTTCTCCCCTTATCTGGCTTGACTTAACATAGTGATTTTCACCTGATTGCTCTAAGGAGTCTGGTTGTCTGCATTTTAGGAGGACACCTGCTGAGCTTTCTTATCACTGTAAGCATATCTCAATACCACATTCCTTCCTTCTATACAATGTAACACTGCAAAAACAACATTTCTATTCCCACAACACCCACTGATATCTCCTTACCCTGCTTTCCCTCGATGGCACTGACACCCAGTGGGTGTCTTCCTCTGCTCTCGAATCTCAAAAGCCACTCTCCATCCCACCCACTCTGCCACCTAAACCCACTTAGTGACCCATCACCACACCGAGCATTCCCAGACTCTTTTCCACCTAACATCCCAGTTCAGACATCTACCATCCCAAAAACAAGTTTTGCCTCCCTACAAATTTAGGTTTAGTCTATAACAATAAACTTCATCCTTACTGCTTGCCTGTAACAGCACTAGGGCCAGCCTTGAAGACTATCAAAGAATATTTGATACTGTGAGTACTTGGCATTTTGGCTTCGGTGGGGGGTGGGGGGTGGGGAATTAAAAATGATATACTTTGCATATTGTTTAAATGGTCTTTTTTATTATTTTATTTTCACTGTTTTTAAACTGTAATGACTTTATTTGTTTATGAAAGTGTGCACCGCATGTCTAGTACTGCTTTATAATAGCTGGATTTAGATCCAGACTCTTATTTCTATCCTAGACATCATTAAACAATTTATTTTCTGTGATAGGGGAGAGCTCTTGGGCAAGAGCTCTCCATTAGTATGAATTATTAACGATATGTATATACATGCATTATGGATTTAAAAGATGAAAAGACAGCTTGCCAGTTATTCTATGGAGCTTTCTCCGTCTACAAGGCCACTGGATTTCAGACAGCTGTCTGTGCTGAGTGGTCACAGACAAGGAATCCCTGATGACCATATAGATTTTGTTTTCCTGTTGCTAAAATTACATAAAATGTTCCAGAAAAATAAATAAATAAATAAATATATATATATATGGTTGGTAATATCTGCTTAATCTTCCCCCTCTTCTTCCTGTTGTAATGTTATGTTGCAAAACAGCTGATAGCTCAACAAATATTCTGGGAAGGGGTTGTAGCACTGTCATCAAAATATATACACTTTAATTTTAAAATAACTTACAAGAAGGATATTTTTGTAACCACAGCATTTGAGCAAATTGTGTCATTTTTAGATACTCCTGCTGACGCATCTGCTTGTGATGTGTCAAATCACATCTATCAGCTATGTTAAGCTACATAACCCTGCGTGATAATGAAAAATGATGGAAAGAAGCAGCTTTGATACAGTACATCACACTGTGACACAGCAGTGAAAAGTCTAAAACGTTTAAATCTCAAATAAAACCTCTTAGATGTGCAGCGGCAGATAAGTCTCCACTCATGTTTCTACACAGCTTTGCTCTCTGTGAAAAACAATCTGAAATTACCTTTCCAGGTAATTAGTTCCCTTGGTACTTCAGGGTTCATCCATCCCGCTGCTCAGGATAATGCCACACAGTCCAGAAAGTCCAGTGTCAGAAAAACCCATCTTTTGGTATCCAGGGGTTAAAAAACAAAAATACTCCCGAGGAGAACTGCATAAAAGGATGAAGGGAGGTTTCTAGAGATTAATTATCACTACTCTCAGTAGGCCCAGGAAGAGTTGATTAAAGCTCTAAAGCTCTTTGTTCCTATCTTTAAAAACCTTTGCAACTGGACCCCTTTATGCCTAACTCTCCTTGTATATCTTTGTGTTGCTTTCTACCTCTATGAACATTGCCAGGGTCAATACTATTATATTTTTTTCTCTCCAAAAGTACCTGCGTCTTTTCCTCTAGGGAACCTTTCACAAACCACTTTCTATTGTCCTTCAAGGGTAGTGATTGACATGGATAGTTCTCCAACAGGTTCCTTTGCACCTACTTCTGGGTAAACTGGTGTTGGCAGATGAAAACACCTTCCCTTTTATTTCTTCTGTTTCTAGAAGATAACCTGTTAGAAGGAGAGAACAATGTGCAGCTGTGGGCAGTGGCAGAGAGCAATGTGCTTGCTTTGCACACTGAAAACTCTTTCTACTGAATAATTTCTCCAGGGAGAACAGGGACTTTCCTTAGAGCAAATTGTATGCAAATCTCCTCTCACTATCCTGTCTTTTTTTGACAGTGATGGATTGACAGACCAACTACCAAAAGGCATACTAAGGAAATCAGCACTGCTAATTTAAGGGGGGGGGGGGGGGGTGGGGGGGGGGGCACGACACAAAATACAGCTAAGTAAAAACTCAGATGAAATAGCTTGAAAAAACTTCCCTACAACCTAGGGAGAAAAATACGTTTATTATAACCCCTTTTTTCTTATTTTTGTTCTGTGTCACTGTCCCCCCCCCCCCCCCCCCCAATAGTTGCTTTTGTTCTCATACGTGCATTTAAAACAAGCCACTCTTACCATTACTTAATTACAGATGCAAAATTGCATCCAGAAAACAAGAATACCGAACCAGTAACCTGGTAAGTTCATGCCACAACACACATGCACACTTGTACATGTATGTATACGTATCACCTCTAAAATTCAAGTAAACTTCTATTTCCAATTACAATTCCACAAGCAAAAAGCATTATTTAGGCACTGCAGATGCAGGTTTCATCCTTTCAGAATGTCTTGTGATTGTCCCTTCTTTGTTTCAATATATACAAGAAGGTTTGGGGTCAAAATACTTAGCCGTTTACCTGAATTACATTTCAAGTAAAGTTTTGGGCCTGAATTGGGCTTCACTTTTTCTATATTCACAGTAGTGCAAATACTCTAATTTAAATAGATCTCTGATTGACTAAATACGCATATTAAGCCTATGACATATGACAGCCCTGGAAATGCAAGACGTTTCTTTAGAAAATGTTTGATTTGGAATGTGCAATACTTACTTGCTGTTTCTCATCCATGAGAAAGGTACACAGGTACTATCTACAATTCATGAAAAAAATCCATTTACAGAAGTACTTTCCTGTTTGCTGTTTCTTTTAAGTCATAACCAAAACAATCTTAGAAATCTCATTCATAGCAAACAGAAACACCACTGCTGATTTAACAGTAACCTTCTTTAATTCACACACATAATATCATACCCATTGTGGATTCACATTTGAAACTTACTTACTTATAGTTTTTTCTACATGGATTTGCACGTTTGATCTTATCCCAGCAAAAATAAAGACCACCGATACATTATTTTACCTCAATATTGTACTCCTGCTTATGAAAACCTTCTAAAGGAGCCTGTACAGGTAGAAAACCCAGAGTTTTCATTAACTGTGTTTTCTTCTTTGGTATCAGAATAGAAGGTGCATATATGTGTTTCAAAACATTGATGACATATAACAGAAATTTAAAAGATAACTTTATGGCCATTAATTACAAAAACATCCTTACAACAAAGAAGGTAAACAAATAGCTTAAAATAGATTAACTATTCTTATTCTATTACTGGGTTGTGCTTTTTGTAAAACCTTATGAAATTATTATTCAACTGAAAGCAGTAAGTATTAGAGCATTTTAATAAATAAAGAGACCTAATGTCCCAGATCAAAATAAATCCTGAGTAATATTAATGGCAAAGCTTCCTTAGACTTCATTGGTTTCAGAATTTCACCAACAGGGCAAAATTCAGGCTCAGGAGGGTAGAAATTCTTCCGGATGTATATAAAATCCATTAAAAAAAAAATAGGGAGTCATATAATTCTTACAGTCAGTATACTAACTTTTGCAAAAAATAAAATAATAAACATAAAAAAGAAGAAAGCTTAGTTCTTATTCATAAACATACACATTCCAAGAAACACTGAGAATCTTACTCAGAGACAAACAGAAAATGATAAAACTTTATAGAGTTCCTGAAATAAAGGGGACAAGGAAGAACATAAATAAAACAATATACAAGATCATAACTACTATAAACATTAAAACAAAGCAATCTACAAAATCACGTACATCTTAGTAAGCCATGTTAATTTAAAAATATCAAATGATTTCTACACAGTAAAAACGTCCTTATTTTGAAGAAAAAGAGTTAACATATCTTTATAGAATTTTACAGGAGGCCAGCATATTGCATAAATATGTACACTGCTAGGTACATCAAGTCTTTAGGCAATGTACAGTAATAGAAATCAGAAAATGAACGTATGGAGTTTAAACATGTAAACTATGAGCACCATGTTAAAATATCCAATAGATTAAGATTTGCCACCTTAGTTACAGACAAATAACTGTCTTAAAAATACATTCGTATGGTCAAAATGTATTGCCTTCATCCAAGAAAGTTAACAAAATATTTAACATTGCAACAATGGCAATTTTCAGTTGGCACAAATCAATGAAATACTACTGAAGCCAGGAGCTGTACATCGATTTACACCAATTAAGAATCTATATCAAATATACTTAAAAACTGAATTTTAAATGCAGGGTATCAAAACATTATTATAATTTGAAACACATTTTGAGAAAAATGCACAATTATGGAAAATAAACTCGAGAAAAAATATAGCCATGTTGTAAACTATATATTGTATAAGGAGCATATTATCACATACAGCACATATTAAAGACAAATGGATGTTTAAAGCAGTCTGAAGACCACGTCTAAATTAGTTTTCTTGAGCGTAAAATGTTCACGGACCAATTAAGTTAACATTGCAAGTAAAGACAACAAATTGCTTCATAATGATTTCATTATTGTTTGATTACAACAAATGATAAAAGCAATCGTTCTTACTCAATAACATTCTGTAAAAGGTATTTCTTTTACTAACGTTTGTCATCAGCGGTTCTATGTACATGAATACTTATCGCTCACTTCTGTAGAATCTTAAACCTTTTTCTTTCTCCCAAGCAGTTAAAAGCTTGCATATTTTCTAGTTTGAAAATGAAACCAACTGAACAATTTGATTCTTTTGCTCTTCATAGGTATTGGCATCATTAGAAAAATTCTGTGTACTTACAGACAAGACAAAGGTGTCTGATTACTCCAGATTGCCCATAACAATAAGAGACAATGATGATTCTTAATGCCTGAAAGATCCTATAGGACATTAGTCTATGGCTCATGTTACCTGAAAAATGGTATGGCTCCAAGAAGGTCATAGCCTGGGCAGACTGCAACTCTCCAAGGACAAAGATACACTTCTCATCTCAGCGGAACAGATTAACTTCTCAATCATTTCTCTGCAGAGCTGTTCTGCGAAATCACTTAACAAAATCTATAACCTAATTTAGGGTCATCATTGCAGTCTGAAGATTTAATTCCTGCGATTCAGTTGGATTAAAGGAATAGTATCACTTTTACTGTTTACATTAGGAACACAATCCAGTAATTTTATAAACTGGCAAACTGGTCAGAAACATAAACACAAAAGAACGCCTAGATTTGTGAAAATTGGAAAATTCCAAAGTAAATTAATTAAGCAAGTTTGGTGGAATTTATTTAGAATGATAATATTCAATTATTTAGCATTTGAAATAATGTTTACTTACAAATTAGACTGTCAAGTCATAGAATAAAAATGCACATTTGATCTAAAATACCAGATAAACTCTTAAAAAAGAACTACCTTTATATAACTTACTAAAAGTTATATACTTAATAATAAAACAGAAACTCAAAAGAATATTTTATTATGTCATTTAATTTAGTGTGGTCAATTTTAAACTTATCTTGTGATTTATTTTTATATTGTTTTTACTCTTACATATGAAGTCACATATACAAACAGTTCTAGCACTAAAGGCAATACCATGTTAGAAAATTACTACATTTGATGGTTATTAGTCTTTTATTCTCAGTAGTTTATACACTAATGAAAAGCAATTACAGTAGATAAATAATTGTGCAATGTTGTAAAATTGTTTAACAACTTAAAATAGAATTAATTTAATTTAAATTGTAGAAAAAAAACGTAAAATCCAAAGTTGTTTGAACATATTTTAAAAAAAAAAAATACTTCTAAAGTTATAGATGGGATTTTTTCAATGAACATTACAGCTGAAAATTTGAAATTTGTCAATCTCCTGCTAGATAAAAATGGATAAAATGGATATGGATCACATATAACCACAATTGTCCTATTATTTCTTTTTTTCAAGTGTATAGTATTAGATCATTTTCTTTGACAAGACATTGGGATCCAGGAGAAAGAACATGTACGCTGACTCCTGCCAAGGAGTGCAGAAATACAAAAGCCAGCGCAAGTCAGCTAAGGTAGGAGGCTGAGTGGCAAGCACACACCTTCAGGTTTCAAATACAGGTTCCAGTGCTTGAGCAACATGGCTTACACACAGGCGTGGGACACCTGCCTGCTACAGGAGGTAGTGGAGACATACAGATTGAGCAGGCATACTCTTGAAATAAAGAAGCAGGATAAAGTCACTTAAAATGCGTTGTACAGATACCAGATAAATAGAAATGGGCATTCACTTGAAATTACAAGCTAGAGAAAATATACCCTCGTTATGCCATTATACGGATAGATGCTCAACAACATCCTGCTCCCTGCCAGTCTCAGGCAGGGGTTATGAGAAGCAGCCCATGACCAAACCATTCATCTACTCTTTCTCATCGACTTTTTATTAATGTAGTTTAGCCCTTTGTAATGACATGACAAGGAAAGCTCACATCCATTGAGTATCCAACACAGTTGAAAAGATGTTTGCTACAGTTTTAACACAATATTGTACTAAGACTTGCAATATTGATATAGGTAAGTTCTAATGCTATAGGTGCAGAAAATAATAACCAGCTACATATCTTTCAGGATATAATATTACTTTTCAAATGGATAATGCGTGTAACTATTAATATGCAATGTATATTAATAATCTTCCAAAATTACTATTCCTTCAGTTCAACTGTATATAATGCTATTATCATATATAAAAAAGTGAAAAGAAGTAATTAATTTGAAAGCTAGCCCCTACCTTTTATTATGGAGGATCTACTTCTAGCACTAAAGGTCATGGTGCAAATTCTTAGTTTCACTCATGTGGCTAGACTTCATTTTAACTCATACAGCTGGCTCTGCCTCACTTCTGGTTTTATTTTAGGCCATCACAGGTGTGGGCCTGATATATCTTGTATTAAAGCAAATGAGAAGATTTCATTGTCTGAAGCCAGGTGAGGTTCAACAGCAATGAAAAGGTTGCAGAGGTAGGGAGAAGTCTCTGAAATACAGTTAGAAATAATGGCAGTATGTTATTATTATTTCTAGACTATGTAATTTATCTATTTCTAATACCAAAATGCTGCAGGTAATAGGGGAGTGAAATGAGGTAAGAATCTGAATCACACCCTGGTGGGACTCCAAGTTCCCCATGGGAAGTTCCTCTTGACCTCCTTTGCATGCTCATACATTCTTACTAGTTTTCACATGTTGCACAAGCAGCAAGGACCTTCATTCTGACAGATCTGTCCCCCACTGAGGTAAATGTAAGATGTGTATAATCAGAGAAAGCCTGGAAGTATGAGGCTGACTCTTCTGATCAGAGACCCACCTTAAGGTGGGCAGACAGTACGCCCCATCTAACGGGGGACAGAGAGCAGGCTTCCTGTGCAGTGAAGCTATGCTGCCTACCACAAAGACGACTACTGCATTTGAACTCAGTCAAAGTCTCAACGTGGGTTTCACAGAGCAGGGCTGCCTCTAAGCATGTGCTTATGTGGATGTGCAAAAAGTAGACATGAAAAATGGAGATCTGCTGAAGGCTTGATGGCAATAAGGCCCCCCTACGCTGTACATTTTCACTATAAGGAATATTCCCCTGTAAGGCAAACTGCTGTTGATCTATTCTCTTTTTTTCTTCTACCACTGATGTTATTTTTGTTACATAGTCTTTTCGTGGTTTAGTAGAAAAGGGATTAGCTCAAACAGTCAGCAGTTTGTGCACATACTACAAGAAGGCAAAATTTGTCACAGTGACATCAAACTGCTAACACAAACAGATCTGTTACCCTTTCTCTCTTGCTCAGTTAGACAGCTGCCCTCAAGGTATTAGCCTCTAAGCCTCCGTGATAAATCACTGAAGTATAGGAAACCTGATTATCCCAGCACAGCAGGGGTAGAGGATGTTATTCAAATGCAGAACATGGAGCAATGACATCCAGGAGGCTTATAATGAAAGATTTTTGATATACTTAAGTAGTTAACAAAAATTTATTGCAAGAGATAGTTTGTCACTAGATTTACAGTTTCAGAGAACATAGTACAAAACATAGTGCATCAGCTTTGTCTAAACATTAAATAGGTGCAAATACACAAGGATAAAAAAAACAAAGTGAATACTTTACAACAGAAGTTATAGAACTATAAATATATTATATACATTATACATATTCTAAGACATGAGCTTCACTTATGTATATGTAGTTCATATTAGTATCAGACTATTCAGTGCTTTATAGTATAGGTCTGAACTTTACATGGATGTTTGCATCATTATACTTACAGTAAATGCTTCCCAATGAAAGAGGAATTTCGACCAGTTTATTTCACAGAACCATTCTGCAAAGCTGAGGGCTTGACAGGAACCACAAGTCTGTTTATCTGAAGGCTCCTTTCCCCCCCGAGAACCTGTCCTAGAAGAGGGGCTGCAGCGGAAGGACAGCCGGATGTGGGGACAGCAGGGAGGGGAACACGGCATGTGGCAGTGGTGAGAATGCCAGCTGGGTCGGGTGCAGGACCGAGGGCGGCACCAGCGGCAAATGCGGTGGAGCAACAAAAGCCGCGTGGCCTCCTGGACAAAGCCTAGGTCCTACCGGCAGATGAGGTAAAGGCGCTCTGGACAGAGCCGGGACCTGCGAGAGGAATTGCTGGTGGGGCTGGAGGACCTTAAACGTACTGGCGGCAGCGGCAGCAGCTGCGTGCTGCTGCAGGACAGTGTGATGGATGGTGGTAACGGAGGTAGAACACAGCGGTGGCTGCAACGGTAGGGGCTGCAATGGAGAGCTGGGGGGCTGGATGGCTGGGGGAGGAAAGGTAAACTTCACTTTGTTGGCCAGCATGTTTTGCTGCATGAGCTGCTGATACGCCTCGGATGGGAGGTCTTTGAATTTTTCATGGTTATCTGGAGGGAATATCAGCGTCTGGTCAGGCAAGGTGAAGGGGGCTATTAACTGCTCGGTAGTTAAAAAGGTGTGACTGTTTATATGTGCTTCTTTGAATGGCAAAGGTGGTGGGCTGTCAAATATGCCAGAATTACACTGTACCCATTCATTGGTCACCTCATTTATCTTCTCACACGGCAGAGACTCGGCCAATTCATAATGGCAAACATATGATTTAGGAGGAGCTTGTTCCAAAGGTCTAGTGGCAGGTGGAGCTTTATAATGAGCTTGATTTTCATGACCGTTTACATTTTCATTTTTCTTTTCATCCTCCAGAATGTCCTGTGTGTTTGCAGATGTGGAGGCACCACACTCAGCAGCAGAAGCAGCAGAATGTGTGACAAATTCTGAAGATGCACCTGGAGTGCTCTCTGGTGCCACGCAATCTGTCAGCTTGTCTTTTTCCAACAAATGTGGACTATCCATTTGTACGGCTGACTTTTTTTCCTCCAGTTGCATTGTTTCATCTGTAACTTTTGCATGATCGGCTTTGGGATCTACATTAGTTTCCTCCATGTTGTCTCGAGTCAAGAATTCTCCCAAAACGTTTAATGTAGAATTTGCAGAGTTTTCTTTAGAAGGCCTGGAGGTCTCACTTCTTGTATTCCTGTCAATGCATACATGATTGATTCTAGTTTTCCTCCTCCTGTGTTTACATTTTTCTTTGTGATGCATACCTGAAGTGCTTGTTTGCCTTACATATTCTTCTTCTAAAAATGTCTGTCCGTACGAGCTTTCATCTGAAGAACAGGAATAGGTATGCTGTCTCCGCTTCCTGTGGGATTTTTCCGGTTCATCTGTCAGAAAGTTGTAACCTCTCTTTACGGAGTGATTTTGACTCATACTCTTTTCCTCACTGCAGGGACCTAAACATTTATGCTCTGAGCTACAGACCAGTCTCCTGACTTTCCAGTTACAGCACATTTTAGAGCACATGCAGTTGTGCCTCCTAGAAGTTTGAGACAGATGCTTTAATTTTCTCCGAGAGCTTGTTTTTCTCTTCCTGTGCAGTAGTCTACAACCACTGCGTTGGTCCCTAGTTTTTGCATTCCAAATGTCACACGAGCCTCTGTCCCCATGTATGTGATCTGATGTAGACGTGCTTCTTTTATGACCATTGTCAAGGCCAGCTTTTTGATGTGACTGCTGTACCTCATCCATAGCTAACCAAATATTCCCTGCGTCATATCTACATTTCTCTGGGTTATTTTGGAGGTGCAGATATTTATTTTCATCTCTGTGACTAATTTCCTTTTCAGTCACTGAGGAAAGCTCCATTTCTACAAAAGTTGCTTCACCAGAAGGATGATGATGATGATGACAATGACATAATTTTCTTCTCCTTTTTCGTTTTCTACTTCTGTGAAGCCACTTTTCATGACTTTCTTTGATCCGAACTTTGTTATATTTCTCATCTATCACAGTGCTTTGTCTTAAGTGGTTTCTTGAAATGTGATACTTTTCTAATTTTCTAATCCTGAATGACTCACCCAAGGACACTTTATTTTGAATTTTTGCAAGATCACAACTTCTGGTGTGGGAAACATCACTTATAAGGGGTATTGTGTAGTCACACACATTTTTATCCACTTCCGTTTCATGATTACCACACTCTGAAGTAGGTTTATTTGTAAAATCTGAGACTGAGCTATGGTTGGATTCAGTTGTGAGTTGTAAATGAGGTATGCTTGGCTGATGCTTGGGCTTTTCTTGGTTGTCACTCGCTTTTGACAACTTGAAGTCAAAATATAAAGGATTACAGCTATAAGAAATTGACGGATCTGTACTTGTGTAAATTAACATTTCTGATGGCCACTGAAGAACATTTGTTCCGTGTTTGCTAAGAACAGGAACAAATGGTTCACAAGATCGCTTGTGCGTGTCCAGTTTGCTTTGGGGGGCTCTACTACCATCTTCAGAATGTGATGGAACTAATGGATCTGCCTCCAGATTCCTTATTTCAGTTTCACCTGTGACTGAATCACTGTTCCCATCTTTACCATTTTCCTCTACAATGTTCTGAAGGGATAGACAATCCTCCACCACAGTCTGAGTGATAGTTCCATTTCCCAGCAGTTCACAACTGCTGCAGCCCAGGGGTAGGTTATGAGTACTGTCCACAACTGTGGGCAGTGTTTGACCCGGTACATCTGCTGTATTTCCATCAGTACTGCAGCCATCCATGTCAGAAGACACTAGTTGCTTTGAATGGGAAACAGCAGGAATTAATACAGGACTCTCTAGCTCTCTACTTTCTTCACTAGCCAGCTCTTTTGAATCCTGAGTTTCAGGAGCTTCTGCTGTGTCAGTGCATTTTTCCACCACTGGGTGGAAACAGTTATTTTTCTCCTCGGGGCACAGGACTATTTCTGCCGCTGATGGAGACTGAAGATTACAGACTCCTGGAACAAATCTACTTCTTCTGCTAAATCCATGTTCTGTGGATGTTTCATCATTATATTCATAGAAAACGGCAGCTGAAGACTCCAGTTTGACTGCTGCTTTCTTAGGAAAAGCAAAAGAGAACCCAACTCGTTGTCCTTGAGCTCCTTGAACTTGATCTCCAAATTTGTTAGTGTCAGATTTATTACTACATGCTTTTTCAGGAGTGGAAGAAATAACTGAAGTAGCATCTTTGCAGTTCTGCACATCGTTTATTAATGTACAGCTGAAATCCTGTTTGTTGGCAGAATCTATGGCAGCATTTTGTGGGATATCATTGGAATTATCTCGCACAGTCACTGTAGTGGATTTGAACATGGGGCCACTTCCAGGAGCACTAGGAAGATAAACAAAACTCAAAGTAAGCACCATTCAGAGAAACGCAGACATAAACATGGTGTTATACTGGTATCTAAAAGATTTTTAACCGAAGAGGAAGAATCTATGGACATATAGACTTAGAATGTGAAAAAAAAAAATTTAAAATATTGTATTTTATAATAAAATTTGTATAAAAAATCAGAGTAAATATTGTGTCCACAGTCCCTTCATGTGAGGTTATCAAAGGGCTACTGTTCTTATAAAGTAGCTCACTTTTCCTAGACGTACTGGCTGGCCTAATAAAAGACTGTATATTTCCCTAGAAATCTTGCTTCTCCTCCCAGTAGGACATCACAGTAACAATACTATTACTACAAATAGTACAGGTTTTAAATTCCTTTGTGCTTCAAAATATATTAAAACAGAGAACACCTCATAGATCACTTCCCTCTTAGTCATGATCCTAGTGACTGCTTCTCCACCCACAGGCAATCACCCAGCAGTTTCTTTTCCTATTTGTGTTCACAGACCTGTCGCAATCTCAGCAATTTCTTTCATGGAAAAATAATATCAGGGAAAGTGTTTCAGCTGACAGTAGTGCAATAAGTGATTCATCCCTCTTGAGAAAAAATTTATCACTGTCTACTTCTGTTCTTCATCTCATGTCCTCTTCCCATCTGTTCTATTTGACTTAATAGGAAGCAAAGAGAAGAGCAAAAACTGCTTAAGCTGCCAGTTTTCTGGGATTCACAGGAACTGTTCAACACAAGGAGAAATGGACCTACATTACAATATTTTTTTTATATTTAATTTTTTTCTTTTAAACAAATTGTTCTGTTTTACAGTGCAGAGCAATACTACATGCTTGGTCACTGGAAAAACTTACAAACATGATTTAGGACCCCAAGAAGTGCTGAGTTCAAGAATGACAAATGGAATCTATTGGGTCTAGAAATCAGGGGCATTCTTATGAAAATTCCTGCCCTGTCCAGTTCTTCATAAATTGAATATATATGTATATACATACATACACATAAAAACCCTTTCTGTAAAAAAATAAAATGGTGATTTCTTTGTAGTGATTTGGTTTGGAAGGGACCTTAAAGACCATCTACTTCCAACCCCCCTGCCAGGGGCAGAGACACCTCCCACCAGCTCAGGCTCCTCACAAAGCCCCATCCAGCCTGGCCTTGAGCACTTCCAGGGATGGGGCATCCACAGCTTCTCTGGGCAGCCTGTTCCAGTGCCTCACTACTCTCATTATAAAGGATTTCTTCCTAATATCTAATCTAAATCTACCCTCTTTTAGTTTAAAACCACTGGTCCTTGTCATATCACTACATTCCCTGACAAAGAGTCCCTCTCCTGCTTTCTTGTAGGCCCCCTTTAGATACTCTTGTACAAAACCAACCTAGAAAATACTAGTTAAATTCTGTGTGTCTGTTTATATCATACCTCTAAGGACACAAAATAGTAGCATACAGCAGTTATTAATAGAGAAAGCTCAGAGAAATTCTCCTTCAGGAACTAAGACAACATTGAAAAAAATAACAAAGAAGAAGCCCCACAAAATCTGTGCTTCACTAACATGGAAAAGGGGGAGCCATGAGTTTCTTTTTCCTTTTTCATCTTTAATATGCCAAATTCATATTCTGAGTATGCTTAAGGGGAACAATATGTAAAGCTGGGAACAAAAAAATGGTGGTCCTCAAGTATTAATTTGAAAGTTAAAACACTGATGAAAGAAAAAGAGTTTCAACGTGACTTACCATAAAAAGATTTAATAAAATAAAATAAATTAGATGAGACACTGCTCATGTTAAACAGACTTCAGAATTTTCATGTCATGTCCACCTGCTTAGACTCTGTGAACTCTGTGTCAGCGTGCTGCCCACCATACAAACAAATAGAGGAAGAGACTATCACTGAACAAGAACTACAAGTCATATGATTTGACTTCTCTGTTAGTTCATCTGGTGAGATGAAGCCTGGGTGAAAAGAAAACATTTGCATTTCAGCATTTGTTTTTTTCCCCCAAGATTCCATGAAGAAAGGTCAAGTTGGAACATATATTTTCAGTATCATAAATGTGTCATATTTAAGTAAGAACAAAGTCACAGCCAGCAATCTTAATATTAATTTCAATAGTATGTCTAGATTCAGTAGCAAAATGTATGATTAGCAAGGAGTCACTTTTGCACTGAGAAGTAAACATTCCATTGAGCTGAGGAAAAGGAGCACTTACCTTTCAATATAAAAAAATAATCCAGTTATTGAGATTTAAGAATAGATTTCTGGATGCTTTCCCAGGCAAGCAGTTTGAAAACTAAATCACAGAGATCTGTTATATCCTAGAACAACACTGTATTCCTCACCTCATCAATGGAGTAGTGTCAGCCTTCAAATGCATGACCTAGTTCACTAAGCTTTCAACCAATGTGCCTGGTTTTATGAAAAATATATGAAACATCTTTTTTTAAACTAAAAATACGTGTCATTTTAGCTCCACTGGAAAAGCAATGTTAAACATTCATTTTTTCACAGTGTGAATCAAATTACCGTACACATACTGCTTCTGAAATGCCATAAAAATGAGTGTGCTGCGCTCCAGCTGAGGGATTCCAACAGACTTGTGTCCCAGAGCATCAGCAAATAGGTGAAGGATTATTTTAAGGTATTCTTTGTGTTTCAGCAGCCATGTACTTACCACGTTGTCTCTTTCCTAAGCTCAGCTAACTTGTGCAAACGTTGAAGGGCTTTTTCCTGTTTCCTTTCATCTTTTCTTGACTTCGATGCTACATTTCGAGCAAATTCCCTCTGCTTCAGTTCCTTGAGTCTCTGCAAGAAATAGTCGAATACACATAAAAACAACCCCAGGAATGATTAACATTTATAATGATAGTTATTTTCTGGTAAGCACTCATACTTAGATTGATTTTCCAACCTAATGAAAGTGATCCATTCAATATATTTCAAATTTACATTTCAAATGAATAACCAAAATACATGGAGACGCTAAAGAGAGGTTATCTGGTGCAGAGATAACCTAGATAATTTTACTGTAATTTTTGTGATTAACATAGACCAGCCTCATTAGAGCTAGACACTGTTCACCCAGAATCAGATTTTGACCCCTTTACTCTTGCTGCTGAAAGTGATCAGGACGTCTTGGTATTAGGAGTGCTAAAGCTAACTAGACTTCATTCAGGCTGTCAGTAGGGTCTCACTCCAAGCAGTGCCTTTTTTCAGTTTGCATTCACTAAATATTTTTAGCCCTACATCTTTCTTCCAATGAATCCGACAATAAAATTCCCACCGGCAGCAAGCATGTAACAATTAGAATAGTGAATAGGGAGAATTGTGTTAAAGGAATCTTTACACAATGTTGGATGCCAAAGGTGCATTTTATGCCTATGTGGAGTGTTGTGGACACAAACAGATCTTCTTTTGCACCAACACTGCCAGGTAAATATCATTTTATAGCTCTGAGCCTCTCATCAGCCTAATCAAGTCATTATTTGTTCAGCATATACAAGTTGTGGTACAGAAGAACTGTTTACAATTTTAAAGTAATTAAATCATTCTGCTTGATTGTAACAAGCAGGTTTCAATGTGTAAGACAGTTGAGTCTGGCAGGAGTTTCATTTGCACAGCCTTTGTGCTGGACTGTGTGCTTGTCTCTTCTGGAACTATTTGTTCTGAGTTTCCCTTCTGTCAGATGCCCTGTCAAATAAATGCCCCCTTTTCCAGTTCAGAAGGGCGATGAGCATGACTGTTCTTAGCATAATAGACAACATTATACAACGTGGTTTTTTTTCTTACAGCTATTACCTCTGTCTTTTGTATGAAGGGCTTTAACAATCTATAAGAATCATAGCTAGATGAGATCTGAGGCCATTATTCACCAAATAGGTACATATAAGTGGAACTTTTCTTGGTTATAGAAGACAGAATATGTACCTGGCACAAGCTGGTTTGAGGCCTGATTAGGCAGTTTCCAAAAATACTATTTCCTGTATATAAAAGGTTACCCAAGTATAAAAATGTGTCTCCATTCTTGAATACTATAGTTATTTTCCATTTGTCTTTATAAAGCCATCTACTAAATTATCATCACCTGTATTTTCTTACTGAACTTAGTCATGCCAGTGATAACAAGCAGTGCACTTACGCTGCACTGTGTTTGTATTCTGTCAGGTTTTGCTTGTATTACGGAAATGAAAATAAGATATTACCCAGTTATCCATAAATGTCACTAGTCCACACATTCTGAGCACCACGAGGCCCCCATTCAAAAATTGTTCAAAGTAAATGGGAACAAGTAAAAAAAGCATGCCTTATTCTTAAAAAGCATCCTTTTCTTAAAATGTTTGTCTTTCCATAAGGCAGGACTATTCACTAATTCTAACTTCAATGATTAGTTTAATTCCTGTTATTTTTGTTTACTTCCGCGGATCAGTAAGCAAATAATTAGCAGTCAGTCATACAGTATTTAAACATGATTCCCTCATATACTGTCCTCTGCTTATGAACCAGCTCAAAATGTGCAAGTCCTGGCAAGTACAGAGTTCAACAGTCCACAATGAATAATTAAGTTAAATCTCTCCAGAAGGACTAAATGCCTTCATCTCTATCATGATGCACGGCACAGCAAGAGCACTCATTTTGGTACCAACTGACTGAAAGTCTGACCCTGCTTCTTGGTCTTGCCATGCAACAGGGCTTGCTTGCACATGGGCACGAGCTGGATTCCTGTAACAAATCTAACTGCAAAACTGTGCCTGGAGCAGAACTTTTCCACCTCCTTCTACCAAACCCAGCTGGGAGTTGATGCACAGCCATTTAATCATGTCCAGCTGAGTCCAGAAGAAAACGAAGACTTCACTAGCTCCTATGTATGAGACGACGAAACCAAACATGGGAACACCACATGAAGTGCAAAACCCTGTGCTCTTCTGCATGGATGAAACTGAGGTGCATGAGAACACCACATGAGGTGCAGGCCCAGGTGAGCCTGCAGAGGAATCCAGCTTGGGTGTCTGCAGATGTGCAGTGGAAGATACCCACATAAAACTGCAGAAACCCTAAGTTTGGTTGTCCAAAGGGACACCATTTCTGTTTACTTCACCCATGTCTCCATTTCCCAATTTATCACAAGGCAGGTTTTTTTTTTTTTTTTTTTTAGTATTCCACCCTTCAAAAAGCTTATACCAAGTTTCCTAATTCTTTCCTGCATAATAAAAGGAACAACAAACAGAGATCCTGCTGCAGGAGTCAAGTGCCTGAAGACCTCTGCGGATCAAAGCCTGGAAGCCTGTCTAAAGCAAGACACATTAATGCATTAAGTGCACTTATTACAAGCCTTCTGACACCTTGCAAAGTGTTTTATTTTTTTCTTCTCTCTCTTTTTTTTTTTTTTACTGAAGATTTAAGCACTTGCAACAGCACTTCAAAAGTAATAGGTTTTTACAACATAGAGAACTCATTAATTTTAAAAAAATACGCTCAGGACAGTGAAAGCATGGTAAGGCTGAATAGTGAAATACAATGTAGCTGAACACTATGATAACAAGTGATAAGATGAGGAAATAAAAAAACAAAACCAGCCTCAAATAAAACACTTGAAACCTGTAATTCTACATTATCAGAACTGACTCCAAAGAAGGGGAAATCATACCATTCATCAGGACTGATATATGGTCTCTCAGTACACTCAATATCCCCCACAAAAAGCAGACATTCTGCCCACCCCAAAAACATCAGCTAGCAACTGCTTATTCAGAGAGGCTGTCACAACCTGCCCCTGCAAAGCTTAGCTCATCAGGCTAGGAACAACTTTAACAGGGCCAAGAACCTGTGGGAACAGTTTTTCTAATAGCAGAAGTCAGGGGATTTCAGGACAGTGCAGTTCAGATATGATTATGTTAATTTGCTTTTGACCTTAGATTAACAATTAAATTATGTGGACTTTTACGAGGCTGAAAATATGTAGACCATAAATTCATTTTCTGATCAATGGAAGTATAAATTGCAGAATTTAACAGCCATGACATCAAATTTTGCTTCCTTATTGTCTTTTTTTATTTTATATAAAATCAGGAAAAATGACCTTATGGCCAGCAGCCATTGAATCAACTCTCTAGCATTTTTACTATTGTTAGCTCCCTCCTCCCCTTCAAACTACTTTCCCCATAATATGGGGACTACGTATTGGTTACTCAGCATGCCATGGAAGGGGCACAAAAGTGGCATTTGGATTTATTTAAAATAAATGAAATATTTTTCCCTTTAAATCTGTATACATTATACAACATTTTTAATTGTTAATAATTTTTAAGCTTGTATTCATTAATAAAAAAGTCTGATTGCAGATCAATGCAAGGATTAAATAAGGGAATTTCTTAGCTCCTTGTGACTATTCTAGAAGCTGCACATACTCCCCTTTCTCTATATAGTACATGACTGCTCTACAAATACTCCCTGTTAACAGAGATGGTTTATTATTTCTTTATATGAATTATAGTATGACAAAGAGTGACAATATACTCATTAGATTAGCACTTGTCACACCAAACCAGATTAGTATCCTTTTGCAAAAAGGGTTGAGTTTAATCAATTACAAATAATACCTGAATAGATCAAAGCTCTTGTAACACCTGTAAATGCTCAACTGGGGAATGAAAACTGCATTTAAAACACAAGAAACTGTTTTTCAAGCTGTAAAATCGACAGTCTTCATACTGCCTTTGGTGGTGGTTTGTGTGGGCACATATTTTGCTGTTCTGCAAGTGGAGACACCTTCACTTTACACAGCAGGACAGATTAGCACCTCTTTACTTGTGTTGCTGTCTGTAATTCTACATACTCTTCATGACCATCTCTCATATTATTAAAAAGAAGAATGTTTCCTCTTGGAAAGATTGCAGGAACAGTTAGAGCTCCCAGAAAATACTAAAATACAAGAACTTACACTATTAGTGCCACAAGCCTTCCCTCGCAGAAGTTAAACAAGGCAAGTTATTTCAACAGAAAGGAGAAACATTAAGGTTCCTCAATGAAATGGGTAATTCAACCACTGCAATAAGAAGACTAAGGAAGAAATTAAAAGACAATCCATTTGTTTTCATTCTACCACCATAAAATTAATTGCTATAATATGTTCCTGAAATAGAAGAGGAACAAAGGGGAGTTTTAACAGCAGCCTACAGTTACTTGGAGGGGAGTTACAAAGCAGATGAAGACTCTTCTTAATAATTGCTGGGAAGACCTCCTTGCCAGAAAAACCAAACCAAACAAGCATGTTTTCTCATGATCTTATGCTGGTGAACAGTTGGTGAACAATGAATTCCTTCTAACTCAGTTTGCTGCAAGTTAGATGCTAGTTCTAATTGTCTCTGCCTATGGCTGTATGTACCTCCCCTTAGGCTGCAAAATTTAAACCCTGTCCTAAAAATTAGGAGCTCCACAAATTTACAACAGAATCCCATTTTATATGGTCAAATATTAAGTTTTCCATATGACAATGAACATTCATATTGTGAATAATCCCTTTCCTCTTTTACTTCTGCCACAAATTGCAGCCATATCCTCCTGACAGTCTTTTAATAGTAGAAGAAATCTAAAACATGCTAATATAGATATATGTAGGATTTTAAAATAACAAGTCCTTGGAGTCCACAATATTGCTGCTTCTGCTGGGGAAGAGGAAGAGAAGATTACAGAAGAAAAGGGGGTAGAAATGGCAGGAATGGTCCTTTCTAACAGCCATATAATTAAAGCACTCAAGTAGCACTAAATAGCAAGCTCCAAGGAAGTTACCGACCTTAGTTATTCTGTCAGTCCAGTTTTTTGAGTAAGAGTGGATTAACTTGTCCTTCACTACTGATGTTCTGATGCTAGCATAATGTATGTGTTACTGAGGGAACAGGTTTTTGATTATAAATAACATTTTATACTCTTTCTGATTTGGTGTATTTTTATTAATTTTAAATGCACATGATGTAATGCAAATTTACATAGATGTAACTTGCTTCTCAGCGCACTGAAGCAATACGCAGTGGTCATGTTTGTTGTGGAGTGTGCAAAAAAGATTTGTTGAACTAGCTTTTTCATTCAGATCCTACAAACATAATATATATTAAATATAATTTATACTTATTACTATACAACTGAAAATTCACATTGGCCTTTCTACATTTGTGACACACCTATTTTTTACTGAAAAGAACTGCTAGACTTTAATGCAGAGAATAGGAATAAATTGAATAAAACAGGACTGAAGTTATTTTAGCATGAAATATATTTAGGTTTTGAGACTAATTCATACTCACCTACGAAGCGTCTTTCTTGCGTTCAGTTAGATTTTCCTATGTAAGTTCACGTATATAAATAAATTAAATAAATAAATTAAATGAGCTTAAAATGAAAACCAAAACCAAATGAAAATGTAACTGTTTTCAAAACCATGAGGAAAATCAGAACAAACAATATTTTGTACCTTTGCACATCTAATATACATGAAAGCTAGTTATCTTTCATGAAAATCTTACTTATTGCTCTTGGTTAGGTAACTGTAAAAGATAAACCATGGAGCAATAGAAGGAAAAAAATAATCATTCTGTCCTTGCTCTCTACTCTTTTCAATGCTTTTCCTTTGGAAATTATCAGCAAGAACCAAACACACACTTCATTAGTACATGATTAATGCCCTTCCAGCATAATAAGTCTCATGCTTAATTTGACATCGTTCTGGTGCCTGTGTGTCTTCTGCTCCCTTACAGTGCTCCCTCCTGCAAGATTCAGATAGCATTCTGGCTCACACCAGAACAGGGCTCCAAGACTTTGACAAATAACAGGCTCTGGACTCTAAAGTAAAACTTTTGTTGCTTTTGTTTCTGAGATAACTATGTTTTCCAAAGTTGACTAAATGGCCCCAGTGTAGCCATTGTGCAAAAACATTGTTAGAAATGTGCAGAATTGCTGAGTGCTGCACACTGAATATTTCCCTATGATCGTTAGGAACCATGTCTATAAGAACAGCCTGCTCTTACTGCAAGCTTTAGGATATTTTTTGTTAGTTTCAGCAAAAATCACCAGAATACCTCATAAATATTAAGGCCAAGACCAAAGGAAGCATCATAAAACCACAGAATTAGCATCTTGCCTATCAAATTAATGTTACAAGATAATGAAAAGAACATAAAGCTGACGCACGTTTGTACATCTGGAAAGTGATTGCATATGCTAGTCCATAATTTAAAAGTATTTATTTTAATGACTCTAGGCCCAGTTCTGCTTCTCTTGAAGTCAACAGAAAAACTCCTGCTGAGCTCAGGGAGAGCAGCCTTTAAATTCTGCATGGCAATTTTCAGCAATGCTTAAGGGAGCTTCTTCAGTCACCAAAATTAAAGAGAAGATAGGTGCACATCAGTTCTCTTTTTAAGGATCACTTGACCTATACACCCACTTCTGCACCATTTAGGACTCTAATTAAAAACAAACAACATACATAAAATTTTAAGTCCTCTTAAGACATGGTTACGCTAGCAATGCTAGAGAAAAGGGCAGTGCTGTAGAGAAAGGGCTTCAACATGCAGGCTGCTCTGAGCGTGGGGCTGCCCTCGGACACAACAGCTCGTCTTTGCTTCTTCTGCGTGACAGCTGGAGTGACATCCTGCACTGCACAGGTCGCTTCACACAGCATGTGTCACTTTCTAGCCCCACACCACTATCCCCCACCTTCCTTTCACTCCAGCAGGGTAACGTAAGTATCCACGCTAATCTTTCTGAGCATATATTAATATCTTCAGGCTTGACAGTTCTGCTGCAGCCCAAATATTGATTCAGCAAGGCGCTGCCTCCTGATATTTTCAGGCAGACACTGGTACAAAACATACTAAATGTTGAGGACTGCTCTGTTCTCTGGCCATTTACAGCTCCCCACACATAAAAAATAGGAGCTCTACAACATCCCATTTAAACTCTATCTGTAAAGCTTTAAGCTTTTGGAAATCTCTCCCCTTTGAACACCATTCATGTTCTAAAAATCATTTCACAGGAGCCATAGCTTTCTTGCACAGAACTCCCTTTAGAGAAAGGTCACCTCTGCCTCTTTGGAAAGGAAATATTGGATTTCCCTTTAAAATCACTTTCTAGGCAGTGACGATAAGGCTACAAAATGGATGGCTCCATGCAACGCAAAGGTGTTGATGGCTCAGCCTTTAATGCTGTCTTTCGCTCATTTTGGAGATCCTTCTGCTGTCTATTGCATGAATAACTTACTTGGCAGTTCTGAGTTGAAACTTCACCCAAGAATTCTTCACTCCAGTGTCCTCCAATGCCTACCAGTGGCTGTTATTAACTGCCTTTGTACCTTGGACAAAATGATTCACTGCGTGTCCAGCACTGAAGCTCTCTGTCTCTTGTAGGCTCATGCTGCCGTTCTGATTATTTCTCCTTCCTTACACAATACCCTTTCTAAAAGTACATTAAAAATTGCAAGCAGAAACGTTGAGATTATATTTTCTGCTTTCAGCCTCTTTGGTCAAAATGGTCAGTGACATTTTAGGAAAGATTGCCACTGAGACTGAAGTGAGCCTACCGCATCTTAAATCTTTCCAGTCTTTACATGCGCACAATGACTGAAAATGAGGAAGTCATATTTACAGCCAGGTCCTTTAAAAGATAGTTCCTCTAATCCTTGAAGGATACCCTAATAACAGTGATGGGCTGAAGTAGATACGTGAATTCCCTCAAAGTGAGCTCTTTGTTTTAATTCTCCCTGTCAGAGCTAAAACACAATAACTTTCTTATACTGGTTTTGTATTGGATCACTGAGCCATTCAAAGCCTCTGTGCACAAATTGCTTCTCATCAGCAGGATGTGGTCCTTGCCAGAAATTACCCCAAGACCATGACAAGCTTCTTCAAAGAACACATAAATTTGAGCAATGAAAACAGAGAAGAACAGGTCTTTGCAAATTTGACACTTCTCACAGCCACAGGTAACTGGTACCGACCAAATTTAAGTTACCCTTAAGACAACTGTTAATACCATTCATTCAGATTCCTCTAAGAGAAATACAAGATTAAAGAAAAAATATTAGACACAAAGACTACATCTAATGTAATTTAGCTTATGCTTTCCTTTTCAACCATCTAAATGAAATGTGTTGTAACATAACTTTGATAACATACCAGTGACGTGGCTGTAAATAGTAGATATTGGTAGTAAGTGGTTATGAGAGCACCGCCTGGTTACGAGAGCACACATCTGTATTTATGTGTGTCTTCTAGAGCATCACTGCTTTTGCAGAGTGAAATATTAATAACTGCAGAGCAAGGATGTATCTGTCACTACCTCATGCTTAAGTATTACCGGAGTTATCAGTAAATCACAGCCTAGAGGCTGCTGAAGGAAAACAGCACTATAATTGAGGGCCCCAAAAGTACAAGCACAAGATCATAGCAGAGGCCTTGAAAGTGCAAGCACAGGATGACACCAGAGTCCCAGGGCTATAAACAACTTGCCATTGTTCAACTACTGCTTGCTAAAGGAACGCAGCTTCAGAATATGGGTAAAACTGGGTTTAGGGATAAAAAGAGAGTGACAAAGTATCCAACATATGTAAAACAATCTCTCTATATATCAAAGCTGACTAATATACAATTATGAGCCACTGAAGACAGAGCAAATAAACAGGGCAAATATCTCTGTTTGTAAACACATAAAAATGATCCCCAAGCAAAACTCAGGGTGTGGATACACAAGCCATTCACTTCACCCTCTTCCTGGCTAAAAGGAGGAAGAAACCCCCAATGTCATCATCATACCCCCACATGAAGAACTCATGATGCTGACAGCATGTAACGACACTTCCATTTCTACTTCAGGAGCACTGGAGAAGGACTGTAACACTGCAAAGTTTGTGTGTATCTGTGTCATTACCGGCAATGAGCTGTTCTAATTGGATAATTTGGGCTGTAAGTGCCAGTATCATTGCAATTGGCCTAATAATAATTCCTTCATTAGGCTAATACTTGAGCTAAACTAACAACAAACCCTTGGCTTTGTACACAGGATGTGCTTCTTCTCCCCACGTACTGGCAGAAGGTGTTTGGTTGGGGTACCCCCCTCGAGGACTGGCTGCTATCAGCAAGGACGAACAAGGGGCCGGACTGAGAGCCAGCACAGCAGGTCAAGCTTGCTGGGTTACTGTATCCAGAAGCAATTCAGGGCAATGTTCCCTCGCCTAAATCGGATATCAACCTTCCAGGAGATAATTGGCTCTTGATTAAGAAGCACTAGGAAATTAATAAAAACAATAATTAGCTAATGAAGCGCAGCTCGTTACTGAAAGGAAATGTACCCAAATCTCAGTCCGCATTCTTAAAGGCAGAAGGCAATTTCTACAGAAACCTGGAGATACCTTTTTTTTTTTTTTTTTTATTAACCTTTTCATTCCTCTAACCACAGTCAGGATAGAAATACATCCACTCTCACTATACAGGTTCTGATTAAAAGTTGAGCATCATGCTAGGAATAAACCACAAAGCAGCATCTACAGCACTCAACTATGAAATCTGCACTGCTACATGTTCAGGCTTTGAAGAAAAGAAGAAAAAGAAGCACAAAGGAAGTTATCTGTCTGACATAAAAAACAGGTGCAATTAACCAGGTGGACCTTCTGTATATCTCTGCAGAGGACAGATTTAAAGTGTCTAAACTCAGTGTGAAGATATTTCTGGATAAAACACTGCCACAGAAAATGGAAAATGAGCAGAAGCTTTATCATTTCAAAGTCAACATTACGATATGTGTAGGGGAGGTGTTAAAAAAAAAAAAAAGTGCTTTGCACTCTTTCCCCCCAGTAAACAAAAAGAAACAACACACAAACAAGCAAAAGTATTTTTCAACAAAGAACTGTCAGTGATAGCTATGAAAACCTTGTCCGTTCTTCTTAAAAGATCAGAAAAAATAATCTTATTCTGAGAACTCTCCCAGCTCTGCGAACAAACCTGTTACCATGCTCAAGCACTACACAAGCATTACTACAGTACTCTGCAGACTATTTCTGCAGCAGTCTTACTCTCAGGAGTCAAAACAAGTATCTTTGGTGATATTTAATTTGGCGCCTCTCGCCTAGTGGTGAATTGTCATATTTTTTCTGTTTTTTTCTAAGGGCATTTTTAATGAACACAGGAAAACATTTCCACAAATTTCGTGTCAAATTTCTTTATATATTTCTTTTCCAATGGAGAAGAGGGTGAAAAACAAAACAAAACAAAAAAACAACCTTCCCTATTCAAAACAGAGAAGCGAATCATGACATTTCCTTCTATTCCAGCAAAAATCTGGCTTCTTTCTGCTCAAGGTATCTCCCATGGAAAACTAAATACTTCAGATACCTGACCTCAGTCTTCACAATATCCCTTAAATAGGCTGGTCTTAAAACATTATTTCTGTCTTAAGGTCCTCATGTTACCACTCCAAGATTTCTTAGCAGTAAGCAGTTGTGCCCTCTGGGTTGGGACAGGAAAAGATCCGTAAAATGCTTGCTTCTCCCTGCCACATTCTCTCCTTTTTTTTTTTTGCTGAAATGCCACAGAAGATGTTTAGAGAAGGTTAGAAGAGCAGAAATTTACACAAGAGATACTTTCTTCCTTCTGCACATCTCTAGGATTTATTGTTGAAATTCTCCTAATAGCAGCAAAGTGACTCATCCTTTATTAAAGTCTTGAAACAGTTCATCAAATTGTCATCCCCAAAACTATTTCTTGCTTGTTTGCGTAGGATGCAACTACATAAGTCACAAAAAGACTTAGAAAGGCTATGAAAAATTCAGTTTCATTTTAATAAGTTGGATGTAACAGTGCTTTCCATTCTCATCAAATCTTATTTGCATGTAGCACTTTACAGGGGACAAATTGAATGCGGGTATGCCTTGAATTAACATCTCATTGCTAGGATTTTAGCACTTTTTTAACCTACAAATTAAGAGGGATAATCAAATCCTAGGTGAGAAAAGTGCAAATGACCATCTTCATGGAAGAAAATAATCTTTTATACTGATAGCTGTCCAAAACTTGTACAAATAATTGAATGGAAAAATGGAAACTAGATATAAAATATAAGGGCCATTTAAGTGATTTTGCACCATTCTTAGTATCTCTTGAATTAAAATATTAATATTTTGTAGTGTTAAAACTTCAAGCTCTGATGTACTTTTGGTGCAACGGGCAAAGTTTGGTGAAGTCTAAGAACAAAATCACTGTGCACTGAAGTTTGGATTCTTGGCTTTTGTGAATGACTTTCTGCCAGAAATTCAAAGCCCTCACCAACACATCATGTATACACAGCTGTATAAGCTACAAGCAAAAGGTGGGTCTATTCATCAAATCCACATGTATTTAAGGAATCAAAGTCCCCAGTACTTCTCACCAATGAAAGCTGATTAGTATTTTTCAAAATGCAATAAATACTTCTGGTAAGATTATGCACAGCCTAGTTTACCTTTAGTTTAACTAAGTGTTGAATTGCCAACTGCTCTGTGCAGACAGCCGCTGCAGTTTGGAGGCGATCTGTTCTTTGGGACGCCTGTGCAGGACTTCAACAGTGACACTGGCAATTACATCTCCAGAAGAAACAGCTCTGCAAGCCACTGAAGTGATGACATAGAAAGATGGGATGCTGGAGGTAAGGCTGAGCCAGGAGCCCGTCCAGCTTTGTTGTGCTGTGTAATCTCACAGCCTTGGAACTGAACAGACACTAAATTCCTAAAAAATATAGGACTGACATTGCTAAACAAGAAGATACATTAGCACAACTTAGGCTTGCTTTCCTTTTGAACAGCTGTTGCAGAACAAATCTCATGTGCCTACAAAGAGTACATGTCACTTTGATAATGCAAACCTTCCCTTCTGCCTGTGGCAGTATCACAAGGGATAAGTCATTCTGTTTGAAATTCTTCCTGACCCTCAAGCCACCAGCTGGTGCCCTATATGCAGCACACCTGCAGTCTGTACCTAATTTATGTTTAGTAACAGTGAAAGTATTGCCTTTTCTTCTGTCATTCTGGAGAACTCCTCCAGCCCTTGACACATCAGTGTTTAACAGGCTCACGTTCTTCTGGTCCACTCTGCTGCCACTCATACTTCCCACCTCTTCTAGCAATTGTTGCCACAGAAAATGCAATTACTGCCTTTTATGTAATTAATTTCTTCTAACTCAAAAGAGTGGCCTTTAGAAGGAATACAGAAGGATGTATGAATCCTTTCCTCTTACACTCTCCCAGTCCCAACTATGTTTAGCTCCAGATATTTCCTGAGCTTTTTCCGATTTCAGTAATCACCAGCAAAACTCTTCAATTCCTTGTCCACGCTTCCCCTCAAACCACTCACTTTTTAGTTCTTACTGTATACTTTGACAAGGGTTTCCTTTGCATGCTTTTATGCACTGCATATGGAGCCACCTCTTTTTCTCTGTTTTGAAGCTGGTTGCATTAATTTCATTTAATGGCCATAGGTCTTATAGGAAAAATAGCAGCTAGCCAGTCTCCTCAGTGAGCCTCTTTCTTACATGTTAAGCAGAACTGTACTCCTCAGAGAGCGAGTCTGTAGTGCTAGTATCCTCTCTTTCCTGTCCTTTAGCAGGTAGATAGCCATCCCAAGACCTTCCCTTTTTCCATGGCAGCCCAGTTCCTTAAAAAGATTTTCGTCTCTCTGTCAAAAGACATCTGGAAATTCAAATAGGTTGTACAAGAGCAATCACACTTATTTATGCTTATTAATACTTTCTAAAGTTTTTAAATGCTTGGAAAGCAAGATTTCCCTTTACTTGATGATTCTTCCCCAAAAGAGTCTAGGTGTACACTAAGTGTAGACCTTATTATAGCTTCCAGTAACTGCCTATCATCAAGACTTCAAGCACCAAAGAGAAGTTTTAAGTATTATGTTAGATATCACCATCAATAATTTAGCTACATCATCCACAAGGTCTTCCAGAACTAATGAGTAAATGCCATTTGATTCCAGCGGTTCCTCAGTTTTATGTATTTTAACTGTGAAGTCTTCCAATGCTGCTTTGGCTGCTGACAAGACCTCTGTTGAATTCCTCCCAACCTACACCTTCCACTCCAAACAAAAGACTCACACAGTGTGAAAATCTATTGTGGTTTTCTTATAATGAATACTGATGAGAAATTATTAATTCTTAAAAGTGACTGGTTAGGGAAAAACTGTGTTGGGGTGAGGCAGAAAATCTCCACCATCTCTCCATCCACCAGCAGCAAATAAATGTAGTGTAAAATTTAGGAAAGACTAAGTCACGTTACTTCATGTGTCTTTTCACAGTTAAATGATTTGATCTTTCCTTTTCTTTTGCAATGGCTCTCTGAAGTGGGTTTATGATGGAATTGTCTTCTGTTTTCTCACTCTCAATTATAAAGGTAATGGGAAAACATGAGGTGACATTTTTACTAAGAACTGTTCTTTCTAATCCTTGGGGAAGTCAAGAGTTAGTACTTAGTTTACCAGGCTCAGTCCAACTGGAAGATGAAAATACAACTCAATTTCTTATTACAAATTTTGACAGTTCTGCCTTTCACTCTTGGGGATTCTGAACATAGTGAAACAATTAATTACACCATCTTAACAGAGGTTATTATACTTTAGAGTCAATGACTTGGAAAGAAACAGTTTAGAGGTCTCTCCCAGTTACTGTGTGCTCCCCATGCTATTGAAGCTTCACCATGTTCAAAGTCAGAGGGCGAAATACTACGGTAAAAAATGTAGTATTTTTGCTCACCCCAAACTTATCTTTCCTATATCAATGAATTCTACAGTATAAGAATGTCTTTTGATTTAATTTTCAGGTGCTGGAGTTGAGGAGTACACCTGTATCACTTCATTCATCAATGAAATACAACCACCACTGGCTCGGACCATGGCAGCTGCTCGACAGTGCACACCAATTACACCTAACGGCGAGGATGGGAAGGGAAGTAGGCACTATAATCAGCTGAAGCTACAGGGGGGACTCATGTAACAGAATCTAATTACCTGCCTGGATTTTGGCCAGGGCTCTACCAGAGATACTATCCTTGCTCCTAAGTAAGCAGCCTTGGAACTTCAATTATCGCAGTGGTCAAGGTCTTGGTTTTATATCTTGAAGGCAGCAACTCCAGCAACACAATTATATTGCTCCAGTACTGACTCAAAGGAGAAAGTGCCACCCGCTGAGGTAGCATCACATCCTATAGCACATAAATGTTAATTAGCGGTCCTAGTTTTTCTTATAATTATGAGATGCTCTAACCTGCACAGTGTGAGATTTGATGAGATGAGAGCACTGGGTGGTATAGCTAATAAATCAGTTTACTGTACAACCTCATTTCTTTAATGAATAGCAAATACCTGAGCCATAGTGAAGCAAGAGCCCCAGGCATACACTTGCAAACTGAAACACTGGATTTAGTTTTTGCATCATCTCTGGATGAGGGAGAGCTGACTTACCACTGGCCGTTAGAGAACACACTACTGTCAGGGGACAGCGCTAAGTGTAAACCTTGATGTAAGAATTTAAAAAAAAAGAAAAAGGGAAAAAAGAAAAAATGAGTGGCAAGGCCATTATGGGAAAATAACCCAACAGAGGTACAGTTTTCATAAGAGAATAACTTTTAAAAGCTGACAAGAGCTGACAAGGTGTCAAGACAGGTGAAGAGCCAGGACAATTAACATACACTAGGCTTCAGTCTACTGTGGGGGGAAAAAAGCATGATTTGTTTTGGACAATTACAAGTTAATAAATGGAAGTGTCAGTTCTGTAGTTATTTCTACAGCACCCATTAAAGCCTACTAAGGCCAAAACCTTTCACAGTTTCTGTCATGGTAGGCAACACACCACCATTATTTTATATTCCAAGCAATATTATTGTCAACGACAGTAGTTACAAATGCCCAAGAAAATATTTCCCTTAGCAGTGTACCAGGCAGTTTACTTGGCAGAAGTCATCTGTGCTCACAGATTTTTATTATCAACACTGTATTTTTCCCCCCCACAAAGCACACACAGACAAATGAGTATTTGAAGCGAAGTGCTCTGTAGGGCATGCCATACTACTTTATATCCTCCAGCAATGCACAAAACCTACTCGGGGAGTGAAAGGCACCCAACTCAGAGCAACCACCACTGCAGAGAGCGAAGCAGACTTCTGCACTCCCACCACCACTTCCCGCAGGACACAAGCTCTTCCTCCCATGAGTGCAAGGGCAGGCAGGGCACCACACCAGTCACTGAGATTGTGGGCTGCCCTGGCCCTCCCCAGCCCCTGTTCAACTCCAACCTCACACAGAGCCATGATCTTGTTTGTGGGAGGCTCAGCCCAAGAGTTAAGCGAGCTCACAAACCTGTTTCCCCAGGTTTCCACAGAACCAAACCTGTTTCCACAGAACCAAATTAACAACCACATTTGTTTCATCCAGAGCAAACGGTAGACCAAGAAGAGATACAACAGCATGCCACAGATCAAGTATCTCCATTCAGATGGCAACTCAAGGGATTTGCAAAGGATTCAAACCTCTCCATGCATACCCATAGAGGAAGCCCCTGCGCAGAGGTGAATCCACACTGCATGATGAGCAGGTAGTGAAACTGCTCAAAGGGGACATAAACCTTGGATTTATCTTAAATCCTTACAGACAGAAGAAAAAGCTTCCCAACCCCACACTTTTCAATACACAATCTTTTCTCCTCACAATTGCTGAAGGAAAATGATTTGACATGATTTTTGCCTTGTTGATCTTCCTGTTAATCAAGTCAGAAAGATGAATCATTAGCTATTTTATCATCCCTTTGTTCACAGTCAGACAGGTGTGCAGATCCAAAGCAAAATACTAGAGCAGTGTTTGAAAAGAAAATCTGCTACCCACAGAGTAATTTGGAAAAGACTATCTATTATTTAAGATGTTATCCACCGTTATTTAAGTAAAATAACCCCCCACCTTATCATCAAAAATGAAGTTATTCTCACCTACCATTTTAAGGCTGCCCAGCTGTCACCACTGCAAATTCTATTTTTCAGTTATGAGAGCTCTGCTTGGGCATCCAGCCACTCCTCCTCACTGTGAGGAAGTATTTTTGATTACATTAAAAACAAATAAATCCTAAAACAGCCTTGGGAATAGCATATGCCTTGCAGGAATGTTGGCATGGGGTAGATGGACATCTGCTTCAGTCCTGACCTACTTCTAAGCATCTGAACAGAAAAACCTCCTTGCAAATAATCCCCGTAGAGTACTGTTTTAGTTGTTAATCTCCCAGTGATTTTGTGGGCATCCCAGAAACTCTCTTTGCTCTTCGAGCTCTGAGTTGAACTCAGTCATGTTGGGTCTGACCATCTGAACTTGAACATGTCAGCAGTGTCAGCCCCCAAGGAGTAACTCAGACTAGAGCTTTCACCGTGCAAAGCAAACACAAAGTACTCACCAAAAGTGTTATAGCCTTTGTAGGCTAAGCAGCTTAGAAGTGAGTTTATAATGCTCACAGTTAGACTACACCAATATAAACTAAACGATACTTTTAATATATTTGGCATTATAAAATGAATACCTTTTTACAAACCTTACAAAGTAGGCTGGTGTCAGGAAAACACACTAATTGCAGTATTTCTTAGAAATGCAAGTCATGTTAACTATGCATAGGAATGAGGGAAGAAAATGAAGTGATCTACATTGGTTGCATGTGTCATCCTCGCATCCAAAGAAAGGAAAAAAGAAAGATTCATTAAGCAAGAAATGAGCCTTGAGATGGCAGAGAAGAAAAGTCTCCTGCTGGGGCAGAGAAGTGGCACTGCAGAGAGACAAGGTGGAGGGAGAGGTGGCAGCAGCCTACATCTTCTAAAACAGACAAAAAAGAGAACCATTTGTGTTACTTTAATGCTTGCTTAGCAGAAGAGAACAAAAAGAGCTAAGGATGAGTTTGATAAACATCATTTTAATGCTTCATTTACATTTTCTAATTTGTTCTATTTGCGTGAATCCATTTTCATACAAATACACCCTTCCTTTCTTTATCATACCTAGTGGCAGCCCTGTCTCATACAGCACCTTTTGTCTATGAGACACAGACTATTGAGAACCTTAAGTATACTTTAAAAAGTGCCCTGCTCTTACAACGCTCTCTGCAGCCGGTGTCTGGCTGGCCAGGGGAGGGACACCAAGAATAGCAAAGGAAGAACATGCACAGAGATGGTGAAGGCAAGAGCTGACCCTAACAGAGTCTGTAATAATGATGTTAACAACTGGGACTGTTGCAATTCATCTCTTCCATGTTCTTGTTTAGAGTCTCAGGCTTGGTTTCCTGTCTTTCATAACAAAGAATTTGTAGACAGACAATCTCTGTGTAGTTAATAGGTGATATAACATTATGAGATCCTGTCTGTACCAGATATAACATGCAGTTGCCAGTGCAAGCAAGCATTTAAAAGCCATACAAAAAATATACAAAAAAAAAAAAAAGTAGTTCACACTCACACACAAAATCATCATTAAAGAAGGTGAGTTTTTTCATTTAATAGATTTTTGTCATTTCCTTCACTTTCAGTGACAGAAAAGGGAATATGGGTTACATGTTCAGAGCTAACTTTTTGCATGAACTCTTGGTAGTATTAGCATATAAAGTTGACAGCAGCGAGCTGTACCAGAGAAGCTGTGCATTTAAAAGTAGCAGCATTAATCATGAATGAGCTTGAATTAGTATTATTTATTATTTATATTATGGTGTGCCTTGGGTTTCAGTCAGTTCTAATTTAAGAAAAGATGTCACATGCTCTTGTTTCTCCTTCAAGGAAAGAGAAGGATGCCTACAAGCAAGAGACAGTCACAAAGTCTGGCTGTATTTATACTGTCTTTTGCACACTGAATGTCTTAAAAAGAATAAAAACCGTTCACCCAAGACATCAACACTTTCAGTCACTCAATGTTGAACCACAACTCTTCTGCCACATATGGAGACTTTGGAAGAAAATGAAAGGTTCTTTACAGAATAATTGAGGTTTGTCACAAGGATGCTTGTCATGAACAAGCATCGATGAAAGCATAGTGAGAAACTAGGGGTATTACTCAAATAACAGCATATGGTATCCTTGAAATGAAGGAAAAGGCTAGGCAGAACTCAGAATAGAAACGGGACTGACAGGAAGGGCACACTGCTGATTTTCTTTTCAACCAACTCTTGAAATCTTCTTAAAATAGGGCTGTGTTTGTCTGCCAATGAAGTTCAAAATCAACAGCAGTCCTATTTGCTTAATCTATCCTTTTTGGTGCCCATGGAGCCCTTATTTTAATTCTTTCATTTGTTGCATGACGGTGGGGAAAGTTCAACTTAATGCATCACTCAGATCCTTACGGGACAGTGAAAGTTGTAGTGTTAATTAAAAAATAAAAAAATTAAAGCAAAATCAACTAACCACTGGAGCTCAAAACCAAGAAGCCAACAACAAACACATGTAAAAGGCTCTGCAGTGGAGTTGTTCCAAGGCAGCATTGCCTGCACATTTAAAAAAAAAAATAATATCTAAGTACCTAATTTTAGGTTTTGTTGATTGTGACTAAAACAGTTTTGGAAACTGAATATATTCTCTATAAGCTGTTACTGATCCATAATTAAAATATTAATAATTACTGTAATTATAATTTCTAGAATAGCATTAGACTGCCTAAAGAAACTACATGAATGGTTGTCTGTGATCAAGGCCTACAACTTTTCCTTAGATTTACCTTCAGTTAAACACTGTCCCTGTAGAGGTCCCAATGTCCTACTGCACGCAGCCTGTAGACTGAGCAGGATTCATTACCCAAGGTTAAATCAAGCATCACTTCTATATATGTTGCTTGTCTAGTCACATCTCTTCCCAAAATGCA
Organism: Anser brachyrhynchus; assembly: GCF_964034855.1. Taxonomy (NCBI): domain Eukaryota; kingdom Metazoa; phylum Chordata; class Aves; order Anseriformes; family Anatidae; genus Anser; species Anser brachyrhynchus. The sequence continues at coordinate 7,400,730 of NC_137701.1, forward strand.
ACGCTGATTGCAATGTTATGTTCCACCAGTGGGTCAGAACCATGACTTAAAAAAGAACAAGCTCTTTCTGAAATGAATGAAGTATTGATTTTGCATGGATCAGCAAAGAATGCAATAATTACCTTAAGATTTACTGTGGCTTGCACTGAAAAGGTTGCTCAGTTTTTCCCAATGAACTCCCACGTGTAAAACAGCATGCATGTGCTGCAGGGCATAAAAAATAATTCTAGCAGAGCTCCTAAGGGAAAAAAAAATCTGGAAACATTTTTGGGGGGATGGGGCAATAAATAGGAAACCATAAGGTGGCTTCTGCAGCATCAGGCATGGAGCCATTCGCATGCACCACTTAGTTGTTTCAGCAAATTAAATCATGTTAATTTCACAAAAATGAGTCACCTTGAGAGGTCAGAACTTAATACATTACTAGCAATGTATGTTTGCCTTTCATTTAAGAAAGCTTAAAACTTCATTGCGAATAACATTTTCCTATGTGATCACTAGCAGCTGAAAAGCATGGAGTAAAAAAAAACTCTTTTCATGTTATTTGTTACCCACACTTAATCTATATTCTACTCTATTACTTTCAGGACAGCAATCGAACTGCCTTTGGAATTTGTGAAAATTACAGAAAATATATTCAGTTGATTGGTTTGAACTTTGACCCATAATAACACTTGAATTAACTTTGGGAGATTGATTCTGTTATAGAGTGAATGACGACAAAAAATAGAATATTTTTCTTCCAGATAATTGTTTAGCTGATCTATAGGCTAGCAACAAAGCATGTGATAGGTAAACGCTCATTTGATCTCAAAGACTGTGTAACTCCAGTTTTTAATCATTTCTCCCCATCAAAACACCTTATGCCAAAATATGTACTACAATATAGAGGATCCTTCAGGAATCACGTATGGGAACACTTTATTGTTTCCTATTTTCAAATCCTAATTATTATCTCCATTCTTATCTTAGTGTTGAACAGAAATAAGTATTTTCTTTTGCAAAAGCTTTGGCCAAACAGCAGACACCTTATACTGATACAGTAAAGCTTAGTTTAAAATTAGCCTTAAGTTCAGCTAATTTACACACATAAATTTTCATGAATTTATTTAGAAAGATAAAGATCAACTGAAAATTTTTAGTACAATTTAAAAAAGAAAAACAGTGAACCACACAACAGCAGAAATGCATGCTGGGGAGATAAATGTGCAGGATATACTAAGTAAATCATGTTTCTTTATTCCTCACTCTTTGGGTTGGGGCTGTGGTTTCTTTTTAACAACCTATGTTCACAGTGCATAGTTTTCAGTTTATGATTATTAAAAAAAAAAAAGCAAACAAACAAACAAAACATTCAAAAGGCACCTTATCGTGGAAACTGAAGCATGTTCAGCAGGGCCTATCAGGATATTCAATAGTTATCTGAGTGACATGCTAACACAGACACAACTGGGGATGACTCTAGCGCAATGTGTTGCTGAATAAAATTTGTACTAATTTTGCATGGAAATGTACTGTCAGTGCTTTAACAGGTTATGAGACTGACCGCAATATTGAAAAGGATAAAGAAGCGAAGGATGCAGTAATCCAAGACAGGAAAAATGAAGGGAAAAAAAAAAAAGGTGCGTAAATACCAAGTTTCTAAGCTCAGAAGGGATTGCATTTGATTAAAGCTACTCCTGTTTTAAAGAATGGGCTCCTTGTGGAGCCAGAAGTGCCAGCATATGGCATTAATGTTCTGTTTGCAGACTATCCATGGGACCAGACAAGGTATATGCTTTTCTACAGTAATTATGTTTCTTTTAAAAACACCTCTTCAGGAAAAATAAGTCAATTAGATAATCAAATATTATTACAGAAAAGAATTTCCTAAACTCAAAAGAAAAGAAAAAGTTCTGCAGTATCTTTCCAGTTATAATTGCCAAAACAGGAATGTAGTTACATGTTTTCTTTGGTAATGAAGAAACAGAATGCTAGTTAGTAACAAAACTGAATTCTGTGGTATTAATATCTTACTCAGGATGCCCTAATCTAAAGTGGCAGTGCAAGTTTGGAACTAAAGAGTGCCTAATTACTCTAACACTGATACCCATCAAGAAGCCAATTTCTGGAATTAAAATTTACAGGCAAAATAAAAACTGGAAGGAAAAGAAATCGGCTTTTCTTTCATTCATCAAACAGTGTAGGAAGTTTATCCCTGAATACGTTCAAATATTCACAAATAAAAACCAGAAATGAACTGTTTGATTTCCAATTATACTCTGCCCTCCCTGTCAGCATCCAGCTGCTGCATTGCCCCAGGCACTTGGATGCCAGAGGCAGAGCTTCAGGTGCCTTTACAGCACGGCAGCCGACCGAAGGAGGCAGGGTTAATACCAGAAGAAGCACTCCTGTTAGCCCATCATCTGTAAAGAGACTCCCACCTGGAAATTCCTCTCCGGCACTATGCTCTGGATACATTCTTTATATTTCAATGGAGCAGAGATCCTCCGTTCTGTTTCTGTTTTGGCAGAGGAGGGGTTGTTTCGTGGTTGTATGTGGGCTACAAATATATATATATATCCAAAGGAACACATGCGGCTGGAACGTTTGGTGGTGTTCCCTTAATATTTAAAAAGAATGAAAAGATGAGCATCTTTTCCCAAGGGAAAAAATTAAATATAGGAAGAGGCAAAATTACATTCAGTGACAGGGACAACAGTATTCAAACAAAATTATGTGGATCCTACTGCTTCACTTTCAGAAGCTAAGTTTGCCCATAAGGGCACACAGAAATATTGCTTTCTTCTGAGAAACAAGCTGGAGTAAGGGAAGGAATAGAAAATTTTTCCATTCCTGAAAGTTTGGCTGCAAGAATCCTGACTCTGATATCGAGAGTGAGAGGTCATCAAGTGCAAAGCAGAGAAAGCACACTGACATGTACTGCAAAAAGGTATTTTCCCTCACAGGGAAAGGAAAAGACAATGCTCTGAGTGCTTCCCGCCCCTGCTTTCTATAAGCTACACCCAACCACATGCACAGGATTACATTTTACCCATGAGGGCAGGCAGCAGCCATCACCACAAGCACATTGTTGCTGTCTGTCCCACCAGCCCTGCAGCAGGGGAGCTTTGCCCCCTCAGCCCTAAAGGACCCAGTGGTTTTGACACCAATATAACCGTGTGGGCATTCTTCTCATCCATGCCTAGCCTCGATGGCGCTTGAAGAAGGAATTTATTTCATCGCTCTCGGGGGTTGTGATGGCTGTAATTGCTCACCACAGCCTTCTTGTCCACTCTGTCATCTTAAACATCCCTTTCTGGCCAGCTCAGCGTGCACTACGGTCCAGGAAAACACAACGCTGTTGCCAGCAGCATTGAGTTATGTCACGTGTCACATACATATATCATGCTTGTTTTGCTTATGAAGCAACTCTTGTGGAACTTTTTTGCAGTTCTTAAGGTTTTGTTCTGAACTAGCATAAACCTTTTTTTTTTTTTTAATTGTATTGCTCTAGAAGATGACACATTTTTGAGAATTGTTGTTTCTACACTTCCAAGATGGCATACCACGTGTTGGCTTTGTTGGCTTAGTGATTCAAATAGCTGTAGCAGGACTCAACTTGCAAAAAGCAGCCCGGGAAATGCAACACAAAATACTGCTGGCTCCTGGTAAATAGTGCACGTCTTTCACTTCTGCAGCTGTGGGACTGAGCTACTACAATCCTTGTTCTCATCTATTTAAATTCTGTTCTTCCTAACCCAACATAAAATGATGCAAATGCAGAACAACTAAGTGGCAGAAAATCCCTACTTCTGTCATGCATTTCTGTTGTTTTGAAGTTCCAGAGAATAAAGAGCAGTGAGGTGTGTTAAGATCAAGTTTCAACAGAACACAGCTTCCACTGATAATCACCCAGATTTCCTGAGGTACCATGAGCACATCCTGGGAATTAAGTCCTCCTTTTAAGCATCTTTTCTCAGGGATTTCCTATCTGGCCATCCATGAGGTTTCCATAGCACTGAAGAGGGCTACACGAATTGCATAGGCTTCCTTGACAGATACAACATAAACCCTGAGGATCACAAAATTAAAATGCTGCTTAAAGAAAGGCACTTAAAAACTTTTTCAGATGTTTACTAACAAAACACGGACATTTTGTGAACAGCAACTGGCAAAAGACAAAATGTACAGTGGCAAGTAGAAGGGATGGGGGATATATACATTTCCTTTTTATTGAATTTTATTTTTGTAATGATGGCTGTAATGATAACTGCAAGGATTTGTGGCTTTGTTTTTTAAATTGCAGTCAGAAAACTGGCATCATCCAGTTATCTTTGCTGAGAATACTGGAATCTGCAAGTGTGCTACCTGCTATACAGCTCTTACTTTACACCTTACACATTTCCATCCTTCATCCTTCCTGTAGGAGGTATACATCTAGAAAAATTACTGTATTATCACTATTTTCATGCCTTATCACATCCTTCCACTTAAGATTTTCTTTTTCTCCACCTATATTCATTGAAATGTTTATTCAAAGACACCAAGATGATCAAAGGTCAGATTTCTGATGGGCTACAGATCAGTATTTGCTGACCTATTTGGTATTAACCTCTTAAAATGCACAAAGAAGAAAAACATGTAGAGAGAGGAGAAAAACATAGACAGGAGAAAACTGTGGCTGGAATAGGGAAAAAGGACATCTACTAATTTAGTCTTCCTCTGTAATTTGTGCTTTAGTACCTCCATACAATTTTAAATACATTTTTAGAGCAGGGAGATTATTTTCATCAAGGGAGACAGCATTTGCAAAATGACCTCTGATTTTGTGGGGAAAGTTTCCTACTTACAATTTACTTAATTGATTGTATTTGCATATCTGGATGCAAATACATTAGGGCTCTTACTTTTATTTTTCACCACAGCTATTCTGATATTTAGAAAGGCTGTCCTGGGAGAGGAAAGAACAAGCTCAGGTGCGCTGCTGTGATATTGGGTGATTAATCAGAAGGTCTCGGATGGAGAGGAAGACTTTCAAATTCAAGAATGAAACCATTTCATTCTCACAGCAACAAGTCTCTTGAGGAATGACTGATGCAGGAGATCCAGCTGTGCGATCCAGCCTTCTTCACTGACAAGACAAAACAACTCTCTGCCTCTGAAAGGCTATGAGACGAAGGTCATTCACAGCTTTAGACTTGATGCTCTGCCACATTTATCAAAATTACAGCATTTCTAGGAACACAGGCAGGATTTTTTCCCCTACCCTGCATGAACACAGCACTTCAGAGAGCTCTTTGTATGCTTCCAAATACTTCAGAAACTCTGCATAATCACACAGATTTTTTGAGTCTCAAAAACGGGTCTCAAAAGCTGCAGTCCATGATTTTAGACCATCATCATCAAACAGTAATTCTCTCATTAAAGAATCATACAGGTTCAGCCTTAGTTACATTTCTGTCTGAATTGGGCTCAGAACACTTAAAGATACCTGCACTCAATTTTGTTTTCGTTCTTTTTTATGTCTAGGTTTTCAAAGCAAATAAAAGAGTTCATTTGTCTCCATTACCACTGACCTTACCTTGCAAGTTACTTTTCCAGGATTCTTAAAGGCTACAGATATTACTCTCCAAACCATATTGTCTAGACTAAGAACAAGAAAGCACTAATAGAGGCAGGTGGAGACCCAGCTACCTTGGTCTGAACTCCTTCAGGTCCCAGGAAATAAAATTAGTTTAGCCCTATCCTTTCTTTCTGGACTACATACAATCTGAAAGCAGGGTTTCAGAAGCTAGATGAGATAATAAATCAAAACACAACCAACCCTTGACAGTACAGGGCCCCTCATCCAAAGAGGGGGAAATCACATAATTATAAAATCTTGTATTTTAAGCCTGAAAATTTACTGTGCTAGCAATCTTTGAATTGATGGAAAAAATAGAATATGTACAATAACACTGAGGTACAGAAGCTGGAATTAAGATTTTCTCTGAGAAAGCATCCCATGGCTTAAGACTGTGTGATAACAGAATGCTCAGTTAGGATTAAATAAGGCTTTTCAGTAGAGCTGGGATGAACTCAGGTTTGGACAGAAGTTTTTCATCTGCTTGATCATTGGAAAGACACTGTTGGGTGCTGGGACCAGTGAAACCAAACTGGCTGCATATGCTTACAACTGTTCTGGGATCATGGGAAACTTTCTACAAGTGCTTTCCCTTACCTGCCCATTATTAGCAGAAAGGTGTGATTGAATGGAGAAAGTTGGAGAAAAATATGAAGCAAAATCCACAGACAGGTCAGTTGTTCATTCCCCTCCACTAAACTGCCACTGAGGTAGGAAGTTTCACACCAAAGAACAAAGCATTCAACATTAGCATCTGCAAACGGCTCTAGCAAAATTAGAAAAATTAGGTTGCTCCCAAAAAAAAGACATGAAAAATCAGTAAATCTGAGGGAGCCTGCATAGCAGCATTTGCTGCCTACCCTCTCTTTCACCGAAATATGGAAAGAGGAATGGTTTGTTTTTATAACACCTGTAGAAACTGCCACAGAAAATGCTCCAGAAGAATTAGATCTGACTTAACATTTTAATCTCAGGAATCGATGGCCTTATTTTCCAGTAGTATTACAGAACATTTTCACTTTGTCGAAACAAGCATCCATACAACTTGTTCTACTGGAGAACTGGAAACTTTTGTCTGATTTCCCACCAAGGAGGTTAGAGTCATGGTTGTCTTGCGTAGGAAGAGGATGGCTTCTTGGGTTTCATCAGCTACATCCACAAAGACACATACAAACACAGACACTGAAGCCCCTACCCAAAAGGTGTAGAGGCAGGACATGCTGCACTCCAAATGCTGGTGTGGTGCCCAGCATCTCCTGTCTAAAGCGATTAAAAAGGAGAAGTAGCTGTGTGAACCATTGAAAACAAGTCTCATGCCTGACCTTGCTTTCAAAATCCATTTTTCATCAATACTGAATAGAGAGGAGCAATTACTGCAGCCTTCAGGTTTTTATTATTTGGAAGTGCTTCAGAGCACTTTGAACATTTCTAAGAAAGTTCAAGTGGGGAAAATTCTGCCCATCACTTTATTCCCTTGCCCTCTATCAGTGAGGTGGTGCTGTGTGACAATGCCTGAAGAACCAGTTCCAGCTGTGTTTCAACTACAAATACTTACAACTCACAATAAGTATCTATAGGATGCAAGGAAGCTACCTGCTAGTTTCTCATCTAATACAGCTTGCTTTCTCTCCAGGTTGTCATACACTGCTATTGTTGATAAGGTCTACAGCTCCATAGTTCACAACACTAAATCGAAAACTCACAAAATCTAAAGCTGATAGCATCTGCCCTCAACCTGAAGGGAGCTACAGGACAAAAGGAGATTCAATTAGAATGAAAAGCAATCAATCCTGATCAAGGACCCTATGATTTCACCAGATAAAACAAAGATAAACGACAACTACCAGCTAATTGGACTAAGTAGAAAGTTTCTGTATGGTTAGATCATTATGTATCTTTTTGGTGAAGTCAATGCATTGCATTTTCCTCTGAATAATACAGTTTTGACCACTCTGGAGACCGTGAGGTTGCACTGGTATGCCATTGCCTTATAAGACAGTTGCATTGCCTCTCTCACTGTTATGTTATAAAAGCAGGATACGGAACTTGGAGGTGCGGTGATAAAACGTGGCGGTAAAACTGTAAATACCAATGTTTAAAAGCTTACACTTATCTTATTGTGAACTGAGCCAGAAACTTTTCATTACCTTGGTTTTCTATATGCAGTGCATTTAAGTAAAATTATGGTCCATTTCACACACATGCAGTTGTGAAAAGAAAGTTTACCAAAGACTATGTCAAGCTTCCTACCCACACCTGTTGTGACACAAATGTTTCCCTTAAATCTCTTAAATACACCACAGCATTTAATGATATGCAAAATTAAACTGATGACAAGTGAATTCTACATTTACATTTTCATCATTCCTTGTACCTTTTTACCACATAACTGTTCGCATTTCCCTTAGAGCATTCCCCATTCCTTACAGCTCAGAATTTTTGGCTGTAAAATCTTCATGTTATGACTTGTTTCTAAGAAAACTGCCTATTTTTGCTTCCCAGAATCTGAAATTTGACAACTGTGATTTTCAAGCCAACCTGTAGGACATGGAAACCAAAAATGTCAACATTCCCACTGGAATTAAGTTTAAGTAGTGAGCAGATTCCTCTTACCTGTTTGTGAGCATGATCATATGAGTTAATGTGATTGTCAAACTCCTGATGTTTATAGTACTGCTTGTCACAGAGTTCACAGTAGAAGTTGGCTTTAAGATCTTCCAGGGCTTTTGCTATCGTGTTTTTCTTTTCAGCATAATCCTGCAGGGGGGTGGGAAAAAGGAATTTTAGTATTTTCCTTTGATGCTGCGAATGGATTTTGTGCTCTGCAGTTAATCATATTTGTAAACATTTACACACCTCCATAACTAAAAGCCTTCACATATTTGCTGTGTTACACTGCACATATTTACTGTATCTGCTGAGAGGCTCAGGATTTGCACACTTCAATTTGCTATACAGTTGCCAGCTCCCCTTAGGGGCTCTGTCAGACGTTAGGCTACAGATGGATTTCCTCAGGTCCTTTCCAACTACAAATATTTATCATGTTGAAGGTTATTTTCCAGTTAATTTCTACCAAAAATTCAGTGCCCAGATGATCTGGTAGGTAATATGCCTCAGCAGAATAATCACAGAAACACAAACTCCAATAATTTAGTTATGAGGCTTTCACAATGAAGTGTGCTTCTTAAAGTGAAAACAAAATTAAAAGAAACTCTGCTGTGTCCCTCTTGAACACAGGTAAAAAATGAAAACATGATGAATGCTTTCATAGCTGAGATGTAATGAATATCTTCCATAGCTTTGCTGTTTGTCATCCAGCATTAGAAGGAAAGACCCACATCTCCATTTACCATACATAAGCAAAAGCATTAAAACCAACCTTGCTTATTATTTATCAGCGAATTATATACAAGCAATATTTATTAATTTCCTGAATTTGTCGATGACAACATGGCCTGTTCAGAAAGAGCATGGAAACGGTCCGTCATCTCAAATTAGTTGAGCACCAGATACATATTAAACACGTTTAACTTGAGTGAAATGCCACCTGCTCTTGACAAATCCGAGAGAGAATTGACCCTAAAATCCCAACTGCAGCAAATATTGTTTACAAAAATATAAATAACCAAAGATACATATTTAACATTGTACTTAAATATAATTCAGCGTGATCAGACTGTTAGCAAACACCACTGATTCAGATCCCAACAGAGCTACTCCCTCATTCAATTTTGCCCATTAAAAGAATTGCAAAAATCACTTCAGGACTGGGTTTTGAATACTGGCTGACACAAGAGGAACTCACACATTTCTAGGACATTTTTAGACTGATGTTGCATAAAATGTTTTATTTAAACAAAAAAAAGAAAAAAAAGAGCATATTATTTGAAGACATATAAATATATTTACACTTTGAAATACACTTATGCTGTATGGAAACCTATCCTGGAAACTCTATAATTAGTTCTTGGTAATAATGAGTAAGGAACTATAGGTTTTTAACCACTTCAATTATTACTAAGAAGCTTATGTTTAAGAAAGTAGTGGAGACAGCACATCAAGCTCTAAGGGCATAAACTCCCTTGAAATAGCTTAAAATAATTCTCATAGTCTACAAAGGAATCCCATCATATTTTCCTTTGTTAGAACAAAAAAGGAGGAGGAAATTGTAGATTTGGGGGATTATCAGAACTCTGAAATATTACATATGATAATTGTGTAGGAGAACAGCAAATGTGATGGATTCTAAGGCAAGAACGGTGAAATAAACCATAACCTTTCTTGTATAAAGAGATCCCAACACACTGAATAACTCTCAAGCAAAATTTCACAAGACATACTAACATAAGGCAGTAACCTAAATAAAATTATGTAATACAGTTGGTGTTCCTCTTGACATAAAGCACCTTTTTGGAAACAATATAATTATTACGTAACAGGACTAACCTGAATGGGATCTACTCTGCAATTGTACTTGGCATGCCCAGCACATCCCAATGGAACAGAGACATGGGAACCCTGTGAGCAACTGGACTGCAAAGTAAGAAAATCTCATCAGTACCTTGGGGTTTCTACTACTACAATCCTTCAGCTGGAGTTCTTTGGTGGGGAGGGTTAATTTTATATTTCAATATTATATTACCATTTCAGAGGCAATATAAAGACTATCATCACATCATCTAAAACAGATGATAAATAAGTAGAGGGAAAGTATTAGTGGAATTTGATCATGGACACAGGAAGGGAAAATATGGGATTTTTATGTGACAAGATTGAAGTGTTTAAAACCCAGAAGTATTTGATGTTAGGAACATATGAATGGCTGTGCTGGATCAGGTCAATGTTTTGAACCCATGTAAAATTTTACTGTGTACAACCAAGGCAAAGTGACCCTTTACTAAGGACCATTCTCTTCTCTGTTTTGAGGCTGCATTGAAGTTTCATTTGTTCTCTCACTGGAAGAGGTCACAAACTTACATGTTTTATTTTCTCTGTCTGGGCCTTTCATAATTACATACACCCCTACCACACAGTCTCCCAGACATGTGTATTCAGTCATCCTTCATACCCAGGTCACTCATTACTTGTCCTGGTCCTTTTTTCAGCCTCCAAGGCCTTTCCAACTATCATCTCCTCCCTGGCAAGACAACATGATAACCAGATACACTGTGGTGCCATAGAGTACTATATTAAGGTTCTCTATTTTGTTTCCTATTGTTTTTTGTATTAACTCTTAACATACACATACTTTTAAATCACCATAGAGCACTCCGCCAACATTTTTATACAACTCCTTTATCACCTACATCACTTGCTGCTGAGCAATATTTTGCTGGCAGGAGAGGTTTCTATTCAATTACTAAATTTCATTTGATTTGTTGAACTACATGCAGGAAATTGGGTAATTATAAAGACAGCACGCACTGCACGGAAGAATGGGATGCCACTTTAAAAAGTGGTAGGTAGTTGATTCTCCGCATGATACAGAGGAACACAAGGGTGTTCCTAAGTTGCTGCAGGACAGGCAATGGCTGTTAACCAACCTAACTGGTGAGACACCCTGATCACCGTGATCTAAACATGGGCAAAAAGCATTAACTAGTAATTGTGGACTGTGAGGTATCTATCTGCAACAGAAATATATTTTCATCAAGGAATTGCAAATGAAATAGTAGCAGTACTTATTTTTATAAAATTTTGCATTTTACTTGAAGCAATCAAGAAATATGAAACAGTATTTTTGTCATGTTATAACCTAAAACTATCAGATGGGACCCGTATTTTATTCCAATGTGGTGGGAAAGGATACCAAATCACCTCTCCAAAAACCTCTGTCGATTTGCTTCAGGTTGGTCCTTTCCAAGGCTTCAGCCCCTTGCATTGCACACTCCCCGGTCCCACCACAGCTGCTGCTGAAGGAGGAGAACTGCGCTGCAGGTCCCGTTCCTGCATCACCCGCAGCCCTCCGGTGCTCAGAGCAACATCGACCGCGGGGATCTGGAGGCTGCCCTCAGCTGGCGAGTTCTCTGGGCTGGGTCAGACGTGAGAATAAATTGCCATGGCTCGCTGGCATCAGGAGCTGAGGAAAGTCTGATGTCAAGGATGAGCAGGGAATGGAAATACGAGAACACAGGCTACTGCTTCCCTGCCTGTTAGACTATTTGTATTGATTTGGAGGAGAGTACTACCTTGGAAGAGGAGGCTTTCGCTAGTGCTATGAATTTTGATGAGGGACAGCTGCCCAAAAGCTGACAGTAAGAAATGATAGTTCCTGGACCTTGATAGTGCTGGCAACAGATTACAGACAGGAATGACACTGACTTACTGGAGAGGAATATTCCTGGAGTAAAGTGGTAGCCAAAAACCCACTTAAAACAGTTAACTATGATCAAACTTAGTCCCAGTTCCATCAAAAAAAATTGCAAACCATGCTGGAAGTTTTAAAAGAACTTTGAATTATGATTCAGTTTGATAATGAAACTCAGAATTGAGTGTCACTTTGTTTCATTATTTTTTCCTGAAAGGCTTATTGTCTGAAAGCCTACAGCTATAATTCACAGTAGCCATCTTTCATAATTTATATGAAAGACCTCTAATATGTGATCACATCTCTCAGCTGGCTTTGTTTCTCTAAATCCATCTTCTCCACCCTCCAAATCCTTAAGCCTGTGCAAACGCTGCTGGAAGCATCTAACAAATTGTATGAAGAGCAGGCTACATCTGCAGAGGTGCTACCTTTAACCACTGAGACAGGACTTTCTGCTCCCATTCTACAAGAAAGAAGGAAAACTACAGAAACATTTAATGCTTCCCATGGACAACTTTGGGAAGTTGGCTGGATTTCTCAGTCTAGGGGATGCTTTAATTTAGTGCATTGCAGGCTCATACTTTTGCTGCCTGTAGAATGGTTAAACAGGAAACAAGAACCATGTAAGAACGTGAAATTAAAATATAGCATCTACACCATGGTGATTGCCAGTGTCGATACTCTTACTTCCCAAGAAATGTGAGCTCCTTTTATTGCAGTAAGCTATTTCACATTTACTGTAGACTTAAAAGGGTCGGGCACGCAGTCACTGCAAAGTAAAACATTACAGAAACATACCCCTCCTTCAGGAGAATTTACTGGTACAGTCATCCCATAGAGGATTAGACTGCTCTGGCCTGAACCTCCGGATTAGACCACATTAGACCTGACAGGTGTTCCAGTGTAACCTTCCTTGACAAAAAATATTTAAAGCTTTTTTTTTCTGTCCCAATAAAAATCATATTTTGAAAGCTGTCAAAAAACTCCAGCTAATTCTCTTGCTTTGGCGAAACTACTCTATATCTTAGCTGTATTTATAGAATCTGCTTAGAAAATATGACACACGCACACAGACCTTTTAACCCGTACCCACAGACACAATCAACGATTCCTTCATTTCTGGTATATTTGCTAGGTGTTAGAAGGACAGTGTGAAGCAGCAAATTTCACTGAAAAAAAAAAACAAACCATACAGTTTACAATTTAGTAACATCTCTGCCATCTATCTTGATATTACTCAGTACATATAATTTGTTTTTATATCTTCCTATATCACTTCTTCCTCATGTGAGCAGTCTATACATCATCCACTGATGCAATGAAGGAATAAATAACAAATAGCATGCATTAGTAATATTAATGCACTCTAGCACCAAATCTAATTATTTATAAGGTTCTTATCCTTATCAAGGCGGTGAGGCCAAAGCAAAAAGCAATTAGATACATTGATCAAATTACTCATTGATCTTAGCAAACTCATTTCCAAGCAGTGTATAGCAAGCTCCAGTTTCACCCTAACTTGAAAAGGAGGCTGGCAGGGAAAATGAGTACCAACAATACTGTCAGATCTTCCCAGTTACCATACTTGAGACTTTCCCATTATCTGTGAGATGTGATAGCTACCTAAAACTTGCAAGGCCATAAACATCAGATGTTATTTCACTGGGTTCTTGATCCCTCCTGACATTGTCCTTCCAGGCAAAGCAGCTTCCACAGGCAGTGACCCCACGGTTTCACTGTTTCGCTGCACTGCAAGGTTATGGGCCCAAGGAAGAAACAGTACCCTGAAGACCCCTATATTAATTGAACATCACAGGCTGAAAAAGAAAAAAAAAAAAAAAAAAAAAAGAAAAGAAAAACACCCCACCTTTGTTTTCTCTTTAAGATTATCTTCAGACAACTAACTGCAACCAAAACACTTATTACATACAAGAGAGCTAATCAGTATTCTGGTGTGTGCATACTTGAAAATGCTACTGAAGACATGCAAATAACTATGAAACTGTACTCTAAGCTTCATGAACAGTATTCTTGTTTAGGTACACACCCTAGTATTAGGATAAAGAACAGTGGAATCAGATGGATATACCAAAATGTATTCCAACTTGTGCTGCCTGCTTCCTAACACCATCCTCACTTTTTGGAAACGCCACATTTTGCAAGCACACCGACTGATGCCAATAGCTGGATTCTGCACCCCCCAACTAACTGAGGGATGGATGGATGAGGTGGATGAGAGCAGGGACAAAGCTGGACCAGCGGAAAGCAGAGCAACGCAGAGTAGTGCCCTGCAATGTTAAGACTGAATTAACTTTAAAGGAAGCTAATGATGAGACAGCAATTTGTTATCACATTTGTCTGTCTCATTAACTTCCTTAAAGCACTTTCAACTGTATAATTACTTTTAACTGGGACTCATAAAATCACTTGATTAGCTTTTTTGCCATTAAAACTAACTCTTGTGCATATATCTGTAGAATTATTTATTTATTCTAACACTCTAAATACTATTTCCAGGCAGAGTATGCACTCAAAAGGTGACACGAAAGCTGGCCACACGTTTCTGCTGGCTACCTGTATTGAGAAGGGGCTCTTCACTGGTGTTTTATGAGAAAACCAACACAGGTCTGGTTGTAATGGAGAAAAATTTATCTTACCCCATCACCACCACTCATCTGCTGAAATCCATAGACGATGGAATAGAAGAAGGTTTTGCTGTAGCAAAGAGAGGTTTTACGAAAAGGTTCCCTCCTGATACGTGTTAAAAGAAGAATACCATTTTCACTAAATGTTTATCATTGTCAAATGATAAGCAGAGGAAGGAGGAGCCTTTACTGCTCTACCTGAAATAGTCCGGTCACACACTTTAATTTGAACAGAATTTTGATTTAAAAAACAAACAAACAAAATCACAAAACCTTGGGGTTGATTTTCAGCATTTTGTTTCCTTGCAGCAGGCATGTGGGCATCTAAAGATTCTCACAGCTCCTTAACGTGGTTTCATTGACAGGTAAGTGTCTAATGCAATTAAGATTCTTTGGAAAATCAGGTTTCTGTGTCTGATCCTTACAACGCCAACCTAAATGAGATGAAGTGCCTTTTAACCCTGCAGAACTCATAACCCTGAGAACAGACTGAAAACCACTCTTGAGCACAAAAGCCACACACTGGAACAAATCTCGATTTTTATGCCCAGCAGCCTTCCATCTAAAGGGGACATGACAACACGTGTGTCAGTGGTTTCAGAAGCAGGGGAAGGGCAAAAGATAGGGAAAGGGGACTTGTTGATTTATTTCACCTCAAGTTAACCCACTGCCAATTGACTGGTAGCTATTAATCTGTGTTAAAAGTTGCTCTAGAGCTTGTCAAGCATTAATTTGTTTGTGCGGTTAGTTTTCGGCCTGGTAAAAATCATCAGTTTAGTTGGCTGAGGCATTGGGGAACCAGAAAATTGGATGCCATCTACAATATATTTAACTTTGAACGTGGCATCGGTGTATGGGACAGCTCATGCATTAAAGCCTGCATACCTGCATGCTCAGGATCAGAGGCCTCGGTGAGTACCAAGTTCAGTTTTCCTAGCTTTAGCTGCTGTACTTGACTGTGACAGCTCTTTTTCCTAAAAATATAAGATTTTTATCATAATCCTCCATAGCAATTTCTTGGTTAAATTTTCAAAACATTTTTTCGTGAATTTTCTCTTTTTTCTTTCTGTTTATATTTTTAGAAGTTTTTGCTGTTGTTTGTTTTGTTTGGGGAGGGGAGGTAATAGAATGATATTTGAATTAAGATATTTCTTTCTCATTTGATTCTTCTCCAGAACACAGCTTCTCCATGAGCGACTAAAATTACAAATTATTCTACTTACAGTAACTATATTATTTAAACATAAAACAATGCCTCAAAACCCATGAACATCACACTCTATATTTATTGACCCTGCTGAGGAAGTTTCAAATCGTATTTTAAATTCAGTAGGTCCACTGAGTTTTCGCAGTCAATGTGTTTGCTCCAAGCGGAGCTTATTGAAGTAAACGCTCATGGAAACCCCCACCGCAGGCTCAGTGAGCTTTCTTTACAGACCCTTTTACTGATTCCATTTTGCTATGGCTTTCCAGACCATTAAACCTTCTCATGCAAATATACTATCTTTTAATAGCTTCAGGGACCCATCATTGTTAGCCTTACTTTATGTGCTTTGAAGTGATGTGCCACAAGCACTTCAGTGTCTGGCCACTGAAAAGATACCTTAGAGCAGGGCAAGGTCTAAAGCACTTTTGGGTTGTGTGCTTCTGCCTAAGAAGTCCTAGCTGCAAGTAGGAAACACTTCCAGCTGCAAACGAGAAGGATATTCTGCTTCACTCTACCACCTTATCCCACTGGACTGACTACACAGACATATGGATATTAAATGGAATTCATCCCATAGGCTTGGGACAGGGTACTTTTGATTTTAGGAGTTGTCTCATTAGAAAACACATAAGAAACACTAGGAATTACACTGCTCTGCTCTTCACCCGACTAATTATGAATAGGCAAAAGCTTAAGATTTTGCATTATTATGCAGTATGACGGTATGTATTTATTTTCCTAAAATTAATCCTGTTACCATAGACAGAAAAAGTGAAAACAAGAGGAAAAAAAAAAAAAAGGTATTATTTCTTTCGGCATCTGTAAATAAACCATATCTTCTCTCTACCATCCAGGAATCCATTTTTTACAGTGTTTTCTGGCCAAGAGCCTCACAAAGTTACACTGAAGCCCACAGAGACAGTCAGTCCTAAATGGTAAAAAGAATTAAGTTTAAATATGTCATAGAGAAAATACCTTGAAGGAAAAAACAATCAATCAAACAAACAAACAAACCAAGCCCCACAAAAAACCTACAGGCTTGCAATGGTGAAATGGAGGCTGCTGATGGCAGATGGTCTGGGATTTTGTCCTTCTGGAATGTAAGAACCAACATGTCAATTTTGTCTGCATGGACATGCATGACATTTCTTCACCTAGGGCCACTTGGAAGTAGGGAAATATTGGTAGGTTCCTGATACTACTTTTAAAATATAAAAGTCTGTTGTGGGGTTTTGTGTGTTTTCCTTTTTTCCTCCTCTAACCTAAGAGCCTGTTGTTGAGGTTTATGGGAAAATACATGAGAAAAAAAAAAAAAAAGCAGAATTACTGAGTCACTGTTATTCTTCAAGTGATGTTACGCAAACATCTTTCCCTCGTCATGTGCAGATACACTCCCACCTCCCCTTTCCCCCCACAGCCACACTGTTTTTGAAGACCTTGTCCTTATCTTTCTGAGGTTGTTTTGTTAAGCTGCCAATGCAAGAAAGGAGTCCTGCAGGAGCCCTGATTTACCTTGGCAGATCTACAATATCTAAATGATGAGTGACCCTATTGCAGTCTTAAACCCAGCTGTATCATCTTAGAGATGAGATGGGCCTGGGCTTTGTTCTCATGCCAAATACATTTTTTCCAAGAACTTCAAATGAGTTTTTCCTAGTTATTTATTTATTATTATTATTTTATGAGAAGCAATGGCAGATTCAGCATTTATCACTGTGATGAGCCTCACTCGTACAAAAAGTTATTTGAATAGATGTGACTTTTGAGAATAGCTACTTTATGAGAATGGTAACACTTAAGTTTTGAAGACTTTAGGTCATAAAGCTGAATAGTTGATACTCGACAATTTCAATAAAAGGGAAAGACAGATGGTGGAAGCGGAACAAAAATGCCACTTACGGCTCTCAGGGACACACAGAGCCTTCAGGCACGCTGCTTTCTACCTCCACCTCCTGGCCAAAGGGGAGAAGGGAAGGTTGAGGCTGATGTGATGCTTTTCACTCTTACCTTGGAATACGGGGAGAAAACAAAGGACTGCAGTCCAGGCACATGTCGAGACGTAATGTTGGGTAAATGGTTCTGGAGTTGAGAGCGTCAGAGAGAGAAAAGGCATGAAAAGCACTTTTATCCATCTCTTTGCTGCCTACCTATCTAGGGAAGCGTTTGGGCAGCGAAACTGAAGTTTCTTGTATACAGTGTACAAGAGCTGACGGAAGATATCTAAAAATGACTAGCTATTAGCACCAATAACGTTTTCTAGGAGATTCTTAAAACGGCGTCAGGAGTGGGGTGGTACCTGCACCGCTCTGCTGCCTGAAGTGCTGCATGAATGACATGGCGTCAGATAAACTTAAAAAACAAACAAACAAACAAAAACCTTTTTGATATAGATTCACAAAAGCTCAGGGCAAGACTAGAGACTGGGACCTGGCTGAAGTGGGAGGGAGCATTTCTGCCCACCTGTCACACACTGCAGGGCTCAGGGCAGCTAGCCAGAGACAGAGCAATGCTAAAACACAAAATTAATGTGAGCAGTGCTAACACACTTGTCTGTACCTTTCCAAGTAGCAGGTAAACAGCAAAAACATCAAGATCAATTTGAAACTTCAGCAGTGACAACTATCTTTCTTAGTGGCTAATTTCTATGTAAGCAGTGCCTGTAGGTTCCCATTGTTTTAGGGACCCACAACAGAATACCAAAACCTGTTTTACAGTCCCCAGAAGTGTAAGTGTTAAGCTTCTCCTCAACATGAAGGTTTCACTTCAATTCCAAGTCACTCTTCCTCCTGTGCCAGCACACATTCATGTAGACCAGCAAGCTGATTTAGGTTAAAAATACTTATTTGGGGAAAAATATATAAAATTAAAACCTAAATCAGTTTACATATGTGGTTATGTGGTGTTCAGCTCCATCAGCATCCTGCAAGCCCAAACAACAGGGTGTTTGCATAAGACGTGGAACCAACAAACCAACCTCTACTACAGAGGGGAAAATCAAAGCTAATAGCAAAAGGTCTGAAAGAAATTAGTGTAAACCAGTAATAAAAAGCAAGGCTCCTAACGTATTATGCTCTGATAAATATATGCATTTAGCTTTCCATAAAACTACAGATCCAAAGATCTTCACATTTAATCCTTATGAATGAGTTGCTAGGATTGCGAACTGCTCAGCAGATACAAAAGCAGCATGACCTGGAGGATCAAGGATCCTCCAATGTAAATAGGAAAAAGGACTCGAGGGAGAGAGAAATAATGGCTCAATGTGCTGGACAGAAATGTATATTGAGGAGATTCCAGCACCAGTGGTGAGCTTGAGGCATTCAGTAAAAGAAACAGATTTCTTGCATACAAGTGGTATTTTTTTTTCAAAGGCTTCATTTTCTTGGATTATTCAATTCTCACTTAGCCTTAAGCCATCCCTGCCCAGCCAAAAGGTTTCTCTTTTTTAGTTGAAAGGAGCTCCAGCTGCCTTGAAGAAATAAACAAAAGAAAAATTCCCAGTGCCATGGAAACTGCATGATGCACAACATGCTTTTTCAGCAGGAAGAATCCGGGAAATGTATGCGACATTAGCATTTCTGAACCTGCTACTCATTTGTGTTAAAAAAAAAAAACAATATATGCAATATTGCAGATATAACAGTCAGATTAGCAGCATTGCAGCTTATCTGTGGTTAATAGTAAAATATTGCTACAGTATAGCTACTTAGGAAGGAAACTAAACACAAGATGAAATGGCTCAGAAAACTGGCATCTGGATACAAAGCTCAGTGAGAAGCACTTAAAAAAATTGATCCTGAAGCAGCAGTGACCAGAAAATGCAAAGGTTAGATATATCTAACCAAGCTTTCCCAAACCTTAAAGGTATTTGGTTCTAGGACTTTGGTCATTCACAAACCCAAGTTCAGCCAGCAACAGTAGTGAAGACTCATTTCTTCTGGACCTGAGTTTCAGGCGTGGATTCTCCAACATGCATGGATAATGTCCTCACACTATGGCCTTTTCCTCTTCCATGGCATTTATTAGATCCTCCAATACTGCAAAAACATGTAGGACTTAAAAACTTTGAGTTCTTTGCTTCTTTGTTAATTCTAACTGAAATGGGTTTTCTATTTCATGCATACATACATGTACATTAACCTGTGTGCATACAGCACATGTTAGCACAAAACTAACTTTAGAAACTGGACTTAAAATATGCTACCTACTAGCTAAAATGATCTACTGTCTTGCTGAGTTTCCTGTGGTAATAGAAGTGGATTTAGGAAACCATCAGGCCTTGCTCAGTCTTACAAAAAAAAAATCCCCACAGCATGTTACCCATGAAAAACAGTGAAATTAGGCAAAAACCATCATCATAAAGAAAAAAAATGTAAGCACAGTGGAGAGTCTCAGGCTGAAGTTTCAAATCTGGGTGGCTTTAGGGCTGACCTTACCAGAAAGAAGTGTCAGGACTATCTTTACTGCCAAATGCTGTGCAAATACAAGAGCACGACAGGGGAAGCAGCTCGAGGAGGTAATGCTGCAACACACAGCTCGTGCTTTGCTCCCCCACCAACGCTCAGCCTCTCACCACCTTGCAAAGTTACACCAGAGACAGCTCTTTTGGATCAATATATCCTGTGGGATTTTAAAAATGTGTTAATTAAAAATATGTTAATTCACCACAGGTTTATCAGACAGAAAAAACTACATACTAATGCCTTGTTTCCTAAATTTGCGCTAACGATTACGAGGAGTTTACCTTTTATTACTGCAGGATGCAATAATAAACTGTGCAGGATGTATTCTGGGCATCCAGTGAAAAAATAACCATTTCTCCAAACTAAACTCCATCCTATGGTAAAATATTTCCTACTGATTCAAGTCAGGTGAAAGTCTTTTCACCAGTCCCAACAAGCAATGTGTTTCTTACAACCAGGGTGGAAGGGCACTCAGCTGAGGATGCTTACATTGAAGTTTTGTGTCTGGATGCTGCCAGGAAGTGTTAAATGAAGACAAAGCACTTACCTTTCTTTTTTCCAATTTCATCCATAATGATGTTGTTGAATTTATATGCATATTTTTAATGGTTTACTTCATTTGAAGCATTGCTTTATC
This sequence comes from Anser brachyrhynchus, assembly GCF_964034855.1. Taxonomy (NCBI): domain Eukaryota; kingdom Metazoa; phylum Chordata; class Aves; order Anseriformes; family Anatidae; genus Anser; species Anser brachyrhynchus. Next base: position 7,421,594 of record NC_137701.1, read on the forward strand.
ACAGTTTGCATGTACTTTGATTGCTTTGCATGTAATCATTTTCACGAACCAAAGTTTACAATTGTATGAATTGTTTATAAAAATAAAGTAGATGGTAACTGCATTTAACACAACTAATGTTGGTGGGTTTTTTTATATAAAGAGCTTTTCAATTGTTTTTATCTGCTGAAGCACCTTAAATCATCTAATGACAATGGCCCCACGTGCAATGCGACTGCACTGATGGAGCACAAGAGCTCCGCCAGTTCTCATAATATGAGTCAGCAATTGTGCTGTGATATCTTTAATTTGGTACAAGCCAAATCCTCTTAAAAGCACCCGCTGGAATCCAAAAGGTCAGACATGAAAGTGGCAGAAAATCAATACTGACATCTTCCGTCACCCTGCACAATCTATAGAACTCTTTCTAAGCTTAATTGCTTCTTTCTAATCTTTCTAATATTTTGGCTGCTCAAGTCTTCCTTACGTAACGTTTCAAAAATGCAATAGAATTGCTTTTCTGCAGGGAAAGTTGTTACTTTTAGCACTAAAAATCAGAACAAAGCTGGGTTTGGGGTGGGCTTTGTGCAGACACCATTGTGATCAAAGTTATGCATTTATATAGCGACTGCCAGAAGCCATGACAAGACTGACTGCACTCCTCCATCAGCTAGACCACTTTTGAAGTGTGTTAGCCCAAAATTTTAGACCTATTAATACCAGTTCTGCCCATACTTATTTTCTTACAGATTTGTAAGAAGTACAGGTCCTCTATTTACATGTTTATAAGGGTTAAAATCAAAACGCTGTGAAAAAGAAATTCCACAAGCCTTCAGAACCAGTTTTCTTGCCTACTGCATTTTTAATTATGAATAAATACCAGGCAACTGCCTAGCCACTAATAATCAATACATGCAACATGGAGGAAAACATTAATTTTTCAAGAAAGAGACTATAATATGAAGCCAAGAAAAGGTCATTCTAATCTAAAACAGATTAAAACTAAAATGAATTAAACATCCCTTTAACTTTGATAGGAGAAGTTAACAGGTGCTACATCTGTTAGCAATCTTCTCATATAAAAAGATCCCCTAGCAAAAATAACGGGAGAAAATACAGATTTCAGCAGACAGGGAATAACCTTTTGTGTCCTTGAAAAGAAAGCTGAAAGTACATAGAAAAGAATCAGCACTCGGCCGTATCCTGTTTTTATTTGGATTCTTTCCTTGGAACGCTAGACAAGTCTGTTGATTACATTATTTTTTCCATATCCTGAGCTTATGAGTTTTTCAAACATTTTCCTAGGATCCCTCTCACATTAGAATTGGGTTTTATAGCTCAGGAATCACACGCAGGGAAGTAATGAAAGTAGAAAAGTTGTGATCACGACCACCTGATTTTTTAAACATTATGAAACAAGCTATGGAAATAGTGGTTTTTGTCTTTACTCAGGTAAAATGGTTCTGTCAGTCAACTGAACTGACACAACTGACTCACAAACCTATGACTCCAGCACCTCACCACACAGGAAGGAGTCCCTCATGGCCAGGACCAATAATGCTCCCCAGGAACAGCTGCAGCCAACCCACCAGCCACAGCTGCCAGCTCTTGCTCACCCCAAAGCATCTTTTAACCAGATGCCTTTCCAAAATGAACGCAAGACCACTATAAGACCCTCTCACTATTCTTTACAAGTGCATTCAGGTATGGAATTTATCATCCCTCCTTCTCCACATGCAACCTCCTTCTTTGTGGGCATCCAAGCAAAACCTATGAAACTTCTTCTCAAGACACTGAAATGATCATTGGCTTAAAATTACAAAGATGCTCAAAAACTTGTCTGGAATTCAAAAATTAGCCATCAGCTGCGTATGACCAGCACATAAAAGCCCAGGGGACTGTGCTACCTGAAACTAGGACTGCAAAAATGCTGCTAGGCACGAATGCCCTGGAGCATGTCACACCAGAGGTGTCCCACGTTAAACCAAAGCAGGGGCAACTTCCACAGCCCGGAGCAAGTGGTTGAGTGGTGTACATGTAACACATCTGACAGAAAAAGCAGGCGATGATTCCTAACTGATAGGAAGGGTACAGAGCCCTGTGACATTGCGTGAGGTGGGCAGGCTATGCATTTGCTCTGACTGACTCTCTGTAAGAGTAATCAAGTACTCCAAACCATCACAGGAATCCTTAGGAGAATCACCTATACAACACTGACAGCACCTGGCCTCGTGAAAGGTTTGCGTTGATGGTGTCTGTGTATACATTCCCTACATAATGAATGTTTCCATTTGGGAAGCATCTCACAAGGCGAGGTGGATCTAAAATTATTGCTTCAAATAACAGCTCCTGGAAAAGTAAAAAGTTTTCACTCCTTTCTGTTTCTTGGGCATTAGCGTTACACTTTTGCTTTAAATGGCAGTTCAAAGGCTGAAAATAAGGCTTTTAATGTCGACCTTGCATGCTTAATTTTAAATGTAATGAGAAGGATACAATTTAATAGAAATTCATTGACCTTTTAAAATGCTTTTCTATACCATTTTCTCTCATAAATTGGTGAAATATTTACTAGCATGAAGCTTTTATTTTTTCCATTAACAAATAGCTTTCCCCCTCCCTACTTGATTCTAGTCATAAACTGTTCTTAATGATATCATAATTATATGCCACACAAATAGTTATGGAATAAAGTATTTTTAAATTCCATTTAAAAGTAGTAAAGTCACAGTGCGAAGTAGTAGGCAGAAGGCATTAATTATGAACCGTTCAACAGCATAAGTGAAAATGCAAATTCTTTTAACACGTATTTAAATAGCTGTTTGCATCTCAAAACACATTCCATAAAATAAGAGCTACTTCAAATCATGACAAGAAAACTGTTACCTGAAGAATTACAGCAAACTCCCAAAGTAACAAAACAGAAAATTATGTTTTCACAGAAATAGGTATATACATATATATGTGTATGTATATAACTATACACACATGGAAAACGGGACCTTAAAAGTTTGTGTTGAAGCCATGCCGTTATTGCTTTTTCAGCAATTTTGAAATGGGTGTGCCTAACAGCCCTGTTTGTGTATTGAACGCTTTCCGTATTTCTGAATATGCTCTGCTGGGCTTCTCGAAGGGGGACGTGGGCATCACTCGCACCAGTTGCAAAGCTCCCTGACTCTAACACTGCTTGCTTCAATTGTTATTCTGGACAGCCAACCACCTCAGAGGGATGGGTAGAGACGAGGACAGAAGAGCTGACTCGCAGCAGATGCAATCTCACACAGAAATCATCCCAACAAAATAGTGCGTCCACTCTATGGGAGGGCCTAACCATTAATGAAGTCATATCTAATCACTTGCAAGCAATTAGGTCCACCATCACCACTTAAGACAAGTTGTCATAACTAATGTTGTTAATGGGATTAATAAGATTCTTCCAGTAGTAGGGATATAAAATAGTTTTGTCTCACCACTGTTCTTAAGTCAACAGATACATCACAGTGTGATGAAGCATAAGAACAAGCAAATATTGACCTTAATAAACATTTTAATTCTGTTCTCTTTGCTATTACTGTATCTTTAGAAATCACAAAAGACAGTTCAAGCACACTCCCTAGCACATGCTTCAGTTTTAGGAAGAAGGCCCCACAGCGCAATTCTTTCTGATGAACAACACAGAGAATATTTGCTGTCCAACAAAACACTGCGTTTCCTAGCCTCAATTTACAAACTTTCTTAAATTGAGAAATTTCTGGGTTTGTTTCTGTTTTGTTTGTTTGTTTGTTGTTGTTCCCTAGCTCTGGAATATCAAAACAACATTTCCAAACGTCTCTGACTATATAACCCAATATAGATAGAGCAATGAAGCTTTAGACTTTCAAGTCTTGTTTCTTCTCTAAATGCGATACACATATACATAATTAAATCCGTGTTATTCTGCCCCAGGTATTTCATTCTGGTGGTTCTCAGTTTCCCCACACTGAGCCAATAGATAGAGTTTTGGAGAGGAGTTTTTGGACAGAGCATCACAGCATGTACCTGCCTGATTCCAACTTTCCTGCAGGCCCAGCGGATGTGACTGTGCCAAGATGCACAGCGGCACCAGGAGGCAAAGCCGCCCTACTGTCCTGTACTTCGCTTTCTGGCGAGGAGGGAACAGCTCTTAATCTACTGCTGAATGTATTGACCCGACGTGAACAGGAAGGTGACACCAGTATCATCAGTGGGCAAGATCAATGGAAAGGCGAAGAACTCAAACAATCTCATGTAAATACAAAGGGACCGCATTAAAGCCACTGTAAAATCAGATAACGTTGATTTGATTGAACAGCACAGAGGATAAAATGTGGTGTGCTGTGCTAACACTTAACTTCATTAACCAATTTAAATCATTGCTTTACAGATTTGATTATCAACATAACTGTTTGGAAACACACAGAATCGCACAAAGAGGTGTGTGGGATCTCTTCAGCGCCACATAATTAAAAGCAAACACTGATTGCCTAACTGTTGAAGTCAGAACCTCTATCAAGTACAACTTTATTGAACAATAAATTCAATTTCAGATTTGCTTATTATTTTAAGATTAAACCATGACGTGTTTCACCACACACAGATCTACCTACTCCGAATACAAATGGAAAGTATTCATTGCAAAAGCAGCCATGCCCAGGTGCCACCAGTTACCATCCCACAGAGCGGCATTACATGCCGCACAAAACGCCCAGGCACAAGACCTGCTAAGAGAGCTTTGCTTCAGCCACCCTGACGTGAATCAAGCTATCGATGTGCTGCAAAAACTACGCTTACACAACAGCCAATGCCACCAACTGATTATTGTGTGGTCTTTTCATGGATTTCAGTACAGAAACATCAGAGTGAATACAAAGAAAACCTTCAATGCCAACTCAATTTGAAAAGGAACCATCCACATTAATAGTCTTCACAGAAAAGCTGCTTTGTAGATTTCAAGTGATGCAGATTAGCATCATTTCAGAGACAGTTTCAGACTAGGCTTACTCCAGGGTTATAATACTGAATTAAATATATTAACAACTGTTGATTGTCACTGATATCTTCAGGATGAGAAGATTTCTTTGTCTATTTAAAACATGTAAATACCAACACACAATCTTCAATAGCATCCAGAAAAATGGTTTGAACTTTAGCATATGCAGGGGCACGTACAATAACATTTATTGAGCCTCCTCTACTCATGCTGATGCGATGGTTCTAAATAGATCCTTTTCATCTGACTCAGCTATTTATGTTACAGGCTGCAAAAAGCCCTTTTCCAAAACAGTGGAGGAGATTCTGCAGGTTTTCATGCTAGAGACATCTGTTACTTTCCTGTCAAGATTTTAAAGGAGCCCGAAGCTGAAGCTCTCTTAAAAAATGACAACAGAAAACAACATATGAATGAAAGGCTGATCAGCTGCTGAAACTTACCCGGAAAAAAGCATTAACCTTCCATATAATCCAAGCACAAAAATCAGCTACCTATATAGCTGTCCTAATAAGTCTTACACATAGGTGGACTCTGAGGTAGCTGTTTTGAAAATCTACTGACAATCATTCGTCCTTTAATTCACATGTATTTCTAAAGTCAGCTGAAGCCATTTCTTCCTTGCCATTTATAATCATAAAACAGAAGAGAATGAAGGACTATTCTCTCATCCACTACTTTAATTGTCTGGTAGAGGACAGATTTTTGTCTATGTTGATATGCAGAGAGAAACTTCTCAACAGAACACTGTGAGAGGTAGTGGAATAAGAGTGCTGATGAACTACAGGTAGCCTCAAAACCTTGTGTAGTGTATGAGAGCAGATTTTCTCCAGATTAATAGAATCTGTAATACATTAAAAAACAAAGCAAAACACACACACACACACACACACCAATCTCTATATGAGCAGGATGTGTTGGATTACCAACTTCTGTAATATTTCTATTCTGTTCTCAGCTCTGTATGTATGAGATTCTATTTAGGAGTCTATATAACACTAATGCTGGGAAGAAAGTGCTTTCTAAATGTCATCATCTAACCTACAAAATCACAAGTCTCAGGTACAGTTTGTTCTTTGAAGGCAGACAGACACTACTCCCATTTTCAAGTACAATCTGTGGCCTATTTCCATCTTAGTCTAAATATGAAGGAAATATCTGGAATAAGACATTCTGCTTCTAAAAAGCTGTCCAACCCTAACATATTAACAGCATCTTGGCCAATAATACTGCCCTGCAACATGATGCTCACAAAAGCTGTAAGCAGGTTAACAATCATACAATTTTAGCTTTCTGGAGGCAATTTTAAGATCCAATATGCAGCCCCTTTTGTTGCTTGCTATCCAATTGCTACCTGTTTGGGAAAATAGCTGCAGTTTGGGAATCTGTAAGATTACATACCAATATAGCACTCAGTCAGAAGAAAGAACTGATTTTATTTCTGCAGATTTCTGTATCTTCTCCCACAGGATTGCGGAGCCTCATAACAGTCTATTTTAAAATACATGATTGTGTTGAAATGCTGGTATTTTTCTGAAATGTTTCTGAAAGGGCATTCTGTGATTGCCTAGAAGTACTGAATGCTGGTATTCCTTCATCACCAATATTTCCTTCATAATGCTTGTTAACATAGCTCTATTATAAAACAGTGCATTTAGTGAATAAATGGCAGAGCTTTGCAATCCATTCCTCCACAGCTCTCCCGGGTCTGGAAGTTCAGATTATTAATCATCTGGCTGAAAACTTGCCTCTTCTACATTTTTTGTTTCCTCTCTACCATTTGTGTCCTTTATATCTCAGCTGCCAAGAAACCAATAGGCTTGATGTTACACCACAACACAGCTAGAAACTGGCACAGCAACCAATTTAGACCCAATCGTGCTGATGTCCCATTCTATTTGACATGTTTGACCTTGTTAAGAAACAAACAGAGGCGCCTCCGTCTTTAGCAGCGGCAATGATGAAATAAGGAGGCCCTGCCTGCTCAGAAATGTATTGGGGTCAAGTGGTGTGGAGGAGGCTGATACACACAAGCAACTTTGTGCTATTTGCCTCAGACAGCTACACTAAAGCTTCAGAAAATACTGCTCACCTCTGGTCATTTATTCAATATTCATATTTCTAACCTAAGCACAAGAGGCAGAGCAAGCATCTTGAAAGCTGACCCTCAAAATGAATAATTTACTATAAGAACGCTTTCTGCTCTAAAGCAAACATGCTTTGAGATTGCTTCATGACTATCAAGTTACAGCTAATACATGTTCAAACTGGAGAATGTAAAATTAATTGGCAAAAGGAAATGGAAAATTTGTTATCCTTTCTCTTTCTCCCTTCCCCAACGCTAGGGGAATGCAGCCATCTCATTCTTTTCTAAACAACAGACTCAAAAGTGAATTTGAATGTTTTATCAATAACCTCTAAATGCATATAACCCACCATACCATACTAACAAAGCTCTCCCTGTAGCTTTTACCGGTACCAGCGCACTATCTGTTATTTCCTGTATAACTTCCACCTCCCCCAAATTCAGCCATGCGCTTCTACTCTGCCTCTATTTCGTGGAAATAAAAGGGTAACTCTTCTGGTTTAATAGTTTGTGTGACTTCTCAGGTACCAGTTCAAGAATGACTACTGAATGCATCTGTTGAAACAAATTTAACAACAAAAATGAATCATATTGTGATATGTCAAGAACTGCTAGTCAGAAGGAAAAAACTGCGCTAAGAGAATGCTAACCTCCAGTCACATTTCTCTAATGTTCTACCCACTACTAAGTTAGATTTTATAAGAAAGAGATTAGGTTTCTTTTTTTCTCAAATTTCACATACATAGGAGAATTTGCAGCGACCTCTACAGACTTCAGAAATACACTCATCAAGTCATTTCTACATGTACAGCTTATTTTTCTGAGTCTTTCTAGTAATCTCAAGTCAAGCTGTTCCTTATACAAATACAAATCTGAAGCAACTTCAGCTGAGTTTCTTGAGCTTTATTCCAATGGGAAATTAAATCCTGACACCTGACCCTAAGAATTTCAAATACCCTTTTTGGATATACTGGTTCATTTTAATCTGATTCCCCAGGAGAGAAGCAATGTCAACAATATTAGTAGATGTCAATAAGCATTGTGATGTATTATTGGAAGATCTCAATAAAACCTTTTCTAAATTATGAACACAAGGTAGGCAGCTGCATTTCTAATATCATATTCTATATTCAAAGAGTAAGATCTTATTGAACAACATGGGTTTAATTTACTCCACAGGAAAAAAAAAAAAAAAAAAAGGAAAAAAAAAGGCCTTTAAGGGTGCCTTGAAAACAGAGCTCCCACACCTCCATTTTGCCTTTCTTTCACTCACTGTAAAATAGTGAGCAATTAACCAGGTTGCTATATTCGGTGTATCTAAACTTCACAAGCTGATAGCATAATGATTTTAATAACTACTTTAAATGTAACATGGTGACAAGCTGACACCTGAGGTTTGCGTCCTGCAATTTTATTTTTCCAGAATTCTTTGTTATGCCTCAGGAATAGTAATGATTAGGGATCATTTCTTATTAGCCCTTCTTAGTTTTAACTCTTTGTTTTCTTTCCCATTATACACATTGCAAATCTACTAAGCAAAGGTCCTCTGGTAGGAACCAAGAGTTGGCTGTTCCCCAAAGACTCTCAGTACTTGCTTTATCAAAAGGTGTGAACTAACCTTATGAGAGGCATACAAATCTCCACGTTGTCATGCTCTCTGTGAGCAATATGAGTAGTAACACATGTTCCTAACAACAGCACAAGCATATTTTAGCTCTGGAGTATCAGTCTGTATAAGGATCTCAGAAAGCTGTACAAGGCACTTGTAGAATCACGGATGTAAGGGTCTGTCCCCATTCCTAAGAGCCAAGAGGCAGACCCCAGAAGGCAGTAATCATGATGTTCATTTGCCCTCAGAAGAATCAGGAGTAAAATATTCTTGAGCTGTAGAGCTAACGAGAAAGATGAAGTGTTCCTGGACCCTTACAGAGAAACTGGATTCTGACTCGCAGACTTCTCGGCCAGAAAACAGGTAACATCACATCAAAGTGTGAAATGGCGTTTAGTTTTAAGGAACACTTCAGGGAAATGCCTATTCCATATAAGATGCTCTGTATTGCTACAGCTCTTAAAAAAGTTTTTTCATATATTGCCATTTTGATACTTGACATGGTACTTTTTCCAGCTGTGTATTTTTATACAGCTTTGTATTTTGAAACCAGCTCATAAAATTCGGTACAAGAACTGAAAATAACTTTAATTGGAAGCACAGAATTCAAAGACTTGATACTTAGCATACTTCTGTAATCTGCAACTACATCTACAGATGAAGTGCACTTGGCTGCTGCAATTCAGATAACAGTGAATGGACATATTAAATTCCACTTTTTAAGAGTGCCCATGAAATTGAGTGAATCACAGAATAACAATCCCAGTGCAAACTTTAGGCATACTGTTTAAAATAAATCAGACACATAACTTTGTTTGCTTGAGTCAAAGGACGTGGAGTACTTTGGAGTCACTGAGCACCGTTTAATGAAATGTCTGCTTTGTTATGGTTTTATATAATATGTTTATGAATTGGTCATCTATTTTTCAAGACAGATAAATCTTTGTTGAAGTTACCACGTCAGACTTTATCTCACACACAAGATCAGTGTAGTTTCAAGATTGTATCATAAAAATGTAGCAACTTCTGAAAGCATATAAACAAGTCCATGACTGAAAGCATCTTTCCTGATTTTCATCATCCTTAATGAACTTAGTTGAGCAATCCTCAGTGACACATAAAGGTAACTTATGGAAAATATTTTAAAATCTTTAACTGCAGAATACAGAGATAACCATCTTTTTATCATGTAGAAGGATTTACCATTGTTTTTCTGTATACAATCTTGACAAAATTCTGTCTCTGATAATGCTAAAACTTTCCTGGCAGGTATAGAAAAGTGATTAAAAGCACTTTAAAGTTATTTTTTGTAGTTTTCAAGTTCTATGGTTGGCTATTTTGATGATTATTCAGGGCTCTTTCATATCCCATATGCAATATGATAAATTAGTAAAACCCATAGCCAGTCAAAATGTGTCAGCAAAAGCATGGCCTCCAGAAACGTAGCATTTCCATTATGAATTGCATATGATGAAACACCACTTCTGTTTAAGTTATCTGCTTCCTCATACATTGATATTTATAATATATATATATATATATTTTACAGGCATAAATACTGTTACTGGTATTTCAGTGCTGTATTGAAAATAATCAGGCAGACATTAATTATTCCCTTTAAACTTGTAATGAACAGCTAAGGAAAACACTTAAATGGCTCTCTGCTTTGAGAAAAACACAGTATTTTCAACACATGGTAGGATTCAGTTGTATAAGCTTGGAGGTCACTTGGTGTTGTAGCACAGTGTCCTAAAATCCTTTGCAACTCGGATTATTCTCTTTAACAGACTGCTGCGCCTAGACCAATTTTCTGGACTCTTCTACAGCCTCTGACTAGAAAATGCCAGGCCTTGCTAGGGGAAAAGGTTTGGTACCTTATTTTAAAATTTTACTTGAATACATTATCCACTTAGCTTTTGTGATAAATATATTAATGCCCATATACATAAACATTTGCACATGAACTTCCCAGAGATTTTCTGCCTTTTGTTTTATGTGATTTTTTTTTGCAATAATACCCACCTCTGATAATACTGTATTTTTAACATATGAATTTGAACTATAAACTCACACCCTGTGCTTTTATTTCAAAGCTGCAGATCTGGGCAGCCTGATGAATTAAGTGTTTTTGTTACAAGTCTGTATTACTTCAGGTTTAAAACAAGAATTACACAAGACAGAGTGACGATTTTGCTCTGCAAAGACTTGATTGATACACACTTCCCCTCTCCCGCCAATGCGCTGTTCCTCAAGTAGGAGACAAGCATTTGTCCCAGTTACGGGTAAGAATGCCCTTCCACCTATCCTCCTGCATTCCGGAACAGGAGGATCAGGCAACATCCCCATTTCAGATCCCCATTTTTTCTCAACACCGATTTTCAAGTACTTCCTATTTGTCTGATTCCAGTCTAAAATTATCAAATAAAATATTCCGCTAGCATAAATAATTCAGCCAGACACTGAACATTGATTTCTCACCTACTACATGTGTCATGGGGAAGAATTTCAATGAACGTAAATGCTAAGTTCAGTCTATATCCATGCACCTTAATGATATCCACTGTTATCAGTATATTAAAATCTACCTGCTCTCTCTTTAAAACGCTGTCACACCTCCCCCTCAATGAATTCTGCAGGTCTACTATAAAAATAAAGGGTTATATAAAGCACCTGCCTGTAACAAAGGGAATTGGAGCTTGGAGTACAAGTATGAATGGTAGTTCAATCAAGAGTTGTATTTCTGCACTTCATTAAAGAGTGAGAAGCACAATATATAAACCCTTGCAATTTCAAACATATGAAAAGTGGACTTAAAGGTATGTTTCTTCCATTGAAACACAAGGACCTTTGATTTCTGTCCTCAACCAGCAACATACCTGTGTATCTACTGATGCCAAAACAATGACTACAACTGCCTTACGGCATAGTAAGTTTGCTCTAGGTGAAGAATGAAGCATCCACTCGCTCCTCTAGCACTCAAAAACATTAAGATGGAATAACAGTGGACGAGCTGCATCGTGGAACACTCAAAACACATGGTTAAGAGCAGTATCTGGCAGTGCAAAGAAGATGCAAAGCTTTACAATCAATGGAAATTGTTACAGGCAGCCAGAGTACAAATTAGGGCTTGGAAATGATTCGATGGCTGAATTTCCTCTAGGTAATCCAGCTGCAGCACTCTGATTTAATTGCAACCTATCCAGACTTGCGTCTTTCTATTTAATAGCAAGAGACTGGGGCTATGGCAGAGGTATACATCAGCATCAGACCCCTGCAGATTGCAAGATCTCCAGGTCTGATACCTACAAACTGCTAAGCACCAGTCTTGGTGAGATCCTTGATGGAGATAATGTGTTTACATGTTTGCAAGATCAGATCCACTGATCCACAGCCTGTATCTATTTATAAAGAAATGTAATGACAACACAATTTAAAATATTCAAGGACTGCAGACCTAGTGATTATTTACAAGGTTACAGAAGGAAATATATTTTGCATTGCATAGGAGGCAGCATGCAGTTTGTTTTCTTACAGCTATGGACAAACACATTCAGCATATCTGGTTTCTACCATCTATCAAATCAGCAGAAAATATGTCTCTGCATAAGTAAAAGAAATTACCGTACAGAGGAAAGAAATTATTACAAGTAAAAGGTCCACCAATTAATTTGTTTCCATCAATAAAACTCTGCTTATCTGACTGCAGCACAGCAAAGTGGCTGAGAGTCACGGAAGCTTGAGCACTGGCTGCTTGGAGACTACGGTGCTAAGAAAGCAACCAGAAGCAAAGGTTGCACACTTTTCGTATGCATTTATTTTCACCTGCGTGTTAAGTCTCCAAGCTACAGCAATGGAAAACTCTAAGGCAGCACAATGGAAGGATTTTTGTTTGTACTACTTGAACACAGACTAAAAAAGGAGGTACAAAAACATTGCGCATTGCAACATTTCTTTCTCTGCTCTAACATATTTAATTTCAAGGATTTAGAATTATGCAGGAATTAAAAAAAAGCCATCATCACCAAAGAGCGTGCCCTTCCCCCAAGCCTGGATTACTTTAAATATGCAAGGGAGGAAATTATGTTTGCTTTGCTGTGGAAAGATGATTAATTTGTTAAGAATTCAGGCTTTAAAACTCCTCCTCACAAAGAAACTGTATGGATAAAAAGAAGAGTATTTATACAGTTTATTAAATGTATTTAATTATAGTGCTATTCCAGGCAACTAATCATATTAGGCATTTTAAAATAAAGATACTGTATCTAGTTGACAATTTCAAATCAGGAGTGTTTTAAGGTGAAAGTTATACCAAGGGCTTAACTAAACTTCGATGGAAAATTCCGAGGACTTTACTTAGCCTAGATTACAGTCTGTATAAACTTCACCAAAAACACTTAAGTGCTCTATTGTCACAACTTCTACCTCCTAGCCTACCACACCAGCATTGTCAGCAGATGCTTCCTTTCAGCAAAGCATCACCATCCCCTACACAAACATGAGCGAGTCGTTCAGTGTCCTACTCTTGGCCAGCACCACATTTCACCGAATCACACCCTTATTTAGTGCTGGATCCTAGTGTTACAGACACAAAAATATGCTGAACTATTAAGAACTGAGTATGATTCAGGGTACAAATTAAAGTATCAATTGATTTAAATTCTACAGATGGTTTGACAATTAAATTTTTTACCTTCAGTGAAACCTGCTGGTAGGTAGCACAAGTAGATGCTATTTTAGGAAATATTTCCTTCACCTTGTTGGCTGCAATTAACTGCTTCCCCTACTCTTCATACAAACCAAAATTGCAGAGCTCTGAAGCATCAGGATCACACACATATAAGTAAGTGTAGCAACAGCCAAACAAAGCCTCGGTGCCAGTTACTGGTAGACAGAAAACACATCACTTGTCATATGCCATTTCCTTTAAAAGTTTTTAATAGGCTCATATATGAAGTGTATATTTAAATACACTCATATTTAAACTATTATACATGAGACATTTGCAGATGAGATTAACCTAAGTCGACAGTTTTGCTGTAAATGTTGAGGCACTCCGTAGGAGGAGAAGACTATTCACAGAACAAACACAGCCGCACGTTTAATAACATCTCTGAGACTGCAGTTATCTCGCAAGACAAAAGCTTCTTTGGTAAAACGATACTACTGCAGTGGCTTTGCTTTACAGATACGAATTCCTTCTTGGCACTGAAGATCCTTTAAAAGCTGCAGACAGTAGCTGGGGAACAGGAAAAAAACATAACGACACCCTCTCTGACCCGATTTCTTCTCTTTATAGAATGGAAACTCGTGACGACAACCCCAGAAACTCTCTGGGAAGCCACACATACACTTCTTTCTTCCCATTGTGCCAGGGAATGAGAAAAATAGACTGGATGGGACAGAGTTCAGCCCTGCACTATGGCAGAACCGGAGCAATTTATACAGCAATAACAGGAGAGTTACCAAGATGGCAAACACCAGTTTGGTTTTAAAATTCTCAGATACAATGAATGAAAAGACAGAAGGGAGAAACAGAAATAGGTGATGGGAAAGAGACCAGAGCCAGGGTGTAAGAACCGCCTGCCATAGCAAAAGCGCTCTCAGGACAAGGCCCACATCCCCACTAGCATCCCCACTAACACGGCACAAACAGACACCAGCCTGTGTTCTGTGATGGAGCTCCTCGTTTATTTTTGCAAGATTTCTTCCTCCTTCTCTCATACATAAGTTGAAAGAAAAAAATGTCTTCAATCCTCCACACATTAGAGAAAATTAAGGCATCTTTTCTTTTGACTTCATTCTATTACGATTAGTCTCACAAATTACCCTGGCTTCCCTGCTTTACTTCTTAACAATATTAATACAGAGGAACTCAGGAAACTTTTTTGAGCTGAGTTAATGCCTAGGGAATTAGTATATTTAATATGAACAGTTCAGTGCATTTAGGAAGTCTCTAGATAACTGCCTTCAGCAACACTTCCAACTCTTCCCTCCAGAGTCTCTACCATTAAGAGCTTAATTCTGTATTTTGATTTCTAAAGCAGTATGTTCCTTTATTCCCTCAGTTTCCAAACACACATACACTCTACTGAAAAAGATCCCAAAATTATAATGCCAAGTTTATCTTTATAAAACAAAACAACAACAAAGAGACAGAGGAGAAAAAGGCTGTATCTGCAAACTTTGAGAACTGCATTTTTAATGTTTGCTTTATTCATTTTACAAACATCTGCCATATGCTTTGCTGTATCTGCATTTACACATACTAAGCCTCATAATTTAGCGTGATTAGAATTTATTGATTATAATCATTGCTAAATCAACTTAGAACATTATATTCTTCTGACAAAAGCAGATGCCTTTCTTTGTATGAACACTGCAACAGCTCAGATGTACTTCTGAAACTGTACGAGAAGACTTCTCTAAAAAACTGCACAGTCTATTTTATTTCATACTGCCTTTATGACTATTTTTTGGCCAAATTTTCCATAAGTAAAACCCAGAAAAACATTATTATATTACATTTACCTTTCCACCCTAGAAACATTTGGCTACGGTCAGACTAATATGGTAATACAACTATATAAAACTTGGAATTTTTCAACTGTGTCTTTGTTTATTCGGACATACATGCTTAGATTCTGTTTCATGACCAAGGTTTTTGTGGATACTCTATAAGCTGCACGCATATTATAGAGAAGTACTTACAGCTAACCGCAAAGTTAAACACAAGTATGCAATTTTTCTTGGTTGTCATTATAAATTCTGTGGGTTTTATACACTTTGGAAATCCTCTAGTTACCTGCCAAATGAATTAGTTAAGGGACAGAAGGACAACCACACCAAGATGGACCAAAGATACCTCCAATTTAATATCTCATCTCCAAGATGCTGGCAACAATAACCTAGTTTTTAAAGAATGAAGGATCTCTCCCGCCCCCTTGTTAAATTTCTTCTCCTGTAAATAGAGATGCAAAGTAAGAAATGTCCCAGGTTTTTTTTAATTATGCTCTTGGCCTTAGTGGCATTCTGTCATACTGATTTCTCCATGACACTAAGTTACTTCTCCTCAGTTTGAGATGTCCTGTCCTTCAGTTAACATCAACCTGATGACTGTTAGCTCACTGCTGAATCTAAACAGTTTTAAAACAGGGCCAACTGCTTTAACCTAGGGAAAAGAAGGAACCCTCATTATTTATGAGGGGAAGGTATGGTATCTTTTGTCCCCTCTGCCTTTAGTAACAACCACAGCCTTTCCAGATCTTCCTATCAAAATGTATTTTCAGACTTTTCTCATCTTTCACACTTTACTATGAACTCAAACTGTAATGAATGCCTATTAGAAGTACCAGGACTAAAACCACAACAAAAATATTTACATCAATGAGCAATGGTATCAAACAATACATATGTAAAAATGCTGGTACTGTAGTTTTTACAGTAGTTCCTAAAAAAAACAAAAAACAAAAAAAACCCACACCATAAATCCATGCAATATCACTTCATATTTCCAATCTAATCCCAAGAATATTGCACTTTAAGCCTGCACTCCTCTCTAGATGGCATGGAGAAACAAGTCAGCCCTGAAGGGTCAAGCTAAAGCAGATGCTCAGTCAGAAAGCTTCACTGGAAAATATCCTCTCAAGTAGGCCTGCAAAATTTTAAAATCTGGCCTACTTCTGTCCATTTTACCTATAGAATTACTACGTTTTTCAGTAAGTCTGTCCAATCTTTGTATTTCGTTTGCTTATTTGTTCTCAAAAGAAATGCATAAAGTTGATGAAAATACTTTCATCTTCATGAACCTCGATAAGGACATATAGAATTTTTCCATTCATATGCATGTATCTGTGTGTTTATAAATGCATACACAACATATTGTCTACGAAGAAGATACTGACTTTAGGATAACGGACTGGCCTTGGATTGATTTTACCATGCAACTTAAATTTACTTAGACCTAAAAATCTGCATGTCAATAGATTAGCATAAACTAAAAGAGAAAAAAATAATCTAAGAGATTCATGAAGCAAAATCAATTATTCAAAATTAATTATTCAGGCAACTACAATCTACTTAGATAAGCCTAATTTACAGCTCTGTAAGATCCGAATCAACTTCAAAAATTCTTCTTATGTTTTCCATTTTTGCATAAAGTACTAGCAAAACCTGATAGAGATCACAATTAGAAAAGAGCTGCCCAAAGTTTTTCTTCGGTGATTTTTCTAATGGGGAACATCAAATCCCTCCTACAAAGTTGTCTAGTGGAATGCAGCTGGACTTCCACTAAAAACTTGTGGGCGTGATACATGTGTAAAAGTTTCTTTCAACAAGCTTTTCATCACTCACAGCAGACGGAAAGTTAGATATTTTGCTTCTATTCTCTACTCCCACTTAAAGATCTGAATTCCCAGAAAAGAAATGAATGTTTCCAGGAACCTCTAACAAGCAACAGGTGTAAAAGAAAAAATCTGATTTACTGTTAATTAATCAATCCTTAAAAAGCATAAACACCATCATAACATGAAGAGATTTAAAAAAATAAAATAAAATTGTAGTAGAACCCAGTAAAAAGGGATTTTAAAATTTATCTCCATATATGCCAACTACAAGTTGTTATCTTTTAGACTGTACAGGTTTCTCTGATAGCAGAGGTTGCAAAAATAAAATTACTTTTATCATACTGTTCAAAAAATTTTACAAAGTTCTTTATAAGTAGTTGTGTGCAGAAGCAACTTCTATAAGCTTGGTTTGGGGGCTTTTTTTTTTTTTTTTTTTTATTTGAAGTCATCTTGGGAAATCTTTTTTAAAGGTTTGCTCCTAAACCTTTCACCTGAGATTTCCTTAAACCTTTATAGTAATTTTACTGCTCTTCATATGCTTGCTAAAAGACATTTCACTGAACACAACCTTAAAACTGGCAACATAGGGGAACATCATGAAAAACTGTCCAGTTTCTGGTCTTGCAAGGGTTAATAAACAAATGCTGCAATTTGATAACAAGTCAGCACATCTATAGCTGTCAAAGACAGCATCACCTTCATTTGGTTGCTGTGGTACTAAAATATCGGTTTTGGACCTGTACCACCTGTATACTTGAACCACTTGACTGTGCTAGGTGCTGAACAGGCACAGGAACTGGCATACCCAAAGAAAACAAAAGGCTACAGCTGTCTATAAAGCAAAAATAAATGAAGGACAAGGAAACAATAAGATGATTTTATTGTTATCTAACATCCTTAAACCTTCTCACCCTTAACTGTCCCTTTATATCAAGGACTTTGGGATCCCTGATTTATTTTCCTCACAGCTTGTAGCCATAAAAACATTTTATGGAACCTCTTTATCAACACCATCTTCCTAAGTGCAATGAATACCACAACTGGAGAAAACATGGTCACGAGGTATTTTTCCACTGCAACTCCTAAATGACAAAGCTTATCTGTGCCCTTCTTTTTACCTATAATCTTGATATATAAAATAAATACACCAATGTCTGTTTTCAAGTTATTTAGCAGTAAACAATTATTATTATGCTGTTAACCATAAAGCTCTGAGCTTACCCATTTTCCTTCTGTAAAAGGAAAGTTACCTTCCAGTGCAAAATAACCACATAGGTTTCTCCACGTTTTCCATCAATATTTTGTACCCAGTCAGTGCTCTACAGAACTTTATTACATCAGCCAAATCTGTAACTTCATAAAAATGATACCAAGTTAATTTGACAAGGTCTGTTTTCCATAAACCCATGCTGATTAGCAATAATCATATTACTCCTGTTTAATTCTTTATTAATTGAGTCCTTTAGAAACCATTCCATTATTTTGCCTGAGATCAATGTCAGGCTGACAGACTTATAATTATCTGGGTCGTCCCATTTATGCTGTTATTGGCACAACATTAGATTTCTTCCAGCCGTCTGGAACTTCCCCAGTATTCTACAACTTACTAAAAATCAACACTAATGACTCAGAGAATGACTCAAGCAGATTTTTTAAAAACACTCCGAGACTCGTAATTCAAATCTGTTGATTGTAAAATGTCCAGCATTACTATCTCCTATCAAGCATTCTTAGTTACTTTTGAAATGCAAGGTATTTTGTCATGCTGTTCTGCTTCCTTTTCCAAGTACAGAAAATCAATACTTTCCCACAATTTCTGACATCTCTGCATTATCATTTTAAACTCTTCTATTTTTGTTTTCTATGCTATTATTGAGAAACCTTCTATTTTCATTACTAATGAGGTAATCATACTTCAAGGTTGCGTTTACATAGTACGACTGAAAAAATAACCTTTTACAATGTTGATTCTACCTCACCATTGATTTGTTTAGGAGTACACACGTATATATCTGTATATATATTTTATATATATTCCTCAGTAGCTTTCTACAATTTCTAGATTCTGATTTATAGTCATTAGAATCAACTACCCCTTTCATTTTCTGGTTTTATTTATTTTAGTCACTCTCCCTAGCCCTCAAAAAATTCTCTCTTTAATCAGAAGTGTCACAATTATTCTCAAAAGTTGGCTTTCTCAGTGTGCCAAGCATACAAACATAAACATCCACACAGACTTCCTGAATTATCATTCTTGTTGCAGTTCAACATTTCGCTAGCTCATACTTTTTGTACTTTTGTTAATTACTCCCTTTGGTACTTAAGCTATCACTAATTTTGTATTCATCTGTGAAGATGAAGACTAACATAGAATTCTCTCAAAATCAAATTCCATAGAAGGAAATTAATCATCTACATATATACTCTTTTTTTTCTTCTTCTTCTTTAAAGAAAAAGAAAGAAATTCAAACAGTACTTAGGAAGGCACTGTGATTCCAGTAACATCATACAAATTGGAGTCTCCCATAATAGTGATTTTTCTTCCTACACATTATAGAAGGCTTTTAAGCAGCTGGCCATGTTGCTCTCTGCTGGTGGTCTACTGCAGAGTGAATTAGATCCCCATTTTGCAAATTATATGTTAAAAAGTAGAGCTGTGAGTTATTCAAGACAATTACTTCTTAAATTATTAGTAACGGGAAAATATTACATATTTGAGCTACCACTTCTCTTCTGCCCTCAGTGCTATTTAGATATATTTTCACCATTTCAATCATTTGAATTTTCCCATTAGGCCACGTTATTAGCAACCTGTTCAAGTTTATTATAAATGAGGAGTTTCATTATTTGTTATTTATTGCAGGCTCTTAGCATTTGCACAAAAGGCAGGTAATTCCTTTTTTTCATCTCCTTTGATGTATCAGTTAAAGTTGTTTTCCAGTAACTTGATTTTGTGCTAAATCAATGCTTTCCTCCTCCATCCACACTTTTCACTACATCCCTGGATGCTTTCTCCCTTCTGAAAGGCCAGCTCCTCTCATAACAACATGCAGTAAACCTCCCTTCATCAGAGACCAATCCTACCACACACCCTAAATCCTGTACCTTCAAATAGAGCCTTGGATTACAGTTCATGTCAAGAATCTCTCCTTACTCATAAAAGGAAAGGTCGGTTGGGCACTACTTTCATATGCTATTTTTCCAGTTTCATTGTGTATTTGCTTAAGTGAGTACTTCACTAGTAGGACAGGATAAAGAGAAATAACAATTCTGAATGCCATTGCACAATCAAGATGGATGAGAAGAGAATAGATGAAAAAATCACTAAAAGCAAATCATTAACAATTTTGATGTCAGTGTGGACAAGAACTAGCTGATGTCTTGAAAAAGGTGCAAGATGAAAAAACAAAAATAAAGATCAGCTAGTCCTCTGTGAAGCAGTTCATGGATCCAAAATAGAAGGGGAAATTGAAGCTTGATGGAAAAGAGATTTATTATACTTTTTCATTGATTTTTCTAAGATGATGGGATAGTTGATTGTAATTCCTTTTACAAAAAAAAGTGAAAAGCGAGTGAATGGCTAAGGACATGAATGAGAGTGCAAGGAGATGAAGGGGGAGAAGGTAACAGTTCGGGCAAGTAAAAAGATTAAATAAGTTTGTAAGGAACATCTCCATGCTGGTGGCACAGAAGATGCACAATTTAATGAGAGATGGAAGAAAAAAGGAAAAAGAAGGGCAAACTAGTGAAAGTTTGGAAACCTATTTGGTCATTTTTTCATAATGAATTAGGAAAGGTGCTATTCTCACGTTTATTTGGTAAATCATTTGTGCAAATGTCTCATTCTGTCAAAACACAGGACGCAAAGACAACTTAACTTTGCCTATGCCATAATGAGTAAATGGGGTGCAGTAGGAAAAGATCTCTGATTTCAGAGTTAATTGTTGTCTTCTCCCAGTCAGCATGCTCATATCACGAAAGTGTATATAGCCCAGCAGAGCAGACAAGGACTCACCTGAGAAAAATCTCTTGAAAACTGCTCCAATACATGGCAAGTGGAGATGAAAGCCTGACTTCAAAACTGCACTCCTGATCCATGCTAAAACACTAAGCTTGATGCACCTCTGCAGCACACTGCCAAAATATTCAAAACCTGCTGTAGTCAGAACTGTTTAACACCCTGACAACAGCATTAGCTTAAATCAACTTGCACTCCATAGATTTTAATTGAAAACAAAACTTTGAAAACAACAATTTGCATTCAAAGAAATGCTGACATTTTCAGTCCATCCTAGGTCTTATGTTTTAACAATTCAGTCAAGTGAGTGATTTGTATTTGTAAGCTGGATACAAATGACATGAAAAAGTTATGGTGCCAGAAAACAGCATTGATGGTGTTATGGTACTGATCCGTTGTACGACACAAATTAAGATTGATAAACCCACAACAGCTCCTAGTACATACTGCCCATAATGAGTACTTTAAATGTTTTTCTAAAATACCTTTCCCAAGAAAAGAAAAATACTTTGGGTGTATCTATCCTCTCTTAAAGGCTAAGACAATACATACTGGTTGCAAAAGAAGTAGCTGAACTTTTAACATCTTTACAAAATAAGGTTTGCAACGCATGCAGAGATCAACACATCAAGACAGGTTTTTCTCCACAAATAGCTCCACAGATGCTATTCCACGAGTGTCTGTATGGCAAAATCAGTGTTTATGAAGAAGCATTACTGAGTACTGTTTATCACAATAGCTGTTCCTGCAAAGATTTTGCAGTTCGCCCAATTTAGGAAGCACTGCATCTATCTTTTTGGGGGCACAGCAAACTTTCAGTATTTGATACCACCAGACATTCCATCTCAAAATATTTTTTTAAAAAGTGAGTGCCTTTTGCGTCTTTCTTCACTTGTTTTCTTTTTACAACATTCGCTTTGATCTTCTTCATAGCTTTCTCCAGCTCCACCACAAACTGTTATGGAGAGAGCACTGTATAGTATATAGCATAAAACATAAGCAAAAGGGCACTATTCTTCTCTCTCAGTATAAGCACAGCCGCTTCAGGGATTCCCCAGGCATTCAGAAGTGCTGTGGAAGCATTTTGATACAGCAAAAGTACATGTTGTATGACGACTACAAGGGCATGTGTTTGGAAAAAATGCTATCTTGTTAGACCACACATAAGCAGAGAGAAACCAATTCACATGCTTTAGAAAAAAGCTATGACACATTTAAAATATCACACGTTCTATCATGATCGAACCAAACGATTTTACATTTTGAATATCGCCAATACAATTTATTTAGATAAACCTAAGGCAAGAAAACTGCACTATATAAGTAGAAATATTACTCCTGGGGAGTTGTTGAGTTTATTACTAACACATATGGAGAGAGTTAGCATTCCAGGTGTTGCAAAAACTCTTTTTCTTCTTATATTACTTTACTGAATGCTAGCTAAGGGTGCACTTTGTTTTTCGATAGTCATTTTCTTAGCAGAATACGAGGTATACTTTACAGTTTATTTGAGAAATTGCTCTTTAAAACTAAACACACACATACACAAACACACACACACAAAAAAAACCAACACCCTAACTCTGGATGGCAGATCTTACAGACACCAACAGGAAAAACACTAATTCATATAGAGCCAAGATTTGCATTACCAATGTTGCATAAATGCACTTGTTTATCCTTTGTAAATAAACACACTATGAAATCCAATCATTATTTAACTGCAGAAATGGGCTATTTGGCCTCCAGGCTATTCAGACCTATTTGAAATGTTTCTTTTTCAGACTCAATACGTTTTTCAAATACCTTATGTTCTGCTATTTTCACATAAAAGATGTGTTACCGAAAAAATGAGCCTATTAGTTGTGAATTTTCTTATTCTTCAACTGTAAAATATTTATAGCTGTTTTTTCCCTGCTATTGAGAATGTCTGTATAAGCATAAAAGCCCCATATGTGTCTTGTTCACTTCCACTCTAAAATTGTCACTTTTATCCATGTAAAAATCCAAACTATTCAGTAAAAATAAAGAAAATTCAACCTTATCATTTTCTTTATGGAAATGGGATAAAAAAAGTATATGGCAATATGTATTACAGAATACAGAGCAAGGCCTTAAGATAAATAAATGCTGTGTATTTGTGCTGTAGTCATTCCACCTATAATCAGGGAGTAATAAAATCAGAAATGACATGGAGAGGATGAATGGGGACCAGTTACTAGCTATTCTAACACAGGAACCAGTCATCATTAAATGAATTTAGCATTAGACCACTTTAAGACCAAAAAAACAGGAGGTAGCTCACCACACAAGGTTCAGTTAAGCCATGAACTTCCTGCTACAAGATGCTGAGGATGCTAAATATTATGCATCTGAGGGCAGATTGGACAAATTATTGTAAGAGAAATCTGATAAAGTTTCCATACGTGGCTTGGGAAGCAAATAAATTGCAAAGAATTTGAGGCTGGACTTGAGAAATTGTCTCTTGTCACTGCTAGAGGCAGAATATTATGCTGTGGTATGATCCAGAGCAGTCTTTTTCCAGATTCTTTTTCCTGTTTATTTGTTTTACAATACATTTTTGGAACTATTATTATTACTAAATTATAAAGAAATTGATACTATTACTAGTAAATTAATAAATGAGTTAATGTGCACTTGAGCATTGACAGAATTGCATTATATCCTATGCTGTCTTTGAATAAAATCGATCCAACTTAAAAAAGGGCAAAAAAAAAGTCAAAGCCAAAAAATAATTTGCTTGTAAATACAAACAGTAGACAGAACTTGACCTTCTCACACTAAAAAAAAAAAAGCTTCTGTTTTTAAATATAATTCATTCTTCTAATGATTAAATTTATAAAAAGATTTTTAATCAAGCTGTTTCTTCTGTATGAGCAGTGACCTTCACCGCACATACTGCCTTTATGAAGTGCTGCTATTTAAATCTCTCGTTCTTCATTGCAAAGACTCTAACAGGATTTAGTTAATAAACCTCCATGTATTTGCTACATAGTCTGACTGAATACAGTTCAGTGTGGAAATGAAGAGTGGCATCCACCAGGGAAGATGACAAACCTCATAAGAAGCCAATTACCAGTAAATCTAGCTTTCCCCTTTACTGTTACAAGCTTGACAGACTGCAAGTATTGAGTTGTTTCTTTGCATCCTGCGTGATACTCCTTATGCCGTTTTTATATTTGGCAAGGTTTCCATCACAATCACAGTTGAATTCCAAAGTTACTGAAAACTTTTTAAATTTCTCCAGATCATTGCTGTCTGATCAGAAAGAAAGCTGCTTCTTGAAGGTTTCCATCCAAAACCAAACAAGTTTCTTACTCTCCCCATTTCTAAGCCTTTCCCCCAAACAGTAAATGGAAAAAGTTAAGAATAAATTCAGACCTCTGGCACTAATACATATGGCTAAAATTGCAGGGATGGATTGTCTGCTGACAGCACATGAAATGGAAGCTAAATCACCTTCAAGTTTTAGCTGGCTAAACTTAATTAAGATGACTCTAACCCACTGCACGCACAGCCATATATTTGTAACACTACACTTCTCCTCTGCAAACACTTGCGAGTTAATTTTGTCTTATTTTATTCATCACTGAAAAGCAAACAGAACTAAGTTACACTTGGAAAGGAAAACAGGACTGATTCAAAGATTTATAATTATCACAGCTCCATTTGTGATCCCTAATGATTTTGGATTTATTCAAAATGGCACAAAATACTGAAGTTAATAAGCATTAGAAAAATCTATTGTGATCTTACAAAATGCAGCTCCGTGGCTTCTTGTAGAAGATATAGCTGGATTTGACTCAACATATGCTAGGTTGCTCTTCTTTTTCTCAGTAGTGTGGTGAGGAGTTTTCCAACTCCTTTTTTAGTTGGACTCATGACAATTCAGTATTTTGATATCCAGTCCCTGCAATTTGGAAACTCTCGATAGCAAAATGGAAACTACAATAGAAATAAAGCAGGACAGGAGAACAAGCCCAGCTGTGAATTGCAGGAAATGACCATGAAATACAAAAAACAAGACTGGAACTGGTATAACATTGGAAGGAAAAGAAAATACCATATAAAAGCAGAATTTCTAAAACCTAAAGTTTAAAAGCTTCTAGAATTTGCAACCTGTTATTATCTATTGCAACTCATGACTTTGGAGAAGGTAAAGCAAAATTTGACCCAAGATCTTCTAAGTACTTTAATGCTCACTCTTACAGTCCCCTGCACTTCAAACCAAAGCATCCTACTGCTTTGATTTTCCATTGACCTGTAAAAATACCCATCACTAACTAGTAACTGCATTCCCTACAGTGAAACTTTTTCCCTTTATAACTCCAACACAAATTCTTCTACTCAATGGCACTCCTTTTCAGGTTTTCTGTCTTTGCTATTTTTATCCAATTAGATAGCACTGCCTTGAGAAACTGAGCTTTCGAAGCATCAGCTTAACAGGTGCAAACATTTCCTTACATTCCCTAATCCTAAAGGTTTATTAACAGCAGTCTCACGGGAGACGCCTTTTGTTTCTGTGCTGGCTGGGAGAAGGTCTGATAAAAAATCCCAGCAACAACAAAAAAACAGCTTAGTCTTGCCAAAGTCTGGCATGTAAATCATCAATCAGCGTGAAGAAAGGAAGGGGCTCAGCTGGAGGCCCACTTCAGAAAGTGCTTCAGTTCCTGTAATCTTCCCAAGAGAACCTGGTGAGCATCCAAAACTGCATCTTCCAACCTTCCCCCAAATACAGCAACACAGTGCAGGGACAGAGCCACCTTTAAGCTCCTTACTACCCACACTAAGACAGGATTTGGGCTAGACTGAGGATGTTCTACACAGCTGCTTCAAACTTTTTTTTTCTTTTTTTTTTTAAGTGAAGGGCAAAATAAGGCATCTTCTCAAAATTGTTTCAAGTGGATTGACATTTTTCAGTGAAGACTGTTGTTAGCATCACAGCAGGCCTAATTTTTAAATTTAATGTTCTAGCGCATATAAAAAGGAAAGCATCCTAGGGGGATAATAACTTTTAGCAATCAATTGATTGCATATAGCCGCTGCTTTTGCAGGTACCATCTCTTAAAGGAGGTTGTAAAATAGAGAGATTGTAGCCTGCACATGGACACATTATCTGAGTTTGCAAGAAACCACTGCCATCAGTACTATTTGCTGATATGTTTTAGATTTTTTCCTAATATGCAACAATAAATAAAACAGCAGCAAATGGTCATCAGGTCAGAACACATCACCTACATTATACTATCACTCTTCACTTTTTGATTCCATAGTCATTCCTGAACAAAACTTGCTTGTAATTTAACTAATTTTAAAAGTAAGATTTATCTGGACTATTTTAACTGCACAGCTCTACTCAGTCCATTGAGATAGTTTAATATCATACTAATAAGAGAGCACTTTCCTGCACCAACACTTTTTCAGTATTCATGAAGTCCTTTACTTTTGCCATCTTTTTCCTAAACACAAAAATTTATGCTATATACACACACAGAGAGTAGCACCCCAAGGACAAGACAGCATTAAAATCTAATAGTGGTGTGTAAGAAAAGCCTGCATCATTATTTTAATGTAAAATATAGTCTCTCAAGGAAAAAATAAATAAATTCTGAGACCCATCTTCAGGTTTGTTTTTACATTAAATGAACATGGCTTAGAAGAGTGAAGAGAAATTAAATGGTTAAAGACACCATTGTTATGTTACCATGTAGTTTTAAAATATGTTATATGCAGTGTATGAAATTTGGTGGTTAATATAAAAATAAGCTGTTTTGTGTTTTTTTTAAAAAAAAAATGTTTTACATTTATGATATTTTTCCGTTGGCTCAAGTTCCTATGTATATAAATAAAATGATGTAGTCATTACAATTCCCATGACTTTTTCATACATTTTGAATTTAATACTTTCAGAAATCACTGGTCAAAAATGAGCAATACAGAAATATGGAAGTCATTAGGGATGGATCTAATATGAAACCTACTCCTCTGTCTTGCATCACAAAAGCAGGGAAACATGAACACTTGCTATACCCCACAGATATTGGAAGAAACGATGCTGTAAGCAATACAGCTACTCTCATTTATGAAAAGTGGCTTTCAGGATAAATGCATATTTGTAAACCAGTTCTTACAAAGCATATTAACCTGAAAAACAAGACCTATTTTTAAATTTGTATTTATACACAGTGAATTATGCCATATAGGCAACACACAACCTTGGGAGTGGCTAAGTTCACATGATTTAGAAGCACAGAGCAAATATTAAAAGATTTGCTAGCTTATAAGAAGATTCCTAGAGGCTTAGTGTCAAACCAATTTCTTCCTCTCTACCTCCTGGTGTTTCCAACACTTCTATCACAACTGGAATAAATATATACATTCTTACTTACTTTTGCACCTGCTACTCTTATCCAGGTTTACAAATAAAAAATAAGGGATGCCATAGCTCCATATGAACCAAACCCAATAAGTAGTCTTAAAGATGCCCTGGCAATATCTTTGACATGACACCAACAGCTGGGTAGCTAGATCAAAACAATACACGTATAGGAAGACCTTAATCCAGCCCTTAATCAAGATCAATCAGAGATAAGTCTATGTTATTAAAAATATATTGCTCCTGTTTATTCAATTACTTCATCACAAATACACAGCATAAGCAGATGAACTTGCATTTAAGAGCTCAAGGTTCTGGACAGTTTGAGCTTACTAAGGACAAAATAATCAGTTGCAGATGCTTTCACTTAACATTCAAAAATATCCCACAGGACAGCAAGATTTAATTTTATGGTCATCTGCCATTTTAATGATGTGCTTGTTATAATGCAGAACATCTCTGTCTTACTTGCCTGGTTATAGAAAACATACTAAACTAAATTGGGAATGCATTTAGCTGCACTATTGATACCTTTTTCATGAACAAATAATACATGTCCATGGAATATGAATTATTTGTGTACCTACCATTTTTTTCAGAAACAAAGGCCAGAACCTTGCTATTTAAGCATCACTTAAATCTGTCAGTTACTCCTACTTACTTTTTTTCTTCTTCCAATCTTCAATTTGTGTAACCTATAACGTCTTATATACTGATGTTAAATAATGTTTAACTTTCTGGAGCATTCCCTTCTATTTGGGATGTGATATAATACAGAAACATTCAGAGAGAGTATGTGTATGTTTTGTCTAGAACAACATAAACTATTTCATAGAGGAAGGTAGTGAGCACACCTACAAAGAAGCTGAGCTTTTCACCTACTATTCCCTACAAGAAAATCTGTGGATCTTAAGTAGCTCTAAATGAAGCCATAAAAGAAGAATTATCATTCATTTGCACAGTATGTTACAGATTAGAACCTTTACAGTGCTTACATAAAAACCCTGATGTCTGCTCAAGATGGTAATGTAACCAAAGCAAGCAAGTAGAAAAGGTCTCTCCAAAGGGTCAAGCATATGTTCATGGATTGCTTTCTGTTCCCTTGCAAAAAACAAATATAGTACTTAGAAGGAAATAAAAATATGTAGAAAATAATGAAGACAACGTGAAGTTTGTAATGTGTAGCGGATCAAGATTATAGATTAAAAGAGTATGACTTTTGAAAGAAGATGGGAAAAAATGTCATACAAATGAAAATACATTTCTTTCAAGACCTAAGTAATACTTGCCATATAATAGTACTTCATTTGAAACTAAATAGTGGTAGCTCCCCATATTTTTGTCCCAGAATAAACCAAGGCAGGTAAGAGAATCTCTGTGTATAAAATGGACATTTCCTTCAAGTTTCAGAAGTCCAGTTGGACCTTACTGCTCTGGCTGGAAACCTAGTCAAAAAAACACAAAGACCAAGCCACTTGACCACCAAACATACTAAGATTAACATATGTGCTATCTATATTAGAAATTTATGCCATTTAAAACTCATGATATCATTTTAAGCTTCTTAAACATTCTTCTTTTATTTTCCCACAAAGAAGCTACTCCTGTGAAGATTTTTTTTTTTATTATTAAGATCTTCTGAGGATAAGAAACAAAGGAACAACATTGGCAAGGATCTTCTTGCAATACCTCCTCTTCCCACTGAGATAAAGGTGTTTCAGATACACACACTTGACAGATGTGTCTGTACGACCTTTCAGAGCCTCTTATGACAAACCATGGCACGCTGCCTTCGAAGTCCAGTCTGACAACATGGAGCCTCATTTGCTACTGTATAAATTTGAAGTGAGAATCCCATATGCTACAACTCATCACAAGGAACTGCCACAAATCAGCATCTGCCTGGCACACGTTGCAGCAGCAGGAATAACAAGATGTGAATCAGACAAAATACAATGACAGAGGCTCTCCAGTAACGCCCCGAAGCAGGGTTATCCCCACTGGCAGCCTGGGGCTAACACGCTTCCCACCTTCTCTCCACTGACCTTGAACATTGCAGTTCATGCTTTTCTACTGGAAGGAAAAGTTAATTTATCTGGTGCTGGGTAGTAAGACTTTAATAACAGACTGTCGTTGTAAAAAACATTTCTATTCCATCTCCACTAAAGAATTCAGCTCAGCTTTGTATCAGCAGCTTCAAACAAACAAACTCCCCTCCCTCAAAAAAAGTGAAAGCAAATATTATTTACTCTACTACAACATGTTGTTGCTCCTGAGTTCTCTTTTCACTAAAACTGATGGTAGGCACAACAGAGAACATTTCAACATTGCCATCTGTCTCCTTGGCACTTCATACCAAGTGAGTCGCTGTCACTTTGATGGTAAATTAGAATTTCCCACCAGATATATTATGCCAGAGGCTGCTATCAGGTTGCCCTATCTCCCTCACGTCTTCTTCCCTTAAATCTTTTTTTGATATTGGACCATCTGAGAGTTTTAAGAACACAATTCTACATGATGAATTAAATTGCAGAAAACATCAATGAAATGAATAATATAGGGCCTGAAAAAATCTTATAAAAAAAAACTGTTAAAGCATTATATTACTTCTACTGCATCTAGGGCATTCTCGCTAGCAGTGGTCCCAAGAAGGTTGATTACACTACTTGGAAGGGAAAGAGACACATGGTAGCTGGACCTGCTGACTTGCAGGGAAGTGGGAAACAGTAAAAGGAGGATCAGCCCACAGCTGCTGCTTGACCAGCAACACTGTGTTTCAGCATGCACTCCTGCATCTAGCTCCCTTCCAAACTGCTGGGCCACCAGGAAAATAAATCACCATTGCTGCGTTAAGAAACTTAGAGACCTTCTTTCACAACACTGATTACACTCTTGCCTGAGACAATCCAATTGTTTGTTTGAGCTTCAAGTTTTGTACTTTACGATGTATGACTCCACCCGACAACTGCAGTCGGGCTAGAGCTGCACACCTGCAGAACTGCCGGGGTGGTTCCAACAGGTACCTCAAGGAAACAGAGAATGCCGATGATGCATTTCTGTGGCTGTTGCTGTGATGTGAGCAAAACCAAAGTCATCTTGAAGGCCCATCCATTTTAACACGACAAGAAATGCATTTCCCAACCTACTTCAAACCAGGCTTTTCCAGTCATATATGGTCCTTAAAATAATAAGCCCATTTCAGTTTCCAAATAAGATACAGTGTGAGATTCCAAGTTACTTTAATGGGATGTAGGTTACATTTAAGACAAGGGATCAGGTTGTGAATTATAAATAAATAAATAAATCCATTCAGAACAAGTAGCAAGAAAGATAAAAAGAGAAAACAGTGCCTTGGAAGGACAGGAATACACTCCAGCGAGGGCACTTAAAATAGCAGTGCCAGACCTTGCAGAGGAAAATTATTTATTTCACATTTTGAATTTTGTTCATATGCAAGTGAACTATGGAATAACATTTAATATGCAATATTAAGCTACCTGAAGAGAAAATAGAATGGAACTCCAATTTCTAGCCTGATGCTAGGATAAATGCAAGGTAGGGATCAAACCAAGAAACTACCAAAGATTTCTGTTCCTAACTGAACATATAAATGAAAATTTCAGTCATTGCAGTCTTTGACTGAAATGCTCTTTTCAGTCTTTCAACTTATTTTCACAACTAACTTAAATTTCTTACAAGGAAAGACTGAAACATAGAAAAGTGTAATACACATAAGAAAATTTGTTTCTAAACATGAAAAAATGGAAGTGATATACCTTAGCATCATTTTATCTAACCGATTCAGAATGGAGAATTTAGGGTACTTACAGATTGTCTTAATGACCTGAAAATAATAATAATGAAAAAGCAAATAAATAAATTTCTCATCTGATTCCCACTTCATACAGAGGATGCCCAGACCAAACACACTCTAGATTTAGCTGGCTGCTCCTAAGCAGGTAAGCAACTCTACTGACACGAACTAAAAAAAAAAAAAAAAAAAAAAAAAGCTAATATATTTGCCATATGTGGGCTGTCAGGAACACAGTTGTCTCCAAAAGACACCTCTCCCCTGACAGATACTCACTGCAATAATCAGTGCAAGTATAAAGCAAAATTTACCACATAAACCTGTTAGTAAGTGTTAAAATCTTTATTTTAGTGTAAACAGAATACGTAATTGTTGATTTGCCTAGGGCTATTATTTATGCAGGCTTCTTTGTGTTCAGAAATTGTTATTAACTCCTTCAGAAGAGGCTGTAGGTGGCAATTGTGGACTTATTTAGACACCCAAGACCACCTTTGCTCATCGAGTCAGCCTAGCCTGATAACATTTTTGCCAGTTTGGGACTTCACAACCTATTCTTCAACATATTTACACAGCAGAGGATTTTTCCCCCCGTGTTTTGCTACCAGTCATGAAGGTAAGAAACTTAAAAGGCTTGCCTGATGATTTCACTCAGACATAAACTGTTGCAATACAGCCCTGCCAGCACCAAAGGGGCGAAAGGGAAGGGAAGAAGGGGAAGGGGAGAAAGACGGGGAAGGGGACTCTCCCTTGTGACCTGCAGCTGTGCACTAATGTTTGCCCTTAAGGCATAAGGCCCTCTTTGACCACTTGCCTGGATTCCCTCTTCCAAACAACAGAACATTTCTTTATGCTTTTTCCCCAGGGAAAAAAAATCTTCCCAGATTAAAATAAAAACTAACTTATGAAGCTCAGATTTGGGCTTTATATTTCAAGTTTCAATCACCAAACTTGACCAACATGCTGCTTTTGCAGATGAAGTGTTTGACACTATGGAGGGAGTAAGAAATAAATTATTATAAACCATTATCTCTATGCAGTAAGTACCAGGAGGTCTAAATCATCAGCTTACCTAACTACTCAGAGAAGCAGCACTCAAAGACAAATGCAAATGAAGTTCAACTTTCTCATAGACATAGTCCATCCTTCATCAGACCTAAACTGGACACTTTTCTAACTCTGCTCAGCTGCTGTGGTCTTGCTCAGTTTGTCCTTTTACCCCCCAACACCTGTGCCAGGAGACATGGCCACAGAAACATATTAAGCTGCTGTATGTCATGGGCTAAAATTACACAGAAAAGTACTGGCAAATACCAGCATCTTCTTTTACAAGATTTTTACTGTTCTGATTTCCATCCTGAAAACAGGAAGTGTTCCTCATAAGAATCTTAAGTTCTTCCAGTAAGTTGGGTCAAGTTTGCATCAGAATCTGAACTGAAGCAATTTAATCATGAGGAACTGTGGGTTTGCCTTCCAATATGCTGGGTTTCAGTTAGGCTCTAACACTCAAAGAATGCAAGAAATCAATGAGCCGCTAATAGAACCAGGAAAAAAATCTAAGAGGGAGAGAGAAAAATAAAGAAGAGAAACTTCTCCACAATCCTTTCAAATAACTACAAGATAAAGAAAAATGTTTATTATAATTCTTCAATAAAAATGATTTTTTTCTCTCAATAATAAAAAAATATTTTTATTTATAATTGAAGTTAAATAACAGTGGTGTTTGAATCAGCATCATTTGAATGGTTTGTAATCATATTCATTCAATTTGAAGTCATTATTTCTGTCTAGCATTTTGAAATGTGCTCATGCTTTCCAGTATTCACTGTATCTTTATCCTACACTACTGCCAAAAGTATTTCATTGTTACTAAATGTTATTACACCATTTATGCATACAAATGCAGGAACACAACATTTTTTTTCTGCACTGACAGGTAGATGAAAAAGAGCTATGAAAACCTTTCAGCTTAAAAAAAATAAAAAAAAAAATCAGTGATTTGCAACAGCTCAGAGCACTAGGCATCCCAGATGTTCAATGCAGCAATCCAACTCCTGGTTCACTGTTTCAGTCACTTTAATTCTTTAATTAGTACCTGAAACCTCAACAAGACTTGGTGCTGTAGGACGAAAATAATGTGTTTCCCATTTTTCAATATTTACCAATGAATCAAAAAAAAATACCCAACACAACCTGTTTATCATATGCAGACGTTATGCAAATTATCATCCAGTGATTAAATCTACTCCAAGGTTATATTTTGGTGAGTGTAAGTCTATTTCCTTAACTGTACACTCCCATCTTACAAATTTACAAAGTTCAATGCTATGAATATTCATGCCCATGAATATGAATGAATGTATACCTCTTTTCCTATTTGGCTACAAGTGTCCTGAATTCCATAATGAATGTCTCATCCAAGAACTCTGAGAGGATAACAATTCACTAATACAGAGATCCATGAAATAAAGAACTAATAGTATGTTACTGTTAAATTACTTTTTTTCCAGACAGTATTTCTTTTCATGATGCCTTCACTTACTAGCTATTCACAACCATTACCACGCTAGAATTCCTCACCTGAAACAGAAAACATCTTAAAACCACAAAGGTCTCATTCTCATTCCTTACAAATCAATAAAACAAACAAACAAAAAGAACTTTCCATCTTTGTGCTGACAGCCACATACATAACGCTAAGCAGGAGAAAGAGGACAGAGAGGATTCAGAGGTCTGCATCTAGCTAAGTAAAGCCTCTTCCATAGGCCAGCTGAGACACTATGTGGAGAAGCATTTGCCATAGTAAATGTGAACAGGTGTCTCTGAAGCCACCCGTGTTCAAAGCATTTATAATTATCTTGCAATTGTTTTGAGCCTATTTGTGTTACCAAGGAATTCTCTCCTTCATCTGGTGCTTCTCATCCTTCTCAAGCAGAAGTGGTAGTACTACATCAGCTCTAAATTGACACCCCTCTTGCTCACCCTTGCTGTCCTCTGACAGTATTAATATTCCACAGTTGGGATTAAATTTAATTGCCCTATGTTACGATGAAAGGAAATTCGTAATAATAAATATACGAAATAGTGACTATTTTTGGTTGAAAATCATCTACCGAATTTGATTTATTTTGCCCTAAATAAAAGGTTGAGAATACTTCAGGCATGACAAACCATGACACCCAGTACTGCATCTCTCCCTTGTTCCCAGGATGAGGGCTAAGACTGAATGAGGGCAAAATTTCCACAAGGAAGCCAACTTTTCGAGTCCAGGAAGCAAACACACATGGGGAAAAAAATCTTAAAAAAAAAAAAAACTTAAGGAAAAAAAAGAGCCACTTGACTTTTTCTGACTAACAATAATGTTAACTCATTTAATAAGGCTCTGACATTTGCTTTCGGAACCATCTGGGACCAGAAAATAAAGTTTAGTATCTAGCCTGCAGTCAGACCTATTATTACAAAAACCAGAGACCATTTCTATATGTCATAGGCAGAGTTTTTATATCCAGTGTCTCTCAATAATCTGCTTTCTATGGCATGCTGTTCGATAAATGTGACGTTCTGGCAAAATCTTCTCTAAACTGCAGTAGATCATTGTAGATGTGTCTTCCGATAAAATGCAATTATATCTCACAGAAAACAGAACCAGGCAAATGCCTCAGAGCTACATATTAGCATCAAG
The DNA here is from genome assembly GCF_964034855.1 of Anser brachyrhynchus. Lineage (NCBI taxonomy): Eukaryota > Metazoa > Chordata > Aves > Anseriformes > Anatidae > Anser > Anser brachyrhynchus. The sequence continues at coordinate 7,456,517 of NC_137701.1, forward strand.
AAACGAGACAAAGGTGGAAAAGGGGATCTGTTACTTGATCTGATTGGGAATGGAAATTAAGATGCAATGACTAAGATCAAGTTACTTTTTTTGGATTGGAAGTGACTTGTTTAACACGTTCCTTTTGACCTCAAAGTGACATAAAGAAGAGTTTTTAATTTCCACAAACATAAATGTTGCACTTCTTGCCAGGATTGTTTCTAACCATAACCACTGGAATTCAAATAAAAAGTCACAGTTTTGCTTATTTAAGCAGAAATTAAGTAGTTTCAATAAATACACACTATATATATATGTTTCTTTAATATGTGAGAAAATAAGTGCAGTGTTCAGAAGCATTAACTTGGCAAAATTTGTGAAGATCCATTTTAAAAATTATGTTTATACCTTATGTTATCTACTTGGCGTACTGTTTCCCAAACATTTTTCAGCTAAATATGTTAAAGTATAATCTCATTGGTTAGATAAATCACTAATCAGATTACTATCAACTCTCATTATAATTCATGTTGATGCAGTCAGAATTTCCTGTTCTGTCAAAAAAAAAAAATTAAAATCTAGACAAACATGGCTTAACAAAATAATCACAATCACTATGAAATTTCTGGACAGCATGACGACTTCCAGACTAATTGGCACACGAACAATGCAATTTACTTATCACAGGCAAACACCCCATGCCTAAATTCTCCTTGCTCGCCTGCCAGTTGTACAGAGCACAGCAATACAGTGGTAGGAAGAAAAATCCTAAGAAAACCACATTCTCAAGCACACTCTGCCCACATAATATTTTGGTGTGCCATCTTAGGTCATAAGCCAACCATAATTCTGCTACCTGGAATCGTATAATGTAAAATAAAACCCCATGCATTCAATTTAGAATAAATCCTGCTAATTTGCTTTACATTTTTAGCAGAACAAACACTGTGACTCTACCACTCTCTTTCCTCCTTGTCTCTCTCTAAGTGTGTTTTTGTTACACAATTATAGGAATAAAAGTTGATTGCTGGATCTTTGTTCTCTGGACGTATTAGAACATCAGCTGTCTGGTGAGGTAAATGCCCATGGAGTGGTTGGATTTTATGAATTATTAACTGTACAGTTATGATTGGAAACACGTGAAAAAGTCACTTCTTCAATCCCTGATCACTGACAGAGAGCAAAGTTAGAATTCTAACCTGGCTGCCACAGGTTAAAAATGCAGAGACTTTGGAAGACCCTATCTAAAGAGTGACACACTACCAAGGTAAGCCTTGTTTCGATTTCCAGCAGCAATTTTTACACCGCAGAGAGCAGCGCAAGCAGTTCTGACCTGCAGCCATCCAAGGCTGCTCTGAAAGGCAAAGCAGTGGAGCTGGGTCACCGTGACTCAGTGCCCAAGCTAATAAACCCTTCTGAGAGCATCTGAAACTCAAAGGCAACCCCACACTGATGCACATGTACTGCTTGTGGGACCTGACCCAGAATTTCAACATTTAAACACTTCAACATTTAAAACTGTGTGTGGGTACGAATACTCTCGGAAACATTCATCAGTTTGGGGCATGTCCTCATGAACTGTAGCTATTCCTCACATTAAAATCTGTACTTAGAACATGTAATATGTTTGGATTATGCTAAGATTGAATATACTTTGACAATTTCTGGTACTAACCTTTAAATAGCTACAGAAGTACATGAAGTTATATGACAAATGAATATTCTGTGCTTTTCAGTTTCAACACACAACTACTGACACATCGGGACCCATTTTTGCCCTCAGTTAAGTTCATCATTTCTCACACGCTGAAGCAGAACATCCCTCATTCACACATCAGAACCATCCACGGTGCTTAAAGGCCTGGTGAGCAATTTTGCATGTGAACGTTTTTCTTTTCTTCCCCACAGAGTCCTTTAAATGTTGGCGGGCTCTTTCAAACCAACCCAGAGACTATTAAAAACTGTGGGAAGCCAAGATGAGTGGACACTGCCTGCACAGCTCAAGTGCATATTTGGAGATGTGACTTTTTCCTGAAGGAAATTCCAGGTTCACTATTATGTGAATAATGTGATAATAATTATGTGCCGTGCCCAGAAACTATTAATGCATATATGTATGATTATCTTCACTGAGTTTTGGTGTTCAGACAATTCTTTCATAGAATATCTACTACCTAGTTAATGAATAACACATTATTCTGTAAAAAGTATCTTCTGTATAACACCTAAGTGTGTTAGAAAGGTTAATGCAGAATTTTATAACACTCAGGCTGATGACAGAATGTAAAAATGTGATTCTGAAAACCAGAAATGTCAACACATCTCTAAAGACATAAAATGACACAAAATTAAATGTTACCAACTGCTGAGGCTGAAGAAAGGCTTCTCAAAGTTAAGGGATGAAATAAAAATGGAAGAAATCATGTTCTAAAAGCATAATAATCTACTTAATGAAACTTTATAGAATGATTTTTTTTACAGACATAAGCTTCTAGAAATACCGTTCATTTCCTTTTTACTGAGATAATTTCAAAGAGTCCAAAAATAGAGGGGTCCACAAACGATGATCATTAATCACTCATCAACTTTTTGTAGCTAGAAACATCTGAGCCTCCCCATCTCCTAGCAAATTATAAATCATTCAGTGGAACTTCATTTTTCTGGAAGGACGTTTTGTAAAATGAATCATTACTGTATATTTAGTTTAATTGCAAAAATAGGGGTGCACGTGTGTAGATGCACAGACATACATAGGCATATTCATGCCCATAGGGTGTCACATTGCATAAACACTCACAGATTTATGGAAACTATACATCTCTGTATACATGGATAGCTGGACAGGCAAACCTATGCTACCAGATATTCAAAATAAATTACATCCATTAAGTTTTCCTGATGCTCTTCCCAAAATTTCAAGGGAAGGACAGGGTTATTCTGGAAGATGGAAAAGAGGCAGGGAGAGAGTTACGGTCTCCATTATGCACTGGGATATAAGAATGATAAATGACATTAAAAGAAGCACAAACACTTCAAATAAAATACATAAAAAATAAATAAAATTGGCCCTAGCAAAAGTATCAGTTCAATATAAAATGAGGAGAATCCTTAACATCCTGGTTTCTCCCAGTTCAAATCACAGAATCACAGAATCGTCTAGGTTGGAAGAGACCTCCAAGATCATCTAGTCCAACCTCTGTCCTAACACTAACAAGTCCTCCACTAAACCGTATCACTAAGCTCTACATCTAAACATCTTTTAAAGACCTCCAGGGATGGCGACTCAACCACCTCCCTGGGCAGCCCATTCCAATGCCTAACAACCATTTCCATAAAGAAGTTCTTCCTAACATCCAACCTAAACCTCCCCTGGCACAACTTTAGCCCATTCCCCCTCATCCTGTCACCAGGCACGTGGGAGAATAGACCAACCCCCACCTCGCTACAGCCTCCTTTAAGGTACCTATAGAGAGCGATGAGGGCTCCCCTGAGCATCCTCTTCTCCAGGCTGCACAATCCCAGCTCCCTCAGACGCTCCTCATAAGCCTTGTTCTCCAGACCCCTCACCAGCTTCGTTGCCCTTCTCTGGACTCTCTCGAGCACCTCCATGTCCTTCTTGTAGCGAGGGGCCCAAAACTGAACACAGTACTCGAGGTGCGGCCTCACCAGAGCTGAGTACAGGGGCACAATCTCTTCCCTAGACCTGCTGGCCACACTGCTTCTTATACAAGCCAGGATGCTGTTGGCCTTCTTGGCCACCTGGGCACACTGCTGGCTCATATTCAGCCGACTATCAACCAGTACTCCCAGGTCCTTCTCCGCCAGGCAGCTTTCCAACCACTCTTCTCCCAGCCTGTAGCTCTGCTTGGGGTTGTTACGCCCCAGGTGCAGGACCCGGCACTTGGCCTTGTTGAACTTCATACAGTTGGCCTCAGTCCATCGGTCCAGCCTATCCAGATACTCCTGCAGAGCCTTCCTTCCCTCGAGCAGATCGACACACGCACCTAACTTGGTGTCATCTGCAAACTTACTGAGGGTGCACTCGATCCCCTCATCCAGGTCATTGATACAGATATTAAAGAGGACTGGCCCCAGCACTGAGCCCTGGGGGACTCCACTAGTAACCGGCCTCCACCTGGATTTGGCTCCATTCACCACAACTCTTTGGGCCCGGCCATCCAGCCAGTTTTTAACCCAACAAAGCGTACGCCAGTCCAAGCCACGAGCAGCCAGTTTCTTGAGGAGAATGTTGTAGGAAACGGTGTCAAAAGCCTTACTGAAGTCAAGGTAGACCACATCCACAGCCTTCCCCTCATCCACCAAGCGCGTCACTCGGTCATAGAAGGAGATCAGGTTCGTCATGCAGGACCTGCCTTTCATAAACCCATGCTGACTGGGCCTGATCTCCTGGTTGCCCTGCAAGTGCCGCGTGATGACACTCAAGATAATCTGCTCCATGAGCTTCCCTGGCACTGAGGTCAAACTAACAGGCCTATAGTTCCCCGGGTCTACCCTCCGGCCCTTCATGTAGATGGGCGTCACGTTCGCTAGCCGCCAGTCGACTGGGAACTCCCCTGATAGCCAGGATTGCCAATAAATGATGGAAAGCGGCTTGGCCAGCTCCTCCGCCAGTTTGCTCAGTACCCTCGGGTGGATCCCATCCGGCCCCATCGACTTGCGTACATCCAAGTGTTGTAGCAGGTCGCCAACCATTTCCTCATGGACAGTGAGAGCCACATCCTGCTCCCCATCCCCTTCCACCAGCTCAGGGTACCAGGTGTCCAGAGAACAACCGGTCTTGCCGCTAAAGACTGAGGCAAAGAAGGCATTGAGCACCTCAGCCTTTTCCTCATTTTTGTAACTAAGTTTCCCCCCGCATCCAGTAAAGGATGGAGATTCTCCTTAGTCCTCCTTTTTGCATTGATGTATTTGTAAAAACATTTTTTTGTTATCTTTAACGGCAGTAGCCAGATTGAGCTCCAGATGAGCTTTGGCCTTTCTAATTTTGTCCCTGCACAGCCTCGCAACATCCTTATAGTCCTCCTGAGTAGCCTGCCCTCTTTTCCAAAGATTATAAACCCTCCTTTTTCTCCTAAGCTTGAGCCACAACTCTCTGCTCAGCCAGGCCTGTCTAGTTCTGCGTCGGCTCGTCTTTGGGCACGTGGGGACAGACCGCTCCTGAGCCATTAAGATTTCCTTCTTGAAGAGTGCCCAGCCTTCCTGGACTCCTTTGCCCTTCAGAACCTCCTCCCAAGGGACTCTGCCAACCAGTGTCCTGAACAGCTCAAATGTTGTCTATCAGGTAGCTTTAAGAAGGTTTTGCAAAACTGGGAAGTTCCAAGGGAAATGGTGTCTACACTTCATCAACATCAATAACAGTCAGCTACACAGTCATCTTTATCACCCTACTGATTTCTTAATTACAAGCATCAAATCTTGAGTTCCTTAGTTTAAAAGCATCAAGTGAAAACCTAACATGTCCAAAGGCTAACATCTGTAGACAGCAGCATTTCTCAAAGTGTAAGACTGCAGGGAAGTGTAAAAAGGTAGCTTACATTCCCAAATATTCAAAGACCCACTGGGAGCAGAAACACAGTAATTAGCTGTCAGTGAAATCCACAGTACACCTTTATTATTGCCTCAGTACTAGATCTTTAAGATGCTAAACTAGCCGTGGGAAAATGCCAGAGTGGAGCTCGGACTTGATTTACAAAGGGAATTTTAATGCTGTAGAGCCTTGAAGCCCTGGGCCAATTTCTGATGTCAACTTTGAACTACGCTTACCCCAGAATAGGTAGGCAGTGGTTAGTTTTATTCCTAATATCGACATTTTTTTCTTCAAATAATTATTGGATGCATCTAGGTTGTAAGTGGCACTTATCAAACCAGCTACTACGTGTTTATTTTGTTTGTTTCGCAGACCGTATCTGTGAACAGACAAGGCAGAAACACAAAAAGACGAGTAGAGTCTCTATTCTTTCAAGGCAGTTCCTATAGAAAGTATAAAATATGCTCCTTTACACTATAATTATCACATTTTAATGACTATGTTCCTAGCAGACATTCAGGAAACGTGGAAGCCAATTTGGCCCTCTTCCTTTATGACTTTAAGTTAATCAAAACAAAATCACAGCCAAATGGAACAGACCAGTTAATAAAGCTCATCTACCTTGCCCTGAAAGAGCTCTACTTGAAATTCAGACTTACTTGTTCATTTCAAATCTCTGATAATGAGCATGGATATGTTTATCATTCTGTGACAGAAATGGAGGCAGAAAGGAAGGAAAAAAAGAGACAAATGATGAAGGTAACATCTCTGCCTGATGTTACTAGTCATTATAATGGAAAATGATGGCGAAACATCTGAAAGACAAATCTGTCCTAAGATATTTAATCCAATTTTTCATTATGTTGGACATTAGAGAAAATTTCATTTCTGCAAGACAAATACAGTATGTGAAAGTATTTTTAGAGACAGACAGAATCAATTTGAAGGAATATGGATATGTACAAACACAGATGTCTGTACCGGTTCCAGGGTAGAAAGGGTATTTTAATCTAGCCTATTTCCGATCAACAGCCACCATGCTGAACAGCTCCAGAGAGTAACATATTTTTCTTCTTCTTGTAGAAAAACACCAGCTATGAGAAGGCCCACTAAAGCACTGATTGACATTTGTAACGATTAAAAATAAAAATATCCTTTTAATTCTGCACATTCCTTTCCTCAGTAGTGGGCCAGAGGTATGGGTCAGAGGGACACTGGCAGGATTCCAAGGTAATCAATATTTCAGTGAACAACGTACAAATATAAGGTTTTAACTTTGATTTTGCACGACAGTAGTTTTTTCTTCCTGTTCAAGTGTTGTAACTCACAAAACCCAAGAGCAAATAGTAAAGGATTACCAAATAAAACCAGCTGCCATTTAACACTGCTGATCTAGTCCTTCCCCATAAAATGAAGCTGGGATGTACTACACATACGCAGCTACTAAGATTCTTTCCACAAAGAATATCGTGAAAATCTACTTCAGACTTCTCCCATTAATCAGAGATATTGTACACATGTTCAGATGCAAACACATGTTGCAAAGACTAATGCTTTCCTTTTTAAAGGTTCATTCAGACAATCAGTAGCTTTGACAAATATTTGCCTTCTTAGCCAATAAATCTAGGGAAAAAGAACTAGACACTTATTGCTAACCATACCAAAAGTTTCAAGAGAAACATTTCCAAATACAACAGAAGTGGGACAAATTAGTTATTTATCAGAAAAAAATAAAAATTAAAAGTGGGTATCTTGAAATTTCTGGAAACTTGAAGCACATGGGACAGAGCCCTCTAGTCACAGCTACACTTCCCAAAAGGCTCAGTGAAAAAAATGGATTTCGTTTACTAAAAACATATGCTGTGAATGCATGTATGATTCTGTTATTGCTCAAGATAGCCAATCTACTACTATTATGCTGGCATCACATATAGGGCTCTGTGAGTTATGTGGATGTATTTCTCTTAAGAAAACCCCTGAATTGTTCACCGTGCCACATTCACAAGTATGTACATTGGTTTATAAAAGAGAGTTAAGATGGAAGTTATAGATTATATTGCAGCCACTGCTGTTTTCCATAGAGGCCTACTTCATACAGTTTTGGTCCACACAGATTTTTCCTTAGGCCATCCAAAGTGCCTTTGGAAAACATTGTAGCTTCAGTGTCCTAGTTCAGTAGTATAGAATACGTACACTACCAGAACCTGCATGACTTTGAAAAGATTACGGCACTATGACCTTTAAATGTCAAAATGACATTGTTTAGGTTATGTGGAGACGCCTAAAAATTCATTCTTAATGCATCTTCCAATAACCTCAAAGCAGTCAACATAATCCAAATAACTATTCCATCTTTTCCAGTATTTACATGCTCCTTTGTAGTCTTCAGGGCCTACACTATCCCCTAGTTTTGGGCACACATTCCTGTTAAAATCTGATTAATTCTGCAAATATTAGGCTTTCTATCCCAATGTACTGGCCATGCGCAACTTCCGTCACAGGCAAAACCCCATTTATTACATTAACACCAGGCTGAGAAATTCCAGTGTAGCCATAACAGATCTTAAAAACAGAGCCATGGTTGTTCTGCATCTTTCAACACATCTGCACCAGCTGGTGAAGGCACAGGCTGAACATATTAAAACCCAAACTGACAAATAGTTTCCAAGAGCCTTGTAAGCTTTCTAGTTCTTGCTGATTCAAGAGATCTTCCACATCAACTTACTGAAGCAGCAGATAAGCAACTGCAACAGAATTGTTATTATTCTACTAAACAGAAAATAAAAATATATTACTTCTTACCTGCCACAGATCTCTTGTAATACAACCAACTCTGCCCTCTGAATTTATCTTCCATTGTTTTTTCCTAGCTCTGTGCTATGCCAGCTGGTTTGCTTGGAGCAATGAGCTGTTGAGTTAGATAACATGTTTTTAATAAGTCAGTCTAGCAGAGCAGTTTTGAATGGCTTCACAATGCACAGATGTCTAAATTGCCTTTAGAGAAATATTAACACTAAGTGGTAAAAACAGGGACTTATGATTCTGTTGAGTCCATAAGTGACAAATACACACTTTCTCAGAGTAATCATCATCTTTTAATTAGTGTTTTAATTAGTCCTAAATAAAATTTCACATTTGTATAGCATCAGGAATCATTTTACTCAAATTACAGGTTAATATGAATAAAGCATCCACCTGAACTCAGAGCAAAATGGAATGCACAATAGATAATCCCTAGCTAGTGGGGAATAAGGAGAATTTGTGCCACAGAGGAGCTGCATTTCCTAAACTTTCTACTCAGGCTTCTACTGATCCCAAGGAAAGAATCTAAGAAGTCCTATCCCTGGGACACCAGGTAGGCTCAGGAGTCCCATGTGCTCCAGGACATCTCTCCGGGAGTCCTATTAGTAAAGCAAGACTTAAGGGAGGGTCTTGGATAAACTGAGGATTTTATTGTTGCCAAGCCAGCAGGTGCCTGCTATGGTGATATTCTGTGACACTGCAGAGATGACTGAACCAGGATTCTTAAGTCAGAAAAGAAAGAAGGTCACGGAGCTCTGCAGGGCTGGCAGAGCCTCACCATGCTCCCAAAGCAAAGGGTCTTGGCCACTCCACATGGGAGACCTCATGCACACTTACTGCAATAGGGATATAACGTCACAGAAATGTAGCAAACTGAGCCTAAGGGTGAAAAGACTCGTGAGAGCAACAGGAGATGCTGCTACTGGCATGTATGCCATTGAAACATGACAGTGTGTCAAAATTATTTTTTAAAAAGCCAAGAAATGCATTTTGTACATTTTCCTTGTACCTTTTCATAACTTTTTAATTAATTTATCACGCAGGGTGCTAGTTAAATTCTTTTTATGATTAAGATTTTAATTTCCATTTGTATTAAAAAGAACTTCAAAGAAAGCAAGTTCATTTTTAAAGTTTTAAGTGCTTTGTAATATGGAATATACTGTAAATAACATCATTTAAAAAAATTAAAAAAAGAAAATCCAATAAAGAAAAAAGCTTTGTTTTCAGAAATCAATGAACAATATATCCACCAAAGTGAAATTACTTTCACAGCACAGTACTTCAAAAATAAATTTGAAACTTAACTAACAAAATAGACACCAAAATACAGCAAACTAAATCTTTAAATTAATCAATTACATCTACATAATATTTTACAGTTCAATAGATCAACTTTAGTGAAAAACAATGTTTCCAAAAACTGGCATTTGCCAACCTATAAAAGCAATGCCACTTGAATAATTTAATTTTTTTTTAAATGTTATTGATTTATGCTAAATATCATCTAGTCTGCACTTAGATCACTTTGGCACATCTTCCAACTGCAACAAGAGTCACCTCCACAAAGCCAGTCCTCTTTGCATGTTTGCTTATTCTCTTAGCTTTTTCAAACCGGGCAGTTCCTAAAGCATTTTTGCCCATTAGCTGCACGGGAAATCTGAACCTAAATCTATTTATGTCAGCCAACTCCAAAGGAGAACTCTGAGATCTCTGCTTACTCCACAGACATTCAGTACAAAATGCTTTAGGGCCACGTTTAAGGTCTAGCTTGGATAACTGCATTCTTACTTCCTAAAACTTGATTCAACCTTTCTTCTCCACCACTTCACTTTACTGCTCCTGCCTTCTGTTGAGTACAGTGAGGATAGACCACTGGACGCCTTTTAACCTATGGTCTTACTCAAGTCAATGGGAAAATTCTTATGACAAGAGGAAAGATGTTTATCTAAGCAGTACCTACATGTCTATGTTCTCAACTTAATAATATTCTATAATATGTAAAAATATTCATTTGAATATTTCAAAGCAAAATACCAATTGTGACTGGAAAGCAGCTCTGCAGAGAAAGACCTGGAGCTCCTGGTGGTCACCAAGCTGACTGCAAAGCCATTGGCAAGGTCCTGAAGCAACAGTGGCGAGCAGCAGCCTGGGCTGCAATAGGTACAGCAACTCCAGCAGATTGAGGGAGGATCTCGGGAGGTCCTGGCCAACTTCAGTTCTTCACTAACTTCCAGTACTGATCAGCTACTCCAAAAGAACCACTTTTTAAGCTCAGTTTCATAGATGTAAACTGCAAAAGGAATTAGTCTATTTTTAGCAGCCAGGTAATTGAAATCAAAATTGTGCCCATTACATTCCGTAATGAAAAAACTCACTTCTGATTTACAGTCTACAATGTTTGGATGTAACAGATGACTGAATATAAAACCAGAGGAGACAAAAATATTCATACAAGGATATTGTATTGCATTTTTGGTTAGGAGGCAAAGCCTCACCTTCCTAGATTTGATGCAAGCATTAAAACTGAACGAGGTTTTTGGGCTTGCAATTGTAAGTTTTTGTAAGTTTTGTAAATTTATTTCACAATATATAAAAATACCCTAAGGTAAACAACCCATTTGGAGCAAAATCCAACAATTCTAACAATTTTGAAGGATTACAAAAGCTGGAGCAAAATCCAACAATTCTAACAATTTTGAAGGATTACAAAAGCCAAAGTACTATGATCTACTGCATTCCTGAATTATGCTTCCTTCCACTGTGTTTAAGGATTTCAGTATTACGGTTGTTGATCAAGTTTAGACTGTAATACAACTCCACTAAGAGCTTAAAATAACATTAAATTGACTTTAAAGCATTTAATGTACATTAAAATTACCAAATGTAATAACCAAGGTAGAAATCCCAATTTGCTTTATATTTAAGTAGGTTTTATGTCAAATAATCAAGTTAACAAGCTCAGTCAAGAATTTTATTTATTTCTTTCTCTCAGACTGCTAAGTCTTAAGATCAGCTCCTAAGGGAGCTAGGAGTTGAAGAAACAGGAGATGAAATAGTAAGTCCATGGCTGACAGAATAACAATAGTAAGAGAGAGGCGTGCACCTTACATACCCTGTACCCAGTGAAAACTCCAATAGAGAACAAATGTAACTTCATGTCAACACAGACCTATTGATCAAACCAAAACCTTGCTGAACTGGGCTAAAGGACTCAGAAATGTGCTAGAACAGCATAGAAGCTTCTAAAAGCTCCAAGCAAAAGACAGATAAAATTTGTTTTAATAGAAGATGGTGTTGGGGAAATAACGGCTTACTAAATCTCAGTCCTTGGCTTTGGATCATACTGATAGCTCTATAGCTCCAAAGGTTTCTAAAATTAAAATAGCATTACAAAGTATTTACCCTGGGTCATTCCTCATCTCTTCCCCAAAAGATTTAGTGTACATGGCTTTGAAGATGCTCAGAACTTTAAATAGTATTATTAGTAAATAGGAGATTTATCAAAATTTCAGTTACTGAAAGATCACTTGATAAAGATCGCTGAAGTATAAATCACCATCCTTAGCCATTACAGCTCACCTAAAACCCATTCGCGTTTTATTCTAAGCTATAAAAGCCATTCAGGTGTATCCAGCAGTATCTGGATTTCAGGGTTTATACAGAAACTGAACCAAATCCATAGGGATTTTCCACTGCACTAAAAATGGACATTCTGTGTGCACTACGGGAAAAAAAATGGATTTTAAATACACTGCTTACAACAGCTTACCTCTATAAATGAACTCACAAAGTCACATTGCAAGATATGTTAGAGGAGGAACTCATAGATGTTTTAAAGCCTAGCTCCCAAGTCATCCTTGCAAATTGCCATGGATACCAGTTCCAGAAATACAATATAGATAAAGAGAAGGAATCCTCAAAGAATGAAACAATCTTTAGCCTGTTGTCAAATTCTGCCTGATCTTTAGAAATGCAGATGTGCAGACAAGGAGGTACCACATTCATTTTTGTTCAGCCTCATCACTTACTTCTAAAACACACTGTCTAGCAGTTCCATATTATAAATAATTCAAGGAAAGACTTGTATTTTGAGTTCAGAATTGCCAAATTCAAAAATAGGCTTGCTTTTTAATACTGCTGAATCTTTACACATGAAGACACCCTCCCATATTCTCACAGTTCTGCTGGCAAGAAACATGGAGCATCCCTAAGTGTGCTATGTATATGTAGGCAATACCACTGAAGCACTTTTAAACATGTCCAGTGCAATAAAATCTGAAGAGTTTTCATCATACTTTCAGCTTTAAACTGTTTTACAATTAATTATTTCCTCCTTCATCATTTTCCATGGGTATTTTAACATTATGGAGTGATATAAATCTATCAATATCATTACCTATTTTAAATTTCTATCAAAAACTGTTCTGCAATGGAAACTGTGGCAGAAAACCCAAGATTACAAAACACTGTAACCCCTAAAAGCTACCACAGGTGCTGCAATAATACTTTAAATTTCTCTTTTGAAGGACACAGATGAACAAGGAACATTTTGGTGGTAACTGTTTCTGGGAGATAGGAGGTCAGTCATGCAAACCAAAACCATGCCTGGCATTTCCATGCAGAAAGACTAATGCTGAATGCTGTTCCACGTAAGATGGAAAAGAGCAAAATACTGCTTTATTCTCATAGGGCCTTTTAGTGCATTCAATTGAATATCAATAAACAATACACACATTTTTGCTCTCAACCAATGCTTCCTTTGCAAATTTCACATAATATATTAATAAATATATATAATAAAGTATTGGCATGATTCCAGAGAGCAAGACGCCCATCTGTCTGACCTGTTTCACTGTCAGTTTTGGTGTTTGTGGCAATGACCTCACTGGAGGCAGATAGATTTGACTCACAGGATGCCATCTCAAGACTTATCTGCATACAACTGAGCCCACAAGAAGTCTTGTTGAGATCAACTCATCTTTGCAGAGATGAAATTCTCGGCAAGGAAAGATTTCCTCTAGCCTTTTCAGTCAAAATTACCTACCACATTACAAAGTGTTTAGCCTTCAAAATGAGAAAGGAGGTAATACTAAGTGTAAAGAATTTGGATATGCCTTAATTTTAAAATATTACTAACGATTTTGATAATACTTGCCCAACTTCTGTAAACCACATATGAGAAGATTAGCAAGGTCTCAATCATTCCCTCAGTCACTACAAGGTTGTTTATTTTTTTCCCTTCCTAATTTTCTCTTCAAGCTACAAAAAGAGATCAGAAAAACTTAAACAGAATAAATAATTCAATTACATGTAACTAAAATAGCAATAACTAATGTCTACTTATTTTGCAGGACTTGGATGATATGTTTATTGCTACACATAGTTTATATTTCTACTAGCATTCAGTGCTCTACTCAAAACATGCAATTATATACCAGAACTATAATTTGCAGATGTCCTTACTTCATTGAGCACAAAGAAATTAATTGCCCTTTTTCTAAAGAGCATAAAAACTTTGCATCTAGGTCTTTGAGCAACTCTCAGAATGTTAATAATGTTACTAATACAATACAATATTACGCAAAATAGTACCAGTGGTAAACTTTCCACTTCACACTAATAATTAATCAGAAGGCTGCCAGTACAATTAAGTCATATATTCAGCCATAGCTAGTGTCCTTCCAAAAGAAATTGAAACTACTAAAAATATTCTGAATACAGAGCTATTTTTTCCAGTGGGTATTGGCAACACTAACTCCTTCTACACTGTACTATGAACTTCATACTGTTCAGAAAGTGTATTTATGGAGTGGCTGACTATTCAAAACCCTCTGATGGGGAGATTGTGACATCTGATGCTCTACGTGAAGTCTACCAGACTCCAGGATTGTCCCAGTTTTTAAAACAAGCAATACAAAAATAAATAAAAATTGACTGGGCTCCCTATCTTTCAAATATGCCCATTCCACCTCATTGCCATGGGCTCATCATACAGTATGATTAAGTTATGTGGAAGTTCGACATCAGCATGGAACATCAACATCTTCATCTCAGTCATATCTAAAATCGTCAGGATGTGACGTACACCAACTCTCGGAGCCATCCTCTATCAAGTCTCATTTCAGTCTGGGTATTTCAGGCAATTAGCAATTGGCTCACTGTCGAGTTTCCAAGGTAAAGTGCACAGTTAGCAGATTCTCCTTGGCTGCCGCGGATCACTTGGAATGGTTCCCTGAGAAATAATAGCCTTGAGTGCTTAAAGCTTTTCTGTATCACCCCAGAGTTTTACTTACATTTCTTTAGTCCCTTACAGAATTCATCCGCTTTCTAGATTCCCAGAAGAAAGATCCCTACCATGATCCTCCACGCTCCACTTCCCAGCCACATTACACAGTTCATTTCACTATATGATCATAACGCCTGACCCTCCAAACAATCGGGTATCATGGCAAATTACATTATAGCCCCTAAATGGGGTTGCAGTTTCATTGGATTTCATTTCTATTCCTGAATTGCAAAGGACAAAGTAATTTTACCTTTTTGTTTGTTTTTGTTTTAAACACAAGCAATGTTTCTAATTCTTCTTTTTAATTTCATCTTAATTAGTCCATCATGGACTGAGTATTTAATAAATATTATAGTGTTTTTAATTAAGCTATTTAAACCATAAATGGCTACCAAAAACTACACAAGTTTCAAGATATTTAATACCTCCACATACTACACTCCTCTGGCTTTTGGGGATGCTGACCTGAGGAACCCACCTCTGTCAAGTTATGGGATCAGAGGGTACAGGACCAGGTCAGATGACTAGTAACGGATGAGAGGACACCTGAACATTAGTGTCTGGGAAGCTGTTCAGGATGGTGTCCAGCTTTTCCATGGGGTTTCGTTTCTGTGCCTCATCCCCATCTGTGAGAGCAAGCCAAATTACTCGCGTATCTCATAAACACACTGAAAAATAGATGATTTGTAGAGCAAAGCAGTTCTAGACTAATTAAAACTAAACCAGCTTCCAGGTCCTTCACTTGAATGATGTGATTCCCTATTCCAAAACAAGTAAGTTACTACTTTATGAGTGGAAGTACCAGGATCTCTTGGCCAGGTCCCCACCCTGCTAGCAAAACTCCCAGGTTGCTGAGGAATCATTATTTATACCAAGGACTCTATTGACTTAAACTCTCTGACAATTATTTTACCACCTCATCCGGCACAAAGAAATGCTTTCAAATGCAGATTTGTGGTGGCAAGAGAAGGTTGTTAAATGGATGTTTTCCCTTTTGCTATTTGCCATAGTGAATTGAGAACGCAGATGTAACATTGCAAAGAAAAAAGCCTTATGCAACATTTATTAGTTTTGTATTTTATACTTCTATCCTCACTCCTTTACAGCTTTAGCTCTATTTTTCTGGAAGCAGATTATAAACACTGTCACTTACACTGAGCTATAGAAAAACACCAGAGATTAACCTCACTTTATTCCAGTGACTTGTAGTTTCTGAGTAACTTGTCCTCAGTAGCTGAGGACAGCAGCATAAACTCGAATAAGAACAAGATCATTTGAAAGGAGAAAAGTCGTTGGCAAGAAATGAGAGCTGAATGCGCTGGGGAGAAAAAGTCATAGTACAGAATTCCAGTCAGAAATCTCCATTTCTGTATAGCTGAACACTTCCTTTGGGACAAATTATTTCTCCAAAGAAAGTCTCGAGCAAGAAAAATCCTGTCATTCCCAATATTTAGTCTTTGTATGTATGAATCTAGGTGAATGCCACGTAAATACATCAGCCAGCTGCAAAACAGCAAAATAGCTAACAGTGAAAGCTGGCTGCAAACTATCATTAAGTTTCCCCAACACGTTCCATTATTTTTCCATTATTCACAATTTCGCAAAGCCTCACTCTTAGGATTACCCTCCCACACACACAAACACACCACACACACACCCTTTTTCGTATGGAAAGCTTTCTGGAAAGCTTCCACAGAAATGGTTCTCAGAGCTATGTAGAATTACTTTTGCAAACAAAGCTAAGGGGAAATAACTTATTTTGTCCATATTAAAAGAACGATTAGATTTCTTTCATTGGGAAACTCAAGTTACTTTATAATTGATGATCGTGATCAAAACTTTGCAAGGAAATTACCCTGGAGTTAAGACGCACTTTGCTATCTCTGGAAATTTAACAAAAGCAAACAACCGAGAAGTAAATGCATTCATGTTTCTTACATGCTCATTGGTATCAGCAGCTCATTCTCTAAATATCCCTTTTGGAGGATATACATACAGATGGTAAGATCAAGGAGAAAGATTTTTATCTGAGAAAGATCGCTAAAGAGAAAACAAAAATGGAGAGGAAGAATTCAATTAACATCTTGGATCTCAGTTCCAAGAACTAAGCAAAATACCGAGAAGGAACTCATCGAAAAATGACTGATCGCATTTCTGCCTCACTGCTGTGCCTGAGCAGGGGTTGGAAGAAGTGCTTTTTCATGAGCATCCTTCGGCAGAAGCCTCACAGGCTCAAACAACACACCTGAGCCTGACGTGCAGAGCTCTGATGTTACCTCCGGTATGTCTGGCCTGGAAAGTACTGTCGATGCTTCAGGTTTATTTGCCTTACACTTGAAAGCAATGATCTTCCCCAACAGATGGGGCTAACAGCATAAGATGATGCTGATGAAAAGGACCTAGTTTTGTCAGAAAATCTCTTCTGTGATCAGCATGGATTTGCCTGCAAACCCAGAGCAGTGGAAATAAAGAGGCTTTTGTACTTCTGGATGATAGGGAAGGCTGTGCTGCAAATCTGATTCTGTTGACCTCCACTTCCAGTCTAATTGAGTACAGTTAATTCTCTTGGCACAAAAATAGAAGAGTAAGCAATTAGCCTTTACAGCCCATGGCTTAATTTGAGCGTGTTCTTTAATGCACCGAAGCTAAAAACATCGTAAGTAGACTTGGGTTTTATGTCAAGTTATTGCTCTAAAATTTGTCAAAGGAATGGCTGATCCCTGTAAATCATGTTTCTTTCACCCTTTCTTTTCCTAAAAATGAAGCACTGAAATGCAGAAGACATTCCTGCAGTTAGGCCTTCAATTACTACTACAGCATCAGCGTGCAGTATCTAACATTTTCAAGCCCTTACTCAGCACCGAGCTGCTGTGCAGAAGATAATATTGACCATGCTTTGGGCGTATCTAAAGGCAACACAGAATCTCTTTTTACAAAACTTACATTCCTTAGTTTTAGCATGATTTTAATTTATGAAAGCAGAGGTAATTGTTCAGTGGGTTCATCACTGATTTGTGAGTAAAACACATCTTCGGGAAACTCAGTAAAACTGACATTTGGTGCCAGCAATGCAGACAGAAGTCTGAAGCTGTGAATTCTCTGAATTTATTGCCAGATATAAAGGGGAGATAAGATACTCCTTATAAATCTCAAGGGCTGCCACAAAACTACCGTCAGACGTCACAAGCTATAAACTTACAGAAAGGGCAACTCCGAATAATTCTTCCTTGGCTTAGTTGCAGTGTCATGAGTTATTTCTGCTGGGTAGCTTCATCTCCCCGCACAGGCAGCAGGGCTGAACAGACTCGTGTGGGCAGGCAATAGCAAGCTGGCAGCTGGGAGGAAGCTCTCCTGGTATCTTCTGCAAGGTTGCAGTGTATTTCCACACATGGTGCTTGTCCTAAGGATGCTGCCAACCTCACTATAGTAAAAGACAAGATGCTTCTCACACAGAAAGTGCTGACCTGGTATCTGTAAAGTCCTGCTATGACTAATGACCACGCACAAAATAAAAACATTAATTCAGTGCTTTGCAGCAGTTCTCACAGTGTAACTTATTCCCCTTCACAGTCTCTCTGCTTTTTTAAACTACATTTTCCTATCCAACTTTATTTTCAAAAAGAGGAAATTAATTACATCTGAAGTAATTAGAAATTTAAAATCCTTTAATTCGCTTCTCTGAGACACACAGCTTTAGAATATATTAAGAAGATGTTAGGTCTAATACTCTCTTCAGAAGCCTGAGAGACTAATTCACTTCGATAGAAGGCACACATGCCTCTGAAAGCAAATATAGCCATTAACTCCTTTAATCCCTCTCCATCACAAACGATCTATTTGTTATTTAACTACCAAATCATCAAAATGTTGAGCAAGAAAGGTTCCAATATACTCAAACCCACGTATGCAGGAGATGCAAACTAAAAGCTGCCTTCCCCTCACATGCATGCTATGTCCTGACACGCAGTCGTCAAGCACATCACGGTGCTTACAACCCTACCTGGAAACTCTTCTGTCGTCTGCCTGAGCACTCTAAAACCAGACTAAATTCTTCCCCAGCATAAATTTGCTTGGGTTCTTTAATTTGATGCACCAAAAGAAATTTGGCAAAACACACTGAAAACAAACAATAGGCTTGACACATTTAATTGACCATGAGTTTCTTGAATTATGCCTGTTTACAGAATTATGAACTGTAAGTGTAATTTATGTACTAGCTGCTAGAAGAAGGCATACTGCAATACGATGCATTTATTCTTGAACTGTAAGAACATTAACATAACAAATAGCAAGTACACCAAGAGAATTTTACACCACGTTGCTGGAGCAAATTGGTATTACAGTCCAGCAGAAGCACCCTATGGCAAATCAACAAAGGGAGCAAGCTGAGTTCTGATCTTGCCCAAAGCAGACACGCTGATGACACACAGAGCAGCACCAGGAGCAGGGCACTAATAATACAACACTTTACACTGGTATCACACCAGTCCTCTGTTCATTCTGGCTGCCTTCACTGGTTTGGCCTGATGGCTCTACGCAGCCCATGGTCACAATCTGGTCTCCTAATCTAACAGATTAAATATGTATATATACCAAATGATTAAGGGAGCATGGTATTTTTTTCCTAATACACTAAGTGCTATTAGACATAATAGCCTGCAGTAGGCAACCTGAATTTTAGATGACTACCCATATAAATATTAAATAACAGAGAAATCTACGTTTCTGTGCAAACGTACAGACCGCAAAACAAGCAAGGGTCGAACAGGTCAGAAGAAGGATTTTAGAGAAGAAAGAGTGGTACATCAGTAAAATTATTTTAGAAAGAACTGAAATATTCTGAGAACCAAACACTAAATTTCAAAGTAGCACTCACTTTGTGTTAAGACGGATCAATCCTTGGTAAATATTTATTTCACAAGCCACCTACTACAGTCCTGTAACGTGTTTGATTTTTTTTCCTGGACCTTTAATACGAAAGATCTGCTAGTGAGCTTATTTTTTGTTTTTTGGTTTTTTTTTTTTTTCAAAGCAATGTGAGCAGCCTAAAGATGATGAAAATTTGAAGGCACATAAGGACACTTTCAGAAGCTTGAAGATTAACGGCTTGTTATGTTGCAGAGCAGTTAACACACTTGAACTTAAGCAGGGGATAATTTCTTCCCAAGGAGGAAGTGAGTGGACAGAGGACTCATGATTAATAATTATCCTAATCTACTTTCACCATTCCTGCATAGAGGTTTTTAACAGAATGGGATTTAACAGCAAAGTGGGATAATTTGAGCCTGTGTGCAGGGGATGACAGTGAAGAGGTTTGCTCTACATGTGCACAGGGCTGTCTTAAAGCTCAGAGTCCCCTGCTGTATGCAGCCTTCATCACTCTGTAAGAGATTTGCTGGCATCCATCTGCATGGCAGAGATGTGCTAGACTCTGAAAACATTTGGCAAAACACTAGAGGATAGTTTTAAAATGCTATATCTAATCCATGATATCCAACATTGCACTTGTAGGTTATGTTGAAAAGGCTGTAAAACTTGAGGTGTTTCAAAGCGCTTCAGAAAATGGGATGATATCCACTGAGAGCAAAAATGCAACAACTTTGTTTCACTGAAGCTTCTTGCTTCAGGAGCTCCATCCTGACTAAGGAATACAACAAGCAGAGGGATGGGATATGTGTGGGAATGGTGGGAGGTACAGGGTATACCCCCTTTTGGGACTCAGCAGTATTCTCTGTCTTGAAGGCAACATACAAGAAAGCTCAATTAGGTGCATGTTCTGCGTAGCCTGAATTTCTTTATTACTTTATATTATTTTCAAATAACTTATTTGTAATCATTTGACCCGCGGAGCCAGAGCAGTTGTACTGACAGCAGCTGGGACCCATAAATTTGGAAATGGTTACAGTCTGGTTTGTTGGGTTGAGTCATAAAACAGTCACTTTTGCTTTAATTTCATAAGCTAAAGACCCAAACACATCTAAAGAAAATTGTAACAAAG
Organism: Anser brachyrhynchus; assembly: GCF_964034855.1. Taxonomy (NCBI): domain Eukaryota; kingdom Metazoa; phylum Chordata; class Aves; order Anseriformes; family Anatidae; genus Anser; species Anser brachyrhynchus. Next base: position 7,477,130 of record NC_137701.1, read on the forward strand.
GCCTGGTACTCAAAAGCAAAAAAACCAAACCAACCAAAAAACAAGCCCTGAGAGATAAATACTTATGTAAGCCATGAGTAGCACAATCCCATGACAGATGTAGAAGCAACACCCTCAGGACCCTACACACACTGACTGTATAAAAGGTCTGCCAAAAGCCACATAGGGCTGCTGAAAAATTACTTTTCACAGCTGGTAATAGCTGGGGGAAGGGAGACAAATTAGAGAAGTCAAACTCTATTAAGAGAAAACAGGAAGATATGAAAAATGACAGAGTGAACAAATGGCATCTTCCCAAAGACTTGAAGTAATATTTGAAAATAATCCAAATACAAATATTTGATAGGAAAGAGATTCATTTTAGAAAGTAATCCATGAGAATTATTATTTTGAAAGTTTAATACTTAAATGCCAGCAATGAAGTCCTTCCCTTCTTCAAGGTATACCTGTGAGCACTGGTTGACAAATAAAACTTTGCTTTTGTAGCTACAATGCAATTAGATCCAAATGTATTTGTGAAGCAGCGAAGATGAAACTTGAAAAATTATTTAGATTACAGTAACAAAAATTTCATTTTCCTATTTTTATGTCCTTGGATACATAAAAGATATTTGGAGTGGAAAAAAAAAAAAATTTGATATGACCGTTCTGATGGATTCCCTACACTGTATTGCCTACTTTTATACGTGCAAATAAAAATAGTAGCAGTGATGGGAGTGGAATAGACATACAAATACAATTTTGAGAGGAAACCACAGGTGCTTTCTCTGACAGTAAACTATATCAAAATTCCATTATTTAGGGAAGTGTCATTTTGAAATGGTATATATGATGTTTCCCTGTTTATTTTTGTTCTAAGAATCAAAACTATTCATGCAGTGTAGTTATCATGGGGTATTAACAACCATTTCCCACAAGCAGAATCATTCCAGTCATTACTCTTTGTTTTACCTTACAAACACATTATATGCTTTACTCTACAATATTCTGATATATTTCTGAGTAAGTAAATCCATTTCATTAGACTTTACAACATCTGTACTGCTACCCTATACTTCGAGTGAATAACCAAAAATAAACCAGAACTCCGTTAAGTGGAATACAAGAAACTAAAATATCCCAATATCCAAAGCATATACATTATAAAAATTACAAACAACAACAACAAAAACACAATTACATCTCTAAGATACACACTCATGTTCTTTCTGTGAGCTGTTTTACTATCAGCATTTACAACTTGGTATTTAACATTCCCAGGAGATGAGCTTTGCATATTCTCTGAGCTCTGCACAGTCACCTGCCATGAAAATCAGCTTGCATATACCTTGCATAATTAGGATCTAGATGGATCTCCAGATTTAAACGTGTGAAATACAAAATATTAAGAAACACAAGGTTAAACAAATATGGAACAGAGTCAAAGCAAAACGAACTATTCATACTCGGACTTTCCAGTGCTTCATAATCCTGGTCTTTCCTTAGTTGCTCAAGATGTTTTTAACATAACGGGATGTTAGAGACAGCACTGTGTCATAAGGTGACAGGGAATAGCGAATGTGCATGTAAGAAATTAGAGTTAAAAAACGTTGTGGAAATGCAGAATTCATTACAAAATGACTCTTTTATAAAAAGAAAAAGAAGCAACAGAGAGAAAATACGGTCACTCTGTCTATTTGAAAGCACAGAGAAACTAGATTAGCAAAATTATGCCAGAGATTTTCAGATTTAAGGACAGAGGATTCCAGTTGGGTTTTCTTTTTTTCTGTGAAGTTGTACAGGACAAGGACTGGCTTTCTCCTTCTCATTATAAATCAAGTTTGGGGGCGTTGTGATGGTTACTATGCTCACAAGAAAGAATGGGATACATTTACAAAAGTCCAAAAACTAGCACCCAGATGATAACAAAGTTTACTTCACTTCTGCCAAAAGCCTGCCAAAATACAAATCTAATACCTGAACTAGTAACTGACAGCCTACACACTCAAACCAGAGGGTCACACTGAATTAGCTTTCATTGGTAAGACACATACATGTGTGCAACTTCTAGTTCCTGATAACAACCTTGTAGGAAAAAAAAAAATAAGTGTCAAGTATTTTTGTACACAAAGTTGCAGGACAGAAGGCTCCATTGGCTCAGGGTCGTACCACTTGTGCAAAGTGAATATAGCAGGTTGAAAGATTAAAAAAAATAAATAATAATCTCTCTTGTGAAAGTAGTTTGCGTTGCAACTCATATATAGGCCATAGATCAGGTCCTGTCATGGCAAGTTAAGGCATACAAGAGTGTGCACTCCAGCATATGCCCTGAACAGCAGCTCGGCATCACCACAGCCTCCAGTCTCCAGCATCACACAACCTGTGTAACCTCTCCTCTGCCCATAATGCTGGATGTCAGCCTGCTTGCTAATTGCTGTTAACCACAAGACACACATTCCTAGTAATGATGTTAAAAAGTTGGTAAAAGTAGGGGGAGAAACACCATTAAAAATAAAAGATAGCAAAGTAAGGTGGACTTTACATGGACCAAATACCCAAGCAGACTGAAGAAGAATCACTTGAGACGGAGGAGGCTCACTGCTAGGCCTGGAACAGAATTTGCTGCAATCCCCAAAAGTAAAAAGCTTGCAAATCATTAACTTGACTAATTTTCCTGTAATTGATGAAATTCATTAAGATACTGTCCTTGCCAAATGCAAACTCCAAGCTAAAAAAATGAGAATCCATCAAAATAAATTTGGACTAGAACACCTTCCAAAAAAGCACTGAATTTATTTTGTATAAGCTGCTTCACTTTTATCATCCTTTCATTGCACTGAAAATATCTTAAAAAAAAAACATAGTAAGTCAATGTTTGCATCTTCAAAATCTGTTGTGTCAACATTTCATTAGTTTTAATAATTTTGGTTTTGATAAAATTCAGACATCACTAAGTAAGATCTGAGAAAACTATAAGCGATCTTATATAGCAAAACTTCATAAATGTTCTTTGTAAGCATACAAATATTTGGCTTCATTTTTATTTTGTCACATTGTTTGTAAGGTTTTGGTTTTTATTCACCTGTTGCAGAGTGGGGCAAATTCATCAATAGCAGAAGTGAATTTACATCCTCAAGCAAATGAACAGTTCTGAGATGCATTCCTGTTACTAAAAGCAAAATAGTAGTGAAAAGAAAAAAGAAAAAAGAGAAGAGAAGAGAAGAGAAGAGAAGAGAAGAGAAGAGAAGAGAAGAGAAGAGAAGAGAAGAGAAGAGAAGAGAAGAGAAGAGAAGAGAAGAGAAGAGAAGAGAAGAGAAGAGAGAAGAGAAGAGAAGAGAAGAGAAGAGAAGAGAAGAGAAGAGAAGAGAAGAGAAGAGAAGAGAAGAGAAGAGAAGAGAAGAGAAGAGAAGAGAAGAGAAGAGAAGAGAAGAGAAGAGAAAAAAGAAAAAAAGGACGAATAGAACAGCAACAACACTATGCAGTGTAACTAGAGTACTTTAACAAGGAGAACTAGATAGCTAGGTAAACCACAGCAAAAGTATCTACCCTACAGCTCTCTCCCAGGATCAGTAAAGAGCACAGGAGCGTGGGCAGCACATAATTTGCCTGCCTCCCTCCATTTCTTAGCAGACATTCCAGTTGCCAGAATAATTAAATTGATCTATGAGAAATACAACTGCTGGACTCTGCATTCAACTTTTGTATGATTCATACAACAACCCAGACTAAGTTGGGGCCCTCTAAAAGGCATATAAAAATGGATGACATTTTACTTACGAAAACTGACTTGCTAATTTGATTAAACTGCATATGCAGGCAAAATGTTCACATGTAAATTCTTTGAGACTTGTAACCCAGACTTTAAAGAAGCAGTGGCAAAAAAAAAAAAAAGATTAAAAAAAAATTGGAAAAAAGGCATAAAATGGTTATAGAAGCAAAATCATCAGATTTCTTACTCTTCTGAAGTCTAGTTTAGTGACTCCTATCACTAAAGGAAACAAATTTAAGTTATAAATATTTTATATAAAAGTTATCACAGTAACCAAAAAGGAGGAAATACTCAAAGTGCTGTTGTCCCAGAAACCACAACTTGGTCACTTCTCCATGTTTAAAACAATGCATACAGAAATCAGTGTCACAGAGAAACACTTGCTATCCTACCTCTGAAATTAAAAATTGTTTCCTTCTCTTTGTAGACAACACTGCCAATAAAAATTCTTGCTGAAGTCATTCATACAGTGTCACGAAGATTCCCTCCAACATGATGTTATTATTGAAACTAAGACCCAAAGATCCATGTTTTACATGAGGAACATGCTATATGTATATGGTCACTTTTGCAAAACTCCTTGCTGAAATTAACAATTCACCATTAAGAAAAGTCATTACCAAAATACAGCTTACAGCTTTCAGCTATAATATAATCAGGAAAGAAAGGTTTGTACTACTTTAAAAAGACTCTTGGGAATAAAGCCTGCAATAAGTTCACATAAAGATCAAGATGTCTGAGAAACTGTATCTGAATTTTTAATTAAATATCAATCTCAGGAATCCTAAGTATCTTCAGTGTTGTTTTTTTTTTTGTTTTTTTTTTTAATGATTTTGCATACTATGAAATGATATAGAAAAGGTGAAAAGGAGACTACTGTTTAGTTTCTTCTGGTACGAAAAACTAGTGAGCATGAAATAAAATTAGAGGAATGCAGAGGCTGTTTTGAGAGTATATGCAATTAAGTTGTAGGGCAATTTGTCACAGAATATTGTGGGTACTACAAGTGATATAGGTTTAAAAAACAGCTAGGAAAAAACGAGCTGGAGAGGAGGCAAAAAGTAAATCAAATCAGGGCTATTGAACAAAGATCAGTCAAGGAATCTTCAGCCAAGGAAATCCCCAAAAATGGCAGCAGGGAATTATTTTGTACTAATGTCACTACAGCCTCCTCTATCTACCCTTCCCCAGCTGTCACGTACCTTTGGAGATAGGAGACTGCATTAGACCAATTTACAGCCAAATGAATGCATAACTTTATATCTTTAAGGAGGAAACGAAACAGCTGAATGCCCAAGAGTACAGTTCCAACATAGGTGGCACAAGGGAGTACACCGGAGAAGAGCAAAATATGCAAAGAAAGGATGAGTTTGGTAGACATTATCTATCCAAAGGGAACGTTTTAGAGACTATAAATATCATTATAACAAATACTAAATTCAGAACACATGCGTAGAAGCTAGTACAGCTACCAACGATGGTTAGCAGCAGTGAAGACATGGCAGCCTTTATCACAGGTGTACTTAACTGCATTGTCATTTTTCCCAAGTTAATGTACTCATCTTAGATCTAATATAGAGCTGAAACCAGCTTGTTGAGAAGCTCCCATCACCTTTTCAAAGCTCAGCTATGCGTAAACAGTACTCAAATATCTGCCTGGTGAGGACAGCACCAGGCAGGAAATTTTAGAGTGACCCAGACGTGGAGATTTCAGTTCTCCAGACCAGAAGACTCTTCTATTCTGTGGAGAAGTATCTAATGGTGTTCCTCAGCAACTGAGTCCTCCAGACTGGACTGATGATAACATCTAGATCATCCACGACAAAGGAACTGGCTCAATGATTTGAGTCTTGGGCCTGTTTTTATTCCACTCATTCTTCACTGTTAAATTTGAGTTCATTGTGTTAAGCTTGTTGTATTTAGGACAGGTTAGAGTCAAGCCCTGAAAATTCGCTAGCTTTTGCCAAGCCTTTCCATTACATGCACACAGCAGTTTGAAGTGAAAAAGCTTCCTTACCAATGTAATGCTTCATAAAGGCGTATATTCTCTGCATACATATAATTACAGCACTTGATGCAGAACCCCCACTAAGAAAACAAGGTCACCTCCCCATTGAGGGCTATTAGACATGAACATCTGTCACTTAAACAAATGTCACCAAGTAAATCAATTTCAAGACTTCACTTGGCCACACAGAATCCGGGAAAAAAAAAAAAAAAAAAGTTATATTTTCAAGTTGATGGGATGACATCTGTTTGAATGACAGATGCCTGGGCCACAAGAGTGCTGAGCACAGTGTTTCAGTGAGAAAGTGATCACCTCCAAAAGACTTTACCCAATACAATAAATGAAGCATTCTTTCTCTTATGAAAAGCTCTTTTCATATCTTTTAATCCCCATTTATCAGGGACTGAAGATGAAAAATATGAAAGAGATGAATATGTTAAAATAAGGCAGCCTTAAAGCATTTATAGACATTATGTTATTTGTACCTAAGTTTAAATCATGGTGTTTAGATCTCATTATCTTGTTTTGACCCTGAGATTGCAAACAAGTCATGCAAATTTGTAAAACATTCAGTGCAATTTGTATTAGAATTAAACACTGCTTTGGGCATGTACACTTCGGGGATATTTATTTTTACTACTGAATGCTACACTAATCCGCAACTGAATTGATCACTGCATTGAATTAGATATTATAGGAGGATTATCTCAAGCAGAACAGAACAATCCCAAACTAGCAGCGTGTCTATCTGAAAACAAAATTACACTGATTAAAATTATGAAAAAACAGCTTCATAATTTAGTAATTAATATTTAAGTTTGTTTCATTAAAACTTAAATACATTTTGGGAGGCAGTAGATTAGTAGTAGGTAGGATGCTGTAATCTCTTTAAAATACTCCGTCAAAAAGTTTGTTTCCTATTAAATTATCTGGACATCATGTACAAGGCTCAAGAGCAATCTGTTGTTTCAATCCCTTTGCTATTATGTAGTATTTCTGTATGACCGATATATAGATGAACATTTGCTTTTTGAAAATATTGAAAAAATTAACCCACAACCTGAGAAGAAAAATCTGATTTGGCAAAATACAAACCAAAGCTCTTTAAGCAAAATATGTATGGAATAGTTGAGTCCAATCCACATTCTCTCTTAGGAGATAGAGCTATTAGCAACTTCCCCATCAGATTGAGTTTTCTGACAGAAAATGAACTCTCTGTAGTATCCATCGGATAATTCAAACTCAGAATTCAAATTTTATCTGCTTTTACTTTGTACTAAAACAGGAATACCTACAAAAGGGATTAAAGCATTTCATTATAACAGAATTTAACAAAACATTGAAAAGCATCCCTCTGTCTTCCAAGGCCTTTCAGTTTTACACTTTTCTGTGGGTTGGGTCGCTCAGGAAAAAGAGTACTTCCATTAAAGAACTCTGTTCTTTTTTTAGTTATATGATATATCAGATGAATTACATGCAGAGGAGTTGCAGGTCTGGATATGTTATTGGAAAAGTAGTTTACTCATATAAAAATTGTGTCACCTGCACGTGATACTGTGACTGCTGGCAAAAATACGCCTAGGGGGGAAGTGTAGCTCAATACAAAGCATTTTAGCAGCTGTTCTACAACCCCAACTAAATCATTTATATTTTGAAAACATCAAAATATTTAATTCCTGCCTCCAACAGTGTCATCACAGCAATGTTAAAACACATATATACATTTGGAGAAAGGGAAAACTGTGAAATTGTCTGGAAGAAGGAAATATTTATGAATTTTCCTCAGCTCTACACTTCACAGAAATCCAAGGTAACTAATGTGTGATTTTTATCCCCAGAAGCACTGTTTATATAATGGCTGTCTAGATACCTAGAGCCAATCCACTTGTGTGGATCACCTCCACGACAAAGGTAACTGGCCATCTCCGAGCATCGGGACAGACAAGGACACAGCTGCTGCCAAGCAGCTCTGCAGTGAGGGAAAGCCTGCCAGAGAGGAACGGACCATGAGCACAAAACGATGACGACTATTTGCAAAGAGCTGGATAAATGGCACCTCTGGCCTGAGGCAAGCAATCTGGCCACCGCAGAGAGCTGCAGCCAGGAGGTGGAAGGAGCAAAGAATAAAGAGGTCACTGAAATGGAGCCTCTGCTCCTCAGCCTCAGCCTGACAGCCCACACCGTGAGGGTATTTTCTCTGGGATAAATGTAGTGCCGCAACACTACAAAAATAAATTTAAAGCCAAAACCAATGACAGCTGTCTGTATTGCAGCTCATCACTCAAAAGGGATCATTTTTCAGATGCTTATAATTTAAGTCTTATTTTTTAAGATGAATTTAGCACATTTGTTCTTACTTTGTAACTCATTTTTGAAAGCTTTGAAATAAAAATGATTAGAGGGGAAAAATGCTTCATGCTTATCAGTGTATATTTATATGCACTTTTTTTTTTTCACAATAGATGCTGAAAACGTGAAAAGTAACAGAACAGGCCCTCAAATGAGTCTTCTGGTTGGACAAAAATAGCTCTAGAGCTTTCTATTTTCTTTCCCAATTACTTTACAGTATATTCTTTTTTTTTTTTTTTTGAAAAAGCACAATTTAACCATGAAAAACACCATCATTGCACTATGATTTTATACTGCACATAAGAAATTACCAAACTAGCTCCTTAAGTCAATAGCAAACATGGTTCTTCTAATCTTTATACCAGTATGCCACAAATGGTTTGCTTTCCCAAATGTCTAGGACAAAACAAAAATATGTAAAAGGAAATAATAAAAGCATTTCTCTTCATTTTCGTTCCACAGATACCTGAAGCAAGGCACATTCCAGGACTATTGATAGCCATTAATTGTGTTCACATCTAGTTTATTTTGAACTTTGCTGCTCAAGGTTCAAAAGAGATTCAGGAGCTGTATCCAGACCTCCTGCATCCATGTTAAACCACCAAGCTTTTTTTTTGCCCTTTATGACAAAATCCTCAGTGAAGAACGGAACAGTCATATGGGGCCAAAAGCTCCAGTGGACTGTTAAAATGTTAGTACGAGCCTTCACTCTGTGCTATTGCAATATAGCACCCACATGTGTGTATTATTTTAAAAGCGGGTATCAAAAAAATTATACCAGAATAAAGCCTGACCATATGCCTTAATGACCAAGTACAGTGTTTTGATTCAACAAGACAATACTAAAGCATAAAAGACCTGGTAAGAAGTTGAGTTATCAGAGCAGTTACAGAGGCGACCCATTTGTGACGAGCCAAGTTCTGTCACAAAATGGCGGCTGAAGACCTCAGAGAGAAAATGGCTGCCGGCCTGAGGCCTGCCTGGCAGCAGGCCTGGGCACCTCCGCCTCAGGGCTGGGAGCCTGGCACGGTCCTGACGTGCAGCTGAGCACCTCACGTGGCACTGCCTGAACGTACCAAGGGTAAGACTAAATGAGAAACTGCGGGACCACTTCTCTCCCAAGAAAGTGGGAGTCGACATGTGAAATAAAATGCATTTAAAAAGAAATAAAGGAAAACAAGAAACACTATCTATTGGCTGTCCAAGGAAGACAAATGAACAGCAGCCTTTCGTTACCTACATGACAGCGTCCTATGGCCTCTTATGTCTCAGTGATATGAAAAGGAATTTACTTATTTATTTTGGTTCCCTTCTGGGACCTGTCCTGGGATGGTCACACACACAAATTCACCTTATTTATTAATTATAGTATTCTTCCTAGTGGTGATTTGTTGATTTGTAAAAAACAGGAATGTTAGTAAACAAACCTGTGCCCTTATGTATCACAGAATCCCACAAACCCTCGGCTGCAATCTCTGTATACCCACAGGCTGGGTAATTTCCCCCCACACACACCTCTTTTTGGCTCATGATAAACAATAAAATCATCATTACAGCTGCTATAGGTGCTCTTCATGTTGATAATGCTGTCATAGACCATGATAAAGTAACATGGAAAAAAGTATTTTTCTTTATCCACAACTTTCAAGCATTCCCTTACAAACTGAACTTGCACATTGGGATTTAATTACCTATGTAGCCCTAAAAGGGATTTAATTACCTATATAGCCCTAAAACACTTGGAAGGTCTTCAGAATGAAAGTACTTCACAATAAATACTGTAAAAATTTAAGATTCATTTCAATTAAATTCTTCATTTTACTGTTAAATCAGTCCAAACTACTGTGGTGAGAATAGTTAACTCTATAAGTATGTTGTTACTGGAAGTTACTGACATCATCATTTTTCCCCAAAACTCGTCTGCCCTTTTCATTTTTTCCAATTATTTCAAGTTTTTCCTAATTATGCCTATTTCATGTTCAAGTATTGTGACATTAAAGCAACAATTTATACTTCAAAACATTTTAAACTACTATTGTATAAAAATGAGTGTAGGAGATCAGTTTATCACTACAGAAAGACTTGAGTTCAAGGCAAACTAAATAAAATTCACATCAGACTAATGGGTTTTTAAAAAGTGTATCTCATGTTATTTATTCCTGATGGTTCAATAAATTACAGAGCAAAACCAGACCTATTTAGTCCAAGTGTGGTACTGAAAGCATTTTCCTTATATCTTTCAGCAGTGATTTTTCTTTACTCAAAGAGATAATAAAAAAAGAAGTTGTCGTTCCAAAACTTACAGGAGATTTAAGGTCTGTAAGAGGAACAACAACAACCACCACATCACCAGATGCATCGTTATTAATTTGTTCTTTTTATGTAATTCTTGAAGACTTATAGCTGGGGACAGTAAGAATTGGAACGTGAACCACTTTGTGCAAAAACACTTCCAAGGAGAATTTTTAAATTATCTAAAAGAGAGGCTATTAAACTAATCCATTGTGGATGCACAAGAACTGACCCAAGTTATCTCTAGTTGAAGCTTCATATTTATAAAGCACACAACAAAGAACCTAAATAGCCAGGGACATAGACAGCTGCCAAAGCAACTTTGCAGTTTGTTTCGCACAGGCAGCCAACGCTGCTCTGTTCCACAGTTTAACCAGAGGAACAAAGGAATTGCAGGCAAAACTATATCTATATCTGGTTCCTCTGAGAGCAACAGCAAAACTTTTATCAACTTCAGCAGAGTAGAATCAGGCTTGAGTAAATCACTCCTTGCCAAGACAGCAAGAGCAACTTCCAGGAGTTTTAAGCTTGAATCAAGTTGTAAATCATCACAGAATTTAACAAAATAAGGGAATACTTACTGAACCATTGGTATAAAAGATCTTCAATGTTGGCATTAGAAGAAACCAAAAAATACTGTTTAACTAAACTGATAGCATACTAATGTTTTGAATACTAAAATTGTTTCTGCTATGACCAGAATAAAAAGATGTTTATAATTACAAAAAAACAAAAAAGGGTACAATCACATTTTTTTGGAGACAAGTGATATGCTTATATATATATATATATATATATACACACATATATGTATATAAGATACAACCATTTTTCACTTAAAGTAAAAAACATTTTTTCCCCACTGCTCCACCAACTTTCAGGTACTGCCTGTAGGAGCTCATAAAAAGCCTCATAAAATTCAGCTTGTCTCTCTGTTGAGAAAGCTTTTATTCAGTGTGAAGAAAGCACAAGACACTTGGTTTTCTTATTATCAAGTATGTTGATAAAAATAAGATGGACTGGTAAGTATTCCCAAGCTCTTTGCAAAGTATTTTCCTCTATGGATACTGTTATGCTCACTGTTATTAGTGTTACACTTACTATTGCATTTTTGAACCCATATGTTGAGCTTACAGTTCTGAAGTTTTTTTTGTTTAAAAACAAAAACAAACAAAACAGTTATGTCTTATGTACATAAAATTTGGTCTCTCTCTTCCCATATTTTAAATGGAAAAATGGTCTTTCAATCTAGCCATGGCAGATTAATACCTTCAGGAGGAAAGCTGGGATTTAGCACTTCATTTAGCTTACACAGTAAAAACCTCCAATATCCCTGTTGAGATTATACAGCTTCCCAGAGCTACACCAAATCCTTCATTGCCAAAAACATTGCAAAAGATAAATCTGTACTTACATAGTACATACTATTGTATTTAATTTAACAGCAAAAAAACAAAGGTGAAGACTACTTTACAGAGCTTTGTGCTTATAGTAACAACACTATAAAACCAACTCATTTTGGTCAGGGAAAGGGGATTGTGCACAAGGCGCTACAACCTTCTGATTTCGAAGCATCATGTTACATGTGTGGTAAGAAACTCACACATTCCCATCTTTCCCTATAATCCAACATGGCAGGGTAAAACACTGAGGGTTTAGGGTTGCGGGAAAATGAAGACAGGGAAAAAGAGATAGAAAGATAGGGCTCTTCATAACAATCCTTCACAGATGTCTTGGGAGAATTTCGAGTAAATTACAAACCCTGTAAAATCCAGCTGCCCACCTGAGTGCTTGAGTAACCATCATAAAGGATAAGAATAAATTTGTTAAGTGTCTGCTGGCGTCAGAACTGAGCATGGAGCAGATGCCTACAGTCCCCCTGGCACTCAATGGTATGCAGAAATGGCACAAACCTCTTATTTCTGTGTCTCTTGATGCTCCATGAACATGGCCAAGGATTTGACCCTAAACAAATAAAAAAAAGTGAACGTTGTAGTACGCACTGAAAAAAGCCAACCCCTCTCCACCCCCCAAAAATAAAAAGCCCTCCCCTGAAAAAAAAAAAAAAAAAAAAGCTATTTAGAAATCCAGACAATTACGTCAGGTCTATATAAGTATAGAAAACAAATGCTACTAAGATTGTCTCATGTGTATTTTAAAATATTAAGTTTCCAGTGGATTCACAGGGTTAGTTACATCTACTTCCAGAGTCCAGAAGACACAGTATTTATACCTATCAGGAGGATACCATGGTTTACAACAAAAAAAGAGCTTTTGGAAAGAAGTTGGGAAAACAGCAGCAATCGAAGTAATTCACTACAATAAAGTTTTCATGATTTGTCATGTGTGGATGAGAATTACCAATTTTTTTCAGTTGTATGCCTACTAATAATCTCAAATTCCTCTATGCAACAGTTTGAAAGACAGATACAAGTCTGTTAAAGGAAATTTCACCTTGATGAGGTTTATCCAACGTACCATTTCTCAAACTTTTGAAATGGGACTGAAGGCATGAAGTGCACCAGCTGGCACCATGTGTTTTAACAGAAAAGAAACATTCATTTTACTTCTATACCCTTGCCACAGTCTTCCAAAGAAATCATACAGTTTCCAAAAGTTTTTTAATGCCTATTATCTTTTTTTTATTATTAAAAAAAAAAAAAGGAAATAGTGAGTAGAACATTACTCCTCAGGGCCAACTAATCAAAGCCAATGGAAAATAAGCATGGGAATACAATACTGTTGATCAACCAATGCTGAAGTCATAAATCTGAAGAAGAAGAGTTGGAAGAAAACTGCTAGTGTCTGGCCAACCACTTGCACAAAACAACTTTGTTTAATGTATTTAGAGTCACCCTGGTAGAAATAGCTAAGCATCACTGCACTGAGAGAGCCAGGAGATCCGATTAATGAGGACACTGTCTACTGGAGAAGTCCTGGCAGGAACCAGAACTGAAACTCCTGGCAGGAGAACTCGGGACCTGCCAGAAACTATAGATTTTGGATGAATCAGATCTTTACACAAATGTCCAAGTGAAAAAATAATAAAATCCCACAAAGTGAAAGCCAGCCTGCCACTAGCTAAAATTAATTTAAACAGCTAGTATCACTGGACATTTTACAAAGCAGCTTTGAAGAGCAACATATATTTCATAAAAATACTGTCTGGCTCTTCAGTAGAGCTTTCCATCAATAGATCACAAAACTATATGCATGTGGTCAATATCCATCCCTGAGACTAAGAGCGGAATAATAGAAGACGATTTGTGAGAGGATATGACTTGTCTAATACCAAGCAAAATGATGTGAAAAGGATACAAAACAAAGGCACGTGAGATGTTATTATAAGTAAAAAATAAAAAATCTTGGTGAGAAAAATAACCACCTTTCTTCCCTAATGGGGTATGGTGGTCCTCTTATTTTGCTAGCCTTATAACTGATAGCCTAATCCAGTGATTTTTAATTCCAGTCTTTCCCAGAATGGAAGTAACAAAATGCAATTGGCTAATCAATGCAATTAAGGGATTAGGAAAGTATTGAGTTTTCTTTCAAAAAATGTAATTTTTTTATTAGTAACTAAAGTAACTGTGCCACAGAAGTTGGACTACTTCCTTGAAAAAAGCATCAAATTAATATATAGAAATAAGTGTTTCCCTTCTTATTCAGAACAAGAAAAAGAAACCCTGGACAAAAACAAAAATGAGCATTACATCTGTGAAGGAATTATTGGCATGTATTCAGAATATGAGATAGTGGCTGGCCATGCAGAATGGTTAAGACTAAATTATTTTTTGTTTGAAATCTGAGGACAAAAATTCAAGTATTATGTGGACACAATCTTACAATATAAGGTCTACTTCATGACACAAAATTACAATCATTAGGTGAGTTACCCTACTATAAAATAATTTTAATATCATATGTTTAGTTTCTTGAAATTGTCTCTGTAAATAGTTTCCTAGTAAAATATTTTTTTGCAATAAAGTAATTTACCAAGAGCCAAATTGCTTTGCTACTATTAGAGTCTCTCCTTTACCTATTTTATTTTTGTCTTGACAATGTATTTTAAAAGCAGTAAAGCAGAAAGCAGTAAAAGAAGCAATAATGAAGGAAGAGACACACAAAGTGATCCTTAATGGATTGTCAGCTCATGAAGGCAATTCACAAGCTGTAGCAAAATGAGTTCTATGCGCAAAAGAAATCAATACTCATTGTAGCATCCTTCCTGCTACACTGCAATTTATCAGCTAAGCAGAATACTGCCACATCTCATAGGCCTCAGAAAACTACCTGCTCTTGGAAGCAATGTTTACTGTACCCTGATTTCACCTCAGCTGAATCTGATCCATGGACAGTACTGGCGTGTCGACTCTCAGAAGACCAGAATGGGGTAGCTTCTTCAGCAACAAAGACCAAGGAATCTTCTCTATAACATGAGGATCACACACAAAAGACATCCCTGGAGTGACATCTATTGCGGCCTTTTTCTAAATTGCTATTCCAAGTGAATTCAGGCAAGCTAATACCTGTTTAGTTGCCAGATCAATGTTTACACAGGTAAATATACCGTAACATTTCCTGTTTATGTTAAAACCAGGTGCACATTCAAACTCCCTGAAGTCTGCATTATGCAATGTAGTTCGAAGACAGACAGTAAAGTAGCAATGTTCAGGAAACATTTTCTTAGAAATAAATAAAAAATGAATGAGGGACCACTCCAATATTTAAATTTACAAATTGAAGTATTTGGGAAGCTGTAAACAGCAGTAATAATGTTGCTATATTGGGTATATCAGGCCTTGAAGTAAGTAAATACTTCCCAACAACCAAGTCCAGAAATTTGTCCTCACTTAATGATGATCCCAATTTATTAACATGAAAATTATAGAACCCAATTCAAATTCACAGGTGCACAGCCCTGCAATGCCTATTAACGTGGTTGGAATAAGTTAGATGACAGAACCAAGCAACACAAAGGTCACTATCTCATCACTTACCTAATGGAGCATAATTCTGCATTTCAGATTATGTGAAGTCTTTTAATGAAACTTAACGGTAGCAAACAAGATAACCCCAGTTAAATGTGTGATCACATCCATTCACTGCCGTAAAAAGCAGTCTCAACTTTCTATATGCACCTATCAGCTTCAATAGGATGTCAGTATTGCCATGAATCAGAAGAGACAAAAAACAGGACTGAGTGGCCAGAAATCTTTTCCCCGAGAGCAATGATGTTGAGCCACCTACTCTTCCATGAGGCAGATTGAAACTTCCAAACCATATAGCCAATATTTAAGATAACTTTGGCACGAATACAGTAAGTACGCTTTCCATTTCATTGCTAGCTGAAGAGGAAGGATTCCTCCCTGTGTACACCAACTACTGCTGAAGTAAAGTACCCCAGATATTTGTCACACATTGAAACATGAGCGTCAATGACACGATCAGCCCTTGAAGACTCTCCTGAAACATAGCATTTATTGTTCCCCCTGAAAAAAAACAATCTTAAAGGTAATCACTCAAAACCACAGTTGTGTTTTACTTCCAAATACTGGCTATAAGTGTCCGGAGTTGAAAGCTCTAATTTATTTATTTATTTATGTAATACCCATTATAACAAGCATAATAAAAGCATACTTTTGATTGTGTATCATCACTAGCACATAAGAAAATCCAGAAAATAAGAAAAATTCTCAGATGTTCTTAGAAAAAAAATGGATGAAATTTTTCTTCTCCTCATTTTTATTAGCAATTACAAAACCAGGAAGCATAACTGAGGAATAACACTGAAGCTACATATTTTAAAGACTTTTCCCTGAGCCAACAGGCATCATCAAGAGCAGAACAGGTTTCCTCCTGACACCTTACCTCCCTCCCTCAAAGGAAGGGGAAAATTGTTAAGAAGCCTGAAGAAACTGCTACAATAAAGGAAATTAGGAAAAAAAGCCTTGGTAAGATGCTGTTTACTATTCTGCTAAGCTTAGTCATTTCTTTTTCTAGAAGATGGCCCACTATTTGCAATGGAAGTACTCACCATAAAATATCTCATGCAGGTAAAGGAGTAAAATCTAGCTCTAATCAGTCAACATTTCAAAAATACACACACAAACAACTCTACTCCAAAACTTTCTGTTGGGATTCTATCAACTGAAGAGCCCTGGAGCACCCTACATTCACATCAAGAAGGCCTCAGAAATTAAATGGCATGTGAGAGCATGAAAGAGTGAGGGCGTATGAAGGAGATTCCATCCTAAAATTAGAAGGTAAAATGCTGGGTTACATATTGTGGATATGGTTACAAGTTCTATGTCTTTTAAGAAGCTTCACATAAAGATACAGCGGACTTGCATCTTATCAACATTTAGTACCACTTGCAGGATGCACATAATCCTGTGCATGGATGGTTTTCTGGGCAAAAGAGTTAATTCTAGCACATGCGAAACTAATAATCTAGTGGAGAGAAAACAAACAAAACAAAACAAAAAAACAATAACTGGAACTATCAGAATTTGGTAGTATCCGCTGAGCTATGCTGCAGAAAGAGCTATGGAAACACATAGAGACCCGCAGACACAGAACTTCTAACCTTGTTAAAAAGAAAATAATATATAATTTTAAAAATCAATGGTACTATACAATGCATTTCAAAAATAGACAGTAAAGATCCTCTGACAAAACCCTCAAAAAAAATGCGCTTTATAATTGAACTAGCTCGAGCTTTGGCTTTATTTCTAAGTCACATTCTAAGGAGTAATGAAATGCACCAAAGGACATTTAGCAAGTATATTCTTTTACTGATTTGAGTAGTACTTTGAAATATCTCTCTGCATATCCTAAGTTTCTACAGAATCGTCCAGCTCCAGAGCACTCAGCAAGGGCGTGCAAACAGAGCTGGTTACAAGGCTTCAGCCAGAGCCATATTCAACAATAATCATCTGTAAGCTCATTTCAATGAGGTTATGTTCATTATTTGGCACTTCCCAACTCCTGCTGGTAAATCACCATACAAACAATGAAAACAATTAATTGGCAGATTAGGAAAGAAAAGTCATTCACTTCATGAGTCAGTAGTTTTAAAAATGAAATTAAACCATCCATGCACGTCTTCATCCTTTCCTCACTAATCTCCACTATTCCTTCCTCTAAAGCACTGCATCCTGAAAACAGACGTTAACTCCACACACAACCCACTTGAAATATATAAAACTCAAAAGAGAAAAGAAATGCATTATGTAGTGTTTCTACGCCTGATTCATAGTTCAGACATTCTGTAGGCCATCATTTAAAACTTAAGGCAGGAAAAAAATTCAACTGTTGTACACTATTTGTATGGGCACAGGCACTTATGTCCCATTTCATCTCAAAGGAAGGAAAAAAAATAGCAGGAAGAATACGTACGTTGACCATTTGAATGTAATGGCAGCTTATGCTCAGCAGGAAGCGAATTAATGACGAGTCTCCTGGTGTAGAGCAGCTGAGCCCTGAGAGTAATGCAGGGTGAAACACTACCACTCAGCTGCAGTGATGGCTAAAAAGGCTCCTCACTACCACTGCAGGACACGCGTAGTTATCAACAGGCCTGGTTCTTCCTCTCAGCATTGCGATCTTGACACGTACAAAATAAAGCAAGTTGGTACATATGTAGGCCTATAAAATATATTTATTTGTATGAATAGTTCAGGTCCCTGCATCTAAACTACAGAGATAAATGTTAAAAGTTGAGCAGGAAATGTAGGTTTATATTTAAAACCAAACACACACACTGATATATATATTTTAGGTATACATGAGCACACAGAGAGTACATGAAGACAAATGCTAATCAATGGCAAAATTTGTAGCCACTGGACTGAAAAACTGTGCTTGAATTCACTCCATAATTACTTCAGGAGGAAAAAACAAAACAGAACGGGTTGACTCAACCCCACTTACTACAAGATTTTCATCATTCACTGAAAGGGTAATATAGTTTTTAAACATTTTTAATAGAACTAGCTGCATTACCTACTAGTAGCCAATTACATCTTTTCTTTTGTCACTTAAATATGTATCACTTCTACTTATTTTAAAAGGACACAAATAGATCTTTTAGGTTTAAAATTGTATCATTTAAAATACACGTATTCCCTAGTACACAAAGCATAAGCAAGTGCTCTCAGTTAAATATTTCTCTGTGATATTTTACATTTGCAGTATTCAAAAGTATTGCTGTTCTCCTGGTGGGCAAAGTCAATGGTAAGTACTTCAAGTAATCACTGATATATTTAACTTTACAGATGAATTCTCATATTCTTATTCATTTTCGCTCCTTTACCTGACTGACTTACTTCCACTGCATAACCCAGTTTATCAGCTGAGGAAAATCAGGTATAAGCGTGAAGTTTCTGAAAGGAGTTATCACAGATTATATCATAATTGTCATGTTAATGGGATTTGTCACTCAATATCTGAAAAGAACACATTAAGTCTATAAAAGATAAAAATTGAAAAAAAAAAAAAAAAAGGGAGCTGATAGTGAATTGGTCATTAGATACATAACGAACTCTTTCAATCCACATGTAAATCCTAAGTAGCATACTCATGAGCCTGTGTTGGCATGTTCAGACCAGAAAGCACATGTTATAGAACACCTGACCTAAGCCCTTTTTCTCTGGCAATTATTAATCTTAACTTAAATCATTTAAAACATTATAGAAGCCTCTCTTGTATTAAGGCGCATACTACATGATGAAGAGTTGTAATTTGCTGTGGATCTTTATTTATTTATTTATTTATTTTAGGAAAGCGAAGTCACCTTTACTCCATTAAAAACAGTTCCCAAAAGATCAAAAATAACACCATTAATCTCAAATAAATTAGTACTTTATCAGTTAGGCTATCAGAATGTTAGCAATCCTTAAAAATAATTTTATAAAACTTACACAATGCTCTTGGCTCATATCCTGGCCCTTCTCAGTGGGGTTTATGACTTGATGAAGAGCAAGAGGAAGGTAAGAAGCCTCTGGATAGCTCTGGAGTCTGTAACGCATCTACTATCTACCAGATTCCTGCCACATTTGCTCTAAACATTCAATGGCACAGAAGCCATTTACGTTGTCACCAATAGAAAGATTTTGCATCTGTGAAAGCAGTTGAATCTTGGCGTGGGGGGAGGAGTGGGAGAGTGAATAAATAAATTATAAATAAATAAATCAAATAAATAAATAAATAAATCAAATTAAATGTAGCCTGTAATGTTTGTATCTCTGATTCCACAGACTTTTACTGTCATTATTGGTAAATTCCCGATCCTGAAAACACAAAGGAACAATACTTGAAAGTTATCTGTAAGTACGAGCAGAAGCACAAACCAAAAAAAAAAAAAAAAAATTAGTTCCCCCTGAATAAAGTTCCTTGCTTCATAAAATTTCTTTTTTTTTTTAACAGGTCTTTCTCAAAATACATGAAATAAGCAGATTACAATAATCAAAGCTGTTTAGAAATAACTCGTTATAAATTAGCAAAACGTTGATGAGAAGAGCTGTCTCTCTGAATTGACATTGAGACAGGGCACACTAGGATCATTCAGGGCATACCCTCTATGGCCTCCCCCTCCTAAACATGGGTTACAGTGATAAAATCACTTTTTTTCACATCAGAAATCTAAAAAGGTGGAGGAAAGGGGGGCTAAAATGTGAAAATGCCATCAGTAGATAAGCAGGCATAGCTATTTACTGTGTGCATATTCACAAAATGTTCTCTCTTCAAAATGTGCATCAGAGCAAGAGATCGAGATGCTTACAGGAGCATCAATCAGTAACACATTTCTTTTTCAACCTTTTTCCCTCTTCTTACGAATCAGCACAAGCAGTTAGTGACTGCTGCTTAATCGCGATCAGAAGGCAGAAACTACAGACTTTCTTTCAAAAGCGAGCACAAAGCCCATCAAAATCAATTGCCAGTCTCCACATAAATGCCAAATAAACAACACCCATGACATTAGGCTGGAGCTCAGGCAACCTGTGCTTGCTAACTGCTGCCCCAGTGTGGTGCATGCTTTAACAAACGTAAATATTTGGATTACAAAGGAAAAAATGATCCTGTGATAAATTCTCTCATATTCCTTCATTCTCTTGTGTTTTTCTTTGAACCTCTACATGCGTATTAGTGAATACTGTGCTTACTGAACACTGTTACATGTCAGATTTCCCCTCTGCTGGAAAACAAACAGAACCTCCCAAATGCACGTTTCTTTTATTTCCCAGTTCAGCTGTTCAGTAAGTTTACCTTAGGTTTGCCAAGCCAGATACCTAGCCGCCTTCACATGCACACCCAAATCAACCGAGGATTTATGCTACACTGACTTGCACAATAGAAGGAAAAACCCTATACCTATGACAGACCTCTTCCTCTCCTCTCCCGTAAGGTGTTTCAGCTAGACTCGGTCCTTCCCTAAATTGCAGCCAGCTCCTTCCTGCCAGCTCCATGGAGAAGACCTCCATTAAACTGGTGTGGCAGACTCCCAGCCCCTTTTCAACAGCCCTAAAGGAAAACAGTGTCCCTTGCCTGTTGCTTTCAAGCATAGGGAAAGAAAAAAAAAAAAAAAAAAGGCATAAATGGATGTATATTTTCTCTTTCAGTTACATAGCCAATTATGCAGCAATCCATGCACTTATGGATTCTGAACCTGCCCGCTACCCAGTCACTGGAGAACAGCAAGGCTGAGTTATGTTAGATACAAACACATGGAAATGGATTTTATGCCGGATTCATGCTCCTGGAAGCTCTAATTTAACACCAGCACAGACAGGCGACGCATGACTCAGTGCAAAGTCTACTGGCCAGTGCCAGCCTGACACATGCATATTAAGAGCAATGTCTGTGCTGGGTCCAGATAGCTTTCTAAGGTTGGTAGCTAATTCAAAACAAGCGTAAACAAACTGGAAAGAGACCCCTATGGCACTCTCCACCCAATACTGACATTCAGTTCTCTGTTTATTTGAACAAAGTTGGTTAACGCCCATCTTCTCCTGGACTGCAGAAGTGTACCATCCACTCCACTATCCATACCTACTGTGTTTTAAAGAAATTATATTCGAACAGAAATCACCACTCAAGTAAAAAGTCTACGTAGGCAGAAATCTGTGTAAGAGGTGCATGTTGTATACGTCTTCATTATTCAGTAATAGAAGACAGGAATGTAAGACACAAGCATCTGTTCCGAAACTGTGTCCCAGATGGGTGGAACTATGCTCACATAGCAGGTTTCATGGAATACTTAACTTTCAATTTGCAAAGAAAAGATTACCTTACTTTCAGGCTGATTTTTTCACAAGTTGTCAAGAAGATATTATAAATGCAAAATATTCACTATTGTCCTAAAAATTAATTAACTATTGAACTTCCTTCCTAAGTAGACCTTCTCAAAATCATTGAGATTTTACCTGTAGTTCTCTTCTTAGGCTAATTCCCAAGGGAGTATCTGATGTCAAAAGTTGCAAAAACTGATTTTGCAATAGGAGTGCAGTGGTGACCTTCTTAACCAATTTAATATGCCTGGAAAAGCTCTAGATAAAATAATCTCTCCTTCCTGTAATTACTGAGGAATCTGGAGGGAGGTAGCAGAAAAGTGCTGTAATTTTAAACTGTATAAATGCTACATGCCCTAAATTCCACAAGTAGATTTTTTTAATTAAAAGCATACCACCATTAAAGCAGAAGGAAAAAAAAAAAAAAAGACAAAAAACACAGGACAGAACAAAATAACAGGAATAAAATAACTAACACTGACAGATAAAGAGAAAATAAGTGCTCATGTACTCGGTCCCTTTTCCAGGAGGACAAAAAGACATGAGTATTAGGAGCACTTCAAAGGGGAAGAGGTATCTCCATGTCCTTTGCCAGGCACTTGCTCAAACATGAGGCACTGTGTGGCTTTTTATTCAGCCACAGCCGCTGATCAGGTGCTGCAAATTCCTGTTCTCCCAAATAAAGTTCCATCATTTAAAAGATACGGGAAATTTGTAAGATGGGGAAATGCAAAGAAAATTAATTTGGAGTCTGTAGTTTAAATACATCCCTTGCTTTTAATATACCTGTATGCCCTAATCAAAACTTGTATTCAGGAAGATTTGAGTCCCATCAGCTGGTAGAACAGATTAGTATTCACAGTTATCTCAAATTACAAAAAATAAAAATGATAATTCTCCTCTCATAAAATACTTGTATCTTTGAAATACAATAACAGAGAGCAGGAGAGAAGAGGGCAGCAGGGAAGAATATTTATTGTTTGGGTTTTTTTTTCCAAAGTATGATCATCAAAAAATACAGAGCAACAAACTTAATTTGTTTTCCTCTAATTATCTCCTCTGCCAACCACCTCTCCCCTTTTTCCAAACTGATTATCAAACAGATGTATTCAGGATACAGACCAAAGTTATTTCATTTCAATTACAGGTCTCTTCTAGCTGAATTGCAAGAAGCTGCAATGCACAAGTACAAAAATACCCTCCTTTCAATAAACCCCTTTTTGGCAAGGCAAACTAGATCAGCTGAAGGTTTCTCCAATGTCGTGTATACTGACAAATGCTCCTGGACGCTACCATCCTGCATTGGAGTCATCTGATCCGTGCTCGTGCTTGCCAGGACTTCGCTAATGGCTATTTCCAGCCTTTGGCTTCCCACTCCTGCACCCAGCTGTGCTGAACTACTCTTGTCCTTATGCTCACTTTGAGAAAGAGCCAACTCATCTTGGTTGGATGTACCTGGCAAAAGCAAGCCCTGACACAAGTCTTTTTCCATCAAAATCTAAAGCTAGAAACAAAAAAGGGGTAAAAAAAATACCTAAGGAGAGAGAAGGAGACAAGTGGTCACACTTCTCCCAAAACGTCTTGACGCATGCAGCATTATTTCTATGCCCTGAAAATGTGCATTCACACCCTGCACAGTATTTACTGAAGCCAAAAGGAATGAGTTTGTTCTTTGTTTGTTTTTTAAAGAATGAACAAGACTCACAATTACAGATAGCTGCCATTCTCAAAAATCAGTATTCCACCTGCCTTCCAATTTATATTATTTGTTTGAAAATTACTGTTTCCAGCAACACCGCTCTTCATTTCCATGTTAAGATTAAAATTTGCACATTATTATCCTACCTTACACATCTATTTGAAAATCAGCACTTCTCTGCAACTGAGAGAAGTCCATTAATTCCTCTTCCCCTAACTTCAGCTATGCAGATAGCACTGAGCTAAAGAACATCAGTAAATGTTAGAGGTAAAAGAAGGGAGTTGGAAGGGATTTTAAAAATGATTGCTACTTACCCGTACATTTAACTCAGATTTTACTGAGGGATTTCTAAGAGGGCCAGGGGCCAGCTGAACAGAAGGACCCAAGGCTGGAAGGTCGCAGTCACCCCACTCAGGAGCATCATGTCCAGTTGTTATGGGCAGCTGGCAGCTCAGGTTAAACATTCATACCAAAAGGAAAATGCATCACCACCAACCTGGCTGCCTTGTAGTTTAAAATTCATACAGAGGGAACTACATGTACGTCATTCTGTTGGAAAAAGATACAATTTCAACCCTGTGCAAAATACCTCTGGACTTTCTCTGAAAACAAGTCATGAGTCTACAGAGGTATTAGCCTTCCTTAATTTTACAAATATTAATCTCTTGAAATCATGATGATTCTAACTCTTGTAGCCTTTTTATAGACATTATAGCATTTTGCTACAGCAATAGAGCGCAATCACGTCCCAAAAGTTCTTGCTGTATACATTTACTGACTACTGCAGACACTTGCAAATATTTTACATAGGAAAAAAAGTCTCATGCAAGCAGTCAAAAATATGAGCTCCAGCACTAAGCTCAGCTGCAATTTTGCCACCAGCATCAACATCACCACCTTTGCATTTCAGGCTGTCAAAGTGAAAGACAGAGAAACAAGAGTCCATCAGCCTGGTCCCACCAACTCCTTTGCCCGCCCAAAGTTTTGCTCCACAGAGCAGAGAAGCCTTGGCTATGCCTTGGCAGAGGCATGCAATACATAGAACAGCACAAGGAAGGTAGGAAAGAAAGAGCAAGTGCAAACAGTTTAGACATCCCAAGAGACAGAGGAGAAGCAGAATTGTAGGCACCTTTTTATTATCAGGATTTATTTAAATCCTAAAGCTAAATTAGTGTTTCCCCATGCTATTTCACATGTCCAGATCTAAGCAAAAGATGATTGCAGAGGGCTGAACAGAAGCACCGAGTTATTTTGCTGCCACAATATTGCAACAACTGTTAAAGAAATGAGAGAGGGCAGCTTTGCTGTGTTGGTGCCAAGCTACTCTTGTAAGTGAAGCACGGCATCCAATTTAATTCCTGAACTTCTGCAGCAAATTCCTCCTAGTGTCAGATGAAAATGCAGTTGAGGTTTTAACTATCTTCAAATGCATTTTCTAGATACTATGCTTTGTTTCTCTGGCCCAGTTCATACAATCCTAAATTGAAAAAGATTATGAATTAAACTTAGGCAGTGATAGGATCACGAGCTTTTATTTGGTTGGTTGTTTTTTTGGTGAACTTATTTCAATAGAATCAAATAAAAATAATAAACTACTAAAAATGCAATCACAGCAGAAAATCTAAAAAATGGGGAGCTACTGAAGGTGTAATTTCTCCTGCTGACGCAACTACTCCTAATGAAGTCAGAAGGACCATCTCCTTGATCTGATGGAGGCTGGGGGGCTGATTTAGCCTTCAAACACTTGAAATTAGCTTGCACGTTTCATGATATCTCCACTGATTTTAATGATGAGCAGACCAATTAATTTCAAATGAGGTGTGAATGCTCAGCTTGAGAAAAACAAAAACCAACAGCTAATATAAACTGACTTAATAAAAACACTGCGTGCTTTCATAAACGCATAACAAACTTCTCCTGCACTTTCTTCTCTTGCCTTAAGGAAAAAAAAAAATGTTTCTAATCCTTTTATTTCTGGCAGAACTACATCTACATTAGTGGACATACCTGCATTAGTAGCTCAGTTCGCAAAGCGTGTGCTTGTGAATATCCCAACCGTTCTCATTTATGAAGTTTTGATTCACACATTGGAGAAGGGTTGGAGCACACAAGTGATGCTGGAAGATGAACTCCAGGACTTGCCTAATGCACTCCAACTGCTTGTGGCCTTCCAGTCTGCTGAAGCACAGGAGGGCCAGCATGAAGAAAAAACCCTGGAAGTCCATACCCTGTGCACACATGGTTTCTGCTGCTCTTGCTCTACAGAGCGGCTTCGTTTGTCCCTTGTTACTTGCTAAAGCAGACATAGCCATCATATGGCGAGGAAATTGTGTGCACATTTGTGCTTAACAGAATGCTTGCACACAAGCACATATTACAAAAAGTAATAATAATAATAAAATAATTTATTCTTGTCTTGCTTTATCACCTAATACACTAGAAAGGACATAGTATGTAGTTTAAGTATATTAAAAGCATAATATCCAACGTGTACCTTATTATTAGAGGGTAAAATTCTGATTCTGGAAATAGCAGTTTCTTCGACAGACAGTAATGGCTGTATCTACATTAAAAGGAAATGACACAGCAAGATGGATGCATTGAGTGATGCAGTCAGCATAAATATGTACCCTAAGCAGATGAGGAACTTTACTTCCAACTAGATTTATTTGGATTCACTAGACTCAACACACCTTTCAAAGCTATGCAAGGGCCAGTCACTGGTTTGCTATGAACATACTTCTTGGTAGCCTCACGGAGGGCAGTTTTCTCCAAGAGGAATCCAGTTCACGAGCCCCAGCACTGCCATGCACATCAAACCAACGTGTGGTAAAGGGGAAAAGACAACTGACTTTGAAACTACAGTATTTCTGAAATGAATTAAAGGCCAACTACTTCTACAGAACTTAAGCCACCTCATTGCAGCTTGTATGGCTCAAACAGGCAATACCTTTAAGAAGGTGGCATTTGTCAGCCGTCTTCTTTCTTGTCCATTCCCATAAGCAATGTAAGGTGATTCAAATTAGTTTAGTGCAGAAGGAAAGAAAGCTAAGCTGAATCAATTTACCCAGCATTTCTCAGACTAAAAGCACGCTCAGATATCGTGCAGCCAAGCCAAGGTAATGTGATCATTCTTACATCCCCATGATTAACTGAAGCATTCTCTACTTATTGCCCTAAGAGACATAAGTGGGTCTTTTCTGGCTTCTATTCATTGTTATTGAACAGTGAAGACAATGTGGAGATGGTGAGAAACTAGATCAATCTCCAGGCTAGTCAGCAGGTCAGAAAAGCATAAATTATCCAAAGGCACGTATATACTATACACTAACATCACAATAAACAGAAATACCTGATTCAGCCACTACTGTTCAGTTAAAGTAGAACACACAAGATATCTCATTTGCTGTATATTTTATTAGTGGAACAGCAATATTTGACCCTATTTTAAAGATGTTGCTTACTGACAACTTGCAATAGGTTGTTCGGAACACCTAAGGTGAGTGAGATATGCTGTTTGACTCTGGAAGAGTGAGATGGGAACCATTGATATGTGTCTAGGTCTCATCATGAGACTTGACAAGTCTGATGATAAACAAGTCTTTCAAAGACTAAAACCATAAGCTCGACAGTTACAGGATTGAGTGCATGAATGAATGTACTATGGGATTTGTTTTATTTACCTCTGAAATGCAGGTAATGTTAAAGGAAACAACATATCTACAGCATACCTCAGAAAATGAAATATTACAATTAAAACTATCATTTAAAATAGTTCAAATAAGTAAAATATACAGGATGTAAGCAGGAACCTTTCCAGAAAGCTACTTTTTGTTCATGTGAAGAGAGTCGGGAGTTCTGTGTTAAACATTGTGTCAGAAAACCTTACGATTCCTCCCTGCCTAGCAATTTGAGCACATTAAATTATTATTCTACATGCTTAATACAGTGTAAGGAAGCCATTTCTTTCGTGATATCTGACACCTTTAAACAATTAACATATTTCAGTACAGGCTGCATTTTAAGGCAGTAAGTAGACCTAGGTATAAAATAATCAAGAGGTAACTTTCCTATCAATGGACTGGCTGTAACATTAAAGATAATAACTTCATTGCATAAGGAACCCCTCGTCTTTCCCCTGAAAGATTTTGATCTTTAAATATTTCAAAAAGTTGCTTTTTCAGGCCCCAACTGGCAGTAAATATATTTTTAAAGATGTTACCTCTTCACTGAATGCCTCACTAAGTGGCTTTTTTGAGCAAAATAGCCCCTTATATATCAATGAGCACATGCTTGTGGATGCACAGGGAGCACATGATTACCGAGTTATTAGAGTATTTGGTTATTATGGACACTAGAGAGACTGTTCTTCTGGGAGATAAGCTGGAGAAAAGAGAAGGGAAACTCTTCAAGAAAGCCTCAATGAGGTTTGACAGGAGTCAAAAGTTTTCACAGTCTCGTTTTAAACAAGTCTGCATGCCTTTCAGAAAACATGTTTAAGCAATATTAATTTTTCAGTATACGCTTTTTGAACATGTACTTGTTTTTTTGACTTACATAGCTCACAAGTACAACAGAAGGAGCAATTTGCAACACAGCTCATTACATACTGGAGCAAGGTTCGTGCTGCCATGGGTCCTTTGGATCTGCTCAAGAAATGCCCAGAGTTGCAGACTTCTCTTTAAAGTCTATTTTTCTGCCAATATGAATGTTGCCCTCTTCCAGCTACCAAAAGTTGAACCTGCCGTAGCATTTTTAGCACTACTGTCTAATGCTTCCATATGCCTCCTTCTTTGTCACCAGACAAATCCCCCTCAACTTCCCTCCTCTTTCCTTCAAGATCACTTTTTCATTACTTTTTGACATCTTTTTGTTCTGAAAAGCAGTTCAGGTCTTTCTTAAATACCTGAAGGTGAATTCACATCTGATTTAAATGTTTGGCACCATGATGAAAGAGCATTTAAAACAACAGACTCAAGCTTTGCCATGGTAATGCAAGAACATAAGAATTTTATTGCAAGAAAACTTTAGAATACATCTCTTCATTTTCATGGGACCACAGCCTGTTTACTCAGCTCTACCTGAGTAAACACAGCCTTCGCCATGGTGTTTGTATTATGAAAGGAATGGTGTCCATCAAAATGCATTTTATATAGATGCACACACATGCATGTACGTATACACCACACTCATCTTAGTGTCCTGCCAGTTTTTGGCAAAAGAAATACTCACAATAACCACGCAATCATTTAGAAATACAAACTTCTGACTTCTGTTTATTCAGGCTTTAAGAAGACTTTTCACACTTGTAACTGCTCCCAAGAATAAATGCAGTATTACAAGCAGAGAAATAGAGTAGCATAAACCATTTTTACCATTTCTCATCTGCACTAAATACAAAAAATGTGTGTTTTCCAAATCAACTAAATGCCAGCTGCAACAATATCATTAAATCCATTGTAAATCTAATAAATTAATGAGGAAAACAATTAAGGCTGTATTAGAGACCTTATTCTTACTACACAATCAAAAATGCTTCTTTACTTTTAACAAAGAAAAATGTCAAAACAAAAGCTCAGAGCTTGAATTCTCATTTTCTGACTGACCAAAAGCAGTTAATCTATTTCTCAAATGGCACCATTTTTTGAGAAGTAACTTGCAAAGATCTGTGATATGAAATGGAACAAAGCTCAAAAAATAATTAAAAAAAAAAAAAAGAAAGTAGAGGCAGAAAGGAAAAAAGAGGAATTAAGAAAAAAAAAAAAAAAAGGTAGCGGCATGAGACAGAGACCATGGTAGAGAGCTGTATTTACGCAATCATCTTTCGCTTACAAGTAATGTCATAGGCAAACCCTCCCCTCAACTGATGGATATAGAAGAAATGAACATGGGTAAAGAAAAAGGCAGCAAGAAAGATAACACTAAATTTAACTGTATGGTTATAAATTTATATGATGTTAAGGAAAATTAAATCACTAAATCTGTAAACTTTCTTTAACTAACTCTCAAATCCAGGGCTTTGTCATCAAAACGATCGCTTACAAGACAATCCCAGCACCCCGAGGATTTTCTTTTCTTTTATTTTTTAAGTGTTTAGCCACACATATTAACTTGTCAGCATGGTATTTGAAAGTTTAATGATGTTTTCCTTCCTTCCTTTCATTGCTAAATTCAGTAGTCTAGTGGGAGGTGAAAGCAACATAGCCGTGCTACTCATGCTAGCCCATTAGCCAGGTGCTGCAGCACGCCACTGCCCAGCCAACCTCCCATTTAGCCATAGTGGTGACAAATACTTGTCTTCTCTGAAGCTCAGTTTCATTCCATCTATATCTGTCATTTTAAAAATTCAGTGTATGAAAAATGATGAAAGAACCTGAAGTCCTAGTAGACAGTAAGTGATGAGAATGAAATCTGGTCAGAATGGTAAAATTTAGAAAACTGAATTGTACAACTGCTTAAGAACCAACAGTGAGATCCAAGTTCAACACAAAGCTGATATTTCCAAATATTTGCAGTGAAAGGAGCAAATTTGGCGATGTTTTTTCAAGAACCTCAGTGGATTCAGGTCATCTCACTAAACAGAAAATGCACCTACGGAGGGTCAGCTGGAGTGGGCTGGGAGGTCGAAGAGCCAGGACAGAGGATAGAAGCCTACAGCGAGGTTCAGTTGGCATGGAGCAAGGTGACAGCAAAATGAGTCAGCGCTATCCAAGCCAGTTAGGTTTTCCACAGACAAAGGAAAAAAGAGGGGAGGATAAGACAATGATTTAAAGGGGTCAGAAATAAAACAGTTATGTCTCTGTGTAGAAATGCTTCATATTAATTTGTTCCTTCACAAGGGAAGGAACATATATATACACTCAACGGATTACATGTAAAGTTGAGCAATTAATAGCGGAAAAGAAATTCATTTGTCAGCTCCTGACAAGGATCTCATTGTTCTTACAAAATACAAACAAGCCTATCTTACAAGTGTTATAAAAGGGGATTTATCTAAGCACCTTCCTGAGAAATGGAAAGTTGTATTTGATATATCAAAGGCAGCACAAGTTGCAGCACAAGTAAGGACTACAGAAAAAAAAAAAGGCCAAAAAAAAAAAAAAGCAAAGCATAGCCAAACACTGCATTAGCAGCAAGGTATTTGATGCGTGGAGGAGGGAAATAGGGAAGTGATATAAATAGGATAAAGTGAGCAGTCCCAATGATGTTAATGAGACTATGTATAGAATAAGCACGTCACTATAAACACAGACCACATGATCCACCCTCGTATATCCATACATTAAGGAACCATTATAGCAATATCCAGGGTATTCTTATAGTTTCCATTTTTATGTGGACTACTGGGAACCATTTTGATAGATACGTATTGTAATGCTGGAGTGAGTTCAAAAACAAAAACATAAAAAGCCTCAGTATAAACAAGACTAAAGGAATTGGTGTGTGAGGAAAGAAGAAAATAGCAAAGCGTTCCAAACTTGGAAAAGATGCAAGTAATGCAGATTCTTACAGCTTATAAATATGTGAAGGATGTAACCAGCAAAGTGGGATGGTAATTAGTCAGGACAAAATGAGCTTAGCTTTAATTAATGAAAGGGAAACAATTGCAAAAATAATACGTGTATCAGAAGATGCCTTTTTTTTAATTATAGAAAAGTGCAACAACAGTTATTTTAAAGCCTAAAGCATCCTACACTGATGTGCACATCAGGTCATTTTACACGGCGTGCAGTGGTAATCTAGACCTCCATAAGGGTGCAGTCATGACCCTACCAGATGGCTGCTAACACGAGTTGACCAAAGAGCCTTCTACGATCTCTTCCTTTGAATGACAAACCTTCTGTTCGCAACCAAACTGCACAACAGGTTTGCATGAAAATACAAGTATTCTGAGTACTTATGACTATTCATTTGAATGAAAAATTTGAAGTGCTTACAGCAAATAAACACACCTCTGAAGTGATATTACCGTTCTGATGGACCATATGGCTTCAGTGTATTTATACAGCAGTGAGCTCCTTGGAGCCTTTTTCAGGTAAGCCGTGACAGAAGATATGTATTGGGCTCATAAGGCACGTTTGGGTGGGAGGTGCAACTGCGAGCTGCCCATCCCACCCAAGCTTCACCACTGCCATATTTAAGGAGGTGTTTCCTCAAGAATTCCTGTATTCTTTCCCAGCCCAAGACCAAAATCTGTCACCAAAAGTTCGTGTAGCTGGCAACAAATTATGTAAAATTCCCTGAGAGACTGTTGCCAGCAAGAGGAGCAGTTGCTATTCAAGAGGTCAGCGTTTCATTTATTAAAACCCCATCCACCCGCTAACAGCACTGAGCTCCCTCAAAATTTCTCCCATCTCATGGGGAAAGTCAGATCTGCTCCGTAACAACCCACAAGCAAACAAGAAATCTCACTGAATAATACACATCACTAACTTCTTGTAACACCAGTCCTATTACTTTGAGGGACGGCAGGAGAGCCTTTGAAGAAATGGGGCATTGAGTAGTTCTTCTTTGTAGGTGGCTGCCATATTAATATTTGTTACTTACTGTCCCTGTTTCACTGAGTTATGTCGTGAAACAGAAATACAGTTATATTAACCCTATTGTAATCCTGACATTTCTTGGAAAACGTGGCCTGTTAGTAATTAATCTTAGAACTGGAGGTAATATAGTGCTCTCCACTTCACTGACAGCACTACTCATCGTGCATTTATAGCTAATACAAGGACCCTTGACAGGGGAGAGAGAACTAGGCAAATGTGTTAGCAACTGCGAAAATGAGATAAAAGCTACTGACTTTGTACCCTATAATTCACCAAAAGCTTTCTTCATTTTTCCTTGAGTTAAACACATACTTTAAGAGACAAAAGGTCCATTTTTTCCCTCTCAATGCACACATGTGAGACTTATTAATGTTAATTGGATTTATGAATGCCCACTGAAAAGGGAAGAAACTGTAAAGATTTCACATTTGCAGGGAAACAATCAGAGGAACAATTTCTTGTGTGTCTAGCTGATGAAGAGATGAGGAAATAATGGATGAGTCATTTTACATTATGATTCAAAATTCCTAAAATAGATTAGATGAAAACACTGATTTCTGCACGGGTCATATTAATGTAAAGGAATCTTTCTAAGAATCTGATTCGAACCTTCAAGTGTATCTGTGCTTCTAATTACCTAACTCTGAGAATAAATCATGGTCTCTGAATTGTAATTATACAGATTTGTAGCAGTAATTCAATCTGGCAGGTGTAAAATACAAGTGTAATTTCCTCTATCCCCCCTGTAGTCTTCAAAGAGACACTGAACTTGAGCCATTTGATAATTTATTCCATATTGTAGCTTTCACATTTATTATGCATCAAACTTCTGATAGATCTTTTCGGAAGGTGATTATATATGGCTCCGGTTACTCTACTGATTTCAAAATAAATCCAATGTTCATTTACCCAGCCTGCAGTGGCCAAAAACTTCAAAGTAAGCTCAAAACTTCTGCTATTTGTGATGGGGGTAGGGAAGAATAAACAGTCTTCATGTAGACAGACTTGCTCTGTGGGGACTTCAAAGCTGGTCTTCTCCCATCGAATGAATTGGAAGCTGTCTTGTTTGTATTAAATAGCTCCTTCTTACAGAAAAGAGATTGCCACTTGCAAATAGGGAGAAGCTGTGCTTTGGCACTGCCTTTCCCTCAGGATCATTATTTACCCTAAGTAAATAATGGACTACAAGAAGTTAGTACGATGCTGCATCACTGAGTTAAAGAAGAGGCCAGAATATAGAGAAACATAAATATATATGTATTTTATATGTGTAAATATTTATATAAAATAGAGACAACCGACAACCACCTCATTCCTACTGTATGAGGGGGTGCAAAATACCCGGTCAATTTCCCAGAGATACTCAAACCATGGAAGCGCACACTATCCATCCCTCAGCATGACAGCTCTGTGGGCTGAAGAGCAGAAGCTTTATGGCTTTTTCCTTAATTTTTGCTCTGCCACAATCTGCACCTCCAGTAAGACGAAAAATTGCACCTGTTTACTGCACACTAGCAAAAAGGTCAGCACAGGAACATTCCTAATGCTTTCCTAGACCCCAACACCCACCTAGCAGACTGACCTATTTTGGGAGGAGAATAGAATCAATAGATAAAGGAATAGAGTGCAGACCTTAAAACTTCTTTATTCTTCCTACTTCAAAAGCACATAAAGCCTTCCCTCCCCTCTTTAAAAACCACTGGAGAAGAATACTCTCTGTTGTAGGACTTGGAAAGCATACAACGATCAGCACAGGTCGCTGCTTCCCAGACTTCTTTGCCATCACAGTGAAGGCATCTGCCCATGAAGAGTATCTCTGGATGAATGATAGTGGATTTCCTCATCTCTGTCAGTGCCAGACAATCAGCATACAATAGAAAATGCTCAGTTTGATCTATCTTGCCTCTGCACAATGCTGTTCTACTGAAAACAAATCAACTCCTTTATCGGTAATCCTCTTGGGTGCCTTTTAAAAGCCTTTCCAAATTAAGATTATACTTGCCAGCATTTTTTAATATGAAAAAGTGTAATCAATAAAATACTGCTGATAACTCAGATGATTTGCAGGGGGGGAAATTAAATATGAATTAGTTTGGAAGAGTTCCGAGTCCATCATCTTTCTTAATTATAAATTGGGTCACTGGCTATGAATTGCATGACTCAGCTCAGGAATGCCTAAAAAGAAATCATCAGTAGATTGAACAGTTGCATTTGATTTATTTCTTAGAGCTAAAACAAGCACTATATTTTGGACCTCTAATCGCTTAGGAGGTCCCCAGAGAAAGCTGGAGATGTCACTCCTGTCAGCTACCCGTCATCTGGGACGAGGGAAGACAAGAGTGCCCAGTGATCCCAAAAAGCTGTGAGCAGAACGTGACAGTGACATGCCCGGCTCCCCAAGGAACCTCCTTACTGCAGGATAAATGAAAAGCCACTCTGCTACAAACTGAACGCAGACTGATACCATGACTGGGGCTGGGAGGGATGTTCAGTCCCATGCTGTCCTTAAAGCACAGCTAAGCAGATTAGGGCTGCTCAGTCAAGCTTTGAGTACCCCCAAGGATGGAAATCCCACAGCCTCTCTGCAGTTTGACCACCCTCAGGCTAATTTTTCTTTCCTTTTGTACCTGATCACAACTTTCAATATTCCCACACGTGCCCACTGCCTCCCACCACACAACTCTGAGAGGCATCTGCCTTAGCAAAACACCCCAAATCTCTCAAGTTCCTCAATGAACAGAGCAGATGCTACCACTGGCACAACAAACATGCTCAAAGTGATACGCAAAACTTTGCCACTGAGCTGCAGGTACTCTCCATTGCTGATTTCATATCATCAACTACTGTAAATTTGTTTGCTGTCCTTGGTAACTCCTCCTTTTCTCTGTAGCAAACAGCGTGGGTATTTGTATTACCTTCCCATACCTAGCTGTGGTTTCCCCTCCACCACAAGTGCACCGAAAATCTCTCCTCTGCAGGTCCACCCTGGGCAGCCTGTAGCTACAGCTGCCACCACATTTCGGCAGACTTCTTCCAGTTCTGGTGCCGTGACACCTTCGTACCCACGAGCACTCACAAGTGTTTCATAAAGAAGCTCAAGGACTTCTGACATCCTGTTGGTAGCAAGCTCTCTGCTCACCAGGCCACGAGTATTACAGCTCCATAAACCCCCAGAAGTATTCCTTTAAAACTCTTTTAATCTTTTTCTAATCCTTAATTCTACCTCCTAGTTCACTTATTTGCCAAACATACAGCTGCCGGATGATTTAGAGGCTCATGTGCACAGTAGAAGGGCAAGCAAATATTATCCTGATTTTTCTCCCTGCTGAATGATTTTTTTCCCCTCAAAATTCACTATCAGAAAATCAGTATCACTATTAGAAAATTTAATGCAAGGAACCAGCAAAATCCAAATCTATTCAGCAGAGTATTCTGTTAACCCGAGAATATTCTAAAACATCAACTACATTTTTAAGAAAGAATAAGCTGCATGAAAGGCTCTTTAAAGTGCAGTGTCTATCAAGAATCTGTTTGATTCATTTAAAGTTGTTTACTGCTCATGTAAAAGAACATAATGTTCTTCCTGTAATTACATTAAGTCTCAATTTTAAGCAAACTGAAACTTTTTTTTAAATAAATAACATTTTGTAAAAATACAGTATTTTTTAAATATATATATATATTGGACGCTGTGGTCTAGTGTGCTGTGCTGTGAGTAAAAGTACAGTAAAAAAAAATAAAAGCTTTTGGCTTTAAAGATGTAGGCTCAGGTGGTTTTCACTGACTGCTTGGCCAACCCTCTGTATACTCAAAACCCCACACAGACCAAGGATTGTCCCCAAATTTGAAGTCCAGACATTTTATGAAACTCCACTTTCTGAAACAGCAGTCACCGTGCTATCCACTAATGGGTATTGGGGCCTCCTGTTGCAGACACTCCCAGCAGAAATTAAATACTTGGGAACTGCAGCTATTTAAACAGATATCCTAAAGGAGCAATTACATTCCACAGTGTAAATCCATTTATAAGTGTATTTACTATAACTTTATGGACACCTACACACAGTAAAAGAATTTTATTATAATTATTTTTTAAATTACAGTCTCAGACGCATTGATTCATATTAGCCGTGGAAGGATGTTATCAGTAAGCTGGAAAGGAGGCAGCTTTCCTATTCCAGGAAACTTACCTCTAATAGGTGAAGAGACAAATTCTACCAGACATTTTGTAATAAAAAAGTTTTAAGAGGAAGACCTGGCCAAGACCTGACCAACATAAGTAAAGTGGCTAAATGTGAGATGTGCGAAATGTACGACTTAAATATTGGAGCTGGGCTGGGCCCCAGAGCCTGATCAGTTTCTATTTGCGGAAAGGAGAGTCTCTAAAAATATCACAGAAAAAAAAAAAAGTCATTTTAAAGAAATGCAAATGAGCATGGTCAGACAAAAAGCCTGACCAGTCCAAATTATGTTCCTAAGTCTTTTGTACAAACTGAGAATACTGATGAGACTAAAAAAAATCTCTCCCGGTTCTAAATCTAACCATTTTCCAAGGCATTTTTTAAGAATCTGAAGTGAACCCCCTGGTTGTTGTCAGGACAGCAATGCCAGGCTGGGGATCCAGTGTTGCTCCCCAGGGCTTATTTGAGGATTTGCTCCTACAGCAGTGGGAGAAGAAATGGCATTTCCTTTCTGACAACTCTCTCTGTATAGACCTGTATCTCTGTATCCACCATGGGGTTGGAACCTGCATTTCCATACTGAAAATATTTGGAAATTTGCTCTCTGAACTAATATATAAACAGGGTTGCATGGGAATTCATGTCCACACACAATTCGGATTCTTGGAAAAAACATTCTCTGCCAAGGGCAAAAAGAAACCCTCTGCCCAGCCCGTGCCCCTGCCACAGCCAGTCCTCAGAGGAAGGGAACTGCAAATACATTTTAACAAAATAAATTAATTACAGTAGGAGTTTACAATTCCAGCTCCCTCATGCCTCCAGGCAGTTTCTTATCTGTACTGGAAAAACAAGGTTAAACATGACAAATATTGTGCCTCCTTGTGAGTAAATGTTGTTTTGTTTACTTTGTTGTTTTTTTTAAACAACATCATGCTACAGCTCATCATATAACCATCCCTCAAGGATGCTGGAGGAAGAGCATTTGTTCTCTCTCCAAAATTGTATGGAAAAATAAAAGGGTCTGACTAGTGTTTGTTCATAGCAACTGGCCCAATACAGCCAAATTAGGAAGGCTCGATGCCTCTCCCATGCGTGCATTTGAATAACAAGTGAGAAAAAGAAAAAAAAAAAGCAGCTCAGTTACTTTTGCCACCAGGGTATGTTGAAGAGTCTTTGCGATAACGAAGGCTGCCATCCTTATTAACTGTATTAAGACATTACATAATAGAAAATACAGTGGATTGATTTTGTGGGGTTATCCAGCCCATTCCTGTATCCCAAGATGCATCTTATTCAACAGCACTGGTTTCTGCAGATGCTCCTTGTTCCTGCTGGTGTGCCTAAGTGCCATGCAGAAAAGAAATTATTTTAATTGTCACCAGGTAGGGGCATCCAAGACCTTGCAGACACTTGGTCAAAAGCCCTGCTCAAAAACCCACTGTGCTAAACTAAGACTACTTTTGATTTCGGTGTCCTCCAGATCTGCTCCTCACTGTAAGCATTTTTTTCAGCGGTGAATCCCTCCTGGCAGCAAAGTCAGCAGAGCAGCATGTTTCGCCCACCTACAGAAGAGGTGAGACTTTCAGAGTTGCAACCTGCACATTGAAAAAGTTCAGTAGGACAGTTTCAGAAGCCTAACAAATCCAAAAATACGAGTGGTTTTGAATATAGAGGAACCAACTTGCTGTTTTCCACTCAGTGTATTTGAGCAGCATGTTAAAATTAATATTCTGTGTCTCTGAGCTGCAAGATCACTACGGACATTTGCATCAGAAAATATTCAAGGCAAAGGCCCTCCTCAGACTTATTCTTTAAGGCCTCGATCTGGAAAAAAAAAACTGAACAAGTGTACTAATTTAACCATGGTAATAGGCTAATTACATTCCACAGCGTACCAATGTGTTTGAAGTTTACCATGCATTTAATAAGCTTTTACAGCACAAAAGCTCAGTCGTAACTCTCTTTGAATCAGACACAGTCTAAGTTTAAATCTGCTACACATCAGACTCCAGCTCCTACTATTTTTTGGACCAGACCCTGCACTTGTACAGAGTCTGATGTAGACGACAGTGCAGAGCACACACTGCACTTACCAAAAAAAAAAAAAGCAGAACGACTCACGGCAAGAGCAACCGCTGCAGGTCAGCACCTTCCTCTACTTTGAATACTGTTCATATAAAACAACCTTGGGTTTGAAAACAGTAAAACAAGAATAGCAAGAGTATTTTATACTCACTGCACGAGACTTGTGACCTCTTCGAGTTGCTTTAGAGAAGCACTTAAGTTATAATAACCTCCTGTTCACTCAACTGGCTGAACCGATCCTGTTGATGATGCTCAGAACCAGTGCTCTTACCTACAGCCTTAAACAATGCAAGGAGTCACTTGCCTTCACACAAATTAATGCAGGAAGTAGAATAAAGATACAATTTTACTCTTACTTCCATTTTATTACATTATTCCCTTATTTTCTCAGTAGTTTTCAAACATTTTAATGACACTGATTAACTATCAAAATTAGGTAGAATTTATTTATTTTTAACATTGTAGTGAGTTTCAGCTTCTCTCATAGAAAAGACGTGAACATTTTCACATTCTACACTCAGCTCATGAGCACAACAAAATACCAAAGCCATTAACATCTCCACAGGACACAAGCTATAGAAGTAACAGGTGATTTTTCTTGTCCTGCTCTACCAGACTTCACTATGTGGCTTGATTTTTTTTGCAGGTTGCCTTGCCACCTAACTTCTCATACAACTGTTAGAGCCATACCCCAGGTAAGGCCATGGCACTGATGTTACTCCACTGGCACAAGCCTGGAGGTGCACACTGCATTTGGTACCACTGACTGCTCACAACTGCTGTATACAAATACCCATTTACATGAGGTTCAGTTCAAAATGCCCAAATGCTATCTTCAATTTTCCTTGTGGTCAGATGATGAGGATGCAAACCCACATTTAAGGGTTGGCTGTACAAGGTCCCAGCCAGCTACTGCCCCACCTCCAGCTCCTGTCTTTGCAGTTACTCAGATACTTACTGTTCATGGTATGGGAGCTCTCTCCATATACACATAAATATATACATTCTCATAAAATACATCTTTATGTCCACCACCACACGTTTACTTTAGTGGATCTGGAAATACATCAGTATTCCACAAAATGTAAAAGAAAGACAACAGACAGCCTGAACAACAGATGGCATTTTCAGAATACACTAGTGTAATCAATTCCTGAACTCCATCGAGTTTTTATAAAAGCATAACTAAAGCCTAGAACTTAAATATATGTATTGTGTACAATCTGTTTACATCTTTATAACCCAGTGTACATCTTTATAACCAAAATGTATACACATGTATGTGCATACAGACAGACATAGAGAGTGGACAAGCATGTTACTGCTATACATCATAATGGATTTCTGTGTTTAATCCATTTGAAACTCCAGCCCTCGAACTATGTGCTCAACAGGAAAGTTTTTATCTTACCCCCTTTCTATCAGCATCAACAAGACTGACTTAAAACTGGACTTAGAGCAGCCACTGATACCATCCAAAGGTCTAACTCTTTCACAGACCCCTTTGTGCAATAATAGGGTCTTACTTCTTCTGATCGCTATTAGAGAAAATGTCCAATTAAAAACTATGAACAAGCCCTCCATGGCCAGTTCTCCATCACTGTAAACCTATCTTTTGGTTTATATTCTGAAAGATGTTTTAAAGATTTAGCAAATCACCCGTGGCTGTGACTCCAAACAACCAATTTCTCCCTCCAGAGAGCTACTCTTTCACACAAGTTTCAATACTTTTTGAGATTATAAACTGCAAGACAGCACCACAGCAAGGAAGATGAATTACAATGAAAGAATAGTGTCATTTGACCTCTATAACACAAGGCATAAAGAAGCACGCGCTACATGTATGAAAACTTTAGGAGATCCATGGACAACAGAAAGAGCTGTAGCAAGTGGCAAGGTATATAAACTGCTACTGCTAAGAAAAGGAGACTTGGGAAAAGCTTCAAAGTCCCTGAGTGTGAAGCCTGATAATAAATGGCCAAGCAATCAGGCCTGCGTTCACTGCTGAAACGCCAAGGCATGAGCATTATTACATAAATGCATGGGAGTAGCATCAGAGCTCTGTTTGCCTTTGTTACGTTTTACTGACTGGCATCATAAGTCGCGAGTTTCTTCCTCAAAACACGTCTGCCACGTGACAGACAGAGCG
Source organism: Anser brachyrhynchus (assembly GCF_964034855.1). Classification (NCBI taxonomy): domain Eukaryota; kingdom Metazoa; phylum Chordata; class Aves; order Anseriformes; family Anatidae; genus Anser; species Anser brachyrhynchus. Next base: position 7,517,472 of record NC_137701.1, read on the forward strand.
ATCTGTTTGTGCAGACCAACAAAACCAACCACAGCATCTTTCCTCGGGAGCTGATACGACGCCGAGTACTCCACTGGCAGATTAGCTATCATTATGAGATTGCACCTATTTGAAAACTGTTTCAGATGGCAGAAGCTGCCATGGGGAAAATAAAGCCTTATTCAAGAGCCCAGATACCACCAATTTCATTTAATGAAACTCCCACATTTTCTGAAGAAATTTTATGAGTTTGGATGATGTTCTTCCACATCTGTTGAGCATCTTTCACGTCAATTCGTAATTGCTATTTATTTTCCTGGTACGGAGCAATGGATTGTAACTGAGTAAGTGTGCCCTTCGCACACTGAGCAGTTACTCAGGCCCGTTAGTGAGCACACACATGGCAAAGCTGTACCAGCAGCTAGCCAGGACCATACAGAGATGTGCATTCCTTCCTTTTGGCCGATCATCTCACTCAAGGCTCATTCACAAGTGTTTTTTTCCTATTTAATAAAAGAAATGCTTCTCACAGTAGCCTGTTTTCCTCAGACTGCCTAAATCCACTCTGATTTGTTCCTTCTTGTGCCTTCCCTCCATGCTCAGCTTTTCCCTGTATGCCTTGACTGACAGAGCCGTGGCCTTCTCCTTCTTCATAACTTCATAACTCCATCCCTCACCCACTTCTTTCCATCTCCCAAATGACTCCATCTCAAATACCTACAGTCAGTGGGCACTAGAGCAAAGTAAAACTTCGGGAAAGGATGTGCCTGTCAATAAGGCAATAGAAACACTACTGTTTCCTCCTTTTTAACAAAAAAAGGGGCCCTCCGATCCTCGCCACTGAGAACGGTGAGGACTGTTCTCCGCATTCCCCACCTCCGTGGGTAAGTTGTGCAGCTCTCACCCCTTCCCCTCACTAAGGCTTGGGCAGAAGGGTGCTGGCTCCTACTTCCCTGCGCAACCAAAGGACAGGGGCTCTCAGGGTCATTAATGGGAAATCTGTGCAGAGTTTCGCTCTCTCCCCCCACCCCTTTCTCTTTTCCTCATTTTTTATTAAACCAAAATAGAAAGCACAAAGCTTTGTGCTTCATGTTCCCTACCTGGGGAGCAGGGGCTTGTAGCTCTTTCTTCCTGTTACCTTGCAGGAGCTTTGAACCAAAACTTTTTAAAGCTTTAAATGACTTTAAATCTGTGTGAAACAGAACACAGCCAAAGGACAATCACACAAGGATCACCTGCAGAGACAAACAATCAGGAGAAAGTGCTTCTCAGTGTCCTCTTGTGGAGATCAGGGCAGAAAAAAGCAGGTCCAGGTGAATCCCCAGCCACTGCAGAGCAGGACAGTAGGCAAGAGCCCCAAGGACCTTCGTCTCTCAAAAACTCCTGAGCTTTGATTTTGCAGACAGGCTAACAATAAACCATCTCAAAACAAGAAACTATCTGGATTCAACTTTATCAGGGTGATGCAAAAGCACAGATGCTGTCAAACATTTCAGGGCAGTAGCGGGGGGGGGGGGGGGGGGGTTGGGGAATAAACAGAAAACCCAACTTCATCAGCCGACTAGGAGCAGCACTTTCCCACTTGCTACGAAACTACCAGAGCACACAGAGTCTTGTTTCTTTCTAGAGTACAGTGTCAGAGCTCTCCAAAAGAAGCAAAGGTAAACAAATATGCCAAGTTTTGCACAGAGGCAACTCCACGGTGTGTAAACAGGCTGTTTTCAGGTTCTACCCAGTTTATGATGGAGCAGGGATCTTCAGGAAGCATGGATTAGGAGCACAGATGAATACAGACAAAAAGCCTGAAAGTGAATTGGGGAGATGTGCCCAAGTCAGAGCTGCTCTGAAAAATTTCTGGTGTTTAGATTTACAAATTAGACGTTCTCTTAAGCTTAGTCTAGGATGGAAGATACCAAGAACATGTTAAAAAGGCTGTATTCCTATCAGAACTTCCAAAAATGTGCTCTACTTTGTATTAATTCAGATTTTCATCTTTGTAAGGCTGAAAGCCTCTGAAAAGATTTAACGTTTGATTTTTCCAATAGCAGTTGTCTGAAACCTACTTTGGTGCCTCAGAGCTGTTAGTTTGAGCTATCAAATCATGCCACGTTGCAACTCAGCCTTTTTACCTGCTTGATATTAGAAATCACCCAAACACAAATAAATCCTGGTGTCTGCATATAGACCCTTTATCTTATAGCCAGGGACTCCGTTATGCTGTCAATGGAGCACGCATCAGGAGGCCTCCCCTTCCAGCCCAGCGAGAACTTTGCCAGTTACACCGCTCGCTGCCCACAGCACAAGCTTTAAAGGCAAGGTTTCTAACAGCCAAGCCGTAAGCAGTGCTATCTATTCCCCCACAAACATCTATTCTCCCTCACGGCAAAGCAGGGTTGAGTTAGATTTCTTTCCAGGGTGTTTCAAAGCCTATGCAATATGCTTATTTGAAGTTTAAGATAACACCAGCCTTACTTTGATCACTAATGTTTGCACTGAAACATACAAATCTGGACTGTTTCCTGATACCAAGAAAAAAAGAAAAGAAAAAAAAATAAGTTACAAAGCAAGAACAAAACACTACTGAAACAGGACCCACGAGGAACTGCAGGATGATACACAGTCCCAAAGTTACACCAGAACATTCTCAGCCTTGCCAAATGCATCTCGACTGAAATTGTTCTGTAGAAAGAAGACAATGTATTGTGCAATTCTTTTAAGCATACCGGGTTTTGCAACTGTAACAGGGAGATATTACACACATATTGCCATCTCATGGATGCTACAAATATTTGTTTAAAATTCTGAGAATGCACTTCCTTACAGAGAAATGTGTGGAGTCCACAGCAAAGAGAACTGCTGTAAGATTTACAGCATGAAAGCAGGAACTTTACACTTGAAACGGTCCAAAAATCTGCCTCCGATTCTCTCGTAGTAGTTACTATTTTTACGACTTGGCTCAGCCTTGCTTTAATCTCTTTATTTAGGAAGAAATTGCAAGCTTGCCAACTCTAGCAAAATGTTAAGCACTTCAGTAAATTCCCCGTCGACACAGGTCATGCATTCGAGGGAAGAAGAGGGTGGGGAGCGAGCCCCACTCCATCCCCTGCGAGGGGGGTTTAGGAGTAGGGCAGGGAGCAGTGGGCAGTGCAGCTCAGCCCCGCACCACGCTGCGGACCCCTGCCCGCCCTACTCGGCCACACTAGTGCCTTGCTGGGCAACAGGGCTCGGGCAGCGTGGGGCTGAGGCCTTCAATACTTGCCCCGTCCACGTCTGGTACCAGCTGCGAGGCAGCAAAGCCCGCAGGTGCAAGGACAGCCGAGCACGCATAGAGCCAGGATGCTTGAGCATCCATGTGGACTTCATGGAATTACCGCACCAGGTTGTCAGAACTGATCAACTCCATCCAAACCCAGGGTTTGTTTTAAAAAAGCACTCAGCAGCCCACCGAGCAGCCAGCCAACCAACCAGCCAGCACAAACGCCTCTCGTTTTTGCAGCTGCCTGCGAGCAAGCGAATCCTCCTGCCCAAGTAAGTGAGCAAGTTTGGGCTGCCGCTTGCCTCGCCGCGCACAACGGGACCTCCGGCTGCCCCCAGCACCCGGGGAGCTGGCAGCCCTCTGGAGACCCTCGCCAGCTCCAGGTAGCCAAGGGATGCACCCAGCCACCCCCAGCCCCTCCTGGACTCCACGCCGGGGGCTGTAACCCCACGCCCAGGTTGGGGTGCCTATTCCCAGCGTTTCTAGGGCCGGGCTGCAAATGCTCAGCCCCGCAAAGGGGAGCCCCGGTGGCTCGCAGTGGGGAGCAGCACCCGCAGGACTCCCCCGAGGGAGCAGAGCGCTCAGCCCCGGCCCCGCCGCACGCCCATTTGCATACAGAAATATTAAATAAAATTAAAAAGAAAAGCCCGGCCAGGGTTCCAGCTCCCTGCACCAGGCGCTAACGCACACGCAGCAATTTCCATTTCGCCGGAGCCACCGCTACAAGGAGAAGGAGAGCGCAGAGAGGCGGGGGGGTACAGGCTGGGGGGGGGAGGCAGGAGAAGACATTACCAGAGTTTTGTCCCCGTTCTTGCTCAGGGGACCTCGGAAAACTCCCTTGATGTTGCGAAAGTGCCCGTTGCTGAGGTGCGCCGAGCTGATGACGATGTAGTAGCACTCCATGGGGCCGGGGCTCCCCGGGCGCTGGGGGCCCGCTCGGGAGCCCCCCGGCATGCGCGGCACAGCCCGGCACGGCTCGGCACAGCCCGGCACGGCTCGGCACGGCACAGCCCGGCACGGCTCGGCACAGCCCGGCTCGCCTCTACACCCGGCGCGGCGCCTGGCGGGGGAGGAGGAGGAGGAGGAGGAGGAGGAGGAGGAGGTGGTGGCGGAGGAAGAGGAGGAGGAGGAGGAGCGGCGGCATCGCCGTGGCTTCGGCGGAGCCGTGTGCGGTGCCGCCTCCGCCGGGCATAGCGGTATTATAGCGGGCGGTGGTGCCGCTCCGCTGCACGGAGCCAATGGCAGGGAGACAGCGGGCCGGCGGCGGCTGCCGGGGGGGGACAGCGGCCACACCACACCGCCACGGCAGGTAAAGGATGGGAGCTCCCCCCCCGCATCCCTCTTTTTTTTTTTGGGGGGGGGGGGGGGGGGGGGGGGAAGCGCCACCGTGGGTCGGGGCGGGGTGGGATGGCCAAGCATCCCTCCCACCATCCTCCCCCCCCATCCCTCCCGCTTTTCATATATATATATATATATATATATACTGAACATTGCTTTTAAAATACCTCGGGTCAGCGGCTTCAGGGCGGGGGCCCCCCAGCCCGGCTCTGTAACCGCACGCCCCCGCCGCTCCCTCGCCTCCTGCCCCGGCCCCGCTGCGCTTCCCCCGCCCGGGGAGGGATGCAGGAAAAAAGGGTCCCCGCCTGCCCCCACCCCGGAGCGAGGCAGGGAGCCGGGAGCCTTCCTCCGCTTTTGGCACGGTTTGGGAAAGGTTTTTGTGTTCAAGATGCTCGGGTCCTGCTTTTTTTTTTTTTTCCCCTCCCCAAGAGAGCCCTGATTTGCAGCCTCGTCGCATAGGACGCGAAGCATCCCCAGGCGGCTCACCTTCCAGCCTGCTCTCCCTTTGTTCTGCATAGCTAACAGGAGCATTTACGGGGCCACAGTCCGGTGCTGAAAGAGGGAACGCCTCAGAAAATAAGCGCAGAGCCGCGATGTAACCTCCAAACCCGTCCCCTAGTCAGCAGCTGCTGCTGGCAACAAAACATCACCATCCTATCGCTCTCCCCCTCAAAAATAAAGGCACCCAGGAAATTTTGGAGGGCGCAGGGGAGGGGGACAGACACTTTTCCTACCAGAATCTGTGCAGTTTGTATCCCTGATAAAGGAAGCAACAAATCATGGGAGGTGCCTTGCTCCGAGGAGACTTTTCTATCTGCTCTACTTCCCACCCTATGGCGAGCAGCACGACTTGACAGGTGTCGTTCATCCCTCTGAAGCTGCAGTACTTTGGAAGGGATCCTGGAAATGCCAAAAGCACTGAGTTTTGACAGCCCGGAGATAGGTGAGGTACCAGAATTTGCTGCTGCTTGTCACAGCCCCCAAAAATAGGGTGAAAGAGGTAAGCACACGTAATAGCCCACTGGTTTTGTGTGCATGTTTGTACATGCACAGCCAAAAATAATCAGTGGGCTCAGTACAGTATAAACATGGAGTCAATATCATAAATATTTGATAGGTTTAACAGCATCCCACATTTATGGCACAATTCCAGCCCCAGCCTGTCTCACAGGTGTAAATAACACTGAGATGGGACCCTTCCATATTACAGGTTGCTGGAAGCTATAACGTTAGTTTTTGTGGTGGGCTTTTTGATGGTGCTGGCAAGGGAAAAGCTGCCAACTGGAAGGTTTAGGCGAGAAGCTCCCCTGGGCAGCAAGTCTTTCACAAACATCCCATATTTGGGTAGGATAAAGTAATGAAAAGACAGAGAACAGTAACCAAAAAAAAAAAATATTCAGCTTCTTTTTCTGGGAATAGGGCATAACGCGCATTCATTCTTGGACTGAAACACCAATTTTTTCCACCTTTTTGAACATAATGTTCCTGCTATGCCAGCTCCTCACAGCCAATCTCCTCTGTGCATTCTCCCTTGCAAAGAATCGCAACGTTTGAACGTCTTGGAAATGCCTGCACTGACCACTTGTTACATAGTGCAGGTGTTTAATTGCTTTCTGAAACCAGGGGTTCCCACGTGCAGGGCCAGAGGGCTGCTCTCAGGGCTTGTGGGAGGCATGCAGGCACTGCTAACACGCTCTTGCTGGGAGTATAAGGCCATGGGAAATAAGAGCACCCAATAAGCAAAATATAGGTCTTTATCTAATTGGCTGCCTTTTTTTTTTTTTTTTTTTTTGCTTCCTCTCTCACAGTTTACTATCTTCAATTTTCCTTGTGGTCACACATGCTCAGGTGCTTCTTCTTCCCAAATCTTTTCCCTTTAAAAACAAATCTTAATAAATTGCTAATTTTCTAAGCCCCTAAGCTCATGGTTCTACATACCCTCAGCCCTACCTATTTCCGTCTCTGTCCTATTCCCCTGAGTAAATATGCGGGGTTTGAGCTGAGGAGACTATTCATTCAAATCTCTGCCACACAGCAAGTGTGGTGCTGCTGATTTACTCATTCCCTTATTCTACCTGATACTTCCTCTTCAGGAAAATCTCCAAGGAGTTCCTGTGTAAAACTGCAAATATCAGCTCAAGGAACTGGATATGGATTTGAGAGACCTTGTGGAGAACTTCTGAACTAGAAGCCAGTGAATGAATTACATTAATTCACATATGTTGTACTGTTTTTTTTTTGGGGGGGAGGGGGATTGGTTGGTTGGTTTTTCCTGTGACAATTATAATAATATTCTGTAGTTCAACATGTTGTAACATTCATCATTTAAGGAACAGGCCTGGCATAATTCAGAAAAAAATACTCGATGGTATCAATAATACCCTTTTGTTTAACAATCTCCAAAGCATGCCATGGCATATGTATTACCAAGTGAATATATTCTGATAAATCCTTTCACTCGCTGCTGAAACATATCCATCAAGGATAGAAAGAAGTATCTGTGCAGTAAGTCACAAGAAACCCAATTCAGCTCCCACCGCACTTCTTATTGAATTCAATATAATTCAGTTTATCCTAAGAATCTCTCCCTCTAACTAATCTGCTGAGACGCACCTCTTTATCCTTTTTGTTTTTATTTTACTTTACTTTCTCAGTCTCTTTCTATTGATCTCCTTCATATTTTTTTTCCTCCAGTTAGCCTTCCATCTTTCCCCGTTCTTTAGATGCCCTCCACCCATTCATTAAGCAGAAGGCAAAATGTGAGTATCCCGTTTGCCTTTTAAAGGCCATTACGACGTAATGCACGTTATAGTGGCGAAACACACATGATATGCTACATTACAAATGCATTCATTCATCAGCTATGGGGGTGGTGAAACTAGAATAAAGGAAACTGGGACACTCCTGTAGCCTGGTTGCTCAGCACATCCTTCACCACACGCAAAGATCATCGCAGTGGCCTCCCTGTCTTGGGGCACAAGCCACGTGGAGAGCTGCTGCCACCATTGCCAAGGAAAGGCAACAGCATCTTGGAGCCCTGTGAGCTCTTGGGCTGCATCCTTCAGCCCTCAAGAGTGGCAACAAGAGGACTGTGATCTGAAAAGCTGCAACAGAAATTTATTAAACCCTGCAGTAGATAGATTTGTGCTTTGCTTCGCCAGCACTGCGAAGCGCGTCATTTCACACTGCCATTCCTGCAAGGCATCACAGGAAGCCTCAGCCTGGTGAGGATTGCCCCCTCACATGCCCGCACAGCATCTCTGTCCAGCCCTGAATGAGCTCACATGGCTGAGAGATGCCAACACCTTTCCTCCCCTCTTCTTCCAAATCACCAATACTACCGCTGTCTGCTGTAGGATACTGTAGGGGAAAACCTTTTGGTGTTTAATAAGTCAAATACGCGACTCTCTCTGGCTTGCCTTCTTAACATCTGAGCTGTCAGGGAAACTGCAGCGTACGTAAGCTCCTAAAATTATTTCCCCATTCAATCTCTCCCCTCAAAAATAAAATTGTTTAAAGCTTATAGCTTGAGAACTGTGCTAGATCCCCTGGCACACTTCTCAAACCGCACTTTGAGGAGCATTGAAGATGTTGGCACAGTCTGACTGCAAGCATTGCTGCTTCATCCCCCTCTTTCAACTTGCAAACCGGGGGAAAGAGGCATTCCAGATACAAGGTGACATCCAGAGGTTGATGTGCTTCACTGTGTTAAACCATATAGCAGGGTCCTCCAAGCAAACCCTCCAGCATGCACACAGGTGGAGCAGCTCTACACGGAAAGCACACAGAGCCAGCCACCAACACCTGATGAGTCCTGAGACCGATCCATGACCGACTGCTATGGAAAACACTCCTCAGCTTCACCCCGTAATAATCTAGCACAACAGTGCAAGGAATAATACTCTATAGATAGCACTGGAAAACTCTATTAATAAAGACAAAAATATACCCCTCCATAAATCAAAACTCAAATGCAGTAAGACCGCAGAATGGGTGTGCTTCCTCAGCGACACCAGCCAAAGCCCCCAACATTCTAGCACACAAATTACACAGCCTGCACAATATTAAAGCCAACAGGACATTAATCCCGGAAAGCAATATCCAAGGAGATCTCAAGCAGCCCTTCACTGTCTCGTATGCTCCTGAAATGAGAGCTGGCTAATGAGCATCACATTTTAATTTTTACCAATTAATTTTTTTTTAAATTTTAACCAGTTAAAAACTTGCTTTGTTAAAAAATACATAATACTTCAAAGATACTGAAGAAGCAAAAGGCTTTTATCCAAAAGAAGTGAGGCACCAAGAGAAAACCCAGCAAATAAAAGCAAATTAATGAATAAATAGGAAAATCATACATTTAGAGAACTAGGATAGCAGGTGGGTTGTGGCCATTTATCAGAAGCAGATTATTTCCCATGCTCACATCCACACAACTTTTTCCACAATTAAAAGAGTTTAAAGAATCGATCAAAAGTCTTATGCAGTCAATAGGAAACCACCTTTGCTGAGCTTTGCTTGATTTACATTAGCGGCAGGAATTGCCACAAGAAGTCCCGAAATTCAGGCCAGGACTTGGCACTGCAACCCATCTTTTCCACTGGGTGGTGGTAATGAGATCAAAAAGTTCAGGAGAACAAACTACAAAAGCACTCGGAACAGAACCGGTATTCCTTGATTCATTCTGTCGGTCTCTACGTAGATACCTATTTGTGGGTGTGTGAACACATACACATGGCTATGTATACGTACACAGCCCTGAAAATGTGTATGTCCATTCCTGTTTATGCCGCACTAATGAGTGGATGAGTAAAATAGTTTCTAAAGTATTTCAAAGCACAAAAGAAGAATATTAAAACATCTCTGGAATGGCTGGTGCACATTCTATAATTAAACACCGTTTGCTTCTTTAGTATTCAGTTCACCAACATAATTTTCTCAATGTAAAAGCTGAGCAGAGCTGGGGTGACACTGTGACACTGATGACAGGTCAGAAAGTAGAACTATATTATTCCTGAATGAGCCAATATAAATTAGAGACCCACCGGGAAAATAACTGTGGTTAATATTTTAATAAATTTCATCGAGTTCAACGTATGACACACTGTTATGGCTTCCTTTAGCTTGTGATCTGTAGTAGTCAGAAAAAATGAAAATTAAAATTCAAAGCAATGTGTTTATTTCCTCAACGCTACACATTGCAGAGAGATCTAATTTTTAGAAGGGGAACATTTGGCATCATCTGAAAATCAAAACCCTCTACAATATTTATGGTTACAACCTCTCAGTTTAAGACACCATAAATCAAACCAGACATTAATTGGTTCACTTTCACAGGGTGCTTGTTCTAACAATACCAACACACAGCAGAATATCAAGTACATGCTAGGGAAGGATACTTCTAATTCCATACAATATGACATATTGCTGCGTACAGGTTAGATCGCACCCCTTTACACCACGGCTCATACAAAGAGCAGGTAATGTAATATTGTAATAACCATGGCATATAATCCACGAGTTTGGTTTAAACCCTCAACAGTGGTGAAGTTCGTTACGCTAATTAAGAGAGGCACATCTTTACCCTGCAGCTCCCAGGCATTAGAGCCCATGACATGTTTTGTCAGTAACATTGCGAGGCTTGCTTGGGAACCTGAAGCAAGGTTTGGAGGTGGTCAGAGCCTTATGTCTGCATTCGCTTACTGTTCTGCACCGGAGTTTCGTCTCCTGATCTTATCTGAACAGACTTTTATGGCTTATTTCCCTTTTTTACTGTACAACTTAAAAAGGCAGTAGGACTCCCAGCTGGAGTATGCATAAGCCACATTCCACACTGTATAATAATTTTAAAAGCCTACAATTTTTACTATCTATGATTTAAGCACAGGTAGATACATGCACTGCTCTAAAGTTCTTGAAGTGCTCATTACGGTCCTCCTGAGTGGTGCTCAACACTATCAGCTTCCTGTGGGAAAGGCCCTGTTTACTCATTAGAACAATTATATAATTTTTTCCTTAATAACTAATGACTTACCAATCTGTCTACTGCAGAGAAAGAATATAATTGCAAATAGGCGAAATCTTTTGATGCTAAAAATACCATCAAAAGAATTTATTCACCTTCCAAAAGATGACTAACTTATGTGCTTAATTAAAAACAGCCATATCAAAATAGCCTCAAGCATATTATAGATTACCAGCCTGAAAAATTTCATTGTAAGAAACAAAGTCAGTATTGTTCTAAAAATAGAGAGGATTTCCAAAATCCGGTATATCCTTGTTGGCATTTTGACGATTAAAAAATGTCTACATAATTCATTTAATTAAGGAAAAACTTCCTCATTAGCTCAAGCTAAATAAATCGTGCTAAATTTTATCCAAATGTACATTTTATTGGGTATCTGTAAAACCTGTGTAGTCAGAAGACAAAGCAGAACACTATTAATAGCAACACCAAGACAACTGCCATTGATAATCTGAAAACCTGTGCTCAAGCTGCAACATGAGCAGCTTTTATTTAATCCAAATTTTTAGTCCCCTTAGACTTATATTGATCTTCTGCTGCTCAATCCTGAGTTCAAAGAGTCCTCCTTCTTTCCAAGATGGAAGAGAGGATGAATGCTGCTACTTTTAATGATTACATAATTAATTTAATTAAAATAATATGCACTCTGACTTCATTTATTATTTGAGTGGAAAAAGTTTTATGTAGTTTCATAATTTCTCTTCTCTACAGCCACGTTCATGTAACCCTTCAGAGCAACAGCTCCTGGTGATAAAGTCCATAGATAGGGCCACCAAAAAAAAAATTGTCTTCAGTTCCAACAGACCATCTCCCACTTCCTTCTTTGCATAATATGTAGATACAAAGTTAGGTGCTTATTTTTCCACTTTTATTATTGCTACGTACATTCTAACGTCACAACATATTTGCATAACTGTGTATTACTACTCCTCCTCTCAAATCTGAATCTAACAGAAGAGATCTATTAATAAAATATAAACACCCAGAATTATGTATATTTGCTTTCATAGAATTTCTATACTAATGTCTCTTAAGTATATTGAATTAGCCTTGAACTGACCGTAACACTGGCATTCCCATTAGAACCAATGACACTAATGTATTTGAAATGCAAGAACCAGCAAGAGGAAAAGAGTATAAAATGCTTTAAAAGTCAAAACAAAAATAAAAATCAACTATTTCCTGGGAACTGGTGTATTGAAAACTTTTTTTTTTAAACAGGAAAATGCAAATTAAAAATAAAATGTAGAAAACGTGCAGAAAAAAAAATCATCTGCATTCAAATTCTCATGTCTCAAAAAAGCAAGCTAAACCTGCTGATCTGGAAATAGTTCCAAACCAGGCAAAGCAAACAAACAAAACCCTACTTGTTTTGAGGCAGACCTTGAGATTTGCTGCTTACCTTTATTAAGACAAATCACAGGTTCCCTTTTGCTTGAAAAGATGAGAATTTGAAATAGCAAGTGGAGAGATGACTTGACTATCACAACTGTATCTCTCCTTCTAATATGTTTTCCAGAATGCTGTCCAATGTATTTTAAAAACATCCTCATTAGATAAAGCATCTGTGTTAAGGGCCCAAGGGACTGAGCGTGGTAGACTCAGCCATTGCCAGGACTGTCCCTCACCACCTTACCTTGCCTAAACTTGCCTCTTGTAAGCATTTTCCTTGCTACATTTTGTCAACTTGAAATCCCCATCAATTATGTGACCCAACACAGAAATCAGATGACCTTCAAGCTTCCCTCTTCATCTTTACAAATATTCATGCGCTACTATAAGACAGTGAAATCCCTATATCTCTGTAGTTTCTGACGGTAAAGCCTTACTACCATTAGTTTGATTCTTGATCACAAATCAATACTTTGAGCTTTGTAGTTATTTTTGTATATCATCTGCAAACTCTCTCCATTCACTTTCCAGAGCAGAAAATTCTCTTAGGAAAATATATTTTATATTGAAATGACCAAAAGTGTAATCTACTTGCAAGCAGATTATATTTAAACATCAGCTCTTAAAGACATCCATTTAAATCCTTTGGCTGGTATTTGTCTCCATCACATCCTCGATGTTATTTTTAGAAAGCAAAACACAGATGAATTTCATAATAACACCATAAAGGTTGAAAAAATGAAGTTGCAACAAAACTGCTTCACCGAGAGACTGAGAATGATAGTAATATTCAGGTAATGCCACTGCCCAATAAGACTGAATATAAATATACAGGGCACACATCTACCTTACTCCTGATGCGTCTAGGGTGGGCATTGCCCCCATTCAACTGTAGCCATTTAAAAGTTGGGAGCCTGATTCCTGACTCTGGGGGTGGGTTCAACTGCGCCAGGGACCAACCTTCCTTTCTCTGCACTGATTTACAGAGAGGTTGGACCAGATGATCTCTGAGGTCCCTTCCACCCTGGCTTTTCTATGATTCATGAAAGCCTACGCAATACTTCCATCACCTACAAATTAAGCCTCTAGGCTAAGGCTAGGCAGGGTAAGTTGGATCTTCAGTCTGCAGTAGGAGGAAGCTTACTGATTTTGACAGTCTTTCATCTTTCAACTATCATCTGTCTTTAAAGGTAAATAGTTAATAAAAGGCAGTTTCACTTGTATTCCTGAACACACTGAGGCTTTGTATATTCTGTCTTTATTTAACAACTTGAGTCCCACCTGCCATGCTTCCAAAAGAAATCCACAAAAAAAAAAAAAAACTATCTTTGATAATTAATTATCTTTGATAGCTGATTCATCTTTCTCGCTTTATATTCACACAGGATGTCTGGTGAGTGTTGACATGGACACTTCGGCCCACCCTCGAGCTTTTTTCAGGGCTGGCAAGCCCCCATTCTCTTTCGTAGTGACATCACAGAATCCTAACGTCCACAATTTGTTAATTTTCAGTAAACTCTTTGACTGCAACTGATGCTTCCCTTTGCAAAATGTTTTCTTATCAGTTCTCATCTGCAGTTTATTCACCATTCATGTGAGGAACTAATGAGAGACCTGAAAGAAAACCAAATACTATTTGTTTTAATTTATTAGAAAGTAGCCAATTTTTGCACAATATTTCAACCTTGAATTTTGGATTTAACAGAGCATTACTGCAACTGAAGGCTAGCAGTGATTTAAGTGAATTTTGGACAAAGCATTTTCTGACCTCCTGAAAACAACAGCAGGAAACCAACTCCAGTGGTCAGAATTGGCTCATAAAGATGAAAAACTACATGTACTTCTGGCCTTTAAATTGCTCTTCAACAGAGCGATAAGAGACATCATATAGAACCTTATCAGGATTTAATTTCCTAACAGAAATGAGAAAGGAATGTGCAAAATCCCCCTTATGGAATCTAACATTAGATTGCAGTACGCGATAAAAATACAATTGGAGTATACCTGAGGAAGGTAAAATTACATCTTGTGGTCCTGAAGATGCTTTCCATACGCAAATCGACTCAAAAATAGCATATTTCTGGCTTGCTATACTTGACAGTCTTCCTCAGGATATTTTTTTTTTTAAAAGCAAAATCTGCTCATACTAATAGTGTCTTTTTAGTGCTTCTATAATGGTAACTCATGAAACGTGGTTAGTATATGAGATTTATGAATGAAACCTGTCAAAGTACACATAGTACAACAATACCATTGATAAACTTCTTCGTAATGTAATCCTTCGCTATAGTCTATCTGTATCATAAGAGGTCTATACTACAAGACACCACCACCACTACTATATGAAACATCTCTATTTTATATGTATATTTTTTGTACGTGCATCTTTTGTCTCACTCTTAATGTTTTCACTCTTGTATCTTAAATGTATTTTTTAAAATACCTTTTATTACACTTCTAAGCTCTGCCAGCTACAAGATTATTTCCATATCAACTCAGATTTCAAAAGGCAATTGTGAGCAATGTTGTCCTCTTAATTTAGAGAACACAAATTTTAACCACAAATTTTAAACTTTGCATATTACAATATATACACTGCAGGACCTAAACAAAAGAGATCTACAAATGATACAAGCATATTCAGCATCCACATATGTCCTCTGGGAATAATGGAGATCAGCAGCACTCTGAATTTAAGTACTTCCTCTGCTGTGTAATGGGCAGCATTTTAAGATGAGTGGTTCTAGGAAGTGAGGGCTCCATCCCTCAGCTTCATCATTTTCTTTGTTTTGATTATTTTGCAGTTCCACCTCCTACTGTTTTTGTGTTTTTAATGATGAGACTAAAAGCTATAATAATTGTTACAGCAGTCAGAATGGGAATACTTACTATTCTAACTGTACTGACAGGTGCGGTATTCCCATTTTACAGCACTGCTTGTACTATTTAAAGAAATAGCTTTCTCTGGTCTTACTTTTTGATTAAAAAAGGTAAATTGTTAATAGAATAAAGTTGTACGTGCATTTCTGAACACACTAAAGCTTTGTCTAACCTGTCTTAATTTTGAGGCCCACCTACCATGCTTCCAAAAAAAAAAAAACCCTACAAAAAAGCTTATACTATATATTCGTCAGATAGCTTCCTGAAAATGTCTCAGAAAAGGCTGGTTTGTTTTTTTTTTTCCCCCTCCCTACATTTACTGGATGCCGAAGCAGATAGGGTTTCCCACATTTCTTTACAGCATGTCTTCTGCGTCAGCCTGTTCTGTGAATCTGCAAAGCGTAGTATACATCCTGGTTGTGTGCCAGGTCTGCTTGGGAAGCCAGACTTCCAGCCAGCTCTTTATGCCACAGTAAAGATCATCTGACCTTATGAAAACACACAGCAGACTATACCATTATATATGTTTTGGTGTGGAAAAGCTTCAGCTCTAAAGGTTTCTGCAAACCATGACCTTTCCTTGGACATACTTCAAGCCCCATCGTCACATTATGTTCCCATAATAGAAACTCCCCAAATGAATAAGCAAATATTTAAGTTTTACAGATATATCACCCTAAGGAACTCCTTAGTTAAACATAAATGGCATGGCTGCCTAATGGGCACAAGAAAAATGTTAGGAAAGCAGAGTGTTTGGATAAAACAGCTACAATTAATTTTTCATTTATTTTTTTTTTCTTAAATATAACATGCTCCTGGAGATCATCCTCACTGAACATACTCGTGGTTCCAGGCCCACACACTATTTGATTTCCATAAGGTGTGTGGGAGGCTTTTTAAAACCCACATAATTTTATATATTTTTTTTACATGTTAAATTATTATCATCAGATGGAGGGGAAATTAAACACCCTGAATGTGTTAAAAGCCTCAGTCTTCTTGACTCCTATTACCAACTGCTAACTACTGCTAAAACTCATCCATTTTTGGAATGTGGACAACCTTGATAGCATCAGATGAAGACAAAATAAAAATAGAGCTTTGGAAAATGCTGGGGGTTGAATTCCGGTGTTGAAGAACACTGTGTGAAGCTCTCCACTGCCTCAGCAAATGTAACTTGCCACATTAATATTGCAGCTAACTCATTTCCTAACTTTCCTTTTAGAACAGCCAGAACAATGGTCATACTGAAGAAGGGGACAACCAGATCAAAACTGGGTTATATTTAGCTGTGGTTTCTTGCTTTTTTTTCCTGACAGATGGCAAGGGGGACTGTAAGCTGACAGGAAGTGTTTGGTAAAAATTATTCCTAAATAACCTTACGTCTAGCTTTCCTCTCTTTTTGGCACATTATATATGTTAAGTTTCCTCTTACCTTTTTCTGTGAGAGGACGGTACAAGCAAACTACGTCATTGCCTCACTTATTTGGCTTTAAAGATGATTAGAGGAGGTAAAGCACATCCTGTGCACTTCCTTTCTTCATATAGTCCTTATTTTGACATACAGTCCTCTATATGGTGTTATTGCTATACAGGCACGTGGTAATAAAGACACTAATAAGCAGCAAGCCTGGCTTTTGCTGCCTGGGTCCCATTTCTGTGACACATCCCACACACTAGAAAGAGGTCCTTGGCACACAGACCTACACCACAGGTGAAATTTTGGCTCGTTAAACAGGGTGGTCACATCTCAATTCTGTGCTTCTCTGTGGGATGCCCTTATATATAAAGTGGCATAAGGTGGTAGCTATGGTTTTCACAGCCCCTTTGGTAGCTTTCGATGCGAGTCCATTCAGCACAGACTTTCAGTAGGACGCCACGACTACCATCACCTGCGTGTCCCAAAGCGCGATACGAGGAAACTCTGCTCCACCAACACAGCCGGCTGAACGTGAAAACCAGGTATGTCAGAAAACAGTTACTGCCCTCAGCGCCAGCATCTGTCCGTCTGCTTGCTCGTCTGCAAGGCACTGATTAAGCCTCTGCCAGGCTGTGAGCTCACAGGAGACTCTGATGAGGTAGGCACGTAGGTGCTCTATGGCATCACGACAAGGCAGGCCATAGCCAAAGCAGTATGCCTGTGGCCACTTTTCACCACATACAGACCTAAGATGGGCCTGGGGCCAAACAGAGACTGGGAAGGCAGCACGAGGCCCACGGGCTTCTAGCCCATGGTGGGTGGCAGGACAGTGCCACAGCTCCAGCGCCTCCATCTTGCTGGTGCGGCCTACCCAGCTCCCCACAGCCCTGCCACAGCACAGCCACGGCGCCATGGTCTGGCTTCCTGGCCGTGCATGCGTACCCTGGGTTAATTCTATTTCAGATTAAAAAAAACAAAGAAAGTCCTGAAAGTCAGGTGATCTCACTGCAGCCATAAATATCTGGAAGTTGTGTGATTATTTAATGCTTTCCTCTTTTTGTAAGCCTCTTAAACAGCAGCACATTCTCCAGAGATCATTGGCTTACAGTGTACCAAAGGAAATTAAACTACAGTTAAATTATGGTAAATATATTTCATTCCCCCTAGGAATGGCTAGGTGAAAGTGCTTCATTTCAAATGGAAGCTAAATTAAAAATAATAATAATAATAATAAAAGTTATTTAACCCTAGCATATATAGTAAGGCTCTTGCACAGCTTTGCAGGAACAAGTCCTCACACAGACAATACATAAAACAGAGTATATAGAGAATATATAATTATTTTTCTTCTGAATTTTAAATCAATTTTCAAATCCTATCCTCTAGCAAACATCTTTCATTCAATAGGCATGTATTTTCTGGAGCTGTTTAAAGAATAAAAGTAAAAACTACAATGAGAATTATGATATTTATTGATATCCTGTATAATATATTACCACACAAAGCATGAAGTACAAAACTCAACAACAAAAAGGGATCTTTCTGTTGGAATTGGGTAAACATATAGCACTTGGGCTACAGTCTTTACCTTTCCTTTTCCAGCTTAATTTCAGTATAATTTGGATGTAGCTCCTGGATTTGTATGTTTTTTATTATTATTATTTCCTGTTTGTTGTTGTTTTCAATCCTTTTGAAGTCTAATAGGAACCAAATTTTTCATATTTCTTTTAAAGCTTCTGAAACATTTACGCTAGGAATAGTTTTGCATTTGCTGGGTTTGCCTTCTCTACAGTGTCATTTAACAATCCATATAGAGGTTGAGGTTGTACATCTAGAAAGGGCTCTTGCATCTTAAATTTACCCCAGCAACTGGCCCTAATGAAGTCAATGAGACCACCAATCCACACACATTTAGGTCGGTCAGTCTTGAAACCTTGAAAACGAGTTTGCTAGAGCTGAGATACATAAATGCGCATCTATCGATAATAAACAGAGTCAGAAAATGGAGAGCCGAATGGCTTTGCTGACTGATCTAAAATTAAGATTAAACCAGAACTCGCCTAAGAACAAGGATATATGCTTTATTGACAGAGCTTGGTACATCAGAAAACAACTACGTGCCTTAGAGTTTATTTTTGTTTAAATGGCAGTCAGTACCAGCCATTGACCAATAATAATATTTAAATAGAAAGTAAGAAGTGTCACTGTTTTGCAAGAAGTACGACCCAGCAAAGATTAGGAAATACACCGCAATGGGAAGGCAGTTAAGCACCCAATTCAGCTATTTAGGGATGCTGTCATACTTGCTGCCCACAACAACAAAAACAAAACCATCCACAGTATTCTCAGAAATGAGCTGTTCGGCACCAATATCATGGTAGGCTCAAACTTTGCTAAAGACTTCAGCTTAATTACTGTGATATCCCTCCTCCTCAGCATTAAGACACAAATCTTGCTAAGCACCAACCATACAGCCAAGGACTGATGGATGTATGGCTCTAGAAAGGTATCCAGCGCCCACACTTCTCCCTAACAAGCGAGATTTGAAAAGCCCCATTCCAGCAGCTGAAATGTTTGAAAGCAATGCAGATGCTATTCAGTCTCCTACTGTTCAGATATTACTGTAGGCCACAGGCAACGACATGTTATTTCTTGTAGGATCTCAGTGCAGACCACAAGTCAGTAAGAAGCTTGCTTCTCAGGTACACGCCCACACATTCATTGCATCCTCGTGCTCTTGGAATTAATCAGCACTACAGGAAATGTTTCTACAAAAAAGGTGTTTCTAATATTAACCTGGTATAGATAGATATATGCACATCTATATATGTGTGTATATATATACACACACACTAGATATAAGTATAAATATTTTTAGAACTTTTGCCTGCCAGGCAATGCATAAAATATTAATAATTTTATAATTTATAATCACACTACTAGTCTTATAAAGTACTGTATTATGATTAACATACTAAGAAGTTATAAACAAGAGAATCTGAGACATGTAGACAGCGTGGCAGCTTGCTTGTGGAAAATTGAGCATTTTATACCAATCAACAGATCCAAAATAGCACATGGGCTCCTGTAAACGTAGGCAGGCAAAGAACAGTGCACTTTTGATCAGGATATGGATAAGGTGCTGCTCAAGGAACCTCTCTCCTGCTCGTGTTGGTAATTTTCCCTGCCATGTACCCCAGATCGATTTTTACAAACAGAAGTAAAATAAAATTACATAAGCTGGAATACTGCTTAAAAAGTAGTCTTCAAACACAATTGAGAAAATGAGTCAAACAGCACTGTTGTCAGGACTATACAGCTTGGGTCTTCTTCCCAAAGACTAGGAGAAGCTATCCAGAATCACACAGTTTAAAGAAAAGCAACTACTGTTGACAAAAAATGTGGTTTTAATGGGAAAAACACGCACCAGCCCCAATGACATAAGCTACGTGACACCAACTTCAACTCCACAAGGTTCTGGAGAAATCGCTCTGGGTAGCATAGGAGTTGCCTTTACTTATTATTGAAACCAAATGAAAAGAAAGAAAAGGCAAATAGGTTACAAATGTGCCTGAAAAGGAAAATCAATGGGAGGAGTGCACTCTGTTCCTCTTCCCGTTATCTCTTCTGAGCAGTTCATCATTCACACTTTGCTCAGGACTGCCTTATGCATACCCTAAGTGGTCTCGATCTTTTACAACCTCTGAATAAGCCATTTCTGACAGCCACGTCACTGTTTTTTTCAGTTATTTTAATGAAAAACTTTAGTTATTGTAAGGCCATTTTCCTTATAAAATTAAACTGGCTGGTTAGTCAATACTCAGAAGTAACAGAAAGCCTCTGCCTTCACAGAGCACAGTAGCAGCCTGACTTTTCCTGTGGTCCACTCTTTACCTTTGTAAATGATGATAGCTTGCACTGCTCTCCCTCAGTGTACGCTTAAATGAGCAAAATCCCTCCAAGATCATCTCCTGATGTCGAAGTATAGGAAGTTCCTGATAGTAAGAAGTCAGACCTAATGGGAAATGGATAAACTGTATCCCAGAGGACACTTAAACATCACACTGCATTCTCAGTGTTATTGCAGAAATTGTTATTGCAACTATAGGATTATATATGTATTTACAAGTAAGTATGTTCCAACAGGTCACTTTCGTGAAACGTGATTCTGTAGGGATAATGTAAAAAACAAATGCTAAAAGTTGAAAACAATCTTTCCACATACCTAAGTCACACAATGCTAATGCAGGCAGAAGACATACAACTGTTCCCTTTTTTCCATTGTGTCCTGTTAATATAATTCCTTCTCAGCTTCTTCTAATATACAAACCCATTTCCCAATCACACAATATCTGTATTACATCCCTTGCTCGCCCACAGATCATGAAAGAGATTTGAACCTGTGCAGACTAATTTTGCATGATGTTGCCTATAAGCAGGAGGTATTTAGGGAGAGAACAGAAGTAGCTGAAGGGGCAAAAGTACATTTTTTTTGCCCTAATTTTGTATATGCCAAATGAAATTTCCACTGAGTATAAAAGCTGCTGAAGATGCTATCTGATAAAAAGGATCATAAATGGTGGGTGGGGTTAAATGGGTTTTGTATGTCGCACATCTGGGTGGAACACTTTTTAAAAAAGCATCTGTTAACAAATAACTGGAAAAAAAAAAAAAACAGGTGACATTTTTCCAGGCATCCATTTTCAAATCTGCCTCAATTCTTTTCCAGTAATTTCACAGGGAAAAAAAAGATCTTCTGCATCCAGAATGAATAATCAAAAGTTACAAACAGGGTATGGAACCAGACTTTTTTTTCCTATTCAAGATTTAGTGCCACAAAATAGCTGCAGAAGCTCTCAAAGCAATCAAGTCTCAGATTTCTGACTTGGAAACCTGCAACTCACATCTTCCTCCTTGTTTCAGGGTAAAAGAAACCAGTTAAAATGGGGAGATCTCTGACACATGGACTTTGGGTCTAGCACTTGAGTGAGAAAACCCGAATGGCCCTGAAACACTTTGGCATACAACAAGCTGTTGTCTAGTTCTATGTACAGGAAGCCCTGACGTATGGTTCTTGGGATCAATTGATTACTCAGGATCAGCAAGTTCTTCCCTCCTCCCCACCTCTCTCTCTCTGTCTCCTAACAAGACAAGCTCAGCCTAACCTTGCCCACTCACAGTATTTGCATCTAAGCTGTTAGTGTGCTGACAGCCAGGTGAGTTTGTGTGAAACCCACTTTTCTCCCTGCGGGATTGTATCTCAGTATAGCTACCCTTCATCTGTATCTTTGTTTTAGTCATCTGATCAGGGCTGTCTTTGGTAAAACAAGAATCCTGTCTTTGACTCAACAGAATAATAGTAATAGCATACAATAAGAGGCTTTATAACATGATCATTTTATGTAATCTTTTGTTGTGCAACATCTGAAGTCATAACAATTCCCTGCTCCCACTGGACTACGGATGTCCAAATTTCCATCCTGTACAAAGGCAGATTCTCCTGCAGGATTTCAGGTCAACAAGAAGTTACCCAAAAAGAGAGAAGATGCGCAGAGGGACTATCCTTTTAGCTGGTGGCCATCTAAGAGCTGCTGTTGTGAAAACTCCACAAGTCTTGAGGCAGAGATCTGATTTCAATTGCTATGACAGACATCCTGTGTTATACAGGACACATTTCTTTATTTTTTTCCACTCCTTACTTGTCCAGAGTAGACTACAAGTAACAACAGCTCCTGTTGTGCACCTGCAATACTTGAATTTCACATTTACCTCGTGGAGTGCTCTAATATCATGTGAGAGAACTGTCCTTCTGCAGAGCACTTCAAGATTCAATCCAAATGGAAAACTTTTTTTTAAAGCAATGATCAATAGCTTCTGCTTTTTATTTGCATCAAAAGTGCATACACTATATTTCATGTGGAACATAAGTTTTTCCTTCTGCTCAGTGAATGGATCACAACAAATCAGCTATAAACCTTTACCACCAGCAGATGTAGGCATGCTTTCTCTGCGGTTAAGCTGTATCTGCCTGCCATGAAAGGACAACCTGTTCTCCTCCTGCCTCTCACAAATCTTGAAAATAAAGCGGCATCAGCTGCTTCGGAACAAACAATAACAGCATTCATTTTTCCTCAGGCAAACATAGCTTGTATGCTGCTAATAATGTTTTCCCACTTTTTTTTTTTATCCTATTGTAATCTCTCAGCATAAGAGTCTCAGAAGAGATACCGATAAAGCAGGAGGGAGATGTATCCTTCTCCTTCCCCACTGGTGGCTGAGGAGCTAGAAAGAAGGGACTAAGTGACTGAAAGCATCACGAAATCAAGATATACTTAGGTCAAAGAAAAAAAAAAAGAACAGCAACCTGGAATCCCTTCTCAGCCCCAATTCTCTCCATCCCGAGGGTTTTTTTCTATCATATATGCCTCCCTACATCCTCAGGGAAAGCCAAAAAGCTTCAAAAAGCTGGTTCCTCCCTTTCTGTCCCCACTTATGGCTGAAAATCAGCACGATTCCCCACTGCCAGCCTGAATTCAGGACAGCAGCAGCCAGCCCTTGGTGTCCCATTCTGCAGCTGCTTGCACATCTCTCAAACAGCAGTGTAAGAATGAATCAGCTATTTTAGGGCTGTATTATACCTTGGCCATTAATAGAATAAAACTACAGGAGACAGTGCTGATAAATGCCTACCCACCATTTTCTGTTTCTCAGTTAAGCTTACAAAGGTTTTTGTTAGCTGCTGTTCTTTTAGACACTGCCATACATGGGGTTTCCTATGGTATAATTATCAAATTGCAATTAAAAAGTTGTCTTGCTCTTCAACATGAAAAGTATTTGAAGAGCATGTTATGGCTTGGGGAAGGGAGAAAATAGTAATAGCTGTGGGGCAGCAAGGCCAGGGTTCAGACAGCGTTGTTCTCATCAGTGCCAATAGTTCTTTCCTTACCAGGGATGCTGTAAAATTGTGCCACAGGTATCAAAGGAACTTGAGGAAAGTTGAGGAAAGGGGGAACAAAACATTTTCTTCTCTTAAAAAGACATAATGTCTCCCAGACTTTAGCGGATCAGTGTGGGTTTCAACACAGCTCCTGTTCAGCCACACCCCAACACTGGAAGTACTTAAATACCCATTTATTTCCCCTCCAGCCACATCCCCTGGGAGCAGGGTATTTGTTAGGCAGTGACAGCACCTCCTCCTTTTCTTCTTCCACAGCTGAGGCTGCCAGTAACCCTCAGAGCAAGGAGTGGCCAGGTAGACCTTGGCAAGGTGTAGGGAGGAGAAAGACTTGGTGACAGCACTAAGCTCCAACAGCTCAAAGCACATCGTGGGATGACTCATGCTGAGGAAGAAATGCAGTTGCTGGTGACTCACAATGAATGCTAGTTTGGAGTTTAAGCTCTGTGTTCAGTCCTTAGCCTAAGATCCTTTAAATAATCTTTTAATATGAAGTTTAATTCATATACAGGGCCAGCAGAGTTTCTTTTACTAAAATTCATTGCAAAGGGATTGTGAAAAGCCAGTGGCATTAATCACTATGAATGGAAAAAGAAAAACTGGGAAAAAAAAGAAAGCAATAACTACATCTTTCTAGAGCATATCAGAAAGTCTGCTAACCAAAATCACAATGATTCAGCCCAAAAAAAGCAAAGGCTTTTTGGAAATCTTCTCAAGCACGCACCACCCCTGCGCCAGCTGATGCGACAAACATCCTGACTTGGGTTCAGTGGCAAACCTGCCCTCCGCGCAGCACGGCCTCACCACCCCGACCCCACCTCCCGTCCTCCCCACACGACTACCAGATGGCTTCAAAAGTTTGCCAAACGTGACATTTCAGTTACAGATCACCTGCAGATAGACAGCTGTGAATAGGAAAAAAAGAAAGAAAAACAATTAAAAAACAAACGATTGACCGTGTTCTGATTTTGTGTACTTCAGGCGACCTGGTGAGAGCCAGGAGCGGAGAGCAGACGATAGAACAATTTGAGTCCTTCTTCTGGTCTGGGGGGCAATGGCCCCAAGCCCAGCTCTCCTCCCAGCATCTCCCTCACAGCCTGCACCCTTCTCCCCGAGGAGAAGCAGCCCGCAGCTCTACCCATCTCGCACAGGTCTCCGGCAGGAGCCCACGTTCCTGAATGCTGTCTGACATTTGTTTTGGTGCATTACCAGAGCCGGCAAGATTCCTGAGGCCACAGCTGACCTTAGGTATGATAGCTGTCCATCTGCTGGTCTAGAGATGCTGTTAGGCAACATCACATTAAAAGTTTCATCTTTTCTGTCCACTTGTAGTCAAATTAGCATTATCCTATTATTTCAGTATATGTGTTTTTGATATTACTAGTAAGTGATTCCTTTGCATTCTTTGTATCACAGATATTTTAATTCTTTCAGTTCTGCATTGCTCCCAGCCAGTCAGCTTAATTCCATCAATAACAACCTAATAAACGAACTTTAATCTTGCAGTGATGAATACTACTGGCAGCTTACTCTGGTGTAGACTTTAATTAAAGCAACGTAGCCACAGTACCGGTCACATCTACATGACAGCCCGCACCACTGAGGTTTTACATTTGAGATTCTGTAGCTCAAGCCTTCAGAACGAGCTGTTTAAGTGGAAAGAAATTGCATTTCTGGATTGAAGTGGCCAACTGCTCCCAAAGGGATGTGCATATCACCTTGCTCTAAATTTCAGTGAAAGGCTGCAAACATAAACAAGCCCAGGCTGCTTTTAGGATGCCCTGTGGCAGATGAAGGTGGTGTGGGCAGTTTTGCCTTCAAGGAACAGTGAAGGGCCCTGATCTGTCGTTATCCTGCCCAATGTTTCCTGCAGACAAGATGCTTCTTTCTTTTATCATCATTGGGCGACACCATAGAGCGTGTCAACATATGGCTTGCCAAAGGTTCCTGAAAGAACCTCAGCAGCCAGAATGCTGTCCATTCCCTGTCATTTTAAACACAGGCTGACTTGGACAAATTATCAGTTTTTCCTGTTTTGAAGTGAGATTTTGGAATCAGAAAACAAACTAGTTCTTTATTGTGGAATAAAAGGGAATGAATTGTCCTTGTTCCCTGGATATGTTCGTGGTTTTCACTTGTTCATTGAAAGAAATGCTGCTTTCAAACAACTCTGATTTTAAACAGCCTCAAAAATTAAATATTCCTGTTTTTTTTCCCTGCTCCTTCTCAAGAGCTCTCCCTGTAACAAGCAATGTCACTGTTTATCATTTTTCTTGGTTACTGTCAAAGACATTTTACTCCCTCATGTCCAAAGTGATGCACAATTAAATTTCCCTTTTTATATTACTTAAAAAAATAAAATTAAAAGTAATGCCACACTGAAAAAGCAGAGTGGAGTGCAGATTGCAGTGGTCTGGGCAGTCCTCAGCAGCCTAAACAAGTGACTGCTCTAAGACAACTCGAAAGCTGCCAGCACAAATGCTCCACAAGTCTGAAAGAAGACAGATGCTGCCATTTTATTAATATCTTCCATAAATGAGGCTTGTCATTAAATCCAGGATGAAAAACAAGGACTGACACAATATGAGAAATGAAAAGGCACTAAGTATTTTTGGGAAAGCAATTTATAATGGAAGGGGAGCTACTGTAAATTTGAAGTCCCAAATGAAGTTAAAACTGCAGTTAGACTTAATTCGAGATGATGTGGAGAAAAACCTTAATCTGTTGATCAAAACCTTAATCTGTTGATCATCCCCAAATTTTCTCCACTGCTGGCATATTTAACCAATGTTAAAATGATCAGACTGTAAAATATTTTATCAGTGAACATCTTTGAAACATTTCCTAGCCAGAGAAAAGCAATGATGAGCTATAACAACACTTATCACATTTCTAAACTGATAAATTGAATTAAACTGAATACAACAGGCATTTCATTTTTATAACCTAAGATACAAACAGAAACGTTAACATCCATGTACTTCCAATTTTTCAAACCAATATTCCAACAGCAACTTTGTTACTACCTGCAATGAACATGAGACAATGGCACACATCAGGTACGTAGGATATCAGTGAAAAAGAGATTAACTAAACGTTTGCTACTTTTGAATTCCCAGAATACCAGAAAATAGTAGAAGCACCCCTACAGCAATAAATAGCAAGAACCCCCTTTGCAGACATACCCTAGGAAAGGTTACTCGGAGGTTATGGAATAATCACTTCTATTAGATTTCTAAGCTAGAGGAGATAACCATCTATCTGGAATTGTCTAGGAACAGTGTAATCTCACACAACACAAGCATACAGGCTAGACAATGCCTCTCCTCCAATTTTAGGATGCTAAATTGGACCTCTTGCCCTCTTGTTATTTCCACTGACAAAGGCCTGTCTATACATATAGATTTAAAAAATGGAAAAATAAAACAAGCAATTCAATAAGTCACTCAGCTCTCTTCATGTGTATGTTTTATGGAGCTATAAAACTCGATAGAACATGTTAAGAAATATTAGAAAATTAATAACAATGATATTACTATTTTTTTCAAAATTTGTCTTTTGGCTTCAGACTTACATTTCTCTCAGTTTATACAGTCTAAGACATTTCCAAGCAGGCAGCAACCATCTTCTGTGTTAGTGAAAGTCTTTTGATCTCGTGTCTGATAATCAAATTAACTCTTTCCCACATTACCATAAATCCATTTCCCCAGAGACTCAAACATAATTACCTCATGCCGTAAATGCGAGACATTTCAGCAACAAAATTGTTAAGTCAATTCATTGTCTGGGGATGGATGTGTGTATTACTTCAAAAGTTTTAGTACTTTAGCAAATATCTATATGGGAAATAGCCATAAAAATCACAACATTTATTCCTTGTCTTTGGGTATCTGTTCATGTCCCTATACACAACAGGTAATTTTTTGGTCCAGTGAAAGCTGCTTTTGATTTTTATTATTAAAGAAAGATAACAAGCCAATTGTATATTAAGTTCATCTATGTCCTTGAAGAAATCTGTAAGAAAAGGACTTTTTGTGTACCTATTCTGAAATTTTGAAATGGTTTACGTATCAAGTGGGAACAGCCTCCCATGCAAATCCTAGCTAAACAGACAAACCTACACATGACTGGGGGTGGGGGGGGGTGGGGGGTGGAGGCAGAAGTGGCAGAAATCATACAGCATTTATCTGGGCACACACTAGTGTGCCCTTGTAGTGTTCTTCTTGTATGGAGGAAAAGTGGAGATACAAACGAAAATGTCCATTAGATGTGTTTCTGTGTGGTGAGAAACTCCCCACAGAACAGATACCTAATGTTTCCACTCTGACAACCACAAAAACCAAACGGTGCTTCAGCTTCTTCCAGTCCCTGGGAATTTGTCATCAGTGGAGTGGAGCCACCACCCCCTGGGGGAGCAGCGGCATCTGCCCTTACCTTTTCACATGAGGAAAAACAAGGTCAAGCAACTTCCACTGGAATTTCTAGATCATATGAACCACTCAATCCAGCTTTGAATGTTCTTACAGCCACAAACAAATTATAAAGAGCCACGTACTTACTTCTCAGCTCAGTTTCCTGCTCAAGATCTGCATGGCTAAGAATCACATGTTTTCAGCAGCTTTAATTCCTGGCATATTTGGAACATTTCATTGCTGGGTATCATTCTCAAGCAAGTCACTACAAAGACTTAAGTGGTTTCACTCATGGTCAGGGACAACCTCTGAGAGCATCCTGGCCTTCCTGCCCAAACACACTCAGCACCTCGGTGTGCTGCTCACGCAGCACTGGCTTTTTAACATCCCACCAAGTCATGCCCACTGAGGGCATGGTCTAGAAATTGCCTGCAGGGCCCATCCATGTATACCTCTTTAGTGACTCTGAAGGCAGCATTCCTTGCCCTTTGCAAAGCAATTCTGTAGGAGCAGCATGCACTTGATGCTTCCTTCCTGCAGCCTACAACACTAACCAGAGCAGGCATACAGCCTGTAAGACTTTCAAGGTTTTAGCCATCCCAATGTGTTGTTGATGGCCAGCACTTGGGTTTACTTCAACAATTACCAGACTCAACATCACCACATTAGCCTTAGAAGCATTACTTTTACTTACCATTCATTTCCTCCGAAAAAAAACATAGTAATGAAGTTTCAGCAGAGATGTTAAGGAAAGCACAAATATCCATTTAGTCCAAAGTAGGCCTTAGTATATATATATATTTTAGAAGAGATATACATTTGGAGAGAGAGGGAAGGAAAAGAAATTGGAAAATGGTTCTTCCCTTAGTACAGAAGCCTTTCCAATAACGTCCACTCTTTCATGTAACACTAATGCCTCTAATCTTGATGTACTCCTTTAGCCATAATGTAGATGTAATTACAGGCACAAAGGAAAGAAGCTTCAGAGAATTATTTACTTCTGGCTGCTACTTGTAGCTAAATACCATCCTACTGGGCTGATTCTCATAATAATGTAAATTAAATAGTTTCACAATGGATAATATTTAGACTTTTTTCCCACCACTATTAATATTTTTGGTTTTAGGTGGCAATGCTGAATTTGGAATAAAATACTATTTCATAGTACCTTTCTGAATCATTGCTTGACCTTCAGGTGGCTGCACAGGCAGACAGCACTCCAAAACACACCCACCTGGACATCCCGAATGTCTCGCTGCTGCACAGAACTCTCTCCTCCCAGTGCTATTTCCAAGCAGTTCTGAGTGCGCTCTCCAAATGGCAGCTAAAACACATAAGAGGAGAGACACTATAGTTTACACATTACCAGAATAAAAAGTAGACAGAACACAAAGTCCAGTGATACAGAAGGCCCCCAGTGTGACATAGCCTGGCACACAACATCTGAAAATGCAACCAAATCCAAATTTGTTACTCAGCTAGGGTCTCTGGGCATTGAATATTTATGTTTTGGGTGTTTATATTGTTGTTAGTGGTGTTTTTTCTTTCCTTTTTTTTTTTTTTTTTCCCAGACACCATTAGCAAATATGAGTGCTTAGCAAGGAACCCATAGATGAACACTGAAGATTAGTGTTTGATCTCCTGCAACTCCCCCTTCTGAACTGATCATATATCCAAATGTTGTCTAAAAGCTGAACTCGTGTGCTATATCTTAAGGACAAGACAAATGCTTTTGTTTCTTTTTGTTTCAGCATGCTAACTGAGACAGACATTGTCAGAGAGTGATTTTTTTTTTCCCCCAAAACAGAGTATACAGGCTTTAGATCTTGTGGATCTGTAATGGTAGTACAGAGAAATGATTCAGTAAAATAGTCATGTTCTCTGTCTTGCACTTCAGCAAATAGGTTGAATGCTCAGGATAGATTGCTAAGAGTTAAAGTCGCTGTGGCTAGAGCAGCTTTATAACCAGTAAGACTGCTAGCTGCTGCTGTTGATTTGCCAGGCATTTTTAATACAGTACTTAGCATTTCCACAGTCGCAAAGGGGAAAATAACACCAATTCAGCTGCACTTGTAATAATAGGTATTGTCCTTCTCACTTTCCCTGTGAATGTTTTCTGGGTATCCTTCTCTTTTCTTCTTGTACTGTAAGAAATGATATTTGAGTTCTTTTCTCATAGCTTATTCAGTGTTTTGAATCCAGATATAAATGGAAAATATCATTATGCACCATTGTTATGGTGATAATGGGAGTAGCTAGGTAGCTTACCTGTGATGTTTTTATGTTAACGCACTGGTCAGAGCATAGCGCATATTCAGAGATGGAAGTAATTCCTTATTGTGAAATATTCCCTTCAGAAACTTTATGAAATTTCACTCTCTTGAAGAAAACCCATCCAAATTGTTTTTATATTAAAAATACCCAGAATAGCAATTAGCCATTTACAAAGATGTTTATTTCCTTTTCCCCAAAACATTAAATTACCTGTATTTGTTCCCATTCCCCACCCCTGCACAGTTAAACGTCATTGTATTTCCATATATAAAAGCTCTAGTTTGTAGCTGTCCAGCACCTTATCAAATTAAATGCCAGAAAAAGTTTTGTATGTTTTTGTCCAATGTTGTACTCTGTTGTGAAGCTAAGTATTTTGGATTTCAAAATACCACATAGGCAGATTATGCATTTATGATCCAGCTCCTCCCAAAGTGGGTTATACCATTCTCACCTCACCTTACTTAAATATCACATGAGCCAGCTCTGCACACTTTGCAACTCCTCTAGCTCTTTCTGCAGCTATTGGCAGGGCAAAGTATTATGCCCGAATCCAGCATTCTACTCCCACAGTGGGCAGCAATTGTTCTTTGGACAGTACATCTGTAAGACAGCAATCTCAAGAACTACTCCCTCTCTGCTAACAAGCAGGGTATGTTTTTAATAGGGAACAGACTACAGAAGAATTGCAGTATTTATTTTTTGCAAGTCGCATATCCCCATTCTTTTCCCTACACACCCACAGTGGCAAGTCTTCATGTCAGCACTTGTGCTTAGCTCCTACGGTTCTGAGGCAGCAATCCAAACTGGTGTACTTCATGGGTGTCTCCAGGACCTTTAACAATCAGTAAGTTGAAAGGAAAATGTGAGAAGAAAAATACCCTTGGAGGCATCTATCTGAGTTTCATGGAGCAGATGAAGTTAACAGTGACAGCAATTCTCACATTACCCATGAGGACAGAATGGACAATTTTTCAGCTTGCTATTATAATTTCAGTGTTTGCTTTGCTGCGTCAAATACAGCCAACAGTTTCAGATATCAACAGAAGAGGGTGTCTATCCTCTGCGCTCAGCAAAATCAGCAAAACAGTGAGTGATCCTCTGAATTGCCTTTTGTCTTCGTGATATGGTTTTGGTAAAAAGAAAGTCTGAACAAGGAAGGTGTAGGCACACTAGGTAGGAAGATGTTGCCAAGTTTTGCATTGCATCGCATTGTTTTACATATGCAAGACTTAAGTAGGCCAAATCAGTATTAGAATACCTAATTTGTAGCTATGATTTTGCTAATAACCTCCAAAGATTACTCTAATCACTTTGACATACTCTATATTAGACTTCGTACTTCTTCCATTTATATATTTACCTGTTTCTGCACTTCGGCAGACCTTCTTATTAAGGAGAACGCTTCAGTTTGACTTTACATTCCTACTTAAAACAAAACCTTTAACATTTAGATTATCTACACTGTAAAATAAAAATTCAAATTACTGTCACAAAATCTAATGGGATCACATCATTTAAATTCACTGAAAAACTAAGGTCATACGGCTCAGCCCGTAAAGGTTTAAAGTGGGAACATTAAAAGAAATAAGGTGGAATGAAAATGGGCAGTAAAACATTCTGAGGAGAAACATGGATTGTTTTCTTATTTCTTACTTTGAAAATATGTGGCAGTAGGGGACACATGAAAGGTGCTCAGCATAGGAATAACTCCAGCAACTCTTTCATTGGCTTCAGCAGAAGGAAATAATGGTAACATCGAATGGGAAAAAATAAAAAAAGGAAAGAAAACACTCAGTACATGAGAGCTGTCCTTATGTCCCAGCTTCCCTTGAGGTTAAGAAGATTAAGGAAAAAAAAGTCATAGATAAGGAACACAGAGGAGAGGGGAAGAAAAAAAAAATCATCCCTGTAAGAAAATAGCCAGTAAGTAGTTCAGTCAGGGACAATGCTTCCTTACCATTTTTTTTTTCTTGTGGAAGTGCTGCTTTTGCACTCCAAGACGGGCAATACCCATCAGTATCAACGATGGGTGACATATTCAGGCTGTTGCCACCTGCTCTGGCCAGAAAGTGGCCTATGCGTTAAGACCATCCTAAGCACTGCGCATCTTGAACATCACTCCTGCTGCAACCTGGAAGACCACCAGCAACCTTTCTCTTTTCTCAAATGATGAGTGAAAGGATGAGCAAATGGCCTCAAGTTGCACCTATGGAAGTTTAGATTGGACATCAGGGGAAATTTCTTCACAGGGAGGGTGGTCAAGCATTGGAATGGGCTGCCCAGGCAGTGGTGGAGTTTCCATCCATGAAAATATTTAAAAGATTTGTGGACATGGCATTAAGGGGCATGGTTTAGCGATGGGACTCAGCAGGTCATGCTGATGGTTGGGCTTCATGACTCGAAGGTCTTCTCCTAGATGACTCTGTGATTCTCTGACTGCCACTTCACTGCTGCCTGTTACTTGGCATTCCCGATCACCCCTCCCCAGGGCCAGGAAATGCAGTAATTAACTTGACATTCTTGTTTTAATAACCATGAGGAGGCCCAGGGTCTCCCCCAAGGTATTACTCCATCGCAGAGCTGTCAGTTCTCTGCCAGACCTTGCTCGCAGCACAGAGCAGTGTCATGTTGCTTATAGATGATGAAAGATCGCCCGATTCTTCCCTCATACATTCCCATACACCTGAAGAGCGCAATATATGGGTGACAAGTGACAAAGAATCAAAACGTTTTAAATCAATACTTCATCCTGCAGGAAACAAAGAGCTCTGCATGCCTGTCTTGGAGACTAGAAGAATATGTTTCAGAGTACAGAAATAAATTAAAATTACTAGTATTCTGGCAGAACAAAAAGAAGAAATCAGGTTCAAGAGAAAGAATAGTTTCAGTTTTTCCTTTTCTTAGAAGCAATAACCACATGATCATATCCCTTTCCCAAATAGTGTTTTGGTTTTTTTTAAAACCAAGACACCTAAGTGCTCATTCCATTTTAAACATATTTTTTTAATGAGTTATTCCACTGAACAATTTGATAGCATCTCCTTCTTCCCATCCTTTCAAAGGGAGAACTATCAAGCTATTTTGCAAAGCAACCCCAGTCAATATACTTTCAAGGGTTTTTTAATGTGTCATGTCAGAAGATAAATATCTCTATCTCAAGTCTGATAAGAAGCCAAATTCTTTAAGGAGACTGCTTGATATTTGCAAACTTGGAAAAATAAATGACAACACAAATTGTATCTAAATAGAAGAACATGGCTCTGCAGGTAGAACAGATTGTTTTCACGATATTACACTCAAAAATACCAAACACTTATTGCCTGGGAAAAAAAATGTAGTTTTCTCAGTTCCTAATTATTTTGGGTCATTTGCAGATGAAAAGGATTTGGGCTATTGTGGTGGACTGAAAACAAATACAACAAATGATGTTTTTCAGATGACAATAACCCTTTCCCCATTCCCAAAATAACCTAGACGCAAGCAAGATCCCTAGTTTAAAAAAAATAAAAAAATTGCTGGGGTATCCCTGTGCAATGTAGCAACAAAATAGATGGAGTATTGTATTTTTCACATAGTCTTCATTGTCCTGTACAAAAATGAATTCTTTAGATACTCTGATTAATGCATCAACATAGCTGAGAAACTGACCAAAATAATTTAAAAGGGGGCAGGAGGGAAAGGGAGGAGAGTATTCATTCAAGCTTAAAAATAAACTTCTCCTGATCCATGTTTACTTCCCACATTAATGTTTTTGGTCACATTATAATCATCCCTCAAAAAGCACATATTAATTTTGAATGCAAGAAAGATACTTAATTTCTAATATTGTGTTAAATGATAACATGGGAACAATCTAAACTGCAAAGATAAACCCAGAAAGCAACTTTAATACATTCCCTCTTTTATCCCTGTCAGGATTTCACATTATGCTTTCGGCTTCAAGAGGGGTTAAGGATTCATATTGGTTTCTCTATAATAGCTGCACTAAACTGTACACCTAAGGCTGGACCAGTGTTTCTTCAGCCCTCAGTAATGACTCACACCTGTTTACCATCATCATCCACAGAAAAATATTAAAATACAGAACACCACATACTTAAAAACTATGTGAACTCTTTATTCTGGCTTTTAATGTGGCCTAGCATGATTGTTTGGTTTCATTACCATGGCTTTCAATAACCACAGAATCCCCAATGATAGTAGAATTTCTTGAAAACACACTTCATAATTTATAATTCTTTACTTTGAATTTTTTTTTCCCCCCATAAAGGTCATTCCCAGGACTGTTCTTTTTCTGTAGTATTGATCACCTAATTTGCTTTTAAACTATTAATTCACATGTCATGCAACCTACAGGTAAATCATAGATCCATAATCATCAGAGCAACCTGCCTTTATTCAGATTACATCAAGACTAGTCTGAAAAGATGTACACTTCTTCATTAAAAAGTTTGTGTGATTGTTTAACAAATTAGTTGCACTAATTAAAATCAATATTTTACTGATCCTTCCCTGTAGACCCCCTATTCCTTAAGCACTCACATCTCATTGTTGTGCTGCTTTACCGTTATGCTTATAGGCTGCATGGGATGGGTCTGCAGTGGTCCCTCAGATAAGTTCCTAGCATGTTTCCACTAACAAAAGTGATGCCCATCTTTGTAAGACATCCTACAAAAATCTAAATACCTGCACTTGATCTCTAAATATCTGTTATGAAGTGGTGCAGAGTGCCCTGCACTCAAAGCCAATAAAATCTACGCGTGGTCTTACCAGCCTGGGACCAGGAAAAATAAAACCGCATCATGCAGCATCTCATGGAAACTAATTAGATCCAGTGAAACTGACTTAGTTGGTGCACTGACACTGAAACCACACATACAGCATCCAGATTTGAACTGTTGGAAGACAGCTGCAGGAAGGAGCATGGGTACAGGCAGCATCTCCTATCAGCAACGTGGAAATAGCTTATCAGCTAGGCAGTCATACCATGCATAGCCTAAACAGAACAGGTCTGGGGCAAGGGGATGTTACGTTAAAAAGAAAGAAGTTCATTAGCTAAGATAACTAGTTTACAAAGACAATCAGACTTGGGAATTCAAAGGCTTGCCTGTGGTAAACCTGAAGGTCCTACCTGCAGGTCCCATCCCTCTGCTTCTGAAAATCATTTATGGGAAGAAGTTTCAGATATAGGTGAATGAATAGCTACATCAAGAAAGAAATGAGGGCTAAATAGGAGCTAGTAGTAGAAAAGAACTGAATTGAAATGCTAGTCGCATAAGTCATGCCACATAGGGATAACAGATAAATGCCCGGAGTCACCATCAGCTGGGGGCTGCAAAGAAATGCAGGAAAAACAATGGGGGGGGATGAGTATTTCTATAAGACTGACATAAATGAAAGGAGAAACTTTTTATGCTTATTAGGCATAGGATAAATCATGCAGTGAAAATAAGGCAAGTAATTTCCTTCATATGCTTCATATTTCAATAGGATCAAGATGATGATCTCGGGAGAAAAAGTGGGTGAAATAATGTAAACAAGGGGAAAAAATGAAAAAGATATTATTACAGCTGAAGGGATGAACAAAACTCAGAGCGTGATAAATCCACAAATCTAAGCACAAAATTACAGGTAGAAATTATCAGGTAGGAAGATGGTTATTTTTTGTTGTTGTTTTTAAACAAATTATAAAAATTATGAATAGTTTCACATGGCTAGAAACTAACAGTGTAAGTACTAGTGTTTAGGTGGGAAGAGGGACAGGAAAGCAACCTAGACCATGTGTACGGCTGTTGAATTGATTGCATTAGGATGTCAGAGCAGTTTTCATTTCTCAAAGAAAAGGGTGTAGGTATCCACCCTATGAAGCAGAACTTAACTTTGATAAATGATGCACTAAGTATTGTATTACAACTATTACAACTATTGTATATTACAACTGCTAGTATGACAAAATCTCAACTGACAAGCGAAGTTATCTTGCATAAGCTAATCAAAATAAACCGTAAAAGTTAACCTGGCAAAAGTGGATGTTGGTGTGTAGAAGTGCTGTGCTGGCAAACATAACAGCTGTGTCCAAATACCACCCATCAGTTTGATGAAGCAAGTCAGCTCCAAGTTACCAAGTTAGGCTGTTCTGTCAACTCCAAGAAAACCTGAGGTAATGGGCTTCTTTGTTTGGAAATTTCTTTTCTATTTTTATTTTTGTTAAGCACCAGCCAAAACAAGGTGTTTCTGGTATTAGAACATGGCACCTGTTTTTATGTTACTCAACTTTCATTTTAAAAGGTTGCTTCTACAAAAAAAAAAAAGGCAGAAAGAAAATAGGAAGAGTTGAAGTCATCAAACAAACTATTTGAAAATAACACTGAGGTTTTCTCAAATTGTTCATTTTCTCAGAGCTTGCTTTCCTGTGGCTGCTGCCCTCTACCAGCCCAAATACAATGCACATAATAACAGCAGGAATGTATATTCACATGAAAATTTACAGAAATTAACTATTTTTGACTCAGATATGGATGATCTTGTGGTAGACAAATTGATTCTTCCAGTCACATCAAGAGGATATTTTTAGTAACTCTTATACATTTAATAGCAAGTCATTCATATAAGCTTCTGTAAAAGACTCTTGAAGGATACTGGAGGTTTGAAAGCTCTGTGTGGATGGTTAACAAAAGCAGCCATGGGCTTTTGTCTTGAACATAAGTTGTCACCTAAAGTTCACGAAAAATGTGACAGATCTGCACATTGATATTCAACTGCCCTACTTCAGAGATAATTTTCATTCCACTAAATAAAAAGTGTGTACACATGTTTTTTCTACTCCTGTATGAGATGTTGCCTACTGTGTATTTCAATTATGAAATATTAAATATGTTAAGCTAAAAAAAAAAATTACCCTGGCTTACCCAAAATAACAGATTAGTCTGCCTGGATTGCACATCTCAAGCAAGCTTCCTCTCCCTCCCTCCCCAAATAAGCAGTGGTGACAGTTTTGCTACAGTGGCATTCATCACTTGCTTTAGGCACTCAATTTTTTGATCAGTGCAGCTGATATGGTAGATTTAACCTGAGACATGAGAAGTTATAACAAACAGGGTGTGATGGAGCTGACAAAATGTGCATCTGGAAAAAAAAAGATATCAAATACAAGCCTTCGAAATGACTGTGCTTTTCAAAACCACACATTGATGGATTTTAGCTTTACTGGCTAAATTAATTTACTGGTATTGAATTAGAATTTCAATATTTATAATTAGATTTAGCTATGACTGTTACTGTTTGAATCCAGCCATTCCTACCAGTGTTTCTTCTGTACAGTACTCAGCTAAAAGTCAAAAGTGCAGCAACTGAATAGCCAGGATTATTTGGAGAATCCCATAAAAGATCAGACCTTAACTCAGCTTCCTCCCACATCAGCAAAAGGTCCTTCTAAACTTGACTAGGAAATGAAGGGGTTCTCATTTCATTTTTAGCAGTTATGTCAACATTGCTGATAAGGTAAAATACCCCCATTGCATCCAATCACCACAGGCAGGGGAATTGCGAGGGAAAAAAAATAAACAAAAATTAAAAATCAGTTCTGTGTACCTACAAGTGATTGCTGATTCGGCAACGCAAGAAGCTTCGTACTGACATTGGCACATTGCTAGCATTTGGGCTTTACTCAAGCACTGTGTTGACAGTCTCTTGATTTTGCTGATCTTAAAACTTAGATTTCACCAAACTTTCATTAAGCTTAGAATTTGTGTGGAGAACAGCAATCTCAGTGTAGAAATAACTCACTGTAATTACTGTTAATAGTCTTAAAATGAGAATCACCTGGGGAGCCCTTCTGAGGGAGATTATCGTTGCTACACCTTTGGTATTTTTGGTGGAAAAGCTGTTTCTAAAAGCATCATCGTTATAAACCCATCAGTGTGGGACAATGTATGCAGCGTGGACTGATCAGGACCAGCTGATGCTTTTCCACTTGATTTACATTTTCTTAGCTCAAGGTAATTCTTTGTTATGGTGTTGATGACTCGAAGATCAGACATATTATGAAAACTGTGTATTCCTGAGGTCAAGGGCATAAGCTCTAAGCAGCAAAAATAAGTAAATAAATCAATGAAAATAATATTCACAGAGTTGCACAGTTACAATCACAGATTCTTCTACCATTAATGCTTTATTATTATTCCAGTTGGCCATGTTATTGAATAAATAAAGCTGTGCATAAAGATCATTTCTGAAGGATGCTACCAATGAACAGTATCAGCCCAGGAACAGTGTCTTAATAAACTGAAAACACAATTTATTTTTATGTTAAAGTTTAACCAGATTAGTCTATTTCCAATGCTACATGCTAACAACTTGGGCCCGAAGACCCTCCTGCAATATTGTTGTAATTTTCATAATACTACTTGATTTATTTGATATTAAAAGCAGCTGAAAGATGCATTAGAGATGTAACTGTCTCTAGTAGAAATTTTAAAAGAACAATCTTTAAGTTGCACTGCAACATTTCTATCTGATCTTTTACAGCTGAAGTGTTAGAGCTAAAATACAAATGGCATTGTGGGGCTGAGCAATAAATACATCTTCTATTTGCAGCACACAGCAGAATGGGACTCCAACGTGACCTGCACAGTAGGCTGTGCAATACAGATTTTTAGCAGCTTGAAAAACAACACTACATATATACAGCTGATATTCGAAGTAATTAGAAAGCAGATTAGTAAATCTGTTTCTTTGGTTATCTATCTGTTATGGTAAAAGAAGAAATAGATAGGGGATTTATCTGTGCCTGCTCTATCTCAATAAATGCCTGGCTTTATTTGGCATCACATCATTACTGCTAGGTTGGGTTTGGTCTTATGACCATTTAAGATAGGAGAGAGAGAACTGCCTTCATGCAGCCACATTGGGGTCCCCAAAGTCACAGCTCCAGGCTGACAAATTAAGTCAGCGTGGAGAGGTACCTGGCATGAGCAAGCAGTGAAAGGAGAGAAACTGCTGAAGCGTAAGCTTCTGCAAAAGGAGACACCAGGAATCACTTCTCAAATGCTGGCACCGGGCAGTCTCAGAGCCACCATCCAGACTCTGGATCTCACTTAAGACAGATAAATCTCAATTCCAAAAGGGATCAAACAATATTGGAATTGATTCCCAAGCAGCATGCCGGCTGTGCAAACCCTCTGACCTGTACCCCCCGGTACAATAGCAAGGTTTCAGGCCAAGAGAAGCACCTGAACACTACAACAAGCTCCACATTAGAAGGAAAAATGTGTCATCTTCCAGCTCCTGGAAGTGAATTCTGCTGGCTAACACACCTGAGCACCCACGACTGGCACGGATGTCCACATGCTAAACTACAGTCAAGGAGGAGAGACACATTCCTTCAGCTGGCAGTGCCAAGGACTTTACCAATGTGCCAGCTGTTTTCTCTAGCCTAATATTTGTGCCACCCAGCCTCTCAGAGAGGCCAGGCAGTTGATCCCAGCGAGCCAGCTTGGCCAGGCAGCCAGGGACATCGCTGTCTGTCATCGGGAGGCCAGACACACCACAGCCCTGTCAACACTTCACAGAATCATCCAGGTTGGAAGAGACCTCCATCCACAGGCTCCTGCTATTTTGAGCAAAAGCAGTCTCTGACAAGAGAGGATTTGTTGCCCAAAACTTAGAAAAAAATGGGACAGTGCAAGAGGAACAGTGCCTGTATCTCTGGTAGGCACACATTTGTGGCTTTCCTCCTGCTTCCATACAGATTAATCCACCCCCTGCAGGTTATCACAGCCATTGTTACCACTATCGTTGCAAATGATTTGTAGGACAGTATCCTCATTCATCACACAATTGCCAATACTAGAGACACTGAAGATTTTTAAAAATGATAAGAAATACTACATTCTTCTTACTTTTCAACAACTCGTCTTCTTCTCTGGCCTTAAACAACTACGGAGGTCTCCAGCATAACTCCCACACTGCACATGGAAATATTGCTCTCATGTTTAGCTTCAGCAGAGAGAAGATTTAGGTTTTGTTTTGGCTGGAGATACTAATCTACCTCAGTGCTGACAAATAGCCCTCTCAAGTCTGCGCCCCAGGATAATGCCACAATTCTTCCCTGTAAAAAGTTCTGGTTGCAAACGAGAGGGGGAATACAGATTAATTATCCAATTAATAAGCCCAAGTAATTCTGCCAGATGAGATTTCTGTGCATGTTGTGGTGTGTAAGTGAGGAGCACTTTCCTGCATTGCTCTACTTCCATGCCTGCATGCCACAGCGAGTCAGTTGGGATGGGAGCACAGGCGAGAGAGCCACCTTTCCTCATGTCGTAACAATTCATCACAGGTCATCGATAAAATAAGGTGACCCAGGAGAATGAAGCCAGGGAGAGCATTCAGACATCCTTTACATTGACAGATGAAGGTACAATGTTATTAAAGTAGCCTAACAAATATTTAATGCAGTGCCAAGCCATTGGATGTTCTCTGTCAAGGCTGCTCCCACCCACCCTCCAGAGGGGACTTCCACCAGAAGCACTGTACTACAGATGTTACAGTTAGCTGTAGTCAGACCCAATTCAAATGGGCATTAAAACAAAACCTTAAATTTAAAAAAAAAATAAAAAGAAAACTCCAAACACTTTGCTACCACAGCAGCAAACATTTCTTTCCTTTCCCTTTCTCCAACTCAAAGGTCAGTTCACCAGTTTGACAACTTTAATTCAGCACGCTTTTCCTCTGTAAAAGTTAGCTCATTTTTCCCTACTGATGCTACTTGCTTTTACTATACAATCTTATGGCTGTATTTCAACTCAGAGGTAAAGCTGTTAGTTCCCTAAAGCCAACCATATGGCCGTGGTAGTGTAAACACTCCCTGTTGCATCTGTCTGCACGTAGGTTGCTACCCCAGATGAAAAAGAATATGTTCAGCTTTCTAGTTCATGATATTCGTTTCCTATGTGTGCCAGTGAATGCCAAAATTTGTATTTCCACATGCGGGATGTTGTTACAATGTCGGTACACACAGAAGGATGTTTCATTACCCATCAGTTCTGATTTTCAATCTTAGACCTCAATGCACTGACAAGCGAGATCTGTGACTTTTTTTTTTTTCCCTATTCTATCCTTCAAAAAAAGCCATAGCACAGGCAGGGAAGTGACCCATTCCAAAGTGGACAGGCTGAGCTAGCGACATGGCTCAGGTCTCCATAACACTGATGCTCTGTGCAGTTCAGCAGAGAAAAGGGAGCAGTGGGTTTTTCAGGTGCCCCTGCCATCGCACCACACCTATTCAGCAGGGGTTCAAGACACACTTAGTAGAAGTGGCTCCGATCTCACGATCACATCCATCAGCACAGACCTTTTCACCTTAGCAGAACTGACACTATCAAAACCATGGATGTTAAAAGCAAGTGGATTTGTCTGACTGTAAGTACATAATTCACAACAACAGCACCATTTAAAGAACATCTTTTTCTGCTTTCTCTTTCAGAAGAAGTGTATTATATCTTTTATAATGTAGCTTATAAAACACCTCTTTAAAATCCATAAGATGCTATGGAAGCTGACACATTCATGATGAATAGTTTATTGTGCAGATTAATTTCTATTTGATTCTCTGAGTGGAGCACACGGCAACAGGCTTTATAAAAAAGTGAGTTAAAAGCAGATATTTTTAAAGTGAGGACTGTCATCTTGTGCAGCTCTAAAGGAATTGTAAGTCTACTTTCTAAATAGGGAAAGTTGGGATTTAAGAAAACTGTCACATGTAGCATATCAAGAACATTTATGAAGGATAAGCACTGCATGTAGTTAAACAAGTGGATGACATCACTCCTTTCCAAACCAAAATAA
This sequence comes from Anser brachyrhynchus, assembly GCF_964034855.1. Lineage (NCBI taxonomy): Eukaryota > Metazoa > Chordata > Aves > Anseriformes > Anatidae > Anser > Anser brachyrhynchus. The sequence goes on from NC_137701.1 coordinate 7,559,244, forward strand.
CAGAAACAATTATGCCAAGTTTTGGACTTCTATTCATGCTTTTGATTTTTTTTTTTTTTAAATCAAAGCTGGTTTCAAGTCATATTTAGGAAAGCATTTTAAAACATAACAAAAATGAACATCTCATGCATTATAAGCTATTAAAAAAAAAGACCATTTGTTCTCCTTGAAAGCCCCATTTTAAAGGCACAGACCCTCCATTCTATTAACTCACTGCAAATTTTTACCACTGAGTATCATAAACCCTGTAGAACACATAGCCTAAGGAGAAAAGTAGGGAATAATAATAGAGACGTTTTTACAGGATTGAATACAGTTTAACTTAGTTGATTGCCAAGTCCTGAGAAGACAGACTTCAAGATGACATCAGAAAAAAGAAACATCATTGTGTTGATGTCCAAAATAACTGTTTTTAAAGACTTCTTTTTTCTGATGACCACATCCTCATTACTTTATTTAATCTTGCTGTTAATAACATTATCAATCTTTATCAAGGGTTATTAGTATTGTGTTACTAAAATGTTATCAATCTTTATTATTCATTTTAAAGAGATAATGAAATCTTACAAATAAGCCTCTGAAAAGCTGCATGGATGAAGAGAAACTCCCTGAAAGTCCCTCTCTGAAAAGGTCACCCTTACTGGCAACTCTTCTATGTACTTAGAACTGACTGTGGAATTCAGCAAGTTTCATTTTTCACTGAAATTATTCAACACCTGTAGGAAGCCACCGGGAAAGCTTTCCTCACAGCACAAGTGGCACATGGGTGAATATTTGAAAAAGTAAATATTCCAACATCCAGTGCAAAGAAGTGCCAAAAAGAACATCTGGCTGAACTCTAACATGAAAAGCAGGCTCAGATAGAAGACAAATAGACTTCAAGAAGAATGCAAAAGAGTAAAACTTTAAGAAATTGAGTTTTGCAGGTCTTTTGAATGATCAGGATTCTCTGCCTGAACTACTTAGCGACTGACTCCCCCGAGCCTGCTTGGAAGAAGATGCATGCTCTGAAAGTCACTGCAATTTCTTTTGGGTGGTGATGCTATGCAGAGATACACTGAGCAAGTCCCATCAGTTCAACACAAAGGAAGAAAGACTGAACAGGTTGCTTACATCATTTACAGCGTTTTTTGTGTACTCTAAGACACGCGAGCAGAGGATGAGCGCCTGAAAGAAGGAATATTCCTTTCCTGCCTAATGGGCAATTTGACTCAAAATGGACTTTTGCTGAAAAAGTAAGAGGTATGGTTTATGTGGCTAAAATAGAAATACCCCTTAGATATTTGCCATAATAAAGCCAAATTAGATTGGTCCCTTCCAGTTTCTTCAGGTTATCATTTCCCTCATGAAGAACATTTTGCCAAGAAAAATCTAATATTTGTTATTAATACTGCAATTTCCTTTGCATTAGATTTCGAACTAAAGCAAGAACACAAAGGAAAAAAAAAGTGACACTGCTAGATACGAAAATAAAAATCAAACTCTGTCCCTACTTCTGTTGCATTATCTCAACAAGGGAAAAGGATAGTACACCTAGAAATGTTAAACCTTCAAACTTCACCAAGAAAGCACAAGAGATTTCTACAGCACTTGCTTCCTCTCTAACCACCTGTGAGAAAATGCACAGACAAAAGATCAACCAGTGTTTTTATGCAAACTGCTCCAGAGTAGACAGATTAAGATCAGACTAGTGCTTAGCTTTGTAGGAAGTAATAGCATATTAATCTTTTAAAATGACGTTAGCCTGTAACAACAACAACAAAAAAGACTATAAATACACTGGTCACACACTTAAGGAGTTATTCAGCAACAGTATACCACATTAACGTCTAATACACTATAACAAAATGAATTTCAATATATAGCTGTGTAACAAACAAAAATTGGATTTTCTATCCTAAATTAGTTATTCTAGCTAAAGATCGTTACAGGTTTTTTTAAGTAAATGTGCTTTTGTTATCAGCTGACCTCTATAAAACCTTTCTATACTCCATAATGCAACTACAAGCTTTCCACATTAAATGAACATAAATGAATGATTTTATCTTCCACAAGTGACAAAATGAAGCCACTTTTTGATTACATATAGAACTTGATGACCTCAAGTTATTTCTTTTGTATCTTCTACCACCCTCCATTCTGTCCCAATGCTATTTTCCTTAACCATTTATACGCAATCTGTTGTCAGTAAATAATTAGCTTGATCAAAAGCATGCAAAGTATTAACAAATTTTCAAATGTAAAGTTAGAAGCCATTTTATTTTTTGTTAATATAAGAAATGCAGTCCAGAAGTAATTCTGCATTTTGTTTTCTTTAAAGGAAAGTTATGAATAGCATTTATAAATAGAAGTCATTTTAAAAGACAAAAGCCACACATCATTAAACAGGCAAAATACTTTAATTCAGTTAGAAAACTGAGTAAACTTGTCAGGCTTTATATATTAAAGAGATAATTTGTATTAAGGGTTCAATTGTGAAAAAGGAAAATAACATCCAGAATCTCTCTTGATTTTTTTTTTTTTAAGTAGGCTTCAGTCTTATTTTAGAGGACTGTTTTAAAAGGTTGTATCATTTGGTCAGTGCATTCATTGACTTTTCATGCATTAGCACATACTCCAAAGGAGGAGAGCTGGAGGTGTTTCTGGCATAACCTAATCAGAAGGTACTGAGGAGCTCATTGAAAGTCCCACTCCCTGCAGGATTTCTTAGAAAATTTTGAAGACTTAAGACTGTCAAGTACAGTCTTGATATTTTGCCACCTTCTTGCCTTCTTCCAAATGAGATGACACATCTAGGTTCGTTAAGGGTGTTTTGGTACTTTGTCAGGAACATCTTAGCAGCACTTGATAGCAAAAGCAGCAAAGAATCAGTGTTTTTGCCAGACCTGAGCTACATCCAATTCCTCAGCATAAGTTTTGCCATGACAATCTCTTACTAGATCAAATCTCCCAGAGCACTTCATAAACTCAGTGCAAGGAACTTATAAAAAAAAAAAAAAAAAAGAAAAAGAAAAAAAACCTCACACCTACAGCAAAAATACTGTTGTCTGTAACTGCTTCACCAGTTCTCCTAAAGTTCAACCCTTAACAACCCACCAGAGTGGCTGCATCACCCCCTATTCTCACGATTTTTTAAGTCCCTGCATTGGGTTCTCCATCAGCAGTAATCACCAGTGTCACTTGACTATCCTTGCTACCTGCACAGCTTTCCAAACAGAAGGAATACAACATTCAGACAACATCCCTTCTTTTTTCTTATTATTAGATTATGCCAACTTTACCCTGAAGTAGGTCCTCTATGCCTTGTTTGACGACATTGCGCTTTTCTTGTCTCCTGTGCTTCCCCACCCAACTGTCCCCAGTAGCTTTGACTCTGCCATTTTCTCTGGTGTTCAGAAACACGTAATGGTGCCTCCTACTTCAATTACTGCTTGCCAGTACTGCATGAAACATAGATCTGAAAGGCTTAAGAGTTTTATTTCTGTTCAGACTATGCAAGTGCTCCAAAACTGACAGTCAACAGACAGCACCATTGCATTGCCTTGACTCGAGGCAGATCTACTAAACCACCTCATCTGAAGAATTTATTGCTGTGAAAGCTGGTTGTTTTTTCACTTGTTCTTTTCAATGATTCTCTTGCCAAAAGACAAACTATCTGTAAAACCTGCCTGCAGAGAAGATGTTGTAGATGGTGCCTTGGGCAGTGACTCACTCCACCTTCTCATCCTTTTCCCAAGGGCCTGACTGCAAATATAAGGGCAGCAGCATGCGAACACCAACTCAGCCCAACATTATTAACCCATGCTTGCCGAGTGTCTCTGCAGCAAGAAGAAAATAGATGGAATAAAAGGGAAATCTATACACCACTACCATATGGCCAGAAAGCTAATGAGCATTGCTGCAATAAAAAGGGAGCTTAGCCAAGCAGCTGAAATAGGGGAAGTATTCATTAGCCATCTTTTCTCTATGACAAGAAATACTACATTATTAAAATATTTATACCCAAACAGAGGCTTTGATAACACTATCATCCTTGAGCAAAGTATTGCCCCAGCCTCTCTCAGGTCTGCCTCAACGTCAATTGTGAAAGTTTAAAGCAATTTGTAGTACAATAACACCCCACAGTAAGAAAACGAGTATACTATCATACCCAGCTTGTAATTCCCACAAATGCATTGCTTTACAGGAATTTAATCTGATTCACTACTGGCTTGTACACGATTTTAAATTTCAAGCTAAATCTTGGCCCTATTTGAATAAGGTGTAATCAGAAGCAGATGCTTCATTTAAACTATTTTCCAGATTTCAGTGCAATATTACTACCCAAACAAAGAGCAGTGCCACAGACTACGTGGCTCTGTAGTTACCTAAAGTGCACAGGCAGTAATTGGAACAGGCTAATTCATTGCCAGCAAATAATAAAACAAAGCTGCTATTCTTCATGATGGTAATATCTGAGCATCTTGTTATAAAAACAACAAAGAAAGATTTTGGATGAGTTATTCCTGAAAGCCAATCAACATGAAAGGATCTGACCTAAAGAAAATCCCAAACCTACCTTATCCTCCTCTTAATTCTTGTGAATAGTTGGGACAGAATTTGCAGTGCTCAGACATCACCCTGGGAGCTCCCTGTTAGCCTAATGACTTGGTAAAGCACAAGGCAATGTTATACTAAACAGTCACAATCCCTCTGGCTGAGTGGAGCAGAGTTTTAGTGAGAGAGAAGGGGTCCACCTCCCCTAGAAGACTTCCCAGCCACAGGACAGTACAGTTTGGTGCCAGTAGGGGACTTAGAAATTGCTCGTCTGTCTCCAGGCTCTAGTCACCAAGTAAGATGAGATGGAGGATGTCACTGGCTCAAACTACGCAGTTTTATTTTTTGTTAAACTATCAAATGTCAGTTGTATCTAGCAGATAGATTATCCTAGAATAACACTTTCTCTGACATTTTCAGCAAGACTTTATTTGTGGCTGTTGCAGATTGTTACGATCGTAAAATATCATTTTGGGCTAATCTTTCCTTTGACATGTTTATGGAAAGGTAGGATGCTTATATTTTTTTCTTCCTCTCAGTGCCACCCCCAAATAATCAAGAAAGGCCAACACATGAACTGTGAGCACAATGCTAGTTTTCTTCATTTCAAACGATAAAGGGTAAGGAAATTCAGAATTTGTGTCCTTTTAAGTATACTCCCGTTTCTGAACTGAGATGGAAATGTCTGTCAAGGACATCAACACACACCATTTATAGGTGTAATATTAACGTTTCTTACTTTTATTTCATAAAATTTTAAATGTCAAATGATAAACTTCAGGAAGAAATGCTTTTTCAGATGGTTTCCTGTAAATAAAAGCAATTTATGGATAATATTAATTACATTACCTGATTCTGTAGCAGACAAGTTGATCTCGCTGCTTTAAGTACCTATTCACAACTGTACGGATGCGTTAAAGTCACAGTAGGAGCTTAATGTTTGCGTTGCTAGCCTTTTTGGAGGTTCTGCTACAGCTACTACTTTATCCATTCCTTCCTAATTTTTTTGAAGCAGTGATGTTGACATTTGTATATTAAAATGTTTAAATATTAAAACCCACTTTCCATACATAATTAGAACATTTAGAGGATGTACACAAAGTAGAGTTAATACAAGTAACTAATAAGTAAGACAACCTCAGAAACGCCTGTCCTGTTGTTCACTGAATGAAAACAGGTCTGCTGGGATAAAGTAGAAATGGATAAACTCAGGGTACAGAGTTGAGAACACAACAATGATATTAAACACTTAGATCTGAAAAGCTGGCAGCCTTTTTCAAAGTGTTTGGTGAAATATAAATGTATATTTTCTCTGTATATTTTCTTTTACAAAAAAAAATATTTCCTATTATTATTCTAACAATACAAGAATAATAGCAGGGAGAATATTATTCTTACAGAGTAAGAATAATGTGCCTGTTTCTAAGTTGTTTGAATCTATGCATTAATAAAATTAAACTTTTTCAAACAAAGTGCTTTAATGTCAAACATATCATGATAATGAAAGAATTGAGAAACTCTGCCTCTTTCTCTCATGCTCTTCCTACAGAAATTAAGCATATCATTTATTCTTGGAAAGATACTAAGAGGTACTAAAAGGTATTGTTAATATTTTACTGTTGGGCACACTGAAGCAGAAGAGGTTAAAGCTTATGCCACACTGTTCAAGATACATTCATTTAGGAAGCATTTACTGCCATATCCAGCAGAGCTATTCATATCACCATAGGTATCTCAGCTGAGAAGCACCTAGCACTTAGCTACCCCTGTGCTCCACTAGCAGCTGCAGTGCCAAGCACTATGTCTGTTCAAATAAATCCAAAACTTACCATTGGAATTCACACCTTGAGCTATGTTTTGGGAGCCAAGGCAAAATATCATAGTGATACTTAAATTCAGTATTTCATTTTTATTCAGGAAGAAAATCTCAACACGCCTAGAAGACATATTGTAACCTGACATCCATCAAAGCATTCCACCCAGGGCCTGCTTACATATTGTGCATTAAAGGGATATTAGATACTATTATTTTAGGAAGAGAAATATCCCAGAATGTCCACCTTCCCTTGAAAAGTATTTTCTAACAGCTGAAGCACAAACCAGATACTTTCTTGCTTGCTCTCTTTCACCTCTTGCATTCATTCCCAAGAATGCATACATTCAACAAGAGGAATAGAGAGCATTTCCATCGGATGCTGCTCTACAGTCTACTTGGCAAGGAAAGGTCACAGCAGAAGAAATAGCTGTAGAGTCTGACACACCCGAGGTACTAAGACTACAGTATCCAGGTAGGCCATGTTTGGCACAAGTAACATACCATCAGTACAGGGTACAAAAAGCAGCTGTTAACCCCTGTCCCCAACGCTATGCAGAGGAAATCTGAATGCCGAATAGTTGCAGCTTTTATCTAGGTAATTATATTTTCTATCAGCAGATGATAACACTGTTTATATCAGTAATATGACAGTGAATTCAGTTTTGCACTCAGAGACAAGGGGCTTAAGCTAGTCACATCTCTGCTTCCTTGAGGAAAAGTTGCAGCAAGGCCATCCTTACTCTTTATCTGCTTGGTGAACCCACTGACTCACCCCAAATTAGAGTCATAGTCAACACATAAATCAAAGAGTGAGGGCATTGCGAGAGACAGAACAAACATGACTCACCTGTTCTGAATCATTCAAGCCTGCCTTGTGCCCACCAGGTAGCTGTGGCAGTAGAGAAGATGAGCAGCAGATGACTTTAACAACTGTGTGTCTTATGTGAAAGGTAACACAAAATGTCGACAGCCCTAGTACCAAATCCTGTCCCTGAAAAAAAAAAAAAAAATTTTTTTTTCCTTTAACTAATTAGAAAAAAATAAAAATAAAAATCAGCTGTTGACTTGCAGTCAGTGAACTAGCCCCATACATACTCAAAGTAGTTCTCCAGCAAGTATCACCAATGCACTAACACCCAGTGTAACCACATTGCAAGCAGTAACAAAGGAGTACTAATTCTCAAGCAGCACTGCCACGCTACTTTTGGGCCCACTCAATCATCCACCAGCCTGTGGTGTTACCAGGGTAAATGAGGGTTGTTGCAAGGTGGCTTCAATCTACATCAGATGCCAACGACCTCATAAGGTTGGTGTAATCGCTGGAGACAGCTGGGTAAACAGCTGCAAACAGCTACACAAAGCTTGTTTTAGGAGCTTCTCATCACATCAAGATTTTGAGACTTAAAGCTTCCCTGCTTGGCTTTTGAATAGCTTTATAATAAGATCATACAGAATGTATTTGCAGTTATGGAATTAATAGGGTCATTTTAAAGTCATTATTAGGATTGAGTTACTTTGTACAATGCTATGTGTTGTTTAGGACGATGTTTAAGATTTTTCTCCATTGTGTGTGAATTCAGATATACCTGCATCCTCACAGTAGGCTTTTCACTCTAACAAGATGGTATTCATCCTGGTAGGCACTACATAAATCTGTTGTATTTTAGCAAGGTCAGCTCATTTCATTCCAGTAGCACTATCATGCAACTCTTCTCCCACCCATTTAGCACTTTGTTTGCATTAGGGCAAATAACAGACTGAATGCCCATTTTTTGGTGAAACTACAACAAAAGGCCCAGTAACATCAGCATACCAGAAGCTATCCTCTGAAAACATTATGCAATCCCTGTCATTATTATTTCTTTATTTTGTAGATCAGTTTATGCAGAGATATTCAAGTGATATTGTAAAATTCAGGGAGGATTTTATTTTAAATGATCTTCTTGTTAGGTTTTCTGTCTCTTTATGAGGTACGCAACTTTTCTACATCATTATCCAACAATGCAAACCCTCCAAAAAAAGCTGTTTTCTTCTGGGGTAAAGGAAAGTTGTTGATGGATTTGGGGTTGGGCAAAACAGAGAGCACTCCGACAGCTTCTGAAAAGCTAAATTCCTCATAGCATGAAAGATATGCATAAGGGGCACATAGCAAATGACATTTAATTTTTGCATTGGGAACAAAATGTTGACAAACTGAACAAATCACAACTTATTGATAATTTGGTTCTACTTAAAATATAAACCTTCAGCTTAAAAACAACAACAAAAACAATAACAAAAAACTTATCCATAGTGAAACTGTGGCTTACATTTACGTTACTATTTCCAAAGCTTTAATATTTCTAACACCTCCTTCTGCTGTAGGCAGACTGCTTTCCTAAGCCAGGCATCAGGCAGTCAACCCAACAGAAGAGTGTGTGGTGTGAGGACAGCAGGATATTATTCTTGTCATCCATGACAGAGTTGCTTTTATGTATTTACTGAGTCCCAACACATGTCAATATAAATATATCTGACCAGTTCCTTGGGTTTATTGATTAACGTTTTTGAAAAGCTCTCTTCTCTCCACAGAAAATTCTGGTATGCCTCCTCCTTGCTGGCCCCAAACTCAACTACTTCAGTGTGGTAAGTGAGGTTGAGTAAGGTGAGTCTGGATCTGAATTTCTACTGCATATAATCATGCAAGAGCTTATGCTATTGGGAAGCAACTTTATGCATATACTTCCTATTGCATGTTATTAAATTTTAAAGAGACCACCATTAGCACAGGAAATCTTTGAGCCACTCTGCTGTAGGCCCGAGTGCAGAGATACCTCTGACCACAACGCATCGCTTGTCTTAAGTTTATATTCTTCCTCTGGCATCCATTTCTGGCATGTGCCAGAATCAGGGTACTGAGCTAAACGGCTCTTTGATACAGCTTTTCTCATGTTCCTAGACTGTGCATAACAACAGCTACAAAGAGAAAGAGCACACACTAAGGCCTAAGAGCAGAATAACATTGCTAATAATCAAAACATTTAAAAAAAAAAAAAACTCTTCTGTCTCCCTTTTTTAAGATACTTTTGTCATAAATGAACGTAATGGAATAGTAGCTTGGTGTAATATAAATATACTTCTGATAACATGTAATTCTGTATAATTGAGAGAAGCTAATGAGTTAGCCTTTAGTATGAAGACTGAACATTACCTTCTGAAGTAATGTAACAGAGTGTGCTTATAAAACTTCAGAAGTCTGAAGATTTGACTAAGGTTTTGTTAAGCACAGAGGTACAAGCTCACGGCCAGTGAGTGCTAACCTTTCTGTACAGCATCGGGAGCAATGAGGCCTCCAACACTTATTTCACTTTATCAGATCTTTGTCTTTCCAGTTAGAAATGTGAAGTTCAGTAACTGGGCAAGGTATCCATCTCTCTGATGGAAATATCATTTCATACCTAAAAGGCACAGCAAAACTGTAAAATGCAGGTAAGGCATTGGTGATGAGCACTGTGCGGCAGAGAAGAAAAAAGCAGTGTAGAAAAGCATGAAAATAAGATACTTCCAATCTCCAGCCATGATAGAATTTTAACATGAGGTAAGACTGAGACTTCTTGTATTTCATTCTTTTCTCTTTACATATTTTTTTTACCCCAAATTTACTTTTCTTGTATTCCACCCTGACCTATAAATGTTTGGTCCCATTGATAAGAAAGCATTACTGAGCTGTGAAACTGCAGGCAGTGGAAACCATGAACTAAATAATCAGGGCAAATAAAAAGCCTGATGTAATAACATTCTGGGTGTTGAAGTGTCTTCATGCTCAAGACAATCCAAGGAAAATATAAAACAAGCAAATAAAAAGCATCTGTTTTAAAGAACCTCAACTTCTCTGTGACTGCAGGTATAAAAAAAAATAAAGATTTTCACTACTATAAAGACAATTATCTAGATAGAAATATTCTAAAGAAATTTCTTTTTCTTAAAAGAATTTTTTCTTTTTCTTTTTTTAGACACCAGGAGAACTAACAGGCAGCCAGCATTACACTGTTCACCATTGCAACCACTGACTTGTTGGGAAGAACCAGAAGCATGAATCCCTTGAAATAGATGGTCATGTTGCTTTGATCCAGCAAGTCTTCAGGACAGACCTACTCCTGTCTTCAGACACTTGAGTAATCTCACTGAATGTCATCCAGCAAAGACCACTGAGCTACTAGTCAGGGAAGTAACAAGTTTTGGCCATCAGGTACTAGCTACTGCAGTTTCAAGTACTGGCAGATACCCAGAGAGGCATTTCTTTTTTTCAGCATCTTTGCTCTGATCTTCAGTTATCAAGCAATCTAATATTCATAAGACAGAAAATGCTATTTTCTGTTATTATTGTACTTGCAGGTATTGTACTCCAGGTGAAGGGATGCCATTTCGGTGTAAAACCCCTTGACTTTTATCACTGCTTCAGGGAGCTTGAAAGCCAGATTTAAAAAAAAAAAAAAAAAGTCAATAAAATAGGCTAGTACATATTTTTGTGACTTTCTCAAGCAATAGGGGAAATAATAACCATCAGGTTTAAAGATTAATTTTGAATGAAATGCTTACAGGCAAATAGATATGAAAGCTGCATTAAATCATGTGCTGCTTGTTTTTAGTATGCTTCACAAGGGGCATGGAATTTTGTAACCAAATCAATTTCTACACCATATCTTAAGTTCTATTATTTTTATTAATCTATTCAAATAGGAGTTTGGAAATAACTAAGGCAGCAATTGGATATTGCAGAGTAATCAGATTTCATTTTGATGTTAAAAAAGATAAAGGCTTAAAAGAAAATTCTTAAACAAATGAGGACAAATAAAATTTGCATATTTATTATGATTGTGGAGATTTTCATGCCTGTATAGCAGAGGAACTACTTGTTGTATTTCGTTATCCTAAAATTAGGATCTTCATTTAGTTTGTGTGTCATGTAGATTTACCAAGTAAATAAATTTGCCATTTACAGATAGCTCTGTGCACCTGGAATGACTTACACCCTTCAACCACAGACGCCATTCTGATATCCTTATTCTACTTACACAGTACTTGACTCAGTATGTAATTAACTCAGCAGCATAAAAAACGACCATTTTTTGCCCTGGATTTGAGTGAATCTTAGACAGATACAGAAATTAAAAATAACAAATTAAGTCTTCCTTGACTTGGTGGGGCAACAGGAGGAAGAGGATATTTTCCATGACTGTCAGCAAATCTCTCCAAACCAAATGCAACAACATTTCCACTGATGTGTTCCACATATTTGTGATTCTATAATCCATTTTGAATTGTTTCCAGGATCAAAAGACATAGTTTTATCAATTTTATGCTTTCTACTTAGAAAATTAAAATATTTTATTAGGCAATTCTGTAAACATGCTTGCCATTTGAAATACGCACTGTCTTGAACTAAAGCTATGGAATATCCTTAATTCCTTAAGGATAGTAATTACATCCAGTCAGTGACAACTTCTCAGAGCTCCCGGAACCCCTACTCAGGACAAATTCCTGTGCTAGCTTTGTAAATCAGCACAAAAATACCAGCATTCAAGTGCACCTTTTAAAATCACTGTCCAATGAATCCAGAAGGTGAGGTAAACAGTCCATCACCTGTACTGCACATTGTTAAGTATCCATTTTCAGGGACACACAGCCCCCTTAATCCATGTACCCAGATCAAGGGCTTTGTTACGATTATATCTGTATTTATGAAAATAGGCATCCATCGCTAAGGCTTTTGGGTGCGTTCACATTAATAGGTAATCATAATTTAGAGCACAAATAGCAGGCTGCCAACAGTCAGTTTTGTCAACAAATGAATTCCTTGAGATCCATTTCTTAGCTACCATAAAAATATCATAAAAAACAAGCATGCTAGAGTTCCTTTGCCAACTGCCTCAAAATTACCCTTTAATTGCCTTTTACACTCAATTTATAACCAGGGAAAGCTTAAATGAAGATGAAGACTTTAGACTGTGTCTTGAAGGTCAAGTAACTGATCATGATGAATGGCTAGGAACAGCATCTTGGGGGACAGCCAGCATATACCTGGTGGTTTTTACTTCTCCTCCTGGTATTTCCAGTCCCTCCAAACATCTTTTCTTCTGCTTTCAGAGATAAGCTATTACATTGTTCATCCTTGTCTTGAGCCTCTCCCCTCCGGCTGACTTTGACAACTGAATTTCCATTAACCACAACCGTGGTTGTAGGAAGCATCCCTGCCCCAGTTCCCTCCTCACTGTCCACCCTTCCCCATCACTCCTGGGCTCCTCTCCATCACAGCCAGTGCTGCACCCTCCTGCCCACCCCACACTGAGCTCTGCAGCTCCCCCCAAGAGCCTCAGCAGCAAAATAGTAAAAGCATAAAAAGGGCAGATAACATTTTCAGATCGTTTTCCACAGCTCTTCAATTCAATTTTATGTGCTCTAACTGTTAAGCTATGTTAGAGACATCTTGTGCCATTAGTTTTCACCCTCCTTGTTTGATTTTCAAACTTGCAGTAGCTCCCCATGTCACTGAAATGCCCACCTTTTAGCCATTTATTTCTGTTCACTAGATGTACCTAATTCTTCTGCGTTGAAAATTCTCTGTGTTGATCTGATAGTGCCAGCTCGCATGCCTTCAGCTGCAAAATTATGCTGACTTGAGCAGCATCAGGACAGTCTAATCTGTAAACATACCTCAGTAAAAATAAACTCATCTTTTATTTGCCCCACACACACCATTTCATGCAAAATACATAATTAATACTAACTCACTAATCTATTATGCATTTTTACTTTGATTAAGGCTGGGAGAAACTGCATGTCAAATAAAATGTTGAAAGAATGGAAAAGAAAGGTCTTTGATTTTTGTGTCTACTGAGGGAATTACAGGAATTATGGCACCCAATTGAAAAAAATACATACATACAAATATATATATGTATATCCAAAATGGTAAAAGATTTTCTTACTTACAACAAGAGTGATTTATAAAGAACCACATTCTATCAACGTGTACATAAAACTCCATAAAGGCAAGATGTGGAGAACAGCAGAAATCTGCATACAATTAAAAGCTGTGTAGTCATATTCTGTCCTAATTTCCCATACATGTCCCTGAAGAGCCTAAGATATATAAATTACAGTATCATTTGGCTAACAATCTTTGGTGGCCACATTTAATAACATAACCTTCCCAGGATTTAATTAAGCAAGTTCAGAACATGGAAATTAGAAGTAAGGAGCCACTAGAGAAAAATAAATTTAAAGAGTCTCCCTTCATTTTTACACTTTTATGATTTTATTACCTTTACTAAGAATGAGGGAAAAATGCAAACAGAGTAACAGTTACTGTTTATCTTAACAGTTACTGTTTATCTTAAATCCTACTCTTACTTTTTTTCTTCCCAAAACAGAGCAAAAAGACTCTGCTTTCAGTGTCATACCTTTTAGAGTATCTTGGAAATGTCTTGAGTTTTCATTCCACCATTTTTATGGGTACAATCCATCTAGAATGAGTAATGTTACAAATTTCCTTCCTCTCTCTCATAGTGCATGGGGACTGTGTACGAACATGTTTGGCATGATGATACCACCTGAAAGTGGATGAGATTCCACAGAATGTGTAAACACCACAAAATAGGCATTGTACATGTGAAATGTTTTTTTTTTTTTGCCTACATTCATGTAACACAAGTTCAGCAGAAAACTTTTAAACAGTAAATGGATAGTGTCTGTGTTCCATTTATCTTTATGTAAGCTGGTTATATGATAATGAACTTTACCTTAATATATATTTTTATATATATAACTGTACATCCTTTTCTTGGAATAGAACCCATGCTGTTTTGGGATTTGAACTATGAAAGAGAAATCTTTTGTTCTGATTTTATATGTGATGTTTTTTATGTTTATGATGTCACTTCACCTTACCCAGCCACAGATCACAGCAAAATCTACCTGTAAGGTGTCCCACAGCAAGACTCAGTGGAAGAAACGAAATAAAATTATCTTACATGCGCTACCACTTCCTTAATATTAAAAAATTTTACACATGCTCCATTTAACTATCTTCTCTTATCAGTTGCAATTGTTTACATTATCAAATCCTTTACAGGGTTGTTTTTAAAATTATGCATTTTTCCCCATGTTTTATATAGGATTTGTAGGAAAACCGGTATTATAGGTTAAACTTTCTTCAAGCATTGTACAAGCAGGTCATCAAGGACAAACAACCAGAATTTTTTTTTTTATTTTTGAGTTGCTGTCAATCGTTTTGACAGCAAACCTTTCTTAATGCAACATGAGAAAATGAAGCCCAGGTGCCATGGCCCAAAAGAGGCCACTTACGGTTTTCCCAGTGGGCTAAGTTAGATGGACCCAGTTGTGAGGGTACCAAAAAAACTAATGACTCTCTCCTGGGGCTTGTGCCTAGGTAAAATCCCAGTGACTTTTATGGAACGTAACAGTCTTTCTCTTTGAACTCTTGAATAAAAAAGATTTGTCAACATTAAGATCATAGCTCAACAAAATGAGAATAAGGAGGGAATGGTGTGGGGAGAGGAGTGTAGCAAAAATAATCACTAAGAGGAGGATGCAAATGGACCTCCTGAGCACCACATTAATAACTAGGGACCAACAGACTCCATATACTTGGCATGTGTCATCTTGCATGCTTTCTGAACTTCAAGCTTTCCTTGGTGTACTACTGAATTTCTTGTTGTTGTTCAGTGCTGCTAGGAGGCTGCAGCACTTTTGCAATGTGGAGGGCAGCCTTCCTCTCAGACACTTCCAGAATCTATTTTCACCACTGTTAGTTATCCCTCATGTGACATGCTGATTTCTGGGTACAGATGCATCATCTACTACATACAGGCCTTTAATACGTACAAAAACAGTGGGCTTATAGGTTGAATCTCAGTTAGTTTCTTGAGAAAACAGCTTCAGACTGAGCCTATCAAACATGAATTCATACCTCAAAGTGGCTTTCTCATATAAATTACCAAGTGCTTTTTTACGTACAGAAAACCATTAATGTCAACTCCAGTGCGTCATGCTGAGATTGACACGGAGGATGAAATGTTCTGCAAAATTCGAGAAGAAGAAACCGTTTTCAAAGAGTCACATCAGTACTGAGGTTTAACTGATAAGACTTTGTAAAATGATGAAACAAGCCAGAACAAATAGGTCTGGGCAAACACTGTGCAGAAGTCTTTACAAATCCCTTGAGGCAAATTTTACAAATCGGCTTTAAAGTTTTTGTACCGTATCTTCTTTCTTTCCTATCCCGTGTTCTATCTCTACCACATATTAGCACAAAACTCTTTTCCTAGACAGCATTTCTGATTATTGAAGGAGATATTGCCATCTGTACAAAGAGAAAAATCTTTCAAACACTTGGAATCTCCATTTTTATATAAGAAAACTAAAAAGCCCTTGTAAAAAAAAAAAAATGCATTAAAAATCTAAAAAGAATAACCTTGCTGGCAATAAACAACGTACTAATATTCCAGTATTAACATACAAAGATTCTCTTCACAATTCATGATTTTCCTTTCCTATTAGAAAAGATCTTGTCGTTTATTATTTTGAAAATAATCAGATATACGGCAATTTCAGGAGACCACAGAAATGTGTGGGAGTACTGTGCATTTTTATCATTTCAGTTTTGCTCCATAAAAGTGAAAAAAAATCATCATTTATTTAAATCCTTCAGGTATCTGTTATTGACTCATAATTTACTACAATAATTGTCTTCTGATCCACTTGCAATTTATATGCATATCAAAGAAAATACATGAGTAAGACACCTGGCATTTTAGAGATGTCAATTACGTTTATTTCTATTATGCTAAATTTTTGTCTGGGCCAAAATGTGATACTTCCAAAAGAAGCAGTAAAGAGCTCTAAGAATTTTTTATGTCAGATACAAACATACATTAAGTTTGTAAGAATATTTCCATATTTATAGCATTTCTATCTGTAGGCTCTTAAAGGAAAAAATCTCAACGATTCTACTGAAAGGTCAAGAAAGAAGGTATTTCTTCTACTTCAGATTAACTTGAACAGCGAAAATGTTTATTTTGGAGTTTACTAATTCCAAAACGGAATTGCAAGCTAACAAAGCGCTTTAGGTTTATCCAAAATTCTGTTTTTCTTCTTACAAACAGAGAAATAGTCCTTTTTTTTTTCCTATTCTTTTTTTTTTTTCCCTAGATCCAACATCATCTTTGAAAGCCCGAAGGCTAGCCTCAGGGCATGTGGAGCAGGGATGCAACTCGCTGTGTCACTGTATGCGCTGCCTCATACCTGTGCTCCCTGTCACTCTCAAAGCACTAAATTACATTTATATAGTGCATAGTTTTATTATTTCTGTTTGATGGCTTCACATGTAATCACGTCAAGTTACCAGGCATTTTTAGTTTTATGCTGTAATTTGAGCTGAATTTAACCTGAGAGGATATGCAACAAGTCTCCAGGACTTAAAAAGTACTTGCTAAATGCCATTAATATACTGTTGCAATGTAACTGGTGTCCATAAGCTTACCAACTACTGCTGTGTCAACCAGAAGTATTTATTCTCATTATCTTTTAGTTAGTCACGGCAGGCATTTTCTTCCAGCTGCCACCTAACACATAAAACTGAAGAAAAATACATGTTTCCTTTGTGTCTTAATGCTAGAGCCTTGTAACGTCAGGTAAGCGCTCCTGAAGCTGAGAACTAGCTAATATTGAAAAATACCTGGGAAGCAGCCTGTGCTGACACAGAGGTGCTACAAAAGCACAGCAGCTTTGGGCAGGGGGCATACGAGCTGCTCTGGCTGCTAAATTAGAGAGTAAATGCAGGCTTTCAAGCAGCAGGGCAGAAAAGCAGGGACCCTGCCTTGGGAGGTCAACGTTTAAATAAAATAGATCCTAGGGACTGTTCAGATTGCATAATGTCCCATGTGCACGCATAGTGGCAAGTACAGGAAGACCACTGACCTTTACTTGGCTGACACAGGCCTGTGCTTTGGAGATGCGTTCCAAGAAAGCCAATTAGAAACAAATGATCGATCACCTTTGCTTTCTCCAGCTTTTCTTGTTCTTATCTGGAGTATTTTAGCTGCATTGCTACTTTGCCAGCATTTAAAAGTGTACAGCTTCTCTATATCACATGCATGAGAACAGGGCTATTCTCCATGTTCAGGAAGAATGAGTTGTTCATATGACTTACACATTTGCTCTTTTTCTCCATGTTTCTAACCTAAAGAAAGAGAAAGGGAAGGAAGGAAGAATATTGTTCTCAAAAGCTTATAGCGATGAGAACTGCAATGTAATATCCAAAAATGTTCACTCAAACAACTTCGAGATCTCCAACAGTGTCCAGTGGATGCTTAGGGAAAGAATAAATTAAAAAAAAAAAAAAAAAAAAAGATGTCTCCTTAGTTCCTAAAGAGCTCTCCCTGCTTCTGAGCATCAGGAGTCACAGACTCCATCAGTGCTGCAATGTGATATCTGTTCTGGTGTCAATGCTCTTCATGTAGAAGCATAATGACTGCTGGGAACCACGCCATAAATCCCATGTTGTTAATAATGGACAGAGATGTTTTTTGGATCAAACGGCAGCAATCAGAGCATTTGCAGCAGAGAGATACGACCCTGTTTTTGTTAACGTAAACCTACAACAATTCAGTAAACTGCCACAGCAAGATGTATTTCATAAATCAAGAGTAAAATGTCTCCATTCCCTGCTAAACTCTTATTGCTCAAACCCTAGGTGCAATCCTAGTTGTACTGAAAGTAATGACAATATTCCCACTGACTTCCATCGGTGCAGGTTTTCACTCAGTGAAGCCACAGGGGTTTCAAAACACTGCTTTTAGCTACACAGGAAAGCACAAGTAACTTCATGTGTTTGCTTTTCCTTTCGCAGTAACTGAGCAGAGTTACATATATTTTCTTACAATCAATTATACAGTCTCTTCCACTTCTATTAACTATTGACTATTGTGTGATATATTTATTATTTCAAGTAATATACAAGACCTCATACCTACTTATTGACAATGTGCTAAGTTAGGTGCCTTTTGGGCAATTTTCCAGCTCGAAAGACCAATAGTTAACACCAGACATCTCAACATCCTCGGCTGTTATCATTTTGAGCAAAAATGTACATATTAATCAGCTAATCACTAATTCCTGAAACCCCTAAATGCAATATTGGCAGATCTGCTTAAAAAGCATTCCCGAGCTTTCATGACTGTTGTTGCATTTACTTAAGGAATCATCTGTCACATAAATGGCTAGTTAGTAAAATCGACTAATTACCAGAGAAGTTAAATGGAGAAATAAATCTCATAAGCTCAAGACTATTGAAATGTTGTCATCCTTTCCCACTCAAAGCCACTAGAAAGGCTTGAGAAATACCTCTCCGTTCTGAAAGCCTTTTACATATGTGAAATGTATCCCATTTCATCCATTTTCTGTTGTACCTTACTGAACAAGGGTTTCATTTTTTTATATATTAAAATGCATGCAGTAGATTACAAAATACAGTTGAAAAGTCTCTGAGTCCTGTTTTTCTCTTGCTTTCTATTTGAAATACTTGTTTTGCCCTTTAAGATCATTTTAGCACATTAGCCAATTTTGAGAAGTATTCCTGTGCGTGCTTTGGAACTATTCTATTAATTTATCATAGATCGGACCTTTGGGACTTAAAAATCTTTAGATCCATGTTTAATTTATGTTAATGTTTGTTCTAAATCTTCTGTGGTATCTATTCACTGTGGAAATCCAGTAGGTGTATATATATGCTTTAGACTCCCTTGATATTTGTTCTATAGAACACTTAAAATCAGTTTAATGTTTAAGCTAAAATTAGCACTTCAATTGCTTCCATTTCCTCTTGTCTTAATAAATGAGAGTATCTTAATGAAGGAAGTAGGAAACAGATGGGCACATTGTCAAAGTGTGAAGCTGAATGATTTTGGTGATAACACACACACACTAACAACACAATACTTTTAACCTCTAATACTCTGACTACTTTTATAAGCATAGTAATCCCAATGTTTTCTCTTCCACAAACAAAAAAAAAATTAGAGACTCATTGGAGGAAAAAATGCCATGTCTTGGTTGTATGACCAAGAACCGACCCCTTGTTCTCCAGAGTGTCAGCCCCAAACACACTGAATTGGGAAGCCAGATAAAAAGACATCATGTTCCCCTTGAGCACTTGTAGTGAAAACCTCCCCAACCCTAGAAATCTTGTAGAAGCATAGAGGACAAGTGTATCTTCTTAGTTTCTCTCTGATTTACCTCATAATGCATCAAACACATTAACAGTGTTTTAACTGACATGATGTGGGAGTTGGGATAATGCTATCCAGCATGCAGACCACTAATGGCTTCTTAATTACAAAATTGTTGTAGGCTGCATGGTTAGCTGCACTGTAATGCTCATCGCCCCTTTCCCCTATCTTAGCTTTTCAGTATTAATGACTGTTTTAATCTTGCCATCATTTTGTTCAGATCTTTCTTTGACAATTTCTCAGTTACTTATTTTGGGTAGCTCAGTTACAGCGTTGATATTCGTACTAATTGGTCTCTTCTGGCATCTGCAGTTTCAGTTTGGAGCTGATTCAGGAAGAGGCCATCAAATCATAGCACTACTACTTCTATAATTTTCTGCTATTTAGGATGCACACAACTCCACTTTAGAGCTTTTACAGATGCATCCGTAATGCCCCTCATGATCATTTTAAGAAAAAAAGGTCTCAAACCACACTTGTGTTCATGATATACAAACAATTCAGTTTCCTTCCTCCGTTCCTGTGAGCATACAGTATTTTTTCCTCATAACTGTGACAAAAGAAAGCTCCAAAGTTCAAAAGAAATAAAACTGAGATATTGGTTCCTCTGATTTAATATCTTGCATCTATCCAGTTTGCTATGTGGACTACTACCATCCGCTACAGATATCATCCTTAAAACATCATGACCTGGTTATTCCTGCTCTCCTTTCTCCATGGTATAAATCAGAAGCATCTCGACTAGAGTCAACTGAGTTACACCTCTATAAAAGCATGATAAGAATCACAATATACAATAACAACATCAAATATCTATTTCTTCTACTCAGGAAACAAATAAGATCACAGATAAAACACTGTGACAAACATTGGCAATTTGGCTTTCTAATAACAGGATATTCAAATGTTTGAAACAAACCAGAGAAGCAAAATCAAAGGAGAGTTTACATTCCATCTTCTACCACAGCAGTATTCAGGAATGGGAAGTGGGAAGAAAAAAAAAAAATCTCCGCTATCAGAAAAAAAAATAAAATAAATAAATTAAAAAAAAAAAAAGAACTTGTTCACACAGCAAGACCCAGGCTTTAAATGGAGAACAATAATTTGCTTTTCTTTTCACTAAGAAATAAATTGAAAACCAGCCCAATACAAGCACAAGCTGAAGAGAAGCATCTGTGTCCATTAGGTAAAGCTGAACACTGTGGACATCCAGCCAGCTTCCAAGTTCTGCCTACCTGTGAATGGGTCAGAAAATGCACAGCAGTCCCTGCAGCAAGCACTCATTTTCAACTTTTGTCGTGTCTTATTGCTGTTATTTTGTTCAGTAATTATAACGAGGAGGTTATACAAGGAGATAAACTTTTGTTCTGATTCCGTGTGTCCAGTGGATCCCTGCAAGGATGGAAATTCTCTGCTATTGACTTCAAGACAAGCATACAGTGAGTGAAACTCAGATCAAATTAGCAGTACTAAATAACAAATACATTGCATATACATTAACCACCCTGACTTACAGCTAAAGCAATACATTTGGTTTCTATAGCCCTAGTATGGTTTAAGTTAATCTGACATAAAGAACTGCACTCTCTCTGGCAGTTGCATCTTTCCTTGAGTATTTGGAAAAATACTATTTTAAGCTTGGGTGTAGAAATTTGCATCCTGTGCAGAAGTGTTGGAAACACTAGACAGGAATATGGCTCCAGTACAGATTCCTGGACATTATTTTCAGTGTCTGCACTCTGCTAATTCTTTAATATCTGTACGTACACATACATTTTTACTTCTCTCAGGTAACTACAGGAAAATGAAAGAAACTTCAGAGAGAGATTACAGCACATTTACTTCATTCAATTGAATCCAATGCTCTTTTAGTACTGCCTAATAGAAATCAATCCATTTTGCTGACACCTGACTGCTATGAACAGTATAACATGTTATTGTGGCTGTCATTTAACCATTCTCCTATTTAAAGTGCTGCATGTCAAACTAAAAACTGCAGAGCCTCTCGCAGAGATGGTATAACCGTCATGCAGGCTTCTTATTTAATTAAATAAGGGACTCGCACGCTCTCCTCTCTCCCCCATCAGCACGTCAGGTTCACAGTGTGTTAAACTCTTACCATGGCTGTATCACCCAAAATTTGTATTCATGTAAAACATTCCTTCTGCTGAAACACTGAAACTCCAACTCCAGATCCAGCGCATGGTGTTCATTTTGGGTCTATTATGTACTTCTAAGTCAATTTAGAGCCCATTAAAGGTGCCAGATTGACCACAACATACAGTTCCTTTATTCCCCAGAAGCTCCGGAAGAGGCAAGAGCATTGCAAACTCCTACCTAAGGTGCCCAAGTGTGTCCATCATGACCTGGTGGAAAATAAAGAGGTCACATGGGATGGTTTATGTGGCATGAACACAGGATCATTAGTCTCCTTGTAGCTTTTGCCACCATGTGTCAGCTGTACTGCAAGCTGGTGCAAAACAGCCTGGCTTTAACACGCACACCATGCAAATGTGATTCTTCCTGTCATTCCAGACTGACATCTACAAGCCAAGAGCGAAAGGGTTTGTATTCTGTTATGAACTCCCCAAACTAGCCCAGTTCCCAGGAGCGACCTTTGGCTCAGCTATCCTGATCCATACAGGTTAGAAGAAGCACTCAGCTGAGGTACTTATAGCAATGGAAGTTAGCTTTAGCTAGACTTGAGATGTGGAAAATGATAGCAGGCACTGCTTTGCTCAAGGGATTCATGTTTTACTGCCAGGTATTGCCCTGTAAAAACACAGACCAGGCTGGAAACAGCTACTGCTACTGTGCAAAGTCTGCACAGAGCAAATTGCTGCCACAGCCCTCGCTGCTCAGAGGGATCCTCTGCAAATCACGGTGAATAAAATGAGCTTTTCTTAATGCAGGCTACTTCATCATCTGTTTTACAAAGCAAATACCACAGCCTTCATGTTAAGTTTCACATAGTTCACCCCCTCTTTGCTGACAAAGAGAGACAAAGACAGGAGACATATTCACACTGAGATGCTGCAACAGAAGCAGATGGCCCAACTCTCCCAGGCTTTGGCATTCTTTCTCTTCTGATAACTTTGGTATTTTTGTCTCCCCCCCCCACCCTTTTTGGTGCCATCTGCACCCTCCTCTGTTTCTTTGGCTGCCATGTTATTTTCTTAGCTCAGCTTCCCTGGTAAGCGACGCTTATGTTGCCCTGGTCCTTATAAAAACTCAATGCCATGGCACAACACAATCTGATGGAGGGACAGGACCCTCAATCATTAGACTCCTGTGAATTTCACAACATGTCTCAGGGGTGTCCCATTACTGCTCCTACTGTGGGAAGCTCCTCCGTGAGACCATTCACAGGCACTCAGGACACATGGGCAAAAGCCCCAAGTGAGTGCATCACATGTGCTGTCGCTGCTGTGGTCAGGAACCGCTACAAGTAACAGACCTTAGTAGTTTTTGAGATCCTACCGTATTCCAGTATTTCATATATTTTGCAAATGTTTAACACAGCTTTTACCTCTGTATTTTCCCTGTCGTGCCTTTTTGGCAATGCTTACATGTTTATCCATCCACCACCAAGCCAGGCTAGATCTCCTCTGCCGTGCAGCTGTTGATCCTCTCCTCCAAGGCCTCTTTTGCGCATCTGCCAAGAATGAGAGGCTGGTGAGAAAACAAGCAGGAGACAAAGTAAAGGGAATTTTTCTCTTTGCTCTTGTCCAGCATGTATCATGAAAATAAAACCCATAAGACTTGTATTCCATTGCTTTAGACTTCCAGCCAGCACAGACCTCAGTGGACAGGCACCTCTTTGCATTGGTTCGTGATCTGGTAGCGAGACCAACTGCCACAAAACACACCTCACTGAAAGTATGCTGCTTACTACCGCGTGACAGAGCTTATATCAGAAAATCACTGGATTCATTTCCATCATTCAAAATGCTTTGCATTTACCTACATTTTATAAATGAGCTCATATATTGAAATGAATACTCTATATTTAAATTTAGTTTCTATAAAGTTCTGCCTCCGTATGGATATTAGTGCGAACCAAGGATCGGCTCTGTTTGAACTCTCTAGCCCTTACACTCAGATTTAAATTAGTGTTTTGCTTTTAATTCTCACTGTGCTTTCACTGCTCTCAGGGAACAATAGGGAAGCCCTCTTGTAGTTAATTTACCACCTGAAGACACTAAATAAAAGTTGCAGGGCCTCATTTATTAAACCTCTCCATAAGATTGGAAACATTAGGCAACCAGTCAAGGCTGTGTTTTTATTCAATATTTCCATCAGGGAAATTAGAGCACCACTCCAAACAAACACAAGGGATTCCAACAAACTCCTGCCCGCTGCTGCTGATGCATGAGGGCTCAGGACCACGATAAAGGCTCTTTTGCTGTAAAAGTCAGAAGATGTGCACTGAATAAAGCTGGCTGACAGGGAGCATTTTTAGCCTATGAGATTTGGACATTTGGAAATTTGGTTCTCTCTTAATTCATAGCATAAAGCATTTTTAGATATTGCACAAAACAGACGATCTGTAACACATTCATGTTGGAAACATTAACACACTCAGTTTCCAAAATGAACTTGCTACCCCAAACCTCAGCAGCTGCTGACAGAAACAAAAATATGTTAAAGTCAGTTTGAGCATAACCTGCATCTACAGAAGAAAACAGCAAAATGAAGAGACTGAGGTAATAAAAATGTTTACTTAAAAGGTTTTACTCTGTGCATGATTTGGCATAACATAACAGCATACCATAGGTTATTATTATGGCTGAATTGTATCAATGTAAATGAAATGCTGTTTTTACATTTGGATTTCTTTCCCCCTAAAGAAATTTCCTCCACTCTTCAAACTTTCTCATGAATTGAGACATTTTGCAAAGGCATAGTTGCTATTGTTTATAAAACGTCAGCGTTTCCTGTGAAGCACACAGAGATTTTCCCAACAACTCTTTTTCTCAAACTGAGGACGAGAATTATTGCTGAGCTCCTGGTTTGATCATCTCATATTTGTCTCTCTGACAGCATGGAAAAACAGCTTCAGAAGGAACAAGTATTTGCCTAGCTCACTGAAAGTACAGCAAATGCTGAAGATCAAGTTGGCATGAATGTGCACATCAGTCCCAAGGTACCTTTCTTTAATAGCATTGGCAACTACATATTGGTACATGGGTACATATGAAAATTTCTGCCAAGTATAACTTGAGACAAATGATGGTAAGCACATATCCCCTTTGACTGAAGGTCGGTATAATGCAACAAGGTAATTCTGCATATCTCATGGGGATGAACAACATGTCTAGAGAAACCAGCCTGGATCAGATCTGTTTGCTACACTTGCAGTGACCTAGCACAGGCGTTATTTTGGCCTTCAGAGACACTCGCATTCATGGGAACCCTGGTGCAGGACGCTGCAGGTGTCCTGATATAGATATGTTTGGGTCTCTTCCAGCATGCTTTCCTGGTGTGTGAATAAAGGCAGTAAGCAGCAAAAGCAAGCCTGCTGGATGGGCACTCACAACTCTGAAGTCCAGCCGTAGAGGAGGACAGTCTGCCTCCGCCATGAGTTAATGGGTCATCGTTCTGCAGAGGCACTCAGCATGCACCTGCATATAGCTAATGGGCACCAGATGCAATGAAGATTTTATACCACAAACCTATTCATATTGTGCTTTGAAAAAAAACAACACACATCTGAGATGGAGAGAAACATGCAGAAGAAACTCAGTGATATGACCTTTCTTTCATAGCTTGACCTTATATTAAAAGATTTTAAAGCTTTTTCTGTACTAAATTAGGCAACTAGGCTGAAAGGCAAATTTCTTGGCTTGTTTTACATACGTACCATCCCACAAACAGGTATACTCATTCATGTATATATGCTTATGCCACTAAAAAAAATGGCACCAACTATAGGAATATTACCACGAAAACTGTTGAAATAAAAAGTCAAATCTAAACAATGGTATTTATACAAATTCTCATAAACTGACAAAGTGATAGGGATACAAACCTATATTCTGTTTGCCCCATAGCCCTGCCAATAAGACATCTACTATGAAAAACAAAAGCCATTTAGTAGAAGAGCTATGAGTAGAAAGGTGATCAGCTTAGTATTGCTTCTGTTAATAAAATGCAGTTAATACTATCCTCAAAACAATGTCATTAAAAACATGTCTCAACTTGAAAGGATAGTGAGACTATGCAGATGTTTATAAGCAGTCTGAAATACCAACATGGTCTTATTATAGTCAACATTTATTTTGTCATCACAGTTATATCTATTCCATTAGTGAACCCGGCCTCCTACGTTTGAGTTCTTTTATTTATGGCCACTATTTGTTGTGCCAAATTTGAGTTTAGAACCTAATCCTAAAACAACTGTGAATGTAATTATTTTCATCCAAGCCCAGTAGGATTGCCTGGGGGCTTAGACACGTGCTGGAGAGATGCCCACTACCTTATATTCCTCAGAGTAAAGACCACTGTTTTTGCTTGTTTCTAAGTCCTAATGGATTACATCTCTCAGAAATGAAAAAGTAAAAAATATATGAATATTACCTCATCTTTTCACTTTCTGGAACAAAGAGTAATTAAACAAAGGATTACTTAATTAGAATAATGTATCCCATATATTTTTGAAAGTTAAACAAGCAAGCATTATGTATATCTTTCTTTTACTACCAGCAATAATAAATTTCTAAACTCCTTCAATAAATTAATGTTAATTTAGCTTTCCACAAACATGAGCGAAAAAGAAAAATTATCTTCATGAGAACAGAAACATCACAATCCAGTTTAGTAATACCAGCAATTTCATACTGATATGAATTTTGTTTAAAAGGTGACCTAGACAATGAAGCAAGTATAATTAAATTGGAAACAGCCAATTCAATAAAGTATTGATGTCAAAAGTAATAATAAGAGGAAATTTTAGTGCAGCACTCATCTGCAAAAAGGATTATTTTGGAATAATGATATACTTATGTAAATAATTTTGAAACATAAAATGCCTGACAATGGTTGATTGGAAAATAATATTAAAAAGTGGTTTTATTTTAATAGATTACAAAACAAGTAAAAAGTGAAACAATATTGCTATCATTAAATGGCACTACTGGTGCAAAGAAAGCATATCGATTTGGATGAATTTTACAGATAATATACTTTCAGGTATGAAATGGTCAAGTAAAAAAAAAGTTTAACCCAACTCAAGCATTAAAAATAGTGCTTGTGTTAAAATTATATTATGTTTTCCGGAAAGGGCAAGTCACTGCACGGGTATTCAGTGAAAATATTAACCACTCCCACTACATATGAGAAGAGTGAGAGAAATCGGCTAGTGCATAAAGGTGCATTTCACCCACTAGCAATACAGTGGATAAGCCTCCCAACACATCTTTCCTTTGTTTCTGTAGAAAATCAAGGCAAGGTTGAATATCAACTCAGCATGAAATATTGATCCTCTGGTCCAGCATGCTTACTGGAATGAGGTCCGTATGGTAAGAGATCCAGTAGACTGCTACAGCAGAGATCATGCAGAGACAACTCTGGACAGTCTTTAACCATTGATGTGAAGTTGGCCTGTTCAGTGCACAATGCATTTTCAATAAATGGATGCCCCACTGACCCAAGACGGAGCAATATGCTCCCATTTGGCCTCCACAAATCTCATGCCATTCCAGTCCAAATACAAGATATGCGGCCTAGTCCTTTTTCTTTTAAAAAAAAAAAATTATTTGAAATACAAATAAAAGTGAAAAACACCAAACCATCAGAATAAATTGCTATCCTGCACAAACAGTTCTTCCAGAAAGAAAATTGTCAGCCCACAAACAAGACAGACTTTTGTACTGTTGCTAATTGAGCAATAGTCTCACCTCTAAAGTTTATTCTGTTTGGAAACACTACCAACTGTTCTCCCTGAAAAGAAACTGAGTGCCTCATAAACGTGAGCTCGTAGACGTGTCCACGCACATAGGAGAAGAATTAATGTAACACCATCTGTTTCTTCTTTCCAAGCACTTTGCCATTTGCTGCAGGAACCATTTGGCTTTCCCAACCACTGTCCTGCCCAGACAGTCATCCCCTCCTCATCTGCTCCCATAGGGAAGTTTCAGGTGGGACAGAAGCATCCTGCAGGCAGGTCCAGCTTTCTGGCCACCAGCTGGACCAGGAGATCTTAATGCAGTTCTGGGAAGTGGTTGGATATCACAGCAGCAACACCATTGGGTGTTAGGAGGAAGAGTCTGAATAATAACATATTAATCACTCTCCTTCAGCTGTGAAGCCGTCTGCTAACCTGTGAGCTTGGCCCTCTTCTGGATCTCTAACAAATTTATAACCAAACTGATTCTCTGCAAGTTTTCCTTTTGGCTTATGAAACAGTGTGTATTCTCAGATGACATTTCTATATCCTCCAGTTAACATCTTGCACAACTTTCTCAGCAGATTCCTGCTCTCCATTTCTAGTTACTCTCTACCTTTACAACATGAAAGTAGGCAAAAGAGATTAAAAAGCAGCAAAAGGTGAAAAATCTATTTAAGAATAAGTAGCTATGTTACCTGGTGAGAAAGGTGTTACATACTTAACCTGCTCCAAGATGGGAACTTTTATGAAGTTATAGTCCCACAAATTGAAAACAATGAATACTCTAATCAAGGATCAATATAAATTAGGGAAGGCAAATTAAAGAACTAACCACAGATTAAGTTGTGGCTTCTCAATTTGAATGGTGGACACCTTATAGTAGGTACAAGACCCATAAAGAAAGGGGATCATTTCTTGTTTGAAAAAGATAAGAATGAGACTAATCAAGTAAGACCACAACCCGCACCGTGGCTCAACACCTCAGCTTTGGAGAACTGTCCTCCTGACACCCAGGCCCAAGCACTTGCTATCAATTTGCTGCTGATCAGAAACACTCTGCACCGGTCTGTGTGAGATGGAGCTGGATTTCAGCTTGCAGATCGTAAGCAATAATGCCATCTCGGTTTTGATGGCTGGCATCGCAAGCCATGAAATAAGAGGAAGAAATAACACAGCTTGATTTTCAGTTCCCACGCTGAGCTGAAATGCTGCCAGTTAGAAAAGCAGTGATTGACTTGTCATCTGAGCAAATTTGATCTGGAAGTCCTAGAGAACGAAAAATATGGAACCCTACAATGTCATTTTTCCAGAGTCACTTTTCTGACTATAACCACACGTTAATTTCTCAGTCAGAGTCTCTTAGGCCCACATAGATCTCGTTTCCCTGGAGACAAATCTTTTAAATAGAGGTTCAAAACACCAACCAGATTGGGAGTGGAATTCAATTAAAGAAAACCCATCCTGTTGCTTTAGGGGTCTGTCCTGGTAATAGCTTCGGGAACATGCATTTCCCTAGTTGCATGTCTGGGCTTTTTCATTTACTATTTCTCATGCACTTGCTTCTTTATGACAGGTATGGATAATCAATTAAATATTACCTGATAATCTGATTATACTAATGTTTGCTGTTTTTAAATATTGGATAATAACATGGATTAGTGCTATTTTTCAACCTTTATGTAATTTAAACCATCCACTAACTCATTTTTTGATAATTTATTGACAACAGTTTTATTCATATAATGTTTCTGCCATTTGATTTGAATGAGAAACTTTTAGATGACAAAATTAAATTAGTAATCTTAACCATATACCTTTAGACTAAACCCTGTTGAACAATACCATTGGACTAAATGATCTCAAGAGATCCGCAATGTAAATGATTTACTTTCATGAATGCTTTGAAATGGGAATTTTGAGAAAATGGGAGATTTCCTATGTGATGTATACAAACACAATTCCCTGTCTGCAAACATATCATCTCACCCAACCACCTCTTTAAATAGAAGCTTTTTTTAGGGTAGAAAAATGAATATGAACATGCCTGAAATTTGGAATTTTCAGCGACATTAATAAAAACTGATTTTTTCCACTTTGTCAGCTGTGCAGCAGTCATGTTGGCAGTTGCTGATGGGAAAAAAAAAAAAAACAACCCACCAGTAAATCACTTCCAAGCACTATTAAAGCAATGATAGACAGTTTCTAAAAGTTGAACTTTGATAGCCACAAAAACAAGTGCAATTAAACCTCCATTTTCTTCACATACTCAAGCACAATTTTTTCCTTTACCTGTAAAGTCAGCAAACTAAATTTGGTGCTAATTTCCCAAACAGATTTACAATAGACTCATTCTACCCAGCCCAAAGAATAGTGAAGTAGAAAAGAAATGAAAAAAAAAATGTGAAAAAAAAAAAAGAAGCCTAACCACTCTCTAATCTTGCTATGGCATTTGACAAGGGCATGTAGGAAGTTCTATGCTCACACACTGGGCAAAAATTGCATTTTCTTGCCTGTGGTCACATCAAAGCATAAAATCAGGTCTCCTTATTGCTGAATGTGAACTTATTTGCACAAAGTTGATTGGGAACTAGATAAGAACATGAGTAAGTTCATGCAATTCAGTTGTGTAACCCACTTCATATTCATCCTTCCAGTCTTGCCAAATCTACCATCTCTTAGGATTGTAAACAATTGGCACTGTTTGCCGTATCATTTTGTTGCACATTCATGTCAAAAACTCATTATTCTCACTGATGAGAAATGGGTCTAATGTGGCACCAAATATGTAGAGGATTCCCCTTCCTTGCACAGCGCTAAAGGCAAGAAATAACTTCACCTTTGGGCTGACATCTGCAGTGGACACTGATCAATATAGATGACAGCCTATCATTGCAAAATTAGTGGAATGTCAACTATTTCTTCTGGATTGCATCACAGCAGATCACAAACTGTGAGGAAGCATACTACCTTAAATGCTTTTAAATAGTATAAGTAGTCAGATCAAGTCACATCAGATGACTTGATGAATGTCAGAGCTTATGGAAAGATGGGACATAAGCATCTA
This sequence comes from Anser brachyrhynchus, assembly GCF_964034855.1. NCBI lineage: Eukaryota > Metazoa > Chordata > Aves > Anseriformes > Anatidae > Anser > Anser brachyrhynchus. Next base: position 7,589,837 of record NC_137701.1, read on the forward strand.
TAATGAGTGGTTCCCTTAAAAGTTGTTTTCACGATAATAGAAAATCATTAATACATACTATATCAAACAAGTTTTTTGAAGAAAATTTAGATCACTGAACTGTTAAAACTTTGTACTATATGTAGCACAATGCCAGGTGATACAGATAAAGACTAATGCATTGTTCAGTTTGCATTACTGAAGCAAAGCATTTGATCCCCTACAGTTAAGAACACTTAGTGTTACTTAAACAATACTGAAAAGAGAGTAGAATTATGACAATAGCCTTCTACTAGACATTTAGTAGGGAACAATGTATACAAGGCAAATATTTTGTGTCTAGGTATTGCAAGGCCATTAACACATTTACAGCTTCAACACAAGCAGCGTAAGTTCACCCACACTTTTTAGCTGAAAGTTTGTTAAATATAACATCAATAGATAGGATCTGACCTCACAATTTTAAAATATTCTAATTATTTTTATATGAATGCTGATCTCCAGAAACAGCACTTTTATCATGAAATTAGTTCTCCTATTTTTATCATACAAAAGTGTACTAAATTATTCATGAAAATGTTAAGCTTACTTCAAAGTATTTTGAGAGGGTGGTTGTGCTTTGTTTTTAATTGAATATAAAGCATATAACATATCCATTATGATTAAGATCTTAGAGCTTTTCCAATGAGAGCAATGGTGAGCTATGCAGTAAACAATGGGGAAGACAACTAAAACTAGTGGGACCTTATTTAACATGAAGCAAGAAACTGGATGCTGTGACAGAACATAAAGGGGTTTCCAGAAAGCATCCTCCAGTAATACTGGTTTGAACCCCATGTAGACAGGTTTCCTTCTTTATAAAGTATGCTTATTCTTATTTCTCCTAAAACAAAAGCACGAGAAGAGCATGAGAAGATGTCAGGTCCTTACTAAAAGGGCCTAGAAATAAAAACACTGAACCTTAAAATCACTAAGTGAAACCAGCATTTATTTCCCAAGACTTTCCCCAGGCTATTTTCACTCCCTTCGCATAGCCTTTATCTTGCCTACATCTACACTTTTTATTACTGTATTGGGTTTACACGGCAAGGTTTTGTTAGCAGAGGGTTGCAGGAGTGATCTCTCTGAGAAGAGTCCAGAAGCTGCCCCATGTTAGATAAGGACGAGTTTTAGCAAGCTCCAAAGGGACTCACTGCTGTCCAGAGCCAAGCCAGTATGAGATGTTGTTTGCACCTCTGTGAGAGCAGAATTAAGGAAGAAAAAAAAATACAGAATCACAGAATCATTTGGGTTGGAAGAGACCTCCAAGATCACCTAGTCCAACCTCTGCCCTAACACTAACAAGTCCTCCACTAAACCATATCACTAAGGGCTACATCTAAACATCTTTTGAAGGCCTCCAGGGATGGTTACTCAACCACTTCCCTGGGCTGCCTATTCCAATGCCTAACAACCCTTTCAGTAAAGAAGTTCTTCCTAATATCCAACCTAAACCTCCCCTGGCGCAACTTTAGCCCATTCCCTCTCGTCCTGTCACCAGGCACGTGGGAGAATAGACCAAACCCCACCTCGCTACAGCCTCCTTTAAGGTACCTGTAGAGTGCGATAAGGTTGCCCCTGAGCCTCCTCTTTTCCAGGCTGAACAACCCCAGCTCCCTCAGCCGTTCCTCGTAAGCCTTGTTCTTCAGACCCCTCACCAGCTTCGTTGCCCTTCTCTGGACTCGCTCGAGCACCTCGATGTCCTTCTTGTAGCGAGGGGCCCAAAACTGAACACAGTACTCGAGGTGCGGCCTCACCAGAGCTGAGTACAGGGGGACAATCTCTTCCCTAGCCCTGCTGGCCACACTGCTTCTTATACAAGCCAGGATGCTGCTGGCCTTCTTGGCCACCTGAGCACACTGCTGGCTCATATTCAGCCGACTACCAACCAATACTCCCAGGTCCTTCTCTGCCAGGCATAACATCAGCTGGGAGAGTAATGAGTGAGAACCAGGCCTGCATACACCCAGGTCTGTGCAGGAGGGCAGGAGGTGCTCCAGGCATGCAGCAGCCGTTCCCCTGCAGCCTGTGGAGAGGCCCCTGGTGGAGCAGGCTGTCCCCCTGCAGCCCATGGGTCCCACATGGAGCAGATCTCCACGCTGCGGCCTGTGGAGAGCTTCTGACAGAGCAGACCTTAGGCCAGAGCTGTAGGCTGTGGAGAGGAGCCCACACAGGAGCAGGGGGCCTGGGGGGAGCTGCTGCCCATGGGGGATCCATGCTGGAGCAGTTTGCTCCTGGGGGATGGACCCCGTGGTACGGAGCCGTGTGGGAGCAGTTCTTGAAGAGCTACTGCCTGTGGGCAGCCCCCGCAGGCTCAGTTTGGGAAGGACGGCATCCCGTGGGAGGGACCCCACGTGGAGCAGGGGCAGGGAGTGACCGTGAAGGAGCAGCAGAGATAAGGCTGCAGGGACTGACCGCAGCCCCCATTCCCCTGTGCTGCTCTGCGGAAAGACGTAGAAGGGGGTGGATAGGGTGAAGGTGTTTTTAGTTTGTTTGTTTGTTTGGGTTTTAGTTTCTCACTGCTCTAGCTAGTTAGTCATAGGTAATAAATTTCCCCCTTTCCTTTTGAGGAGGGGGAGTGAGAGAGCGGTTGTGGTAGAGCTCAGCTGCCCAGCTGAGTAAAACCACCACAATTATGCTACCAGAAAAGCAGAAATGTGGTTAAGCATCAGTGTTCATACTTGGTTCCAGAAATCCAAGCTCACATCTGATGGGCTTACGTAATGTGATAATTAATTAAAACAGTTGTAAGTTACCATTCCTTGAAGCACACTGGTTAACATAGTGGGATCATGCTTTGTAACGCACTGGGTTCATAAACAAGGAATCAAGCATAGAAGAAAAATATTTTCAGAACAAATCACAGTTGAAGAGCCCTACATTGTTTTCCCTTTAAGTAACGTTTATATATACACAGATAATAAAAATTAAATAATTTATCCTAATATAAAACTATGCAAGGGTATTATTTAAGTCACATATATTTTTTACAGATGAAGGCTACATCCCATTCAGCTGCAGAAACAGTGCTAAAAAAGGAGAAGGAAAGGACGTCCCCAGGACGTTCCTCCAACAGGCAGGCTAGAAGTCGAACTGGAAATGTTCTACAAATAACTCCTGTGAGGTTTCATGTACAATCTTCACCTCACAAGTTTAGTGCTTCTGCGCCAAGATACAGAAATCTATTCCACTGCCCTTTATTCTCTAAAAATTAACATAGCCTTGCCACTCAGCTGTAGCTCACTGAAACAACCATTAGAGCTGTGGTAGCATCAGCATCCTTCCTCCAGCTGAGGAGCGCACGAGAAGCCGTTGAAAGAAGCACTCTCCCTCCCAGCAGTAATTCCTTTTGAAGTACATTTATTCATTCTAGTAAGACACCAACGAGACGGGCAGTATATTACAGAGCTACAAAAAGAAGTGATCTGTCTTAATAGCTAAGAAATTCGTGATCCCAAAAATATCCCTTATTTTCTTAATCCCTGATTAAGACATTTATCTAAACTCTATGGATCAAAAATCATTGTTGTGCTCCATTTGGAAAGAAATGCTCAGTTATTTTTCACTTCCAAAAACTGATGGAAAAAAAACGTAAAACGTTTAGTATTAAGAACAGCATTAATCACTTACAATAACAAAAATTATTAAAATGTACCAAAAGCAGTGCCAAAAAAACCTTTCTTGTGATATTCTTTGGAAATAGAAAACATTCCTTCTAATCTATAAAGATCGGTATTCCACTGGGTGAAGAACAATGTTAATTAATACTTACCATTTTGGATGATCTTTGCCAACCTGAACATCAGTGAGATTAAATTCTCACCTCCACTGACATCTAAAATTTATGCCAGCCACCTTCTGGCATGATCTTTAAGCTGTTGAACAAACATGTCCCAGCAAAAGTCCCAAGAGACTTTCCTTCAGGAAAAGATAATCTTTTATCAAAAGATGACTACGATGGGTTTGCGGAAGGGATATTTCTTAACATTTCTGCCCCTTCCTCCCTTCTCACATAATTCTATTTGTGTAATAAGCCTGAATCTTAAACACATCATGCTTTAATGAACTCCTCTACACGTGCTCAACTCAGAAGTTAAAAATGTCACAGCTAGAGACCAGATTTGAAGGAGGACTTTGCCTCCCTCGGACCTGTCAATCCCTGCTTATTTTCCCACATGAATAAATCTTTACTTTCTTCCCTACTTGGACTAAACAACCCTGTAGGGAAGAAGAAAAAGACAGAAAAAAGAAAAGACAATTCACTTCATTATGCTTCAGACTATCCTCAGGAGCAGCATCTTGCTGACTCTTGCCTCAAGCCCAGAGTTCCCTTTTGCACCCTTTGTATGAACTTGCCTCATAGCCTCACTAGTTATTTTGCCACTTTTCAAGAACTATGGTTTCTGAAATTTTGCCCAGGCACCCACATTTGCTTTTTCAGGCCTCTGAAAGCACACTCTCATACTTGTGGTGAACTACTCAAAGTCTGATGGAGCCCTATCTTCTTGGCTTGCACTGACAGATCCTTCTGCAATGCATTTCGGACACCCAGAAGATCAGTATCTCAATTAGAGAAAAAACAACAACAACAACACAGATAAAGATGCTTACACTCATTAATGACAGTCATCTGTTTCCTATAGGGAAGTGAGACATTTTCCTACACTGACAAGGAATATAGTCCTGTTTCTCCAAAAAGCAATTCAGAGTAGAATCCTCACTTAGGTACTGTGCAGCATCCTTCAGAGCAGCATTTCTCACTTCATTGAGCATTAAGAGTCTAGACAGATTGTTTCAAGAGACTAGCCTAAAATGAGGCAGAAAGAATACCACCCACAGGGAAACAATGAAAATTACTAAAGATACAGGTTGCAAAAGATTGCTCAGAAAACACTGAATTCAATTCTGATTGCAATCAAATATTCACATTTTTTTGATTCGTTTTTACATAAAAGTAAAAAAGATGCTTGTATGTCACATTTTGAAGATTTTTTTTTCCAAATAATTAAAATCAGAAGAATAAAACACCTAACCAAGAGTTTTTCAGTAGAAAATTTTAATCTTTGAAGTTAACAGAAAAGTTTAAGATTAACCAATAGTTGGCTAGAAAGAAGAAAAAAAAAATTCAAGAGATTAGATGAACAATGGCAAAAATAACGTACTTGTATCTCCACAGAATTATACCCTGCTTTAAAACAGATATGCAATGAGGATTATCATTATTACCATTATTATTGGATAGAAAGAGTGACAATAATATAGGGAATATTATTCCCTCTGTGAGTAATAAGGAAGAAAAATGTGTTCTGTGTGTGTTACTAAAAGAAAATAATCTGAAAAATCAGTGAAGAAATGGAAGAGCTGCCTCTAGTTTGATTTATGGCTGCTCTTCTCTTTATGTGTAGCCTGGGGAGCCTCATGATGATATGTAATGAGTCAGGGTGAAATGTGTATAAATAAATGCACTGCCAATTTTTAAAGACTCTTTAAAGCATCTTTTCTGTACACTCCATACTGAATTTCATTTCCTTGAGAAGAAATAGAAGATATCAAGAAAATACAGAACTGACATAGTTAGAAAAATCTCCACTTTTATTCCACTTATTTTCTTGCCTTTGCATTTTTCTTTTTTGTTTTCCTTTTCCTTTTTTTTTTTTTAAGAAGGAAATCCATTGTCCAATATTTTATCTTGATGCAGTAATAACCAAGTGGACAAAGTTCAAGATGAGTATCTGTGACAGATCTCTGTATAAATATACACTGGTGTACACCTGCATACATAAACCTTTCTAGAAAATAAAGATCTCATCTAAAAAGCAGACAACCGATATTTTGAGAAAGACAAGCAAGTTTTTGTTTTAAGTTGCTGAAAATAATATTCATATCTACAGGCACAAATCCCTGGACAAGCTGAACTTTCTGGTTCCACAGAAGACAATGGGAGCAGAGTGTGGTTGGGGAATGCCCCATGAGATATACAGCCCCATTTCACATCCCTAAGCACTCACTGAGTTTATTCTCAAGTTCATCCGCTATATTTACTGGAGGTGCTGGTCAAGCTTTTTTCTCCAAGTCTGATAAGCGAAGTTAAGCCTCTCCCCCAAATCAATGCTTCTTCTGTAATACCCCCTTAGAGATTAGACCACGTTACCAAGAACAGGTAGAGAGTCTCCTCCCGGGAGTTCAGGAGCTCCAAGAGGGACCAGGCTGCCATGAAACAGATGCATTGCTAGTTTTACTGATGAAGGATCATCATAATCTTTCCCTTTCCTTTTTTTCCCCCTCTTCCTTGTTCCTCCAATTTCCAATTCATTTTGTTTTCCGGGAGCATTTGCTGTAAGAGTAAAACTCCTTCACTGCCCAAAGAAAATATGGAATATCCTAAACATGATTTCTTCAGTTACAGGAAAATAAATAAATAAATAAATAAATAAAGCCCAACAGTTCCAACAGCTGACCTCCCACCTCAGAAACAGAATGACCCTGAATCTTTTCTATATGTTGTTCAAGTACCCTCAAGTACAAAGGGTAGCAGGAATTCAAGCTTCGTGGGATTTGGTAAATTGTTATTCAACCATAGTCAACCGAGGTAGCCAGCCCAACATACCTTTCTAACACGAATACTCAAAACTCCATTAATAATATCACTAGTAAAATACAAGAAATACTTATCCACCCTTTTATTTTACATCTACGCCCTGCAAGTCCTCACTAACCTAATAATAATAATAATAATAAAAGCAATCTTACAGTACCAACATGAGCTATAAATACATTGTAATTCAGTCCACCAAAAAGCCAGTCTCTTCTCCATTACAGTGTTGAGACTTAAAATGTGATCTTATCTTCACTGATTTGCTTTCCAGCTGTGTTCCTTTCAATCATGAAGAAATTTATTTTAAATAATTTACAAGACTCAAAGAACAACAGTTTTAAGAACCAAAAGCAATATTGTCAAATTTAAAATGACAAAAGCTGACAACATGCAGGTATATGTAATGCCATTCTTTTGTTATATGAAATGTTACATATGACTATTATTTTTTCAATATGTGATGCCAAAATTACCTAAAGTAGTTATGATATTCAATAGCTGGTAGGTGAGATGAGGTCGCAAATTCCTAGCTCGGTAACTCCTTTATCAGAAATTAGTTTCAAATTACCTATTTACAGATTTATCACTCCAGGGCATCCCTACTCCAATTCTAGCCTTTGTTTATTACATGCTGAAGTTCAAAATGAATTCTTTCAGGCTAAGATTTTAGCATGACTTTGCTGCAATTATTGCTATTCACTGGAGTTAACACACCTGAAATACTTGCTACATCTGCCTGAAGTTACTTGCATTTGCTTAGAAAGCTGCTAGGAGTTGCTTGAAAAGAAAATCTAAGTCAACTTTCCCTCTATGCTCCCATGCTAGCAATTCCCATTTAAACTATATTTTTATGAATAGTGTGTTGCCTCTCTCTCAGAAATCTTCATTATCTAAAGAAATTAGAAGGAGTAGCCGTCAGTTGGGTAAGTTCCTGCTCTGCTAATGTACTGGGAGACACTATTGAGTTTAATTCATAAATCACTAATACATCATCAGATCTGAAGATAAAAAGCATCTCCCTCTGTGAAAATAAACATCCTCAGTTGTGCTCATTGTTTATCTTTTGATAAATGTTTCGGCTGTCCTTCTGTATTTATCAGCCCAAGAAGAAGAGACCATTACCTGCAATAGTATTCGATTCCACTGACATTATTATCACTTACACCTCCTCTGTCTTGCACCTCTTGGCTCTTTCACTGAATTCGTGTTTGGAGCAGTATTTATCAATGGAAGTTGGAAATTACCAGTGTCTCAATTTGGCTTTTCATCTGATTCATGAAGCACTTCTCATAATGTGAAATGCAGTTCATGAATTGCTCGAGAGCCAGCAAAAGAAGAGTAGCGCATCTATTTCCATATAAATGGCCTCATTACTATGCAGGCTTGGGATAATTTATAAGAGGAGATTCTTGTCTAAAAAGAGGGGTCCTGCTGGCAATGTCCTTCTGTTTATACACAAGGAAATACAATATCAAAACTACTTAAGAAATATAACTTCTGTATCAGTAAGGTGCACCTTGCTTTGACCCACAACAAAAGGCATTAAGTTTTCAAAGGCAACCAGTGGCATTTTAAAACTACAATACAAGTTTTTCACTATTTTATAAAGCAGTAAAACAGTATCATCTAGCAAGAGGTAAATGGTAGTTTCAAGTAGGTCTGAATGTTGTAACAAAACATATTACAAATGCACAGAGATGAAAGCGATAGGTTTAAATGTATCTAAACTAAAGATTGTTACTAGAATTACATTTTAAATTGATATGTTGATAAGAAGAAGAAGCTGATAGGGATCACATTCTTTCATTTAGAGTTTTGTTTGCCCATTAATTTTTGCTGAATTTGTTTCATCATCTAATATTTAGAAAGGCTTTATCCAGAGATTACACAGCTATCTGAGTTTAAGTCTCCTTTAGATTAAAAGAAAAATGCTTCTATATTTTCTAGAAGTTTCTTTTAGAGCTTCTATCTTACAAAACCACATTGCAAATACCAAAGAAATAGATCTGTGTGAGTTGTGGGCTTTTTTTCAATTTTCATGTCCTAATCAAACAACAAAATTGCTCACAGAATATTGCTGATATTAGTTATTTCATCAACTTTAATTTCACAAGTGAAATATTCTGCACTGTTTTCCTAGCATAGGAAAAGAAATTAATATCCTCTGAAAAAGCATAAAAAATCACCTCTTTTTTGAAATGGTTCTTTAAGGGAATCAAAGGTTGAAAAAAGGTGAGCTTTTTAAATTACACCCAACTCAGTCTGTTACAGGGAATGAAGAAGGTTCTTCTCAACATTTTACCCACCAAATAGAGCAAATTTTGGTTTGGGGGAGAAAGCAAGATTCTGGAATGCAAAAGAAACATTTCTTTCCTTTTGGTTTGCTTATTTCTTTGACTACAACTATTTATAATTGCAAGTGCTGTGAGGATACAGAGTGGTAAAGCTGCTCCTGCTTAGCTACTTCACTTTGTGTGCATGACACTTAATTTTGAATTTAATTGTAATTTGAGTTATGATTCAAGCAGATGGAGAAAACGCTAGTGCTATTTGGGAAGAGTAAAACATTAAGAGACTACATAGAAGGAGAGAAGCACCGGCACGGAACAAAGAACATGGATCCCCTGCCCTTTTCATTTTCCTATCACCTGTGTCAAAAGGCATGTTTGCAGTAGGAAGACACGTAATTAGTACGTGCTAACTAACAGGTTGTTCCCAATTATTTTGTTGCTTTCCTTTCTGGAACATAAAATATTCACTAACAACTCTTATAACATCAGCGTGCCTTCCTTGGGTGCACTTCAGCCCTTTGCAGCCTTTGGGCTATCACTAGCAGAAGCACAATCACTGCAGGGCATCCCCACTCTGGGGAGCTGGAAGTTACGTACAAACAGCATACTGAAACACTTCCACTTCAGACCATTTTTTTCCCCTCTGTAAACTTCAGCTTTTCACATTAGCTCCTTTCAAAAAGTGAGAAACATGCTATCTCCAATGCTAGCATTGAGCAAATTAACAAAATTATATATTCAATTACAAATAGCTTATTTTACCAGCTAAAGGGCAAAATTCATTATGAATGTCCCTGTTCACAGTTTGAGTTCTGTAAACAGAATGGGAGAGTATGCACAGTTTAATTTCAAAATATGGGAGCGGATTTTTATTTATGATCCTGCAACATAGCTTATTTAAATTCTATATTCTATTTTTCATTTAATTTCTCCCTCACTGAGAGCTTCTAAAATTGCAATTTATTTCTGACATTTTTACAGCAATTTAAAAAAATTACATCCATATGTGCACGTGCACCCCCTGAAAAGTATATATTCCTTAATGGTCTGGGAAGCTCCACCAAAACAGCACAAACCTCATCTCTTGCATTAACAGCAACACATTGCCAGCTGACAGACATTGAGGAATCTACTACATTTTAAGGAGATACCAAAGAAAATCTTAATGTCAATAGTTGTTCTCAGCATTACTTAAAAGAAGCAAACTATAGGCCTAGTTTATGGAAAAATATATATATATTTTCTAAACATAATGAATTGAAGGTACTATATCACTGAAAAAGGAAATAGCAAGGCCATTTGGAAATCTGGACTTCTCTGACGTACCTTTTATAAGATGTTGCATATGGGGAGGGGATATTAGACTGTTTCTAAGAAAGTTAGGTATGGAGGGAAGTGATGGAGGAAGGAGATATTAAAAACATATATCCCCAAAACATCAAGTTGAGAATAACAAGTGAGTTTCATCTTCAGTCACAGAATTGCTATGCTAGCACCACAGTACTTCACATCTCTATCTCATGATGAAAGTGTCTTACCAAAATAACTCACCCTTACCAAAATAATTCAACAAATAAAACCCCAAAAGTTATCACTTTCACATAGAAAGTCAATGGCAGTATTGACTAGCAACTACAAATCCTTAATCTCAGGCTCCTGTTCTAAGCATAAATATATCTTTTCCCTCTGTTACTACAGTTTTAAAGCTTCAAGGCTCACCATGTTTTCCTTCACTCTAGCTTTTAGTTCATCAGCCACTGAAGGTATTACAAAAGCACACGTGGTCCACGTATTGTGACAAAGTCAAGGGAGGCAATAGTAGTGAATGAACCTATGTAAGCAGCTACGTCGTGGTGTGATTCTGGGACATTTAAAAAAATAAAAATCCTACTGAAATCAAGCTAACAGTTTTCTCAATTTAAAAACAAAATCTGAGGGTCACAATTCTACCATTACATTTAGCATTAAGCTAAGGATTAACCTCAGCCATACAGGTCTGTGAGGACAGAGCAGCATGGCACGCTGAAGAAACATTGAGATATTTACTGGACTATTTTTCCTCTTTGAGAGATGCTGGGAAACAAACCCATACAATTCATAAACACTCCCAATCGCTGAGGCTGCAGAATTATTATAGCTGAGCATACACTATCAAGAAATGAAAGAAAATGGATTGTATTTATGAGACATGGCAGCCTCCACATACTTTTCTTGAAACTACTTGTTTGTGGCCTAGAAGCCTTTGTAAATGTTGTGATAAAGTAAGTGCCAGAACAGCGAGCAGCCATGCATGTGATAGGAAAATTCACTAGCGTGGCGGGGGAATATATATGAATGCTTGCATTTGTTTGTTTGCTTGTTCCTATTTTTACAGCAGACAGACTTATTATATTGGGTGCTCTGAAACATCTCTAAAATATGCAGGGTTTTACAAAATATCTTTGTAATTGTAAGGAAGAAGTGTTCTGCTTTCTTTTAAGAACGATTACAGGAAATTGGTCATGGCAATTTAATATCCTGTGTTATGTGGCTTCATCTCTCCTGATTCTCCACTAACCTGCTGGAAAAGGTTGCTGTTGATTTATGCTTTTGTTTGTGAATTACACTGTAGAGTATCAGAAGCAATAAGAGCTGGAAAATTGCTTCTTGTAGACAATGACCTCCTTGTAGTTTACTTCCTTATTTTATCATAATAGAGACATATTCACATGATGGAGATTTCCCTACCAAAGAGAAGGCTGTGATCCTTGACCTTAATGACAATGTTTTGCTACCTGCTCAAAGCATTACCAGTATTTTTGTGACAGCCAACTTTGAGCAGAGAGTTAAATAGGGTTTGTTATTCAGTGATGAAAGTACAGTCCACCAAAATAACTACTGCTGTTAAGAAAACAGTGCTATAGCCTTTAGACTACAGTACCTCTCATATAAGCTTTCATTTCTCTTCACTGATTAATTCATCTTCTGAACTGGACTAGCTTTGCTTGATCACCACTGTTAAGAACTTATATTTGTACCTCAAAATGAAATAGAAGCCTATAAGAAGGACCCAAAGACTAGGGAAATCAGCGGGAGGCTTTTCCTCGATTCCAGGAGGATCTGGTCAATCTCTATACGTGCAGAGTAATTACATTTTTCAGATGAGGCAGAGAAGGCTTTCTTCTCTTGCTGATGCTCATGTATATTAGGATTAACTCCATTGCAGTTGAGCTGATGGAATTACATTGCTGTATGTGACAACTGAATCAGGCTCTCAGCAGGGGAACTTCCTGGGTAAAGGCTGAAAGTTGGTCTGTGGAAAGACAGATGGTTACCTAGCATCACATTTACTACGAGTGTAAGCAGTTGTTACTAATGGCAGTGAGTGCTGCAGTGTGCACAGAGATGTGGTCAGCTTGTTACGATCTAATTGGGCCTCCTGAATGTGGCTCAGTCATTTAGCGTTATCAATTGATTGTGTAGAAAGACCGAAGTGTGAACCTTTTACAGAAGTTACTAATCCCAGCTACGGATCACCTCCTTTCTTGGGAAACATAGCTTATAAATTCCCATTATCCATCCTTCTCCACAACCTTCCCATCCACACTTAGGGCAAGGTCAACCTCATTTCACATAGAAGTTTCAAAGGTGTTCAACTCCCAGGTTTGTTAGAGAAGGTGGCACGGCATGACCAAGAAGAGAGACCCAGATTAATTCTCCCACTGAAAGAAGTGTTTGCAGAGCAGATTCAGCCATGATTAGAGATTCCACACGACAGATGGCACTGGAGAAAATCAAGCATCGTACGTTCTGCCACTCACAGAAATACTTGTTAAATAGGATACAGAATAGTCGCTAATGAAGATAACATGTTAGAGACTATTATTCTGCTCTAAGGCTTGATTTAACTCAGAGGGAGCATTTCCAACTATCCCAGACTATTTCTTTTTTACAGAATGTCTTTTAACACATTTTGTTCTGTTACCTTGATGATACAGCAGTAAATAGTGGAATGAGATTTCTCCTAGGTTTCTTGACAGATTTCATTCCCTAAAAAACTCCAAAAACTTAGGTTCAAAAGTCTGTTTTCTTTGCCTTTCTTACTGTGCCACTCCAATTACAGCCACCCTCTGCTGATGAGCTCTTGCTTGTCTCATCTTGTTAGATGGTGTACTCTTCACACTAAACATTTTTATATGCAGATTTTTTATGTCTCCTCAATTTAAATACCTATTGTCTTCCTGCAAATTTAATAACCTATTATTCAGTCACATTCATGCTTATTTTATTCAATTTTTTATATATGATACCTGAGATTTTCTGTAAACGGATAGAGTACAGTAAAAGCAGATGCTCAGTATTTGTTGCTTTTCTTAATGAAAACAGATATGAATTTACTGTGTAAGAACGTAAAAAAAAGTCAGAATTTCCACTCCCCTCACACCTATGGAACTGAGCTAATGTGCTATAGGTGTATCAATTACTGTATTGAATAAGGTACATATGCATAGAGCTGTTGAGTTTACCCTTTATTTATAGCTCTCCAACTTTAATTATTTGCTAATACTTGAAAGTCTGGAGTGACTGAATAATGGCAGTGGTGCAGTGAAAGTCCAATTTTAGAAAAAACATCTTCAAAAATTTTCAATAGAAGCTAGCAAAAATATTTGAATCACAAAGTAGTTGAGGTCCTGGATGTTCATACTATCTAATCTCTTGCGAGATGTAGGTTGTAACCCTTAGAACTGAAGCAGAAGTCAGGTCCCCCACCCCAAAACCACAAGATGACCATGAAGTACTTATGACTCAACAAGATGGGGATCCCTCAAAGAGGGGGCATGTTGTGAGACTGATGACTGAACTGAGCTCTTTTATGAAGTCACCTACATTTCCAAATCCCACCTGGTTTCAGTCTTTGTCAGAGCCCTCAGGGAGAATGTGAAGATGCAGGAAGGAGCAACTCCAGATCCCTGTGAACTTTACGGTAGAATAGTAAAGCAGCTATGGAACAAGGACAAACAAACTGAGTCATGAAATAAAATTCTTTTGACTTACACAGTTACATCCAAGCCAGTCTCCTTTCAGACACCAAAGTCTCTCAGGACTAATGCTCTAATGAGAGGAGAACCTCAAAATCAAAGAAATACTGAAAAGGACTAAAAGTTGCTGGATCTTACATCCTTTCTTCACTTTAATCAAGATTTTTCCAAGAAGTTGCCACATTACCGTAGATAAGAAAGGAAAAAGCCAAAAGACCGCAGAAATTAAGCTGAGAGAAATGTCCAACTACAAGAGCATTTATGTCACTGTTGGAATACAACAGAAAAAGTAGAGGACAGCTGGATCATCACCACGCTCACAGCAATGGACTAAAGTGCACCAGCATCCAAGTACTGCTAGACTATTTTTCCCAATGATTAAGTTTCCTGCTATAAAGCAGAGGAAATTATGTTTACACTCCCAATAATGTAATCAATTATGGTGAACAATTGTAACATGTTAGATTAGAATTTATTTCAGGATTTGCTGCTAATTACCATCCAGAAGCTTTATCATTCAGTGGATCTCAAAGGAATGCATTGCATTTATCACAGGGCAGAGGTGAAGCTAGCAGGTTTAGATCAGAAGCTGCAGAGCTGTGTCCACGGTCATAATCAGAAATTTGATTAATTCAGTCTTTAATCCACATTTCTGAAACACTTTTGTCTTTTAGCTCATCACCTAGCAGCTCTTTTTACAGATGCTTTTATTTTACAAATGCCTGAGTATCTCACTTGCTCCTTTGCAATTGTTGTTTTTCCTCCACACTCATGTAAACTTCCTTTAACACTATAGCAACAAAGAATATTTCATTTCCAGACCTTCTCTAAGCAACATAAAGCCATCCTTGAGGCCCATCTCTTCTTACTTACAGTGACTATTGATTAAAAAAGACCATCTATTGACATCTCCCTGTGCTGCACAGTTGTTCAGGTCAATTAAAAGGTATTGAAAATTTTTATACAATCATCTTGAAAGTTTTCTGCTACTAAAAAGGACAGCAAGATTTTTGTTATTATGAAGTTTCTTACACTGCTTCTTGTGTCTTTGAGAAATATTAGGATATATAGAAGCATTTTATGTTCCTATCATAAAACTTCCTTTCATTCTAGGGAGGCAGCCTTTATTTTTCAAGCAGAGGAGATGCACATTTCTGTGAGGTATCACAGCCAGCCAGCCAAGCTCTCAGAGTGCTAAATATTAGGACATCCACAGCATTTTGTAAAATATGGCATACATTTCTGTTTCCCATAAACAGACTTCAGTTCTGCTCTCTCTCTACCAATGGACAGTAGGTGTCTGGGCTTTCAGCAAAAACAAGAAAAATGCAATCTGGATAGGCTCTAAATGTGACTTATTTTAGTTCTGTCAAAAGCAGTCTGGAAGGAAGGAAGCTGAACAGCATTCAAGAAGAGAGTCTACTTTTAGAATTTTTTTTGCCTAACATAGAAGACTTCACGAAGTCTTTGCTGGAGCACAAAAACAGAGATGTATTCCCCTGTAGCAGACCCTCCTGTAGAAAAACGTACAGGTTTGAGTTTTTGACAAACTACTGAGAAGTGCATTGCTGTCTAGGAAAGCTCATCTTCTGCAAGCATGAACCCCATTCCTATCAGCTTCCTGCTGCATGCTGCTGCTGCTGATGGACAATGATCCAAAATCCCATTGGACACCCCAGGTATAACTCTCTCATCTCCTCAGCGTATTTCATTCCTCAACAAGGGAATGGGGGAAACATATATTTTTGCTTATGTATATATATATATATAGAGAGAGAACATTTCACTAAAGATAAATCAGCGTTCAGTCAGTGATTCATCAACCACCTCTGATAATTTTTGCTTTCTTTGTAGTTTCTCTCCCACCATCCTGTCTTGTCCCTTTTAATTGCTCTCATCCACTATGATGAGGGGGATTTCCTGCCCTAGAGGTGAACTACATATAAAATGGAGTTCACTGCTGCTTGGGCCACGTGCAACCACCAATAGATGGAGCATCTTGTGCCGTGGCTTTCCGCCAGTACAAATTCAGGTCTTGCATCTGCCACCCTGTCCTCACCTCTGAAAACATCTGCTTCAGTCCTCCTTCTGACTTCTGTCAATCCCAACGCCCAGCTCTTTTCTACTCCTAAAATGACAGAGCACTGGGGCCCGCCACAAAGTATAAAGCTGTTCTGCCAGCTTTATGCCAAGAGCAGAATTGTGCAGTCAGCTGTTTTGCCTGCTGCAGTCACTTACTGCTGAGGTCACAGAAAATCAGGCCTTCTATAGCTGTGTGACAGCAGAAATTTGGAAGGTTGAATTTAATTTACTATAATGCAGATACTTTGTGACATGCAATAACTTCTGCACATACAGAAGTGTTCAGAAACACTGACTTTAGCTTAGCTCTCCCAGTCTACGTTCCCCCTCCAAATAACAGAAAGTAGAGAGTTCCTTTAGGAGAAGGTTCAGAGTCAGGTTTTGTCTTAAACTACTCTGAAGGCTCTTAATTTTAGCTACCCTCTTAAATTCAAGAAAGAAGCAGCCCAGGTAGAGTAGTTTCTCAAAGCTGCTGTTGAGAATTACCTTTCCCACCTCTGACTCTAAACCATAGCACGATGGTAACCACGTTCCAAAACACTTTTGGAAACTATGTCTTAATTTCAATATTACCCAATGTACTTTTACAGCCCTAAATGATGCAACATCACTATAAAATGTGCAATTTCTTGTGGACTTTTCCTGGTCTCATGAATTTCTCCTGTTGTCAGACATGATAAGCCTGAGATTTTTTATATCCATCTTGCCAGTAACTGCTGGATGCAAATCCTCCTGTACTCACATTCAAATCTATGCAAATACCAGTTTATGGGATGCTGCGATAGACTGATTACAAGGCCAATGGTTATTGATTTTAATGCTTCTTGGAAACCACCGTATCATGCAGGTTCAGGGAATTCACTTTTTTATCTTTCAGCTTTCTCCTTTGTAAAATGGCAGTACTAATTATTATAATCATGTCATTTCCAACTTTCCTCACACAGGAGAGAAGAACCTTGACAATTACTGCGCAATATTATCAATTTGGTATTAGTGTTACTGAATGAAAGCGTTACTAAGAGGATGATTTGCATTTTTAGAGCGGAATAGGATTTCTTGATGCATATCTAGTTTCTGACATTATAGCCTGATTACCAGAATTGTTAATGAACAGCACAAAAATATTCATAAATAACATTTTGTCTCACTCTCAGTCCTAACCACTGAAGACTGGAAGGGTGTGCCTGGGAAGTGGCCAGATGTGTTTATGTCCTTCCCCAGGAATCTGCAGGCAAGCACTGCTGGTGACAGCATAAACAGCTAGAAGATTTTGCACATGGCCTGGTACAGCCTTTAGAAGTTATATTCTTACTACTTATGGGAACTTTATTTAGCTATTTTGTACATAGAGTTCTGAGAATAT
Source organism: Anser brachyrhynchus (assembly GCF_964034855.1). Taxonomy (NCBI): domain Eukaryota; kingdom Metazoa; phylum Chordata; class Aves; order Anseriformes; family Anatidae; genus Anser; species Anser brachyrhynchus. The sequence continues at coordinate 7,607,204 of NC_137701.1, forward strand.
AGAAATCTATTTTAAGGAGCAAAAAAAGGACTGTCAGAAAGGTTAGTCTAAAAGTAGTGTATGTGGTGGGTAGGTGAGTGTCACAGCTGCCTCTAACCCCTGTTTCTAGTTGCACAGATACGGTGTGGTGCCCCTATCAGTCCCATGGGAGGGAAACACACCCTGGTAGACTAATCCTGTAGGCACATTTTAGAAGACCAAAGTTCTCCTGCTGCTAGGATGTTCAGAGACTCTCACTGAAGCGTACCACCAATACAAGAGATGTGCCCAGCCTACAGCCTGCAAGACAAGTAATGGGATTTTCTCCTGGGACCACAGCAGCTGAATGTTAAAATTCATAAGTCAGGCTGTGATTTACAAGACAATAAGAATTTCCTGGCAAACTGCTTCTGCTGCAAGCAGAAAAACATGTAAGTAATGAGACTCATTCCCAGTTCCCAAATTTGCCCCCTTCCCTTTGCACCACTCCAAGGCCCAGTGGAATCAAAACAGTACAAGTATGGGGTGTCGTTATAATGATAACCATTATCCAAAATGGATAGCAAGTCTCAGAGCACTTTTTGCTAACCCAACAAGTATTCCCATAGGTTTTCTTGGGATATACCTGCAGATCAACCATTTCACTGAGCTCTGAGAAAATAATACTACATTAAAGTAGAAAAATCATGAACACCATAGGCAACTGGGGGCAGAGGAAGATTCCGAATGGTAAACAATCCTATTCCTGCTGAAATTCAGCTTTGCTGCTGAGGGACATTGCAAACACTACATTCAGGGTGGAAGGCAAGAGATGAACTCCAGGGGCCTCATACTTTTTTCCAAGCATGCTTGAAACCATTTCAAAGCAGCTTAGCCCTTGTCCACGTATGGATGATATTTCTGTCTCATAACTAACTAAAAGTGGTTTAAATACCAAAGATTTCTTTGAAGGTCTCTGCTTAGTTCAGGTAATTGGTGCAGTGCTCCATTGCTCGAGGATTCAGTGCACACCTCCCCACCCACTCCACAGCAGCCTACAAGTTAGGACTCAAAGCAATTAATGATGAGTGTCATCTTGTCTTACTCATTGCCATTCTGCTTCCCAAAAAATGTTATATAATACAAGGTCAAAATTGTTTACTACCAGATAATTACATCAATGAGAATTAGGTCTTTAGACAAGCAGTGTAAATCCTGTATGCTGAAAATCAGCTTTTAATAATTTTTTGCTACTCAAATCTCTTAAACAGTTGCCTTTAAACACTAAAGGTTCAGCTTGAGAGAATATTATAGGTCCATGTGTCATAAAAATAGATATTTAACTTGTATTTTAAAAAAATATGAAGTATGGCAATCTTATCTGTTTTGTGGAGACACACTAAAATGAAAAGCTGGAACAAGGAACTGTGCTTACATTTGAAGATAAGCCTGAAAAATGGAAAGCTGTCCAAAGCTTGGATTAGTGCTCAGACTGAAACCTAATTGGTCTTTAATCCTCTATCACTGCAGAAAAAAGAAAAATTCCAGATTGCAAATGACAGTCTTGCAAATGAATTCCAGGAGTATGGAAGCTTCTCAAAAAAAAAAAAAAAAAAAAAACTGAAGCAATGTGCTTCATTTGTCAGCTTTGTCGGATATTTGCCTATCCAAATTTGTTAAAAGAATCTTCACACCATAAAAGCAAAGCAATATAAGGAAAACATTTAAGGCAGAATGTTTGCTGTAGGACATACCACCTCTGGTTTTGCAGATGTCCTACCACCTTCAGTTCACATGAAAATTTAGTTACCAGTAGCCAGAGAGGGCTACATCCAAAGCTTTGCCAAAATATTACATCTGCTACTTTACCTGACCTCCCATCCTTTTCATTCGAGCATATTATGGGAGTCAAAATAGAATTATGATTTGTTCTGAACAGTCCACCGTATCTGTACTTAATTCTTTTTCTGCATATTTGCATACGCAGCATTTAACAGTATTTTCTTTGCATTTTGTAATTATGGTGCCTAACATTTCCTGAGACTTTCTGTACTCCATCTGTCTTTGGAAATAAGGCATTTTGGGCCTTGTCTAGCTCTCTGGGATTTCACCCAATTTTAAGTGCAGGCAATGCTTTAGCTAGTTCTGAATGACTGAGAGTAAAATTCATCAGATCCTGTTTAGCTGAAAGCATCTAGATGATGTCCCAGCTCTCTGACCTATACTGTATTCTGTTTCTGTCCCCTCTTGTTTAACTGTATTAAAAATTATTAACCTTTTATGGGAAAACCAAAACCGAACAGATAGTTAATATTCTGCACCTCCTGCTGGCTCACTTTTCTCATGAAATAATTTCACACTAGTTCAACACTAATTTGCTTTAAAACCTTCCTTAAATTCAATGGCCACACATTTTCATACATTTTCTGTTCTATAGGACAATAGAATCTTGCTTCTAAATGTTTGGGTTCTAAGGTTATAAATTGTGTTAGTATTTAGTGAAACAAAGAAACCCTTGCTGTCATTAAACTGTTCAACACCAAATGTAACCAGGAAGATAAAAACCTATCGATCCTATGATACAGTACAGACCTATATGGAAAGGACTGACAGACAATCAGTATCATATGCCCAGCATGTTTCAGTTAACACCAGCAGGTCTAGGGTCATTAATATAAGCTAAATAAAAATCCTTGGCTAAAAATCAGATATTTCAAATAAAACAGTAGCAGTTATTTTTGTGTTGGACTAGTTTCAGCTACAATTATGAATTTTATTGCAGGCAAAAATTAGATTTTCTTTTTTTTTTTTTTTAATTTGGCCACTGAGTCACCTGCACAAAAAAAATGCAGCAATCCTGTTATACTATTTTGTGTGTGAAAACTGTTTTGTTGCTGGTTAGGTAAGAATACGTCTCAATGGCTACTTTTCCATCTCTTAAAATAATGGAACGTCAACAATGAAAAACCTTTGTGTGATAGCAGCTATTGCCCCCTGATAATAATCATGCATCTCTTTAATAGTGCCCCAGACAGATCCATAACATTACCATTACTCTCAGAAGCACAGCTGGCTCTCTAAATGCCTGCTGATACAAGTAGTGAAAGCTCAGCCTTTGTTTGGGCTCTGTTTCAGATGAGGCCACCTCGATTCACAGTTCCTCACTGAAAACTCAATGACCTACCTTGGTTTTTACATTTGACTACTGAACATTTTGAGTTTTTCGTATAAATGTATTTCCTTTAGTGCTGTAGTCTGCATTTATGACCTGTTCTTCTATATCAAAGACCTTAGATACACATCCTCAGTGGGAGATGAAAGACAATATTTGATTACTAACGTCACATAAAAAAAAAGTTTAATTACAAAACGTCAACCTTTGTTGAATGAATGTTGAGTGTTAATGGGAGTAAGGAGCACTGGCAAGGAGTTTTTCAATATTCCATTTCAGGACTCCCCCTCCATGATTAGCTGCTTCTCATTCTTTCTTTTGCAGGGATCTTATTAACATCCAAAAATCAACACATCTACTGATTTCAAGATTCAAAAGTATTTCAGCAGGTGTTTTACCTATTGAAGACTCAAATATAATGCATAAAAAAATACCACAAGACATTATACTTTGGATGAAAACCTGATTCAACATCTTTCCTCTAGTCTTAGTGCATTTCACTTGTACTTTACCTCGTAGTTGTAAAGAAAAACATTTAGTGATTTTGAAATACCATTAGGACAAGCTTTCTTACTCTCCCTCTTTTAAAGTAATAGAAGGAGTGGAAATGGGTATATGGCCAGAAAGAGGTAAATTTAGTGACAAAGCGTCCTCCTCTCCCTGGTGCACACAACCTCACCACAGGAATTGTTAGCATTTGGACTACACTGGTCCTCATCTACTGCTCAAAAACCATCAGTGCCACGATAAGAAGTAATGTAACAACTTCCGAGATTACACAGTGGAGCGATTAGCCCTAAAGCAGATCAATAACATCAATGCTTTGAGCTCCAGGATAAATAAAACCTGATACTGGTAACAGGTTAATTGTGTTTCAAGCTGCTTGCACCACTGATAAAAACTTGATAAGACTTCGGACTTCCAAGGGTTTTTTGTTCTTGTTGTTACAGGTAAACTAGAGGTCTAGGCTTAGGACATAACTCAATTAGGCTGAGAGAGATACACAAAAAAAAGCGAGTAAAAACAAGGAATTTAATCTACCGGAGTGTGATCCTAACCCTGGCACAGTGACAGCCCAATGTGTCATTCTGCAAGCCTGCGATCAACACCAGGAGACTCAGGTTTGCGTTTCCAATTTAATGGAACTCTTCTAGTTTAAGCTTCAGGCCATTTCCAGAGTTTCTTTAGAAGATAACAAGGGGCAGAATTTGACCTCAGCAGACACAGCCAGTTCGGTAGCTTGGTGGTCTTCAGCACCTGACACAGCAGATTGTTATCTAGCTATAAGAAATCCTATAAATATGTGGAAAATGTCTGGGTTTTGCTATCCTAACCCACTCACCAGAGGTAGTTATCCATTACTGAATGATGACGCCACTAAAAACCAGCATAGGTGTATCCAACAGCGGCAATCAAATGATTCGATATCTCGGTATGCTGACATTAAAATCATGTCTCAGATTTGCTCTGCATTTTGAAAAGTCCCCTAAACAAATATGCTTAAAATATAACTTTTGTACAGTTAAGAGCAGTAAAATGTCATTTACACCTGAATTCCTATTTCTTTTTCAACATTTGGGAACTGTTTCTGGCAGCAGTGTGTTAACAGAGAGGCATGTTATAAATGAGTTACACGGAGTAAAAATGATTATTTTACTGTTGAATATGATTTTTCTCATTTAAATGATCATTGGATTCAAGGTGACTCCATCATGTGCTGAATCCAGGGTAGTTCAGGAGTAAAATTTAATCAGAGAAAGTCTCCCCTGAGAAACTAAACATAATCTTATTGTGCTAAGATGGAAGCAGTCGCTTACAGACACCTCCCTCGATTCAGCCCTAATTCTAATGGGCAGAGGCACACCCCCCACACACAAGCTCTGCTTGCTGTTTGGATTTGCTCTTCCCCTGTTCATCTGTCATCCTGCCTTACTGGTGTATGAGAGCTGTATCTGTACATGGTACACGCCTGTTTTTACCTACACATTCAACCCATCTCTCACATATTTTCCCATTAACTCCAGGAAGGACATTTTCAAAGGCATGATGCCCAACTTCCACTGATTTCCAGAACTATTCTTTTTTGTCCCAAAGAAATTTGTTGCTTAACATCTGCACAGCTTTGCTCATCACCAAAGATTTTGTCTTACCTGTTTTTCATCCTAATAATCATACGTGTTATAGTACAACCTTCACATTTAGTTAAGTAGACAGATTTATGTAAATTGTGTGTGCAGCGAGCTTGCAGTATTTGGTAAATATGAAAATCACCATCTTTCTCTTTTCCATATAGAAAGCTCTAAAAATCTCTTTTCAAATTGATGTTTTTATATAAACTTGCCTTTTTCTCTACTTTATTTAGGATTAAATTACTTTCTAATTAAAATTAAGTAGATGCCCAGGACAAGATTTTAATATTACTTAAGAAGCCTCCTGGTAAAACTCACTTTAAGTGTTGTTGTTTTTTTTTTTTTTTTAAAAAAAAAAAGAAGAGCAGCAACTCTCCCATGCTGCCATACTCCCTAAATAAGAGAAATAAGACTAATTAAAATTCTACTCCATTTCAAAGGAAGAAATGTGCCTTGTTATGATTCAGTTTTCCTAATCTGTGTACACAATTACAAAATGCAAATATTTATCCATTTAGGCATACAGCAATCAGTTTTTCTATTTGTTTGTTTTTCAAAGATAAATAAGCATGGAATTCTGTTTTATCAACAGTCCCTGGACTCTGAGAGCCAGTGCCTGTCCAAACCAGAAAAGTGCCAGGAACACCTGAAGGCTGGAGTTCACCTGCTGGAAAAGAAAAGAGTTTTCACAACATTCTTACCCCGCAAATACGGGTCAGAGTTAGAAGTCTTGCACCACTGTTTTATTATTATTTCTGGGTTACAGCTTGTTCTTTAAATATACAACACCCGAGTACCTTCCAGCAAACTCCACTTTGTACTGTTTAATGTCACTAAGGTTTTGTAGATAACAGGAGACAATATTTCAAAACAGCTGATCTGACCTTTGGAGTCTTTCTTGGGATTCCAGTCATATTTGTCTCAGACAGAAATTTTATTTTGTTCATGATTTTATTTGATAACAGAAGGTTAGGCAAATGCAAACAGCCAGAGCAACAATTGCTTGCTCATGTAAAGATACAAGTGCTGAACGTCCCAGATGTATTTTAGGCAACTTTCTAATATTTCCACACACATTAACTTGCAGCTTGGCTCTTACCCGTTTAAATCTCCACTTTTACAAAAGGTGGTTGTTGCTGCTTTGAGGCTATATTTTGCTGTTGGTGGAATAAACAGGCCAAACAAAAACTGGCACTGAAGTTTACAGAACCATACACTAAGTGTTTCTGATTATGTGAGTAATCACTTTGCAGGAACAGAGATAGAAACCTCAGCATCCTCCAAGCACAAGTTCTGATTCTATCCACTGTGAAGCCCATGGACACCTGGCAACCTTCAAGAAATATAGCACTTGTATTTCAGGGTCATCTGCAAATACAGATGTAAATGGAAACTGATGAATACCAGTAGTAAGAGAAGAATGAAGGGACTTGCAGCAATATGAAGGGACAGGACATAGATGAATAAACCAAGTTCCTTAACTGGCCTGAGCCATTTGCTTGGAATATTTCAGAGGAATGAAACATTATTAGTTATTAACCAACATGGTTAGTGACCAATTACAAGCCATTATTTGTCCAGACAAGAAGCATTTAAAAAATTACATCTACCTCTGCTTTCTACTGAAACTGGTTATGAGCTCCGTGCTTTCTAAGAGATGGTGCAAATTTATTTCCTGGTCTCGTGGAGTAGCAAATGACCAAGACTGCACATTTATTACTGGTCAGAAACAAGTTAATGATTCTGGACATACAAGCTACTCATAAATCTTTAATACAACTTGCTGCATTCAGACTGACCCCTGGAAGTATCCCACCCCAAACACCCTCTTATTACAGCTGATTCTTATCCTATATGTATGCACACACACATTGCAATTATGCTCCACATGTTCTATACAGTCTCCCTCCAAAAACAAATACATTTTTTAAGGGATCAAAAACAGTTATGTTCTTTAATTAGAAATACGACCTACTGATGGCGAGACTTTAAAAAATACCACCAAGAACAAAGATTTATGGAAGCCTATTTATGGAAAGTTCTTCAAGAGTGTTCAAGAATGTACAAGGAACTTAAGAAAGTGCAAATATATAATGAGCATCAAGAAAGGCTCCTGACAGTGAAAATGCAGGCTAAATGGCAAGAGTTATTTTTGACAGTGAAATGTGGCAGTGGCTGATTCAATCTTCCAAAGGAAGTGCTTGGTGACCTCTTCAGCTGGAGGCCTGAGACCTAAACAAAGCGAAATAGGACATACAAAATTCTCAGAACCCTAGGGTTTACGTCAACTGTCCCGATGCAGATTGGCAGGATCTACTCTGCAGGACATAAAAAGCCTGTTCCTCTCTCACTTTGCTGGTTTATGGTAAGATGCACCTGAAACTACCAGCATTACCTTATCTATTTCAGAATATTTTTTTTTCTTTCTTAGCATTTCCATTATGGGGAAAACTTTGTTCCCAATTACTGTACAATCAATATAAAGACTGTCTAAAAGGCATTTATATTTACAAAAATAATAAAGGTAAATTTTAGCAAAGCCGTGAGTAAAGCAGCATGCATTTCTCTAATTAAAATTTCTGCCCTCATCACACAAGTCACTTCCCTCTATACAAGTCTTATCAGAGCAGTCTTGTTTGCACCTAGCTGTGAGACGGAAAGCATCTGCAGTAAAAGCAGTATTAAAAGCATCCTTTAAAGGAATTCCTACTGTTCCTTTCTTTTTCTATTTTACCTCAGCTATTATTATTATGGTTTCTGGCAATACCTTAGAGATGTGGAATGAAAAGCCCAGACTTTAAATCCATGTAGATCTTAAAGAGATTAGGCTTTGGGGGAAACTTGTGAATCCTGGCTATTATTGCAAGGGCAGTTGTTGCTCCAGGATGGAGCTGGCAGTTGGAGCAGAAGGCCCAGCTGAATGAAGAACTGCAAAGTCTACAGATCTCCTGCCCCTGTTAGTGTCTGTCCCAGCTGTACAGCAATGCAGTCCTTCAGTAAGGAAAGCAGTGAAATTATGAGAGTGGCTAACCCCTCCTAAGCACATTGATTTTCCCAAACTCTGTAAGACACTGTTTTTCGACCCTTCTGGCAGCAAAAAGTGCCTCATATGGCTGTTACCTCTTCACTGCTGGCATTGTGGACATGAGCCTGCAGTGATTTCTGTAGGAGTAGCTGCGGAAGAAAACTTTTTGATTTCCTTCAGTTTGTCTCAGCACAGCATATAAATAAAATATATATATATATGTTATGTACAGCTTGCACTTTTACTTAAAATATACTCATGCTTTTAGACAATTCAAGTCTCATAATTTTCATTAATGGGAAACGCATATCTACATGGACCTGTGAATCTATCTGTGAATTGAAAATTTTTTGGGCTCTACCAACAACGTACAGATGACAAGATACCAAGATCATTCTTACCCTGCAACACACACCACTAGAGCTGTTGGGGATGAACTATTTTCAAACCGCTGAGGTGTTTGAGCTCTGACAGGACTCCCTTGAGGAAAAAAAAAAAAATACCGAACAGCCTGATTTCTCCTAAAAGAATCTGGGATACTTACTATTTAGAGATCTGCAGGGTCTCAGAATAGAAAACGGGACAGAGAATGGGCAACTCCAAACAGGGGTTAAAAACCAACAGCTAGAAAAGCCTCCTGGATTAGAAAAGCTGTTTTTCTGTAGAGATTAAAACTGAGCTCCGAATTTTGATTCCATGTTTGGAGTTTCTTCACCCTTTGATTACAATAATCGAAGGCCCCACTGGAAAGACAGTTGCTTACTGTTTTCTGTGCTAATTACAATTTTACTAAACGCTGGATTACTCCACAGCTCCTCAGTTCCAGTGCAATGCCACTGCATTATGTGCGTGTAAACATTATGTGGCAAATTTAAGCTCCTCAAACTAGACTGACTTATTTTTACTAGAACCTTCCTAGTATTACATATCATCAAGCAGCTTGCTTCCAAAGATGCTTTTCTCTCTTTGTGCTATATAAATATCTATGGTTTTAACTGCTGCCTAATATAGCTGCATAACATACTACAGTGCACAAACTAGCTAGAAACACATATTGAAAAGTGACCTTACTTGATTAAATATGGGGATTTGTGAATTATACCCATACTTTAAATAGCTTTGATAAATTCATTTTTTTTCCTAACAAAGCATAGTAACAGTTTTAGATCAAATTTTCCTAAGGACTGCACATCACTGAAATGATGTTGAAATGAAATAGGCTGAAAAAAATGTGGCATTTTCTGGTTCACCTATTATGTACTCTCAATTTTCTATCCAACATATGTGACGAATTAGTACTCACTTGCACACAGAAAATGTGTCAGATCATGTGAAGGAAAAACTGGAGAAACAAGGAGTTGTTCCCGTTCAAGACCTATGAAGAAAAACAAGAGCAAAGAGTTAATTTGCTATTTATCATTCTAACCAGGTGTCATTTTTGCCTCAGTTCTTCAGTGATGGGATGTAATTTATTTCTGCTGATTTTCTGATTTTTTTTATTTAGTTAGTTAGTTAGTTCCTGATTTCTTCCTTCACAGGGCAGCTGCCTGTCCACCTACAACTCTCTATTAGCCTGTTCTGTTAGGTTCAATTAAACTGCAGTCCTCTGAGTCGCTCTGAAAATTATTCCTTTTATAGATACAGCAGAGTGGTCTGGTTCTTAACATCTCCTCTCAGTTCTTCATGCCTTCCTCTTTCCTATTTTGTATTATCTTAATTATTCCTTCTTGTGCTGCACGTTTCTCTATTGCATCTTCATGCTAAAAGCTCAGCACTCCTACATACAGGAGAAGCTGAAATCCAGCTTTCCAGGCGATTACCTTCCAGCTCAGTAAGACACTGTTTGCCTGAACTGTATCACGATGGCTGTCAGCAATGGATCGTTGATAATATAAATTATATTTCTGCTTTCAGCTTTTTGTATATGACATCTGGAAAGGGTCCATAGACCCAAGTAATGGGTGGCAGAGCACTGGCAGACCTGGCAGGGAATCACGAGAGCTCTGTTGGTCAATAACTACTTGAACACTTATTTTCAGTCAAATCAAAGCCACCCATGAACATGCATGATTTACCTAGGGTATGAAAATATAGCAAATATTCCTTCAAACAGCTTGTAAGCCCTACAGTGGCACCTACCACAAGATACTGCAAAAGCACCCAGTAAACTCTTAAAACGCCCGTATCAAGACACTTATAAAGGCCAATGTATTTTTGAAATTATGAACAGCCAAAATCACCAAGTGTTTGTTTAATCTCCGGGAAGAGCTTAAATCAGATTAGACTTCCAGAGGCTGTGAGTGCCTCAGCTTTGAATGTGACCATGAAAGACAGGCGGGAACATTAGTAGGGTCAAAACGATCCAACACACACTGGATCAGTCCTACACTGCCTAGTACAAACAGGAGCAGCAAACAGCATGTCCTTTACAGATAGGAACCCATCTCTAGGCACGCTTACTCTTGCTTTATGAAGTGAGAGGAAAATATTTCAGTCAAGATCATGAACTCAGTCGGCTTCAAATATTTTGAAGTAATATTATTTCATTTCTATCCTTAATTTTTAAATAGCATCATAACATTTACCCCCAGAAACATCAGCTCTCCTATCAGGCGGTGGTTTCATCATCTAGCAAAGGCTCCATGATACAAAGGAGTAAAGTAGGAGAGTGAAGTGGATATCTCAGGACAAATCATTTAAGACTAGCAAGTTTCTTCTCTCACAACTTGCCTGGTATTCCCTACGTGTTGCAAACCGTGCTGCTACCAATGAGTTTTACAGGATAAGGTGGAACTGGGGATGGATGGCAATGAAAAACAGCATGGATGGCTACTATCCAACTGCCTACAGGTAAACTTCACCCACTGCAAGCCTCTAAACTCTTACTTCTAACTTAAATTTCAGCATAAAATGAAGATCTACATCTTCAAATAAAAATTGTCTGCCTTGCTCTGCAACTGGCAGCATTGCCAGAGAGAGAAATGGAATCAGAAGGGAGCGAGTGAGAAATAATTCATGGTAATTCCACTTTCCCTTACCGCTTCAGTTCTTAAACTGGCTTTTCACTAAAAATATTCTTCACACACTCTGCCAGGGGAGATCTTACTGCAAGCATAAGGATGAAGCAGACATCCAGGAGAGAGTACAGAGGGGTCTTGCACAGCCCTCTGCCTTGTGTTTGCCTTTTATTTTTTGTCAGGAAAAAAAAAAAATCCTTTTTGTTTTTTTAAAACCCTATCTCTTTTTCTTGGCAACTTAACATCAGCTCACATTAGTTTCATAGCTTTTTGTTCTTTGCGTTACATTTTGGGCACTGCCATTGTTTTTTACACAGTACTGTACAGTTGCCAATGGGGAAAATAAAAAAAAAAAATATTCCAAATAAACATTCAAAAGTTCAAATGCCCAAATGGCCCTGGAGCCGTGTTCTAGAAGCAGAGCTGGAAGTCCTTATTAGCAGTGTGCTCCAGGAGTTTGCTTATAGATTCTTGCTTGCACAAGGGCATAAAAAGGGGCTAGGGGAAGAAAACAGCTACAGGTATTCTTTGTGTAAACACCTCTCATTTGCTACAGGAGTTGGGGCACGCTGCTGTGCTTTCAACCTCAAAGCTTTTTCACGTGATGCTGAACGGCATGCCTTTTGTGAAACCCCATGTTGGATAAAGTACTCAAAAAAAAAGAATTATTAAAAAACCTAAGTGTAGTGCAATTCATGTGGTTTTATACTTTTAAAAGTAAAGGAAAAATAAGAGACAGGACTGTTGGACCTTGTGGCAAGAAGTTAGCACGAGACAGCAGTGGTCTGACAGTAGACACTACAACACAAAACCTAATAAAATAAAAATCATCCAAATAATTTATATGGATCACTTCTATTATTTCTGTCAACACTACCAGCTTCTGTTTTATTTACAAGTGTTGCCCCACAAGAAGTAGATGTCAATACTCAAGGCAGCCAGGAACCCCTTTCTCTGCCTGAAGAATTCAGAAGGGTGCAGGTGTTCCACAAGGTGTGTAAAATCACTCACAATACAAGACCAGATTGTTCATGTTTCCTTGAAATTATCTGCCGGAAGACACGGGTTGAGTTTGACTTGTACGTTTGATGGGGACACGAGTCAACTCAGCAGAGGTCTTTACGGACTACCAGTTACCACTGAGTGTTCAGTTGAAGAAGACAGGACAAGACCACATGCTGTTCTGCCCTTTCCTCCTCCCACGCCACAGAGCTATCAGACTTTTTTCCAAATTGTTCCTTTGTGTAAAGGGAGATCAAAGCATGCTGCTCTACGTTTTATAGGCAATTGAACTGCATAATCTGTTCTCCACTGTCCCTTCATTCAACTCCACTAGTTCCTGCTGTTTGTAATACTTCTCGAAGAGTATGTGAAGGAAAAAAATAAAAATGAATCAATCTGGAGAACACAATCCTTATTTAACAACCTGACATCTCAGAAGGGAGGGAAGCTGAAAAGACAGACCCAGAGCAAACAGGAACCTTGCCCAGTTTAACTAGCCTTTCCATCGGCATTAAAAATACCATCACCTCTATTATGTATTTTAAAGTCTTTTCAGGCAGATTTTTGACATAATGAATCAAACAGGCAAAAAATAAAAAACAAGACGAGAATTCAAGCAGAAACCAAATTCTAGACAAAGGGACCCCCATGGAAATTTAAAAGATGTCTGAAATAAAAACCTTATCTTCAGTTTCTGATCTTGAGGTTCAGTCACTAAACAGACTGCAACACCATACTTGGTGCTAGCAGAAAGACTTCTGTTCCAGCCAACATACTGTCTTTAGCACCTCTGTTCTGACAGCTGCTGCACCCTGCATTTCCATAATTCGTGAAAAACAACCAAAGATTATATTTACCTCTGTATTTTCTTCCTCCAGTGTTTGTCTACCACCCTTACATCTTCCTGCTGCTTCCACTACTAGGTGCTATTCAGGGCTAAGAGGGAAGGCAAAACATTTCCTTCCCAGCCTATGTTGATGTAAACAAATGCAGGGGCTGAAAGCATGGCTGGGTTTCTCCTTTGCACTGACTCATGCTGTTGTGTCATGCATGGAGTTGATCACCATGGCAATGAGGCTCCGGAAAGCATCTCCAAACTTTCAGGAATATTTAAGCATAGGTGGAAAAATACACGACAAAAACATTTCTGCAAGAATGTTTTACTTCTCTTCCAACTCATGAGCTGTTAATGAGTAGGACCAAGATTTTCTTAGAGCCTCCCATTAGTCACAATTATTTTCAGATTATTTTTTTAACAAATAATTGATATTGTTACAAATGCACTTGAATTACAGCCACGAGGTAGAGACGAGAACTGTGGGATAAGGTCATATTGCAGCAGACACTGCAAAAACAGAGAACAGAAAGATAGCTGTGGCCCCAGTACATTGGCAAGTGTCACAAGTTAATCATCAGGGTGCTACTGGAGAACATCACGCATTCAAAACTGATTTGGTTTAATTGGCACTGGAGGTCACAATTCAGTTCCCTATCTGAAGGGACAGGAGCACGCTTTCTGTGCAGACCTGGTACAATTATACTGTCATTTAAGTCCAAAACACCCAGGCAGCAAAAAAGGAAACAGTTTTCCAGAATACCAAAAGAAAATACAACAGGCATACAAATGTAGTAAAAACCCATTTTCTTAAAAGTCTCATAACAAGATTACACCACAGCAAATGACTTATGATGATATACATATCAGTTAGGTGTTATTTTGCCAGTGCACTCTCACATCTCAAGACTTGCCAGACCAAAGGGGAGGCCAATGTTAATCACCTTGCTAACAATAGGACACTGATATCTCTGACTGGACTAGTGTTTCAAGGCTTCCTTTTTTTCTTTCCCTCTCATCCTTCAACTCTTCTCCCTTTCATATTTTCTCCCTTTCATATTTTCTTTTCTCACTTGCATTTGTTAGGGAAAAAATCAAAATCACAACTTTGTAAATGAGATTAAAATATTTTAGTTACAATCCTGCTAGTGTCTTCTTTATTGAATAAAAAGGTGAAATAAAAAGTTGTTTTAAATTTGTACATATTACAAGTATCAACAGATACAAACTTCCTAATATAACCTTTCCCTTCTATTACTAAACACCAGTGTTCCTTCCCAAAATGTAAGGCAAATAACATTACCATACTTTCAATATTTGCTGTTAAAGTAAATGTAAAAAAAATTGAAGCGCCTGAACTTGCTCCTAAAGTTGTTATTGTAACCTTTACAGAAGAACTACAAAAGTAAAGAATGAAAATTATTTTTCAGCCAGCGTGCATTTCTGCATTATTAAATGTATAATCAGTTTCGAGATCTTCCTGAAAGAAAAATCTAGGCAGTAAATTCAATTTGATTCTACCTTTAGCCTGAATCCTTAAATTTACTGCATCCGAATGTGGAAGACATCTTCAAGCCAAAACTAGCTAGCACATTGCCTGAGAACTGAAAAACTTTTTCTTTTTTTTTTTTTTTTATAAATATTTAAAGCTCGCCACGAGCTGCTAAGAATAATGCCATCAACTGTTGTTCTGCAGCTCCAAAGTCAGTGACAGACTAAGTTTTGCACCCCAGCAAAACCTGCCCATCCTCACCCCTGTGCTGATGGATCTAGAGCACTTGAAGCTGCACCTACAACAGGAGGATTCCTCCTCTCCCCTAAACTTGTAAAATAGGTGGAAGAAGAGCCAAGCCCAAAACATCACTGCATCAAGAAATCTGATGTCTAAAGGGATTTTTGGCTTTCTGTTGATCCAGATGTGTATTTATAGCATCTGTACATGATGTGTATGTTGCCCAGACTTTAAACAAAAGCCCAGTTCCTCCCCGAGCAGCTGGCAAATAGCCACATACACACCAGAAATCACAGCAGTGTTTTACCCATGATGACTTAAGGATATAAATAACACAAGGAATTAGAAGGAGAGATATTTTCAATTAATATTTTTGGAAAGAAACATATCTTTTGGGCACTAAAACTTTCTTCGATCTGAGCTAGAAACAGAAACCTTAAAAGTTAAACCAGATGTAGAGAACAATTGCTCAGAGTTTAAAGTAGATTAGATTAATCAAGAAAAGTGTACTAGAAAGACTGCTGCTTCCTGCGGGTATCACCCAGTGGAGGCAGCAATTTGTGCTGCACCAACGTGATGTCCCAGCATCACAGGAGGACAGGAGCACTCCAAATATGTCATCCTCAGGAGATCATGCAGGAGAACAGCACAAACCCAGCTCTACACTGCATTTCTCTAACATAATTTCAGGTCTAAATCTATTCTGTGCCCTATTCTGTGTTATTGCGCAGGGTTTCAGGTTCAGAAAATTTAAGATGTAAAGGCAGCGATTGCTTTATTGGAAAACAATCTGGTACGATCTTTAAGTAATAATACTTGATTGTTTTTGTATTAAGTTTTGCTACAAGGAAGAAAAGTTTCCCTCTATGAGAAGTTTTCTAACTGCTTCAGTTGCCTACATTACCTTTTGACAAGATAATTGTTAACAAGACAAGAGCAAGGAGAAAGCAAGTCATCAGGCAGCCAGTGCATTCTTTACCAAATTAAATCAGTGTCTCTCAAGCATGGTTTGTGTAGAAGAAAACAAAAGGAAATTAAGGAGGATCCGGCTCATTTTGGCTGGAACGTTTGGATAAATTCTTAATTGGGGGGGGGGGGGGGGGGGGGGCGGGGCACATACTCCATCCCCCTACTACTATCAACAGTTCATGAGCATTTTTATACTCCTGTTTTGATCATTACAGTCCAGATATTAGTAATAATAATAATAATAAATGTTGATACAATTCTGATCCATTCCAAAACGGACTACAAAATTACTTGAACAAATGCAAAATCATTAGGAAACACAATCTGTTTCTTTCCCCAGGAAGTGAAAACTTATTTTCCGATCTCCTAATTAATACAATTATTCTCTTTTACTTTTCTGAAGATCAAGGTTTGAGCTCTGGGCTATGTATTAATAGCAGAAATAAACAATTTGCAAAGTGCTAAGTTTCCCTACAGAAAATCAAAATCTGGATAATCTCAAGTACCTACTACCAGAAAACTTTTTTCTTAATCTTTTCTCTTTTTTTTTCATTGTAGATAGACTTTAATATTTGGACATTCTCAGCAGTTACTTATTTACCAAATGAAATGTGCAGTTAGAGATGCATGGCAATGCAGCCCCTTCCATTTGCCTGTCAACTGCTTCAAGCTACTCTTAACAAATTAAGCACTCGGTCTCTGAGACATGAGAAGGAGAGAGTTGCTCATAGGGTTTCAGTTTATATAAACGCTTCTTATCGTTTCCACATTCTTGGGACTGGAAGAAGTCTAAGGTGGAGGGGGTTATGTGACATTTAGAGGAAATGGGCTTCTTCTGTCCAATAAATAAAATCTTTGCTTTTGCAGGAGATTTTAGAGATTAGGACTTAGCAATAAGCATTTAAACAATGTGCATCTCAGCCCTCATTGTTTGATATGTAAAGCTGAGCAAATGATTCAAAATTGCTGCCGTCTTATGCTCATCCAATATATTTGGTATTTGCAACTGCTCTAAGGTTTGATGTGAATATTTAGGTTAACCTGAAGATTTTTCTTTAATCAAATTATTCACTTCAGCTGGGACTTAAGTTCTGAGCGGTTTTAGTATATGACTGATCACATGGGTACCGTGGAATCGGTCTGGCAGTTTGACTGGATGAGCTTCTGTTGCCCCATATAGGGCTGGTGGTTTGGGAACAGGAAATACAGGCAGCTGCAAGGAGGGTGAAGGCAGCAGGATCCATTTCTCTCTTCTACAAATACATTCCAGCCTTTTATCCTCTACAGCTTCTTTCCCTTTCAGAGTAAACTTCACTTGAAGTTTACAGGAACAACCGTATAAAAAATAATACGGATATTTTAGGAAGCATTTCACTCCTAAGAGTCATGGAGTTTCCCAGTCCATACCTGTTCATCCCCTCTGTTGCACTTGCCCCAGACACTTCCCTATAAAGACAGAGCTACAGTCCCCTTCCTGCTTTACCATGCTGTCTCAAAGAGTAGCTTCGTTGTCAAGCATCCATTTGCTGTATTGAATTTCCAGTAACAGAGTTTTACTTTTTCCCGTTCCTCCTCCTCCCTTTGCCTCTGCCCTGCTCCCCGGTTCGTACAGCAAAGGACCCTGGTGGCCAGGCTGCAGACCACACGTACAGGACGGCTCCGCACCACGACTCTGAGGCACCCCCGAGAGGATGTCTCATTGTGAATAGTTTGCACTGCTTGCCTCAAGATTTCCTCTATGCTATATGATTGCATGTTCTACTTGCAGAAAGCTATGAAGCTTATTTTTATAGTCAAAAATCACAATTTCAAAATAACAACTTGAAAAGAGATCTAGCTAAGAGTTAATTTGCCGATTAGTAAATATTTCCTACCAAACCTGTACAATGAGTATTACTTCCAGTGCTTATATATATCTTTAACAGACTAGTTCATTCAAAGCTACTGTCTAAGAATAGGTTTTCTGCAAATTTGGACCTCCAATGGTATTGCAGATTTTACACACTAAAACCTGTTTTTCATATACATCAAACATTTTGAACTATTAAGCTTTGTTTTACTGCATTTACATGATCATAGCATTCATGCCACCTATTTTTGCAAACATTCATAGGACAGGAGGTAGTACCTATAGGTTACGCCTATCTACCTACAAACAAACATTGGGGAAGACTACAGAGATTACACTGTAACAAAAGAATCAGAGCATCTAAAGAGAACAAAGAAATATTTAAGATGAAATTACAAAAGGGTTGAAGAGAAGGTCCACAGAGCCAGGGAACACCTCATGTACTCAGGAGTAATTTGGATTTATCTGTACTAATGTCTTTTCACCTGCGAGATGTTTTCAAGCTGTGGAGGAATAAAGGTTCTCATTTTACAACAGTGGCATTCACTGAAATCAAATCCTTTAATAAGCCTGCCATAATCACCCTAGAACATGGTGTAAAAGACGCAGAAGAAAGGAGACAAAAGGATATGGGTGTTTGGCTAACTTAATTTGGTTTTCATTTGCATTAGAATAGAATTTAGTGTGTTGACAGAATAGATCAGATACTTAACAAGTAATATATTTGATACAAAATTAATTTGGCAGTGTTACAACAGGCTTGAAGTACCCCAAAGAGTTTCCTGATTATTCCTCTCGTTTAAAAAAGTATGGATCGTACTTAGATAAAGTCTAAGCTCCACTGAAATCTAAGAGCTGCCTGCCCATTGCTCTGGGCCTGCGGTGTTTGCTCAGTGGGGTAAATGCATAGCAGATGACCAGCCGTGCACCTGCAGTCACTGCCAACAGCTGCCTTCCTGCTCCAGAAATTCTGGGCTGTATTCATACGATGAGACCAGTGAGCTCTAAAAATGACCTGCCAGTGGTAGATGCACATCAATGCTTTTATCCTCAAGCACGAAGTACCCATTTCTCGTTTGTTGGTGAAGATCTTGCCCCTTTCTATGCACATGGACCAGAACTGTCCCACTATCCCATTCAAACCACACTACTGGGGTAAATAACTCTTCCTTTACAGTACAGCATCTTCAATCAACTCACAAGTGGTTGTGGCAGACCAGGGATGAGTTAAGTGCTACCACAGGGTGTCACAGAGAGGAACATATTGCTGGGAAAATTGTTGCTTATGCTATTTACTGCTCGTTGTGCTTTAAAAGTGGAACACCAAACCTCTTTCTGTACACTGTGACCCAAGGAATAAGATTACTTAATTACACGGGAACCTGCACCAAAGCAGCAAGTTGTGACATATTGATATTTGAGTTGTCTAAAATCCCTGTCACTGCAGACATCAGTGGTACCAACCTGTCCTCCGGGAGAAATACAAGCAGATTAAGTTAAAGCACCTGAATTATCTCCAGGGAACACAAATCTTAACCTGATTTTTTTCACTTGAATGTTGGAAATGTTTAGTCTTAAATAAAAGGAATATCAGACTCCATGAGATATTGCTTCCAAGGCATTAATTATGTTGATGAGCCAGTAAGGCTACCTGGTACCAGAGGGAAAGAGACATTAATTGGATTCTGGAAGACAAATGGGAATCATATTTGCATGCATACTTTTCAGTAACTTAATGTATACTTTCCATAGCATCTCCACCTTATGAACTGGATGATGTGTAATAAATCAGGAAAGGCTACATTCCTAGAATAAAGAAGTTGGTAATGTTTAAGTGCTTATATTCAAGGAACAAAGTTAGTTTTCCTATTTTCACATCTCTTATTGTATCCCTGAATGACTTATCATTTTTGTCAAATCTTGTATTTTCTAATTAAGGATACACCACAGCACCAAACTGTGCTGACTACTTTGAAAGAGCATTCAGTATTTCCTTCAGTAACAACTTGTTTCCTTAATCCAGTTCTTTACTACATGGCCTCCAGATTCTTCTGTTCAAGGTTTCCCATTAAAGCAACTATCTTTAAGCTGCTTAGAGCTTTAGTTAAGACTGCTCAACTAAAATCTGTGCAGGCGTCCCCTAGATTGCCAGCTAAATTTTTCATAGTCCATTATCAACTGCCGTGACAGCTCATTACGTCTCCCGAAACACTGACTCCTGGTGTGAGGAGTGATGGCAAGACAGGAAACAAAGTGCCAGCCTGTATCCCATTACTCGGATGTTACAGAACGCCCACTGTTATTAATGGGCTGGAGCTCTCAGGAAGCATCTAGCAAAGGGAAGCATCTAGCACTGGCTTCAGGATTTAAAAGGAAATAAATGGTTGAAGTATATAAAAGTAAATCAAGGGTTTCAGTTTCAGAACAACTTGTTGTCAGCTGATTTTTAACAATCTGTATGATGGCTAAGGAAGAAACTCGAGGAATGCTCACCTATGCCAAGTTGCACGTTTTTCTCACTGTTTTGCATCCTGGTTGTATAGAGGAAGAAAACCAGAATGGTGCAAAGCGGGTGTCTCCAGCTTAGAAAAGGCGAGCAGCCTGCCAGCAGCAAGCCCTCTCGCACACTTATTAATGTCTGTTTTATTCTGAACACATTCAATCCATTGCATTAACGTGCATCTGTATTGGCATGGAAAGTTCAGCGTACAGAAGAGAACAAGCAATATAAAAAGCAAAATTAAGAGGAAAACATGTTGTAGATGTGAGGAAAAAAAATATTAAGAGAATTATCTAACCCTGAGGTTGTGAGGAGAAGGGAGAAGGAGAAGGAAACACTGTAAAGCAAGAAAAGATTCTTCCTGGTTCTATCTTCAGAAGAAAAGAAATCTTTAATGTAACACACTTTTTTCAACTTGCATATCAAAAATAAAAAACCCTTCAGACTTCAAAAACCCTAACAGTACTTGGAACAGCACGCACATGTAATACAATACTGAACTCATCACCAGAACAATGGGAAAAAGGAATATGAATGCTGAATAGATTTCATTTTCTCAACAGGTCAGTCGTGGGAGAAAGAAGAGGAAAAGAGAAAAGAAAACTCATGAAGAAACTTGGGCTTTTCATTAGGAAAAAAGTTAGCTGACATGTAATGCATAAAATAGCTGATAAATAACACTTGCATCAACTTGTACGTTAGTCGTCGTTACATTAATCTATGTTGGTTACCTGAACATTTTTGGGCTGCCTCCTTGCCAACTTTAGATCTATAAGGCACTAGACTTCAAGAACAGTAGCGATACCATTTTTTGCACGGGGTGCCACAAAAGTGCACAGAAGCAAAACGCAACAAACCACAAAATCAGAGCAAGAAAAACACTTTCCAAAAAACAATCATACAAACACAATGACATTTAGTACCAACACAGAACAAGACCATGAGAAGTGAACCTCTCCTAGACCGCTCTTGTAGCTTAGCCTTTGCTTGATCCATTAGACAGCAATGCTATGATTCCAGGAAAGGCAGACTTATATATATAGTTAAACGTGGGTAGGCTTGCTTTCATAAATTTGATTGACATTAATGTATTTAAGTTACCCTATTTATGCACATAGTATTTGTCTCTTAGGCACAGAAAGTACAATGGAAAGTGGACACAATTTAACGTGAGGTGGTTGAACACCAGGCTGAAGATGTGTCTTCAGAGATCTTTGATCTCTGAATAAGTTTTATGAAAACTACCATTGTATAGAAGTCAAAGAATGAAACATCACTTTTTCACAAATTCAAAACTTCTGCTTTTCATTGAAGTTTTCCATGAAAATACTTTGATTTTTGAATAAGATTTTTTTTTCAGGGGGAAAAAAGTATTTTCCATCACTTTTCTCTGTACCTCCCAGTATCCAAGATAATGCATGGATAAATCTTTAAAATAATTTTTTAAAAGTTTACATTTAAGACTGACAGAAAGCAATTGCCTAACATATCCCATCAAACAGCTTCAGAGGTCTGAGACCTGGAAAATCTGATCAATCAGACAGTTTTTCCCTGCTAACATAAGGCTTTTGCACATGGCTTTCAGAGCTGTTCTAACACATCCCAGCTATTTGGGAAGCCAATCTGTTCAACTCACATGAATACTATGATTTATTTTATTTTTATTTTTTTTTAATGTATCTATATATGCTCACACTCCTTCTGACTCGCATGTTCAGCACACCTTTTTAAAAATATATTCCTTTTGACAGCAACTGCTAAGCTGAAGTCAGGAAAGAGAGCGCATGGGGTAGCAGGGTCTGCAGCATCCTCCAGTGACCCTGCTGAAGCATCCTATAAACTCACATCAGTTTTCCCTCTGGAAAGAAATAATGACATTCAGCATCGTGATGGGAAAACACTTGACACATCCCAGTAGCCTGAACCACAAGGCACATCTTAGCCAAGCCCTTTTCTTTTCCAAGCTCTTCTCCTCTTTACAGTTTACATGGTTTAGATTACACACCAAAAAAAGTTCCAGGTGCAGACCTGACAGTGGGATGAACTTCACACAGAGGGTGGTCAAGCATTGCAACGGGCTTCCCAGGCCAGTGATGAAGTCCCTGTCCCTGGAGGTATTTAAGAGATATGTGGCTGTGGCACTTGATCATCCTGAAGGTCTTTTCCAACCTGGATGATTCTGTGATTCTGTATTTCTCCTATTTCTCTTTTCCATAATTAGACTGACCCTTCATACTTCACCCTGCCTAGCTAAGCATTTCCTCACCTGTAAGAGATGTACAGAGGAAGCTAACTCCTTTTTTCAGGATTACATCAGTCACCCATTTCAACAACTACCCAAATCCTCCTGTGCCCTTCAACTGCAGTTAACAGCTTATGTGGGGTCTTTCAATTTTTTTTTCAGAAATCCAGCAAAAGAAGATGTGTGATTTGAACTCACTAGAAGTGGTTGAGCTTTGGCTGAACAAAAAGGAGAATCAATGGGAAATGCTTAGTTAAAGCAACGGACGAAGTCTTTGGTGTGAGTATTACACAGAAGAGCACTGAAAAAAACACAATTTTGTCCAAGTCAAAGATAGAATCGTCAGAAAAAGTGAAAAAAATCACTCAGCTAAAAGTATTAAGATAGCCAGAGCAGTGAAAAGTCCTCAGTACACAAAAATTACTGTTGCTCTGGCAGCTTCAACTTCCACCAGGATCCACAAGAACCAGAGAAAGCAGCATCTCCCTTTATCTCTTCGCATCACACAGCATGTTGGCATGACGCAGAGCACGCATTATACCTTGAGAGAGCTGATTTGCATATATCAGATCATTAGCTGGGGTAAATCAGCATGTGGAGTTTCTCTATATTCTACCAATAAATTAAAAGAACTCATTAGATTGTAAGAAAAATGAGCACTGACAAATAGTAATTCTGAAGATACGATACACAAACATTCTGTAGAAGTGATGCTAACAGCACACATCCTTAATTGTTGCAGTAATTCAAATCCTTGGCACCAGATATCAAGATTTTGAGCTTTATATGATTATCAGAGGCAGTGCCTTCGGTGAGTATCTGTTTCTACGTCTACTCACTTATGCTTTTAAATTAATGCAGTGCTACTGTATTCCAGAAAAACCATAAGCACACAATTCCTTGCTTGTTAAAACATCTTTACTAACAAGTTGCCTGTTTCACTTGTTTCATCGAGATGGAAATAAACATATTTTCATTTGCGTTTCATTAAATTATTCCGCAACCCATATGCAGTGTCTTGATGCAGTTTGAAAGGTGAACAGATGGGGTTTTATTTTTAGCTCGCATTAACGCAGCCCATCAAACACTCATTTGCCTGATATACTATCATAATATAGCTTACTACTCAGCCTTTAAAGTATATCTTTGCCTGCCTTGTAACATCCAAATGACAAAAGGGAACTGTGTGATAAATATTTAATTAAAATCATGATGATCACTTTGTCACCGAAAGCCAGCAATTGCAAGTGAATGGGAGAACTTTGGGTTTAAAGAGAAGCATTTAGAAACTCTGCACTATCGAAATCAAAGCACATTTTTCGATTAGAATCTGTCAGATAAGTGGTCTTTCAGGACTGGAAGAATGTTTACAGGAACCAAATAAATACACGGCTTTTGTTTTGTTACATGAGGCATTCCCAATACCTGTTATGTGTCAGCAAAAGCAGGCAAAAACTTCCAATAGCTACCTATATGCCTTCAATTGCATTTTGGACACAAAACCTAATTGCGCGTAAAAAAATATTATCTACAAAAATGTAGGATAGAATGATAAAATAGATTTACATGCTAAAAATGATGTGCTTTCTCACTCAAATGGCTCATGAAATTAGATTTGGTGTAATTAAGCTTTTTTGTTTTTACTGGGCACGCATGCTGTACACAGCCATGCAAGAGAGAGACTTGGAGCTTTCTGGGTTTGCCCAGTACTGCTGCATTTTGCATGTTCTCAGTATGTACCATTTCACAGCCAAACTGTTCACCCCTTCAAAGGGAATTTATCACAGAACAGTGGCATCACACCCCAGGCCCTCAGTACAGACAGTGTTTCTTTCCCATAGATACCTCACGGAGTGAGAACCGTGGTTGTGAGGAGGCACAAAGAAGTGGCTGGAGCTTTTCTTACCTACAGCTTATTGTCTGATCTTTTTGCAGATGGAAAAAGCTCCTCATCAGCCATGTCTGTTCCCATATGTGGTTGACCACAGAGCCTTTGCCTGCCTCGGGGTCCCGTCCTAACAGCCATCCCACATGTTTTAGGGAAATCTCAGCAACCACTGAGGAGAAAAGCATGACTGTGCAACAGGGCAGCAGCGAGTTATTCTGTACCTGGGGAAATAAATGGCTGTTGGTTTTCAATGCTGCATGTTGGATACACTTACCAAAGATGCACTGCCAGTGTGGATGCAGTGCAAGTTCTGTTGGAACTCCTAAAGAAGGCAAACTAAAAACACGCATTTCCAAATGGGGCAACCATCTCAACATCCAGGGCTGTAATGTCTCTTTACCAGAAAGGGCAAACACCGGTGCAATGATAGCAAATGCCTTGTACCATCACTTGTCTGCTCTATTACGCTCCCTAGTCCGGTCATATCCAACACGTGTGAGGTCAGTCCTCAAAATCATTAGGTCACTTAGAATGAGATTAGAGAATCATCCCAAGACTAGAGAATAGGTAACACAATTATGTAGCATGTTTTCAAGCTGATGCTGTAGCTAGAAAAGCGATGGACTTGCATTTTAACAATAGGAATTCTGAGATAATCATTTATAGCCAAACTCCAGCAGGCAACTTAAAAATCAACACAAAAAAAAACCTGAGACCTGCTGTAATTATGACAATAAAATTTCAGCTTGAAGCTGGGCCAACTCTTAGCCCTGCTACCTCAGGTCTGTGTCCTGTATTCCTTGAGCGTCTATTTCAAGAGTCCCATCCTTGCGCACCAGCACCCTCCAGGGTGCGCAGCCTGTCGCCACGCATCAGCTGCTGTTAGAACCAACGCAGCAGCTTCCCTCCCAACAAAAGACCACTTTCTGTGGCAAAAAGGCTAATAATTTTCACATGACAGAGGAGGTGAAAAGTTTTCCCACAACCCAAATGTTGCCTTTCATTTCACACGGGCTTCCTGCTGTGAGGAGCCACGATCCAAGTGAGCAGCAATACGCCTTAGAGAAAAATGGTCACAGGAACCAGTACAAAGGATTTCTATTAAGAGAGCTATCCCCTTTTGTGGTCGTCAATGCCATTAACTTGAAAAAGTGGAAAAAAACTTGGAAAAATAGCAGGCTGAGAAATGTGAAAGGAGGAAGTATGGTTCTGTTGTCTCCTAGTCAGAGCCTGACTTTTTCTTTTGATGGGAAAGGCTAAATGTGCTTATATATCACTTATTGCTAAATCGATTGATGGTAAGCAGATGCTACACTCCATCTTTGCTCATTCTCTCTGCTTCTATCCATATTACGAATGTAAGAGACAATAGAGATAATAAAATACCCAGAAATAGTACAAAATCCTATGTGAAGAAGATAAATCAAATGAGACAAGTCAGCTCTATATAAAGGCTCTAAATTATTCAAGCTGCCTAAACACCCAGAAGTGCACTCACAGCTTTATACTAATGATTGCAAATTCCAAGCAGCATTGCTGCATTTTTTTTTTTTTTGATTTTTTTTCCCAAATAGTTAGGCACATAGGAATTAAGTCTTTAAATCCTTATTTAGTCAGCAGACACTCTGTACTAATTAATATGGAAAACAATGACCATAGGAAAGGAGCAGATGGCTTGCAGACAGACCGAAGATAAGCTGAGATGTGTGCGAAGATACCAAGTGCATACTCAAACATTTCATAAACACTGATAACCTGTGATATAGCTTTTAATGGATAGGTTTGACTTGAAATAGAATTTTAAAATGAAAGGTCAAATGAATTTACACATTTAGTCAGCAAGCTTTTTTTTTCTTAAAGTAACTGACATTGGGGTGCGGGGGATATTTCTCAACAGATGCTGATCACTGCAATGCTTGGAAGGTTCTTAACGTACACACACTAGTAGTTGGGAACATTTCTTCCTGCTCTGTTGGTAACTTCTGCAATGCAGGGATTAAGTCTGAAACTGGGAAAGGAAGAAATAAAACTAGCATTTCTGCAATATTAAAATGATTTTTTTCCTAGATCATATTTCCCATACATGTTCAGCAGACAAAAGGAAATAACATTTTAATAATTTTCAACAGGAAATATAAGTATTATTCTCCCACGTGAAAAGAGACTCCTCAACAGGAGGACAGGTATGGGATCCTTCAAAGATTCCAGCAGAAGAATTCTGACTCCAAATTATTTTCATTTTTACGTTACTCTCAGTGGGATTGCTACAGCCTGTAACCCTAGAATAATACCATAAGGCATTTGTATTCCTGTTAATTTATAGATCCTAAAAACAAGGGAAGCTAGTCACAGTCTTAATTACTGTTCTAGTAATTAAGAGTGGTAGGGAGCAGACCAGGCAAGCAGAAGGGCTACACCAGAGTGGGGCTGCACTGGGGTTTGCTGCCTTGGGCTTGGGGCAGGGCTACTACAGATGAGTAGAAACCTGGTACAAGCACAAGCCCAGAGCACAGCACACGCACGGCATCCAGCCCTTTATTTTTCCTTCACTAATTCACTCCCCACCGTGCTGGCAGAATGGGATATCAACTACCTCACCACAAAGACTCAGGTCAGAAGCACCCCACCTCCCAGAACTACAGGTTTTCATCATAAATTTGTTACAGCATTAGCAATAAAAACAGAAATCGGTCCAAAAGTTTTACAGCTGCAAAGAACCAAGTGGAAAGCACTAAAGCAGTATGTCTTAAGCTTCTTAAGTAAAACAATTCATAACCATGAAAAAGCAGGGGAATCCTTAATGAGTAAAAATCCCTACACAATGTTATGAAAAGAAAAAACAGTGTCTTGTGTTTTGTTTTTGCAGATATCTTGAGTAAAACACAATACATTTTGAGCAACATTTCTTGGCACAAGTCTCAAAATATGGAGAAAATGAGTAGCACACCCTGATACTTTGGATTTAAACCTCTAGCCGAACATTTGCATTTCAGGCCTTTATTGAAGCAGCTCTCTGGTCTGTGTACCAGCACTAACTTCCTCTGGTTTTCTTTCCAGATGCCTTTTTAAAAAATTAAAATAAATTAAAAAAAAAAAAAAAGCCTGTCTCCTGTTCAGGCTCTGCATCTCCTGTCACAACACTCCCAACCCAACCAGCTACCCAGGTAATTCTGTATTAATGTTCATTCTTTCTGTTCATTAGTCCTTCCTGCCCTTCAGTATTTTCAACACCGAGTAAGGGACCTGGATGCTTACATATTCCTACAGGATAGTACATCAAAAATGTCTTCAAGTTACTAACTTTATGCCGCATTACATCTGCAAATCTTTGCTGTTTCACATTTACATGCTGTGATAATCAATTGATCTTCGTCCCGTTTTTAGTATTGAAGACCAACAGAAATTATTCTAATGAAAGTTCAGAGCATCTCTAAGTGAAATAGGATTTATTTTTTTTTAAATCACAGCTGCATTTCCAAAATGACAGATAATACAAACTGTAGCGCAACAGTTTTTCTGATTGTTTTTAATTAAGGGTGTTTGCCTACTTCACCCTCCAGAAACTTTCACTTTCAGCCTCCAAGCATGATAACCCTTCATCCATGGGTGACGTGCATCAAAAACAGGGGAGGTAAGGTCATGCCACATTAGATGGAAGGGTGGAGGAAAACAAATATGGAAAGAAGCTTATTCTTAACCAAGGAAAGAGAACTTCTGTCTAACCCATTGGTGGGTGTCCCTGTCTGTGATTAATATAGTGAAGTCTACTTGTTGATGCCATTCCCTCAAATTATCCAAGAAGTCCTTCCCTTCAGAAAACTTTTCCAGTAGGTGCAATACAGCTATGATTTTTCTCAGTGCTTACCTCCTCGTGTTTTATATCCCTACAGTCATTTTCAAATGAGTTTACTTGTGTTCTCATCATCTTTAAATATGATTTGGAAAGGTTGCTTCAATTGATTGCTAGTTTTATGATTTTACAGATATATTTACTTATTAAAAAATCCAAATCAGGAAATTAGGTAACAGGAAGGTTTTGTGGGCATAAATGCTGCAGCACCATAAAGAACATACACAAAACCCTCCTATAAAAAAGCAGTCTTAGAAGCACTCTACTGAAAGACTCATTAGACTTCGATTTATTTCTATTATATTTCTGCATAACAAAAATGTAACTCTTTAACCTCTCACCTTTCAAGATGAAAAATTAACAATACTGACATTTACAGGATATTGGTTTAAAAATGTCAGTAGGGGAAAATGAAAAACGAGAAACAGAATAATATTTATCAGTTGCAAAGACTTGGCCATGATAAATGCAAACATTACTGTTGATAAAATTATACACCTCAAATTATTTTCCTCTTCAAAGAGGAAGTTGCTATATTTCTGGTGGATGACATTTATATAAACGTACGACGAGAATTACTATGGTAACAGATACATAAAAAATGAAGGGTTATTTTTTCTATTTCTCTTTCATGTTTGCTTTCAGAATGGGTTATCTCAGAGCACTAAAAGAAATCTTTATGTTTATTTTCCGCAGCTCTGTTATTGAGCTCTCTGAATTACAGCCCTCGGCCAGAGGTGCTGGGCTGCCCACAGGTCTCGGTGCTAAGAGGCACAGTGCCACTTTGCATTTCCAACATCAAGTCGTATCACAAATGACAATTGTAATGCTAAATGATTCCACCAAAGAGAGGCACTTTTTAAAGTTGCATATTAAAAGTAATAGGTACATCAGAAGGGATTATGAGAAAGCCCATCTCTTGGGATATTTAAATTAGAGGGGGGAAACAAAACTGGTGATAAATACACCATACAGTAGAAAACAATCCCAAAGGAGATGGAAAGCACCTATTAGTTTTACTCCCGTTCCTCTATAACTTACAGGATCCTGTGCCAACAGACATATAGCTCCATTCCACTGAAATAAGAATATTTTATTGATCTCAAACTCTCTCATAAACTTGAAATATTTTAATTATCAAATAATCCATTTTGCATTTCACAGATGGCAATTTGCCGAGCAATGTAAACACGGGAAAACAGCACTGGATTGAAAAGAAAGAAATATATTCCTTTAAGTACAGAGTACCTGCTGCGTCCTTGAAGTCTATTGTTTTGGGAGGGTGCCAGCAAAAAAAAAAAACATTAAAGCCTCTAATGCATGAGAGGCTTGTTTTGCTTTTCACAAGTCAACTTTTCAAAGTCCCATAGATTAACACCAGACAGAAACCCACGGACATCTGCACTTCAAAAATGTTCAGAAGATGGGGTAGGGAGATAAAAGGTGAATTATCTGCTATAGACTCTATTCTGAAAACAAACAAAAGTTGATAAGGGTCTCCATTCACTGAAGTTTAAAAAATAAATAAAAATTAATCAGGACTGTTCTCAGTCTCAAATTAAATAATTCCTAGCAAGTTAATACTAGCCAAAACCTTCCTTCATCAGAGTCCAGTACTTCTCTTAATAGTAGTACAGAACCTTCAAAGCAGCATTTGGCAGCACTGTCGTTTAGGCACATGAAAATCTCTGCTCTCGTCATCTCAGCCTTGCTCGCTGCATTTAATAATACTGTTTAATTATAAGAGTATTGCTATCCCTTTTTTATAAATAAAGGCACAGATGAACAAAGAGGTCATTACATCCCTGAAGTAGGAGATATTAAAATCAGATCTTGAACCCAAAGACTTTTATTCTTCATTCAAATCTTGGTTGTATCATTCAGAACGTGGGTGCAAACACATTTCAAAACTTTTTAGATTTCTGTATGGTAGGGAGAAGTAACAGTGCAGCAGAACATGCAACTTGATTGCATTTCTTAAAACTAGGCCAAAATACATAGAACAGTAACAGCGCTCCCCACACAACACAGCTCCATGGACTCGGCAATTCTGCTTGAAGCTCAACATTTCATGTGATGAAATGGCTTGGATTCAAAATGTCAGCTGTTGCTCAGTGTAGATACGCATACTATAGCATTCAGGTGACAAGTCTGCCACAGCAATGTAGTTTTTTAAAAAATTGCACAAAGCACAGCAGCAGAAATTCATCACAGTGAAGATAAAGAAAACTTTGCCCAAGATTTGGGATAAGTTGACGTCTTTTTTCATGGTAAATAAATAAATCAAAACTGAACACAGTTTTAATCTCCTAATTTTATTTGCTTTCATTTACCAGTTCCCATTTAATCTGAATGAGTACCTAAAAATGTTCTAAACAACACTGTCGCTAGACCCTCAACAAAACTCCATTAGAAATTTCCTTTAAAATATTTCAGCTTTCCTTTCCTTTCCACTAATAGCAAGACAAGGGTGGACGGGGGAAAAAAAAAATCCCTGTAAGAAGTTAACTAGATCCAAGCCATCAGCACCTGAACATTGACATGAAGAGCAGACTAGAGATACCAACAACAAACAGACCAGATTAGACAGTATTTGCAAAATGAATGAAGTAGCAAAGTCATCATATTGCATCTCTCAAGGTTTTCTGCAGGCTGTTGTTATAGCAGTATGTCACCATCACGCATTAACTCTATGCACATCAATCATTTTGAGTGAAATTTTTATATCAAATACCAAGGCAAAGTCATTTGGACGAACACTCATCACTGCAAGCTTTAAGTGCAGAAACACAATAGGCACAAGAAAAGAATCCAGCTTTCTTCCCAAGTTTGGATGCAAGAGATAATTTATTGCATTGTGTTTGCAAATCAGCATTTAGAAGTCTGAGCCTAGCTTACCCTTGTGTTTCTTTCAGTTTTTCCTCAAATGCAGTCACTTCTGTCCCCATGACATTTCATCCTTCCAGAGACAAAGCTAAAAATGCTAAGCATAGCACAAATACAGGTGCCAGACAAATACTAAATATAGCACAAATAGGTAGGACAGAATAAGTCACATTCTTCCATTTTATACTAAACTGCACTTACTATCATTTTCCAAGTTCTTCTAAGTGTTTGAAATTTGGATTTAGGGTTAATATTTATTTTTTTTTCCTCCAAGCTGAACTATAACTGTTACATTACCGGTAGTTTAGCTTTGGAAACAGCTGAGTTCCCTGTTCAGGCAACTAAAAACTCTCATTTAAAAACCCAACTTTTAACAATAAATAAATAAATAAATAAATAAATAAATGAATAAATAAATAAAACAGCTCTTGCTCCCAAGTAAAAGAGATTTCCTATTCAATTAACAAAGAAATTAAGAATCAAATATCATAACCAGACCAATATCAGACAAGTACTGTTGTTATTCACACACTGTCCTCAAATTCTCCAGACTACAGGACTGGAAAAAGGAAGAGATTTCTTCCTCCCCCTCCTTTGCTCTCCCTGAAAAATGCTGCCCTGTGCTCTGTGGTCTTTGTTGGGTTAAGCACTGCAGTGAGAGAAGGTGACCCCATCCTTGGCACAGCAGAGCCCAAAACAGATCTATTTTTTTTCTCAGCATTGGACAAAAGAGCAGGAGAAACCTTCAAGCATGAGCAGGGAAGCTGAAGGACAGCCAGGGCAGGAGGAAGCGCTGGGCAAGCAGACTGGCACCCCACACCAGGTGCGACTGCAGTTGGAAGCCTGCACCAGGGCTTTAGTTACAGCACAGGACATGTGCTGCTGAATATTCTGCTTCGAATCTCACTTGCAACGCTGCCGGCTGGCATCTGAGCCACACTGGAAACCCTCACACAGCAAAATGTAGCTGTTTTGTGCAACTCATTGCCAATGCAGGGGGCCTTGTCATGATGTTGAGGTTTTGGAATAAATCTGGCCTAATACCCACACTTAAAAACACAAACAAGTCTTCAAGAACAAGGCTCTTGGAGAGCCTTTTCCCCACACACCTTGACTGAACATCTAAGCCTCCCACGCAGTAAGCCGCATCATCCAGGAGGGAGGAGACTGGTGGGAGGAGAAAAGTCAACGAGTCCATGCAAAATGCATGAGTCTTGATAGGTTTCTCTAGTCCACCATATGCATATTTCATGAATTCATTACGGCAGCTACTGCATCAATAAGTCAAACAAGCCCAATCGTTCAGACAAAATGACCAGCTTGATATACAGAAAACAGACGCTGTTTGAGGAACACTGACCCTCTCCAAGCTGAACTTGCTGCACAGCTGTCAAAACTGCCAGCTTTCCAGTAAACCTGACCAAAAGAAAAAATGGGAGAGCACTGGAAATACTGGAGGAAACACTCCACAGCACTTGCATGAAGGAAAATGACCAAAGGACTGTTGAAACACACAGCAATCCTCAAAAACAATTGCAGATGATATCCAGCGTGTCGTCCCAGCTGTTACTAACTCCCATAAGAGGAGAGAACTGGTGAGGACATCTGATGGTGTTGCTGCGTTTGGGGACATAACAGATGCCATTTAGAATTGGGATCTGCGTGTAACATGGGGAACACAAACACCATAAAGAAGATAAGGATGGAAGGAAAGTAACAGTACAAAAATACTGTGGTTCCTTCTGTCAGAGTGAGTGCAAACCATGAGAATAAAATGGGAAAGAAATCCAAGGCGTCACACACAGAAGACAACACACTTGTTCAGTGCTTTCTGCATTGGTGAAAACTAGTTTCGAACAGGGTCCTAGGCTGGTTTAGCTTCCGTATGCAAAGCCATTTCAGATCTTCTGTAAGTCCAGTCTAGTGGGCACTAAGTGCAGAGAGACGTCCTTCTCACACCCTGGATGGGGTACTACGGAGATGGGAACTCAGCATTTGAGCCCGGAGAGCAGGAATGGAACGGACAGTGTAAAAGGAAAAATCAAATGTAATAAAAATCATCTAAAACCACCAGCAGACACTCACTTAAGAAATGACCAAATCTTTGCCAGTGTGGATACACAGATTCAAAAGTATTACTGATTGCTCGAACTGAATTCTAATCAATAAACAACAGTACTCTATAAACCTAATCTTTCTTGTGATTCAGATAAAAATGGGATTTGGACCCAAACACCCAACTCATAGTTCACAAAACTGAAACTCTGGGGGATTGTCAGGGGAACATTTCAGCTGGAACCAGGAGGAGGCTTTCAAAGCAAGCTCACCATTATCCACACTTGGCTTCCACGCTTCATGTCCTGTATGGCGTGCTCATGGAGTGCACAACCTGGATTTTTCGGGGGGTGAAATAAAGCAACAGATGAGCTCCAGAAGTGCATGTAAAGCTTCTCCACTGGTAGCAAGCATTCAAGCCTGACTAAAGTGAGTTCACAGTAACAAAAGCCTATTTCAACAGGATTTGAACCACTTCACTCTTGCACAAAAACACTGTATAAAAGAAAAAAAATCTGAACATTACATTCTGGAGACATGGAAATTGAACGTTTTCATTTCTCAACCTGTTTGATAGCCATTCACTATCAAAGCCTGCTTTTCAACAGTCATTTGCATTTAACAGGCTTTCAACTTGTCACTGTCCAACCACTGCCCTAAAAAAGAAGAACATTTAACCTTTCTTCTTGGGGCAGAAAATAAATGGAAGTTTGTGAACTTTATACGGTAACGTCTGTGCTCTGAGCAGGCTTCATGTGCCTCCAGCAAAGCTCTACGACATTCACCACTTCACAGTTTGAAAGTGTGCTCTAATAAAAGGTCAAGAGAAAGAAGGAAAAAAGAGGAAAGTCCTTCAAGGTTATAAATATATTGGACAAGAAAAACATTTCTGCTCTGCTAAATGCCTGTTTAAATATAAATCTATTAGTCTGATGAGGTTAAGACCCTGAAATGTAAATTTATGTCTGATTTTGAAAGGATATTGTTGGCGTTTCCTCATTTTCCATCTTCCTCTGTTCTCTAATTCTCTTTCCATCTTCCTCTGTTCTTTCTAAATAGTTTAAACTTTCTAAGTTTTTGCACTTTAGAATTTAAAAATAAACACATACAACTGAAAATTCTTTTAGACTGATTAGTGCCCCACTGCAATATGCCAGCATTCAGGTAAACACCCCTCCAGCTCAGCATCACTACACCCTCCTTTCTGCACCAAACTGGCCGCTTGGGGTAACCTCACCCCCAAACGCAATTGCATCAGGTAGATAAACCCCAGGATTTCCCACAACACAAAATGAAGGAGGATGGTATTTTCAAGCAGCGTGGTACAATATTGTAGGATCTTTTCTTGCCCCAGAGCTGAGCATATTCTGTCAGAACATATCAGCAGGATAGAAAACTACTTTATTCAAAAACAATTCTCCAAACACAAAATGAAATCTCAGTCCAAGTTTCAGAGAGGGTCAGAAGAAGGTGTATAGCTTCAAAAACATTCTCCAGCCCATATACGATGGAAAGAAGTATTTGGCAGCTATCAAACAGATCAAAAGCATGGAAGTGAGGGGTTTTTGTTGTTTTGTGTTGTTTTTTTTTCTTTTGGCTTGTGAATTAACAGCCCCAGTTTGAAAAGCATCAGACTGGGCCAAATAGCTTGCAATTGAGAAGCTACATTGGCATTCCAGGTTTACACTGCATCGGAGGCTAAAACTGGCCTGCAGCTGCATCACTTTGGCCTGTCCCATGGCTCTCTGCTAACTCAAACCTGATTTAATGCCTTTAGTCAAAAGAATCAGCCTATGATACAAGAACTTGGAAAAATAAGGAGCTTGTTTAAAAAGAAATAATTCAATTTCTCTTTAGGTGGGAGCTATTAAATGATATTAGGTACAACTACAACTTTGCATATCTGAAAATATACGTTCCTCCTCAGTGAATGTGTACCTTTCCTATAAAAAATTACAGTGCCTGAGCTCCTGCTTTATACTTGCTAATCAGGGATTTTTATCACCAATTTATCACTGAAACTCTAGCATTTATAATAGAAAATACTCATTTAAATTAAATCATGTTTTTAAAAATGTCATGCACAGAAGATGTTTGAATAACAACATGTACGCTGCTCTAGTAAGTTTTTTGCTCATTTTTAACCCTGTTGTACATTTCCATTTCTAATTTGTTTCGGTTGAAATACTGTAAACTTCAGGCTTTGTGATCACTCAAGCATCAGCCATCACTTCTGCATTTATGCTTTCAAATTCCTCATCCTGTATTAACATAAAGGCCTGAGCCTGCAAATTTTTTCGAGGAAACATCTTGCATTTCCTTTAGAGACACCACAGAGGAAAAAAAAAAAAAAGTACAAGAGTTGAAATAAAATTCGATATTGTTTCTAAAGATTAAGAGAGCAAAAAGTGTAAAATCAACAGTTATACTGATTTACAAGATACCCAGGAGCTAACATTCAGGATTTACCTATTAGCCTATAACAAGAAAAAACATGCTTCTAAAAGATAAATTCCATCATATTAGAATTAGCAAAGTTCTGAAAGCTCTGAAGGATAATCACATTTACAAGGATATAGCACATTGTGCTTGCTCATCTGAAAAGTGCTATGTACCAAGTCTTTCCCCATTTGCTTATGTATTTTAAGAAAAAACAAGGGGAGTTTGGAAAACCTGAGGTGTGTCAGACATCCATTTCCCTTCTCCCATGCTTCTTGCTAGAATGGATATATTTAAACACCGGTTACAGCCACTTAGCTTTGGTACTTAACAGTGAAAAGTAACTTTCTTTTAATTCTTTTTTTTATTATTACCAGAACCACAATGAAAGAGTAAAGAATGAATGGCAAAGGCATCCTGTTTTAAAACTTTTCTTAAAACAAGCATTAGATCCACTGCATTATTTAAATGAGATATAATAAGAAGATTAGTTGTTTAAACAACTTTCCAGTAACAAGAAAGAAAGGGCATATGCTGTAGCCTAGCATGTTGTCATTTTTCTGTTTTCAGTATGATGATGCTTTACATTGGTTTTCTCTTACATATTTGAAAATGTGTCTCGGGTGTTGCAAAGTCATAGACAACTAACTCTAACTCCATCTGGACTAATACATAAGCTTGGATGAAGTTTGGTTATATATGTATGTATTTATTTTCCTGGCAATATATAATTTCCAGGAATTAATGAATATAATATACACTACTAAGCCATAACAGAATAATGATAGTACTTCTAATAATACAGTATTCAGTAATACAGTGTTTAAACCATCACAGAATTTGGAATTTGAATTCATGGAAGGCACTAAAACATAAGTTTAAGCAGTGTGATGCTTTAGAAAGTAAAGAGCCAACTTAATCTATGGAATTATTTAGCAAAAATACCTATATTCAGATGACATTACCAATACTAATTAAACCAATGCACATTATACTATGCTTATTCCTCCCCGACTTCCCCCCTAAACAAAAAAAAAAAAAAAAAAAAACTCTTCAAGCAAAAGGGTGTATATTTCCGTTAAAATGCATTAATTGTACACTAGTCTTATGTAGTTGATATTCATTCTGATGGCATCCCTGACCAAAAAATTTGCTTGGGCCTCCTTTGGGCTGTAAAGTATTATTGCTAAAAGACCTTCAAGCATGTCACCTTTAAAGAGCTGTTAGCTTTAATTAGAGCTATTTGGGTCTTTTCAGATAATACATTTCTTTTAGCAAGTTATAATAAAGCCAGATATCAAAACCTAAAAATATACATGAAATCAAATTTAACATTTCCTGACATTTTGGTGCAGATGTGTTCAATCGTCCTTTGTCATATCTGAAAATTGAAGTTTCACTAAAAGTGATTTTTTATTATTATTTTCCTTTATAGCTGACAAGAGCAGATTCGGGAGGGGCTTGTACAAATTAACAAGACTCTGAGACACCATCCTGACTCAGAATGCAGTTTTTCAAATAAAAAGCAGTTCAAAATGCCACTTTCTACTTAGTGCTATTACAAAGGGAGTAACAGTCCCTCATGATAAAAACTCAATGTGACAAATAGGTTTTCCACTCAACATGTATCAGTTTTGTAAGTCATTACAAATTTTAGATGGAAAAGAAGTTATTTCTCCCCTGATAACTCCATGGATTCATACTTACAACTCTTATCTTAATTCTAGTTCAACTGTGCTGTTAGATGAAGCAAGCTAAATCACATAAATATGAAGAACAGTCCTTCGAGAGAAGATTTCAGCTCCTACAGCTTTTTAGGATGATGTTCAGACACTTCCCTTGCTGAAGGCTGTAATTCTACATTTTTCACAAAATTCACCTATGTTAAAACAAGACCCTGGATCATTTTGCTTTACCTCAAAGAAAGCAATGCTATAAATATATCACAGCTATTAAAAAAAAAAGTTGCTGACCATGTAGCCACTGACCAGACTAGCACTAAAAGCTCATTACATGCTCATTTCACCTTCTAGTCCTTCATCCTTGAGAATCATCTGCTTACTTCACCCTTGGCAACATCCTCTACACTTTTATTAGCTTTTCTCCAGGTGATCAGTGGGCAACAGTTTTCATACCGATCGCCTTTCATACAAACTTGTGAATTTTGGATCTGCAGATCTTCCAGAAGACTAGATAAGCAAAGAACATGGGAAATGTCTTTATTGGGTGATTACAAGGAGTTTGCAGTCATCTGTTATCTTTAAATTCTTAAATGCTTCAAAAACACTTAAGTTTAAGGCTATTATAAATTAAATGAGCTGCTGTCAGGTTCTCCACAAAAAGATTAGAGTGAAGAGATACTGCTCAAAAGACTCAACTACAATACTGTAAAAATGTATTCATCACATAAAAAAAGAATTCACAGAGTTAGTATCTTTATAGCAATGTGCATTTACCTTTTTTATTTCTGCCCATCTCCAGAAAGGCCATTAGAGTCTATGATTTCCCCAAAGGGTGAGGGACAACACAAATCTCTGGTGGCTTCAACCAGACACCATTAGGAAAGATCACATCGTTTCCCAGACATGTCATACATGCAATTCAGACCTGTATGTGCTATCTTTCTAAAAGCTCTATACACTATTTATAGTGCAATATTAAATAGAGGAGGATGTCAAATAAGTTTTTATACTGCTAAGCAGACAAACAGATAACTAAGCCAAAGGAAAGGAGCAAGGCATTGCTGCGCATGTAACCCCATCCTTAAAATTGCTGCTATTTGTTAGGAAAAAGATGTTTGTACAGCTTTTATAATATTCCTTGACTGCTAACTATCATTGCAGAATCATTTTCTTAATGTCATGCATCCTGTGTCATTTGACAACGATTTCCGTGACACTACAGCAGAGAATGCCATCCCCTCACAAGGGCTCACCAGGTTTCCAGATGCCAGCTAACAAACCCATCTCTCACCGCTGGATTACATCTCAAGCACTCTCGAAGTCAAAAGCTTGAAAAAACAAGTGACAGTGTAACTAAATATGGCAAAAATGTACTTCAGTTTCTCACTTTTAATGAACTGCTAACTCTTCAACAATTTTCTTGGGGAGAAGAGATATTAAGAACAAATAGAGAGCAATAAGGCAATTAATAAATTAAATCTAGCAAAAGCAGCTAGATTTAATTTGTTTAGTAAAACAAAACCAACACACAAGGGTTGTACTGAGCCATAAGTCCATGCAGCCATGTCCCCGGTTTCTGATGGTTGTCAGCAACAAGCACCTGGAAAAGCATGCAAGAAGCAAAGAAGAACACAAGGCCAGTTCCTCCAGAGCACCCTGAGGGTCTAGCCATGGTTGCTTTAGCGCTTCCGAAGCCAGGAGTTGCTTTCAGAGAGGACTGCATCTAATGCATAGGTACGTCTGCTAATTTTTCAAAAACGAGCAAATCCTGACAAGATTAATTACACCAAATTACCAACGATTCAGAAGTCAGGTAAACGGATTAGAGGGAAGTGCAAATGTCCTAATGGCAATTACAATTCTTTACAAGTAGTAGAAAGAATGAGAGTTTGAGACTGCATACAGTTACAACATCTCAGCTGAACAAAGCAGCAAGAATACATGCATGGTTATAGCTGAGAAGCACTTGCATAAGGTTACATACACATACAGAGATGCTTAACTGCAAGCTCTGAACAGTAGTCTTGCTACTTCTGATGAAGAGAACTCTACCCTGTGTTTCCAAAATAGTCTCAAGTTACTTGAAAGTATGCAAGTAGCTGAACCTTCAGTGGCTTACTTCATCACCCAGCTTTAGTTCCTGCATCCTTGGTTAGCAAATGTGCACCAAATTCCGTAAGTTACACTATCTGGAAATCAGTTTTAAACAAGTTTCAGATGAAGGACATATCAGCTGGCAGTGTTCTAGGTATAAATAGATAAATAGAGAAAAATTATTATTCCTGCATTCTGTTCCACATCTTTTAACAAATGCATTTTGACTGCATTCTCCCCCATTTTTAAGTCATTTACATTGTAAGTGTAGCCAAGCAAATGACTGCATACAAAAATATTCATGAAAGTACTTTAAAACATTTATTTCAGATCAGTTTATTATCTCTATGCACATTATAAACAGTTCACATGTGAAACCATGAATACTGAATATTAGAAGCAATTCCTCTGGTAAAGAACCTGAAAAAACTTACTGCCTGAAATCTATCTTCAGAATGCAGTCAAAACAACGAATAACTGAGAGCAGGATGAGTCCACTAAAAATTTGCAAGAGAAAGCTAAATTCATGAATGTGTTCTTTGCTCTACATTTTCTCTTCCGCTTTCTCCAGTTATTTTGCATAGCACTATATCTACTTGGAAATATGTTTTCATAATTATGTATATAGAAATATTAATCATTTGATATAATATTTTGCAAGATCCCACAGAAACGTAATATTAAAGAAGTTATCTTTTTTTCATGGAACAGAGTAAGTCTATTCCAGAATACCTTCATTGCTTTTGAATGCTAGACCCATAAATCAGAACAGGAAGAAAATGACATATTAAGAATTAGCACCTTGACTGAAAAACCTGAATTCTGTTCAATGCTGAACTGTTTGAACATCCTTGTTCCAGCAGGGTTCCAGCGTCTACACGACCTGCTCAGGCCAGTCCTCAGGGCTTGCACAGCCTCCAGAAGGCAGCCAGGAGGATGCCAACTTTAGAGATCTTACCCAAAGCACAGCTTTGACAGAACCTGACTACATTTAGGTAAAAGGACAGGGATCATCTATAGCATGAGTCTCACATAGCCAGCTATCTGCTGAGCAGATCTCAACAGGGCCACAGAGTGAAATCCTGTACACTGCATGTCCAGAAGAAATGCAACGAGGCAGTTTTTGAGCAGTGGGACCTGATGACACATCCGACTGCGTCACCAGCATCCCCCTTTCTCCTCTACATGCTGAAACAGTATTGCAACAGAAAAGAAGTTTTGAAGTCATTGAGATCACTGGCAATTGTTTCACTTCTCCAGATTGTCCATAAGATAAGGCAAAAAACTCACAATTCATTGTACCTGGACAGCCAGCTTCACTGCGTTCATCTCCAAACTGTCCTCTCATAATTATTTTTCCTGGAAACTTCAAGACATGCGAGATACATCCAATTCCAAACCCACAACAAACAGCAGGTTGTTATAATGCTGAATGCCAATAAGGACACAATTTCTGTAACATTTGCTCATACGGTAACCTCTCACAGAGAGGCATAGGCAGTGACTGGCAAGGTGCCTTCTAGAGCAATTTCAACATTTTGATGTGTTAAGAAAGCAATGATTGGGACTGTGGTAGGAAACTAAGAATTGCTAGATAATTGGGGAGTGTTATTCTCCCATAATTAACAGGCAACTGAAAGCTCACGGCTCCAGCCCCATCCTCCCAGATGCAGAGGTGGGCAAATTGGAGGCACGCACATTCACAAGGTTGCGCTGTTTACACAATACCTCTGAAACGCCAACAAGAAGGATCCAGACAGGTATGACTGGACAGGTATGTCTGTCTCAGCACACTCTGCAGTTCCCTAGGATCTGTCCTCAAAAACGAGGAGAGCGATTCACCAAAACCTTGCAGCTGCCTGGCTTTACCATACACCAGCTTCCATCTCATAAATGCTTTGCATCATAAAACGCAAGATCTTTCAGAGGAACAGATGCTATTTGGCTTATACAATGGCTCCAAGTACCAGATTGCAGTGACTTATAAGAAACCAGAGTACAGTATGTTTTTCTAATACTTGGCAATGAGTGAAGCTGGAAATATGAAGTATCACATAGAAATCAATGTACGCCTGCAATTTTTGGATGCTAAGCTGCTGTATAGGAAGCTGTGGTTTTGTTTTTTGTTTTTTTTGTTGTTAGGGTTTTTCTGTTTCAGAAGGATCTATCCATTAACTTGGTGTTGCATAAGAAACCAGAGGGTTTGTATTTATCCTTTTGGAGCATTTGCATGGGCAAACAAGCCTGCTGCAGGCAGACTTCCCTGTGCCTCCTCCCCAGGAAGGGCTTAGCTCCCAGTATCTGAAGATCTTCCAGCACAACTCTGCTGCCACACCTGACAAGGAAGGAGACAATCCATACGGATCAAGGTGTGACTCCTGAACACACTTCAAAAGCCCCAGGAACTACTCAGCACTGGTCCTTCCTTCCAAGTCACCAAGAACTGAGAGCATCCACATATCGGATACAAATTCCTTCCCCACATCCTTCTCCCACGAAACTACCTGGGCATTTCAGGGCCCAGCCAGAGGAACCTCTACCCTCTGTGCCCTGCATAGCTCCAAGGACAGCTGTGCCACCAACACAGCCCCTGGCACACGCAGCTTAATTGCCATTTAAATTCCAAGGGCTCAGCCCATAATGGAGAGCACTGCAATGTTTGCTCAGGCTTCGTTGCGCTGTGTATTTTATGATAGATCTAAACAACAAACAGTAAGACACAAAAAATTGTGTGCACCGGGGGTAGGAGCCTGCATTGTGCCACACCGGCATGCTTAGGGAATAAAAGCTGCCAGCAAGGAACACAACCTGAAACTGAATTTAGCAATGTAGGTAAAAAAATGAAATGTACTTAAAAATAAAAAATTGAGTCTAAATACAAGCAACTTGCAAAACAAATATTTTGGTAGCTGTAAGAAGAAATGGATACTTTTCAGACTTCAGAGTTAAACAACGTAAGTGGCTATGAACCGGTAGATTTATAGAAACTAGAATACTGGTAACGTGTATGTTTCTATCAGTAGAAGTAAAGGTACAGGCTACGTAAGTGAATAAGAATTTGCATGTTATAATTGTTTCTACAAAAGACCGAGAACGCTGTATTAAGTGACAGCTGTCTTGTTTGAGAAGCAGAATTTTAACTAGCTTCTCCATCCTTATTCAGCAGTCTGCAGATAACATGGTTCTTTCCGAGCATTTTGAGTTGTCCACAATAATTTCTTGTTTTATTTTTTTTACATTTAGATAGCGAAATGTTTTTCTATTTGCAGTTGTACATATAAAAATTACTGAGAAATGCATTCATTAGGAACATAAATTGGCATGCTGACAACTAGACAAGATGTTACCAGACCTGCTGCAATAATTCAGTTTTCATTAGATAGACAATCTTTCAGCAATATTCGCTTTGCCTATGAGCATACTTGTAAATACGTGGAATTGGTATCTGAATACACCATAATTGAAAAAAGACGGGGCTATAGATCTCAATACAACATCTGAAGATAGGGACATTTAAATCAGAAAAACTTTGCATATTTTTCTGGGAAGGAAGTGGTGCAGGAGGCAAGACCTCCTTTATCATTGCCTGCACAACAGCCAAACTCCTGCCTAGGAGCTTCAGAAGGAAGCTAAAACCCACAGAGGGCCAGTGCTCCAGGACCACCAGGGCTCTGTTGACCTGCACGTCTCCCCAGCAAAAACGCCGGGTCGCAAGGAGATCCCGCACTGCTCACACGCTGAGCAGGAGGAGCAACACACCTCACTGCTCTTTGCAGCATTATTTATAATGCACAAGAACAAACACCAGAGGAGATGGACATTTTCCTCGTGCTACTGTCCAGCGTTTCACCACACAGTGCTTTGAGCGC
The DNA here is from genome assembly GCF_964034855.1 of Anser brachyrhynchus. Lineage (NCBI taxonomy): Eukaryota > Metazoa > Chordata > Aves > Anseriformes > Anatidae > Anser > Anser brachyrhynchus. Next base: position 7,650,397 of record NC_137701.1, read on the forward strand.
ATTTCTTTAAGATGCTGCAATACTTCCAAGTGACACTAGCATATTTTTGATGGCTACAAGTGACATGGCATGCATTATCCTTGCAATCTAAATCTAGAAACACATTTGCTGTTACTACAAATAACAGCGGGAGCCAATCAGCTCTGAATATATTTTTAAAAACAGCAAAAAGTTTGAAAGCCTAAGCCAAATTTGAAACTGCATTTAAACATTGGGTTTGAGTACATAAATTACAGAGAAGAGCACACAGGAGTAATGCAGAAGTATTAAGCCAGCATTTAAAAGAGTGCTTTTAATACTATAGTACTATTTTTTAAAAGCTCTATTACTCAAGGTAGTAATTGGACTAATCTCACTGCTATTTCTGTTCAAGGTTGTACAGAAAATCTCAGGGCTTACGATGAGTGATGGAGACAGACTGCTGCTCTTATCCGTACTGCTGCTACTTGTTAATACCAACAGCTCTGCAGCATCTTACAGTATGCAGGAAAATCTGACTACTTTGTTCTAATGATACTTGTCACACACTGCAAAAAAGTTAAATCAGGATGAGAGAAAACTGATAATAAACATTTCATTCCATGGCTAGATTTTAAACCATGTAACTGCTAACAGATTAACAGTGATTATTTAAAAATACAGCGAAAATCAAAGAGTCTGATATATCACCAGCAATCAACGGCTAGCTTATAATAGAGAGCATGTTTAAAAAAAAGTAATAAAATGGAATGAGTGAAAACTGCTCATCCCCCAATGCAGTATTGCCCACCTCCTGCAAAAAGGTTATAGTTTTGGAGACCCACAGGCTATTTACAGAGGCCCTTTGTTGGAAAGATTATCTTTGCATTTTGCCAAAATGTCTCCCGATATTTATCAAGGAGTATCAAGACACTTTTTCCTCTGCAAGGCCCTGACATCACATAATTAAGCACCTGAGGTACTCAGAACTAAAGCAGTTTTCCAGGATTTGCCTTGCCAAATAGCTTTAGCTTTTATTATATTCACGAACAGAAGGAATTATTTGGAGTTGTATCACTTCAACACAAAGCCTTTTATACTCTCCTGCGTTGCCTCCTCCTCTCTCATCCTGTATACTATGGAGGACCATAGGGATATGTCCACAATCCTTCCAATTTAGACACATTTTTCTAAGATGCCCTTTACAGGGAGCATTGGGCACATCCTATAGCAAATAGCTGAAGCATGGCTCCAGCTATCCTCACAAGGTCCCATGATGTAATATACCATTCATTCCCTCCTAATTTGTCATTTATCTTTTTTTCCTTTTTCCCCAACAATTTGAAGAATGATTCTGCCCACTAAGGCAAGAAAAATGTGCGATGAACAGGACTTTACTTGGGAGCAGAGGAGCCTTTAAAGACAGATCTGTGCTCTTCTTTCTGCTTCCTTAGCCCTACTGCAATTATTTAATTACTCAGGGAAGTAGTGAATAGAATACCCCTGCCTCAGCCCGGGTACAGCTCACACAATATGCATTTGTCAAGAGGCAGTGCTGGAGAACTGCTCCATTGAACTCTGCTCAATGCCAAACTGACCACAGGTTCGGATGACAAGTATTTTGGGGTATAAGCAGTCCTTTTCGCGGCAGGCAGCAGCATTATTCACCCTTTGGCGAACTGTTCTCTGTAAAGGAGGAGAACCAGCCCCAGGAACATTTCCAAGGCAGTGACATTGAGCTAAGCATGACGTAAAGAAACCCATCCATCCTACTTCTCTTCCTTTTTGGAGAGAGAAAGGAAAAAAAACTATTAAAATGTAAATTGTGAATCAGTTCTGAACTTAGAATGTGTTTCTAGTGGGCATTACTAGAACTGCAGCCAGAAGAAATGAAGGTGAAGGACATAGTTTGGCTAAAAATAACAAAAGCATAAGCAATTGCACAATGGAGGGGGAATTGTGGCTTTAAACATATATACACAAAAGCACATCAGCACAAAACTTAAAGAATCTTCAAGTACCATACATTCTCAGCAAGACTGAAACAGATTAAACATTCATTAACTGTATCTATTTTAATTTATTAAGCTGAATGTTTTGAACCTAAAGTGAATCCATATAAGTAAGACTATCACAGTCAGAAACAAAAATGGCAAAGTTGTCCTGGTATTGTGCTTCAAAAATTGAAGCGAAGGCTGTATTCAGGCTTTACGGTATATAACAAAATTTCTTTTGCCTATTCTAAAGCACCTGCTGAAAATAATTAATCTGCTAAACAGTTCTAAATTGGAATTCATTGTATTATGAAAATCTTTGTTCTTAAATTGCAAAAGCATTTACTACATGTAAAAGTATCAGGTATGTTGACATTTGGATTGCACTTATTTTTTTTTAAGCCTTCTTTTCATTCCCAGACTGATTTACCTTTGCAGTTACTTCAAATTCAATACAATAAAGGACAATTTAACTTGGAGTTAGTGTAATTGGACTAAACGCACAACATTATCTTGCAGACTTTACATAGGATCTAATCTTGGTAGAATTACCTTATTTCAAGTAAAATTCCCAGTATCTCAAACAAATTCTCAGTATCTCAAAAATTCCCAGTATCTCGTAACTATTTTAAACAGCAACATTTTCTAACATAGCTTGAATTTTAACACTTAGGTGGCTTAAAAACAGTCACGTGCATTATACCCCAAAGTTAGCAATGAAATACTGAATGGTGTGAGTTGATGAAGCAATCTACGTTTTAATAAACTTTTGTTGCAAAACGTGCGTGCTGCAAAAGTGGCATTGGAAATATTTTCTCACCCTGTTTCTTTGCATTAAGTTTGCTTGCAGTAGGAACTGCAGATGACTCTGCTAGTCACTAGCGCAGCCGCGGTTGTGCAAGACATTTCTGCTGAACCATTAGCTGGACTCCCCAAACTGAAAGGTCAGTCCAGAGCGGTCTGAACTGATGGAACAGGCACCCATATTTACATTCTGCACACTGTGTTAATGACTGACTGAACTACACCATGCCTACAGCCGACTGACAGGAATTCTAACCTGATTAAATGTCCCAGTATGTTTTAATGCCTTTAAATGGAACTTTTATGGCCTGTTCTGCACGCATATTATTAATACAGAACCATCAAAGAAACCACAGACACGCATAATAGCTCATCAATTTGTAGCCAGGCACTTTTGACCTTGAAAAATCAGCTGTCTCTCAGATTAATGTAGCTATGTTTTGGGCAGAAAAAAAGAAGCTATAAAATTATCACGCTTATTTTTGTCACCTGTCAGCACAGGGGTATGGGATAAAGGCCATGCTGCTAGCTTTTTATGGATATTGCCATCAACCTCTGACATCTGAATTAGACTCTTAGAGACCTATTTCTAATAAAAACCCACTTAGACATTAACATTTCAGCTGCAGCGGATCAGAAGACACACTGCGAGCAGGAAGGTGCATTCAGTCTGACTTCCACTCCCCCATCAGCTAATTTTCCCCATTTCCTGTCCTTCAGAGAGACCCCAAAGCACTTAAACAGATCCAGCATGGACCACAACATCCACCCACGGAATGGGTCAAAGGCTCTTCGTGGCGAAAGGTTGGCAAAGGATAAGGACAAGCAGAAGACAGAAATACCACCCCCATCTCTAAAGGGGTTGGCAGCAGATGCCAAGTCCTGGTGATAAATTAATGATTGTTATAATATTCAGGGAACGGAATCACATTTATAGCTTGGGAACTAAGTTTAAAAACTAGTATGTTGAGAAAACTGGACAAAAAGAGGCCAAATGAAGGCCATTTCAAAAGGAGAACTGCCATACTAGAGAGAAGCCATTAGCGGGCTTTCTCAAGACTGGTCTTTTAAGCTCAGACAGGGACGAGCCCTCCAAAGTAAAAGGAATTTCAAATAATTCCAGGCTGTAGAACGTTTCTTTGCACACCTGAGCAAAAGGCCCAGGGAATACTGTCTTGGAAATGGAAATTATTTTTTCCTTTCAGTATCAAGTGGCTCACTAAAAGCTATTTCTTAGTCATACCTCCCCCAGAGCTGTTCAACTTATATAAATAACTGAATGTATATTTGAGCAGACAACTGAACACTGGTCTTCCATTTTCCAGCAAAATGCCCAGACCACTGGGAGATACCAACAACCTCTTACCCTCAGAGAAATATTCATCATATAGCTCAAGTCAAGGGAAATGCTTGACAGTCCAATCTATGCAAGGTGTCTAACTTGAGCAATGTGCTTATATTGTTATGGAGTTGATCCTATTTACTTTAGTGCTTACATAAATAATTTGCACTGGGATAGACTAAGGAATTGAATTTCTGGGGACCTCCAAATACTTCTAGCCTGCCTGAATCCCCATTTTTGTTGCATGAATATATTCTTCGGGAAGGAAATATATATATATATATATATATTCTTCTCCACTTTATGTTCTTTGTAAGAGATTTGTTTGGAAAATTACATAAAACACACTTCATGCATATGCTTTTTTTTTTTTTAAACAGACTACCAGCCTCGGTCATTTGGTTTTTGTCTTGATTTGACAGGAAAATGGAAGTGAGAAGATTCTGCTTCTCCTGGTCTGGGTTTTTATCCTTTAGTCTTTAGAGAAATTAATAAAAAAAAAAGAAATGTCAATAAAACATGCAAGTAGGAACAGTACGAGAAATACTCCCACACAGGGCTTTTAATGCTCCCTCTAGCTTGATTAACCACCTGTACCATGCAATCAATTAAAACCCCAACCAAGACAGACATCTTCCATTCATTTGTATAATTACAATGTGGCATCCAGCAGAATCATTATTGTAACAGGTGACAGAATCAGTCTGTTACATCTTACTATTAACTCTACCCAGTCTTACTGTTATATTAATGTCTTTTAAAGAATACGTTATCAGAGGGGGCACAGACAAGCATTATTCATTACAGATCTCAATGTCCAACAAGGTGAAAACAGTCCAGTACTACAAACTGGTGCACTTCTGCCAGCAAAAACATTGCTATTAAAAGCCAAAGGCAACAGCGGTATCTCCTGCAAGCTCCAAATTCTATTGAGCAAAGATGCGAGAATGAAATGAACAATTTGGAGCGCCATTCTCGAAACACATTCAGGATTTTCTTTGTGATCCACACACGATTTTGAGTGGAGACTTGCTTTGCAAGGATAGCCTACACGCAGCAAAGATAGAAACAAATAAAAAAAGCAACCAAACAAAATCCTGCAAAATTAATTTATAAACCAGGAAAACCAAAGACTCCTTACATACAAAAATCAACACCAACCAGTACTTTATGATGTTCCAAATTCCAATTTTTTTCCCCCCCTAAGTATCAGGCTCCTCAAAACAGATAGCAATGATGTTAAAAAGTCACTAAGTTCTCCCGCAATAATCTTAGCACCATCTTTAGTGGAAGGGTCCCACAAACATCAGTTTATCCACACCAGAACAACAACTCCTTTATGCCAGGCATAATCAGGACAGGGAAGAAAGCCCACTTCTACCCACCAACACAAAGCCTGAAGATTTCCTGGGCTTCATTTTACCTCAGAAGATTTCTCCGTTCTCCCGGAAACCATTTTCCCGTCACAGAAAGATGACAAACAATGTTATAAATGCTTGTGCTGTTAGTGACACACCATACTGAACCACACAGTGAAATGCACACCATCCTTACAACACAGGTGTACAGCTCCAGCTTAAACTTCCACCATGTACACTGACCTCTCGCAAAATGAAAATAGCACAAGGAGATAAGGGATAGAAGCCACATCTTCATAACACAATAATGGATAACAGATTGCCATTTTTGCTTCAGATCAAAAGGGTTTTTGTGTGTGTGTTTTTTTTGTTTGTTTTTGTTTTTTTAATAGAGACTCCTCTATCTACCATGTTTTAATTTGCCTAACAGAGTGGTCTTGTAGCACACAATGAAAATTCTTTGGGGAAGAAATTGAGCTAAGAGGTAGCAACCAGGAGCCAAAGTAGAAAACTTCTTTCAATTGACAAGATACAAGTACAGATGCTACAAAGTAATCTCTCCTCCAGCATACTGAATGTGGATGTGATGTTCTCAGGACCAGCTACTCCACCATACCAGACCCAATTCTATGGGGCCGTAGCAGCTGCCAACATATATTTTTACACATCACTGACAAAAAGGGCTGAGGATGTTTAGCGCCCTATAATCGTATGGGGTACTGCACTCTCTAGCAGCTGCCTTGCAGTGCAGCATTCTCGAAAGAACTGCAGTTCCTGATCTGCAGTTTTAAGGCTTGAAAATTTTACCTGCTTAACCCACAGCTTTCAGCTAAGCTGAATTCAGAACGCAGTCTGTGTGAAGGGCACAGTAAAACTGTTTAACCTCTGTGTTAAAGCATGCTGAAGCTCAGAGTAACTACAGGCTTATTACCAAATATGAGAGGTGGAAAAAGTTCAACAATTGTGTAAAAACAATATTTCTATACTCCATAATAAAGACATAGTTTATGTTCTACCCTCATCTTTTGTCAAGCAGAAGAAACGAGGCTGATACTTTTCACTCATACCTTGTAGCACACCAAATAAAGCTGGCCATGGTTTGCACGTTTCCTTACTTCACTTTTTCTTTTTTTTTATTTGCACCTAAAATATCTCTGGAAGTGTGCATGTATAAATCTACATGGCCAAAGACTTTGGAATTCCACAATAAATCAATGTCCATTTTTATATCTACCCACCTTTGTAGAAAGAGTCTGGTTTCCCCCCCACATTTTCAGGATGCCAACCCCAGCTGATCTCTAGACTATGGTTAAGATTCCTGCAAATAGAGGAAAATGCAGTAGCACAGATCTCAGAGATCCATTAAGAGGGGATTAGTCTAGGATATCTTTTATCACCATTAGTCCAACTTGGATCACAAAGTTGTGGCAAAAGCCACGTACCTTCAGGCAATTTTTCCAGTCTTCAGCACACATTCCCCTTATACATCAGGCTGCATGTTGGTTGAATGATTCGGAAGCAAACAAACAGGGTGAGCATGGCTGAGATACATATCTGCACGTAACAAATCAAGGTTACAGAAGGAACAGGAGCTTGTACTTGCATCCACATGTGCTCCCTGCACCACTGCAGCATTAAGCACCCTTAGGCACAAGGCCCCTTCCCAAGGGGGAGGTCCAGGAAGGCTGGGCAGAAACTCACATCTCTTTGTGCCCAAGTTTTAGCAATTCAAGTGAAAATACAAAAAACTTGTATGGGCACCATGTTGTTTTAGAGAAATTTTGGACTCTATTCGCAGAAAAGTAATTAGACCAGCATTTTTATGGAGCAGATGATTTCTTTTCAAAGGTAAATAAAGGTGAATCTGCAGTTACATGGAAAGTGAAGGTGTATTTCACTTCTTATCTACATAGAGGGCTGTGTTCCCATTATTGACAGAGCAATATCTTCCCAAGGCTCTGAAATTGTGTAAGAGTTTCAAAGGAAGCAGAATAAGTGATAGATTTGCAGAAACCATTCAGGCCAAAATAAGTATTTATCCATAGGTTTAATCATACATTACCTGACAAGTCAAAAGTATGCCTTCCTCTAAAGATAGCGCTGATGGGAACATGAATCTAAATTATAATAAAACTACTCTTAGACTTAGGAAAAAAAAAAAAAAAAAGAAAATATATTGCTGATAGGTAGTGAAAATCACTGGGTGTAAGGAAATGCACGATTTGAAGAGAAAAGACCTTCTTGCAGCACTGACAGATCCTGTTTTCCATTTTCACTGTATCAGCTTTACACTACCATAGCCTTCTAGAGTTTGTTGATGCTATTTCTAATTCATGGCAATAAAGAAATAACATATGAGGAAAACTAACCATAACCACTGTGACAAAGTTAGCAAGTTCCTGTATTAGGATGACATTGCTAAAGAATGTCCAATTCAATGCCAACTCATTTTTCCTAAATTTTCTGTAAGCATATTTTAAAGAAATTACATATCTGCAGAAAAAAGCAATCTGAAAAAAAAAAAGAGTTTTAATGGCTGATAGGATCATCACAAATTCTTTTTTTATTATTTATTTATTTACCCACCACCACATATCATTTAGCCAAAGACTAAGAATAAACGAACAACTGAATTGAAAGATTTAGCACCCATTTTGCTGTATTTTAGAAGAAACTAGAGCTGTTTAAATTATACTAAAACATAGATTCTTCTTGTTGTGAAAATAGCCATCTTGCTGCTAGTTTCCTAAATGTGGTACCAAGGCAGCTGAGTGAATAACAGAAGCTAAATAAATGAATTTTACCTGAGTCAACGCAAGTGTTTGTTTTTATGCTTAATTATTAAGAACAATGACCATCTGCATTCACAGATGTGCAGCACAGATTGCAGTTCAATTTCAAGAAGAAATTCAGAGTTTTGTGCTCCAAATTTCTTACCTGTTCTTTTGAAAGAAAACAAGACTGGGGAAGTATTTTTTTCCCCCAGATTCCCAATTTTGTTCTGCGATGCTGCTCTCAACCTACATTCCACGTATTTATCTACTGCTGCTCCAAACCCACGCTGATTTGATCCCTTCTCCCTTGTCCTTGCTTCCTTCTTCTCAAGTTCAGAAATACTTCCTCCCACAAGAGGGCTCGTAAAAGTTAAAGCATACTTCTTTTCTGAGCTAGTCTTATTGATACGAATTCAGCTGTTCATAAAGATGTGCTCCACTGGCTATTTACCAGGCTGTGGCTCCTGAGCTTGGTCAAAAAAGGCTGACCAACTCCTGTGACACTTATGGTACAGTGAAGACCAAAAGCATTATTTTCATATATTAGATTTTCAGATAATTCAGAGCAGATACTGGATAAAATGACATAAGTAGAGTAGACCAAGACCTACTCTTAGCGCACTATTCAGCACACGTAGAGCTAGGTTACAGAAACTCCTGAAAATTTGAGACCTGCAGCTTTGAACCTCTGGGCTGGAGCACTGCTTGTGCTCAGCAAACTGAAGACTTGGGAACAGGAGCTGCGCAGTGCACAAGGCTGGTCAGGATCTGACCAAAGCTACCAGATGAGAAGCATCTGATTTGGGAATTTTATATTGTGTATTTGTTTTATATTGTGTTATTTGTACCTGATGCATGTAGTTTCCTCTTCTCACATATTACAGGTACAGGCTTTGTATACTATACAGATTTGTATGGATGTGTGAATTTACACACAAAATATACCTTTAAACAATGCTTAATTCATTATGGTTGTTTCTTACACTAGAATCAAATCAGACTGTCAAATAATGGAAAAAATGTGCTTTTCTGGACCATAACTGAGTGTCCCAGAACACAGTTATTAACAGTTAAAGGAGAACACAAATCTGGCTAACAACACTTCAGCAAATCAGCACTTAAGGGAAGCACATATGGTTCTGCCTTATGCCCGACTGCATGGTGCCAACAGGAAGAATAGGAACTTGATTTAACACTGGAATCATTACTAGGAATATTTTTTTTGCAAGGAAAACGTTGTTGCTTCACATCTCTGGCACACAATGGACAAACTTTGAGTCAGGTAACTAAGCTCCCACCACAAATAGGAAGCTGGATTAAATGTATTTACACAGGTTCATGCACCCCAACTGAGATCAGTACATCAGCTGGCTACAGGACTGGCTTAACTTTGAGAGGTGTGGTAGCCATTTCCCTTATTTTCTCAGAAAAATAACTAGAGTGTTCTGCCTTGGCAATGCAGAGTCATTCAGACTAGGCCTGCCTCTTTGGGAGGTTATGGCAACAGCCACACACCAAGCCACATAAATAGTCTCATTGACTTGAAAAAAACATGACACTGCGGTCAGGGCTCTCTTGCAGAGAAAAGGGAGCTAGACAAATCTCAGACACTTCAGGATCAAAAGCAGCATTGATGTGAGCTCTGATCTTGTTATCCCGGTCTGTAAGGAAACAAACCTTCACGCAGAGGGACTGCATGGGGCAGAAGCTCTGCATGCAAATGGAGAGTCTGGTGCTGCTGCTGAGGGTGGAAGAGTTGGCTTTCTTCCTGCTGTACCACCCACAGAGGTTATCATTACTCAAACCAGCTCTGAGTGCATGCAAGGTGCACTAATGTATCAATATTACTTAACCATGCATTAACAGCTAAAGAAACTAAACATTTTCATGTAATGCAGGCTTGCATTAGAATAGCAAAAGAAAAAGAGGAAAAAAAAAAAAAAGCTTTATTTTAAAAAAAAAAGTGACATTCAGCGGAATTTTATTTCATTAATTCTTCTGGGATCAGAGGGGCAAAGCTGGTCCTGCAACTAGCCTTTCCTTAGCCTAAGAGCGCTCCCAAATCCCACTGATTCCAGGAACGGGTACATCTGCACCATCATGCCATTGCCATAGGCATCTCAGCCCTTGGATTTTTTCATGCAAGGCACACCAATGGTATGATGCTGCTAGCAGGGGAAGATTTCTTCCAGGAACTGCAAAAAGGAAAAGAAAAAAAAAAAAAGACACTCTTTGGATAAAAAGAAGCTGGTTAACATCTAGAAACTTTTTTTTTTTTTTTAATCTAATGCCACAGTGGGGAAGATTACTGCAAATGAACTTCGTATATAAACACTCATTAGCAGTGAAATCCACATGAATGGAGAACATAGAAACCTTTACACTGAACTGACAGTGCATTAGGAGTTTTTTGGTTTTCTATGCTTGTCTTTCTCCATGTTTCAAGACCAACAAACTTATTTTTGGAAGTTCACAGTTGAGAGCTGAGATTTTGAAGAGAAGAAATTCTGTGCATTAATATTTGTTACTTAAATTAGCTCATAGGTAAACACCTTCTTCATCTCCCACTCCTTTTAAATAATCAAATATTTCTATTCCACCAAAGGATTAACAAAATTGAGCTAAATATTAATAAGAAGGCTCTGTAATATCATTTGATTTCTCAGGAATTTTAAAATAACCTAAAGAAAATGAAGAAATTTCCATTAACACTGGATCACTGCCCTGGGGCTCCAATATCCTTAATACTGTGACCTCTTTTAGTTTGCAGCTTTGGAGCTACCAAACAGGAGTTCAAAATTTGAGATGATCCAGGTAGACATACTGGCTGTGATTTAAGTTCTAATAAGCTCTGCTCCCTGATGACTACATGCACCGTGTGGAGGAAGAAGAAAAGTATTTAATATGAAGAGATATGCCAAAGCAAAACCAACATTCTCTGTAACCTGACTGCTTCAGAACACTCCACAAGACACGCTTTGTACATGTGGTCCCATTTCTAATTAACAGCCCTGGCAATTGCTGATTTTCATCTCGCTGTACTATTTTAGCTCAAGTCCAAGCTGCCTAAGAGATGTTTTTCCTCTTTTGTTTCCCAAATTAACAGTTACTGCTGTCTTACTACTGGACCACATTCACTTGCTGTTCCGTCACCAATCCATGTATGCAGACCTGAATTCTGGTCATTTAGTTTTGCTGACAGATCACACTGGTTCTGAACAAAACTATATATTTTACCAGTTCTTATTTATTTTAAACAAATCTCCTGCATGGAGCTGCTATGGCAATGGTCAGGGTGAAGGCTGCAGTCTTATGGAGTGGACAAGATCTGACTTTTCTTTGCCGTATGACCACAATAGTATTCAAACATCAGTGTGAACCAGCGCACTGATGCTCTCAATAAAGTCTCCCATTAAACAAAAAGAGAATATTCCCCAAGTACTAGTCATTTGATCCTTTCTTACACCAGCATAGTACCGATTCAATTGGAAAATGTTCTTTAAAACTGCAGTAAGACTCACCATCAGTATTAAGGTTGTAGGAGTAATCTTCAGACCACATGAACTGTCTTTATACTTTCTGTTCCTTACAGAGAGAAACAATTTTTTTCTCCCCCAAAATTCCTCATCTCAGACTGATTTTTGAAGCATGGTAACTACAGCACACATCAAGATCTCACGCTTACACCACAGTTATCCAGTATTTTTATACTGCCTTGTGTACTGCATACAATTTTACTTTACTTGAGGAAAATGAAAAGATTTTTGCCAGACCCCTTTAAATATTACAAAAGCTTCAAATGAAAGCCAAGAATTTACTGCAGTCAAGCCTTAACATCTTGATGGCTTAGTTAGAAACCTCTGCTACCTATTACTAAGAATACCTTTGTGTCGCATCTTGGCCCTGGAAATCCCACAGCCTCCGAGGTCAGCCGGGGCTATCAACACACCCGTCCCTCCTGCCTCTCCTGTGCGTCCCTTTGCCTGTCACTCTAGAGGCTGACTTGCCATAAAAAGCTTTTAGAAATTTAACCTGAATACAATTTTTTCTTCGGTACAATACAGAAATCTCTGCCCTCTCTCTTCACAAGTTGCTTCCTCACTCACTGGCCATCAGAGATGGAGTAGCACCAAGCACTTTAAAAAGTGTTCTTCCTAAAATCCTAGGATTAGAATATGGACTTCTCCAGTACCCTTTACTATAAATAAGGCCTTAAATACCTAGAGTTAACAAATTAAATAAAGCACTCAGACGTCAGGTGAAGTCTTAAAATATTTTAAGACTTACAATATTTTACACAATAATCATAATAAATATAAACTGTATGTTTATCTTAGCAAGCTTACTTTTTCTAGTATATATTTAAGATACTCTTAGGTAAGAACTTTCAAAATTCTTTATTCCTTCTATTTCACATATTGTTACTTTCAGTACCTGAGTTCATATACAGTGAAAGGAGCAGGGGCATAAATGTGAAAAATATATTTTACTATCTCATAGTGCAAGACAAAAGCAAAGATCAGGATTTTGTGAGAGAAGAATCTAAAACAGCAGTATATGAAACTAAATTATGTCTCTAGGGCAAAATCAGATTGCTCACTTTCTAAACACTGCAACAGTAGATAGATACAGGTAGAAACAGAATGATTACTGTCTAGTAGAGTAAAGAGAGAAAAACAATCAGAGATGGCTGTCATTCACAGAGACAAGTATATGGATTTCCTATATCTGCAATTAACAGATGCATTTCTGCCTAAGTATACATATCTGTTAAAAAAAAAAATGTGGGTAGAGATGTATACACTTGTGTTGAAAATGAACCACTAAAACCAGATCATTTCCATGTACCTACATGCCCCTAAAAATTATTACCTAGCAAGAGCAATCCTATTTGCTCTAATTGTCATGTTTTGTAAACAGCCACAATATTGGTCTCATTTCTTTCATATTAATGGTTTCCTATACTTTTATGTTTTCATAATTTAAAATCCATCTGTAATAATCTTATTTTTGTTTTGCTTAGCAGTCTAAAAGTTATTAGCAGTATATTAGTTAATTGGCAATTTCTTCCGGTTTAGATTACCACTGCCAGAGTATTACAAGATAAGGTACCAGCTCAAAAATACCTCATAAATATTAAATTATTAAAATTTAAGTGAAACAAGAGTAATTGAAGCCAAGGAAGAAAATTATATTTTCATATTTCTAATTTTATGATTGCGTTCTTACTCCCAGATAAGTTTTTCGTTTTTTAAGACTTTTCTCATTATGACTTACACTTCTTACCACTCCTCCCCTTCCCGAGCCTCAGCTTAGCCAGCACTTGAAGACAGGACATGAATCACTTCTGTGAGTATCATTCCATCTGGAACTAGAAATAAGATTCTCGTCTATGAAAGAATACTATCTAGATACTTTAATTTTGGGTGTAAACTGATATGTATCTTTCAATCACCTCTTCTGCTTCTGTGGTTTAGGTTACAGAATCCTTTTTTGGTCAGCAGCTTAAAGTCTTTGTGACAGTCAGAAACACTGATCATTAAGACGCATCATGGGAAACAGAAAAAAAAATGTTCCTCCAGAGTGTTTGTCATACATCTGGGAACTGATGGTGGGTTTTGATTTGAAGGAAATAGAGAAGCTGAGGGCATTTCCTGAGACAGAAATATTCTTGTGGCTAATGTTAATCTATCTTCCCAGGAGAAGGAGCATTGCCTGATGTTTGCATTGGTTGTCCAGGGAGCACCCAGAGGACAGAGGTTCCTTACACTAGCACAGGGCAGTCTTCCTGAGCAGCAGGCTGGTGCGCGAGGAGGCAGCCACAAAAAGGTCTATGCTATGCTGAAGAGATGGAGCAACAGACCTCTTTCAGCAAGCTTCATAGCCTGCTTTGGACCGACAGCCTGTGCAGTCTCCACCCCACCAGGCAAAAATCATGTCTGCCTCTCAAGGGGGAAAAAATGTTTCATGTATATATAAACATGAGGTCAATTTTTACAACAAAATATTTGCCAACTCAAAACTAGCTTTGCTCTAGCAGCTACCAAGCAATGAATTATTTTATTTACGATTAAGCTACGTCTAACCCAGATAAGGAAAGATTTGGTGGAAATTAGAATAATTCCATTCACGTAGCCAGAAATGTTATTTGCATACAGCACTAGCATGAATTCCTGCTTGGGCTTGCTGGTGTGTGTGCACATTTGTGTTGTTGTTTGTTTTTTTATTCATACCTTCCAAAACATTGCTGACTTCTGGGATTTTATTTTTTTTCCAGCACAATATGGTCCTAAGAGCCTCAAAGAATCCTGAAGAGAATTTTGCTGAGACAAGGAGAGAATGTCATCTTGCTAATTAAAAGAGGTTCTATCATTTAAGACCTTGGAACTATTTTCAGGCTGTTTAGCAATTAGGGAAAACTACTGAACACTTCTCAAACAGTTATAAATAGACTACTTGACTGCATTAAGTCACCCATCTACTGCATGGCAGCTGCATGGTTCCACCAGTCTAGCCTCCTTCACTTTTACAGTAGATGAACCCCACACATTTCCAACTCCCAAATCACACGGGTAAAAGGTCTGATACAGTAAAATATTCAGAGTAGAACTAAAAGCAGAGAAAAGCACAGTAAAAAAAAAAAAAAAAAAACCTTCACTAAGGCTGAGAGGATCAATAATCACTGAGAAGAGCGAAGCTTCTTCTGAAGCCTTATTAAATATTTTATCTACAGCAGGGACATGGAAAACACTGGTTGTGCTAAAAAAGTTGAATTCAGGCCTGGATCTGTCACATTTACTAGAGAAAACAACACTCAATTCTTTGCATTTTGCCCTTGCTTGCAGCATCAGCTTCTGCAGACCTTACAGATGTGGAGGAAAACAAGTTTTGCCCAATTAATTTATATTAGCTTAGCATTCAGCACTGACACATGCCATTTCAATACACTATTCTGGAAAAACATGTACGTAAGTGAGCTATTATGCACCTTAATCGTTAACTATAAATGACCAAATGGGCCACAGCTTGAAGGCCAGGTATGAAGTCCACACTACAGAACGTAACACCTTGTGTAACCTCCAGTCTCCAAACACTAAATTCATTTTAGCGCCACTGAGGCAGTGACGGGGAAAGCAGCTGAAAGCTTTTAGTTCAGAGAAAGTGTGGGCACCGTGTTGCAGCCCCCTGCTATGGCTGTGCTGGAGGACACAGCCTGCTGAGGCAGTGCAGCAAGATCTGGAAGAAAGCAAACCTAATGGCATCCCATCCCTGAGGCTTTCAGTGCTGGGCCCCACAGAACCACAGCCTCTGGACTGTTCCCGACCTTTGTTCTGGCAAGGACTGGAAGGAATGACCAAAAACAAAGCCCAAAAGACATTAGGGGAAAGCAATGCAGACAACTGGGGTACAGTTCATGTGCTCTCTGACCTTGCTAACGCAATACAGGCACAGCTCAAGATAATCACTGAAGCAAAACTGGATAGAAACGAAGAATTTCCTATGCATTAATTCTAAATCATTTCTAAAGAGACAGCGCCTAAGCAGTAGTTCCCTATGATACAATTTATAGTAGTGTCACTACATAGTGCTAGACTAATTTGTGAATGTACTTTTTTTTTTTTTTTGGAAGAAGCTCATTCTGCTTTGGTGCAGAAATGAAATACTTTCCAGCTCTACTCTGTGCAGTGCTGGGAATATAAACTGGGTCTCTTCTGATTTCAGCAATGCCAAGAAATTCTTGGATTTTAAGCTGGCAGTTTCCCAAGGAGAGGAAGTAGGTGATTTATAGCAAGAGACAGCTCTAAAAAGCTCCAGCTTTCTTCAGTTTTAATTGACTACAGCATCATTGGCCTTTTCGATCTACTTCCCCACTAGGTATCTCCTTAAGATACAACATGGATTTTGCAGAGTGTGGATTAGCCTACATCTGTTTTGCCGTTCCCCTTCTAACAGAAAACTTCCCAAACCGAGGGAACAAATGGGGGAACATGGACCTGCCAACTCATTTCCCTGCTTTTCACATTTCCCATCCTCACCGCACATCCCCACCACGGATGCTGCAGCAGCTCTGGCACTGAGTGCAGATAGGAATACTTGCAAGTCACGAGTCCCAGCCTGCTCTTGGTATGGGAAATGATGTTCGATTAATTTTTCTTGCTGCTGAAAGTAGCAGCGTTCGCCTTCAACGCTTAGAAACCACGGAACTGGTACAACATTAAGTAAATGATTGTAGCTGCAGAGAAGTGCTCGGGTACAGCATGTGAGTGATCAGGGAGCCATCCAGTGGACCACGAGGAAACAGAATTAAAAGTCATCTCAAGAAGTAAAATCCAGTTATATCTGGAGAACAAACTAAACACTGATCTCTCCTTTACTGTGTTTATTGTTATTGTGGGTAGTGACCAACAGATAAATATTTAGGGAGTAGAACAGAACCTGAAATATGTGCAGGCTCCATACAGAAGCTAAAGGGTATGATGTTTTCGTACCTATAGCATCAGCCCCACTCACTCTTTCCAATATAAGGAAGTGTCCCACCCCCCCACCCCCCCCCCCCAACATCCTTTTCCTAGTGTCCCAAGGCTTCTGTTCTTCACCCATGTCTGCTTCTTATTTTTACACCAAAAAATCATTCTTCATGGATAAAATATTCATAACCAATTACTCTTGATCAGTCTTCACCTACTTCTACACCCACAGTATCAGAGCAAAAACGAGCTTTCTTTAAATAGCTTTTCCCAGTGCAGAGTCTACATTTCATTTTAATCTGCAACAGCACACATTTTAACTGGTAAAGCACAAGAAATCCCATACTCTTTACACATATTTATTACCTAAACTCCTCCCTTCTGACTTGTTCTCAGTCTTTAGCAAAACAGCATTTATTGTTACAACTAGCAGGGAAGAACAAAGAGGTTTTCTGTAGTAGGAAACATCATTTGCTTAGAGACAGCAGGTAAAACAAGTGAGCTGTTCTTGAATTACAAGAATGTATACTAAATGTTGATACCTTATTTTATACATAGAATGTATTTCAGTTCAAGGAATGAGATATTTATTTCCACCATGCGTTATGCAAAGCAGTAACATCACTAAAAGGCTTTGTTTTATGCCAAAAGGTGGGAAATTGTGACTTTGTCCAAACTTTTAAAATAATGTTTAGAGTTTAACAAGTCACCCATGATTGTGCCATGCCTCCAGAACAGGAAATATGCACGGTTGATCAGATAGTCTGATGGCAAAGGGACTGCACAAAGACCCTGGCCAGACACAAGGGCAAATAATGCTCTCTCCTTGATGGTTTCCAAATATGAAAGGGATTGGATTCAGTTTGCTACAGCAAGCAAATGTGCTCCTAGATCCTACAAGCAAGAAATAGAAGTATAAAACTCATCATTCTGGTAGAGCTGGTGGTGCCCATCACTGCTACCAAAATATGCTGGGGATATAATTAGATGTCTTCTCCCCACTGGCCTGTCTCCCCAGAACACCACATTGGCTCACCTTCGCCAAGATAAGTGACATGCCACGGCTTCAACCTGAGCTGGCAAGTCATTCAAGCAGCACTATTGTTAGCACAAAATGAGCATTTTTGGAGAAGTGATTGAAGTGTTTTGACCCTGATACATTCCTCCTTATGGATTAATGCTTGCAGGTCTACTGCTGCAGGCTTACTTGAAAAAAAAGAAAGTAAGAAAGAGCGGAAGTCCCAACTAAAAGAATCAACACTGATGGGGAAACAACTGACGACTTAAGGGTGTCCCACCTCCTTACTGCACACACCTCCACACCACACACATTGCTCTTAATGATTATGGTTCTCTACCAGCAACAATCCTATGAAACATTTGCAAATTGATTCAACTCTGCTGATCAGATTGGAAGGAAGCAGGAGAGAGTTTGTAGCTCTCTCAGGTAACATATGTGAAGACGAAGGCAAAAGTAATATTAATTCAAACTACTAACATATGAACAGCAGAAAGCAGTATGCAGTAAAAGCTGAACTGAATTTCTACTTGGCTAACAAATGAACGCAAAGAGACTGAGATATCCTATGTAAAAGAAAGCTAATGGTATCCCTTCATTTGGAAGAGATGTAATTAAACAGTTCTGCTAAACTAATGTTTAGAGATTTCTGTGATTTAAACATGTTTGCAAAGGCAGAGTTTCAGTCTGCAGCAAAATGACTAAGTTCTGGAAAAACCACAGGCAGATGAGCCCATTCATTGTATGGCTAGTATTCCTCTTCTGTGCATATGATATGAAATACCCCTATTGGATATATGAATTTCATATTAAAATAAATCGTTTGTGTTAAGGTATACACTAGAAGACTTAACAGGGTTGAGGCTGCATGCTTACAAAATGAGCCAGAGGAGTATGTGTTGTATCTCAAACACCCTCCTGCTGATACCTGCTGATTAGCTTTTGTCTTTGAGGTCAAATCCAGGGTCTTCACTCTATGGCATTTTGCCACTTTCAGAGGTTCATTGCTTCTCTTATCTCATGCAGGATTTAAGATACTACTTTCAACACGTTTTTAAAACTACATTATTATTTCTGATTACAATGCATGTAATTGTATGCTTTTAATCCAATTTGTGAAAGCACATGGAGGATTAAAAAAGAATGGATTAAAGTGTATTTTTGTATGTATTTGGTGACTTCTAGATGTTGCTTTATTCAGCTTACACTATATCACACTACATTTAAGAAACCAACGTTGTTTTATTCCAATCATTTGAATATCATTAGATATTCATTACCTACTTTATTGTAATAGACATATACCCACAGCTATTTTCTATTGTATGAGTGAATTAATATCTTTCCATGAAAGTCTGAGATGGTTCTAGAGAGACTCAGGTGGGTAGAAAAAGCTTTAATATGATTAAAGGGCTCATGCACTGAGTGAAGAAAACTCAGCTGTGCGGCCCGACCCTGTATCTCTATAGCCAGTGTATGGATACCATTCTGCCTCCATTAAGACTGCTTATCAGCACTATGGCATGCTGAAATTAAATGGGTTTTCTGAATATACAAGATGGAGGATAATAATTGACATGGCAATGTCACTTCAGATGTCCTTTGAAGAGATAGCTAAATGTGAATAGGATTGTAAAAATTCTTCATATCAGTTTAAAAAGCAGAATCACAGACAAAATATATAAAAGGTCAAGAAGTCACTTAGTCCATTTGGTTTCCCTGGGCAGATCAGCTATATTCGTCCCATTCCTGCAACATGTTTTCCTAACATTTAAGCGCTTCTAGAAACTCCTAGGTATTTAAGTCAAATGCTTCGTTATATTTCCTAACATTCAATTATACAACAGAAGTCTAAACTACATTTAATTTACAAATAAGAAAACTATCCTAAAAATGGACCATGTATATATATATATATATATATATATATCCTTGAAACTCTGGACAACTGTAATGCCACTGATAACTTGTATAAGAGGTACACAGACACAGGACAATTAGATAATGCAAACATTTTAAAGGCACGTTCTCACCTGTAATGTTTCTTTGAAGAAATAGGTAGTATGAATGTAATGTTTCCTTTTACAAAAAAAAAAAAAAGGACATTTTAATAATATTAAAATACTACTGTACAGTCTACTCTTAGAATATGTTTCTCTTACCAAATAAAGGTGTGTGTGCTTATAAATAAAAGCAGAACATTCAAACATTCAGTTCAAAGGTATAAATGTGTAAGGAGGCTGCATCCATAATAACACTACAGCATGAAAGAGGACAGATTAATTTCACATAAATTTAAAAGGTATTTTAATTCAAATCAAGAGGACTTGAATAGAAGAAAACTACTACTTTTAGAAGTAGTGTCATTTTTCTTAATCATGTACTTTCATAGGAAGAAGAAAACAAATGGAAATGGTTTTTCTCAACTCTAGAGATTGTTTTTTAGTTCTTTTGTGTTAATGTCAGAAAAAAAGATCAATATAGTAATATATATCAACCTTCCCCTCATCAATAGAGAGAAAGAAAGTCATGAAGCCAAATTAGACCTCTAGCAGAAAAACAAGCTGCAGTGAAAAAAGCAGCTCACCTCACTGGAGGACAAACATGGAACTGTTAATATAGAAATAGGGCAAACTCAAGGAACATATTCCAGAAGTACCAGAAGCAGATAAAGAGAAACAGAATCTTTGTAGAGAACTTCATGGAAAACTGGGAGCAATATCACCTTTCATTTTATCATCTACCTTTATACACAGCAAACATCTGTCGTGTTGCAAGATTACATGCATTGTAGTGTTACTGAATACCAAGATGCACCTTATCACATGGGTAAGTGCCGTCTACAAATCCCCCACAAAACGCATCCCACTATCCTACATTTGATAGTGCTTAATATGCAAAAATTATATAAGTTTAGTAACGATAAAGATTCGCACATTGTAGTAAAACATACAGGTGCATATGTCAAAACATCTTCCCACACTTTGCAAGCTTCCCACAACAAGTGGTACTTGTTCCTAATGCTGTTCACTAAAATAATCTGAATATTCCAGCTAAATATTATAAGGAAAACATAGAACAAGGCAGAGGAAATAGGTCACGTAATGAACTCTTAGTCGCAGTCAAATAGATTAAGAGAGAAACAAATAACCACTACATACAAGTCCCTGCAGAGAAATGCAGTGCTACACGTTACCTTTGCCTCCCAAAATAAAATTAGGCCAAAAGAAAAATTACTGAGTCAACTATCTTTAAAACCACAAAAGATACCTCTTCCCCATTACCATGTGTTATAGCACAAAGTATCAGTATAAAGTAATGTGCCAATAATGGCTCTCCAAATAGAAAATAAGTGAACAACGGTGGATCTCCTCACCATACCCTTACAAACAGTTTCTTCCGCCATCCCTTCTTCACAGTTAGAGATGTACAAACCTCCTTTCTCACCCATTTAAGTCACTACAACATAAACACAGATTTAGAGTGTTAAGACCTTCCGTTAAACAACAGAAGTAGTCCTTTTCCCAATGGGAAAAAAGGCTCCTGGAGCTAGCTGCCACCCTTCACACACCCAGACCATCCTGCCACCATTGCAAACACCACATCCTACGAAGCTCTTATTGCACCTATCAGTCCCCAGCTTCAAAGAGCAGTTTTGTTATTCCCTTCCACCACTCCCCTAGCCTGACATTAAAGAAACCAAATTCAAACATCACTACTGGTATTCCAAAAACAGTACTGGGAAAAAAAATAATCACTGAGCACCATCTTTTCAACAACAGAAGTGTAGGATTCCTCCAACACACTTCTGGGGGTGTATATTTGTACCTGTGTATACCACAGATTTGAAATCAAAGCTGACTTTCTAAATTAGTATTCTGGCCATGGAGTAACATACAGCTCAGAAAGCCTGCTTGTTGCCCAACACAGATGGACAGTTTAGAGACCAGGGGTTGAAACTTATCTAGACCAGCTTCCTTCCATGATTGACGTATTTCCAAGATTCTTATTTTTAACAGAAATCTAACCAACAGGCAGAAAGTCAAACGTACATACCCCCCTCTTTGCAACGCACATCCAACTTGGAATCAATTTCTCATTTGAAGGAGGTATCTTCCAAGAGTTCACCTAAACCTCAGTGGGCAGCCTACCTAAAACACACATTTGCCTTTACGCATACAAGGTATCACTGGTGTTTGGGGCTAAATATTCAATTTCAATCAGACTCAATCCATCCCACGCACCAAACACACCCCTACATGGCAGGATAGCTCCAACTCCTCCAAACACCAAGGCACAAAACAGCACTGGTCAGGTACCAGCTCCTTGACAGAAATGACAGCAGTCTGGTGTTATTGCACTGAATTGGCAAAGTAGATCACAGTTGCAGCTGCTGTGCAGATCAAATCATGCTTTTCACAGAGGGAACAAAGATGTAGACACCTTTCAGAAGATGCCTGAAGGAGGGACTTTCAGCATCACCTTGTCCATGGCATATGTCCCATTCTGCTGAAGCAGAAGCTCTACAGAAACTGAGTGGTTTTCAGAAACTTCAGGCATAGACAAGCTTGAAAAGCCTTGCTGGGTTGTCATCCTAGGGGTCCTAACTAGTCTTCCACAAGTTGTGGGTAAGTGAATAGGTCTACTAGAAAAAGGGTGAATATTTGGATGGTTTCACAGATGGAGGTGAAAGGCAATATATTGTGTAGAGTTTTTGTGAGAGGGATGGATCTAGTTAATAGCAGGTCAGAGAAGCTACACTGTGCAGCATCTGTTTGCAAACAAAGCATCTTGACTTATGAACGAGCTGCTGCCAACCTCTCGCAAAAAAAAAAAAAAAAGGCTTTTTTTTTTTGTCTTTCCCCACCTTAACAGTATTTAAGAAGAACAAGTGGCACTAATATATAATATATGTCAAACAGCAGAAGCCCATCAAGGCTGAGGAATTCCTCTAGCTGAAAATAGAGGCTCAGAGTATGAGGGAGCAGAAGGACCATATATGTTTATCCTAACATTACTTTTCCCTAAGAATCCTTTTATGGCTACAGGAAGATATGCTCCAGCTGTTCTCCATACATAAGTTTGCATATAAAAAGTAGTTGCAAGTACACTGACAAATCTTCATTTAATTCTTTTTTCCAAGTGTTTGTTTCTGAATATGTTCCTTGGCCTGAATTTAAACTTCCTCTCCGAAAGAACCCTGATTTCACTGTAGTAATTTCAATTTGAGTAGGCAGAGATTTACTGTGACAAGGAAATATAGTCAGTAACCTTTGTCACAAAATTCAAAAAAAAAAACAACCAGATTGGGGTTCAAATCTCCCAGATTAGAAGTACTTCATAGTTGTATAGTTTTTTCCACTGATACCATAAGAAACTACTGCATGATCTCTAAATACCTGTATGACAAATAATGTTTTAAAAGCACAAGAAGCAATAGTATCTGTCATTTCATCTCAATACCTACCCTTCTGCTGATTCCTTCCTCAAAAAAAAAAAAAACCAACTGTGTATAGTATAAAGAAGTGAAGGCAAAATACAATAAATAGATCCAGAAGAGACTAGTCAATGAATGTATGATAAAAGTTTTTGTCTTTTTACTGTATTAACACATAACTGATTCTCAGCTGATATAAATCATTAACACTACTGAAGTCCATATCATTTCCATGAATTCTTATTGCTGTGGGAGCAGACTACAAACTTATTTACCTTATGTCTATGTCCTCAAATGAGGATACTTTATTTATAAACTGATTCCAAAATGAAAATTGGTAAATTTACCCCAAAGTAGAATCCATCTTTTCTTATTCTGGGTGGCTATAACTCTATCTCATAAAAAAAGCCCAAAACATGCTAAAGAGTATTCTTTTTAAGGCCAAGAGATCAACTTTAAGTTGAAAAACATCAAAAAAGGGAAAATAACTGAAGAAAAAAAAAAAAACACATTGGCTCAGAGTGACAAAAAATATTAATTAATAAAACAGGAGTTTATCCCTGGTTAGCAAAAGTTCCAAACTTTAAGTCCAAATTGATCAACTAGCTGCACAGGGATCGGATTATCCACCATTGCTCAAATAATTCTCCATGAAGTAGTAAAAGTGCTCTTCTAAAAAGTTGAAAAGTGTAACTTAATCAGTTCTCCACCATTAGAATGACAGCAGTTTCCAAGGTGCACTTAGATTACAAGCAGTGTGCAGGAGATCTCTCAAAATCAAAAACACTTTCTTTCTAAACAGTTTGAAGAAAAACAGATATAAAATGCACATATTTTATTCCCTTATTAATTTTTAAAACCGCTTCTTCGGCCCGCTTGCCTTACAATAATGTTTCACCTGATTGGTTATGTCAGATATATTACTGTCATTTCACAAACCATGCTGTATTCCAAAGTAGACTAATGATGAATATTTGGTTAGAGATGAGAAAACAAGGCTGCACTGATTTGGGAACGCAAGGTCTGAGCAGAATTAATAAGGCAGCCTGCACAGGGCTGAGGTCCGTCCTGTACAGCATCAATGCTAACCACAGCATCTGTGGCTTGACAAGCCAAAAAATAAGGCCAATATGGTAAAATGCCTATTGTCAGACAATGCAACTTTAACAATTATTTTCTGTTGTCAGAAAAAATTATCGTTCAGAAGTCAAAGTCCCAGTGAAGTTAATGGTACAGGCAACATAATGTCATTTTTTTTTTTTTGAGATGAATGCACTTGCTGAGCATCAGCAGTTGGGAGTGGGCCTTCGCCTAGCACTATGCCACTCAGTCTGATCGTAAAAGAATGAAGTTTTTCACGTTTTTCACCTTGCCAGTTCTCTTTAAGGTATTTATTCCAAGACCCTGTTTTCCCAAAATACCACTCCACTCTTTATTCTTACACTAGAAATAAGATACAAATTATTTTGATAAACTCACACCAGGGATAAATGGAATTTTATCGTAGCCTTTATAAATCCAAACTTTACACACTCCGGCACACCACTTTTCCCTTTCTCTTTTGCAGCTTCCTTCTGTGAAATCTGCTGCTCTGCAGACTCTCAAATCCATTCCCAAACCTGTTTCTTAGTGTCAGCACAGCATTCAACGGTCAGACCGCAATGTGCTTATCTTAGTTTGACATTATGAAATGGAAATTCTTGGCACGGAGAAGAGGAAAAACTGTTTTCCAGATGCTGAACTTTGAGCTCATTTTGAGGTAAATTCCATATACATTCATAACTAAGAAGCTTATTATTTTATCATGAGAGTGCTTGCAAGCATTCAGTTTAGCCAATTTTACTTTACAGTCAAGAAACAACAGGCTGAGCAGCGCATGCAATGTTTGTTCTACTTTATTCTACTATTCATGATTTTGTGCTGGTGAAGAGCAACATAATACATGGTTTGTACACCTTCCTATTTCTCTATCCACCACATCATGCATTCATCCACCTACCTAACTCCCAGTAAAATCCAACCGGCTGGCTGGGACAATGAAATAAATGGAACATACAACATCACTTGTTCATTTGAAATCTATACTACCAAATATGTAATAAAAGCCAAAAAAAAAAAATCTGAAAGTCATTTAAAAGCTGTCGTTAGGGTTAAGAAGACTCACGGGGAGGGAAACACCTTTATTATACATATGTAAACCTCCATGATAGGAGGCATCACTTGACAAACTGTATTTGTTTATATGAGATATGTAGGAAGATCTTAGAAACCTTTAACTGAAGTATGACACCTAAGTAACCACCTTCACAGCATGTCACACAGGATATTTAGGTGAAGTTGCTACATTGCTGTAAGTAAACAGAGAAGCAGAACAGAAATTTGAGAAGCAAATTTCTAAGTAAAGCTGATGGAAAGCTTATCACTAGCTATTTAAAACATTCCTTCTATTTGCCCCTATTATATTATCCAGCCTCCTAGATCTGTAAGACAACATACAGAAAATGCACATTAGCACACCTGAATAAACAGTTCAAGGAGTCATTTTGTCTGAGTGGCTGAGTGGTCCTAGGAAAGCATTCTGTTCTTCAACTTTTGAAATACCTTCTCCCATAGTGCTGAATTCAAATACCTATTCTGTATCACATGAGGTTTTTTCGCAGTGTCTCTGTATATTATCCTATTTGCTAATAATTGGGTTTTAGCATTTTTGCAAGTAATCCTGTTTTCTCTGAAAATTCAGGAAAATGTTTATGCATTTAAGTGAAATTTAGGCTGATTATCCATAGAGTATTAAAATTTCCCATCCTTATTTTTCAAGATCTTTTTCCCCCTCAAACACTACAATTATCATAAGCACTTCCTGTAAGTCTTAACTCAAATGCAAAATGTACTGGATAGTTCTTGCTCATAATTTAAAAGAAAAGCTGAAACAGCCAACTGCCTAGTACATCTACAATCAGTCATGTAAAGAACATGCTATGTTGCATTCTACCTGTTCATATGGAATTACCTTTTGTTACTTATTTTGTCTGTCATTCTTCACCCAGACACTCACCTCTCAAGGTCAAAAAAAAAAAAAAAAAAAATCTGTTTGAATCTTACCTGTTGAAGAGCTTTAAACAACCAGATACTTTATTCCGTTGTTCTTTGTCCTCTGTACAGACACTACAACAAAATGTAACGTGTAGAACATGAACAGTGTAGAGAGAGACATGGTTGAGCCACATCCTCTCTAAAGGATGCCATTGAGAACCACTTAGTTGATTATGTTCTGTTACAATTTTTGGTGTAAAAGGAATACAAGCAGGAAGCTGTAAATCTGCTCAATATCAGTGAATAAATTTGACAGATCATTTTCATTTTTAAAGGACACTTCCCTTCCCTTTCAGATAACTGAATAGGTATTCTAAAATTATTTGGTAGCTTTGTAACCATTTTATCAAGGAACAAAGACTATTAGTATTAAATTTGCCTGGATGCTTTCTTCTTTCCTTTCCAAAATAACTTACTCAAAAACGTTTCTATCATCTTGAAAAATACAAATTTTAGCTGAAATCACAAATTAGGTATGTTTCAATTTGCACACAGAGGAAATTGTTTCCCTAGTAAATCTGTACAGAGGATGTACTGTGTGAAGAGATTTGAAATCTTAGCATTCTTATTCCACGAGAATATCAGAATAACATTTCACATCCTCTGGAATGGGTTCTCAAAACACATTCTGCTGACATGAAAATCTATCTCAAAATACCTGTCACAAATATTTATTATCCCTCTGCACGAGAGCCAGACATGAGCATATGGAGTTATCCTGTCTCCCTGATTCTCAATAACCATTTGGATACACGAGACAGTGACTGCACACTGAAGGGTAATGACAACCAACTCCTCTTTAGACCAGCTACGTGGAGAGCATAAGTACTAAGATGGGTCCCAGTCCCTTAGATAACAAACATATTCACTCTCTTGCTCCATTTCTCTAAAAGACAAATATTTAAATATTTTAGATACATCAACACTTTGTGCACACCAGGTAAGGAGTTTCAACCCTAGACTAACATGTAGCCCATGCGCTTTCTGAAGAGGGTGATGCCATAGACTCCTCAAGCAGAATCAAGTGACAGGTGTCACCTAGGTGAACGTCCTAACTGCTGGGAGGAAGTGAAACTAACCTCCTGCTAAAAGCAGTTTTGAAAACTATCATCTCTGCTGAAAGTGATGCCTTCCAGAATTGTTACACACACTACCAAGAAACTTAAGAACACGGCGCTCTTAAAAGTATATGGCACACACAATGAGAAATACTACATTGCATTTACATGGGTCTGGTGTGAACTCCTACAGTTAGAACTATTGCTCACTGCTTAAACTCGTATACAAAGCTGAGGTTTTGATCCCAGGCAGGAAATATCTACATATTTACTACAGCATTCAAAACTCAACAAAATAAAAATGTATCACCATAAAGGTGTAAACCCTTGTTCACTTCACTAGAACCATAAAGATTTGTAGTCAATGATAAGTTACAACACAAGGAGCACCACCAAAAAAGCACAACTAAACACTGTATTTCTAGAAGTAGAATATCATGTTATCTTCCATGACTTGTACAGTTTTCACTCAGGTTATACAAACATTCTTTTGTACAATTTCTTTATTTTCTTTAAACTCCTCAGCATAATTAAATATTTCCAGCAGCAACCACTGGAAAGTTTCAACAAAGTGAAGTAAACAATCATTAATTCCCCAATCCCTTCTTTTCTCTTCCACAATAAGATGGCTTGTATGTCATTTTAGACATGTTTCCAGAATTCAAAACAAAATAAAAACATGATCAATGTGTATATTGATAAAATGCTAGTATTTTAAATGCTTTTTTCATTCAAATACAAGTAATACTTTTTCTGACTTGATCCATTTTTCTAAGACTTACCTGTAGCAAGTTTCTCTGAAAAATTCTTACAAGTGTTTTTGAACACATTTCAAATACATAAAGCAATGGGTTAAGAAGGTGACAGTGATCAGAAGATTCATTTGACTACCAAAAGTTCTTTCTTGACTCAAACAGATGTATGAATACATCTAGAGTTAGGAATATGTTAAGAATATTTTATTTAATTTACAAAATAAACTTATTTTGAAATTGCAGTTTTAAGGTGTTTTCTTCTAATTGTGATAATGAAGATTTGTTTACCATGTCTGTGCTAACATACGAACACCATTATCCTTGCAACATTGCCCCAACACTTTTAATATAGGAAGTGTGGAGTAGCCCAGGGAAGAGTGACAGACGCGTAATTATGCACAGATGTTGTGTTAGCTCAAGTAATTCCCAACTGTTTGTGATAAAGCTTCAAGTGACGTTCATATATCAGCATATTTTTTATTTTATCAGAAAGGATAATGAAGAAATAAAGGTGCTTTACCTGTATCCATGAAGGATCCATAGCTCACATTTGTAATTGCAGTTAGATGAATATGGAAAGAATTACAAATAGCTGTCTGCGTTCTTAAAAGCATTTACATTAGTTCTACAGTCACCCATTGAGATTTAATTCATGCAAATATTCTGGCAAACGTTTTTCTGGAATGTTTCTACAAATATAAACTTTTAGATAAATTGCTTTCCCTAGGTATTCTGACAATTTTAAGACAAAGATTCATTGCAAGACGAAAAAATCTCCATGTGATTCCTGTATCCTATCAAACAGCTTCAGTTTCAAATGACAACTACTTGGAATTAATTATGCACAAGCAATTTATACCCCAAGAATTCTCCACACTAACTGCTTGATACAGATTGCCAAATAACAAATACAGTGGAGGACATCCCAAGGTCTTTGTGAAATTTAAGACTTTTTAAAAGATACTTAATGATTTATTCATTAGTGAATGATTTCTGTATCGCTTCTTTCATCACTAAGACTATGTCTGAAATAAAGCACTGTAGGAGTAATATTTTTTAAATGATCAGAGTAGCAATAGCAGCTTACGTTGTGACAATGAAAAAATGAGTATGGATCCCAATCTAAGCTGCCCAATACAGGTACGAGAATTTTGAAATTTCAGAAGAAAACAATTTCTGAGGAAAGCCTAGTAATAACATCTCCTAAATGCTGAAGTTTCCAAGTACAGATCATTAGAAAAAGAGGAAAAAAAAAGCACAAAAATAGTATTAGTATTTTTTTATCTGTCCTTGTAAAAAATACTCTTAGAATAACTTCAAAAGTAGATATGAAACTGGTTAGCTCTTCCTATATTTTACTTTTAAAATCTTAAAAAGTTTATCTTTTAGAGAACAGGAAATGCCTGCTCTAGTCAATCACATTTGTTACAAGACAGTAATCACTTAACCTCATTTGAAGAGAACCTCATGATATAATATGGAAAGAAGAAACCACACATCCTATGGTTTCAAAAAGAGGCTTGACTTTAAGAAACATTTAATGTGTGAAGAAACTTAGTTCCTTTTCAAACTCTGTTAACCCTTAAATAAATGTTATTTACCACACAATGCTCCTGACAAGTTACCTAAGACAGAAGGCACATGCCAAGTCTGACAGCGGCTACTGCTGTGATACACCTGCTGCTGTCAGGAAGGGAAAAATTCACTTGAATTTCGGTAGATTTTAATTGGTCTCTAATTATTCAGAGGGAAACATTTTATTCTTGGTCACTAATGACCACCAGCCAGCAGGTTCTAGGCTATTTTAGAACACTACTGTGGAACTGACAGCACAGCTCTAGAGCTCTAACTCTGAGCAGAGTTCTGTCCTTCACTTCATGACATAAATCATTCAATTTCAAAAACTTCCATTTTTTAATGCCTCATACAGACCAGTTTGCTTAATTAGGTCTGACATACAAGTATCAACTACAAATCTAGACCTAGTCTTTTTTCAGACCACCTCAGTCAAGCTTGGGTTTTACTGGAAAAGCAGGCATCGCAAATATCCTTTTACCTTTTTCTGAGTGGAAAGGAGCAGTTGGTTTTTTTGTGTTTGTTTTTGGCTGGGGGGAAGGCATTTCTTTTCTACATTTATACTCTTACACTTTATGTCTGTTTACCTCAAGGACTTGGGAAGGATTTCTGGTCTTTCCAGTGTGTTCCCACTACCGAAGTTTTGGGTGTAGCCATGAAGTTCTCCACAAGGCCTGCAGAAAGTGAAGAAACCAAACAAATTTGCCTTAGACGTAGGTACTGTTACCATCTGCTGTTTGAGTCTTCAGCCTAAGTACGTGAGCTGAGGCAGGTTCCTGCAGCTCATACTCCCTCTATGCCAACAGCTGCTGGAATAACACAGGGAAGATAAAGCCACACTCTTAGACCATTACCACATTTGCTGTTATCTATACAACTATAATCCACCAGACAGTCAAAATCTATCTAGTTACACCCGCTGCCCCACTGTAGTGAGCAGGAAGGCAGTGCACAGCTCTGAATTCTTGCCATGATAACACTTTCAGCACTTTCAGACACTCCTCCAAAACATGACCCCTCTCTGCTAAGTCACATCACCATTTCCTTCCACATATCAGCTGCATCTGGTTGCAGACTGGCTTTCACCATTCCTCTGGTTAAAGCAAAACAGAACCCTAAGTACAGCTTCTTACTTTATTTAAATGTCAATAACTAAGAGATAGACCTGCAGTTCTTTAAAACGCATAGATCTTCCCTCCCTCCTTCCCCCCTCCTTTAACATAATGCAAATCCACATTTATCCCTTTTACTTCTGGGGGTTTGCTGCAAATTTCCTCCATTTTCCTTTTTTGATGATATACGCCTTTGTACAAAACCACATTGCTTTAATGCATTATGCACCATGTGTCACACTTTTGACTGGAAACATCAAAGCTTTGATGTGTGATTTGTTTTCACATTTGCATAATCTTAGACATTCTGAACATGCTGAGGAATCACACCTCAGTATCTTGGCAGAGAACTTCTCAACGGGGCTGAAGACTGGGGTAAGAACTGGGACCTTGGAAACACAGATTCCCTATCCATTCCACTAGAGGCTGTGACTCAGTGCTGTGCTGCCCCGTAACGCAGCACTGAATCTTCCCTGATGTATATGAATTGATTAAGGGCACACATTTACCAACAGAGGGAAGTAAAAATCAAAACCAAAACCGCAGTGAAACACAAACCACCTTGTAACCCCTTAACTTTGAAAGCAATCAGCCAGCTACACTTGGGCTCTGGTACAGACTTCATAATTGTTCCATTTCTCAATGTGCTACAAAGAGCTAGAAAGAAACACTGTTCTGGAGTTACTACTAAGTTCTTCTCTTCATCTCTCCACATTATTTTAAGTAATATATTACGTCAAATATAAATAGCACATAACCAAGCATTTAGCATTGCTATTATAAACATAGGAAATAAATGCATACTGCAAACCATAGAATAAGTTAGTAATTTGGAAAATTAGTTTATATCAACATTTGCTAATCAGCGTTGCCAGACCCTTTGCTACTGAGGAGCAGAAGGGTAACAGAAGCTCCAACTCAGCTTTCTAACATCAGTAACAACCTGGCTATTTCCCAGCTAAAGAGCAGCTACCAACTGCTCCGTTTCCACCAGCTGAGAGAAAATCATCCTTGAAAAGAGAGCTGTGTGGGGAGAAGCAGATATGTGGCGTCTCTGTACATCAGAAGCAGCACTTGCAGTGTCATAAGCATTTTCTGATAGCTTATATCCTGAAAGCTGAAAGTCTGGGTATCAACATTTACATCAAGCAAGCTAGGTGCTTTTTCTCTCTGCTCTGAAGAAGGTCAACAGGATGGAGATTACTTCTTCATGCATGAGCAAATAAGGACCAAGAAAATTATGTGAAGCTTAAATGATTGTTTTAAAGCAAGAATAATCTTGGAAAAGATAATCCCCACACAAACTGGCATTAGAATCGTTCCTTGCACATGTTTGGCGGCTTTGAATTACACTCAGAAATTGCAATTTTTCTACTTACAAAGCAGGTATGTCATTTTGATGCAACGTTAAGTGAGAGTTGACTTCTGCTTTGAGAAAAAGTATATAGAAAAAAGAACTATTTGAAATTGTTTTCTTTCCCTTTTAGGTTAGACACATATATATAACCAATGTAGCAGTCTATTTAAGAAAAGGTAAAGAGTCTTATATCTTTATAGACATAAGGAGTCTCTGGGGATCCGTATGACTCAACAGAAGAACCGTTAAGACTAACACCTCTGCCTTCCCCACACATTTGTCACAAAAGCATTTATACAGAGGGCTACACAAAGTTAAGAAGTAAAAAACAGCAGAATCAATACTTTACTAGCTATTCAAATATGCATTCAATCAATACCATGCGTGATAGTTATCTATCATAACTTACAATGGAATAGTTTTGAAAAGAGCTGTTACTTTTTTTCCCCAATTCAAATCAGAAATAGGATTGCACTCTCTTCTGCCAATAACGTCCAAGTGTTATTGCCTCCTGATTACTCTAAAAAATAGTATTAAAGATGTAAAGTAATATGAAACTGCCAATGAATGACTAAGGCCCAAAAGGTTTGTTTGTCTTGGTTCCAATTTGCAGGCATTAAAAAGTTAAAGACTTCCAATGTTTTACTGTTGATGATTTGGTCTCTGCACCGTCACTTCACTTACTCTAATTGCTCTGGCATAGACAAAGAATATCAGGCCTGAATACGAAGTCTGTGCCCAGACCTATGCTATGAACGTGATTTCTCCAACCAAATATTTAAGAAAATATTTAAGAAAATTCTAAAGTAGGGCAAAGAAAACATAAGGCAGCTAGACTGCAAATCAAATATTATAATTCCTTTGACGTTGAATGCTCAAAATGGGACTCTGAAGCAGGTAGGACTGCTTTGCTCAGCCCTTGGCATCCTCCCTGAACACAGCAGAAGTTATCCTGTGCTGCTGAAGCTGGATTTAGAAGCTTCCCTTTGTATTCCTCAGGCCAGAAAATGAAAAGCCTTTCCACAGTATGCAATGAAAGGTTTTTTTTCTATTTTCCTCTTTTAAATATCAAAAGGATCTTAATTTCTGGGCCAATGATCAAGTCAGACGTCTAAATCTGCAGCTCACAGAGATGCATTCAGTACTATATGTTGGCTTTCTGAAAGGAAATCAATGTAATTTATTTTAATCTTGAATTTAACTGTAATTGATTTTTTTCCAATTAATTACACATTTAGAGACACATTTCTGTCATCAGAAGTAAAACTACTTAATTATGAATAAAAAACTATCTCTTCAGATATAAGTTGGTAATCCTTTACATAAAACAAACTTATCTCAATAGCCTGTCTCTGGTTGGCATAATTAATTCTGTAGACACACAGGCAGCCCAATAGCCTTATGCACATGACAGAGGTCGGAGTTTGACTGAGGTGTTTAAGTGCATCGCGTGAAGCTGAGATGCTGGGTCCGTAGGAGTCTTGCTGCCTGAAGGCACAGATAAGGTACGAGGGATGTAATATAATTTCACTCATTCAGCAGTTTCTGACTATTTGTGTTCGTTGCTAGAAAATGGAAAAGGTTATGCTGTGTGCTTCACGGGATTTGAAGTATATTTCAAGGACAGAGCAACTGAACAGTAACATTTACAAGAAAATGGCCCTATTAGCAGTTTATGGAAACAAGGTGGCATGCAGGCAGAGAGGAAGACACAAGAGATACCATCCGATCTGTGGGGACAGCTCATCAGCTACACTGACCACACTGCAAAAATTGCACTGGAAATGGCTCACATGGAAAGTGATTTGCTGGTTCCCCTACCAGGCAGAAACCCTGTACAGGAAAATGCAGAGAGCACAGCAAAGAAAGCTATTCTACCCCCTGAGTAGCCTTAGAATAACCCAAGCTACTTTGCATCCATTAAACAGAGAAATTTAAGCATGAAGAAGAAATGCTTATGTGCATTTTGCATCAGAACTGACTACACGAGAAGCACCCAACACTGTACCATGCAATAGGACAGCCAGGACAGAACAGCCTAGTTAGCACATTGGCAGAGAAGGTCACGGTGTGCTTTTCATTCAGAACCCAAGCAGAATGAATTTCTTACTCTGAGAAGTGCTTGGCAGGTGCTGCTTGGTCTCAGAGGTGTAAATTCAGACCTTTGGGAGAAATAACATAGGTTTGTAGCTATGTCCTTGACTTTACTGAAATTCCTGCCGAGTAACAGAAGACCTGAGAGAAGGAGCCACCCTCTACACTCTCACAATGCAAACATCTGTCTCCCTCCTATCATGTATGTCAGTGCAGAATCTAATACAAATACATATAATCCTGATCCTACATAAGACATGGTGATCAACAGCATGAACACCTCTTAAACCCAGCTAAAATAAGGGAAAGCAAAAAAACTAATGATTTGTATATTGGTTTCATATATTTACCTAGTGCAACAGGATCCATCTTAAATTAAGTTGCACATTTGAATTTAAATAATTTACCCAGTAGGAAGTATCTTTTGCATCAATTTGGTTGAAATATTCTCCCTTGACCCACCAGAGAATAAAAAAACTTCTAAGGTTTGCTTTTATCACTGGGGAAGAAAACACATTTCTGATCTCAGTTACGCTATGTAATCAAGGAATAATTATCTTGCAGTCATTAAAACCACAATTTATTAATTTATTATATTTCAGTCAGAAAAGAACTCCAGCGCATCTTTCAGCACTTTAAATCCAAACTATTTTGATAAAGGTAAAATTATTTCATCCAGGTTCTGCCATATTTATGTATATGAAATGATTCAGAATAGAACCTCACTCTATGAAGCATCTCACTTGAGTCACTATGAGTACCCATTCAGTAAGAAGTCAGAATCTGGCCCCTAATTGTAGGGCTGAATAATTAGGCCCTTCCTCTTTTGCACCCCACTCCCACAGACACAAAGCACTGAATTTTCTCACTAAAATACTTTATCACAAGAGATTAATTAAAATATTAATATGACTGCTTTGAAAATTGATCCAGAGACATTGATATCATCACATATTAAAACTTAGTACTTGAGCAGTGAAGTAATGGCCTCTGGGCCAGCATCAGAACCACCCTACCGTGAAGGGACGCAGTGAAAGATGGAGGGATGTCACTATAAAAAGATTCCTAATATTTCTTCTTAAAATTAAAAAAAAAATAAGGGGCTATTAATTGACTTCTTGCGCTTATTAAAGATCTCGATGTGCATTACAAATATTAATTGATGATCATAATCTTACAAGGAGGATAAAACTACTTGTGCCATCTTGTAGATATGCAAGGCAATGCCAATTTTACTCAAAGCAGTAAGGCCAGTAAGACAACTAGCAAGCTAAATTTTGGTTCAATAGGTCACAGCAATCGCTTGCATGTTATTTTCATATTCTCATATTGCTTGGATAACCCAATTATACCTGCATTTTAGCCTTTCACTATTTCATTAGGCAAAGCCTTCATTCATTCAAACCACTTGTGCAGTTGTGACAGATAATTTAGAAATGCAGACAAAGATAAAGAAGAAATCAAAGTTGACGTGACTCAGAAAGAGCTGAATTAACATTTTCTTTGTCAAAGGCTCCTTCTCCACCTGCCCTCCTTCTCCTCCTCTCAGGCACCTCTAACAAGCAGCATTCACAGGCATTGACAGGTTGGCAGATCTTTCATTTTTTAGACCTGCAAACACCCGTTCTTTGTTTAGCGGAGCTGCCACCCCTTCGGAGCAGCTTTCAAGCACTGCAGCTCATAGCACTGAGCCTGCACAAGGGCCTGGTGTCTTGGTGAGCGCCACAGGGCATCTTCCTCCTCCAGTAACTAGATCCGGGCCGAAGACTCCAGGGAATCTAGAAAATTCTGCCCTCATTATATTAAAGAGGCAGCAACATTGCCGTTATTGTTATTCCTTGACAGAAGCAAAAAGGAAGCCTCCCCTGAAATTAGGCCACATCTGAATTCAAAGTAATTTACACAGAAAAAATAATGTTTTCATAAAGTTTTAGATACTGGAGCAATTAAAGTTTTTCAGATGGATGGATTAAAATTCATGAATTAGAAACTGTATGGCATCATGTAAAAAAAAAAGCATTAGACAAGAGCCTAAAATTCAGCAGCATAAGAGGTACTGATGAAATTTATGAAGGGTTTCCATTTGAATAAAGTCACTGAATTAGAGTAGGACTGGTCCTTGAACACCTACATAGAAAACTACTGCCAGAAAGCTCCCCAGAGACCTCTTTGCTTAGTTTCCTTGGTCAAGTCCTGGATGACTTCTTGCTGTTGAACTAATTAGTAACTGACTCCATCTCTCCTGACCTTGAAATCAGATACAGCTGTATTTCAGCTCTGGCTGAGTTTTCTTACCCCTACCGTTAAGCTCAGTGGAAATTCTGTATTTTCTTCTCTGTAAAGCTCCTTCCATCATACACTAAGGTATGGCAACAGGTAGCCATCAGCCTTTGAGTCCAGAATTCAAAACAATTTAAAGTTTCAGCACTCTTACAGCATTAACTGTTTTATAACTGTTTCATTTGAAAGGAAAAGCTCAGCTAATGAAGCAGGCTTTGCAGGGTGAAGAACATGAAAAGGTTTCTGATGTTAGTGCTTGATGAAATTAATAACAACTCAGGTCATTTACACATTGTTGAAAACTTGTTCAGAATTATATAAATACTGAAATTACTACTCTGCTATGCAATTGAGAGCCCTCCAGCAATTTTACAAGTCTTCCATGAAGAAATAATATGATTTAGGTCTTAAAAATCTTGGTGTTGGTTTGCTTGTTTTTAGTTCAGAAAAACCTCAGGTTTAGTTTGAGAAAATGTTCTTTGTAAAATTTAAAACTTACCAGACTATATAGACCTCTTGAACTGAAAATAAGCTAAAACTCATACAAATATACAAGGGAGTGAAATGAGCTACTGATTAAATAATGTTGATTTTCTTTTGTTTTAAGTTGACAGACAAAAAAGTAATAACACAAAGTAAAGTTTAACCATGAAACCTGTGACTGAAATGACCGTCTTCAAGAATAAAGTGTTTACACTTCGAAATATTTTTCAATACAGAAGCTTGCTGATAGCTAACCTCCGCTGATCTGAGAGTGGGTCTTGGGCACTGAAGTAGAAAGTCTCTGGATCCTGGAGTCCTCCAGTGCTGATCCTCACAGGGCTGTACCATTAAGCTCATCTTGAAATCAAAGCAATTTATCAAACTGTTTTTCCCTCTAGTGAAAAACACGATGAAGAAATTATGTGGAAATGAAAATATTTAAATTCATTTTGTTATTAAGGCTGCATGAAGACAGGCAAGGACGAGTATGGGATCTTTACAATCAGAGGACAAATCTAAACACTGATTTCAGGGACGGTTAGTCTGGTACTTTCAATAAAAGAAAATAACTAAAACCGAAGCAGAACTGGCCTTACAGCTTACAAGTCACACCTCTCTCCACTACACACAGCAGAAATATCAGTCGTATTCAAGCCTTAACTCCAAGAAAACATGCACGCTGTTTGCAAAGAGTTCAAGGTTCAGTCCTTTGCGGTGGTACAGGGCACATGTAACATAAAGCACCGGTGGGCTCATCTCTACAGCGCTACCAACACGCTGACAGGATTGACAGTGACTATGGCAGTGACAAAGCTGAGACTTTTGAATATAGAGAATTTTGTTTAAAAATGATGAACAGAAATTTCCCCAAACCCACAGTTAGAAGAAAAAAAAAATAAAAAGAGTATTATCACTGAACCAGGCAAGAGAACAAGTATGTTCACGTTAGGTATTTGCTGTATCTTAAGAACTGGACAATTTGGCACTTTCATATGAGCAACAGTATTACTTTTACTTTATTTCCATCATTTTTGCTTCCTTCAATCTTCTTTTCGTATAAGAAGCTTAAAAGCTTCAGACTTGGGCTTCTTCTGACCCAAATACATGATGCTTCAGAGAATGTTTCATCAGGAGACACTAAAGAAGAGATGACTCTTTCAGGCATCAGAGATTCAGGTGAGAATTTAAGATCTGATTCTTCAGATGTCTTTGGGAAAACAGCATAGCTGGAAGCACACAAATGCTGTATCCCATCATTATTTATCATGTATATTATATCCACACCTGAGATTCAGAAAGCTCAGATATACGCAGCAAGGGCAAAACCTTGAATTCAAAGTATTTGTGATCTAAAAAGAGATAAGAAGCAGCAGTATGAGATGGTTTTAAATACGCTCGACTACACTAGCATTGCAGATGACCTCCTGTCATCCCTTCTGCCCCCAGGTCTCCTATGAACTCCTGACGCTACGTTGCTGCCAGGCACCCAAGGGCAGGAACTGAACAGCGTAACGCAGAGTGCATTCTCCATCACAGGCACACAGTTCAAGAACAGGGAGAAAAGGGAGAAAAAGCATTCCCATAGGCATTCAGGCAGCCTTACAGTGTCCGTACAGCTTGGTGGCTTCTGCCCTTCTGAGACTCGAAGTCTCTAGCTCCTGTTACTCCCCAAGTCAAACATGCCTTTATCCAAGTATAGATGGTATTTCAAAGCATTTCTTTACAAACATGCAAATGCTTCCATTAGGTCTGACATTACCAATTTCACAGTTCTGTAATGGCTGCTCATTCACATTTGCAGTTACCAGGACTTTAATATCTAGTTCCTGCAATAGAAAGCTTTCTTTCTTTACCAGTGGTCAGACCTGCTTTGAAGAACCTAACTGACATCCAGGATCATTTGTGAAAGTGATGAAAATCAGAAGAGAAAGACTATTTATGGCTTTTTTTTTCATATTAGACATGTTTCAACTGATCTTGTAGATATTCAATTATATGCTAGAAAGTAAGAAAAACAGAGTTACAAAACTAGAGGAACAATAAAACTTAATCTTGTGTAGGCATGCAGTTATACAGGAGTCAACTGGAGACACCTTTGATGTAAAACAACAAATACTGTCTGAACACTGAATCCATTAAGTTTGTTTCTCCCATCCAATAAACAAAAAATGTAAGTTAAATTGGTTCTGAAATTATGAAATCAATAGAATAGAAAAAATAATGAAGCTCCACCAAAGTAAGACAGGTCACAAACTCCCTAGCCATATATATAGCCTGGAAAAAATAAAAAGCAGAGGGAGAGAAACCCTGCACGAATCCAGAATATCTTGAAGGAAATACATTCTGTTAAGTAGGTCAAAACCCCCAGCACAAATGGTGATGGGATAACTACAGTTATTTTTGTGTCTGGGGTGACAAGGGAACAATAACTGATGACAGGAATGGCATCTACGAGAAAAGTTTTATTGGCAGCTATTCAAGAACACATTTCTCCAAACATGAAAAATGTCAATATGCAGTTAAAAATAATGAATTTCACAGTTAAAGAAAAAAAAATGTTTAAGTAATCTTAAAACGGTGTCAAATCAAAGAATAAAGATTCAAATTTACTACTAAAAATATCAATAAAGTGGGAGAAGAAAGAACTATCAGTTTTATGGGTGATCTTCAGAGATGCACCACGCAGTTTCTGTAAGACAGTGCCCAATTGTGAATCTTTTCCTTATTTCATCTGTGATTTCAATGGACTAAGTCCGGACACGAAGGCATCACAGTACCCAGATTCTCCTTGCAAATGGCACACACAGAAATGAATCCTGTAGTTCGCCAGCCAAACTGTGGTCTGGGTTACATTTCCTTGTTTTGAGAGATACATGGCCAATGGACGCACATTCTATTTAAAACTGAAAAAGGAAACCTCATGTTCCTTCAGTGCAACGAGTAGATTCAAAACACAGCACTGAAAAATGTCTATTATAAAGCTCACCTGTGGCAAGTGAAATGAAACATTATTCTACTTCAGTTATTTCATGTTTTGCCATGTATGTCTTATGGTTTTTTGTACATGATAGTCTTGAACATACACACAACAGCTAAAATTCAAAACCCACTTTACTCAGGGATTACCTCAGTTTTAAGGAAAAAGAAGTATTTAAGCTACACCGAGGTTTCTTTTCCTTGCTCTGAGACAAGTACTCCTTTTCTTAATCCATTTCTATCAATCAGCTCCTTGCTCACTCTATCATATTCGATCAGCTGAAAGGCGAGCTATTTCAGAAGTATGGGCTGGCTACATCGCGTGTCATATAGCCTTTCCTCAAGAAACATGCAATTTAACACAAAGTCAAAGAATTTTAGCAACATAGTGTGTACATAACAGCAAGTTAAAGCAGCAACCAGACCTCTCACTGAGCATCTACACATTCATGTATTTGGGACAGCTTCTCACCTTTTAAAGAAGGAGTTGAGGGAATTCTGGAAGAACCGATAGTAACTCATGCAAGGAGCTCTTAGCAAAGGCATTGCTAAGAGCTAAACCTATTCTTGAGAGCTTCATTATCACCACTGCTTCACAGCACCAGTATCACCCAGCTCAGAGATGTTCCACATTTGTCAGAAGAAGCAGGGAGAGGGTGTGAGCAGAGAAAGCATTAGTTCTGTTCTTATTTTATTCTATCTCATGACAGTGTAAAGTGCTGAAATATTTCTAGGAAACAAAAAAGGCATAAAAGATTAAAGACAAGTTAGAAAGAACACTGATATCAATAACTGCTGGAGACTGATAAAGGAAAAAATATGTGGTGAAGAAATAAAGTATCGTGCTTGAGAGGCACACAGTGGAACAAACATTTTGGTCAACTTACTGGGAAAGCAGTAGGTGATTACGATAGTGATTTGGATGTCACAAGAATTTGATGAAGCATACCTAGGAGGTGAGCAAATACAGAAAAAAACGTAAAAATACAGGGGACTCAGCCTAGCATAAGCTTCATGTGACTGATTTTTAGCAAGCAGGTGATAAAACTTAGCGGTTTTCCCTGGGATTAATTCTAGAGAGACACAGTCTAATGCAATGTGTTTGCAGCCTCCCAAACCAGCCAAAGAACAAGTTCATGTAGTCTGGTTCTCAATTTATTCAAGTAAAATGTCAACCAGCAATAAAACAGTTTTCCCTAGAGAGCAGTAGAGCTGCCCAAGGAAAGGAGAATTCACATGAATAAACTATTTCCCTCCAAACACCCTGACACTCTATACTCTTGTTCAGTCCTCTGCCTTTCTCCCGAGGCAATGCATTTTGGGGGAGGCTCAATTTCAGATCTG
Organism: Anser brachyrhynchus; assembly: GCF_964034855.1. Classification (NCBI taxonomy): domain Eukaryota; kingdom Metazoa; phylum Chordata; class Aves; order Anseriformes; family Anatidae; genus Anser; species Anser brachyrhynchus. The sequence continues at coordinate 7,691,677 of NC_137701.1, forward strand.
CCAGCCAAAACCACTGCTCCCAGCCTTTAATGCTCTCTGAAGCTTTGTCTGCTGACTAACACTCACTCAGACATTCCTAATGCGTTTCCAGCAATATTGATTGTCATACAAGCTGGAACTGGCGAAGTCAGAGCATTGGTGTCCCTGGGAACTCTGTGACGCTCTGCGGCAGGGCTGCAACAAGGAGCTTTGCTCTGGTCGATATTACGCCAGAGAGAAGATGCAGGCCACTCAAGGTGCAGAGTCACAGGCTTTACTGGGAAATACTGGCAGCACCTTCAGAGGCGCAACATATCACTGTTTGGAGGTAAAACGATGAAATCCATCTTAATTCACATATAAAAGTTTTGTTTTCATTGGACAATCAAAAAATTTCACTGCAGTTATAAAAAGTACTTTTAATTAAATCCCTCTTCTTTCTTGGAAAAGTAAAATTTAATTAACTTGATTTTCCACTGGGAAAGTATGAAAAAGAAAATTCTCCCAGCTCTAAGATGGAATTTTTCTCTATATTAAACACATTAAAGTATTTAAGAACACTGAACAGAGATGTTGAAATCTAAAATAAATGACAATCAAGGAGGAAACAACCACCGCTAACATACAATATTAGCTCCCTCATAGTATTTATTGATCATAATAGAGATGCACTTTTATTAAGTACATTTTAAGATATGAATGCACTGCCTGAGAAGTTACTTTTGCTTATGTTTCTTATGCTTAAAATTTAGGGGAGTACAAGTACCATGCAACCAAATGATTGAAAGAATACCTATGAAACATGCAGAGCCTAAATCCAAAGTAGTTACTGACTGGCTTTTCATTAATATACAGCGCAAACTGAACTCACCTGATATGTTTTCTCCTCTGATAAAACTGTGTTATTCTCTGGGTAAAGACTGATGATTATTTTGGCTGTCCTCTATAAGCTCTGCCAGCCCCAACATTTTTTTCTTAACCACTTTTTCAACTTCTACTGACAGGATAAGCCTTACTCTTTCAGTTGTTTTCTTTCTTTCCCTGTGTTTTGGTTGTTTTCTTTTTCTTCTAGCTTTCATTATAAAAATAGGCATTTAAAATATTGGAAACTTATTTTCTACAGATCTTTTTAATTATTTCAAGGGAAAGGACAAGGAGACCATAGATGCTGCCCCAAGGAGCTTGGGAGCCCATGTTTTGCAGCTTTGCTCTGTTGGTTATCCACCTTTGCAATTACTCATCAACTCTCAATGTTTATTAATGCATAGGTATCAGTTGACAGGATGATAAGATAAACCTGCTTCATCCTATAATTTTCAAACCAGGTACTCTGTGCATTCAAGAGAATGGAAATGAAATCATAACCCAATTATGAATTAGTACCGAAATTGCAAAGCATATAAAGTATGTGATACTTCGTAGTGTGAGAAAACCAAAAAGGTTACTGACCTACCACTTGCCATAATCACACCATTGATTAAAGGCAGATGACTTCAATAAGAAAGACTACCTTCTCAGCAACAGAATTATTTTTTCTGAATACAGTGTTCGAGTCCGATGTTAGACTTGCCTGAACACACCTGAAAGCAGCCTGCCCACCCTTTTCACTAGTGCAGATGGCACTACAGGCTGTGACCACAGTCCATCCCACACCCGACAAGTCCAGCCTCTGGTTGGAGCACATAGCTGCACTCCCAGCCACGATGCATGCTATTCTCCTCTTGCACAGCGTTACCAAAGCAAATCCATCCAGAGAGGAAAAGTTTCCGGTGAAGGGCTCCAGAAGAACCCTAGGTTCTTCTAACCAGACCATTTGAGGAGGGCATCTTTCCAGAGATCACCCATACTTAGTGATACAGATGGACACAGCAGGCCTGGGACATAAAGTGTCAACCTCCTCCCAAACTAATTGACAGAAGGAAGCCCGGAGAAATTAGTTAAGCACCTAAGTGTCAGTTCTTCACACCGAGGAGTGAAGCGGACACAGCTGGGAATCACCAGAGGACAGTGACCCTATGCCTGTTAACCACAGAGGAATTTCCAAGATAAGCAACTGCCAGATGTCTCAGTTGAATAGTCATAGCCAACTCACAACAAAGATACATGGAGGTGAGTACAGGGTTTGGCCTCTTCCACCTTACTTCTGAGAAGATAAAGTATGAATAACCAAGTTTTCACAAATTTCCTTGGGGATTAAAGATACACAAAGTGAATAGAGAAAGTCTTGAGATATTATGTTGGGTGCCTTAAGAAAATGAGTTTTCTGTTGAAAAGTCTTTAATAGTCTGCACAGCTAGGCTTGAGCAAGTTATTTGCAGGGAACAATTTATTCATCAAATTTAGCCTGGATTTACCCCTAAACGAAAATGAGCTAAAAAGAATTATATTACACAGAAATAGCTTTAGCTAATCCTTTATAATGCACCAGGGATATATGCAAATTAATTTGCTTCTCCGAGTTTAAAACATTGCATAGTGTAAAATCATAAAATGATCGTCTGGCAAATAGTTGCCATGTTTGTTTATGCCTGATAATACATACCACAAAAAATGCAAGAGTTTAACAACAGTGTGCCAAGGGGACTTCTATAAACATTTTAATTTGTTCAATGTAAAATAAGTGAATCAAGTCACGTTAGGATGGATTATTATAAAATATTGGAAATATCTGCAGCCCATGGAAAACACTCTACAGGGAACTTCCATAAATACTCTGAACATTGTGGGTTTTTTTTCCTTATATATCAGTGGTTCATACAGAAGCTTCTCTCTGGAGAACTTATGGAATATTGTCCTATGTGAGATATCTATGGTAAATATTCCTGATGGGAGCCATATTTACATAACTTGGATGATTCTTCTCATGAATACATCCCTCTGATGCATACGTGCTGTCCTGAAAGTCAGGGTCACTGTATACAAATCTTACAGGGCTGTAGCTATTTTTGATTTTCTCTTTAAGTCTTTAACTTACATGTGCAGTATAAAATCAAGGTTACAAAGTTTTGAATAAACAGTCTTTCAACCTAGTTCATTGGAGAAGCTGAAAAATTGCTCCCTAATATGTCACCAAGTATACAACTATGATGGATTTGTTAATATACAACTGCATTAATGGAAGGTGTCTGGCAAATAAGCACACCAACATCACCCATGTTAACTGACATTGAGGTGCTGCGTATATACAAGGTGTTATTTCAACCTAGGGAAATACAATTCTGAAATAGTAACAGTGCTATTTACCAGGTAGGAACAACTAAGAACTTGTTGAATCAGCAAAGAACTGCAGTGTTAAAAGTCAAGAAATTAACACCTGAAATAGTAATTGTAGTTTGTTTTTCCCCCCAGACCTGCAGTTACTGAGTCTCCCAAGAGTCGGCCACTGACCAGCAGCACTTACAAATGGTACTCACCTGCTGTGTTGGGGGTATCCCTGCTGAGGAGCTGAGCACCTCTCAGGGTACCAATGCTGCTGGCATCACACAGCTCCAAGCACATCCCTGGCACACGACACATGGCTCCAACACTGTCACTAGGCAGAGCTAGCACTTAATGGAGGTGACAACGTGAAGTGGTTGATTATTAATTAAAACATGTCTTTAGTATGAGCATTCCTTCAAGTGACTGCCATCAGCTACACAGCCATATATCAGCCAAGATGGCCTGTTATCAAAGGGGAATAATTAGAATAACTACATAATTTCATGCTGCCATCCTACTGAGCTGGAAAGGGAGCCTACAGAATGTGTGCTTGCAGTGGGCAGCACAGAACTGAAAAATCGTTCCATAAGCATCATGGCTCTACAAGTCTTTTTTGCGTAAAGTACAAATGCAGCAGAATGTCAAACAGCCACAGGAGGCACTCTTGGAGATGAGTCAGGTAGCATTTGCAGTTGGAGATAAAAGACAACTCAAAACTGATAGTTTGAGAATTTCTAAAAACTTTGACATTGAGTCTTAAATTGTTTTGCACCTCTGTATGTGTTTGATAACTGAATCATGTTCTGCAGTGACAATGTTTTTACTGTTACATGGGTGATACACATCAGAAAAAAAACAAACAGAAAAACATATGGCCAGCGAAACTTTACAACCTCAATGTTTGTTTGCAAAATCATCAGAAATGGAAAGGACTTGCTACATGTTTCTACAAGTTCTATTACATTACAGATACTACTGGAAACAAACGCACTACTGTTTATACCATATCTAGGGAAAGTACAGCAAGGTCTTCACTTGCTTTCCAGATTATAAAAACACAAGCAGAAAATTTTAGCTTGAACTCCAATTCTCTCATGTTTCTAACCACTCCTGTTTGTATATTCATGGCCTTAACAAGTCGCTAACATGCCAGGAACAGAGTCAGTTCCAAAAATTAAGAGGATAGGAGCAATTGTACGGAACTGCAATGGGATTCTGAGACAAATCAGAGCTTGCTTAAACAGCGTTGATAAAAAAACACAGGAGACTTGCTTACAGCACTCAATTCACTCTCATAGATGAGCTTCTCCTCCCATATGACATGTTTCTCTCCTTTTTGTTGGTTTCAAGTGGTTGTACTGTGGTTTTAGACTAAGATAAAACTGAAGTAACTGTGGGCTACTCAAGGCCAGAGTTTGTTGGTTAAGCTCACTTGCGTACTTGTCAGGACTCGTGGTCAGTCCCCAGAACAACCTGAATTTTCAAAGAAAGGAGCAAGCTTCCTCTTTTCATCTTCCTTTCATCTGCCTCACCTTTTTGGTTCAATTTTTTTTTTTTTTTTTTTTTGCTTGCATGGTTAAGACTTGAAAGCTAAATGTACTTCAAGATACAAGTATAAAATTGTAGAGCAATCAAGACATGAGGACAACTATTCAGATATTAAAGAGAAAGATATTAAAGAGACAATTTACTAGTGACCTTTGTTTTGTTGACATAATTCATGTCGACATCTGTTTGGGCATCTCCCAGTCCTGAGCCATTTCAAGTTCACAAAATCCAATATATTCCACATGGTATTTTCTTCTATGCCAAGTGTCAAATAATGATTATGATGAAAGCCAAGACTGAATATGTACTTATATTAATTACCAGTTATTAAAAGACAGGTCCCCATGATTACTACTTCACAGACATGAAAATGCATTCATTACTGAAAGACTGGTACCACCACGTGAATATCTGATCAGCTTTGGCAGATCAAAAAAGCATATTAAATGAGTAATCAAATGATAGAGTGTATCATTTGTATAAATTACTGAAGGACAACCTCCCATTCCAATTGAGATGCTCAGCTTTGCAAATTTATGCAATTTCACACAGCAGGCACATCCTTTGTTAGAGTAAGTCACACTTACAAGAAGGAATGATTGTTATGACAAAAGACAGGAAGTGATTTATTTATATAAGATGATTTCTAGTTGAGGTTTTTGTATGTCCTACAACAGTTTTAGATTTTTAACTAGTCTTTTAAACCACAAGCCTTTTTGATATTAGATTATGCTGTTCTGATTGCAGTCCTAGCAAAACTAGTGAGTAAAGACATTTACGCTCTGATCCCACATACTTGAAATTTGGTATCTACTTGATCCCTTTATCTTTTGTTTATTAAAAACTGAAAGGCCTTCTATTAGAGATATGTGAGAAGGTATCTTAAAATATTCTAGATTACAAGCCATAGAGTATGTTTACATCTGTGATAAGTTTTTGTCAAATAGTATAACATTATTTTTAGGAACAACCAAGACATGAGTAATGAGCTGGCTCAATAAAATAAGTTTCATCAGGCCCCAAAAAGCCTCACCTGATATTTAGATATTCCACTAAAAGAGTGCATTTCTGCATTATTCAAATTAATATGAAAATCAATAAGCCACTACTTAAGAAATATTTCATAAAGAGGCAGCACAGAACCAAAGAATTCCATAAAAAAAATCGTGGGTTCACTGCTGGCCACTGTGATGCTCAAAGGAACTCTGGAGCACATTCAATACCTATTTTAAATCAGGTTTGAAGAATCTGATATAATTGTTTTGTTTTCTTATAAGTACATTTAAATCTGAAGAATAACTTCCTTGCTGCCAGCTATTTGTTCTCTATGATCTGATAAATAAGGGAAGCTACTCTCCCTCTTGCTTACTTTTACTATTGTAGACATAATTTAGTAGCTTCAAAGTTTAAATATACTTTACTTTGTTCATTGGAAATATATGTGGCTGAATATGCAGCATATTTAAATTTTCATCCTTAAAGATATTCGTAATTGGCAGTCTCATTCACAAGCATTCACATCCTGATTGTATTTTAACTGAAGCAAAAAAAAAAATCATCATGGGTTCATAAACAATAGCAGCCAACTGAGCTTCAGATATACTGTAAGCAGAACTTATTGACACTGATACAACATCCAAAGAAAAGTACCCAAAGTACAGACTAAGATATTAAGGAGGAACAAAAAAAGGTCTCAATTCAAAGCATTTAGCATTGATAACTTCGTTTTTACTAAAAAGCTACCCACTGAGATGCTTGAATCTATGTCATACTTATGTATGATAAGTTTCAAGAAGAGCATAACTTTTTGGTGCAAGTGCAGGACTTTTAGAGCTTTTTAATTCAAAAATGAACATATAACTGACTAAACCAAAGGCCCAGAACCAGCATGTTGGAAACTTACCATCAGCTACAGGAAGGATTCTTATTTCTCTCATTCTCTTGAGAAATTCAGACAGTGTCTGTGCACCTCATCTGCCTCTGAAAAATGAATATATGTATTGCAAAGTGTGTTTCATTAATGTCCAAAACCCAGCTGAAGGATTGATTATTACACACTAATTCCCAGGAGACAGATAATACAAAAAAAAATGGTATGAGAAGTAAGATCAAAAAACTCATATTTGGTTTGATTTCTAATAATAACTGTAGTCTGATAATAAGAGTTTTCATTACTATTGAATATAATCATGGGAAAGAAAGTATTATCCATAAGGAACATACCCTTAAAAAAACGTGGAAAATGCGTCCACCAGGAAGTAGACAGTCTCTATTCATTAGAAATATCAGTCCTACTGAAGCTCTGATATTTGTTTTGACTGCCACTGGGTATGGTTTAGGGTCAGATGACAGCTGGTTTACTGCCTTGACTAAAACAAGCATCTGAAATACATAAGAGTGACCTGAGCATGGTCTTGATGCCTAAAAGTAATACTTAATTTTGAGTGTGGAAATAAACTGAATTAGGATTTCTGTATAACAAAATCAAGACTCAACGAATAGTTTTCAGCATAGGAAAGCTTCATCATCACTGCCATTTGGCATGTATTTAGAGGAGCTAAAAAGACATTTTGGTAGCTATTTATGAATTACAATAATACCCACAGCAACTCAAACTGTGCTGGCTTTTTTTGGTAGTTCATTACAATGCTCCACAGGGGAGATGAAGGTCAACAACAGGCAATTCTAGATAATTGGCATGGCTTTTGATGGATGATTTAGATATTTTCGAATAAAGCTGCAACCAAGATCAGCAATAGCAGAACTGAAAACTAACATGAAGCCAGGAAGCCCTTTTCCTTATGAAAGAAAATACTTTGTGTGTCCCTGAATTTTTCAATTTGCAGAAGTGATATGAAAGTATTATTTGCAACAGAAGAGCAACAAGGGCTGACCACTTACTCAACTATTAGCAAGGCCACAGCCAGGAGGTTGAGATAAGGGATTATTCTCCTCGAATCAGTATTTGTGAAGTACAGCTGCCCAGATCTGCAGGAGCCAGCACAAGTTCTCAGCATTAGTTATTCTTACCCAGTTCTTGTTCTATCAAACTAGATGTACACAGTTTCCTCTCAAACAGTATTCCTTACAAGTTTGGATTCTTCATCTAGTATGAAAGTTAAGACCCTTTTTCACCAATTTATGGAGATAATTGCAAGTATAATCTGGATCTAAACTTGGTTTTATTCCTACTGCTTTCTACCATTCTTAGTTTTGTTATTTTTCTTTTCCCCACATCAGAAGTTCTGAATTTTAGTGAATACCTGAAAATATTTTATGGAGTCGGAAATATTTGCAGCAAGTTCTACTTTCACTTCAGCAAACTTTCATTGCTGTGGTTGGGTACATTGCCCATCAACTTCAGAACTGTAATTCTGGTTTGAAATGACAGGGATATATTTTTTTTTCCTCATTTTAGCTAAACTAGAATAAGTAGATTATTCCACTAAATGCAGACAATTACAAAATTGATAGTGTGAAACTCACACAGACACTGCAGAGTAAGATCCATCAAGCAACACTGCTCATATCAGGTTAGGTATAGGCAAACCTATTACCTAGGCACTCTCAAGTCAGTCGAGGCTGATGCACACCAGGCAACATTTTGTTCAGTAGATCAACTCAATAGGCAGACTGAGAAAACCTCCTGAAAAGCCTCATTTTCTTCCTTAAGCACAAAGGAAGTCCAGGTAACTATCTGAAGCTAATGACACAACTTTCAGACAGCTGAAAGTAAAGGAGATGAATACCACCCTCTCAGTATGACTTGTAAAGAATGTGACCCCATTCCTCTTAAAATTCACAAGTCACAATGATCAATATAATTGACAGACTTTCATAAATAAGTCCTTTTTTTCAGAAATCCCCAACAAGTGAAAAAATGTAACATACATCATCACTATCCTAAACAGAACCCCTGGACCATGGGCAGGTATTTTTAGGTAACTAATGCCATAGAGTATTTTCATGATTTATTCTTTGTCAAATGATAAAATAGGTCTTATATTTATATTAAAGACCAGAAATAAACTTGCTTATTGCCACAGAAAAATAAAAAAGGTTTGCCCATAACAATTGTTACTTGTTTGTTGCATGTATGTACAGGAAAATGTATGAACTGCACCAGTGTCTGGTGATAGTTGAACTGGGACAGGTACTGGATTCAACACAAAGAAATACCCTGGTGTGCATTTATAGCTGGACAGTGTGGAGGATAATTACAGAAAACCTCATAGCACGATTCCATTACAAAGCAGAAAAATGTTTTCAAAATATTCCCAATCCGCCAATTAGTTAATGGTTACTCAAGGTGGAAATTCTTCAACTACTCTGAATAACAAAATATCATTCTTACGTTTAAACAAATCTAATTATAGTAAAACATCAAAGCTGTACTGGTTGTATCTAGCACCTTATACTAACACATAGTTTAGATACTGATATTTTAATTGATTCTCAGTAAGAACCACTAAACCAGCGTGTAGGTACCAACCTACTCTGACTCTAAGTCTGCCAAATTAGAAAATTCCTTTGTAAATTCTCACCCCACTGGCAACTTGCCTGTATATGTGCTTTTTCTAAACAGTAGATAGAAATAACATGTGCGACTTTAAGCAAGAAATCCTGCTAAATAGATACCAGTCTGACTAGAAGCATACTTCTCACGTCTGATTATAAAGCTCCAAAAAAGCAAATCATTAAAAATAGGATGTATATAAAAATAATGATGTACATATATATGTTACACCAAGAAGAATAGGAAACATGTTTGCCTTTGAAGGAGTAACTGACAAGACTGGAATCACTGTGTGTATTACAGTGCTTTCCAAAAAAAAAAAAAAACACACAGTTTTCTACTGAACATTGCTCAAGTACACTCTTGCTGACGGAAAACCTCAAGCAGCTCCAAGGAGCTCTTCCTGTCCATGCCAGATCCTACAAACAACAAAACCTTACCGACCTCCTATTATATTCCCTATATTCCTAGAAGATATTCCCTATTCTCTGCCTTCAGTATAAAGCATACCAAAGCTTTCAACACCAGTGAGAACCAGAAGCTTTCCACAGTCTTTCATGAGCTTTACATTAGACCCTTACGCTTCTGCCATCTCTTGGTTCTGTTTCCACAAACGCCTGTTGTCACAAACTGAAAATAACAACCCACAGAACCACCACACTGAGGAATTTTCAACTATTTATAATCAGTTTTATCACACGTTTCATCTTTTACACAGCCAGTCCAGCAGTAAGCAGTCGTTAAAGCATGGTACAAACCCTGCACATCAAACACTTATCTAAATACTGCTGCCCAGATCAATGGCCCCCACCGAGATGTTTATCAATACGAAGCAGTTCAGCACTGTTTAGCATTAGGGTAGCAGATGACGTTAATGTGATGGGCCATCTCTGGCTTCTATTGGCTTTCTAAGGCTTAGAATTTATTTATTTGTAAACAGAAGAGTTTATTGGTAAAATGGCTACTCTAAATCATTTCCTAATTTGACACTGCTATGAGAAGATACATAAATTCAGTAACAATTCAGCACTCTGGGTAGCTTTTGCAGCCTGCAGCAAAAGAGACAACTGAGGATCCACAGTGATACTTACAATACCAAAAACTCTTTTTTCATCCTTTATAAATCTATACATAATTGAAAGAAAAAAACATAGCTAACTTACAACAGAAGTTTCACAACATCCTCGGCACCATCACACATGTTCATGTCACTTGTAGCATTCAGATATACAAAGAGGATTGGAAAATGCAAAGCTGACCTAAAAAAAAAGGTATTCATCAAAAGTAACGGAATCATCAGCTACCTAGTGAAATCAGAAGCAGTAGTAATACTTCGCTAAAAGCATCTGGGAGAGGTTGAACTTTCATTAATAATGCCTTAGGCATTGCAATAAATAGATACTGAGAAAACTGAAGTACTGGCTGAAGGTAGAAGCTTGCTCACAAGCTTGAGAAAGCTGCATCTGTTCCTCAAACTTTGTTTTCAAATGTCAAAAATAACTTGGGGAAACAAACATTAGAAATTGAGGGCTTATAGGTAAGCATACAGAGTTAGGAACGACATATATATATATATATATATATATACTGAAAGCAGATGGATTAGCAACAGAAAAATTGAGAATACGATCATCTGCTGTACATACAAAATTTCTTGAAGTGCCATTTCCAGACAACATCTGCATAAGGCTTTTCAAAGTAGCCAGTTAAGCTTTAAACAGGTCAACACTACACCAGCTTCCTAAGTGGCATGGCAGAGAGTTGCAAAGGACAGCTTTCATTCCCTTACAGAATTGCACCGTAGATTGGTTCCCTTGATGCTGCAAAGAGAACTTTACATCTAGTGAGACAATAATCCAGACTTCCAGGGATTGTAGTTTCCCCATCTCCTGAATACACAAAAGCTGCCTACCTTTGTAGAGATTCATCTTCATCCTAAAAAAAGGTCGGGTTAGCTATAAACAAGGGCAATAAATTACAGGGATAAGGGTCAAGTTTAAGGGACTTTGACACATGCTCCATCAGAATAGATGATTTTGCAGCTCCTTCCTGCCTTAAATTCTGTAAAAACCATTAAATAAGTTATGAGAGTGCTTAGACTCTTTAAGCTTGTCAGTACTCTATAATTAATATGGAGAATTATTTAGAAATAAAATTCCATAAAGTCACATTTGTCTTAGGATAACAACACACTTTTTTTCTTAAGTTAAACTAATCACATCATTCTTCTTCTGGATTATGACCGCCTGCACAGGAAGTTTACATCAAAGCAATTATTCAGGAAAGTTATTCCAAATCAGTGATTTTAACGTATTTGCAAAAACAAACAAATCACTAATCTCTCTCCTTGAGTAAGTGGGGAAAAAAAAAATCTTTTTTTTTTTTTTTTGAGGTTGGGCTGGACACTAGTAGTATTTTTTTGTTTGTTTCCTTAATTAAGACTGTTTACTTGAATAGAGGTGAAATCATCCTATTGGCAGCTCCAACTTTACTCTAATTCAGTTGAGAAGTACGTTGTGAAATTGCCTGATTTTTCCTGTTAAATGTCTGAGACACTCATCAGCACCATAATAAACAAACAAACAAGTAGGTTTTGAAAAACAAAAATCACCATGTGCAATTGTCCAACCTCTCAATTTTGAAGTAACATAATAAAAAATAATCCGTAACTGAAGAAAGTAGTATTGAGCTTTGATCAAGTACTTTGCACAATGGGAAATGATATGGGAAGATATCAGTCTTTTACACAAATTTCTCTTAATATTAGTACTTTCAGCACTTTTGATGTGAATACTCTGCATAGCTCCTTGCAAGAGTAGTATGACGTGGCTCTTGGTTTAGAACTTGCTAATAGTAATTCAAGCATGAAAAGCTACCCAATGCGTATATATATTTTTTGTCAGAAATCAAGGGATACAATATAACTGTACATTTTAACAGCTCTCAAAAGCAGAAATCCAAAGTCATCTGTCCAATTTGAAAGAACTTCTAACAGCATGCAGTTCAAAGCAATGTGCTTGGTATGCAAGATTATTTCTCTACTGCTTCTTTCACACAGCTCTTCAGGTTGTTCAGACCCACTTACACAGCTTTGCACTTCCTTTTACATCATCTCTGGAGTTCACCGGGAATTTATCCCTAGAAGGACAAGTTCTGCTTTCACATCAGACCTATGGTGTTACTTCTAATTAAAAATAAATGTATTCAAGCAATAGAAATGCCCTGTTATTATGGATATTGCACATGCTCAGTTTCCACTACGTGCTGTGAGTTTAGGACTCCTGAAAGCCACACCACAAACAGGAAAAATAGCTAAGTCTAGGTTATTACATGAGGAGGGGTGTTTGGGTTAGGGCACAAGCAAGGAGGCACAGGAGACAGACCATGCAATATAAAATTACAATCTTTCTATTCCTTAATGCATAACGTCCCAAATGGTTGTTCCTCCCCTGAAAACAAAGTAATGGGAATTGTTGCAAATATATGCTCTACTAAATCTCATAAAAGCAGTGCTGGAAAAGCTGTAAGCTGTAAGTTTCAAAGGATGCAGAGGCATTTCCTCCATTATACTCCCTCGCGCTCTAGGATATGTACTCTAGAAACATAACTATCTAAACCATTAATTAAAAAATGAAGCTAAATTTAGTGAAAGAGGAATGTCATTGGCAAAATCACTCCAGCAAGTGAATGACCTGACCATATGTGCAATCACAAGGCAAGAAATTCATTTTTGTGGACCTCTGCTCAATTATTGCAAGCCTGCACACTGTTGTCAGTTCTAAAGGTTAATGCAGTAATGAAAGATGACAATGTCTCCTAAGTGACTGCTGAATGCCCAAGCAGGTATTGCATTGTAAATTAAAGGTGCTCTAGCCACTCTAAGGATAGAAAATTGTTCAAAAATCTCTACCACGGTCCGTGTAGAGCACTAACTCAACACAATGCCACTACCCTCAAGTGTCTATGTACAGCTCAGGTGCCAAGACACACAAGATGATGGCAAAGCTCTTAATGCAATATGCTGCCCCAAACTGGGTCAGAAAGTTACATCACCCCAACTATTTCATTGAATTCATTCTGATTTTTCCAGAAGGCAAAACGTCTGGGTATTTGCTTGTGTCTATCATTGCTTGGTGTTTCCTAGCATCCAATTTAAATTTTTTTGTATGTACTAGATAAAAGAGGAATTAAATTATAAATTAATAACCACAATTCTAATTCCCTTTTTAACAGCTTTTATGGGCCAGTCTGAGCTCACTGATGGCTGTCATGTCTTTACCTAGAGGTAATATACTCCAGGGACAGACCCAATTCTGAGGTCCCCAGCATGCCCAAATGCTCCATTAGACACCCACAGAGCACACATGAATATACTATGAATGACAGAGCTAACAGAGGAGGAGAAAATACCCCTTTACCCTCTGGTAAACTCAATCCTGCTGAAGTCTTCATTATGCCATCCATAAATAAAAACTTAAATAATAACTAGCATTAATGAACATGCTTTTTTATCAGTATTGGTGGTGGTGGTTATAAAATAGTTACTAGTTTTAATAAGAAATGTCTGCATTTGAACCAAAAAGGGACAAAATCTACCCTTCATTGGCTCACACTTCTGCTTTGACACACCTAATGCTACAGAATTAATACAAAAGTTAAATTGCAGGGATGTGTCCCACCAAGATTTGAGGGTGTTTAAACCAAAATCAGAAATATACATCAAGTACTTTTTATGCATCATTAAAGATACTAATAAATATCTTAAAGATGTTGGAATTCAAGGCTCTTCATGTTGGCATGGCTGAAACATCCTCGTGAGATTACTGAGAAGAAAAAAGACGCTAATGATGTTTCCCTGTTCTGGGTAAAGTGACAAACTAGCAGTTACTGCTGAAAATAAACCATGTTTAAATGTTTGCTTACCTAAACAACTCAAGATGCTGGCACCCTCATTTGAAGTTTTACGTATTTCTTAGAAGAGCAAAAAGCACAAAGAAAAAAATCAATAAAAGTATTCTTACTGTAAAGTTATGAATAACAAATGTTGTCATTAAGTTTACATAAATTACATGCTGCTCTGGTTAAAAATAAAAGGTACCACGCCCATCTGCAGTATTGCAAGGCAGAAAAATAGCTGGCAGCATGTGTTTTGGAGGACACAGCTGGAGCTCTCCCCTCCTGGAAGTAGGAGCAAATTTGAATGCCCTAATCCCACTCAGATTAGTAGGAAGCAGGGATTGTTTCCTGGCTTTCTTTTAAGTACCAGTGCGGTTTTGATTTTTAAGAACAGCATAGCATCATGTAAACAATGGCAGGAGCAAACAGAAGGTTATCAAGTCCCAATCCTTTTGAATTCATGTGGCCTTCTGTTGCCAGAGACACCAAAACACTGATTGCAAAGAAAGCATCTCTAAATGAATAGCTTCAGGAACACCAAGGGAACTTGCGAATGACTGAACTACTAAAATAAGCCTGCTGTTTACAGAAGTACAGCTTTTGTCACCACATTTCTCATTAGGGAGCATTTACTGATGTCCATGACAGCCAAAAAGACACATTCAGGTGCACGGATATGTGACAAGCCTCACAAAGAAAAAATCTCTCATCACAGGAGCCTCATCTGCAGGAGTCCTTCCCTTAAGGATGGTCAGACTCCCACAGTGGCTGTCTGAAAGACTCATTAATCCTTTTCAGATCATTTTATGTGTGGCCATAACATTCTCCTCCTTTTCAGGAACACATGCAGGACTGCATGTGGATATCACAAGTGACAAACAGCTACCAAAGCTGCATCACTTCAGGTATTTTAGAGTAACTATTTAGTTATTCTAGTTTTCATTCCTAGATTTTTCAGCAGTGTGAGAGTTTTCACCTTTCCTTGTACCTGGGATTGCAGAAAATGGCTCTGAAATGAAACATCCCTTAAATGTTTTTAATTTGGAGGAGTGTAAAATAGAGCAAGTATTCTGACTAAAAGTTTTTGGAGCATCCAGATGTGTTGGTAATTCTGGGGTGTGAAAAGCACCAAGAGAGTACGTGAATATAAAAGACTTTTTATTACCTAAGCCTCTGAGACTGACCTATCACATTGTCAACGTCTGTGCCCCATGCCATTTGTTACCACACCCTTTTTCCTTCAAATTCATACACAATATTCATACACATACTCCATACAATGGAGTTTAATTGTATTTGGGACCCAGTAAACATTTAGCAACATGGGCAAAACCTAAAAGAGTTTCAATTCCCACCTGAGGGGAACAGATGAAGCCTTGTGGTAAACACAAACTCATTTCCTACCAGCTGTCATTTAAGCAAACTGAACACACTGGATTGAGAAATAGAAAACTGACTTCAGTATATGTAGAGGGGGTGTGTGTGTGGTGGCAGGGAGTTATTGTTGTCTTGTTGCTTTCTGCTTTAAGTATTTTATGTTTCAAATTACTTTGTTAATCTTTATGCAGGTTAAAAAAGCCAAACCACCTTTCACCGCCTCCACCACTTACAACATCGTTTTCACTGCATATGTTTCTCTCTTAAATACCAGAGGCTGATGGAGGATAATAGTCATGTTTAAAATAATCTGTATTTTACACACTTGTCATTCTGCTGCTAGATCAAGGTCAGAGCAGGAAATCCTGCTCACAGCCCCTGTATACTCTAGGCTCTCCCAGCTGGAGCAACTGGAGTCAGAGCCCACACACCACACCAAGCAGATGCCAAACCACATCAGATAAATTCTGTTTTCTAAACCCCTTACCACAACATGGCTTTTCAGTGAAGCTAGGTGCTTCTGCAGCAGAAGTAGCAGCCTCTCATGGGCAAAACCAAAGCAGAAACCAAGGTGTTTCAGCACGAGAAAATGCAGGAAAAGTACACTTCTGACCTCCTTTTGGAAGACAGTGATAGACCTGAGCCTAGTCAGACTGCAAACCACAGGTTTTACAGTTATTGAACAGCCTAAAAAAGGCACTAAAATCCCAAATAATTACGAAGTGATAAATATTATATAAGTATCTAATTGTTACCCAGTGGTTAACATATTTTTAAGTTAATGAAATTGATCAAATCTTTCATATTTAATTCATGGTCTTCATTATCTAGCATCCTCTAAGAAGCTGCAAGACCTTCACATGCACCCTAAAACTGTATAAAATATCCTGTGTCAGTTTGGATTAACAGTGAAACGACAAACTTTTCTGTATATTCTACATCTAAACTATTTTGCTATAATCATATATTTGCATATTTGCAAAGCATGCAACTAACAAAATAGAAAATAGAAGTCAGTTTATACCAGCATGGAAAAACCTCCAAGCAAGTTCCAGTCAAACTACCACTCAACCTTTTACTTTTTCCTACTACAAAATACACTAATTTTATCACTTTCACAAGACCTTCAACTCCATTCTTACTTAAATATAGCAATCCTCCAACAAAATATTGTCCTTTACTTGTAAGCCTCTATCTGCCGGTAGCAGATTATATCACAACCACTTTTTAAATAATACTTAAAGGTCAAACCAAAAAGGCACAGAGAATGTTGAACATCTTGTAAAATTCAAACAAAGCACTGTAGAAGCCACAGGGGGGTAGTTGCTAAAATGATTGAGCACTTTTTAACATATTTATTCAATGATTACCAGGGGCACAATGTAATCCAGTTCCATTGGAAACCCATGGGAAGGGAAAACTCCGCTGAAAATTAATTAAGAAATTCTTCCAAGTTTCTTCCTCATCTGTTTTCAAACCAAATGAAGGAAAAGTTATATAGCTCAGAATCTCTGAACACATCTATACTATGGCTGGTTATAAAAATGTCTAAGCTAGTTTAAAATTGTTCCAGGTACTCAAAGAAACCCTTTAACAAGGACACGGATTTCTCCAATTTATACCTGGGCAATTTACCGTTGTAAAACTTCAGCAGCACCTGATTGAGGCTGACTAATCTACATGGGGAGGTTGCAAAAAGATAGGCATTAAGTTATAATCCCTTTCCTATTGAGGTTTTCAGCACACATATTTTTCCTGTTTTATATCATATATTGGTTCAGGGTGCAAGGGACCTTCAGAAAGCATACAGGCCAACCTTCTGCTCAAACTGTCAACACATAATTCACCAAAGTTGCTCTGGGCTCTACGCAGGCCAGTATTCATGGCCTGCAATGCCCAATTTTAGGTGTCCAGTCTACAATAATCATCCCTAAAACCACAAATCCCTATGCTGTGCATAAAGAGCATTAAGCACATGAAAAGAAATTTCAGAGCCAACAGTGATTGAGGGGGGTGTCCTGAAGTCAGCACCTTGTCCTTTTGTTAGAAATATGGCAATTTCTGAGAATAAACTTTACAATCCGCTTTCTCACTGCATGGGTAATTGCTCTGATCTGGAGGCTGGTACCTAAGTGGCAGACATTTCTCCCATCACACACAAAATAAAAGGCACTTTGAGAAGCTGTACCTTGCCGTAATGCCACATACCATGCTGAGCCTGCCGGTACGTAAGGGTGCAGGCAGAAGAGCCACCAGCCCTCACAGGGCAGCAGCCCAGCTCCTCTGCCTTCACAAAATGGCACCCAGAAATTCCGGATGCCACAGGTTAGGGGACAGCATTGGGAGTCATGGACAGGTTTTTGCCTCTGAACTTCTCCACCTTGGGGATCCAGATCACTAATTCTGGGCCTGAGTTTTATTCTGAAGTACCAGTTACAAGCATGCTTGAGCAGCCTGTTTTAAACAAGTTTAAACAGATGCCATATGAAGGAACACTTCAAAAACACGTCCATACTGGACACAAACACTAAATGCAGGCATGCAGGCCTATATGCAGGCGTTTGAATTTATGCATTTTAGGTATACGTTATTGCTGTTGTTTACTGACAGAAATCACTTTTACATGTATCATTTCTGTCACAGCAGAGCTATGTTGCACTTGCTTCAGGGGTAAATGCCTCTAGGCAGACAGGCTTTTACACACAACTTTCTTCACAATCCTTTCCAGTGGTGTGTTGGGGAATTTCTGCTGGGTAACATTTATCAGTCTTCACAGGTTCACCACTGTTTCTGGAGTACCCTACACTGAGTTTGATTGATAAGTTAATTATTGTGCCAGCCTTATCTCAGAACACTGCAACCTTCTGAATAGCTTGTCATTATCATGGACACTGAGGTAGTATTGACTGTCCAAACACCAGCAGAAATTCTTATTCTCAGAAAATTAAATAAAGAAATTCCTACTCATTGTCAATCTCCAAGAGAGAAATTCTCTCCTGCCAGAGATCCTAAATGCACAAAATCTATCTTATTCAAAAAGCATCAGAAATGCCTTAATTTTTGGATCACATGGCCTCCACTCACACAAGCGTTCAGTCTAAAGCAAGCAAGAAAAGTAACTGGTCCATAAATTAAGGCTTTTCTGATGCCCACCAAATCAGGTTTGATGCTCCATGTCCTCCTGGGAGCTTCCCAGGTGCGGTTAACAAAACCACTGGCTGTAGCTACAAGCATCCTATGAGCCCAGCAAAAGAACATGCATTTCTAACAGCTCAGACTTGGCCAATGGACATCATACAACACACACAAAGAACTAGAATCTGCATTAAATTAAAAATCCACAAGTGACATTTTGATTAGTAATTTACATCAATGTCAGAAAGCCTGATGAAAGTTAAGAGAAACTTATGCTGTCATTTTAAAGGTGTTTCTTCTGGGAGGAAAAAGGGTGATCAATATTTTCTACATCAGTTCTAGATTGACTGACTATACTTAAAGCAATAACTATTTAAAAATCACTAACAGGTAACCTACATTTTTATCTTTTTAAGGAGTTAAATCTAAAGGTTGTTTTTTTTTTCTTAATTTGGATTTTTTTTTTTTTAATAGAGGGGCCCTAGGGGTTAATTCTTATTTGCTGGATGTGCACACCAACTCTTGCACACCTGCCAGGTGACTCACATTGAAGCATAGCACAGTAGATGTACAATGAGTCTGTGCACACTTGCAACATTTTCTTCCTATAACCTTTACAGTGTTTTTATTGTTCCAGGAGATGTTAATTCTTGGTAAAAACAATTCAAAATCAGTTATTACTGTTTATTGCACTCCCAATAAAACATTTTACAAGCTGCCTGTTTCTTGTGAATGAAGTTCTGTTGAAATGAGTGAACTACAAACTTCAGAAGCACTTCTTTGCTTCACTCAAATCTACTGCATGGCTCAACATCACTGCTTACTCGCAAGGATCTTTATGAAGAAAATTCCCTCAATATGCTGGCTGACTTTGCTATGCTAGGCCCCATATGCACATTAATCACGTAGCTTAATCTAGTTCTCTTCTGACCTTGATTTAGTAAAACCACAATATTACAAAGAAATTAGGTCCTCTGGAGGTACTTTATCAGACTTAAAAATCTTTATTGCTACCTTACTTTTTCTACCTTGTAGAAGGATTGAAAGGTTATTGGATACTTTGCTCATATTCTGCCTTTCACACTTTATCACATCTTTCTCGTCTCTGGTTATGAGCTGTTTTCAGCCAAACATTTCTGTAGTTTTTTTCTTTCTTTAATGATTTCAAAATAGTCTTGGGAAAAATGTTTATTTTCACTGAGGTATTCATTAAAAGACTCAATTACAGGTAAGCATATGGTAAAAAAAAAAAAAGAAAAAAAAAGACTAAAGGCACTTAACCAGGTCACAAGCTATTCCCATGATAACCATTCTTTGGCATGTTCAGTATTAACACAGACTCTCCCTATCTTGAAGATTTTTGTGTTAAGAATAGGGGAGAAGAATCTGCTCGTTAATTGTAAGACAAATATTCAGCTACACCCTAATCCTGCTTTTATCAGTGCATTTAACCAAAAAAAGCATCTGCTCAAAGGGAAAGGAGCAATGCAACAGGTTCACATGGGACATGAGCTATCACGACCTGCAAAACAAGTCCTTATAAGCGCTACATATAAAACCCATGGAAAGAGCAATTAGAATAGATTAGACACAAACGGAGCATTTCTTAACCCTAGGTGTTTCAGTTAACCCAAATCCCTTCTCATACAGCAGCTAAAGACGCCACAGAGACCAGACCAGCTGACGTGCTGTAGAGGCGGCTCTGCTGCCCTTCTGCTACTGAAGTCATCCCTGGTGCTCAGCCTGTTTGCTAAGGATTTGTGTAACAGGGGGGCACAGAGCCATTAAAATGCTTTTAAAAAAGTCAGACTAGGCTCTACTTACTTTATTTTTTTGACCTTTTGGTGATGGATGTGAACTGAGAGATGCTAAGGTTTGCCCTTCCATGATGATAATCCGCTCGGAAGCCCGACCAGTATTCCTCCTTGCCCCAGGCAGGTGACAGTCGCCGTGATGACACACAGTGTCACACTATCAAAGTCAGACAGCTTAAACTTGGCACTGGAGGGCAATCCTTAGGCTAGAATCAGTACTGTTTAAGCCCCTTGTATATTCCAAATGCTTTACTCCAGAGGTTTACCCTTTATTAAGTACAGGGGGTACCAATCCCATACAAAAGCATTCCAGTTCACCTGGATGATGTCACCTACACCCACAACAGAAAAGCTACGGGAGAGATGCCAAGGACTCCAACTATTGAAAACGGGGGCCAGAGAAGCATGCCAGAGTAAAGGGAAGGGTACAATAAGAAGTTGAACCAGCTTACACTGATTATAATTACTCTGAAGCAATGCTTTTAACCTGGCAGTTTTCCTATTATGTCTGGCACCTTGCCTCAAAAATTGTCCAGTTCCACAGCCTCTTTCCCTCCATCTTGTTAACCTTTTGCTAGACAAATTACACTTGCATGGAAGCTCTGAGGTCCAAGTAATACTGCTTCAGATCCCCATGAATATTGAATTTGATGGTCTTTATCTCAGCATTAACTCAAGTGAGGTGTGCTCAGAAGCCAAGGGAGGATGGCTGATGTTGCTGTAGCAAGACACAGTAAAACAGAAAGATCAACATGGAGAAGCAAAACATAGATGAGAGGTCAGAAAGCCCAGATCATTTCCGAAGTGCCGGTCAGATGAGACCTGGTTCTGCTAGACAAGCAGTGTTTATGCTTTTTCCCTTCTCTCTCAAACAGCATCTATGTGAGTACCCCTTTCACTGCAAAACTGAGACAGCCTTCAATCCATGAGCTGCAGCCATGTGTAAAAAACCCTTGTTTATAAAATGCTTCATATACATCCATTTCAAAAGATATCCCTCACTACAACGAGCTCGTTTCAGTTTCCGGTACTTACATATTTTAAAATGCACCTGCCTACCCCATTCCAGTTGCAGTAAAGAAACATCATCAAATACACACGCTATTTCATCATTCTTCTTTCAGCAACGCCAAAACAAACATTCCCAAAAAAGTGAATGTTCTTTTAAACACATCAAGATCCAAACCAGGACCTGCAAAAGCTAGGGGTAAACAGCATTAAAATATCACAAATGCTGTTGCTATTATTTAGATTTCTCTTTAGCACTGTGTACACAAACAGAACAACACAATCCTTTTTGTTATATCTGCAAATAAGTACATTCCCAGTTTATATTTACTGTATTGATAGTATTTTAAAATTCTCATACATATTCACAAGGGTAATTAAGCAGTGGCTTAACAGAAGTTTTATAAATACCAATTATCAACTGGAATTATTCCCAGAAGTAACTTCTAAAATCTGGGGCACCACATTTGACTATGTTTTAATAGTGCTGTGCAGTTTCCTACTCCCCCCCCACCCCCATCTAAAGATAGATTGCATAGTTATGATCTTGATTCAAGTTGCTATGATGAACACAAGTTGGGGCTTTTCATACCAATATGACTCCTCTAGCAATTCGAGAGAAAACCTGGCACTATAGCTTAAGACTGGGAATACATAGGAGTTGCCTGCCTGCCATTTGAAAGGGAAGCACCAGCAAGCACAAAACTTGTACCATAATTACATAAAACAGCACAGCCATAAAGTATTCTACAACACCATAAACAAATTTTTTACTTGCATGCACTAGAAAAACCTCAGCCTTCTACTAAAACTGAACATTAGCTGCTGCAGCCAGACCTTCCATCTCTAATTTCATAAAAGATAACAAAAAGTATGTCTTTATTCATCTGCATCTCTTAAAATGGTTAGAAATTCAACAGGATATTTTGATAAGTTTTACCCGAAAGCCATTCCAATTTTGTCCTGACAGTCCAATGGCGGTAATAATTCCAATTACTAATTTATTAGAAAACCTTCAGAAGCTCTCCTTCATATACTAATATAAATGCAGTTTACAAAAATGCAGGTACAAATACAATGCAGTTTAGTAGTTTAACAGTGCTTAAAGCAGAAGCCAGATAAGTAATGTCAGACTCGTATACAGGTCTTTACACAGAAACAAAGAGGTGGAAGGTTTTCTTTGTTGAAGGCTCTTGAAAAGTTGGTGCTAGTAATAGAGAGCTCAACACCTCAGATGAGATTCAGTGGTAAGTCCCAGAACTAATTAAAGTTTATTTTGTTGGAAGTTGAGTGTATTGTTTTCTTTTTTAGGTCGTAGTCCTGCAATGCAATCCTACAAATCTGCAATGCAAGTTATTTTCTAGCACCAGACCAAACAGCATTCTTGGAGAAACCTGAGGACACTGTAGGTCCCAGGGCCAAGCTAAAGCCACAGACAAGCTCTAGACCCAGGTATCAGTAAATTGCTTCCTCTGATGTTCCTTCTACAGCCCTCCCAATCTTAGCATCTCCTTGGCAATTAGGCAAAACTGTTCAGCAGCCTAAAACCTTCCTACCCAATCAATATATCACCAAATGTAAAGTTCTAGTATAACTATTCAAATTTATTCCTTCTTTTTATTCCTTACTTTCAGGTGACATGCTGTGTTATTTCACTGATTTAAGCTAAGTCTCATTATCCCACAGTAAAAGCTCATTGAAAACAGCAACAACTCTGCCATAGTTCAGTGTACAATTGCAATAGTCCACTTGCTTTCCTTCATTATGCTGCCAACTACATGCCAAGCAATGAACTACGCTGGGGAGCTCAGTTAATTAGCTAATACAACAAACCACTTGCACTAATACTGTTTACTGCCAGACAGCTGAAGTATTCATGGCTGGCAAAGAAAGGACAGATGTCTGGACACAGACAAGTGGGTAGAGACCACAGGGGATGGGAGTATTTAATTTTTGGCAGCAGAAACAGCTCACATTGACCTGCAGGGCTGGGGCAACATCAGCCTGTGGGCTTCAAGCGGATGGGGACAGGGGCTCTCCACAAGCACCCTGCATCAATCCACCACAACCCAGATGTGTTCAGCATTGCACCAACCCAGGAAATGCCGAATGAACTGCAGGGCAAGGGGGAGGCAGAAGATAATAACCGGAACGGAAAACACCATATGAAAGTGTTGAATGCAACCAAAACCAAGATTGAGGGTTGAAAAATACACTTCACTAATTCTGGTTATCACAGCACCTGCCTTTCATCAGGGGGTGACAATTCCTATTTTAATAGGCTGAGAAACAACCATTTTACATCCCCACTGCATGGAGCAGCCCCCTGATAATTCACCTTGAATCACTTTAAAGAACAGCTTCTCTCCATACAAAGGATTTCCTTTAGGATTTAAAGTGGTTTTGTTTTTTAAAGTCTTTTCCTTCCCCACTCTGCAGATATGTTATGAAACAGTCCTTAACTGCATAACCACCACCACCCAGCTTCCCACCTCATTTAGTGGGGTTTGGATTCAAAATAAATAAGTATTGCTTAGGCCACTGCAACTTCACCATTTCCTAAGTTTTGGTGTTTTGACTCAACAACTTAATTAACAGTCTGAAACAGTTTTTGTTTCTTATATATTACCGCTACATATTTACTTCAAGCTACAGTATTGTTTCTTGATAAATGTATATTCCTGGTAGTTTATCAGTGATTATAAGAGATTACCGGTCTATAATGTAGTGACTTTATGGATAAAAAATAGTTTCCTAGTAATTACTAACCTCATATCAAATTACTGACACACACATTACCGAGATATGATTGACTTTAATGACTCTTTTCATATCTGAAGGGCCAGAGATATCTAAAAAATATTTTTTCCTTAATATTAGTATGAATGTATAAACAGCACCTCTAAGAGAATTAGTAGCTATGGCCACAGAAACTAGGAGAAGCACCAGAACCACTAGGGATCCCCTATGCATCTTCTAAAAGCAGGTTCAGTTTGGACTGATTTCAATGACAATGAGCTTGATATTTAACCTGATAGAGAAGTGGTATTATGGTGCAGTCACCTCCTCTCTCCTTTGCTACCACCGTACGCCTCCTAAGAAGTGTATGAACAATGGTGAAGGGTAGAAAAGAAACAAGAGGCATAAGTGACAAATACATTTCTACCTAGTTTCTCACCATTTTTATGCATCTCCTGCTGTGTCCCCTATACAGGGAACGTTCTCCCAAAAAAAACCCACCCTCCTGCAGACCTCTCCCAAGATGTTCCTGTGCTTTTGCAGCAGAATAAGTCTAACTAAGCAGTTTAAGGAGGCACCTCTAGAGATAATGCGTACATATGACATTTATCTCCTTTTCCCCACATCCTTCCAGAGTTTAATCCTTTAAGATTATAAAATTTCTAAGAAAAGACTAAATTCATGAAGTGTTTGGCATCTCCATGCCTTAATTTCAATTGGCCACTAGACACCACTACCAGAATAAAGCAGCATCAAGCCTCCACAGCAGCCTCGGACTCCTACTCAGCAGCCACAGCGACAACGAATTTCATCTACAGCATTCCCACAAGACAGGATCTACACCTAAGCACCTGCTTTTGTTAGCACAGCTTTTCGTATAAAGCACTTCTCAACTGAACACTGGTGCCTCTGCTATTCAGAGACAATTGACAGCCTGATGGTAAGCTATTTCTACAGTTAGCTAAATTATATTTACCCAAAAATAGAGTGCAATCCCTTTTCAACAGGGCTTGTACTTTGAGTGCCATCATGATTCATACCTTTTCCTCAAGATATTTTGAGTACATTATGGCATATGAAGTATTAGAAGGATTTTTCTGTCTAGCGAATTAACTGATAGTTACCTCTGCTCTTTCAATCTGTTTTGTTGCTTGCTTTTCTTTTCCAGATGAGTCATTTAAGTTCCTTCAACAATTACACAACCAGATGAAGCCGATTTTGAGGAGTATTAACACTTAATACCCCCCCATTCTGTCTTTATAAGCTACCATCGGTGCAAAGACCACATCACCCAAATGAATTTGGCAGTGTTCTACTCCAAGACCAGATCTAATGCATAAGTTTTGCTGTGATTTTCATTAGAGGATCAATTCTTTTCCAGATTTTCCTGGTTTTGAAATGCTATACCAGTTCTCAGTATTAGACAGTTATGAACACGAACAGAGTAAGACCTGCTGATTAGATACTGCAATTTATCAACATAAATGCTTTAACACTTTGGTCTCAAAATTCAGTAGGCAAACACCTCATGATTCTTGCCATGATTTTAGAGAGAGTTGTCCTATGTAATTTCAAGTTATCAGCCAAGTAGATATACCAAAAGGTTATGCATATCCTTGAGGTCAGTCTTAAGGACACCTGAAAAATTCAACAGGAAATTTCTGCAGATGCATTCATTTGCGTTTTGCTGCAGGCACAAGAGCACTGTATTTTCCAACAAGTCAATGCGAGCTGAACCAAAATTAACAAATTGTCTGATATGACAAAACCAAGTTGAACACTCGCCTTCAGGAGCAGAAAGCTAGCAAAGCTAATAATACCATTTACCCTGCTACTAAATCTGTTGTGGCATACCATAGATGGCTCATTTTAAGTAAAAAATATTATGAAAGCTTTAAAAAATTTTCCAAGTATCTGTTTTTTGCAGCTCACTCCCCCCGTACTCCTCTATTGGGATCATACTGCCTAAGAGGTACGTTCCTCAGATCTCCTACTGCTCCTTGTAGAGTTCAGCTGGCCAGGTAGAGAGATGAAAGATGATACAAGGCAAGAGTAAACCTCAAGAAGTGTACACTGAGTGATATTATTTATACTTCACTAGAGCTAGTGGAGCAAAATCTCCCAAGTCAATACTAGTCAGGCATTTCCCAGATAACAGACGTCTCATCCAACTCTCCTGCAGAAATAGCAGCACAGCTGTGTCCCCAGACCAGACACCATTGTGAAGACAGGAGCACCACATCACCACTGGTAGAAGCACGAGAGGAGCATATTCCTGGCAACGCAACATAGCTGTACGGGGCTGGACTCATACTATTTACATCCTGGACTGACTTGATAGTGCCGATTAAACAATATTTTGACAAGCCTCTTATTTCAATGACAAAATTATTTCTGTCTCTCAAGGAGACAGAAACCTGTATGGAATGCTACCCTTCTCACTCGCACAGCTATTTGGTTCAGTCCAAAAAGGACTGTAGTATGTAGGCTTGGGGGGTTTGGTTTTGTTTCTGATTGGACCAATGAATAAGCTGTATTTTTAAAGGTCAATTCTGGCAGCTGCAGAGCAATTCACCTGGAGTTGAATGCGGCCGTTGGCCTGGAGCTGTCAGATCAGGGAAACCAACAGCGCACCCTTGATAGTACTTCTGCTTGAAGCAGTGTTCACAGGCCCCCTCTTCTACCTTAAACTATTCCCTTGCATGAAAAACTTGCTACCATGGGAAGTTACATTCCTCCTGATCTAGATTCCTAAAAGCAACTGAGGCCATAAGTGTACAAGCCCAGCAGCCTCAGGGGAGTCCTGAGAAGTGGCAAACACGATGAAGCTTTTCCATGTTTCATTCTGCAAAACAGCAGCTGCAAAAGTAGAGACTACTGCTATATGTCATTTCTGAAATAACATAATCCCGACTGCTTTGTCACAAAGATATGATGTGCAAACCCTTCTTGAATTCTAACAAATTTCTTTTTGAAGCTTGCACTGGAACCAAGGCTATATTTCAACCACCACAATCTGCCCTGCTTTTCATGCACACATCATATAGACAGCACATATGTACTCAGGAGGTTGTATTTCATGTCAAAGCAATGCAAGTTTGTTATAGAATAGTATGCAGTACATCATTAGGTCCTTTCCTACCCTTTGTTTACAGAGATGATTTTTGATATGTTATTTCAGATACAACTGGCTGTCACAAGTTTTACACCAATTGTTGGGAGGTTAAGCTTTACACCAAGTTATTGTTTCCCAAATTAAAAGCAAGGTGTGCCAAATTCACCTGTTCCTTTCTTAAAATTCCACCTCATCAGGGCATTTTCTTCAACTTGTCAGAAGAACTACAGATTAAATATTAGCAGACTTAAAATCTTGTATTTATAACATCCTCTATTATGTACTTTTTTCCCCGCTCTGTGTATTTTGCTTCAGCTCATTACACACATCAACACAATAAAACTGTATGAGATATTGCTATATATAGTGAACATTTTTTTCTCCACAAAGAATGCTAATGTGTTTTCAGGATGAAAAGCTGTTAGAAAATATGATGTAGAGGCACAGGGTTTGTTTCTTTTTTTTTTTTTAGATGCACTACAAGCTCCCACTCTAAAACTCTCAACTTGTCAAAATTAGATGATTTTCTCAACACTTTGCACATTTTCCTTTGCCAAGTTCAGCTGGAATTTTTATTTTTACGCTCAGTGGCATTTTGGGTTTCATAAACATGCAGTCAGGTAGGTAAGATGCTACAAGTCATCTACCTATAATAGTTGGCCATCAAGCTAGGCTACAGAACAAGGATCCCTTTTTGACACAGGACTAAAACAGTATAAAACAAAATCAGACTGGGTTTGATTCTGACTTGCCATAACCAGAGTACCAGAAGTAGCACACCAATCTGTTTGGTTTACAAGAGGAAAGAAAGGAGAATTATCTCCCACTTCAGACACAGATCTCCAGGGGAGTCAGTGCCTTGACAGACATGTGGCAGCAGACACTCACCACCCCTTGTCCCCGCGCTCAGCTCCATGGACAAACCATCCCAGTGGCAGGTTTGTTTGACCTCCATCGCCTCAGGGACCATGACAGTTTCAGATCAGCATTTTTAGGGAAAATGGTTAAAATTTCCAAATACAAGCAGAAAAACGCAGTCATCCCATAACTGCTTCATGATCAGATTTGATAGCCCTCTCCGGAGATGCGCCAACAACCACCAAGGACTTCAATTACAGTACAGAGAAAATGCTTTCAATATTTTTTGCTGCATGTACATCAGAGCCACAAGCTACTAGAGGTTCAAGTAGTTTTTATCACCACCACTGCAATACAGTACTTCACAGAAATGGATTACAGCTGCAGAATCCCACTCGGACTTAATATTTTGGGCATTCAGAGTCCAGTTATAAAGCCATAGCCCCAAAACATAGCGCCCAAGTCTAGGTATGGCTCTATTCATGCCTGCTCATCTCAGTCCCTTGGTGTAGAGTCAAATGATTTGGATCTACAGCTTTTATGTTACTACATAAAAATATTCCCAGTATCTAACAGAAGTTAGCCAACAACTACCACTTAAATGGCAACCTTTTTTCCTTTCTCCGTAATAAAGGAAATTACTTACTTAAAATGAAGCCAGAGGATCAGAGTCAGGAGTACTTGATGCCAGGATCTTAACCTGGCCAGTTTTAAAGTGTTCCCTTTAAATCAAGGGGGCTCTGGCTTTTAGTTTATGGTTCACGTCCATCCCTGCTATTCTCATCCATAATGCTGACACATTGCGATTCATAAAAGGGATCATTTTAACACGTGCTAGAAAAATAGATGGCAAAACACTGATGTTGCAATAACTGAGAGAACGTTCTGTATTCCTCAGCTGCAGAATAACATTATTTTTGGAGAGCAATAGATCTGGCCATCACCAAAAGTGGAACGTATAAAAATGCTGAACCTCTAGTTTGTTTTATTAAATCCAATCCAATAGGAAGCTGTGTATTGTGATGTAGATTTCCTGCAAAATACCTCGGTGCAAAAGCACAGAGTAATCAATCTCTACACTTGTACTCAATATGTGGTTCTGGCACAATATTCATGATTGCTGATAGCTTATTCATCTGATTTTTAAGATGGAATTAGAGAATCACAACCTGGCATCCCGTCTGAGCATGAAAGCAGATGACTTCAAAAAGCTTTCAAGTCTACAGAAACGTCTCCCCTGAGAAAGAAAGCCACAATGCTATCATTATGCTTAAATCTCATTTCATGGGCAAAGAAGAAGCACATCATTTATGCAAATTAGATATCCTAAAACATACGCCAAGAATGTATTTAGTCCATCTTAAATCCTAACCATTTAATCCTTGTTAATTTAGATCTAATTATTACAGAAAAATGAACAATAAAACTCATTATACAAGCACAGTTTCCACCTTTTTATGATGTTATGCTTACCCCTCCCCTGCTCCTCTGGGTCCTCACATCCAGGGTTTCATTCTGGTGCCGGTGGCATTAGAGCTGTCAGCATCCCTTGTCCTTTGCCAGGAGGAAGATGATGTCCACACGGATGGTTTGTTCTTCCTCACTCTAGCATCCACTCAGTGGATCAATTGGAGAAATCACTGTTGCAGCCACGCCAGGTGAAACAAAGCTGCAGACAGCTCAGGAAGAGTTCACACCAGGCACGCCTGGCAAGCCTCCATCCCAAGGCCTGAGTGCAAAATTAAGGCAGTGCAAAATGGCAGTGGCAGTAGCACACTGCAGGGTTCCACGCTCGCACCATACACACAGCTGGAGCAACACTTGCATGAAGTGTGGAGAAGGCACAGGGCAAAGCAGCTACAACCTACTCACATGATTTCCCAAGGCTGACGCCTTCAAGGCATTTCCCCACAGCACAAATTTGATGCTCACACCAGGGCAGAGGAACTCACTGGCCAGTAACACCAGCAGTACTGCCTGAGTCAAACAGCATAGAGCACACTTCTCGGCCTTGCATTTAAATACAGGAACATCTCTTTGCCAAGCTGTAATGCAATTCTAAAAAAAAACAGGTAAACAGGACTTCACCTAAACACGAGAAAATCTACTTTGATTTTTTAGATAAAAATTAATGAGCTCCATGCTTGGGCTTGATTTCAACCCACAAAGCTACTTTTGTTTCGCTGCGGGTTTGACAAGTACTTAAGGTCAGAAGTTACCTACTGTGAGAAAAGCTTTTTTTAAGAACATTCTTTTATTATACATTCAATGAGAGGAGTAGAGCACATTTTACTAGTAGACATTTTAGCATTTCAATAGCAAGAGGAGTGAACTGTAACACTTGGCTGCACACAAACCCCACGGCTGTTTGCTGTTGTATTTATCCGTGATGCTTAGATGACTCCAGCACCGCAACAGAGACTTCCACTCAGTAACTCGTGTGTATTCT
Source organism: Anser brachyrhynchus (assembly GCF_964034855.1). NCBI lineage: Eukaryota > Metazoa > Chordata > Aves > Anseriformes > Anatidae > Anser > Anser brachyrhynchus. The sequence continues at coordinate 7,722,312 of NC_137701.1, forward strand.
GATGCACTATGATCTCTGTGCATACAAACACAGCATGCAATTCAGATGCGGACCTTTCCTACAATTGAAAGGGGGAAAAAAAGGTGCAGATGCTTCCCCTCTATAGATCTACCTTCAAATACTTTATGAAAAGCACCTTTAGTAAGGAGAGCAAAGCATTCACTTTAAAAACAAGAACCTGCAGAACACAGGAGCAAGTGTAACAATTAAAACGTTAGAATTGATAAAGACAAGTGATGCAGTGAGGAAAACTAAAATTCCTTTCAATTGAAAAAAGACAGTAATGGCATAATAGCCAAATTTTCAAGTAATTAAGTACAATGCACTTTTCCTGCATACTACATGTAATCCAGAAACTTGAGTATACCTAGATTAAATCTCATCTATTTGTCTTTCCTGTCAGCATTTTCATTTTATCATTTCTCCTACATTTTGCCTTTTCTCCTGCTTTCTGTTCCAGAAAATCTCAGAGCTCAGCAACGTTACACTTGCTGCAGCACTACAGTGCTTCGTTGAACATGGCCTCAATAGGAGCCAAGTCAAAATCTAAATTGACATGTGTTTTCCCAACTGAATCCTTGAGGTTGCAGCTTATACCACGGCACACTTTTAACATCACAGAAGCTAGACATCTCTAAACCATGCCCACCTGCCAACCAGGAAGTATTGCCTCTAATACTGCTATGTTCTTAAAATCCCTCATTAATTAAAACCCATTTTAGCCCCACATTAGGCGTTATACACAAGGTTGTTAGTCTGTGACACCAGGGTTTAGTTTATATTCAGGTACAGTGCAAAGTCCTGGCCTACGACATGGAACCCGTTGAGTTTGAGGACGTTAAAAGGTAACACCTTGAGATGCACTGTACTTCACCTGCTGCAAGAGGTGAGCTGGGATGCTTGGTGGCCTTCCCTTGCAGAATTAGGAGCATCACACCTCAGGCAGCAACAATCAAGTCAGAGCATCTCATTTCCATTTGTCTCAGGGTAAAATACTGCACTGGAGCTGACACACGCTCCTGCAGCTATGCAAGCTTGCTAGAAGGTGGCAGAAGAAACAAGGAGCTCCCAGATCTCTTCTCTAAATGCAGGGTTGCAATGCTTCCTACTTTTTCATGGCCTCCATGCTAAAACAATGTTAAGATGTGTTGGTTTGTGTGCACGTCTGTGTCAGGTGAAATAAATGGCCAGCATTACAAACTTCATAGCATGCTAGACATGCAACACAGGTTTGCTTACGCAAAAACTAAGAGCACATAAGTATTCATTAAGTCTTTACCAATTATAAATAAGACTGTTCTGATTGTTTGATTTGTATTCTCAATGTATTTTGCACAATTAGTTATGCTTTTATGAAAGAGCTAATGAGAAACATTACAGACCAAAAAAATGCAGCAAATGTGTGCAAATTTATCTCCAACTAATTAATCATTCCCAGGTCAAAAAAAAAAAAAAAACACAACACTAAATTAAATTCACACTTTACTTTTACCTTAAGTATTATTCCCTGTTGAGTCTTTGGAGTTAACAAAATTAGAAGTGCTTAAAATTACTTAAATGCTATCTAGCAAAAAAAAAATGTAAGTAATAAGTCTAATATTCATCTAAAAATGTATGAAAGTTCACCAAATCCTAGTTACGTTATCACATGTGCCGTTATTTAAAAAACAGCTTCAAAGTTCAAAAAGAAAGTTCAAAAGAAAACAAAGGAATGAATGAATAGCTTCAGCTGCATCCAGGACAGAGTTAGGACGTGCTCACAAGCTTTTCTGACCCAGTCCCACTAGAGCAGAAAGCCAGACCATTGCATGTCAGCTTGTGGCATTTCCAGTGGGGTACCTGCTAAACCTTGCGAAAGCAGCAAATTTAATACTATGAGTCATACTGCCTGTCATACTCCGCATTTTGATTCTTCTTCCAGACACCAAGTAACACATTCAGAAGTTCTCTGGCACATTTAGGCCCTTTATGAGAAGTTTTGTAAGAAGATAAACAACATGCATGAACTCCTAACTACGTACTAACAAATTAAAATTAGCATATGGCAAGAAGAAATATGTAAAAGATGTTTGAAGGAAGTGTTTCTTCAATAGTTACACAGCTTCTCTTTATTTCTGATGTAATCAACCAGTCTCAAATCACTTAATATAAAGTGATATATTTTATATTTAGCCCCTTGTAGTGAGGCAAGCACAAATAGAAGTTCTAGCACCCCACATTGAGAACTGCTGCTCTTCGGGACCTGATGAAGTACACCTGCCTTGGGGCCAGAAACAGCCCTTAGGAGGAGGGAGCAAACTGCTGGGGACAGCAACAGCATGTGTCATCATGTCTGCTCCTCATCGCCCTCCGTGTCTCTCAGCCCATACTTACCAGTGGGGATTGGGCTGCACCCAAAGATAGCTTCATGGCTGCAACATCACAGCAAAATTGTCAGTTTCAAAACAGGCTGTTTGCTTTCGTTGAGCAAAATCAGAACCAAACCACTAAATGTATGCTCATGCCTTTCTCCATTTTTTCAGCATTATACAAAAAATCAAATACAATATTTAAGATTACTCCTAGACACATTCACAGACTACTAGAAATATGTTCACAGCTCTACGGTAAAGTGGCAATGAACACATCAGTGACTGTAAAGAAAACCTTACCAGGAGTGAAGAGAAAAAAAGTTTAGAGGGAGAATAATCAAGTGCTGACATATCTGTTTTGAAGCAAAGCATTTTCAAATATTTGTATCAAATATCCTCAGTAATGTTGCAACTGAAAAAAGTGCTATCTCCTTTTGGAGAACAGGTATCCTAAGACAGGTAAGACAACTTGAGCATCTTAATGAGCTAGCCAGTTACTTGAAATTCACTTTGAAAAGCAGCAGTTTGCTGTCAGCAGCAGTACACAGCCATCCCAACCCTGCAACTTCACCCTAGGTTGTTGGGTTTTTTGCACCTTGAATCCAGTTACAGAAAGTATGTAACTGAATCAGATGCAGGTTTTCATCTGCAAAAGTTTCAAACAGTTATCTTGTTATTGGAAAAAATAAAAGAACAAGGAAACAAATGAACAGAATCAAAGGGTTGCTTCCAAAACAGTTTCACTTTAGGATATTATCAGCAACACCAAACAGAAGAGGTGTATAAGAGTAATGGTCACAGGACGAAAAGTGCAATGAAAACTGATTATAACATTATATTTACACATCCCATGGTGATCCAATATTGTGAAGTTGATCTCAAGCTTCTCTAAACATTTGAGGTACTAGCAGGTGATTAGAGCAAGGAGTTTTCGCACATTAGCATTTATCCTTCAACCTGATGAGAATGGCATATCATCATTAAAGAAGGACAAGTACCCATCGTAATGTCAAGACCACATCCAATTTTGTCCTTTATGAAGTAACACTGGGGAAAAAGGATTACACCACTTACTGTTTCTGAAGCTCACTGAAACAGAGTTCCAACTGATCACATCCCATTAAAGTCCAGTTCTCCTCAATGCATACTGAGGTTCCTTACAAAGTACTTCAAATACGATTAATTTTTTCATAGGCTTCTGCATGTAAAGACTGCATTTTTCAGCCAAAGTATCTCGGATTTTATCCAAAACACTTTCAGAATTGCTTTAATTGGGTTGCAAGACATTTTTCCCCAAGAATCTTTGGTTTCTCCTGGCTGAATGCATTTCAGTAATTGTTTCCCAGAAGACAGACTGCTACGTCTTACTAAAGGTCTTTTGGTCCCTTCATTCCACTTGTGGGGGAGTGACTGTTCTCCCCTCTTAGCATCAACTCTACAAATGCTTTGGAAGTGTATTATTAATAGGTTAAGAATCATTATTATGATTACTTATAATAACATTAATATAGTATCAATGATTAGCTACATTAAACTGTTGAAACTTAACTATATATTAGCTATATTAAACTATTATTTGGATTACAAGATTATTAAATTTATTTCTGCTCCTAGATGCAAAGTCTTGAGCACCGCAGTATACCAAGTAAACGCACAACCATGAAAGTCTACTGTTAAAAAAAAAAATGGAATTATTACCCCACAAAGCTTTAACTGTACACTTCTTTTAAGACTCTCAATATTGAAAGCTTTTAAGTAGAACATTCTCACATTAGCTGCAACACTGGGTTTCAGGTTTCTCTCCCACCACAGTATTATCAAATTGTTTGCATGAACTAAAGTGATTTTCTCCTCAACATAATACACAGGAAAAATGCCAGACTAGACAGCTGTTAATTTTCCTTTGAAGAGATTCTACAAAGCACTACAAGTTAGGGAAATGACTCAAAATGGTAATGCAAAGTCAGTGGGGAATCAGCTCACTTCATTAAACATCTGCATCACAAGCCTGAGACTCATATGGAAGTTAAATTGGTTTGTCAAACCCATATTTACTGTAGTGTTTTGTCATATTTTCCAGTATAAGTACTAAGCAAAACAAGAACAGTCACCATCCTTCTTCTACAAAGATTTTATTTCCCTTGCATTTAATCTATAAATCATTTAAGTGATTAAGGTCTAGCCCTGTGATTTATTGAACAACTGGCTCACTTTTATTCACAGTTCTCCTTACCACCTCTACCTACTGCAATACACCAGAACCACTGACAGCATATGCCGTGTCATCTAAAAAATGAGCTTGACTCATACCCTGGCTCTTCCACACTAACTGTCCACAGCAAAACATAAGCAAATGCGGTAACAGCTCTTACTGTCAGCCTGCTCTTCCCTGGCGATTGGCACACTGAAGGCTGAAGACACCACAGAGAAAACCACCTCCAGTTTCCTTTTGGAAGCAGAAAAGAACATTGCTCTAAATAAATGCACCAAGAATATGAAGTTAGAAACGTCGTTTTTGAATTAAAGAGCCTGCTATGAAAAAGAAAAATACCACTCATCTAGGAATTAAGACGGCTGTCTGCAGTCATATCAAGTGACAAGATCCCTTTAAACTATTTGTAGGAACTACCTTAGGTGACTCCTTTTTCCCCTCTGCTCATGACAACTATGCATTTCCAGAGACCTGACACTTACAGGCAGGTTTTCAAGTCCAGCAAAAGCCTTGCACCAGTGAGGTGTAACACCGAGTGCAGAGTGCACTCAATTACAAATAATTAGCAAGAGCTTTGGCTAGCAGTCATTACTTTGTATACTTTATGCTAGAAATATCCTCTTATTCTCCTAAGATTAAGAAACTGCCACTGATTGTGTTACTCCAAACCATATTTTGGGCAAAAAGGGTGGCTGATCTCACAAAGTTTCATACAGTGGCTACTTGCATAGACAAACAACCCCAAGAGTTTGGCTTGAAAACCTGAAGAACTGAAATCTCCTCTCCTTCTCTTGCCTTAACCAAGGCACAGCACTTCCTGCCATAGGGGGGAAGGAGAAGACCACTACTCAGTTTGAAGCAGAAGAAGGAGCACCAACAGTAACACCCATTTCAGGGAGAAGTTTGCCAGCTGCCTTCTCAGTAATCACAACCTTTTAAGGCAGATAGAGAGAAGTTGTTCTATACAGTAAGAAGGCAATGATAGGACTGACCAGTGGTGTCAGTAAAATACACTGCAAGAATCACAGGGTCAGTCCACAGTTTCAAGAAAAAAAAAAAAAAAAAAAAACAGAACTATACTTTTCAAACAGACCATTCCCAGTCTAAATGCTGTACAAGGGACTGCACTGAAACGAGCTCTGCACTGGCAAAACGAGCAGAAGTACAGCAAGTTTTCAATTATACTTTAAACATGTTTTGGATGTGAAATGAAGCCTGAGACCCATTACAAAGAACTCAAGAAAAGGGCTTGAAAAGTCCTATCAGCAGAGGAATGCAATTGACCTGGAAAGAGGGAATGACCAAGGTAGAGGCACTGAAAAGTGATGAAGTAGAAAGCAGGATCCAGTGAAAGTTGTTTTGTTTCTTTATATTCTCCCATATCAGTCCAGAGTATCTGCCGGCATATGTGAAATGCAACAACACAAATTAAAACGCATTGATTTTTACAAAATAAACATTTATTTTAGTGAAAATCTATTGCAATTACTTAAAGTATCCCTTTTCAATAAAAATAATTTAAGACAACACAGACTGATTACAGTGGTAAGACAACTACCATGCTTACCTGTTTGACAGGACAGATCTTTGTGAGATACCCTCAAGGCTTGTCCTTTGGAAAAGCCGTCATTAAATACTCCACAGTATTTGCCAGGGCTGGGGAGGGGTTGCATCACCACATCCAAGTGAATATCACCCATACTTTAATGTTGGGTGTAAATAACCATCTCCAAGACTGCTTTTTGGCTTTCAACTGATATTTTGACATAAATGTGATTCCAGTTAGATTGCTTCCGTGTCTCTGGGAAGAAGGGCCCCTTTCAAGAGCATTTTTTTCATCATCACCTCTAGTAACACTGAACACAAAGCCCTGAAGCAACATCCCTATAGCACTATCACCACGCTCCTCTTCATAACTTGAATATAACTGTCTGGGGACACTGTCACTGAACACAGCAGGATAAACGCTGTCACTGCCACTGTTTTTTCATCATCACGCGTGTTAGAACTTCAGACATTGCCTCAACCCAAAGTCAAATGGTGAACAAGCAGAAAAGCAATTACCTCACTTGCAATCACTTTGTACAAAATATGAAGTCTGTCCTCTACATGCTCTTCTCCACCCTTCTCAGACAGCTCTGCAAGGCTGGCACCTTTGATCTGTCATTTTTAACTAGTATGAGGCTCTTACTAACTTCCAAGCATTTAGCAAGTCAAGAATCCACCCTCAAATACATTTTATGCTAAAGAAATACTATGGTACCAAGTTTCCTAGATTTGCAGTCAGAATGCATCCGCTTTTAATATAGTCCAGTTACACAAAAAAGGCAAAAAGCACTCAAGAGATACAGAACCTAATGTCATGAAATTGATTCTCCAGACTTACTTATGAAGCAATTTATATCAGAGCACTTTCTTCCTCTTTTCTGACAGATTAGCATAGTCTTTTATTCCACCAATATTCCCAAATCCATGCAAATTAATATTATTACATGGACTGTAAATAAGACTGTTAGGAACCCTGCCAAAACAAAGACAAGATGTTCTCCCACACCCTCATTCTTTTTCATTTTGGCCCATATTAATAATCATAAGTATTTCACTAGGTCAAAATGTAGAACAATTACTCAAAAGTGTAGAAAATACTTAAACTAATTGTGAAACAAAATATTGTTTGATCTTCAGTGCATGAGAAACTACCCCTGCAAGTTTATTGGAAGTGTATCACGGAGTACATATATCTTTTACTAATGCTGCTAATTACTCAATTAAAACCCAACCCAAATAGTACAGCTTGAACCATTAATCATTTTTACACAATTACTCATTAAATACAACATTAGGCATGTCATTTACCATGCTGCTGTTGCCACATGAAGTCTGATGCTTTTAGGTTATGCACTAACTTGACTGAAATCATGGAGCAGGTCCTCTTGCAACACATTTCTGGACACAAATGAGAAAAAGCTAATTATCATAGACTCATTAAGGTTGGAAAAACCTTAAGGGGCTGCTATTCCAGAGAGGCTTAGACAGGCTGGAAGAATGAACTGATGGGAGCCTCCAGAAATTCAGGAAGGACAACGTGAAGTCCCACCCTAGTAAAAAAGTCCCTTGCTACAACACTGGCCAGGAACAGCTCTGCAAAAGAGAGCCCTGGAGACAGCAAGCGAGCATGTGCACCTTATGTGTCCTAGCAGAGACAAGAGCAGGCCCATCCCAGCAAGGGGAAAATCACTGCCCACAGCTGAAGGCTGGTTACACCACATCTGTGAACTGCAGAAGGAAAAGCTCCAAAGAAGTGTCCAACAAGCATTCACCCACATATTTTCTCTAAAAGATCATAGGTTACTGCCACTGAGCTGGTTGCTTTGCCATCTTCCCAGAAGTCTGACAAGACATTCTTTGGGTTGCAGCTCCTTTGCAGCTAAAAGCAAAACTTGTGTCACTCTCAAGTAATTCTGATAAATAATCCACCTAAGAAAGCTATTTTCACCTTTATTTTTCCATGCTTTTAGTAACATAGCAAGAGTACCTCACGTGGCATTAATGCTCCTGATGTCTGAGGGTTTGCTTGCAAGTTCCAAGAAATTATGAAATAACAGGATATGGGAAATGCCACTTCCACACAAAAGCAACCTTGTAGAAACTTATATTGATAGATTTTTAACCAAGGCAGACTCCACTGTAAGAGACTCACTCCATTTTTGGCCTGTCTCCCTCCTGAATCACAATCCACAACGTTCTGGCAATGCACACCCCTAGAAGCACACAGCTCTCTTCACTCCATCCCAGCACAATCTTCAGTACAGTCTGAGAAACATTTTAAAATGCACAGCCATAATGTTCTTAGTAACAGTTTCCTATAACTGGATAGTCATTTTTGACTAATGAAGTGCTAATATACAAATAACTGAGTATTTATGGAACATTAACAATGAACACCAATAAATATCGCATGAACAGCCACTTACTGTATCATTCTTTAACTGTATTTAATTTCTATTTTTCTAGTGTAAATCTCTTTATAGAATAACAACATGTTCAGCAATGAATTATAGACCATAAATAGGTGATACATGGACACTTAGTGCAAAGAGCAACAGTTTAAGCTATGAATTTAAACTATACTTTTCTGAAGGTAAAATTCATCTTCAACTGGATTTTTCTAGTGCACAGACTTTGTGACATCCCTTTGCATCACTTAAATGAGGTTTTCAATGCCCAGCTATGAAAGACTTCTGGGAAGTTCCAGTTGTGCAGTGATATATATTCCATCTAAAGTATTAATTGACTTTGGACAGAATTCTTGAGGTTTATCGCTCTGAACTATTAACATTTTTATGCCTCAGGAAAGCTTTTTATTCCTGGGTTTAGTACTACCTGTGAACAACATGCTTGCAGTACTCACCAGATGATTCCTCTGTTACTAATTTTTTGTTCTCTTAGTTTGTTAATAAAATAATCCAGTCAGAGAAAAAAAAAAAAAAAGCTAGAGAGGGAGACCACAGAACAGACAATTAATAGCAATTCCCCCCCCCCCAAAAAAAAATACTTCTACAAAGTCTAGAAGTTGCATTTTTCATCAGTGACATTGCCATTGTCATTATTAATGTGTCTCCTCATATTACCAGCACTTTATTGCAGTTAATGACTTATTTCCCATACCACCTCACTGTTAATCTATGTCTGTCTTTATTACAGAATCACAGAATCATCTAGGTTGGAAGAGACCTCCAAGATCACCTAGTCCAACCTCTGACCTAACACTAACAAGTCCTCCACTAAACCATATCACTAAGCTCAACATCTAAACATTTCTTAAAGACCTCCAGGGATGGTGACTCAACCACCTCCCTGGGCAGCCCATTCCAATGCCTAACAACACTTTCAGTAAAGAAGTTCTTCCTAACATCCAACCTAAACCTCCCCTGGCGCAACTTTAGCCCATTCCCCCTCATCCTGTCACCAGGCATGTGGGAGAATAGACCAACCCCCACCTCTCTACAGCCTCCTTTAAGGTACCTGTAGAGAGTGATAAGGTCGCCCCGAGCCTCCCCTTCTGCAGGCTGAACAATCCCAGCTCCCTCAGCCGCTCCTCGTAAGACTTGTTCTCCAGAACAAGTATTAAAAGAGTAGTAAGCCAGCAAAGACCAGTACTGATTCCATCCTCACTACGAACCTTCTCTATTAACACCTTCTAATCAAAGAAATAAGATTAATGAAGAGCCACATCAATCCTTAAAAAAACACTTACATGGATAAAAATCTATGCAATTCATTTCATATATGTAACTTCAAAGGCTCTGCATGGCAACTGATTTCACCACCACCCCCCTTTTTTAAAGGACACAAGGATCCATTTTGTTTGTATCCATCTGTTTGGAGGCACCAGAGCAGTATCTTTGTGCTTAAAGTCTCACAGATTGGAAATACTGATAGCACTGTTGGCTTTTCTACTTTTTAAAGTGATTTTCAGTTATTATCAAACAAAATACTGAAGTTGTTGTCCTACAGTTTCCATAAAATACAATTACCCCTTTGAGTATTTTTTTTCCCCCAAGGAAGACTAGAGAAAGCACTTGCAAGCCACTTGCAAGCAATTCCATGGAAATCTAGGAATACAAGCCAAAACAGAAGTAGCTATCCTAAGATGTTTTATTGCCTACTTAGAAAATAGTGATATTTGCTACTTTTTATATGAACAGCAGAGATGACAGAACTGCTTCATTCTCACATTTACATCCCCCTCCCCCCCTTTCTTTTGCACCTATGTTCTAATGAAAATTAGACTATGAGAGACCCCGCACCAGGCAAACGCTCATCTGACACATAGTCAAAATAGCCAACAGACTCCATTAACAGCCTCAAGAAAACCTGCCTGAATATTTTCCGTATGGCAAATTATATTGGCAATGGGAAGTTTCTCAGAGATCCACCTCCCTTCTCATCTACGTTCCCTGTTGGAGCAAGCAAGGAAGACAAGAATGGACGTGTTGCAGAAATGACTGTTCTTGGAACCAACACAACTTCAGTGAAACCACGCTGGATTGCAGAACTTGGAGGGAAATAACTGAAGGTCTGCAAATGGTTGCACTTACAAAAGTTATTTTTTTGTCTCACAACATGATTACCTAGCATCATTTGCAATGGAAAGCTGCATGAAGTCAGTTTTATCCAATCTTTTCCAACAATAAATGGATTTATTTTGATGTATCACTGAAAATAAGGAAAAACAGTAATCTGACTGCATTTCAGAACAAAATATCCCCTGACAGCAACGGCTACTTAGATCAGTTTAGCTGGAGTATGTGCCTAGTATGAGGTATAGCTGCGATGGAAATAAAAGGGAGTGCAAGTTTCATGTCTGTCAGCCTTTCCCCTGTAGGTAAATCACCCACATATCTCATCTATCACAAAAACCTGGCTGCAGCATTCAGTCGCTTTGTGACTTAGATCAACTCTGATATGTCATTTGACTTTGTGAGGCTCTGTAAAGTCATCCATCACATTCTCTAAAGCTTGCATATCACCTTGTACACAGGAGATACTCAGGAAATCACCAAGACAATGGTATGTCACCCTGTCAAGAGGCACTATAAGCTAAGCTTCAGAAGTGCTACCATAGTTTATAACCCACAAATCATACACATGAGAAATAGCAAGAGACACTTTGTTGTCCTTTGGTACATCTCTGGAAATAGAGAGACTCTATAGATAATACACTCGAGTTCCCTCACCTCCCAGTTATGCCCAGTGCAGTACATTGCAAGACCCAGGACAACCCATCGGCATACCTCATTCTCTTAACCTATGTAACACAAGTCTGCAGTCCCTCCTCAGGTAAAGCCACATTCCCAGCAGCAACAGCACAGCATACAACACCCTTCCATCCTATTTAAATCCACATATAACCTGTACATCTGGCATCTCCTAGGCTCTTTAGTGTACACCAGTCTCACTGCTACACCTCTGTTTTGCTCCAAGGGTGGACAACACCAAAATGAGTCACTGATTCAAATCCAGTCTGATCACTTCTTGCTTGGTCGCTGGCCTAAACACTGAGGCTTGAAGGGAAAATGAAAAGGATACCATAGTGTGTGACATGCTTTCTCTAAAATAAATATTTCCCCCCAAAGGAGTACTTTTTCCCCCCCTCTGTGGCATCTGTGGCATCCTGTATTAAAGGACAGTAATACAGCTAGGCCAACATTAATCAAGGCAGCAGTTTTGTTCAATCACTGGATACCAATGAAGAATTACCCTATAATTTCTTTAGGAGACAAACGTCTGCCTTGGCTGTCTATTCAGAAGCGCGTGTGCATGCTGTGTAACACAGGTCAGCTCTAACAGCTGGACATGTACCACAGCCCTTGCCATCAAGGGAATCAAGCTGTTTCTCAATACCTAAACAAAAACTAGCACTAGACCTAGCCATATAAGCACGCACACGTGCTTGCTGATTGCTGCTGCTCAATTTATCAACACTCCCCCCAGTTCTACATTAACAAATAGGTTTGTTCTAAATGCCTATTTGTTTGCAGTAGCTTGCCATTCAGAGTCTTCAGCATGACATGCCCTCAGTTTCACCCAAACCCAGCCCCTGTTACTCAGGAAGCACCATTTGCTCCAGGGTTTGTACCACTTAAGTTACCCAGGAACTGAACCTAGCCATGCAATTGCATTATGATTCTGTTACAACTTCTATGAATTAAATTACCTAGGCAGAAGGGCAAAAATTGAAGTTTACATTTTTTTAGTGAGGATTTCTTTAAGTCAAACGTGACCAGCTGAATTTTTACTGGAAGTGGATATATAGGAACAGTTGATGTGAATAAATTACATTTTACTTTTGTCTTTCATAAAGCATCATATTTTATCTTTGTTAGTGTTCCCTATAAAAACAGATCGGTAATATAGTATCTCTTTCCACAGCTATTTTATGTAGTCCCATTTCAATTTTTATAGCCTTATCCTTTTCTCCTGAAGGGAGAACAGAAAGCCTTAATGTACACTGACTATTTCATGTTCATCTTCCCCAACTATCCAGCTTCCCAAGTGTCAGTCGCTTCCCAGTTTTCCAGTGAACCAACACATGCCCAGATGTCAAATGAGTAAAAAGAGACATAATATAGTCTTGCCTTTTACCTCCTTCACAGAAATAATTATGTTTTAGTGAAGATTTTGTTGTCATGCTGATTTCAGCCCTAGGGGTCGAGTACCAAAATTGATTCTCCCTCCTCCCAAATATGGCTCTAAAGCCACTGAGAGTGCTCCTGGCAGCAAGGACTGTGCCACCCACCAGGCCTCCGATGCCCCCAAGCCTTTTGTATTTATCAACTTACATGGAACAAGAGAGAGATCCCTCAGCTGCTTGATTGTTTTACCTGTTTCTGCTTCAGCGCAGTCTGTCTAGAGAATCTTCACTGAACAGACAATATTCGTGAACAGTGTTTCTCCGACTCAGAATAATAACTCAAAGGGATGTATGTGTCTCTAGATCATCTGCTTTCCTGCTATTTTCATACCACAGTTCACTTTTTTAAATTCATAAACATGAACATTATTTGCTAAGCAGCTAAATGGAGTCAGAAATAAGTTTATCCAGGGGAGATGCAATCCCTGATGAACCAGCCTGGATAACATGCGTTTATGCACTGCGACCAACAGGGCAAAGCAGTTCAAGAAGACAAGAAGAAAATGAAATTATCATCTCTCCTCTCACAACTGTAGTTAGACAGAACAGCAAATACTGTGCACCTAAATGCCTTGAGATTTAGAGATTATTCAGCAGTAAAACAGGTTTGTAAAGTACTCTGATACAGAATTCAATACACAAAACAATTTCAAAGTCATTAATCACACGCTGTGAAAAACTACTTTCCCATCACAAACTGGTGATGATAAACATGATACATGCCATCTGCTTGCTTTGCAGTAAGTCAGCTAAGGGTAAGCTTGTGAACAAAATGCCATGACAAACAAGCTCAAATGAATTTCTTTGTATTTCTAATGGTCACGATAATCCAACACCAAGGTGCATATACACACTGCTGACAAAGCACCTGCAAACAATTACTGGCCTGCCCTCAGAGGATCAGAAAGCTTTATTTTTTCATCACAACAGGCAGTCACACTGCAAGCAGACTACCTACATTGAGGTTTCTATTCCTGCAGAATAACTGACATGAAGGTGATGAGGATTAATAGACAGGACTCAACACGACACAGAAAACCCCACAGAATGGAGTCTGAAATAGTTCTCCTAAAAAGGGGGATTTCCAGGTAGTACAAGAAACTGATTCTTGCTCACTCAAACACTCTAAGATCACTTCAGGACTTTGAGTAAATCACAGTAATTGTAATTTATAATTCTAAAACAGAAAGCTTATTCCTTGTTTGAGTTTGACTCAAGCTGGGTTTCAAATCACATTTTCTTCAATAGGCCATTCACTGAAGGGAAGACATCCAAATCCTGAATATCAGAATTATGAGGAAAAATAGCTCAATAGCTTTCTGTAAGAAGGCTCACAGGAAAATACATTCTGGTGCAGAAGTCTTGCTGACCTTTTGTTAAACGTTAATATTAAGAACTCACAGAAATTGTGGCCTCTAGTCGCTCAGCAGCTCAACTTCTTCCCTTTTTGCTCACTGGCATCTCCTGAGTGCTGCATCCTTGATTATCACAGATGCTGCCAGCCTTCATCACAGATGAACAGGTAAAAAAGCAACAACGTTAACCAAAAATGCATAACATACCATCTTAAGGAAAACTTAAATGAAGAAATCATGTGGAAACACAAAAACCCTTCACTTGCAGAATAACACCTCACTGAAATTTGACTGAGAACTTCCTGCAACAACCTACATCGCTAAAGCACTTTTCCATGCCAAGACAGAAGAAAGTATTATTCCTATAAAACCTGCAGGTAGTACCTTGTGCTAGTAGAAATGTTGGTGCATGATGTTTTAACTAGTCATGGAGACAGACATCTCAGGTTATTTATGACAGGGAAATCCTTACAAAAATGTGATAGGGAAATATATAGGGACTGCATAGTTCTTAACAGCTTATCGGACAGTCTGTGTCTGTTTTCAGAGGGTGAGAGTCCTCCATTCAGCCAGATACACTGCTGGACTGCTAGGATTGTCACCACCTCTACTTCCAACTATTAACAAGATTCTGTTGCTGTTTGGGACCAGCAAGTTCACTATTGGCCTTCTACTACTATTACTTGTAAAATTTAACATGGAAATTGATTGCAAATACAGACAAAATTAAGATTCTCATATAAACATGACAAGAAAACTGGAGCAAGTTTTAGCGCATCCTTGAACCCCTTCCTCAGACCAAATTATAATAATATACTCTTACTGATACACTAATCTAGTAATATTAACAACAAGATAGAAAAAATATTCAGTATCAGATACATCAGGAAAGTCTGCATAATTCCTAGGATAAGGCCAATAAAAACAATATACTTAAAGAGTCCCATATAATAACTGACCATTAGTATCTATCCTGTTTTTTAAATTATCTCAGTTCTCAAATGATTGTCACTCTTTTGGATCAAAGTTCAAAACCATAAGATATTAAGAATGAGCTTATTTTCACTGAAAATATATAAAAAGCAGACATTTCCCCCAGGCAATCAGAGTGGATCTTGATGAACAGATATTTCAGAGAAATCAAACCAGTGCTTATGTTGTAACGACCAGCCACACGACAACTTCCAAACTGATGGTCTGTGGGGAGCAGCTTCCAGCTTTTCTGAGTTTGTTCAAGCATTGGATCTGCAAGCTGAGATAACGCAAGACCATTTACAAATGCTGGCTTACTCAGAGAGCCAGAGTCATTGCTTCTAAAAAAGCTGGACTAGCTATAAATGAAGTGCCTCACACCACAAGCAACAGCAGATTTACAATATAAGAGCTTTAGACACCAAATTTACCTACAGAGAAAGAGCTCTCTTCAACAAGTAACTTTGCTAACACTCAGAAACCCACCATCAGTTTTAGCATTATTCAGAAAATCTTACCTATTCAAGTTGTTTTGGTAAATAAATATTTTCTAAGAATTTGAAGAAAAAGGTAAGTACTTTTAACCAGAAACCACTTTTTTCTTTACTTGCATATGAAAAAAAAATCACAAGGTCCTGTTGCTCTCATACTGAGTACTTCAGAGTTCAGTCCAGGTGTTTCTCACCCATGTTACATTACAGTTTTACATTTCTTTTTCCTGGAACTCGCATTTTCCTCTGCATGGAGTATTAGCTGACCGAAGACACAAGAGCAGGGAAGTCCACAAGTCTGTACTAATGTAGAGCATTCTTTTCTTTCATATGAATTCATATTAATTTAACAACTTAGAGGAAAAAGACAAATATGGAAAAACGTGTGACATCACATCTGGTGTCAGGAGGATTTCATATGTGAGAATTAGCAAGCTATATTAACACTTCATACCTCACAAAAACCAACAGATGAAGAAATAGAAGAAATGTTGATAATTAAAATAAAAAGGTTACATATCAGTAATCTTTGGAAGCACAGCAAGTAGAACCACTTTTACCTTTGCATAAAAGCTACTTTAAAAAAAAATCATTAAAGTTTTACAGTGATTACTGCCTCCTAAACACCCCTGTTTATTAACCTACACTAAAAAGCAGCTAACAAACAGAGGATATCTGGTGACAGTGTGTCCAGTCATCACAAAAAACGCGCATGTTTCCACATGCAATTTTCTCACTTAAGAATTAACTTCTCATTCTTTTCTTTTATGTTCAAAGCTATTCTTGCTTCATTCTTGAGAACTCCCTGATAAAGCTCACTGTCACTGTGAGGCTCTATTTCTATCTGTAATTACCCTCCCATAATTGCTGTAAAGAGAAAAACATCTGTTGCTACGCATTACCATTTCTCATGGCTGTATTTATGCTTTTTTAAAGCATCTTTGATTATGTAATGGTTTTGGGTTTTCCATCTCTTCCACAAAAAGAGCACCAAACCAGTTAAATAATGCAGCCTTGTTTGGGAAACCTGAGAATTCTAAGGGAAATTTAAAGTGATTTTAGGTTCTTTTGTTTGAATTGCAGCACTGCCACTTTTTTTTTTTTTTTTTACTACACACACACAAGCAGAAGAGCACCTGAAGGAGCAGGGCTCCCAGGACTGAGGCAATAATGCCAAGGTGATGGGCAAGATCCTTGCCTGTGCCTGCACTCACCTGCAGTGTGCTCAGCACCAACTAGGACACATCGAGCATGCCTGTGTGCTCACAACAGCTTTGGTACTGGGCAGGGGATGTGTACTGGCCAGTTCATGGATGTTAGTCCAATTCATTAGACTATTCATTTAAGCAGGCACAGCTTTCCTTAAGAAGTTAACTTACTTATTAGCTCCCATCCATTTGCAGAGGTTCCAGCAAAATATGCCCAGGAGCTAGAGGTTAAGGGTTATTTCAGTGCTTCTGTGTTCTTCTTTGCATTCTATGAGCCCCACTGCAATACAGCTTCATGAAGTACTTACAAACCTTTTATCTGAGACAAACACTGTCATTTCCACTTATTTAACCCTGAAAGCCCACCCTTACTATAAAATACATCTAGACCAGATCTCCAGTACTAGGCCTATGATGTTGAGCATCCTGGCCTCTCAGGATGCTCAAGTTAAACATACTTAAGCTTGGATTAGGATCACAAAGTACAAAATTAAAGAGCTTTGTCCAGTAGCTGCTCATTCTTCTGAGCTATAGAAAAGCACTGTTGTGGAGCTACCTGTTCATCTAATAATCAAGTCGTCCACATGGTACAAGTGGATGACAGGTTCTGCTCCATATGCAGAATTTGTCTTTCTGAACATAATCCAGCACGTAATGACAGGACCTCCCTACTGCAGGAGTACAGATCTGCACTGTATCACCTGCTCGGTTACAGTCAGCATCTGACACCCAGGAGGACCTGTACAAAGAGATATGCCTTCAAACTTTTTCCAGCAAGAAATCTTTTTTTGGAGCAAAGATTGCATATGCATTTCCAAATGTGATCTTTACTACAAATCAGTGTTGCACATGGCAGAGGTCTCAGAAAGTTGCTGCAATGCTGTGCTGTCCTATGTTGCATTTCAATATAATGCTCTGGGAACAAAGATGTCTTGGCATATGTGGATCTAAAGATGGCTTGGCCTCTTGGTATGCTTGTGCTATCGCTGTTGCAATTTATTCTGAGCATATAATTGCTCAGTAATCAACTTAAGTCAAGTATTTACAATCAATCAGTGCTGCTCGACAAAACAGCAAGTCACGCAAACCAACTTGGTGCGGCAATATTTTTCTAAAATAAAGTTTTGCTCATCTTTACAATTGTTTCATGAAAGTGGTAGTTAGCAATAGCATCTACTCCCCCATTATCTACTACTGAACTCAAGCTGCTTAGGTAAACATTCATTTATCAGTAATACTTACATAATCGTCCCATTTACTTTCTAATGGTAAAGAGCTGTTACAATATACAGACTTGTTTCTTCATTAGCTTATGATTTTGGGAAAAAAAATAAAGGCAGAAAATTATATCTATTTGTTCAAGAAGTAACCATTCTGTTCATTCCCACCTTCCCCTACCCATTCCACAGGGGAAAATCATCACTTTCTGGGATTGCTAACAGCAAAATAGCTCTAAGCTAGTATTAAAACATATTGCCTAATGGCAACAAGTCAACTGAGCTACTTTAAACAGACACCATAAAACATCCTTTAACACCTAGCAGACTGCTTTAATATTTTTTCCTGAGGGAAAATATGCAAGCCTGACTCAAGTCCTCTGCAATATGAAAATATTTTATACATAGAAGAGGCTGTTGATGAATATCAACATATGACTGGAGAAATTAAGTAGACCACCATAGTTGATAGCAAAAGTGACAGTAATTTGTTAAGTGGGGACTCTGCTCTTCAAAGCAGAAGGTATTTACAGTATATCAATGTACTCAAAGGTATTTTTACAGAGAAGTTTCACATGTGTCAGAAGGACAAACCTTTTGGATAAATCTTGTCACAATCTAAGCTAATCTGCTTAAAACTCAGAAGAAATCACTTCGTTCCTTGAAAGCACGACAAAAAAATGTTGAATTTTACTCATATCCAGTAACAATACTTAAACACATGAACTTACACTCGCCTTTAACAGGAATCAAGGTCTAAGTTGACTGCAGCACATCTCTCCAGGTGACGGTCAGAGTCTGTTCCTAAGGAGGCCATTTCCTTGTGGTGTAGTTACAGTGCATGACGTGCCACTACACTAACGCTCAGTGTAGGCCGCGGCCTGAAGGAA
Organism: Anser brachyrhynchus; assembly: GCF_964034855.1. Lineage (NCBI taxonomy): Eukaryota > Metazoa > Chordata > Aves > Anseriformes > Anatidae > Anser > Anser brachyrhynchus. Next base: position 7,741,205 of record NC_137701.1, read on the forward strand.
TGCACGAGGACTTCAAGTATATTCACCTCACAGGAGTCCTACACTCGGCAGGATATAGTCACACAAAACATACCGACTACACATACCCTAGAGGCAAGTGCTGTGGTACCCCAACAAAACGGCCAGAAACAATTTTCAGTGCTCACCACAACACTGAGTCGCCTGTGGAAAGCACGCACGCCATTTTGTCCCACACTGCGTCCTAAGCGCGGAAGGCAGCAGTGGAATTATGAGCCCGTTTTTCAAAGTTAGACTTCAGCAATCGTGTGCCCAAGTGTTCTGAGTCACTGTAGGCACACATTCCTGAATAAAGCAAACCACTGTGCCTTTTTTTAAATCTAGCTATGTCCAATATTGAGAATCAGATGGAAAAAGCTCAAAAAAAGCTTCCTGTCCCTGAAATCGGAACAGAAATCCTCGGCTCAGTGAGTCAGTAAAAACATTCTAATAAGGTAAACCAGTAAAATAGTTGGAATATCTCTGGGTCTCCCATTTTTTTATTTCTCAACTTTCCTTGCAAAGTCCATTTTTAATCACAGGCAGATTCAACTGTCAGTCCATCTGCATACAGGAGCGACCCCAAGTGCAGATGAGTATGCCCTTAGGCCATGGCTTGACCAGCCAGCTGACAGCCAATGGAGAATGGCTACAAGACCTCATGAGGTCTTGAGAATTTTAAAACTGCATTAGATTCACATTTCTTGGCAGAAATAAGACGCAAAGTACCGGCTAGCTAGAATAAAGTACATACAGGATACACACATATCTAACATACAATGACATAGCACAAGACACATTCCCTGTCCTATTCTGTATTAAGAGTTTTCTCCTTCAAGTATTTCAAAAGGAGCAAGGTCAACTATTAAGACACAGCGATAAGTGAAAAACTTATCTCAAGGCAAACAATTTGCCTAGGAACAAATGTAAGAAAACTCCTGGCTGTTACTGCATGAAGATTCTCTTCTCTGGTTTAACAGCACACTTCAGCACAAGGTGAAGAAAGTCAGCATGTCATCTACTGCTCTGAACCACTACTGTTCCATCAGTGACAAGATGCTGATTTACATAAGCAAGTTTTTCAGTTGTTCATTTCCACCTTCCCCTACCCATTCCATGGGGAAAATTACCACTTTCTGGGGTAGCTAATTGCAAAATAGCTCTGAGCTAGTACCACAATGTATTTTTTTTAAAGCAGCTCAAATGACTTGTTGCCATTAGGCAATATGCTCATGTTTCAAACATGGCTGCTTATTTTCAGATGAAAAGGATAACCACACAACCAACGTACAACTACAACAGTGGAATGAAATACCTGCATTGTTACAGCAATAGGTTCTTTAGTTTGACTTGTTGATAATGGTGATATATGGAAGAGAAATTGTCTCAAGGCTTTAAAAGTAAAACAGATGCATGGTGACAAGGCACACTTTAAGATGATCCTTTAAAAGATCTCAGAGGAGTGTATTCAAAGAAACTAGAAAAAGAGAAGTAATTTGAGGAAGTGACCTCTATAAAGGAGCCAGAGGAATTCACATAATAAATTGAATTCTCTGGATTTTTAATCTTCCTTAAGGAAGGTCAGACAACCTTCTAAGTTTCTGCTCCAGAGGGGGAATCTGAACTTCAGCAATGGTACAGGACTTTCCACCTGCTCTTCTTTTACCTCCCTCTGTACCATGCCCCAGGCTGGTCTTCTCTGGAAATCCAGATACAACCATCATTTGAAGGAATGACTCATCTCTCACCTTCCTATTCTGCTATCTCCTTATGACTGTTGACATTTCAGCTATAGCTCAATGAGGCAAAAAAGGAAATCCTGATCTTCCCACTCAAGTTAACTCTTCTTCTCCTAGTCATGCAAGCTGATGCTGTGCTATCTCCAAGCTCATCACTTGCACATCATTGTCAATTCTCTCCCTCCCATCCATACTGAAACCTTGGTGATTACTCCTGTTATGTTAAAGATCAGGGCTTCCTTGTACATCCCTGCAATATATTGTCACAGCCACTTATTATCAACACCATTTATACTATATTAATATGCTCATTGTGGTCCCAAGAAACACAGCCTTACTTCCCTCAGACATTTAAAAACACTTCTGTAAACACCACCTTCATATTCACAGTTTTGATAAGGATCAGTGTTTTCTTCCCAAATCATGTTAAACAAAGTTGGGCTACACACAAGCACCAATACACAGCACTTGCTACCATTTTTCAAAGCCAATACTGGAATGTTGCTTATAACCATACGAGGCAAGTCTTCATCAACTTGCTAATATTTCCAGCCAACATTTTTCCCTCATGTATCGCTCTTCTGGCCATAACTGGGGGTGACCATGGGAGTGTAAAGTCATGGCCATGGGTTCACGAGATCCCATCACGCACAAAAGACACAGAGGCCTGAATTTCTGTATTATATCCGTTTCATAGTAGTAACTTGTAAGGTTAGTACAAGATTACTACTAGGAAAGTGTATATATTAAAAGTTACATCCTTCCCTAGCTGGAGTTCTGTAGTATATACTAATGACCATATACCTATACAGGTATAGGCATACAGTATATACTTATAACCATATACCTATACTTATACCATATACCTATATAAATAGAGATAATGTGAGATGCTGCTGGTGCTAATCGATGGAGAAGTCTCTTTCCCTTTGCGTCTGCAGTCACCCAGAGCCTCCAGCACTGGTATCAAGTCTCCGTGTGCGCTTACCTAAAGCAGTACTGCAAGCTTGTGCCCAGCTGACAAACCCTCTCAGGAGTTACAACCACCCTGGGCTCCAGGTGGATATGTCTCCTCCGTGTTACATATTAGGAGAGGAAAGACACCAGCCATGGCCTAGTCCCATTCTTCGTGACCCATAAGTGGCCAAGAGGTGGAGTGACAGAGCCCCCACAAAGCCAACCTGGTATTATAATGGTTTGGGTTGGAAGGGACCTTAACATCTCAAAAAATATAAGTTTATTTCTTATGCAATTAATATTCCACCTGTAGCTTGTCATCAACTCAAGTGACAGGCTACAGTAACTACACTAACGCATCAATTATCACCATCTTAATACCCATTTACTTGGCAAGTTATTCAAAAAAAAGTGAGGATAAAATCTATGAATACCAAACTAAATTTAAGCTCATCTTTGCATACACTGAGGTTCAACTGAAATCTGAATTCTTAAATACAAAAGACAATCCATAGAAAATTGCTAACTGGTTCAAAGGGTAAGGTTTAATAAAGTTTAATAAATGAGCCACAAATTTTGTGAATAGGCAATTCAATTTCTAATTTCAAGTTATATTTCCTATATGTATTCTTCCCTTTCAAGCTTTGCTCAAGATCCCCTAGAACTTGGACAATTTTTTTTATGTAAAAATATCCAAAGTTACTTTCTAGCCAATGCTGAACAGAATGCTACATAACACTCCTAAAGAAAGCTCTCATTTAATGCAATCAAAAATGTCAATCTGAAGATGTGACAGTATCTTGAACAAACTAGTTGGAAATTTGAGAAACTGAGGTGCTTCAGCACGCTAAACTGATCTGAAAACTCCCTTTCAAGTCAAACGGCACATTGTCTACAGCAAACGCTGGAAGTCCAATATCCCTGAATCATCTCAAAGTTGCTTCTAGTCTGACAGAGTATGGATATATATTGACATTTACATATGGAATAGGTTACCTGGGGTTTAGTTACATGAGGTTCAACATTATTTTTATTTATTTATTTATTTTTACGAAAAGCCTGCAGAGTTGACTTTCGTTCAGAAAACTAGTTTTATTTGTTGCCCTAGAAGTACTGGTATAGTTAATACTGATGCCTACAAGTATTTGTAGGATTCAGATACAGAAATAGTACAGAAATTTGTTCTCTAAAGTATAGATATGCTTTGACCACAAAGCAATTTTGAAATGGATAGGCAGCACAATCAACAGAAGCTAAACTGGAGAGAAATCTTTGGTAGAAGGAAGTTACCAAACACCCCCAAACCTCAGTATCATCTAAGATTCTCAGATAATGTCACTTCTTGCAAGACTTGATAAGGAAGCCTTGACTCACAACTCAGACTGAGCAAATATAATCCTGTGGTACTAAACACCTGCTACAGTAAGCTGTGCCTGAACTCACAAGTTTGCAGCAACAGCTCCAGACGTGGACTTTGTCAGGACCAAGCCAGGTGTCCTTGCAGACATGAACTCCATCCGAGCACAGGCCACCCATATAATTTTATCAGAGTTGAGATTTTAAAAAAAAAAAAACTACATGACAAGTTTTCACAAAGTCATTGCAAATAAAGATGCAATGCTCAGAAATGCAAAGGAGCACCTACAGCCATACTTGCTCTAGCTACACTGGTCAGGAAGGTTTGCTGAAGATCGCCTGCAAGAAAGCAGGATGGGTGCTTTGAAACGAAACCTTGAAGATCAACGTTGAATTCTAAATAAGTTTCATTAAGTGGTACAAACCACCTCAGGCAGTACTTACATCTTTACTTAGATTATTTGGATATATTTTTGATATACATAAACATTATACCAAAACAGCAACCTTCTAGAAGTTTGTGTTCAGTACAGTACATTTCTTTACAGCTTTATTTAATCCCCATTTGCTCTGCGAGGTCAAGCAGTACAGCCCAGGGGCTGCAGGTGGGGCCCATAGCAGCTGCCTGCACATCAGTTCCTGCAAGAATAGCTTGATATTTAAAGTCTGAGCTGTCACATCTCAATAATGTCCATACCAAATATTTGATCATTCTAAGCTATTCTTACTACATACTGCAAGCCTTTCTTTGCTTGATAAAGAAAGGAGCTAGCAAGGCCTCTGCTAATTTGTGGGCTGTTGGAACCATCCATTAGCCACCCAGCAGAAATGATGTTCCTCAGGGCACCATGCAACATGTTGTACCAAACCAGTGAGCAGGTCACATCACTGTTACGTCTAGCACCTTCCCGAGCCAGCGTGCTTCCACGGCCTTGCCATCTGTCACATACATCATACTTTCAAGAACTGAATTTTCAAGAGCCTGCTTGTATTTGGGTTATATCACACACCATAAACAAAGCCCTTCATATGTTTAGGAAGAGTTCAGTTTTTGTTCTTGTTTGCTGAGAAAACACCAGCCTGGGGTATCGCTTCAGCTCCCTGGAGAGATGTCAGGGAAGAGAGATTTGACCTGCTTTTGTCTGAACACGACCTGGGAGGCCTGTTATTTCCTGAAGACCCAAGGGGACACAACTGGCTTGGAGCAGCCTTGCTCGTCTGTAGAGCTGGTCTTAACACCTGCCATTTCTCTACTCCAGCGTGACACTGAGAAATACCTCAGTTTTCTCAGACAGGGCCTTCTGTGAAGCTATTTTATTCACGATTGCAATGGCGGGCGTTCGGCAAGCAGGAACGCCCAGTAGAAGTCCACCATAACCTTATATTCCCTAGTACCCGACGCTTGATTCCTCCCCTGTTTCCTCATTGACTGAGTACTACAGGTTCACAAACTACTCGACGCTTACTACTATACCATATATGTACAATTGTATTTGACCAACCAGTAATTTCTCCTTTTCCTTTTGTTTTTTTTCCTCCTTTCTTCTCTCATGACTTTTTGTTTTCACTGATTTCGCACTGCTCGTCCTGCTTTTCTTAGCTATCCTCCTTATTTTGGGACAGTAGGACCTTCCCCTTAGCTGCTTAACATCCTCCCCACTGAATATGCAAGGTTAGTGGAATTTTCCACTGCAAAAACACAACTTTGTTTCTCCCAACCATCCTCACCACCCCTCTTCATACACTGAAATGGGATGAAATGAAATGGGTTCAGCTAAAACACTGACCACCTACACCCAGGACCCACCAGGATTCCCGTCACCTACTGAAGGGAAGGGAGATCCTAGTGGAAGAGCCTCAATAGGCAACGCAGCCACTGAGTGTGGAAGGTGACAATGACCACTGCTGGTGACATGAGCCAGACACTGGGATCAAGTGTTGGCTACTTGAAAGGCACAAAAAAAAACAGCAGGTGAATTTGATATCAAAGTTACTGAAATAAAATTTAGCTTGATATTTCAAAGTCTACTCAGACTTTAAGACACTCGATAGCAGAAAAGCTGAAAGATACTGCAAAACTCTGCGTGCCCCCGGCAGTTAAGTCAACTTATAATGAGCCATTAAATAGCTTCCTGTAGTCGAGTGCTAACCAAACTAGCTGGACTTGCTACAGATACTTTAGCTGGAACACAGCAATATAGTAGTCTTCCATCATAAAGTGTGACCATTAAACTCTCATTGCAATTACTACCTCTATTCCTGTGTGCATAAAATTACAGTAAATGTTGAGGTGGAAATCACTTCTAAATTGATGCTAGGGTGTAAAATACAATTTTCTGTTCAAGTTATTTCATGATAATCCCAAATTTTATTTACAAAACAAGGGGAGAAGTTCAGGTGAGCCAAGTTTTGCAGCCCAATGCTATAAAAAAATAAATGAAAATGGGAAACACCTGACATGTCAAAATAACTACATAATTTAATCTCTTGAACAAGTTTCCACTCATTGTCTCTAATTAGAAAATGATACAGGAGCAACCCATTCCAAGCACTACCCAACACTGGAGCTAGGCATATCTTAAGGAAAAGCAACCATGTTTTCCAAATATTAGCAGATTAATATGTTCATTTACTGGTCAGTTCACGTGGGAGTTGAATATACTTAGGCAAAAAATGTATCTTCAATTTACAGACATTAAATTAGCATTAGAAGAGACTCCCCCAACCCAACCCACCCTCATCCCTACCCCCATTAGAGAATGCCGAAGTACTGCAGCATTTTGACATGGGTTTTGTGGAAGTATTCAGCTCAAGGTTAGAGCTACTTCCCATAGCTACACGTAGAGCCACACTAACAGCCAGTTGGAGCCCTTGAACAGGATTATCAAGGTCTTGCTTGAAAGAAATGAGGCTTGATGGCAAGAGACAAGAGGTATTTCTCTTGGTGGAGCAAGTTTGTTGCTACACACCAAGAGAGAACCAGGCTGTGCCATAAAACACCGACCTCTCCGGATGTGACAGATTAAGGCTCAGATTATGTCAATCAGCACACACACACAAGTTTCCAACACCCACTGAAGCCACTCATCGCTCCGAGCTACCAGAACCCTGCTCACAGACAGTCTGTGACTAGAAAGGGACGACAGTAACTCAGCTTCTTAAAGCTATTTGCTATTGTGAGTTACTCATTCATTCAGGCTCTAAACTGTATTTAGATGTGTGAATCTTCACTTCCTTGTGAACAGTGAAATGGCACTGTTATATTTGAATTTTTCTTTGAATGTTTGAAAAGTTTTTGCCAGTTCCTGCTGGGGAAGGAAACTGGAGATCTGTGTACACTCCCAGTTACCATTTACTTGTAAAGCAGTTTTATTACTTATTATTATAAATTGTTATTGTAAAGCAGTTTTACATCAGAACATAAGTATCTCACTTCTGAGAGTATCACGCCCATGCCAGCAGAATTCCCCAGATAACCACTAATGTCTGGATAAGAAACTCCTAAGTGTAGACGGAAATAAAATTAATTTATAGTTAGAGCTGGAAGAGTATGATGTACCTCCATTAAGTGTTCTGGTTAATATGTTGTGCCGTGTTATTTAGGTAATGACAGAGTGCCCAGCTCTGTACAAAGCAGAATGCAAAGAGACAGGCAGTGGCATACACTGCACTCAAGGTGTACAGGCCCTATTTTCCCTTCTTAGATTGCATCTTCAAAAAACTGTAGTCATTACAATGGTTTATCTTTTGTGAGAAAAACCTTTTTTTTTTTCTGACAGGGTCTTCTCTGAAGCTATTTTATTGACAATTGCAATGGCGGGCGTTCAGCAAGCAGGAGCGCCCAGTAGAAGTCCATCATAACCTTATACTCCCTAGTACCCGACGCTTGATTCCTCCCCTGTTTCCTCATTGACTGAGTACTACAGGTTCACAAACTACTCGACGCTTACTACTATACCATATATGTACAATTGTATTTGACCAACCAGTAATTTCTCCTTTTCCTTTTTTTTTTTCCCTTCTTCTTTTGTGACTACAGGGCCTGTGTTTATTGTTTTTACTGATTTTGCACTGCTCGTCCTGTTTTTCTTAGCTATCCTCCTTATTTTGGGACAGTGGGACCTTCCCCTTAGCTGCTTAACATACTCTCCGCCTGCACAATGACTTTTGAACATGCAAGGTTAGTGGAATTTTCCACTGCAAAAACACATTTTTGTTTCTCACACTTTGTTCCTCAATTATTGCTGTCAGTATTAGGAATTGCAACCGGAATGCAGACTTTGTTACACATGAACATCAGCAGTGCAAGTACCCAGTAGTGCCTCCCTCAACCTTACTCACTGCTTTTATCAATATCCAGGTGTGACCAGGTAGCTTCTGCCAGGTAACCTGGGCTGCATCAGTGATGTGTGCTCAAACATCAACATATTGGCTTCTTTTAAAGCAAAGCTACAGTATCCAGGATTTTTTTTTAATGATTTATTCCTATGAAATGAGAAAAGTTATTCCTATCATGCCTCGATATCAAAAATTTATTCTTGTTCTACAAGGAAAAAATCCATCTTTTACAGAAACTATGCAATAAGGTGTATGCAGAGCCTTATTTCCTCCCAGCAACCCTATTACCTAATAGAATTTTATTCCACTGAAACTGAGACAAGAAGATCACTGCTAAATCAATCCAACCTTGTCACGCTGTCTTTATAGACCTGCGCTATTGCAGGCTTTTGATCACCCACAGAACTGGAAATTGATGGTTCTGTGCTTGAACTCAGCCTAGCTTTCCCCAGAAAATTACCCCAAACCTGTAATTCCAAATTTCTCACTCTGAACAGAGTATAAATATCCTGATGCACTTGCCCAAACACTGATGTTGCTTAAGTGGCAACGCCAAAATGAACCACCAGAAAGACTTATATTTGAGCTGTGCAGGAGACGGAGGGGGCCTGGTGTCACTTTGGTATTTTCAAATGTAAAAGTAGATTTAACAAGAGGATTCTATTAGCTCACACATTTACTCTGAGTAGGAGGTCTCACTGGGGTTGTCAGAGGAAATTATATTTAATCAACATGATGTCAGTCAAGTGCTTGTCAAACCTACTACAGTTTTTCAAAATCCAAAATAGTTTATACAATAATTGATGAAAAATTATATGTAGAGATCTGGCCACTTTAAAATAAATTACAGCATTCAAGCTTTTTCTAAGAGTTTCTGGCAGGAGACTTTGTTAGTATGTTTATTTTAAAAGTCTCCATTTCTGTACTGTTCAATATCATCCGATTTTTCCCTCCAGGAGTATTACTGGGGACACGTGCAAGAATATAATTAAGTATTCTGCAAGGAAAAGTTACGGAAGACAGGTATTAATTTAGGCCATCTCTCTTCCGACCCAAGCTGCATTAGAGTTAGAGCTTCTGAAGAGTGGACAGCCTTCTCTTCAAGAAATACTGTCTGCCTGGAGATGCCCTTCAGGGAAATGCAGTTTCCTCCTGGGGAATAACGCCTGCTACTGGAGCTGCCCCACGTCAGAGGTTCATCGGCTTGACACCGTGCCTTTTCAGTAGCAACAGCCCATGCACAGAAATAATAGACAAGGTTTAAAGGCTCCAGACAGAAGAAATACAGATGATAATCTAGGAATAAGGTTTGGAAGAAGCTGTAAACGGCAGCTGAGGGCTAACATTAGAACCATCATCTTGAGCATGATTGCAGGCCCCAGCTTTGATGTTTGACTATGGTATGGGTTATGGAAGAGTGTAGAAAACCCTGGATTGCTTCCACTGACGTCTAAATGTTCAAAACCCTCAAGGAGGGCAAGGGCAAGCAACTGGGAGACATTGAGCAAAGCTCTAGAGAAGAGTTCTTGGTGTGTCCAAATGCCCTGGGGTTTGGAGGCTCTGAAGATTAACCTGGCATTGTTGACAGCCATCTTCAAAGCTGCATCCTGGTTTACATGCAAGAGTCTACCTGCAAGTATGGGGAATTCCTGGAAGGGAACAGAAGGGGATTTTTTAATTATTATTTATTATCTTTTTTAAGTGTAGTGAGGGTCTGAACAGCAAACTAAGTCAATCATATTCACTAACTCATAACGACTGCCCAGTGGAAATAGCAGGGTTTCCTGTCACACAGGGATGTTGGATAGAAAGGCTGACCTACAGGGAGTGGGGCACCACGAGCCTGATCACATTAACAGACTGTGAATGCTGCCCCAGAGCATCGAAGTCCCTTCATCAATGTGTGTCCATGATTAGGGTCAGGGCACAGAGCAGAACCCACTCACTGGCTTACACAGAGGTATATAAAGCCTTTGATGGATGAAACTGCTTCATGAGCATTTGCAAGCTCCAGCGGGAGCTCTCAGCACAGATAAGCATCACCCATTCAAAAGGAATTATTCATAGGAGGAACAGACATCCCTACAGCACAGGACAAACAAGTCATCAGCCCCAAGTCGAGTGGGAGACTTCTTTTTTCCCCAATTTGATGCAAAATCCCCTTAAGTGAAGGGAGTTCTCAGTGACAGCCTGAACCATGTTACAAAACAAACTGATAGTCAGATAAATGGGAAGAGAAACAGTTAACAGCGTTGGTAGTATTGCAGTGAGGCCCCATGCAAAGCAACAGATGCTTAACTTCACTTTAAAAGCTTAGTTTGACAGGCACAGCTTTGTGATTACTGTGCACATGAGAGTTCTTGGCTGTTGTCCACTATGCCCAGTCTATAATAAATAGGCTTCTGAGAAACTTAACTTTCTCTTTTTCAGCTTTGGACGATGACATTCTGGAGATGGACCTCTTGAAATCACTGTTTTGTTCTGCAGTTACTGACAGAGACAGCCAAGGAAGCGAAGACAGTCTCTTCTTTTCTCTTCTTAATCATATTAAGCTAGAAATACCTACTAAGGCAGCATGCCCTTCCGCGACATACAGTTCAAGGTTATACGTCCGTATTGTATCTGTACACATTTCAGGAAAACCCTGAGCAATGCATCCGCACATTTAGTGATACTTGACAAAATGCTGCTTCATTATTTGGAAAGAAATAACAATTGATCAGCGATCTGGCTCTGAAGTAGCTGACTTTTTACTGGGATACCTGTAATTTTCAAGCAAGAAACCAGAAACAATACACAGGCTTTTGTCCAGAAATCTTAGTCTCAGCTAACAGCATACATAATTAGCTGTAAAAACGCATTTAACATTTCATACCATATAATTAGAGAAGCAAACATGCTGAGCTTCACTCTCAAAACACCACCAAAGTACTTCCAAGCTCAAAATATTCAGGATGATTTGTGGCTCTGGAGTGGACCTCAAAGTTATCATCATAACAACCTGACACTGGAGAACCACTCTCGCACAGCACTACTGATTCACCATTTAAATGGACTTCTGTCCTACACTGTGTGCTCTGTAGTCCACAAACAGAGAATTACAGTTGGAAATCTTCCTTATTGCCAACTTTCCCCCTACATCATTACTACAGATGAATGTAGGTATTAGTAATCACCTAAGTTGTGCTTTTCCTTCTTTATGGTTGTTTGACACCGTTTCAAATAAGCTCAAATACAATTTCCAGAATTTAATGCAGCCTATTTTTAGCACTGCAGAAGGTCTGATTACATTTTTTTTTTTCCATTTTACTATTTGGTATAAGATGGGCATTCACATTTAATCATATCCATAGATTACCTCAATGAATACAAATGTGTTACATTATCTTTAAATAAATGAATGTCAATATGTTCTAGGGTAACAGAAGTAATTGCATATTGATAACAGTCATTATCATAAGTCATGGTTGCTGGCAGAAAATCCACTTGTATTTTTTAATAAGGTGCAATATTATGGTCTATTTTGAGATGATAGCTTTCTATTTCCCCATACATGATACAATATCACTTCAATATAGCTGGCAGACCCTGCCAAAAGATAAAAATTCAGAATGTAAACCTGCAAATTGTCAGATTTTACAGTCTTTTGAAGGTAGGGTGGATATTCCAAGTACCTCAGCAAAAGAGATACGAAGGAATCATTATCTGTGCCAGGCTGATGTACCTTCAATTCCACTCACTACAGCAGATAACAGTGACTAGCACATTATCCTGAACTCATACAACCAGATTTCAGATTTTGCTTTGTACTTTATTGCAGTTTGCAAAGTAATCCAGAAGACACTTGAGAAAGGGACATCTTTTCCTCATTTTTTAAGAGGCACAAAACTTTAAAGCTAACTCAGATATTCCGGATGCATCTGCTATGAGAGAGTAAGGAAGCTGTAATACCCAGTATCAAGATTGCAGGCTCTCGTTCTGCACTGCTGCTCTACGTTATTGCTTTAAAGGAGTAGAAAGAGAAGTTGATAAAATAAGCAGACAAATGCAGAGTCCTGCTCCGTGGACAGAATACCCCATCAAACAGTACAGGCTGGAAAAGGACCTGTGGGGTCTCATCTGGCCAAGGATTTCAACTCGAGTTGATAGTGTGCAGATTAGCGAGCATGGCAAGGATAAAGAAAGTCAAGTGCCTGCATCCCCCTCCTTGGCAGCTGTGAGGCCATACCCGGAATGCCCTGCCTTGCTTCGAGCCTCTGTACTCAAGAATTGACAACTGGAACAAACCCAGCACTGGGCCACTAAAACGGCCCTCTAAATGGAGGCCAAAATGGCACGGACCTCTAACAGGCCACTAATGTTGAGGCTGGAGCAATGTATAGACAGGGGTTGAACAAACAGGTGCTGTTCACCGTGGAGATATCCTATAGTAGGGAAATATTACTGCTGTCCTCAACAATGTAAGACGAGGTTACAGAGAAGACATGAAGCAAGCTCTCCTAAGACAGTGTCAGCAAAATGACACGCAGGAGTAACCACAACTTGCAGCAGAGGAAATTCCAACTACACACACAGAAAATAAGAACTTCTTGGTGGAAATAGTTAAGCAGTGGCATCACCAGCCTACAGAGGAGCCTCCACATCTCAAGACTTCCAGGATTCAAATAAACATCCTCCTGGGCAGCACGGACCAATTCTGATGCGGGCCCATGCTTTAAGCACAAGCCTGGAGCTGATGAGCTCCAGACACCTCTTTAAGCCCCAGTTATCCTGCAGTACAATGTAACGTTCTCTTAGGCAAGCTTTCCCTTCAGAAATAGCTCCTAGTTTGTAACAAGGACTGCCACAGTTAAAAAGCCAACTGAGCCTGCCCTGAATAGCTGGGGGCCATGTATAAACTTGTATGTGAGGTTTAGGAAAGAAAGGTAACCAGACTGGCTAGGGTGTTGTGCCTTGGGAAAATCACCTCAGCCCTGCCTTGGTCTCAGTCTGCACCAACATCTCTTGAGCAGCACCAAGCATTCTAGAGAGATCCTCATTTATAATCTCTCACCACAGTGTAATATACAATAACACTGCTTTTTGTATTGTGCTTACACATCTTTATTGAAGGTTCATGCAGGCAAAAGCATTATCTCTAGCTGGGTTTGGTCTTCAAGGGAGAAATTGAACTGGAATTGCAGAGCTGGAACATACAGCGGATACTATCGTAAAGAGCTTTAACTTGAAATAAAGACTCTTGGAGAAAAACTGTTTCGAACTCCTTTAGAACAGAATTAAAACTGTAAGCTTCTATGCGAGCTTTCAACAGAATCATCAAGCACTAAACTTCTTCTCAAGCACTTTCTTTGAAGGAACCCAGTATCTTTATGGTATTAAGGCAGATATTCTGACAAGAGGCATGCCTCACAAGCAGACCCCTCTGCCTCAGGGCACCCCAAGGCCACACTCAGGAGTGGCTCATGCCACAGACCCCCAGGACACACCTCCCCAGGGAGAATGACGCTTCCAAGCCCCTACACCGGGCTTCAAAGCACGGTTAACCCCCGGAGAGGGTGTTTTTTTCTCCTTAAAGCCTGCTCTGAGCGCGAGCTAAGCGCCTCACGCCCGCACACCCCCCGGCTCACCTCCCCCAGACCCTGAGGGCCGGCCCTGGGCGCGCGCACTGCCAGGTCGCCTAGCAACACAAGTCCGCCCCGCAACAGCGCCCCGCCACTAGCGGCAGCCAATGGCAGCGCCGGCCCCAGCCCGCCATTTTGTCTCGGCAGCAGCGGCGCGAAGTGGCGGCCAATGGCCGGCCTGGGGCGAGGCCGCCCTGAGGGGACGGCTGGGGAGGCGTCCATTTTGTTAAATGTGCACCGAGCCCGTGCAGGCTTATGTATTTACGCGTCACCGCCACGACGTGGGCTGTGCTGATTAAATAGCCTCAAGCCTCTGGCTTTTACGGGCGGTGGCAAGCCACCAAGCAAGCAGCACAGGCTTGAGGGCAGGCACCTGTCCCTCCTGCCAAGGCAGCAAATGCTTCAGCCCCACTGTATAAAAGCAGCTCAGTCAGCACATCCAGTCACCACAAAACCCGGAGAGCATCATCCATTAATAATCACAGCAAAGACGATACCTTTCTCCAGGTTGAGCTGCAATAGGCTGCTTTTTTTTTTTTTCCCCATAGGAGAGTAAGGGATGCAATCCTGTTTCCTCCACACTTAGTGCTGCAGGGAACATTTCTGCCAGAGGAGCAGCACCCTCTCTCCCCTGATTTTATAGACCAGATCCCTGATCTGATTTGCCAGAGTGCACCTGAACCATCACTTGGTTAATTGGGACCAGCTAGTGGGTGCTGCAGGCCCTCAAGGGCGCAGGTGCAAATGATATAGGATGTGTGGTGGTAAAGCCTTGTGGAAAGTGCTGGAAGGATGCGAAGGACCTCAGTGTCCTCCTTCTGCTCTGCATTTGCTTTCCTATGGCATTCTCTGTGGAATCAGTGCTCACCTAGCAGTGCTGACACACGGGGTGTTAGGCAGGAGGACATCACAGAAAGAATTGTTCAGCATGGGGGTGGCAGGAAGGAAAGCCTCACCTTCCCCTTTCTTATCCTGTGTATAGGGCAGCGTACCTCCTGAGGACAACAAAAATTGCACAGAGCCTCCAAGATCCTCTGTGGACTCTGATCTTCCCCAACTAAGTACATGAGATAGGGAAAATAAGTCACTGCTGTCATTTGTGTTACTGACATCTACCTAAAGACACAGCCTCTGTGAGGGAAGAAGGATCAACTGTAAGGTGTCCTTCAGTGCACAGTTGTGACTGTCTGTGTGAACTTAGAAATGGACCTCAGTATTCATATACTAATTACTTTTTAAATGGTAGAAGTCTGCCAATGTTGATACTATTACAAATCTAGTGTAAAGTCAACTTGAAAGCGTGCAGGTAAAGATAGTGAATTTGTAATATTTTAGCGCCTCACGAAAGGCATCTAATTTGGACGTGGAACATTTTTGCAGTGAGCAAGCATTTCTATGAATTTCAATACACATAGTTTCCCACAGATTGAAATTTTTATGGAAAGTTGCACATTTCTGAGCTGCAAATACTGTGTGTGCTTAGTTAACAGTTTTATGAGCAGCAAAGTTGTGGTTGCTATCAGGTATCATTTTCTGCTGTGTGCTCTTCTTTAACTTCACAGCAAGCATTAAGCATTTTCTTAGGAGAAAATCACCTTTCCACTGAGAATTAATCTTTTTTGATATGCTCCCTGTTTCTGACTTCCATTGGTCTGCTGCTGTCAATATCCACTTTTTGTACAAGGTGACATCTAGTGCCCCATCCTTCTCTCGTTTTCAATAAGCAGTCTACAGACTTAATTATTTGTTTGTGCTTTTTGTGTCCTTTTATATAGGACCGTAATCAATTGTTGGGAAGCTAAATGCAATTATACAGAACATTAAAAAAAAAAAAAAAAAAAAAAAAAAGCAATGCAGTTAAAAACATCCAAAAAGGGACTGAAGAAGCTAGTGCTTATGACCAACCTGTCTACTTCCTACAAATTTCAGGGTTCGTAGGATTTAACAGGATTCAGTTCACTGTAACAGCTCTGAAATTGGACAAAACTGTCAGGGATAGTTCAGTGAAGGTCTCTGTTCAATGAAACCAAAAAATTGAACAAGATATTCAGATGTATAAGAAATGAGACTAACATCAATGGTATTTATAATGCTCTTAGGTACAGCGGTAATACTGTGCTCGATACTGATCCGTATCAGAAAAGTTATGCGGCAAAAGGGATTAAGACAGAAAAAGCTGTCCTTTGGAAAGAAACTTAAAGATGGAGTTGTTTGTATTCAACAGAAGACACAGAAGGCAATATTTCAAAAATAAAAATATTTCAGATCTTTCCATGCATCTCAAAATGCTAAAGCAGATTTGCCTCTGCCACTGTCCATACATATAGAAACTGTATTATAATGTATGTGGGAATTACCTGACAAAAATAAATCCTTATTGGGTGAAGGGGTTAGAAATCACAACTAAAGTGGATGTTCAGCACAGAGGGCTGCTAACACTGTTACTAAGTGATGTAAATTAGATCAGAATTAAGTCCAAGGATCTGCTCTCCATTTCTAAACTGGTTACCTCCTACTATGGCAGATGCGAATACATATGGGAGAGGGAACAGAACGGATCCATCTAGTGGGAGGACAGTATACATATTGCTATACTATATGTGACCACGAAGCAAAGTTAAATTTCTCACATAAAACATGGACACATGTCCATGTTTTATGTATGGCATACTTTGCATTTTCAATAAGCATCACATTTAAAATCAGGTAGATCGCACATAAAAATATGATAAAGGAAAAACAGAAGTTACATTGACAGTTATTTAAATCTACACATTCTGCTATATTAACTTCATAGTTAATGTTAGATTTAGTATTTTTTTGTGTTTCAGCGTGGAGTCCTTTAAACATACCTAATACAAAACGAAATATTTATCACTGGTAATAGGGCATGGTGGAGCTATGGCTTTCATGTCAGTCAATCCAGAGTATCATGGTTATATCAAGGAATAATTTACCTTTTTTTTTTTTACCTTGTTATTAATCTAATTATGCATCATTGCCTTGTCTTTATTCTTACTCTTAACACCCTTTTTTTTATTTTTTTTTTTAACAATGACTGTGGAGCATACTTTCCAAAGTGAGTTAGTGATGATCATTCACTGCTATGGGCTTCTGTTGATGTTTCTGTCAAATAGTAGCAAGCTGTCTTTAAAACAAAAGAGCTGAGCATCATTATGGGATATCATACAAAAAGCTTCTGAATTGCAAAAGCGTGTAGATTATGCAAAACTAGGTCTTGCTTGAAGGGTGAAAGACAAGAAGCCTTCAAGTTGAGACCGGTTGTGAAGTGAGAAGTGGGGCAGTTTTTAAAATGTTAGGAAATACCAATGAGAGAAGCCCAGTTAAACCAGAAATAACATAGTTTCACTAGTCTGAAAAAAAAAAAAATTTAAAGGTATTTTCAATGATGAAAAATATATTAGATAGGTTATTCTTTCAAAACGGGCATAGTCCTGCAGGAAAAGGATGAAGATGTCATGTAACAGGAGAGGATGCAGTTCTCTCCCCCTGCAGATACAGGTGGATTACAGCAGGGAGATGCACCCATTCCCCTGCGTGTTCTGTGGTGCATCAGTTTTATTCGTGCTCCGTTAGTGCACACAACTGCCTGGCAGTAAGAGAGACATGATGGAGCTTTCAAAACAGTTAATGACCTACTAAACTGCAGCTAGTCTGTTTTGCTTTATAACTGTGTTCTTAGTATGGAGAAGACTGATTTAACAGGGAGTGAATCCGGATGTCTGTGTGCCTGTCCCTGTAAAGCTGAATAAATGATGGATCCATTTTGTTTTCTGTGTCACTGTGCTGTTCTTGCAGCATATTTACCATGATGAAGAAGTTCAGAAGAATGCTGTAGCCGGTCACAAGGAAAAATGAGAAGAATGGAAAAAGGAAAAGAAATGAAATATTTTAAATATATACAAAGTTGAAGGCCTAAGGAAATTGTTTCCTGATGTGAGCATGCAGAAAATCTAACTAAACAGACCATCTCAGCTCTGTGCAAATGAGACATTTTTCTTAAGATGCCTGCAATCTTTCAGGCACAGGGTAAATTACTCATTAATAATAAATAAATAAAGAATAATAATAATAATAAAATAATGAAGACCATTGTAATTAATTGCAAAATGTTCTCTATATAGATTTTCAGTGTACTTTTTTATAGCACTAAATTCCTAGAAAAAGTTGGATTGAATTATATCCACTTCTAACTAGTTTATTTACCAATAAATTCTAAGCAGTTCTAGATTAACTGCCCATATGGCATAATAGTCCAGCATTCGGTATCAGGTGGCATTTATTTGTTCAGGAGTCTACCAACACTTTTCAGGGCTATTAACATCCCCTAAATTTAAGTAATTATCTTACACTTCGTAAGCTCTTTATGCAGGCTAGGGGAAAATATACAGGACCTCCAAAAGACCATTCATAGCAAGAACTTAGGTTAGCACTTTGAATTGTGTGCTCAAATGTCCTTTCTATATCAATCGTGTGGTAAACTGAGGGAAACTATTCTTCTAATTCAGACATTTCAGTTAATTGCCAAATGGCAAGAAGAAGAAACATCCCCATTTTCCTTCTTTTTGAATACTTCCCTCAGGATCTCATTTGATCTTGTGGGTAATGTACCATTTTAAAAGTAGCAGGATTAAGCCTTTAGCAAAAAAGCAAAATTGCAGAGAAAAAGAATATGAAAAAAAAATTGGATGTCAAATAATTTAGCCATTTTTCAATGTTTGCATTTCAAATACTCTGTTACATCTATCTAATCAGAACATTTCGTTATATTTTCTATCAAGGTGTTGATTTTTTTTATCTGCCCTCTGAAATGATTAATGTGAAACATTTTTCAGACTATAAAAAAAATATGTATTTCATCCTCAAATAATCTTTAAGGTAGGGGTCAGTGAGAGTAGCTACTATATAAAACATTCCACTTTAAAGATATTAATTTGTATTTTTAATTCAACTGATTGAATAATTTAGAAATGTTTGCTCAGTTCTTGGTTCAAGTGAAAAGTTCTGGTTTTCTTCTGGCCGCTTCTGAGATTCAGAAATAGCCAAGACTTACCTCAGATCTTTTCCAATTCATTTCCTCAGTATTTCTTGTAGCTATTCCTGTTTCTAATTTTCTTCATAAAATTGTATTTTCATTAATAGATATGACAGAAAATGAAGTTTTAAAGTAAGCACAGACATTGAGCACAGATTTTTAACAACAAGGGTAATTGACCACTGAAACAAGCTCCAATAAGCTGTGGATTGATTGATAAAAATTCAAATCCTTATCTTCAGAGCAATGCTGGAAGATTTGCCTTATGAGAATAGTAACTATTAAAAAAACATCACTTAGTCTTTCCAACTTCAGTTAGGGTATTTGATACTTCAAACACAGGTATCAGGGCAGACACAGAAGCGTATGCTTTACTGAAAGGTAGACCAGAGATCTAAAAATTGGCAAAAAAACATATACTATTGGGATGTATGTTTACACTTTATTGTTACCCACAGTACAATTCCGTAGTTTTAACTTCCTTTTTGCAAATTGTGTGACTGCTGGAATATTTGTAATGCCAAAATCACCAAGAGCCATGAAGCCTTGGCATAGACTAATAGGGCAAGACTCTGGCATAGGAAATAACGTGCTATTGTTCCACAAACAATTAACCATGCAAAACCATATAAAAGTACTTCTTTAAAAAAAAAAAATCTCTAGGACTTAGATAAAAATAAATCCAGCTGAGCAGAATCTTAGCTGTCATCAATCCAGATGTTGCCCCAGTTTCCTTAAGGAGAGATCAGTCTGATGTATTATGTCTACTCCCATAAGAATAAAAAACAGGACAAATACTAAACTATCCCTATTGAAATAACCCATACAGACAGCGTAGGTGATAAAATGTTTGATGGAACAGCACACAATGCTCCTTCCATATGCAGATTTGCAGCACAAACTTACATTCATCCCTCTCTTCTAACCAGAACTAGTACTCTTAGTGACTAAAGAGAATGACTGGAGCAAAAGAGTAGTACTGGAAATAGCAATTTAATCACTCGCTCACCCAACAACAATTTACCTAAACAAATTATCAAAGAGGAAAACAAAGGTTTTTATTTTTATTAAACAGCTGTTTAACAGGTTCAGAAAAATCATGACTACCATAGAAATTCCCCCTTACTTAGAGTGCTTTTCACTCATTTCAACAGAGAGGACGATGTTTAAGTTGGACTAGAGGCTGATGAGATCACTTCCATATGAGACACTTTATTTGATTACTATTTATGTATGCTGTGTTTATAATTTTAAATAAATATCCAGTTTCATTAATTAAACTCTTGATAATTTTTTTATTGAATTTGTATTTATGATAGAGATGAACAGAATGTAGGAAGTGGAAAGAAAGTAAAAAGGTCAATAAAAAGGGAAAAGATTGAAGTCAGTCTGACACAAGTAAATGTAAGAATAAAGATATCTGATAACTGACCCAGAACTATGTAAAATGAGGAGAACAAAACTCCTTTTAGAAAGGCACACAGTTGTGTTTTAAGACATGAATAGCTCCATATGCAGACCAGTGGTTAACGGGGCATATAATTTAAAAACCCAGCTTCCACAACAGATGGCTTTATTTACCACATTTAGAAACTTTACATGGGGGAATCTACCACTGGAAGCACGGTTGTGTGTACTGCAAAATAATCAGATCTGGGTCAAAAATCAGCCCTAATGCTTTGTGCCAGTGTTTATGTAAGATTGTCGCAATCTGTCCAAAGTAGAAAATTATCCAAATAATTATACGTATTTAGTGTGTGATGTTTTCCCTCCTTAAATAATTATGACTGTGTTGGAAATTATAACAGCTCGACTGGAGCATCCGTAAGGAAACAGGTTTCCAGTGCTGCTTTTTTCACTTGTGACTTTTGTAATACCCTTTCTTGCCATGAAAACCTATAACCATTCAATCTGTCGACCTTCTGGTAAACTGGGGGAAACACAAAGCCATGTAAAAATTACGGTGTGCTGAAGAGTGAAGAGCAGCTTGGGAAGACACAAAAAATGTTATAGAGAAATTCTTTTTTCTGCCTTTGATAACACTATTTGGTCCTCCTCAAATTTCCTTGCTAGTGAATGGCTGGTACCTGTTAAAAGTACCTAACGACTTTCTCTCTCCTTGCTTTTTTGGAAAAGAACACTGATGACCAGTATAAGCAGAGGGAAAGGTAAATGTTCAGATGCCCTCATGCCGTAGCACGAGGGCATCTGAACAAGCAATCAAAATGAGAAACCTATTACATGACAGGGAGGCAATGTTTTATTTCAGTTTGGATGAGAAAATGGACTTCATTAAAATGGAGTTGTTTCTTGAGTTCATGGACATTCTGCATTCATGACAGCGCTGCTAGGAGCTATCTATAAAAACTTTTAACACTTTTAGAAACTCTTAAAAACTCCTAAGTTCAGTTTCTTTCCATCCTGTTCATACAGTATCTAATAGAAATCGGGAGGGGGGAATGGGGGGGGGGGGAGAATTAGGTTATGGAACCTAAGTCACTGTTTTTTTGTTTTTCAAATTTGCATAAAAAAAAGAAGTAGCTTCTAATGCACTTAAGGTCATTGACGGTTCCAGACTGTGATTTGCTATTAACAGTGGTAGGAGCAAATTTCCATAGCAGTTCAATCACAAGCCTTTCCTGAAATGGATTTACCTGTCATTAGTACAACATAAGCTCCCTGGTCTTACTGCACTTTCCAGGCAGATCTGTGGACTCAGGGGAAGAAAAAAAAAAAAAAAAAAAAAAAGGAACACACAACTGGTCAACTGGTAGATAAAAGCACGGGGAATTGCATTATTGCATTCTTCTTCCACATTACCAATTTCTAAACAATCAGTAACCTAAAACTGTTACTAATTTTAAATAGGAATGAACCAAACAAAAGTTCTATCAGCTCACTAGCAGAAGAAATTGTTTAAGGAAAGTAAAAAGAAGTGAAATTAATTTATACCCACATTCTTATCTAACGATTAATTGTTATTGTACAAGAAACTGAAAAAAAGGTTGTTCAATGCTGTTGCCTGTCTTGGGCTACAAATGTTGTTTATTTCTTATAGACATTCACTGAAAGGCATAATCAGGATCTTGGGGGCCTTCAGAAAAAGAAGCGAGGACAACTTTAAATGCAGAAATAAAAGTAGATGTATGCTGTTGCAAGGGCTGATGGGCTGATAAATGTTACTTTGGATTTTAGGACTTGGTTATACATGTTATGTTGCTGCTACAACAGTGAGGGCCAATCTTTTCCTAATATGCTTTTTAAAATTGGGGCATGAATTTCTGTGTCTGATTCTCATTTGCAAACATACCAAAAATTTGCTGACTCTCTGATTTTTACACCATTGGTTGTCCAAGCCGTGCCTCACTCCACTGAATGAATATGATGTCTTGGCTCCGTTAAGTCCAGTGGCAGGCTGACATCTCAGTGGAAGAAGGATTTCATATGTTCACAGCAGTGTTGTAAATTGCCTCGAGGGCAGTCTCACTAGAAAAACATGAGAATATGACAAAGTCTACTGTTTCTAGCTGATGCATATCAGTACGCTAGAAGCTTACACAGAGTTTTAATATGCTGCGGAGACGTTGTGCAACATATCAATGTCAGAAATTGCCAGTTCAACACTTTCCATAATGATTTCCAAAGAGATCTGGAAGCAAGGAAAATAGATGGAAAAAGTGTTGTGCAAATTGCATCTCTTTTGACATCAGCCAATTCCTTTGAAGTGCTAATTTACAGAACTTGTCTCTTTACTCTCTAATATAAGCATAATTTTGTGTTAGTAGGCAGATAAAACACTCTGATGATGATATAGATAAGACATTTGATAACAGTTCTAAAGCAAAATAGTTCATTTTCTTTACTTTCAGGTAACCATAAAATTCTTTTTTGGAAGAATTCAATGCCACCATCAAATATAAGAAAAATAATTTTTTCATTAAAAAAGTATATATTTCTAGAAGAGCAGACAACCCAATTAACTGATATATTATGGCTAAAATACTTTGCATTTTCATCCATTAGAATGGTGGATGAAATTGGAGGGGAAAAGAGAAGAGGAGGGGAAAAAAGGGGACAATATTTTTGCATGTTTCAAATCTTTTTTCATGTTTCCATTTATTTTGCTTTTGAAATTTTCCTGACAAGTGTTCTCTCTTCAAGAAAAGTACTTACATACATCGTTCCTTTATTTGATTTGTCTGTTAATTACACTTGCGAGCAGATTTTCTCTGCCATTTGATTCTGTGTCTTTCCTAGGCCACATCAGCTGATTGTGCTCTAGCACTTGTGCAGCCAAGCTGTGAGTGTGGTGAAACAGATTATCTGAATATTCTGATATCAAGGGTCTTTGAAGGGCATTGTACACTGTGAGAGCTTAGCAGTTTACCTGTAAAGACTGAAAGAAGCTCTACATATCTGGGTCTGGGATAATTAACTAATAGACAGGGATTGCAGTGATGAATTGAGATTTCTGCTGTGTGGGCTTTGGTACAAGTTAAAATAAAAGCAAGTAAAACAAAGGTTTAATTTGCTAAGAAAATGTATCAATGTGATTGTGAAAGTAGTCATGAAAGAGAACATATTCTGGTCCTTGTGAAGCAGCCCTGGTTTTGTTCCGAGCATCAAACAGCATCAGGTACCAGGCCCTTCAGAAAGTTGCTTGATGTGGATACCAGCTTGTAGGAAAATAAAGAGAATGAGTTTACGTCTTCATGAGTTCTGTATCAAAACCAGAAGACTGCTTTTGATTTCATGAGTCTTTTTTGGGAACTGATTAACAGTTGGTTTAATAAGAGGTTCATTGCTAGCTCTCATTACTACTTTTTTCAAAACTACAGAATTTTTCTTGACATTGGCATTGTGCCAATGTCCATAAAAATTCAGAAGAAACTTCAGTGACTTAAAATCATTAAGCTAACATCTGACAGAGTCCCACGGGAAGTGTGTCTGACAGTTTGAGATGTGCTGATCGTGATGGATAACTACTCCACCTACCAGGCCTTCCAAAGTGAATTATCACTCTCAGAGAAGTCGCAGGTAGCAGGAGGTGAGCACAGAAAGTCACGTCACTGCAAAAGAGTTGGGCCATACTTCTCGGTGGAAGTGCAGCCTTCTGAAGGGGTCTGGGAAGTTCTCTCGCACCGGCATGGAAATAGACTTTGAAGAACTGCATTTTGCCTTTGCGTGAACTGGCACTGATCTGTTACTTAGCAAGAATGGCAGATATTTTTAGGCAAATACAGTTAATCTTATCAGTAGCATGCACCTGCGTAGGCTGTATATCTAATGGATATGACACTGAACACGTCTGCCTGTAATTAGGAAGGTATATAGATCGACAGTTGTTTTTTTTAGTTTAATGCATTAACAAGAAATGAGCTTTGATTTGAAAGGAGAGAGAAGACTAAATTAAACATTAAAACTGTTTTCGATCATTTAAGTTACATAGTTCTCACTCCAGAAGCTTTGATCATGTATAATCCTGTTGAAAGACTGAATTGTAATCAGCCTCACATACATTATGTTGCAATGCTGTGGCACTAGTGCATGACAGAATTTTATTTTCCATTAGTTCATTCTTTGCTGGAAATATAAACACTCTGTATGCTTAATAGTCCAAAAAATGAATGTTATTGCTTTTTAAAATTGCCTGTTAATGAGAATTTTGCTTGCTATTAAAAAATCTGAGTGCCTCAGGACCATCTTTCGAATGCTGACATACCTATTTTCAACATCAACAGCGTTGAACAATCAAAACAAAATCATCCCAGATTGTACTTTTACTAAAAGCAACCATGTTTTCTAACGGATCAAAATGGATGTTTATAGCATCTGTGGAGCCAGGACTGATTTTTAAATGGCTTCTCACTGAACTATGAACAATTTCATATCAGGTCCAGTGCAGCAGTGATGTCTGTACAAACACGTCTAGAACAAAGACAGTTATTTCTCAAGGAAAAAAAAAAAAGTTTTTAAGTAAAAAAGATAGTAGGAAATGTTGCATTGACCTGAATCATCAAATCCACGTCAATGCTCAAGAAATAGTGAATTCCTCAGTGTAGGAAAAGACAGCATTTTGCTTTCTCTTCTGAGCTCACACAGGTCTCATTTTCTGCGGCACCCACAGACCTCAGTTGGAATTAAGGATGACTGTCATTACTAAAAATCAGTACCACATTTCATAACTCTCATCATACACCCGTTGAAAAAACATACTTTTTGTTGCCTAGCAAAACTATATCTGATAGGAGAGAGACCTTCAATGGAAGCAAAACAAAGTGAAAAGAAGAATGACTGGAAAATTCCAGCAAATTATATCTACAATTAATTTGGTGGCCTGTATACGTGGAACGTCAAAAAAAGTCTGCAGGAAAAAATCATTTAGCCAGAAAAGGGGCACTTTGGACCTTAGGAGAGGGCTGAACACAAAGGACTGTGTAGGAACAGCTCCAGGAATCCCAGTCACAGTCTGTTTACCAGAAGAAATCAAATATTTGTAAGGATTTCTTTATCCTAACATACCGCTTCATTAATAGTAACTTCAAGTGCAGCTTTGCACTCCCAGGAAAAAAAATGGAATTTACAGAGTTGTCAGTTTTACAGAATATGAACTAAACCCAGATTATCCTACCTGCAGTTCTTCATGTAACAAAAAAAAAAAAAAAGAGGTTTACTATATGAATAGTCCTATTTTCCATCTAATTGGGAAAAAAGAGATCATATGTATATGGACACACTCAAATATAAAGTATGATTAAATACTCTTCATCAGTAGGGACCTTTTCATTATATACTGGCAGGATACAGAAATACCACATCTATCTGTATTTCATTTTGTCCCTCCGATGTCCTGTGGTGTTGTTCTGAGCTATAGAGAGCCATATACAAGCTAGGAGTATTTTTGGAATTACAATGTTCTAAATCTATGTTAAAATGGACAAATAAAAGCAGGAATATAAATTAAATTTAGAAAAAAAATGAGCTTCTCTCCACTCAGTTGTAAGTAAAAGTATATTCGCATTACAAAAGCTTCTTTGATGGTAGCAGATGTAGTAACTGATACAAAGGTGTCTTTGTTGGACAACTCAGAAAGGACCGAGTGGGTAAGATTAATGATGTGAGATGACATACTTCCAAAGCGATCACTCCTGTTCTAGCTGAAGCATCCTAACAGGCAGGTACCTAACACTGTTCTGGCCCATGCAGCGTTACATTTTGTCTCCAGGGCTATCAATCTGGCATACTTCAGAAGTAGTTAGTTGTGATGAGGTATGCAAGGGAGAAAGGGAGATTTAAAAAGAAAAAAAAAAAAAGAAAAAACCTTCTCTGTATGCATCACTTGATAATGCATTTTAATTATTTGGCAGCATATTGGGATACCTTTTATTTCAGCCATTTACATTTACTGTGCCAAATGGCTTTCTTTTTTCAAAGAAACTGGCAAAAGAATAGAAATAAAACATTTTTTGAAACTCACTTGTCCTAGATGAAAAAAACAAAACAACCAAAAAAAAAAAAGCAACCCCATATTCAGTTTGAGAAAAAATAAATAAATATTTCTGCAGGCAACCATACCATTAACTTTCCTTCTTCCAAAACCTCATGAAGGTATTGCACACAGCTAACTAGTGTGCTCACAAGAAAGGATGGTGCCATGACGCTGGCTTGGTAGTTTGTCTAGAGGAAGCTAAAAAAAAAAAAAAGTGCATTAAAGAAAAAGTGTTTTCTTTATTATTATTGATACTAAAAACTGAAAATAAATTTAAAATAATGCAACATAAAACTGTGTTTTTGTTTTTTAAAAAAATCATTGAAGCTACATTTGTCATGATATATTCTGGTTATTTTGCACCGCCAACTAAGTTCTGTATGAAGCAACTAATGATGTACCTATCGGAGATGACCAGGTGTGATTTAGGAAATCATATGTTCCCAGAACAGCATTGAGAATAGTGTACGGAAATACTCTCTTTCATGGTTTAACTTCTAGCCTGTCTGCTTGACATGGTATGTCTGTATGAATGGTACACTACTTCATTACGTATAAAATTATGTATTTTCCATACAGGCAATCATCAGATAACACATGCAGGAGGCAGACCTTAGCTATACATAAATAAATAGTTCCCAAAGGGCTAGCTACTGGGGCTGTATTTTCCAATACTCAAAAATACATTCTCATGCTCTCTTGTTAGATCTCTAATTTTATTATGCACCAAAATATATGGGACAAGGAACCAAGTCAGAACCTCACAAAATAAGAAACTCATATGTGATCTGTACAGCACACCAAATCAATGGCTCAGAAAGTCACTAGAAAGGTTTCCGGTCACTAACACTTCATTTGTTGTAGTAGTATTTCAGACCAACTGAGGTGTCTCAGCTATGAGCTGTAACTCCAGTGTAACCTTCTTTACTTAGCTGCTTAATATTTTGTCCTCAATACCATGATGTTAGATCAAAAACTGAACCAAAAATTAAATCAGTTCAATCTGAAACAAATACATTTGTTCTATTTTCCTTGCTTAAACAAAAAGGTCATTTCCACAAAAAAGGTTTCATTTGATCTGGAACAAAACAGACTGCACTCAATGACTGAAATGCAAGATTAGATTTCACCAAATAGCAGGAGGAGGGACCACTACCACCTCGTTCATCATTTCATAGCTGACTATAAATCTTCAGTCTCTTCTTCTGCAAGAAAACATGAAACTGCTTGGTTCAGTCCCCAGGGGTCCTACCTAAAAGCCATTCTGGGACAAGGAAGATGAAGGAACTATGAGGAACACCTCACAATCTCATGTGTTGTAACCAATTAACTAATCCATAGTTAAATGCATTCACCAGAGCAAGCAGAGCAGGTGCTCACTGGGCTCTGCTGCCAGGCAAGTGAACCAGTTGCTGCTCTTGCTGGTTATGACCCCAGGTGGCCCAGTGTCACCAAAGGTGGAAAAGCCCCAGACCCTCATTTTGAACATCTCTCTGCTACATTGCACCTCTCTGGAAATGCAGAAAAGGCAAAAGAAAGTCCCATTGGGCAGGGGATGCCTATAACTTATAACCCGAAGAGGTACCCTGGAGCCCTGCTCTGAACCAAGTCAAGAATTTTGTTTCAGTGCAAAAATATCGTTTTTTACGTTATGACCACAAATTGATGTATGATACAACCTGCAGACATAAAGGAGGGAAGATAAGCCCTTTATGAAAAGACTTTACCATAACTTTGCTCATCTACTCTAGCGGTGTCTGGAATAAAGATGAAGTACAGAGTATAAAGACTTAGAGTCTGAAAGAACAAGGAGGAATACATCTCTGTGGTACCTGGAGCCCTGTTTGTAAGGGTAAGGAAACTGAAATGTGTGCTGAGTTCTGTCCTTATAACCTGGTTGTCTAATAGCATACTGTAGCACTGCAAAGTTAATAAACTGGAACCTCATATTAAAAACATGCAAAATATTACGAGACACTATGCAAATTGAAACTGCATCATCTCAGAATTGTCTGAGGACGAAGGCAGTGATGAAATTGAAATCTTCAAATTTTTCAATTTTAAGAGAACAAATGAAGCCAACTCAGGTTGCTACATCCACCACAACCAGAAGAGCATTTAGTTGTTAATTAAATAAAAAAAACAAAATCAGAGCAGATGTTTCTAAGCATTTTTTTTAACACATACTGGGTTATACTGAAGTAGTAGACTTACCAAACAGAAAAAGAAAGGAGTTCACTCAAGAAAGAACTAAAAAGAAGTCACAAAACAACAGGCTATAGAAAGAACTGTTATGTTTTATTTTTAGATGCCTGGATTACAAGCATTTAAAAACACTTTTCTGGATTCCTCTCTGTCTGTAGTTTCCATAAATTAATAATACAAATACTGCCAGAAGGAAAACTATATTGCCACTTTGCCTCAGAAAATATAGGTAGAACATACCATCTCTGGCACACAAATCCAGTCTCTCCATTTACCATCTCTAATGAAAGTCTGTGAATCACAGGCTCACAGAATATCTCAAGTTGGAAGGGACCCACAAGGAGCATCGGGTCCAAGTCCTGGGTCTGCACAGGACCACCCAAAAATCAGACCTTGTGTCTGAGAGCATTGCCCAAAAGCTTCTTGAATGCCGGCAGGCACCAGGCCATGACCAAAGGCCCTGGGGAGCCTGCTCAGTGCCTGACCACCCTCTGGGTGAAGAAGCTTTTCCTGATGCTCAGCCTGACCCTCCGTGTCCCAGCTCCACGCTGTTCCCTCAGGCCCTGTCACTGTCATCAGAGAGCAGAGCTCAGGGCCTGACCTCGCACTCCCCTCGTGAAGGAGCTGCAGGCCGCCATGAGGCCTCCCCTCAGCCTGCTCTGCTCTGGGCTGAACAAAGAGAGGGACCTCAGCCACTCCTCATATGTCTTTGAAAGCAGATGGCTTTTTTCAAGCATTCCTGACCAAAACAGCTATTAGTCTTCTCTGTGTTCTATATTTCTCTCTCAAAAATTAACTTCTAAAATAGACACCATAACAAAGTTAAATTCCATGAGCAAACTTTTGGAAACTAAATCACTGTAAGCTTCAGTTCATTTCCTGTGCTGAACTGTGGCATTTTGCTATTTATTTTACATTAAAGACATATAAAGTCATTAATGTCCACTTAGAAAGGTTCAGAAGACTTGCTATAGTCCTCTCCAGAGGCGATGGCAGTTTCCATGAGAACACTGTAATTTTCAATACAGATGAAAGAACAAAGCAGCTCTTTAATGACAGAGTACATATTGAGATTAAACACAGCAGGTTAGTGAAACCTGCTCAGATTTCAAAAGGACATTGCATGAACTGAGACTTTTAGAGTAGAATAGACTTGTTCTCCCTGCATCAAGCATCAGAAAGCATTCCCTTTGGCTCATGTGTTCTACTTTGTACATCTGCTACCCAACAGAAACACTAAACAACACATTTAGCAAATACTAGAAACATCAAACACTCTCTAACAAGTTTTCTAGTTTTACCTCTCCATAGGTCAGCCTCTTCCCTGCAGTTAGGCCCTGTAAGGAAGGAAGCAATGCCAGCTGTATCTCTGTATAAACCACTCCTGATTATTCCCAAAGTCAGCAACTTTTATTAGACACACTTCACAGAATGGATGGTGGTTCTTCTTCCAAGTTTGTGTGTCCTATGAGCCAAAGGGCCATCACAACAGACACTTAATCCCCTACCGCAGCACTGCCTCTGTCATCTTTGGTTTTCCATGTCATACCCAATTCCACTGAAATACAGAGAATTTTCCAATGACAACTAACTCCCTGGAGTCCTTCTCTGAAAAGGAGTCCTCTTTCCTGACATGAGCAATAATATTCAGACATGCAGAACATTTCATCTGACATACATTTAGTGCATATCATAGTTTCCATGCCAAAAGAAAAATGCAAACTATTCACTTGAAGATTAAGTTTTTAAACTTTCCAATTTTCCCTCAGAGATGAAAGCCAAATCATTCTGTTGCCTGAAGGAGATCGAAAGCATCCTTATGATTTCTTTATTTTATTCCTCTAAACAATTACCATCTGATGCACTTGAAAAATAATTTCAGACGGAAGCTGAATACCCAAAGACACAGCTGTATTACTGTGCCAGGGAGCTGTGGTCAGGCCATGCCTTTGCACACTACTAACTAGACCTTTCAGCAGTTACCATGTCAGGAAAAGGTAGTATTTCTTCAGTATGTGATCGATACCTGGTTCATAAAGTTTCACCGTAGTGTAACCGTCGTGGAGTCTCCATCCCTGGAGATACTCAAAAGCCATCTGGACATGGTCCTGGGTAACAGGCTCTGTGTGGCCATTTGAGCAGAGGATTGGAGAAGATAACCTCCAGAGGTCCCTTCCAACTTCAACCGATCTGTGATTCTGTAGAGGCCCAAAGAATAATTATTAAAACCTCAGGCCACATTAAATACTTTCTACCGGATTTTTTGCCCCGTAGATTGTATATGATTCTATGATTTATTGGGCCTCAACCTTAACACTTAGGCTGTCTGCAAGGCACGTTGGGGTTGTATAAATGTAACTGCTCAGCAGATTGCGAGCATTTCAACTTTAAGATTCCCCTTACGGAGTATGGTATCTTGACTCTCAGAATGGTAGTTTTAAGGTAATTATTTCTGATGGCTATTATATTTCAAGTTTCTTTGTGATATTTTTCTATGTGTAAATTATTTCTCCTTTACCATATTTTATTTAAATTTGCTTATAAAAGCAAGAAGCCAAAGAAGAATAAAGATCCAGTAGTACCTGCACCTATAATTACCAGATGTGATTATGCATAGTCTGTCCCTTAAATGGGATCTTTTTCAAGAGACCTCCAAAAGAATCAGAAAGCCCCATTTTGCCTTCCAAAGTAACTTGACAAACAAGGATTTCTAAAACAACTAAGGTTTGATTTTTTAAAAAAATCTAAATTATTAAATCTAAATTATCTAAATTAACTATGCAAACTTTACATCCTGCATCTTAACATGAATACTTGCTAATTAAAGATGAAAGAAGTTAAGACAAGCTCATACTATGGCTTTCATGTAGGCTCCAAAACCATCATCTGCTTTCTCAGCAATTCTTCAAGAAAACATAATGTCTGCATTTTCTACTATACCTGTCAAATGTGCCATAGATAGGAGCCCCTCACTTTTGATTTGCCTGAATCATACCGTGATTTGGGAATGCAAGTGACCTTTGTGATACAGTTCGCCAAAGCAATCATCAGCTCAACACATAGCAAGCAAGTATTTCTTTGAAAACTGGAGAGGTAACATCAGGGCCAAAGGAAAGCCACGAGCCAGTGATTCTTTCTCAGGTTTAGAAATGTTTCTGTGCAGATGAAAACTAAAACACTGGTACTGTTTTCTTACCCTGAAGTAACTGATTTCATCTAAACCACATTACACAGTTCTACAGAAATTGGAAGGGTGAAAGCAGGAGGCAATATAAAAAAAATATATATATATATTACATATATATATATATATGATTTTCAGGGTAGGGTTTATCTCTTTGTTCTATGCCATTAATTATACATTTCATGCATCTGATCTGACAGCTTTAAAGTGCTTTGTATCTTTAGAGAATCCCTTCCCTGGGAGGGACAAAAGAAATTAAAAACTTTTCAGGGTTAAAACTCAGGAGGAGAGCTGCTTTGTCAGGGTAACTTTTTCTTGAAGTCTGTACAGCTGCTGACCACAATCTTCAAAGCAATGTGTCTAAAACTGGGACCCTAACCTTCAGAAACTTAAATAAGAAGCTTGATTTAGTGCTGAGCACTGAAACAACAGAGAAATGATGAATGCTATGCAGTCTGGAAAACCAAGCCAGCTAATGGCAGATACTGTATTTTCAGTTTTTCATGAAGAGGTAGTTTTTGAAAATTCTCTAATTAGTTGGAGAGTCCAGCTCTGGCAGTCTTACGGGAGGAACAGGAAGCTAAAACTGAGGTCTAAGACAACTTGCTTCCCACCTAAGTCTCACTCTGTTGTGAAATTCCACCTGTAAAATGCCATTAACATTTTTTTCCAATCTGGTGTCCTCCAGGCAGTATGTTACATCACCTTGTTCCATGTACACCAACAATAAGCAAAGTAACATGGTTCCATGGTTTTTGGTGAAAGTATGACTGTGGGCTTTGGTTCCTCTGCTTGTTTTAAGACTTCAAAATTGAGAAGAATGTAACAGACCTGGCTGAGTACTTTCCGAGTACATCACAGAAAGGTCTGTCTCAGCCAGTTTTGAGTTTACTGACTTATGGGAGACTTTTAGGCTTCTTAACTCACCTCCCAGATTTGCAAAGGTGCCATCTATTAATAGGAAGCTTGATGATCAGCAGACTCCTGCCCTGTAACTTTGATTTAAGCGCATCTCCCTCAACTGTGCTCCACTCCTGTTCAAGCCCAGTGCAGGAGCTGTGGAGCACCACTGCCAAACCTCCAGTTTGCAAAGCACACGAGTTAGCACGGGCTGCAGTCACTCTTAATAAGAGTTTGCACCTATTCCGTGCACCTTGAGGCCTTGTTTTTGAAACATCGAGCATCACCCTCGTGTAGTTGACCCTTGCTGTATTTAACAAGTATCTTTTTTTCCAGCAGCTTCTCTGCTAATCTCACACTTGTACAAAATTGCTGTTGACGAGGTGAGACCCTTTGTGGAGCTGACTGCTGCAGAGGACCTTTAGCTTAAATGAAAATGACAGCACTTCAGCAAGGCCAAATATAAACTCTTTGACAGAATATAGATTCACAAAGAGAAGTAATTCTTGCTGCTGTCATAAAACATCGCTTTTTTCAGATGTCAGTGCCACATGCTGCCATTGTGAATGGAGCAATTGCTAGCACCATCTACTGGCAAATTCCCTAAACTGGAAAAATAGAGGGTTTTTCATTTCCTTGGAGTGGATCTCAAATAAAATGGTATACGATCACATTTCGGATGGGCACTAGTCAGGGCTACACTAATGACAGCTCTCGTGTTGCATTTTTAGGGAAAGATCCTGAAGAACGAGCTGCTATTTGTTCACTCAAGCCCATGGATGACATTTTACTTTTCAGTTCTGATATACCATAGGAGAAACCACAACTATTCTGCTCTCCACAACTCTCTTCCTCTTACTGAGAAGACTGTATTAGGATGTGGTCTAACAGGAAGGTAGCAAGAGCACCTCGTCCAAATGCTGGAGATGTGGAGTACTGGCAGAGGACGTGCGTATCTGAGACGAACTCAGGCGAACTGTGTCAACATTACAAACGGACAGGAAACTACAAAATAATCAAAAAGAAAAAAAAGAAAAAAAGAAAGAAAAAAAGCCTGTGCTGCGGTACTTGAAGTACTATGATTCATTGTAAGTCAGATCCAAATATTATCAAATAGGAACACCTTCTTTTACTCTGTCGGGAATTAAAGCAAGCACTAGACAAAACATTTTGGCAGGAAAGTTTGATTCTTCATAAAACTTTTGTGATTGAACTATAAAACTGTCCTTTCTCAGAGTGATTGTGGTGTGGTTGACTTAGAGATACTAAGCACAGTCTCCTCTTTTTTAAGCTTGAACATTACGTGAGTCAAAGACATATAGCATCTTAGTTTAAGAAATCAGTGGATTCCCCCATTTTTCACTGATACAAATTAAAAGATAATTGTGAGATTCAGATTTGGTTCTAACATCAGAAGAAGAGATTAATGCTGTCGTACTCAATCAATTTTGGTTGTGTTCTCTGCATAAATCAAGTCCAAAGAGGTCTAAGCCAAGCCATTTCATTCTAATCCTTTCATCTGACAGTGAAAACAGCTAGATGGAGTGACGTTACACTCACTCACAGATTATTACACCAAAAACTACGTCAGAGTTAGGATGAAGTATTCAGACTCACAACCAGACAAATCAGAAATTGCAGAGGTCCAAAAGCTCTTGCGTCACATTTCTTCCTGAGCAGTGAGTTGATCATCTCCACTCAAACACACAAGACAAATGAGAACCCAAGCCTGGTCTTCTGTCTAAATGTAGAGATATCTATCAACCAGTCACCCTCTTGCAGAGACTATGCTGTTTGAGGCAGTGGTCAGCAACTTCAAACCTTTCAGACAATGATGCTGATTCATTACCACTTAAATCTTCACAATTTCCTCTCATCCTTTACCGGATAGAGGGCAAAAACTACAGCTAAATGCCAAAAAGCAAGAACTGGGTACAAACATGATGTAACACAGTAAACTCCTGAGCCAAGTTCTGTTGAACCAGCCAAATTGCATCCCAGTGAACTGTTTGAGACCATAAAACCATCAGTTCTGAGAAGTTGTACTCTACTTAAGTGCCAAACACCAAATACTGCCAACAAATCTTATTTTATTTCACCTTAAGGAATCCAGACGTTGGGGGAAGCTTCCTCAGACAGTGTGGACCCCCTCTGCCTATTTCCACCAACTGAAAAGCCAGCTGTGCTCACACAGCTTGTTGTATTCACT
This sequence comes from Anser brachyrhynchus, assembly GCF_964034855.1. Classification (NCBI taxonomy): domain Eukaryota; kingdom Metazoa; phylum Chordata; class Aves; order Anseriformes; family Anatidae; genus Anser; species Anser brachyrhynchus. The sequence goes on from NC_137701.1 coordinate 7,776,256, forward strand.
CATTGAGCAACTGTGACACTTTGAAGAAATTTTAACCAAAAAAGTGATGATCCATCCCATGGTTCTCTATTGTCTCAAGAAACAGCCAAAGTATCACGATGCTTTAACTGTACCTGTTTCTTTCCATGCAAGAGGGCAAATGACCACCTCAGGACAGTTGTGTCGCTCAGAGTCCTGTAGGAAGGCACACAAGCCCATGCCAAATACCATCTAAGAAACAAGAAAACAAAGAAAGTAAAATGCTTTGTCTGGTCTTCTCCAAGGACAATGCAGTTTCTCCTATGTTTGGTAATGGAAAATGCCTACATAGTGCAAGTTTTGTATTTGGGTTCTTCCTTTTTCATTCTTGTTTATCGCATTTTATTTCTTGAATTATAAAACTTGTTTTGGTCACGTATCATCTCTGCTGGGATATATTCCCAGAATCTGCCGTTTTTCCAAATATAGCTAATTTTGACTTATGTAGACATATATACACAGCCATGTACTGAGCTGGCATAAATCAGTCTGGTTCCACTGAAGTTAATGAAGCCTCAGGGTGCTGATTTATTGTTTCGTAATAAAGTTTTGTACAGTGTTTTGCATCTAACATGCAGTTATTGGAGTGTGTGATGTTTTTCTCCCTTCAAAATGTTCATTCTTTCTTTTCCTAAGGCACTGTGATCATGTTATCATCTATATACTTCACATTGGGCGACCTTGATTTTTTAGCAGTAAAAATGTGGTTTATATCACATTTGGCAGACTTCAATCTTCTGTCTGAGCACTAGGTAAAACAAAAACAAAACAAAACAAAACAAAAAAAGAGAAATTGAAGACAAACATCATCTTGAGCTGTTAACACATGCTTGTCTGCAAACACATGCCCACACACAAAGCCCCCTGTGCAGAAGTATTTCAGAGCACGCTTTGCTGAGCCAAAATAACTGATGTGTCTTTAACAGCAGAATTACGTAAAATTAGAAGATCCTGTGTTATACCAAGCTGGTGGCCATCTCCTATCCCACCCTCTCCATGTGGCATTTCTTCACAGGCCATTCCTTCACACCAGGGAAACTTCGGTGCACTTGTAGCCCAAACAACACCAGTGTGAGCAGAAAACACTTGACCTACCTTCAGGCATGTACTTCTTCAGGTGGAGGTGTGCGTTTCTGGGTCCCAATCAAGAATAATTTGCATAAGCAGGTATCAACACAAACTGTCAGTGGTATGTTTATTTGGTGCATTTGCACATTTTTGTGAAGAAATAGCTTAGGCTGGCTTAGTGTTTTGCCAGGTTGGAGTCACAGTTCAGTCCCACTGCTTGAAGGTGGGGCAGCAGGATTTTCCTAAAATTCTTCAGTTTTGTACCTAGGTAATATCCTGTTACATACAATATCACGTTTCATTTGTAGCAATTATGAAATGAGACTTTTGTACGGTTTTGAAACACTTCCTAGGAGAAGTTAGAATTCTTATGTCCCAATGTGGTTTTAATTTTTATTACTTTGACTGAGCCTGGTGCTTGGTGTGCAGTTCTTTCCCTATTCTGGCTGCTTCTCTTCACCATTCGGAAAACAAATTATCCTTAAAAGCTAATTGGTTTGTTGTTTTTCTGCAAGCACTTCACTGAATTTTAGTAATCTGTGACTGCAAGTAGATAGTTTCTGTGGTTTAAGTACAGGCATGGTTACAATCTTGATACTTGGCCGCAATTACTTGACTCCTTACACAACATTAGTTAGGCAACCTTGCATTTACAGGCCTGATTCTGATCAGAGGAACCCTTTAAGATGCTGCGAATACAAGATATATCCATTTCCTGCTGTTTATTTTATGAACTGAAGAAATTCAGCATTTCGTGGATTCAAGCTTTGTTGGCGCCAACAGCTCCTAACTGGATGAGAGGTCTGGTTCTGTGCCTGTATAGTCTTTAATAAATAAAGGAAATTGGGATGAATTAAAAACATTTAGATGCTATTAAACGCATCTAAATTCAGGTGTTGAAGTTGTATTTTCTATGGTGACATGGTCATTTTGATGCCTAGTTACTACAGCAGATCAGTAATACTTAAATACTCTTGAGAGTTTTATGCAGTAACTATTTATTCTTTTGCAGCAGTGCAGCAATGTTTATAAATTGCTCTAAGAGCCTTAGATGAAAGGACTTGTAAATGTAGAATACATTATTATGTCTAATTAATGCATTTCATAAACTACCTCTGTGACCTCCTCCCAATGTCCTTATCAAGGTGCTGCTGCCTCTGGAACTCTTTCCAACTGCAGCTGGGGATTAATGTTAGACGAAGTGCAAATTTGAATAACCTGGTTATGAAAGGAAACAAACAGGCTGTTCACAGGTTTTTTTATTTGTTCCTATGCACTTTTATGTATCCTGTAAACATTAATGAACAAACAAATGTTGTTCTTTGTGATTAATGCATTTGCTCGTTTTAGGCTATGATCCTGAACTTTTTCCTCCAAACCCTGTTGCCTGAACTATTCATTCATTTTCCAATTCAAACAATTCTTCAATTAATGCTTCTGCATCTTTATTTTTTCTTTAACTACCCAAAGAGTGCTGGACTAATGCCAAAGAAGCTATTATCATTTAAGAAACAGGAAAATCATATTTATTTGCTATAAAGCAGAGCAGGTCATCTTAGAATTAAATGATTAAGTAAAATCAATAAAAATAATGCCACAGGATCCAGGATTGATTGGTTACAGCTCTAAAAACACTGTCTTCATCAAAACATATTTTTTCTTTAAAGAAAAAAATCTAGAGGGTAAGATTATCCCTTATTTGATGTACAAGAAAATAGTTCACCGTAATCAGTTTTCTTCATCTCACTAATGAATAAGTCAAATTCATTTCAGGGACAGATTAGACTCTCTCTCATAATGCATCGTGCTCTGGGATGCTATTAATGTTTTGTGCCACACATACGGTGTTCGTTTTGAGCTACCTATACACTGCTCCCAGCACTTTAAATGATTACATACCAGGTATGTGTTTATATATAGCATGTAATCATCTCAAATGCTAGGATTGCAATATGAATAGGTAATAAGAAACAAACTTTACTTTTGATTACATAGGCCTGTGATTAATTGTTTGATCTTTGGTAAATGAAAAAGCCCTAATTAGTTTTAAAAAAATCCTGAAAATGGACTGTTATTATTTAAGTTTAATATATAGTTTATGGGGGTTGTGTGCAGCATTCAGCACTTTGGGGGGAGGGAGGGTTGTTTCATTTTTTATTCAATTTGATTTATTACTTTATTCATTGATTTCCCATAATAATGTTTGTGCTTATATACTGCCTTTCATCTGAGGTTCTTAAAGTGCTTTACAAACTTTAATATATTTTTCTCACCACTTTTATTTACATTGTCCTTCTAATGAAACTATCATAGACTAGCTGTATATAAATTGCACTGAGGTAACAAAAAGTAGAAGAGAAAACATGCCACAGGAAAAGAAACAGAGGACTGGAATGAAAGCCCCAAACCCTACATAGCACAGGTAGCTGTCCCAACTTCTAGTCTGCCCTCCTCAAAGAGCAGTAAGATTTGGGCAGTGTGGTTGCTTTAGGGCTGAGTCAAAACAGTGATCACTCTGTCAGACACTAGTCTAATCTGTTCTCAGCAATTTCCAGTTGCAGAGGTTGCCTGGGCAGAGCACAGGATCTGTTCTCGCACTGGACTGCCTGTACTGTCAGGAACTTTTTCTTGATGTCTAAAATTGGTTGCTCCAGTTTTAACTTGTTACTTCATGTCTCATTCCCTTGAACATGGAGAAAAATTATTCCCCCCATCTTTGCAATGCTCTCCTAATGAACTTGAAGGCAATTATTTTACAGCACCTTTGTCTTCTTTTCTCTTTAGATGAAATAGAACCAGCTCATTAACTCTTCGCTAGTACAGTCATCCTCATTGCCTTACTCTGTCTGTTCTCCAGTCTCATCCTCCGTGATGCATAGTGTTGAAAATGGACATAGGATTTCAGCAGGATATCTTCGCTGATCCTGTGGACCGTGTTTCTTTTTGTTCATCTTGCATTTCACTCAAGAGTTGACAGCCTCCCACTAGTGATGCTAAGGCTCCAGATCCTCCTGCAGATCCGCCACCCACCTGACCTGAAGCTGCACAGCTGGTTATTGCTGCACAAGTTCAAAACCTCGTATTTGTCCTTATTCAATTCCATTCTATTTTTTAGGCCACTTATCTAAATTATCGAGGTCTTGGGATTTTTTTTCTTATTTTTGCAACAAGTCTGAAGCTGCCTAGGCTGGTACTGTCTGCATATTTAATAAGCATAGGGTTTGTTTCATTATCCAAGTTATTGATGAAGATGTTAAGAACTACTGCAACCAGAACACACGTGATCCTGCTGGAGAGCTTGGCAGTAAATCATTAATAACCTCTCTGTTAATAATACAGTTTTCACACAGTCTTGTACTAATCTTAGGGCACTTGACTTATAGATACACTTTTCCCAGTGAAGCTGTTATGTTACACTAACAAAGGTCCAAGTACGTGACACTGACTACTTCTCCTGTAGCCACTCTACGCTTTCACAGCAAAAAAAACTGGCTTAAAACTCAGATAATTTTTTTTTGATGGATCCTTGTTGCTTCACATTTTCTTGTGTTGGTTATTTTAGTTGGTTGGGTTTTTGGTTGGTTGGTTTCTTCTCCTCCTTACAAATGATTTATTTGGTTGTTTCTTCAGTAGTTTTTTTTCTGGGAAGGTTGACTGGTCTTTCATTCCTGATCCTCCTGTTGCTTTTGTGTGTAAGTGTGCTTAATCTTTTTAAAGATAAGGATTGCATTTTCCCTTCTCCAGACTCTGGAAATCCTTTACATTTCCTCAAAGATAGCCTTTAATGGCACCATTTGATTCCCCTCATTCCTGGCTTCCCAATGAAGAGAGACCAAGTTCATCCTATTTAAAAAACTGAACTTTGCTTGGTTCTCTCTGATGAGTCCTTCCCCAGCTATAGCCCAAAATCTTGCCTTTTTGCCACTAGTAATGTGCAGTTGGTTTTCCTACAGAGATTTGAACTCTGATCCAGAAGAAAATAAAGAAGGTATAAAGCATTTTGGTTTTCTCAGTTACTTATCAATAAAATTGCTATCTAAAACAATAGATCAGCATTCTCCAGTGTTGATACTATCTATATTTCCTCCTGGTGTCTTATTTTGTGCTTTAATGAAAATGCTGACTACTACAATAACTAGGATGAACTCTTGCAGAACCCCCCTTGATACATCATTCTAGTTTTATCTTACATTATACACTATTTCATTATTAAACCACTCTTAGAAGCATAAAGGGCTATTTGTAAGACAAAAAAAAAAAAAAAACAAGGGTCTTGTGCATCTTCATGTTGCTTCCATGTCTTTTAGAAGATTGTTATAGAAATAAAGATTTGACAGGAGTCCAAAGCATTTCCATAAATGGTTCTTTAACCAGAGGCACTCACCACTTTCATTGTTTGACATTTAACAGATTTCACTTATAATGTATATGGCAGGGATATAACAGTTGACATCATGGGAGTTCAAAGCATTTTCCACATTGAACTTTTTAATAAGGCAAAAGTAGGTAAAGTGACTTTCCTAAGGTCGCCCAGCAAGTTACTGGCTGAGCCAAGAACACAGTCCAGAACTCCTGAGTCCCAGGCCAATGTTCCATCATTATGCCATCCAGCCTGCCATATTATTAATGTTCAGCCTAAATATATTCTTGTAGCAATTGATTTAATGCCATTAGTTTCAGACAGCTAATCCAAAGCTCTGTTGGTTATCCAACCTCCAGGGACTTATTGGAACAAAAGACTTCGGGACTAATCCAGAAAATAACATTATAACCTTTTCAGGAAGCCTAGGTACTTTCTCCCCCCCAGTTGAAAAGTTATTTCAAAAAGAAAATAACCATCTAATTCTAAATTTAGTGAAAATCACGTGGAAAAATTACATGCATGCTTGTGCTCATGCCCACATGTTTTTCTATGTTTCACTGTCAAGCTATAATCTGCAATAAAGACGTATGATAGTAATTAATGGGATAAAGTCAAGATAATGATTATGATACATGAAAAGAGAATGGATTTAAAAAGTCCTTGGGGTCTTAAAGAGATAATAGAGGCGAGTGGAACTGGAGGCTGCAGAGAGCCTGCATTCATCCAGCACCTCGTTTGCACAAGAACAGATAAAAAGGTTCTTTGTGAATCACAGCCCTAAACTAGATTAGAAGAACAACAACAAAAGAAAGTATTTCCACATGAAGATACAAAAAGGACTTAGGAGTGCCTAACTCCTTTGGGAATGCCTAGAAGGGTTCAGTTCAAAGACCTCTTAAGATAGCATAAAAGTAGGAGAGACCCAAGAAAGTTGTTAAATGTGTGCATGAGAATACAGAGGAATCCAGACAGTTAGAAAAAGATGTGCTAAGACAAAGATCAAGAAAAGGTACAGAAATGTTCATATCAAATAAGTCACAGTCTGTGCTTTTGACTTTCATAGTCCATCATGTTGAACTAGGTGCAAGAGATGAAAATGAATACCCTCTCCAGTCTAGTATCTCAGGTCTGTATATAAATTTCTCTCTCATCCAGATTTCTTCATGGCATATCTTCAAATTGCCATAGCTTTCAGAAAGCTTTCTTTATTTGTGTGTACTCCTGGACTGTATATCAAATAAAAGAATATTCTCTTCTTTCCATTTACATCCTTCCGTTTGCACAGCATTTTTTTTTGTAGACAGCCTTGCTGGTAGTCTTCAAATCAGACCTTCCTCTTTATAGTGCTTTTTAATAGTCAGTATCTAACATGCCAATTACTAGCTTTTAAAATCGAAAATAACCTTTGTATTAGCTTTGGTCCAATATTAATGTCATTGCTCTTTATAGCAAATCTAGTAATATAATGCCTTCTGTTTTCCATAGATTAGTATCTAAGAAGAATGCTTTGTGCTTCAAATACTTTATCCTTTACACAGATATAAAATATGGAGCAATAAAATATAAAATCAATTATTCAAAGAGAAGAATTAAAAACTGCAGTCATGTAGAACGGAAACGTAATACTTTATCAGTTTTAAGCAGAAATAGCCCAGAATAAAAGAAAAAGATTCGAAGTTCATTCTACCAAATCTTCAGCACATCGATACCAGTTTTTTCAGGGGTACAGACAGGCTAAACATCTGGATTTTCCATTGTGTTCAGATTCAGTGTCCACCAAGCATTAATGATGTTTCTTGTGTGTTTTTTTTTCTGCAGGAAATGGATCCCCTAATCTCTCCCAGAGCTTTTGTACATATAAGCACAAAATACTTTTTTTGTATCTATTTCTCATTTTTCATATGCTCTAGTGATGTCAGCCAGGTAAAAGATAAAAGAAAGCCCCAGTCCCAGTTCTGGGAACATTCAGATTTTTAATATTGTTGCACTTCTTTTTTAAAAAATTAAATGTTTAACAAACTAAATTTTAAAACGTTGCTACTCATTTGATTTTTCACAAGCATAAATAGCAAAAGATATTATATACAAGTGATCATTTATCCCATTTTGATCAACTGCTTAGTGTTGGCATATGAAGCTTTCTCTTCAGAGACTAAAATACTTTTTACCCAGTTTACTCCCACACCTGACATCCTTTTCTTTCATTATCTCCTTTCCTATGGAAAAAAAAAAAAAAAAGCTAGAGGAAAAAACTATTTTCTTTGTGAGCTGAACTGAGCAATGAACCCATTATTCTAGCATTTTGTAGTTCAGTACTGATTGCTAGGTTGCCTACCTAAAGAATATGTTTTAAAAAACCTATTTATAATTTCAAATAGTAATTGCAGCACTTAAAACTTACTGAAGTATGAAACATAGATCTAAGTAGTTAGTTACCTAAATAGCAACTTTTTTCATTTGACCATTAAATCATTGATCTAAGTAATAAAAATTTAACTCACACAAAATTAGTAAGACTGCCTTGACCTCTGCATGTTATATCTTCTGTGTTTTTTTTTCCCTTCCAAACCCACTTTGAATTGCCAGCCTATTATTTTCTTGTAGTTCAGCAGAAATAAAAGTGGATAATATTATGAAGTAGGAATAAGTACACAACAAAAATTTTCATGTTTTGTGTTCAGATTATATGGGATGTTGATCCAGTGATGGCAAGCTTAAATAGTTAGCCAAAATTCTTACCATAAATAAGGTATCTTCAAGAGTGTACTAGTTATTTAAAAAAAAAAAAAAAAAAAAAAAAAGTAGTTTTAAAAATGTCTTTGAGGAATGAATGGACATTAACAAAAATGAAAATATATGGTCTTTTATACGTTAAAAGAAGCAAAACAACCAATCTAATTAGAAAAATTAATTCTGGGATTCTTCCAATGACAGTTGCCTGTTAGGCAGTAGACCTCTCAAACAGAACCTGCTGCTAAAGACACCATCTTCTTCATGCAATTGCATGCAAAGGTTTTGATACAGAAGTGTGATGGGTACACACACTGCTCCTGTACTTCATATAAGTCTTACTCAGGCTTGTGAGCCATAGCAGGCCTCCATGTTATTGCTCCTTGAACTGGACAGCTCGTTAGCAACAGGGCCCCAGGCAGAGCTTATTCCCATGACATCTCTCATGGGAAGTAATGATGGAATCTGATCTTGACTACGAATCAATCATTTTATCTAATAAATATGGCACCTGACTACAAATCTAATAAATATGGTGCCTCATCTCTTTCCATAATCAAAGGAAAAGTCGTCTTGACACCATTCCTATGTTATCTACAGACTGTGGTGAAGCCTGACCTCTTGCCTCACTCCCTTTAACGCCTGTTATTTATACAATTGAGGCCTTGGATGATGAGGCCTCCCCTCTGATGGCATCCAGGCCCTGTGGTCTAGCTAATTGACAAGAACACAATTAAGTGCTAAGGGGAGAGGGAGTTTGCAACCTGATTCCTAAACAAATTGGCAGAGACCTGAATTCTGGAAAATTACTGTCCAAAAGACCATGGTCTCACAATCCTATCAAGAGCAATCTGACAAAGCTCCTCTTGTATTCAAAAAGACAAAAATACCATCTATGTGTCTTCAGCACTTACCAGGAGATAGCAGAATCTCATGAAATGCAATTCAGTAAAATTTCCATAGGAAACTCGGAATAGCTCTGCATCCAGATCTAATTAGAGTTGATTGCAAAATTCCTGCCAATTTAAACACAAACAGAATGAGACCTAAATTCTGCCTCAACGGATTCCCATTTATTTAAGTTTTCTTCTATGGAATGAGTTATCTAGAGCTGATTAAAATATGTTCAGCTTTGATTGTAACCTTATTTGCTGTTAAAAAAAAAATCATGGCATGAGGTGACGTTTATGAGGCTAAGTGTTGGTGCAATGATCAGATTTGTACAGGTGGGTTCTGCTTCCCATGCAGCGTTTTGGTGGACAAGATTGGAAGTTTCTGTTGTTGGATTTCATTATTTCAAATGGCTCAATGGATAGATAGAGTGCAAATGTGTTTCAGGCTCTGGGTTAACCTTTTATAAAAATTTTGCAGAAAGTAATTTCTTGCTTATCTTAGGAAAATCCTAGTATAACGGACTATTGCAGTGAGATTCATTACAACATCTGAATAAAAAATCAATTATTCAGAGATAACTTAAGAATTACAACAACAGTGAATTGAAGAAGAATACTTTATCCCTTCTAAGCAGAAATAGCCCTGAACATCAACAACAAAATTAAATTTCATCCTACAAAATTATCAGTATATTGATACCAGATTTTTATAGGGATATAGACAGATTAAACATCGAAGTTTCCTATATTTTCAGATTCAGTGTCCAACAAGCAGGATGCATTGTTTCATGTGAAAACATTAGAGCCCCTGAACAATAACTGAGGGTTTAAAATGGTATGTCTCAATAGATGGAACATTTAGAAAAACTGCAGATTTAATTAAAAATTTCTCAGTGCTTTGTAGAAAGAGCACTGTAGTTATCTAGGTACCCAAACTGAGATTTATTTTATGTAAATAAAGTATATGTATATAAAGTATACACAATACAAATTGTACATTGTACATTTGTACAAAATACAAAAAGTATACAAATACACTGTAAGTATATTTTTAAACATACCTCTTCATGACAAAACAGAAAATAAAAGACCCTGACTCACATTTACATTGCAGAGCAGGTTTACATGCAAATTTCTCAAGTTATTCACAGGAGATTTTTATCTGTAGGCAGAAAGCAAACACCTCTCAATGCAAATCTCATGTGATTGATAACTTAGTGTCATAACTCAAGCTCTGAATCTTCAGTAAATTGCTCATCCCACATATAATATGTTACTGTGTCTATCTCCCATGCAACAGGTTTGAATCTACTGCTGCTCATTTGATGTCAGACTGTTTATCACCATCGTGGTCTCAAATCACAGGAGCAGTCAAACATCTGCTTCATACACTCAGCCACCAGGTCTGAAATGTGAGTACTTGAAGGAAACCATTATAAATCTCCCACACAGTGACTGGCAGTATTTTATCACCAACCACTAGTCACTGATCATGTTGCAGCTGTCCACAGTCCTTCAAGCCGCCTCTCTTTCCTAGTGGCCCATCAGCAGCCAGTCTTGTACCATCACCTCCTAGTTCAGCTACAGGTGACTCCACGCAAGCAGTGGTTATGCCTTATCCAAGAAAAAGATAAAAATGCTAAGAATCCTACTTTTCCTTCCTAAAACTATATAGCATCTACTAACTTTGTTAACGTTTCCTAGTTCTTTGAGTCAGATTCTAGTAAAAACACCAAATGCAATGTCAGAGTTGACAGTCTGATTTCCAAAAGTGTGGTTTATTTGCTTTTTTATTTATTTTTCACCTCCAATAATGAGAAGCAAAAGGGAGGAAAGGTCACTTATGGCCTTTTTGGTCAATTCATGAATGGGGATTAAAACTCAGAAAGACAACTGCACTTCCTTGCACACTGAAGTATACTGCCTGTGCTAAATTTTTATTATAGAGCAGCGTGCTCTTTTGTGCCTGCTTTACACCTCTTACCCCTGAGCTGCTGTCTTCCTGAAGCCAAACTTAAACCTCATGGTTTTAACAGTTCTCAGAGAAGCTCATTTTGCCTTTCACATGAATAAAATCCATGCTTTCACCCACCAAGACTGACACTCACACAAAAGAAAATATGGAAAAACTAAGTATGTACTAACCTGGGCTGAAAATAGATAGCTATGAATTTGCAAAATCTTTTTGTGGCACAGCTGCAGTTGGACATTTTCCCTTTGCATCAGTCATGCTGCCTCTCTGTGCTGATGTACCTATAAGAAGTTGCATAAGAGTTTTTTTCAACTGTTCTGTGCCAATGGAAAATTTGTATTATATCAGGCTCATTCCCCATCTTTGCTGAGGTTAGAACCAGTTCACACTAATAGGAAGCATTTGTGTTATGCTACAGAAATGAGTCCAAGCTAAAGAAGATCATTTCCTTGGAAAGATGAATTGTCTAACATTGATGTAAGCTCTGAGCAGAGCTGAGACTAATACATAAAAAAAAAAAAAAAAAAAAAAAAGCAGAGAAGAGCCACAAAGCAGAGAAGAGCCACAAAGTGTGGGATTTTTTTGTTTGTTTTTTTCCCAAAAATTTTTCTATGGCTCAAACTTATGAAATTGCCCTGAGAGAACTTATTTCGTCTCCTGAATACATTTATTTCCCTTCCAAATAACCAAATAGCAAGTCACCACAAATCTATATATCTCTACACTCCCTCAGTCAGGGACTGTGTTGTATGAACATGAATTGTTTATTTCTACAAAGCTGAAAGTTGGTAGCATCAGCATTTTGAGCTCTATTCATGAAAGGAAAATGATAATGACAAACTCTTTATGGAAATATCTAAAGAAACACTGAAAAGAAAAAACTGATGCTAGCTTTCTCTTTTGAAACTGGCATTTATAAATGCCATACATCTTTTCAGCAATTGAAAATGTAATGATAGTAGAAAGTCTCCTTTATAAATTACCACAGCATTTTTTTCTACTGGAACATCGTTATCAGATAAAGCTGCAGAAATGTTATGATTATACCAGTTCACAGAGCTTTACCATCTTTCCCCAAAAAATAACTCTATCATCATAGTTATCTTTGGCCAAACACAGTGAAAGGACACGCACATGACAGGAGGTCAAAATGATGGCATTTGATGGTATTTCAGATATGTTTGCTGTAACAGCCAACTGGGTGGCAGTTGTTTCTTTAGATGAACTTTCACAAAATACACACTTTAATACTAAATCAAGAGCCTGTAACTCTATGAGAGAAATCTTAATTCAAGGCAAGTAGACTTTCTTAAAAAGAAAAAAACTTTTAAAACTTTGCATATTATTGCTGCACTCTTACACTCCTTATTGGCAGCTTTTGATAGCCCAAAACCCACCTTGTTGAACAGAATTGGTTTGTTCTTAAAACCAGCTGTCACACACAGGTAATGAAACAACTAGTGCTTTTTCTAGCACAGCAGAAGTTTCATGTGGGGCATCATGACAAGTTTAACTTTATGAATTGATCTAGTTTGAAGAGAAGACAAGAGGACAAAAGATAACAATAAATACTTAAATAAGTTAGATCAGGTTTTCTCATGTATCAATGGAGACAACTTCCTGAGGACTTTCAAACAGATTTCATAACGCTAGCTGGAGCTTCAAAGTGTCTTCAAATGCTTTGTTTCTACAAAAAAATACATCCCCGATGGAGTGTGTTTTCAGGTAAACACCACACTATTTTATCAGTAAAAAGTACCAGCCAAAAAAAGTCTTTGAATTAATATTCTCCAGTAACAGCTTAAAAAATTGTTTCATGTTACGAGGACAAATATTTTACTATGACAGGTGTTTTTACAGCGAAATTAAGGCCTGACCTCACTACCTGGAAATGCAATGTACATTTACAAACTAAGTTATGAAAACAAAATCCAGTAATTGCGTCTCCAAGTGCCTGATTTGCTCTTTTATATTTAGAATCAAACTAAGATTTGTAAAGATAAGTGCAAAACTGCAGGTGAAATATTAGCTCACATGAGGAAAGTCATTATTCTTCTGAATATTTACTGCTTATGTGACACGGATGTCCAAGGGTTTAGTCTCCAAACAACATGCCATCTTCTGTACAATCGCTATTACTAACTTCTCTGTTCATAACAAAGTATGTAGCATAGTGAGAGATTGAAGGTCTTAATACGTTTCCACCTTTGTGGTTAAACAATAGATTAGAGCATGCAACGTTCTGGCATTTATCGTTTTTGGTGAAACAGAAAGGTTTATAAAGGTTTGCTATGTGCAGTGAATTAAAATGCCAGGTCTCTTTGTTATAATAAAGGTGCATTGTGCACAGTGCTGAAAATTTACACGAAGTACAAAAATAAGCGAGTAAATGGTTGCATTCTTGACCTTTTCACTGACTTCTACTATTCTAATTTGCTATTCTCATCTATGCTATTGTTAGAGAAATCATTTACTGAAAACTCATTTCATAGTTAAGTCTAAAATGCTTAGGAAAGGAAGTAATTCTTTCCACTCTACTTTGAAAGACAACAATTTAACATGCTGTGTATACTGCCTGAACTTAAAGATATTTAGCTTGCCTTTCAAAAGAAGACTGTGACAAAACTGTCTTAGCGTACCCCATCTTTTAATCAAAGTTGTAATAGTCATGAAACGAGATATTCCCAGCCCATTTTTACTTACTGTATCTGGTATAAAATGCATCAGTCAGCCATCGCAGGAGAATTAGATTCAATTTCCCATTTGTCTGCAACATCAAACCATCTGGCAATGCAAGTAAAAACACAACACTTGAAAACTGTAGTTCAAGTTTCAGAACGCAGAACAATGCTGTGAAATAATGGACATCTTTAAGCTTCGAATAGTTCCCAAATTAGTTGCGTACTGTAAAAAAGTATTAATAGAACAGACCACTTTGAAATCAGAGCACCTGTGCTTTTTATCACCATGATTTGACGTTATATATTTGCATACTCATGGAATATGTCACCTAAGACATACTACTATTTTCTCCTATGGAAGCAGTCTTCATGCAATTTAAACTGCAGTTCAACTCTTTATGAGAACACAGTAAAAATTGTTTACCTTTCTACAGATTTATTTCTACCTCCAGTCATTTTTACTATTTTACATAGTCAAATCTCTTGTTTTTCTTTCCTCAAGCCCCCCTCCTATTTTTTTATTATTTTTTTTTTAACTCTTACGAGTACAGAAACTGTATAGCAAAGTGTGTGACCAGGTTGCTTGACTCTGTAGTCATCAAACCTTTTTATTATGAACAGAGTAATTACATTATTATCCATGTTAGATCATTAATGATGCATGATGCAAAAGGAGAGAACGATTCCGCTGATCTCTTAGACCTCCATTTGAATTTTCATGAGGAAAGCAAACAGTTCTGTGAATTTTATAGATTCATACCTATATAAATATATGGAATTCAGACATACAGACATAGGTTTTCTACACAGCTAGGACACCAAAACGCTACAAATCCATTTATCATCATCCTCCAAGCACAAGAAAAGCTTCCTATGAATGTTGTCATCTGACCTTTTCAGAAAAGGTCACCAAAAGGGCATCGATCCCTCATTGGGTTTCGATTACACACACTTTTGAACTGAGGATCTTTACATTTACTGCTCTCATTTATCACAGAACGTTGATTACAGGAAACATCCAAGATCTGACATTTCAAAGGTCAGTTTGCAATTTTTAAAAATTTCCCTCCATTACTCATTTGAGTGTGTGCCCTGCTCCTCAAGAAATCCACTGGAATCACAAGTTTACTTCATCTAAGTAATTTATATCAGAAATTCAGATTTGAGTGGAATTAAGAAATACTGGATGCTAAAATAAAAGGCAACACATTGTGGAGAACTCTTTGCTCAATATAAACATCTTCAAGTTTATATATAAATAATTATATATTTATATGGCTTTGGTTGGTTGGTGCTTGTTTTTTAAACACTAATTATACTCTAGATAAAGGGATGACACCGAATTTGAAAACAAGTGGTGCGTATAGACTTAATTTCTGAGTTACAACATTGCAGAGCACAATGTCAGTAGCGTTACATTTCCCTGGTTTCCTTTAGTTCAAGTTCATGCTTAGGTGACACAGCAAACATGTCTAATCAGCTCCTGCATTGTTTCAATATTCCAGTGAAATGCGTTCTCTTCTTAAATGCTGATAAAATGTCTTCTCACATATGTCCTAACCCTTTGAACTGTAATAAATGTCATGGATTACACAGGAAAACATTAAGAATTTATTCAAATTTGTAGTATGATGTTCTGTTGCAGTAATAAAATCATAGTTCTATCTATCTATCTAGTTCAAGCTACTGTAGTTTTGATAGCTCTAAGCATTAATACGATGCTCAATGTGTTAGGAGAGGGGAACAGTCATCTGATTTTTTTTTATCTTCATTTTTTTTTAAATGAGGCGATGCTACTTGCTTTCTGGGATCTTTATACAAAGGTTTCACTAAGCAAGCTTGGAATTAATTGGTATACAACTTCATATAAACACAGCTACTGTGATAACCTACAATATTTTGGGTGGATATTACCCTCTGAATGACCATTTATGTGCTTGAACAACTACTTATTTGCACAAGACAAATAAGTAAGTCCATTTGCAAGCTTACCTCCAGGTTTCCCTTTTCCCCCTCTGCTGTCCTATCTGCCCTGGGATTTTGCCACAAAATTATGTTGTCCTCTTAATTATCTGTGGACACCTAACTCCGAGAGAAGGACCGCTAATTTCTGGAGTGGTAGCTCCCTTGCTCAGCTCACACAGGTGAGCCCTGCAGGGCTGGGGACTTCAGTGGCCCTGTTTGTACATGCTCTTCCACATAAATAGCCCGGACTAAGCCTGGTGAGCTCAGCCGGCCTGCATTTACCAGGCATTTATATGCATCTCAGCAGTGATCAACACATTAGAAGAAAAGGTATAGGAGTGGACTAGGAATACACTATTCTTACGGTTTGATAGTAACAAAACACGAAACCTAAGAAGTTGTCCCACAAAACTGCAGTTAGGAATCCTAAAGCTTACATTTGGTGCACCTTTTCACAGGTGAAGTTGACCTGCGGCATTACATTTTGACCTTATTTGCAGCACACAATTATACACTGAGGTATATTTTGACAGAAACTGCACAAGATTTCAGGGCTTCACATAATGCAGTGTTGCAGAGTGATGATGCACTTCATTTAGAAAAGCTGAATAAATATCAGATAAAAATCGATCTTATAACTCTGGTTATTGCCCCAGGACTGCAATAACATGCCCTTTTCTTTTTGGAATATTTGCTCAGTGCACTTCAAAATGCATAACAGGTATTTTCAGGGGCAATGTTATGACTTCTTGTGTAGAAAACAATTTCTATACCGGCACCTCATACCTGCTGCCATTCCAGAAAGCCATTTTTATTTGATCGCAAAGCACAGCTTAAGTCCAGTATTATTAAAATCTCTCAGCTGTTTTAATGTTATAGAAGATTGGAAGAACCATGAAGTGCAGTGACCAAAACTTGCAGAAACTGTTGCTTCTGAACATGCAGACTTGCAGATGCAGGATCAGACCTTTGATATGCCCAGGTAGCTTGTCTACTACCAGGCACAGGACAAATCTCCCTCCAATAGTAATTTCCTACACATGAAGGATCAAAACATAAGAAGAAATTCATGCGTTCTATTCTCACCGCCCAGACTTTGACTTGTGATTTCTGGATACAGCCTGTCAGATGTCTGCTCTTATTGGAATGAAGAACTGAAAGGGTCCCTCCAGGCCTACACATGTGGGAAATGAAAAAAACACTTTTAAATTACTTCCTTCTCCATCACTTCCATGCCCTGCACTGATTACGGATTTTCCTGCTTCACAATGCAAATAAAGAAGGGAGATTTCTAAACCACAGCTGGCAGGATATCACACTCCATTTCATCAGTCTTTTTAACACAGATTAATAACATTCTCTCTTGTTTTTGATTGGATGATCATGCTTCCTTGTCTGACATGAGACGCACTTTTTCTAGACTAAATTCAGAGTGGTGCTTTATGATCGTCCAGGAAGATGCATTAGAAGTTCCCTTATTTCTCGGTGTTTAATAGACGTATGGTAAGCGTATAGGAACATCTAAGGGAGACCACATACTACCCACTCCTCCCATAAACTGTCCTTCACTCTCCTCCTGCACTGAACCATGTGGCTCAGTGCACTGAGAGCTGGGGAACAGAAAAGCAGGCATTTCAGTTCATTTTCTGGTTTGCCATTTCACCCCTGGAGCTAATAGCTAATACCTACCCAGAGACCTTTAAAGCAACCAGAGAAGAACAGAGCACAGCCCACTGAAATCCCTAGGATCAATATGTGCAACAAAACATTTCACAGCATAAGAATAAGGACCCCTTATTTTGTGTGGTTTCTATGAGAAGTCTGTGTGGTGCCACACACAGAGACATCAGGAGATTAGAAAAATTGAAAGAAACTACATTTTCAACTTGAGAACATTTTATCTAGAGATTATCATAGATGTACATGTAATTTTTTTTCTTCAATCCTCATTTAGAAATGTTTAGAAGCACAGAACAGTTGAGGTTGGCAGGAACCTCTGGAGGTCATCTGGTCCAGCCCTGTGCTCATGCAGGGACAGCTGGAGCAGGCTGCCCAGCACCATATCCTGGTGGCTTTTGAAGATCACCAAGGGGGGAGGCTCTACAGCCTCTCCAGGAAACCTCAAGTGTTCGAGCCCTTGGTGACCTGCACAGTAAGGGATTGTTTCCTGATGTTTAGACGGAACCTCCTGTGCTCCAGTTTGTGCCCATTGCCTCTTGTCCAGACACTGGGTGACGGTTTAGGATCTTGTAGTGGTTGCAGTATTGCTTTGTTTGCTGTTCATCTGAGATAGATTAGTTTATAGTTAAGCAAACACTAACGAGCTATACCTTAGTTAGAGGATACATTTAAACCATGTATCTATTCACAGTGTTACAGCTCTTAATATGCATTAGACCAAATAGTCTGGATTTACTTGCAGCACCTTGATGCTCCATAAAAAGTTAACTTTAGAATTGAATGGGGCGGCCACATTTTGCCTGAATTAATTTGCCATATTAAATGTAATTGAGCAACAGAAACATTTCCTACGTCTAATATTCTAAGTAGAATTACAAATGCAAACTACCTGAAATGACTGTTTGATATTCACTGCAATAGCATAATGCAATTCTTTTTACGTCTCTTAACTCTGTCCACTTCATAAAGTGAATTAATTTGTGCTGTAGATACATCAACCATCTTCCATTACATGCTACATGAAAACTGCTGTTGTTAGCCAAGTAACTTTTTTCCACTTCTTGAAATGTATTTATGTACTAAACTGGCTTTAAGGTGTTTTCATTAGCATGTTTGATAGGTCCTTGCTTTGATCTCAAATATCTACAGCACAAGGACTTCTTTGGAACACCATGCCTCAAAAGATGTATTGTAGACTAAAGCAGAATAGACACACGTCAGCTACAAAGAAAAGAAAGGAAAGCATGCAGTGTTATAAAAGGATGAAGTGCTCCAAAAATATAATGCTGTGCAGCTCAGCTATTTGATCTGCCTGTTCTCTTTTGTACAGTTCCATTTCACCATTATTACAATTAATTCAGTTAGGACAGTTTTAAAGCCACATAGGTGTTTTTAAGATATGCACATATAAGACCTAGCCAACTAAAGATGGAACAAAAATCCCAGTCCTCCAAACAGAAAGTAGGTCTCAACTGAAGTACAAGTCACTACCAGTTTTTTAAACCCCAGACCTCAGTTCTGCTAAACAGTGGATTACCTCCATCTGGAACAAATTTCTGAAAGTGAAATTTACCTCTATTTCTGTCTACCATAGACTCATGCCGTGAAACCAACTACACTGAAAAATGTCTGCACAAAAAAATCAACTTTCCCTATTCAATGTGTCCTGATTTCTCTATTTAGAACATAATTTCTGATAAAATAGCTCTTATAAGTTATTTTCAAACAGCAGTACACACCACTGGCATAATATCATTAAGAAGAAAGGACTGAACAGACCCTGGGGAACTTTTTTATTTTTAAACTGTATAAAACCATTATTGGCATAATAAAGTCTTACGTTTAAAGCATACATTTAGATGTAGACATTTCAGTAAGCTTTTTTAGCAATCCTTGATGGGATAAAGTTGTCAGGGAACCTTCATTCCCTGCTACATTCTCAAACAGAGAATTTGGCCTAACATTATCACAAAGAAGAATTTAGCATGAACTACTTATTATTAAAAAAATTTGCCAGAAGTCTGTAAGCACATCCAGGACTGGAATTGCACTTTTTTTTAAAAAAAAAAAAAAAAAAAGCGGGGGGACTTTTTATAATCCCTTCAACTGTCTTCCTTTTACAATGAACTTGGTTTAAAACAGCACAAACAAATTTGCCTTATTAGAGAAGGAAAAAGTTCTTATTTATAAAATTCCTCCTTGCCATAAATGAATTCTTCACAAGAACTTTTGCTCTCTGATCAGAAATCAGATGCTTAAAATCAATTCTTCATAACCAAAATGCTGTAATTCAATTTTATAATTGCATTTATGCAGTGCTTCAGGGCATGACACGTGTATGCAAGAGTTATATTCAGCGAAAATTCCACACGCCACTTGGGTTTAGTTCAAAACTATTTTTAATTTAAGAATAGGAACTTTCTGGATTGGTTCAATATTTCTTGTTAGAATAAGCGTTTCTGTGGCAGAGACCCACCACTGCTGCTCTATAAACAATAGAGAACTTACATGTGTAACAGAACTTGCCAACTATCAGTTTAGCCAAGATGTTAGCACAGTTTGTACCAGTGAGCACTGAGTGCCAGCACTAGATAAAGCACTTAAGAGATTATTGTGGAGGATAGTCTTTTACAATGCTGAAAGTAGACATTAAAAGAGTGAGCATATCTTTCAAATTCAACTGCTGTGTAACTACGCTTTATCCGTTGTGCCCTCTCCTTACGCATTTTTCTTTTTGCAGCTTTTCATCTTGTACAACAGACAGAAAAAGCTTTGAAAAAAAGATTCAAGCTGAGGACAAAGCTGGCTAAGCTTTGAAAGATGAGAAAATTGCGGTTGCTGGGAGGGTAATTCCGAAATTGTCTTTAATGGATCTGTGATTTTAGAATTGAAGTACCTAAGTCTTCACAAGTGCCCACGGACTTCACTTGAACTTCAAGGTGGGGTTTGAATCTGTGCTGGAAGTTTTTTGAGAACAGAATCTGGATTAATAAAAAGCAGGAGGGCAGATAGAACTGCTGTCAGGATTGCTTTTTTTGAAGATATTCGGGAAAATATTCCTTCAGTAAATTCAAGTTCTAGGTACTAGTAGCACAAGTGTTCATTCAGCTGCCTAGCGCTCACTGTGACTCGATTTCCAACATGTATATCAAAAAAATCACCAATAAAGCATTTACTTCTGACAGGCTAGGAAGAGTTTCATAAACAACATACCCTGTTTCAGAAGGCTACAAAAATAAAGCATGGATTGCATATATCAACAGGATTGCTAACAGGCTTGATAAGCTTCTCATGTTGCACTTGCAGTCTTTGTTAAGCAAGAGGACAAGAAAAAGGAGCTCCAACCACAGTTACATGGCTATGCAACACAATAAGATTACAGGCTTGCAGACTGCTTCACAACTAAGTTGATACTGGTGTCATTTCTAAAGATGAGCTGTGAAAAATTTTTTAATGGCAAGTTAATTTCAGTTATTCGTATGCAACCTGCTACCATAAAGGAATAGCACTAGATCTGGAGTCAGACAGTGACTTAAATTGTCTGCTTTTTATGTATTTTGTAGATAATTTTAGTTTTATTTTTATATATATAGATGGAGAGCTGTGCTATTTCTTGCGGTTCAGCCTTGTTACATTCTTCCCTGAACATCGGAGTCTATACTGAGGTGTCTCGAGAGCAAGGCATGCTGTGCACTTTCATCATAAGGCCATCTCTGATACAAGGTGTCTATATACTTTGGCTTTCAATTCCATTAAAGTTTATAATAAACAACCCTGTATAACATCCCCTCACAGTGGGAAGAAAATTACTGAGCTCCGCAGAGCAGTTTTCCGGAGATGGTGTGCGTACTTAAACCAGCTGCGCTGAGCAGAATGGCTAATACGTTTGCAGTTCTTGACCATTTCAAGGGTACTCACAGGCTGCAGTAGCACTGTTTTCCATTTTCACTACAGTAATTGACACAAGAATAGACTCACGTTGTGCCACTTGCTGTTCTCACAGCCTTTGTCTGAAAAATATAGACTCAAGAGTACAGGATCTCATTTGTTGGGCAATTGGCAGAAAAGCAGTGTACTTTAAGCATTTCACGTATTCTATACTTTGATTGTCATCAGTTTTTTGTTGTTATTGTTTTTTCTTAAAGTTATCAAGGCTACAAAAAAAAGAGAAATGGTAATCAGAAGGAAATAAAAATTTCACACCGTGAAATACCTTGCATATGAATGTAGTACAGTAATCATGACCACAAAGATTGCTGTGTTAGACAAAGGGGAAAATGAACACAAGTGTATTTCTCTCACATCTAAACTTCCTCCTTAATCTGTTTCCTTAGACATAGTCTCTTCACCAAAATAAAAACCCTTCTTTTATCAAGTAATGTCACTCTAAAACCAGTTTATATTTAATGCTCACTCTTCATAAGCTGTCAAACAAAGACAGGAGGAATGCACTCCATTAACTTTACGAAGATAAGCAGTAAAATCAAGAACACGGTACAATCAACTAACATTCAAAATTAATGCCTACCATATTTTTAAAGCAATTAATGCTAAATTAATGCAAGATAAAATAATACTTGAAAATTATTCATTTTTTTTTGCCTGAATGAATGGAGCTCTTGAAGAGCAGAAGAAAGCAAGTTGCTCATGGACTGAGACCACGCCAGCAAACTCTTGCCAAAACAAATTAGAGGTGGCAACAGAGAAACCAGAAAGAAATGGTGTGGAAAACTCGTTTACATAAGAAATTGTATCAGGTGAACTTTTATTAGATCTGATCCTGTAAGAACTATCACTATATGAACTTATAATTCTTGTGAGCAATCCTTCATTTGAATAAAAGCTACTTGCAGCAAACTATTGTACTGGGCTCAGTGACTCCCTAGAAAGGGTCAGTGAGAACAGAAATGATAAATACAATGGGCAGGTGAGAGTAGTCAGGCTCACTGAATTTCACACTGCAGCTATTTTAAGGGTTTATTTGCTGCAAAAGGAAATATCAATGATATACAACAGATTTTTCTAAATATATTCAGTAACTTCGGGGTTGTCATTTTGTACAAAATTACCCTCATTAGTAAATCGAATACATAGACAGGTGTAATCACATATTTCTAGTTCATGTAGACATCACAGGACTTTTTCAAACAGTTTTTATTAGGAACATTGATTTACAGCTTTCCAAGAAATTTTAAGTGAGGAAGCTGATGGAGATGTTAAATACACATGTACATGGTTGACATTTCCAGTCGTTAGCATATGGAAGGAATAGCACAAAGGTACAGAAAGAAACAGAAGTGTGCGAACAGGGAAGAATTAGGAGGAAATCTTGACCTAAAGAGGGAAGATTCAAAAGGTCAGGTAGTAACAAGGAATAATTTGTGGGCAATACATATGGATACAAGACGGATATTTCAGTTACTGGGGAACAAGAGCACCCAATAACAGTATAATGGAAACACTACTAGTGAAGACTCCCTTTGTTTCCAACATGGTCAAAATGCACCTTTTTGCAGCTTTTTAGCATGTTACGTTGCAACCTGAACAGATATCTTTTCTGTGATCTCAGTGCAACCCTCAGTAGGGTTGAAATTAATTTTCTCTTTACAATGATAGCATCACTAAGTGATGGTGCCATCAACTTCAGCTGAAAACAGTTTTCCATACACTGCCAAATCTTAACTGTCCAAATCCAAAATGCCAGTGTCAATATGAAACCAACTAGCACTATTTGTTTCTCCAAAAGCTAGTTGTTATAACATCCTAATAAATGTGCCCAATTTTCAGAAAATTCATTTCCCATTCTTCAAAAACTGCATGTTATAAACTAATCTTTTTCCCAATCAGCTTATATATATATATTTTATTTTTTTTTACAATGAATCACAGCCATTAATGAGTATTTATTCAAAAAACATTAAACCTTTGAGCATGTGTTTAATATAGCACATACAGATAAATACAAATAATATTTGCTCTTGTTTTTAATTTTCACATCTCAGAGCATTTGGTAATAGAAAACATCATTAGCTCCAAGGGCCTTCCTTCTTGTTTCGCAGCTTGAGCAATGTTTTTATCCTCTGTTTTATTCTGAGAAACTACGTGTAAATTTAATTTTTTCCCCCCTTTGGCTTTTTCAAGGGGAAGGAGAGAGCAAAGAAAGTTTTGCACCTACAGGAACATATGCCATGCTTCTAGCATATCATATCCATATTAAGACAAATCTTAATTTCATGGAAATACAGTACGGTAATTCGCTATATTGATGATTCCATCTCCTGTCTAAAGATCATGATGGTATTTGCCATTAACCTCTAGTTCAACTGTATGACCTTCTAAATTAAATCATATCATTAATGATCTTCCACCCCACCCTGGGATTTTCTACATATTTAAGCAGCAGCTTGCCTTGACTTTACTAAAAGTAACTGCATATCCAGGTATTATTTAAATCTATAAGAGTATTTCTATATATTATATATTCACTCTGCTGCATGTCCTTTTTTGCACTCAAATGAAAACCTAAGTGGCAGATTGGTTATACTGCAGAATCATCCACACCAGTTTCCTGATTTCAACAGTGGCCGCTAGCAAGCTCTTCATTAATGGGCATGATTCCTAAAAGTGCCTCCTGCAGGCAGCTGTGTACAACATCCCTGAAGTGACAGAGAAAGCACAACATGGACTCACAAAACATGTCTCACAGAAGCAGTGACAAATCTCACAGGCCAAATGTCTGCATATGCTAGAACTGAATGCAGTCATCATGTCAGGCTCATGCTTAGGATACCCAGAGATAGCAACTCAATGTAAGCTTTAGCTGTAATAGATGAAAATTAAGGTAATTAAATACTAAAGCTGCTCAGAAATGTTCAGTTTTCTAAAACTGAGGTTCTGAATAAATAGCATGGAACGTTTCCACAGAAAACTGAACACTCGTCTGAAAACCTAAAATGGCTAAAAGAGTTTGCTTTCTCAACTCGATACAGCATGTGATTTTCAGGATTGCTCAAAAAGTTTTGGGTGAATATTCAGATGTGCTTTCTCAATAAAAGAGTTTATTAACTGGCAATCTGAGTACATACATGTATATATATATGTATGCACACACACGTGCACGTGTGCATATGCATATTTTACAGCTTTTTGAAGCTAAAGGCAGAGATCTGGGTACTACTGTCATATGAGCCAGCACTGTTATTCTAGTAAATGTAAGAAGTCATAGGCACAAACCCACTGTTGGACTACAATTTCCATTCAGAAGACTGTTCCCAGTGCAGATGCCAAAGCAAACAGAGTGCTCAGAGCTGTTAATAAATACACTGAATTGGAAAATGTCTCTATACGAACAATGCGTCTGAGCTAGCCAGATTAGAGGATTATGTTTCCCACTGCAGCAGTTCACATTATGGTGACACAGAAATGTCAAGGATAACAGAAGTTACCGCTGAGGCATTTGAAAAACTGAAATTAAAAACTGACTTTCAAACAAAAAAAGAGAGGAAGATTCACAAAACAAATTAAGCAAGACAATGAAAAAGTAAATAAACTCTGAGTAGAAATTATTCAACTGCATTAAATAAAGTCATTAACAGGTCAAATCTCATTCTGTGTGACACACCAAAAATTAGGTATACATTTTCTAACCTGAAGAAAAGGGTATTTAAGTTAAATTTCATCTAATTTACCACTTCTTGTGATTCAAAGCTTTCTAGGAGTATACTTGTCTTTAGGGAAAGTTACAGAAGTGTCTAGAGAGAAAGCTAGTTATTAACTAGTTAAACGTATTGTTTGCAAAAAAAAATAGGACTCTGCAGAAAGATCTTCATATAAAACAACCCCCAGTTGCCTAAATGCAGAAGCAACTTGCTTTGTAACCTCCATTTCGTTTCCTGAATCTGTGTTCTTGCTTGTTTTCAGTGTGGATACCATAAACCACTATTTGTTCTTTGTTCAATTTTGCAATTATTTTTTAGCAATACCTGCACAATAAATTGTGCATTAAATAACCCCATGAGAAGTGAAGAAGCCAGGACTGCAAGTTTGGGCCTTTTACTGGTGCAAACCACAAACATCTGGAACAGGCAGAAAGAGAAATATAGTTACAAAGAATACATATAAGGACAAGTCTCAGTCAATTCTTCCAGTTAACTATTTAATTCTACCTCATATGCTTCTTGCTAGTGCCCTGGTAGTCTTGTTTTTTCCTATGGCCTCTCCTCTGTGACTCCATCTCCTGGTTTACTTAACTCCCAGCAATAATCTCTTCCCCCTAGATTGCATTTTACCTTTTATCATCTCTTGCTTTATTTCTTGCTCCACCATCTCCAAATGCATCACTTTTCTACTTGCGTAGCCTACCCTTTCTTTTCCTTCCAAACCTGCTGTTTATCTATTTTCACTTTGATTCCATGTAAATATGAAACAAGAGTTTTCTTTTGCAATCTCCCTTAGACTTTTTATTCTCCCTTCTTTATATTTCCTCTTTATTTCTCAGTAAATTGTCCATGTTGTCTGATTAGCTCTGACTTTCAACCACCCATTAAATCCTTCAGGTTACACCTAATGCCTAGATATTTCCCAAGCCCACTGCTGCAAGCAGTGCTTTTGCTACCTCAGCTGGAGCACAGGCTCTGTCCCTCTCCCTCTCAATATCTTAGCTAAAGGTTGCGATAACATCGGCAATATGAGATGCTCCTTTCCCCTCTGAAGCGCTCAAAGCTTTTACTGGCTGAAACACATCTTCTGCTTTGTGCAGGCTACAGGAGGGAAAAGCACCAAGATGCTTTGAGGTTTCCACTCCAAGGAAAGCTGACCACATTTACCACCTCAAGTCAAACTGAGAAATGCAGTTCTCAGACCAGAGGACAGAGAGTAGTTTGGTTGAGAGTCACAAGAGCTAGACTATAAACTGCTTTTCAGATTGGAAATATAGATTATGGCAGAAATATAGATATGGCAGCATTACACCTTCAGTTATTGCTCTGGTCTGCCTTAACTGTATGACTTTAATCCAGTATTAGAAGCAGAAAACCTGAAGAAAACCTTAAGAACTACTAGAAGTTCAGATTTAAAAAAAATAAAAATAAATTGTGATTCCTAGAATTTACAGAAACTTCTTAGGTCCAAAAAATGAAATTATTTCAATTTACTAAGTCAATTACTGATTATAAATGAGATTATCAATTATAAACAAGTCTTTGAACTACCATAGCCTACTCTGAATCTAATAAGTATTTGCTTCTGGTTTTTCTCAGAGATGATTTTTCAACAGGGTTTATTTTGCATTGTTGAAAAGTTTGTTTTTAAGAAAACTAGCAATTAAATTTGCATGCTTATTATGACCATAGTATAGAAAACACAATCACTATAACATGCTATATAAACTACTGTGTGTTTAAACCAATGTCTTTGACTTTTTCATCATTTCAACTAATTTTTTTTCCTAGACTTGTGATGTAAACAGCCTCTCTACAACTCATCAAATCTCAGACTGCAACTGTTGCTCTCTTTTGCAGTGACTTTTGCTTGGAGAGAAACTGAAACCTAAGGATCAATTCTCTAGAGTCAGTAGGCTGAATAAAGGGCTATTCAAACTAGATACCAGGAAGCTAAGTGATAAGACACCATCCTCCTTTAACCATCTGAGGAATTCAGGTCCTAGTGTTCACCTGGTAGAGTATGCTACCACCTCCTTAGGACTGACATCAGCAAACTCTGTCCTGGAGAAAGACAGCTAACCCAAGTCAGGCTTTTCTCATGACACAGCTTTAACAAAGAGGAAAGAGAATGAGAAATCATCTACATCAGAATATTTCAGAACTATCTACAGCATCTCCAGGTACCTAACTGTAAGCCCTAAATCGAAGAGAGACCTTGTTCTTCCTTTGGGCAGGACTCTATAACCTGGTAGCATGGGTTAAACATCAGGCAAAATGAGGTGGCACCTACTGACCTAAGCCATTTGGACTCTTAATTAAGGAATCCATTAAGGATTTACTCAGCATCCAGCCCCAGTTCAAAGATCAGCCCTTGGTCGTCTTCTCCCAGTATCATCATTTTCCCAAAGAGAAAAGCTCTCTTTCAGTACATGCAGAAGAATGGGGTGTCAAGAACTGATATTGGTATCTTTGATATTTTTTCCTGTTAAGGGAAACCTGCGGAGATGCATAAAAATCACATCTGGGACTCTTCCCTCCATGAGTGTTCCTTAAGTGCCTGTTATAATTCAAACAATTAGATTATAACTGCTTGCTAGGTGTGGTTTTACATAGTCCCACATGGTTTTATATGTTTAGGTTTTTCTTTTTCTTTTTAAAACTTACATGACATTAATATGTATTTTGTCACAATTGTGCTGTCCCTCAGCAAGGCACCCATTGCCCACAATGCAACAATATCAGGCTCTATCTCTGTTAGAAGCACGTAGTAAACCATGAATTAAATTACTTTCTTCTATCCCTCTGACTAAACCGAGTATTTTGTGCCCTTCTAAAGCCTTATTTTAGAACTTTTTCTTGCAAACATGGCAAATTGCTGATCAGGCCCCTCTTCCTGCACTTGCAGCCTGGTGCATCAGCGCTGTATTTTAAGTCTTGTACGTGGAGAGTCACAGCTGGGGATGCAAGCTGTATGGGCCAGATGCCTCTTGGCCTTACTCGACAAAATGCCTGTTGACTTCAAGGAGATTTTTCCTCAGTTAATGAATGTAAAATGCAACTCTGTATTTTACTCTGGTTTCCGTTAGGGCCCCGAATATGCAGACACTTACACATATACTTAATTTTATGCACACAGGCCCTGATTTAGTAAGGTAATTAAAATTAAGCACGTGCTCAACTCAAAATAGATGAGTGCTCCCAGTGAAGTCAATGGAACAACTGGAGTGTATACAATCAAGCAAATACATTAGTGCTTCCGAGGTTGAGGCTTCTTTTCTTCTCACAGGTAACAGGATCCTAAAAGCCTATCTCTGCTGTCTTTCTCCAGCTGTACCTCTACAACCCACAGACAAAGATAAAGCAAGAAGGAAATCAGGGAGCTGACAGGTAACAGCTGAAAACAACTCAGTGGTGTTATTTTAAAGTGAATTAAAGCTGTCTGAAATATATCCAATCACTCACAGAAATAGCAGAATGTACTACTATACAGTTACACTTTCCTGTTCCTAGTCATTGCTCATAAGCCATACATCAAGCTTTGACTTTAAGAAAGACTGACAGGGACAGGAGACAGCTATCTGTCTAAAAATCACATCTCCTACTGTTTTCTTAGTTTGCCACTAGAGATTTCTTGGACACAATGAGACGACTACCTTTGAAGGCCCATGGTCAAAATTCTGTCCCTGTGAGCAATACAGGGTAGAGGTATATTAATGGGAGTAGAGTGTAAAGTTTTTCCAAGCCATCCCTCTCAAGGCAGGCTTGCTTGAAAGACTGGAAGTAGCAAGCTCAAAACCACTCCTATACAATTACCTAAAAGCTGAGGGCACGTCTCACCACAGTCAGTGTCATGAGGACCTGGAAGCAATGCTCTGCAACCTGCCAACCTTCAACACCCACTACCATCTCATCTGCGCTTGCAACGTGAGCTCCAGAAGTGCTCCAGAAAGCACCTGAAAACACCTCAACATTTTATCGTGCAAGTGCCTGGTGGTTTACAGGCAGAAGTTGCCTCTACTGCAGGTTCATCTAGCCAGAGTAGGACACAACAGAGCCTTCTCTATAGCAAAAATGTTTTTATATGTCCTAGACAAGCTCTCTCTCTCTAACCACTTATATGCTGTTAACATAAGATCCCACTGGTATTAAGATGGGCTACAGACATCTCTGAGTCTGTGTGAGTTAGGCAACCTTTGAGTTTCTCTGGATACCCACTGATAGAAATGATCTGATTACAAGCAATTTTACATAGCTTACTCCTTGGACTGCCCCCAGAGATAGCCTTCCACCATTGCCATCCTACTCAATCTGTCATGGACAGAATATAAATGTATCATTACATTCCTCATCGCAGAGGATTCTAGTGAGAAAAATCTTTCAATCCAAGTGACTTATTTTGCCAGCATGATGTCATGTCAGAATCCTTTGTTTTCACAAAGTTATACTGTAAGGTTTTAGACAGAAATACCGGGACAAATCCTCCCTGAACTGGAACTGATTTAGGCTACATACTAGAAAAAAAGAACCTTAAAAGATAAATCAATTTATACAAGGAATGAGTATAGGAAGATCATCAGCAACATGCAAACAATGTATTTACTATACCACAGACGTCATCTCTGTGGCTGATATTAGGGTGTGGCTCAGACAACAAAGACCTCCTTACGATTTCTGTTAAAAACTGTTAACCAAAGTTTGTCCTCACAGCCCTGTAGGGTCCCTGACATAGATGTATACCACAGAACAACATCTAACCTGCTCTTACAGCAGAATCCAGGCAGCACACATTGCCTCAGGAATTGGGAAGGCATTGTGCAATCCAGTATTCTCCAAATAATTAGAAGAATCCCTGCTCACCTCCACTTAATTTTCCTTGTGATTCCATCCTTTTGAAGCTGTAAGGAAATATTGTCATGGAAACTGCATCAATGCTGTCTAGTCATCTTATCACGTGAGTCATAGGTATCTCCTCTGCCTATCTTGGGAGGAGCAAATATTTCTGCTTTTCTTTCCGTCCTCAAGTCTGACATGCTCTTCCATTTAACATCCCGTTCATGATCTGTCATCAAGTAAGTCTGGTCAGGTGCTATGCCAGTATAGTTCCACAAACTCCAGAAAAGTTACTCGTCATGGTTCAGCACAAGAGCACCTCAGACAGTGGAACTACACTGTTTTTAAAAGAGAGTCACCTTCCAAGTACAAGCATTTACAGACAGCCTAAGAGATTTAAAAATGGACGAAGGTAATGGGAATTAAGTGCACTACATGTCACTTAAATAAGTATAGTCAGAAATATGATACTTTTTAAAAAAATCAACATAAGTAAAATACAAAAAAAGTTAATCCATTCATGCAGTTAATCATCAATCCTGAGAGAAAGCCTCTTCCCAGGCAAGGGTGTTGGAGCAAAACTATTGGAATCATTCAGGAAACAATTAGATGATCCTATGGGGAATGATGCACTACAAAGGTAATGAGCCACCTAGTTCTTATTTCATAATAAAATTCTCCTGCTGTTCTTACAGAGACTCTGGGGAATGTAATACCCAGCAGGCACACCAAGATTTAAAATAAACTCCATAGGAAGTTAGCTGGCCTTTTGATACCACAAGCCCCTAATGTATAAGGTATTTCATCTGTATTTAGAAACCACACACTTCATTAGGGGCTTATATTTAAGTAAAATTTGACATCTTATAGACTTAGGTATATGATAAATGCCTTCCTTGCACTCTGCTACTCTTTCTGGTGAAGAAAAATCAATGATCAGGCTAAAAAATAATTTAAAAAAATAAAATGTTTTGACAATCCGGCAGACAGTAGCTCAACCAACAGCTTCCCAGGAGACATCTGTATTCCCCCCACAGGCATCCTCAGCGCTGACATCCACTGCAGAAGGGGGTTGAAGGAAAAGAAAGCATTAACTCCAACCTCTAGAACCCTTGCTGGGAGTCTTACCTGACCTACTTAACAGGCTCGTTATCCTGAATTGGGTAAGTGCTAGAGCCTGGCAAGGTGAGAAGGAAGAAATGGGTTCCATGCATCAGGGAGAACCTCAAGAAGGGCCCAGCTGCAGGAGGACATTGTAGTCTGTTCGTATGTTCACTTCTTGCTAGCTTGCTCGTTTCTGCTTCAGACTCTGCAATTACACCCATCTTAAGACTCTTTCCCTTCAGTCTGAACATAACTGATTTATTGCACTACTGCATTTGTTTTTTTCTGTGTACAACTGAAGCAACACCATATGGCAAGGGATCTGTTGTAATAGATGGAAATTTGAAAAAGGTACCCTCAAACCTTAGGAACTGTTATAAACATGGATATTAGGCAAAGGGGACAAAAAGCATGACAAATGCTAGTGAAACATCAAATTTCTATGCAGAATGTAAATTGAAACCCTTTGCATGAATGAATTTTGAATCTGACTTTTCCTACGTGGCAGCTATGGTCGGCTGATCATCACAAAACCGTTCATGGTTTCAGGAAATAACTACAGTATTTTTTCTGTTATTTAGATATTTAGGTTTAGTGGGGAAAAATACAATCCTGAAGTCTTTTTTGAGTTACAGAATAACTACAACATAAATATAAATAATCTGTATATTTTAAATATATCCAGAAACTAAATGTAAAGATACACCAAGATAACATGGATATGTGAATAAATGAGAAAGTATAAAGGGGTTTTAGTTGCTGCTTCATTTATTTTTTACACTGAATAACTATATTTTTATAAGTAGCATCTACCATGAGGGACAAAAAGAAATGAGTGAATTTTGTTTCTAAACTTAGAAGACAGACATTTTTGATGAGCAAAACAAACATCTGCACATCACTGATATTGTGTACAGCTCAGTGAGATTTGGTTCAGTTTAAACAGAAACATGTACTTGCTTTGCTGCATGCCGGTACCATTTTTGTAATTGTAGCACCGCTGCAGTCATCCAAGTTTTAAGAGAAAGGTTGTTCTATGTTTCCAATCATTTCAGTATAGCACTGATCTGTAATTTTCTTATAATAGTATTGGTCCACCTCAGTACCTTTTGCAAGAAAGCCCACTTCCTTGCCTAGAAGCTAGCTATACCAACACCAGCCTGCTGTGCACTGAAAGAAAGGCTGGTCTTCAGCCTTCAGCCTCTGGTCTTCAGATGAGGAAGACCAGCCTTCCTCTCTGTCTGTAAGGCAGAAAGAAAAATTCCCACAAAGGAAAGAATTCCACAGTTTCTGTTATAAATAGGAATATATAGCACTACTGGATTTTAAGTCCATCAAATGTTTCCAGATGCATGTTCAGCTCCACTGAAGAGTAGAATTTGATTTCGTTTAATAGTCTGACCCAGATTCATTTGGGTGTGCACAACCCACTGCCTTGAGTCAGCACACGTGTGCGTATGAAAATTAATTTAAAATGAGCTTGCAAGATCTGAACCTGAGCCTTGATTATTTCCTAGACGTTAATGCAAAACAGGCATTTTGTAGCAATATAAATTGACTTTAAATGAATAAAAGTGGCCTAGCTTTAAGCTTAGAAGATCCATTTACTATTTAGGCACTGCTTAAAGAACGTCTCATGTTTGACACACTGGAAGAAGGATATCTTAGATAAACATTTTTATGCACTATTTGTTGAGCTTATTTTGTAGATCCTTAGTTGACAAGAGACCGCCTG
Organism: Anser brachyrhynchus; assembly: GCF_964034855.1. Classification (NCBI taxonomy): domain Eukaryota; kingdom Metazoa; phylum Chordata; class Aves; order Anseriformes; family Anatidae; genus Anser; species Anser brachyrhynchus. The sequence goes on from NC_137701.1 coordinate 7,808,956, forward strand.
AAAAAAATAAGTAGCTCACCATCATAAGCCAAGAAAGAGTCAAAGCTCTCATTCACATTATTGTCAAATGCAGTGGAGAAGAAAACCTCCTACAAAGTGACTTCTTGGTAGAGGGCTTTGCCAGACACCCAATTGCAGCACACAGGCTGACAGTTATTTTCTCTGACCTGCCAGCTCTAGGTTTGAAATGGCATGGAAGAATGGCTCAAGGAAATGAAAGTATAATTGATCTGTCAATTATATTTCTAACTCCGGCAATCACATGCGCATTTTGAGAATCAAGTTCTTTAGTCCGTTTCATTATTTTTCTGTTTTGTTTTCTTCCTGGGAAGGAATAATGTTGTCTCATTTGTATAATCCATTAAAAGTAAGGAAAACACATTTAATAGGAAATGGTAAATTCTGAATTAGTTCACTCCGTAAATGCTCACCAGTGGTTGCTACAGGTTAAGCTAGAAGGAGGTCTCAAGGACTATTTGGCACACCACTATATATGGGATGGTTAAACACTGTTCTTCATGGAACTCTACTTCTGACGGTGAGACAAGGCTCTCAGGAAAACCCAGCACTTAACTCTAACATTTCATAAAACCAGTCAATGCATTTCAAATGAATAATGGGGTTTAAGGAAGAACCCCTTCACTCACCCAAAAAGAACACATACTGAATCATGATTTTTGAGCAATATTTTTCTCCACTCAGAGTTAGACTCAAGCAAAGCAATAACAAATTTTCTTTGAAACAGGCTATATTCCTTTTCAAACCCTTCCCTTTTCCAAGCAAATCCAGTTTGTTTTTCTTTAAAAAAAATTAATTTATTTGAATTCTTCAAGAACAAAAGAACTTTGAAATGATTTTCACTATCTCTAACCACATGCAGGTATTAAAGGATGCAATTTGAATACTTAACAACAACTTCCATTCAGAAGAAAAACAAGATTTTAGTGACAACTAAATAGCCTTGGATTAGTAGTAGTTAAGGAAAACCCACAGCAGAACTGAGTTTCCTTTCTTCCTTGACTCTTCCCACTGGAAACACGTTCCTCCCTTCTTAGAATGAAAAACCTTTTGAAGCAGCAGAAGCCCAACCTCTTCACAAGTAATTGTCAACAGCTCAAATGAAATAATAGCAGGAGTGACAGAGGAAACACAAGTAATGAGAGGTTATAAAACGGACTTGAACTTATTGCAGTAGGTTAGGTAATGAACCCTTTTCTCCTGGTCATTTCAAGCCTACCATGATACCACAAAGGTGGTGGAACTGACACCTGAAGCTGCACCGAGCTTGGCCTGAATATCAACAGAAATGCAGATGTATTTGCTTGTACTGTCTTCTGTTTATAATTCAGTTGTAGGAGTCTGTTTTCTCACATTAGATTGCATTAAATTTTGCCCTTGACTTCAATAAATCTGTTTTTGATTTAACACTGGGCTGGCTACACTTCAGGGCCGGAGCGGTGGAGAGGGGCAATAGTATGGTCCCAACACACAAGGTATTGGTTTACAACTCAAGGAACCCTGATTATAACCCTAACTGAAAGCAAAGTTTGGTTCAACATCCCATGCCTTGCACAAATCCCACTCTGATCTTCTGTAACTCACTACAGTCATCTCCTAGGGTCTCAGGAAAAGAGTTGGTTCTAGTATATGGTCATACCTGATATGCCTGATCTGCACAGAGACTCTGAACTCTTCTCTTTTAAGAGACTAAAAGCTAAATAGAAATATCAAATCTTTTCTCATTTTTCTCTTGTTCTTCAAATTAGAGGCAATATTGCAAGGCATTACTAAACATCTACTGGTTCAGATGGTCTAAAACAACAACATGGTTTAAGACCCCATAGTCCAATTCACAACAGATTCACTTCTGAGTTCATTAGTGAATTAATTTAACTGGCAATGAACAAAGTTTTAAACAAGTAATTCCCAAAATTAGTAGCTGGAAGATTTAAATATACACAATATCATAAGAACTTCAAGTTCTTGAGTTCTTGAACTTGGAAGTGCTGCTTACTCCCCCCCTCCCATTAGCTGCATACGCCAAAGGCCTCATTTGGATCAACTTCAGCTCCATAATACATCTGCAACATTAGCTGCCTCAGCCAGACTGAAGAACCACTCGGCTTTATTAAGTTTCTTATCCGTTTCCCAAAACTTGCTACTTAATCTTTTGAAAACTGTTCTGCTTGCTATAAAAATAGGTCATACAGTTTATTAACACAGAATACTTCCTGCTCATTTTTGATTCAATACTCCGGGGATTTTGCAGGTGAGGAGCCTACGTTACAGGTTATGAAGCATTATGATGGTGGAACTCTCCATGCAGCACAAGACTACACACAGAGATCACTACACAACTCGTGAAAATTTCATTAGGCAGCACTATAGTAAAATTGCTCAACTACAGTAATGCTTAACTGCCAGTGAAAATATTTCTCCCCATTACTAACCAAGACTGCCCATAATTTCTGCCTGGCCATCCCCAAAGAAATTCTTCTTATGCTTTCTGGACCAGAGCCAGCATCAAGAATTGAAGCCCCAAATCTTCTTCATTCTCTACCTTTCCTTATTATATGAAGATGAAAAACAGCAATCTTGTTTTCACTAGGTATTACAGTTCAGATTTTGTTTCAAAACACTGTTTGAATGCAGCACAAGCTTATCATAAGGCAGTAAAATGCCTCTTGACCACTGCCGTCCATGTTTATTCCTACCTTTTGCAGTTCTGATTTTTATCAGATTTGTGAGCCTGATGTCAGAATAACTACACTGTTATTCCCAACAGTACTTTACTGGTGTGAGGAAATTCTCTCTTAGCTGTTTTGGCCTATTTCCACCTATTTCTTATCTAAAATAGATATACATTGGAGAATCCTGAATTACCCATCTATACTTGACCAGTTGCATGAAAACCAGTGCTCACTGATTTTAGCACCAACTTTCCAAAAGATTTCTTAGTGCTGCTATTTTAAGTCTTAACAAGTAACTGAACTATAATGCCTTTCTTTCCACTCACATAAAGCTCATGACTATCTACCAGCTGGCTTAGGGATATAGAATTCTTATAAAAGTTTTGCCTTCAACTTTTCATGTTACATTTGGAAATCAAAATCCCCAAATAAAGTTAAAGTATAAATTTAGTCTTTTTCACCTACTGCAGTGGAGTCAAACAATACAAATATTTTTCTTATCACCCTTTTTACACAGTTCACAGCTCCATTTCCAGTTTTCCTTTGACACAGACAGTGTCTGAGACTCACCAGCTGGTAGTCTGCAGAGCTTTCAACTGTTCCTTCCATTTCTTCTGCCTTGGTGAGTCAGCATTTGCTATTAAAGGTAAAGAATTTGAAAAGAAGTGTTGGGCTTTTTTCCCCACAGAGGGTAAAGTATATATATGCATATATTTATTTATTTACAATAAAAATTAGATATTTATCCCTAGAACTTTTATCTCTGACCTCCCTTGGGCTCCCTGGCCTTTTTCTTTACTTGACTTAAATAAAAAGTATGTGTAGCATTAGGTAAGGAAGGGGAGAAGGAATTGACAGAAATTGAAACTTCTCCAAGAAAATCCAATACAGGTATTTAAAATGCAGACGTTTCTGAGCCACCTTGCTGAGCATTTTTAAATTCACCTTTATTCTGCAAATCCACCATATCAAAACACCCGAGACATGCCAGCAAACTGAACTACAAGGGAGTTTGTCAACACTCCCAAGCATCTGAAAAGTAGCGTAGTGACTGTTATTTATGTTTTAAACATTTGACAGACATAAAGCAAAATTATTATTTGGTGCAATACATGCAAATGTGCTGTCAAATACTGGTGCCTTTCAGATTTCAAAGCACGTATTTTCTTGCGCTGTTTTCCACATAATCTAGCCTCAAATAAAGGCATCAGTAATTTTGACTTGATTACACTATAATTATTCAAATATCTTTAATTTTATGCTCTGGACTAATTTCCATATCCGTTGTTATCATTAAAAGAGATTGTTATAGATAATGTATCTCATGTATTTCCCCTAATTGAAAAATGCAGTTCTTGAACAATAACAGTTATGACAACAACAACAATCCCGTTTAAAGGCTACTTTGGCAATGTAACTGTAATTATTGCAAGCAAGCTATTACAAGCCACAATAATTAAAAGCAGAGCAGAAGGACAAGCTGCCAACAGCTAACTTTGCCCTTTTCCCCTGGTTTCTGCTTCTTCACCATGATCTAAGAGATCATGTTGGAATTTTGCTAGGGTGCTCATGAAGTAAACTTATTTATAAAAAAACATAACTAGGTTATAGCCCAAGTGCATTTAGTGCAGTTGTCCCTTACTGAGGGCCCTCCAGAAGCAAAATCTTCCAGCTGGACCTTTCAGCAGTTGGTGATACCCAGCACTGTCCTGAGTCATGAAGCAATATTGTCCTGTTAAAAGGCATGCTTTCCCCAAATAAATTCGGATGTTGGCAGATTCTTGATGGATGTAAGAAGTAAGGAGGGGTGGAACAGCTCACTAGAGAAAGTGCAGTTAAGACAAATGAAGATAAGCATTATTTCTTCCCAAGTCTCCCCTGAAATTGGGAAAAAAAGCCAAGAGGGAAGAATGTCATAGAAAAAGAGTGCACAAAGATGATAGAAAGCTGAAGTGTGAGAAAGTTTAAAAAAGGAAGACTGCTAATAAAAGAAATAACAGAAAAAATAACGAGAAATTAACTGGGAGAAATGCAAACTGAAGAGAAGAACACCAAAGAACAGTCAGAGAGAGTGCAGATGCATGACTTTCGTGTTTGCCAAACACCAATACAGCTGTGAGGAAGAGGTTCAGATGCCGTTCACCAGAATACAAGAGAGGATGGAAGTACCAAATGAAATACCAAATGTAGTGATGAAAATCAGAAGAAAAAAGTGTGAATAATGAGTGGCTTTCAGATTAAAAGCTCTTCAGGGGAAAGATTGCCTTTTTATTGTGTGCTGTTACAGCAGTCAGTACAGTAGGATTTTTAGCATAAGTCTTATCTCTGAGTGCTACTTCAGCACAAATAATTAATAACAGTAGCAGTCAAAATAAGTCACAAGACTAATGACTTTACAAATGATTTTGTACAGTTCTCAAGGGTAGGTGCTCCCTTCCCTCAACTTGTTACCTAAAAATCACCTAGCTATTTCCTTTGACAGCTCATCCTCTCTCACTTTCTCCTGTTCTTATTTAAGCTTGAATTATGGACAGATTAATATACTTTCTATCCTATAAGCAGCGCCAAAGAAACCCCCTGCCGTTAGCTCCATGCTGCAGCTGACTGCACGTTGTGTTGAATTTGTAATGATCGCCCTTCTGCTGGCACTCACTGTTTTTTCAAAGCCAAGATTTCTGGATAGGTAAATAACAAATGTTGAGTTTATCAGATCTCTGGAAGGCTGGCATTTTACCACAGATATTGCAGTGTCTGATTACCACACTACAGCATTAATATCTCTTTTTAAATGTATGCTCTCAAGAAAATGAGTTTCCCTTACAATCACATTTGATCATTAGCCTATACTTGCAAAATATGGACAAGTTCCAGCAGAGCCTTACTCTTCCTTCATACTGCTGTTCCTCTCTTCCAGTAAACACATTGGGCTAATTTATTATTATTATTATTTCAGCAAGAACAGAACTGCACAGAAAAAAAGCCCAGAGAGTATTATCTGCCGTCATCAGGCATAACAGCGTCCGCAAAGGTCCACCAAAGTCCATCCTGTAGCACTGCACTTCTGGCACAGAGTTGTCAGCTGAACGTGGGAATGATCTTATACACCTGATGTTCACTGCTTTTGTGCTTGTGCTAACTACCCAACATCACTGTAAATTAGGAAAAGAATAATAGGGAGAGATGGATAACCTTGGTCATGAAAGCCTTTTGTGTTCTGTCCCTGAACTCCTCCAGCTTCTTACTGTCTTTACTTCAAAGTGAACATATTCTTCAGGTGCAATTTCTCCAAAAAACACCAGAGCGTATCATCCTGACAGCTTTTTCCAAGTAAAAGGAATAGACTAGCAAGCAATTCTCTTACTTCAGCGTCATGCCACCTTTGTGCGCATGAATGACTATCTTCCCAAATGCTGGTTACCAGATAGCATTGTTGTATTTGATCAGTACGATTTTAATTTCTGCAGAAGTCATTGTAATGAATCAATACAGATTAAAATAAAGATGAACTGTTGGACTGACCTTCTCCAGGACCTTTCTCAGTAACCCTTTCCATCCTTCCTCTGTTGGTCCTGTCACAAGATTCAAGAAAAAATGGAAGACAGTGGGAATTGGCATTTACAAGAACAAGTTACTGTTTGCCTGTGAATTTTCCAACACTGTGGCTTCTCAAAATATAACCACCAGTTCTACAAGAATTAAGAGAATCAGGGAAGACAGTAATTCATGCCACCTTTGTACTGAGTTGTTACTAAGATTTTACCTTTCTGTTGTCACCACAGCAAATATATACTATAGTGGTTTTTTGTTGTTTGCTTGTTTTTCAGAGGTAGAAAGTGGGTCAGAAGTTTCACCAACTGTTTATAAGCAGAAGCCAAAAGAATAGATGGGACATCCATCTGTGGAAAGTCTCTAATTCGTAAAAGTGACTCAAAGAGCACAAGTGCTGAAAGTCTGTTGCCACCAGTCTGTTCTCAGACCACTGCCACCACAAGACTTGTTTTTTTGGAACTTGCATTTTTAAGTCACAGTTTCATAATTTCCCAACAAAAGCTCACCTCTATCTCTGAAGAACACATTTTTGTGCATACTTTGCAATAATACAAACTTCTTCTAGTGTGCATGCTGATCATGTCTCAGTACATTTGAACGAGCCAGGTTCGCATGTAATTGCAGTTTTATTATAAATCCAATAAATAATAATGCAATATGAAATTACATTTGCTCTTTATGCTGCCATGTCACATCATAAATTCATATGGAACTATTTGCCTAATCTCAAACTAAAGGACCCACTCAGCAAGCTGCTCTCCAGCTTTTCTTGTGTTATTTTTTTTCTTCTGTGTTTCTAAATAGTATTCCCTAATACTTTGGGGAGAGCTAAAAATGAGCTGAGGCCGGGAAAAAAAATTGTGTTGCCTAGGAAGCAAAATATCCTCACATGCTCATAAAACTAAGTGAAAACAACAAATCTGCATCAACTTTCCTTAAATAACAGCAGTCACACAATGGCAGGCAGCAGTGCTCACAGAGACAGCTGGTCCCTGTTGACGTAAGGAGGGGAAAGGAGAAAACAAATCAGCATCCTCACGCACTGCTATGATTTGTTGTGTCCATGTCTCTAAATAACTCCTACAATGAGGAATACAGATTCAGACAAACCTATGGAAGAAAAACATATCCAATTTTTCCCACATCAAGTGCAAATTCAGTTTGTAGGAGCTTCTAGCAGTACTAACATGAGCTAGTACTGCTTACATCCAGCAAGTAATTCAGCTAAGCTGGACTGACACTTCAAGGAGCGCCTTTCAGCAACAGGGAGGAACCGATCAGTTTGAGGTATATTCTTAACACCGGAGCTGCTTTCTCGCTTTCGAAACTACTTTCTGATGTAAACCTCCGGCCTGTGATTGATCTGACACTAGGTCCCAACAGCACTAGACAGCCTCCCACATTTCCTGTAGGCAGGTTTGCCCGCCATAAGCAGCCTGTTGCCTGTTCTTCAGAGGTTCAGCAATTAACATTTCATTTTACCATGCAATATTAACAGCTGTAATAACAAAGCCAACCAGAGCAGCAACAATGTGAATAACACAGGAGAAAAAGGAAACCTGCAACACTCGGAAGACAATTAAAAGGAGATGATTTCTTCAGAAAAGTGAAAGTTATTCAGGGATGAAAACAGGAAGAAGGGAGCAGAAATGCTGGAGCCAGAGCAGCTCCCTCCCCAGATCATTTCTCAGCTAAGAACATGTAGCTAGATAGGCTGCTTTGAGACTAAACAGCAAAATAAATTCATATTCGAGCCAAAACAGGCAGGTGTACCAATTCTGGAGCTCCCCACATAGATGATGTGGCCATGGCAAAAGTGCCACGTACTGAGAATTACATCTTCACCCAAGCCCTGGGGCTGCCTCATTGGCAGTGAAGAGTTTGCCAAAGGAGCGTTAGGAAGAAAAGAAAGTGAGAGTAAAAGTGGTTGGCCACTTGAATCACTAGATGGGATCATTTGACCCTTAAGCAAAAAAAAAGAAAAAAATCACAAGGAAGAAGGGTCTAGAGATGCCTCAGAACGTCTCAAAGGCTTCATTTGTTGCCTGCTTTATATTGCAGCTTACATTAGCATTTTGTTTTCCATATTTTGCAAAGGTTATAATAAACTATTGATAGGGCAAGATATTTCTGATAGTTGTCTCTTTGACCTGAAACAGCCAAAGGCCTGAACTTGGAAGAAGTACCTGACCATCCTCCAATCCAATGGATGCAGCAATAAGCAAGATTGACTCTGCAGTGGAACTGAAGATTGAAATACAGGGTTTTATTTTTTACATATAGGTTCATATATAGGATCACATGGCTGCAGATACAGAACTGCCCTTTTCAAAGGAGATGTCAAATTTAAAAATCCTTACCCCATGGCAGAACTCTACGTGCGTTCTCACCTGATTCTGCATCCTGAACTCCTACTGGAAGTTATTCATACACACCAAATGCTGAGCAGAATGCAAGTGATCTGCATTGCAGATAAGAGCTAAAATGCATGTTTGGGAAGGAAAAGTTTAAATGATTGGCTAAATTACTTGACTTAAGTAGTTGTCTCCAAAGACTACATTATTTAATCCTGTTGATGTTTGCACAATGATAGCTACGTTTTATGTTCTAACCTATCTGAAGTGAATAAATTAGGTGATAAATCCTGAAAAAAAAAAATCAAGCTGTGCCTCCTATCTCACCGATTTTACCTTTCCTTTGGGATTCAATGCTATTTTGATTAGATATTCACCCTTTTCTGAAATCCTTATTATAGCAAATTCATTATGATTATTGCTATAATCGGTGTAGCCCTAACTGTAAGCCTCTCCAATAAATCTCTTCTGCTTTGTTCCCACCAGGTTCTGCAATGGCAACAGCACATGTAAAAGACAGTGTCAAGCAAGACCCAGTCTGAGAGATCATTTTGTGCATTCCATCTCCACTCCCTTTCTGGTGGGGTTGAGGAGCCACATTCTCCCTCTGTGTAAGGCCACAAAAATGGTATATAGGAAAAAGCCCTGAGTAAAAAGAACAATGATCATCTTTCAAAACCTAAAGGGGCCATTAATAGCGTTCTACTCTAAGATGCGAGATGGCAGTTTTCTGTTGCCTAGGAAGGAAGAAAAAGGGAAGGGGATTTTGTGAATGCATTAGAGGTTTCAGAATAAACTGGATATATACACAACAGTTTCAGAAGGGAAGCATCTTAGAATATTTACCCAGAAAAAGTTAGTGAAAATTTATTTAAAGAGACAGCTAGCTCAGTTGCCATTAAAAGTTATTTTAAATCAGCATTCTAAATTAAATCCTTAGCAAGGAAAACAAGGGATCCAAGTCCACCAGCACTGCTGCTTAGTCAAAGCATTCTGAATTCAAGTCAGACTACTAAGTGCAAAAAGACAAAGAATAGAAGTAATTGCTGTGCATTATCTGTTTCCAGCTTTTCCTTACAAAGTAAAATGTACTTAAAGCTATGCTACCATTATGTTAACTTACCACTCGTTTGTAGTGAAATCTAGGACATGCTTTCCTTACCATAAGTGTGGTGTGATAGAAAGTTGAGTTCAAGTGACAATTGCAAGCTTAAAATTATAAATGCTACATGTTTCACATACAACCAGCATGTAATTTTTATCAGGAAATAATAGGCTGTATATACCTCTGTTTCACTGGACAGATAAATCAGCAGTGCTATCCCTAAACCTTAAAATGAAACAGGTAAATAGATTTAATAATTAAGAGTTTGCCCGGGGTATTAATATGGGAGAGTAGATGACTTGATTTCTGAGTATGAGACTGGGAGCACAAGTCTGCAAGCTACTGACTTGGTTTTACATCTCCTGACTTACTTGAATCAATTGCTTCTGTTACTGACCCATGTTGCTTGCACCGCATGTAAAACAGCAAGTGCCTTCTGGCTCACAGCAATAAGTGGGAAAACAAGAACAGCCTGTGCAGTAAATGAGTCCATAAACTTCCAGTGGGCTTAAATAGCAGAAGTGTCTGATGTAATCATGCTGGATGAGTTGAAAAGCAAGGGTCTGATAACCAACCAGTCTGTGCTGACTTCCCCAAATGAACGTCTTGTGCCCAGATTCTCAGGATGAAGATGAAATGGAACAATTCATTGAATCCTCATTCACAAAAGAGAAATCCAGATCATCTACAGCAACCTGCATTTCACAGGCATAATCCTGTCCCAGGAGAGCAAAACGGGGACTGCCAGTCAAGTGGCAAAACAGCAACAAAAGAGAGGGTATCTCCCAAAAAAGGACAGAGAAATGAAGGCAGACCCATTCACCCACTGGACAGCCCATTTAGGTACTGTATACTTACTTGCACTGAGTGCCCAATGTGCCTTTCAACACCTTATTATCCTTATTAATTCTGCTCCATTATGCTCTGCTAGAGGAAGACGTTCACTTGTTTAAACATTTCTGAAGTTCCAGCTATGCTGCATATCTATTTGAAAGATCATCCAAGGAATGAGAAATGAGACGCTTGGGGGAAGAGAGTGCTCCTGCCTATTTGTGAATACCATGCAGATCAGCCACATGTTGTTCCTGCTGACATAAATCTTGTGTTGCTTCCAGCCTGGAAAACAGAAGGGGAGTAAATAGTGACTCATCTTTTATTAAAGAAGGACTAACTTTGAAGACTTTTCAGATTTAGTTTATTAGTAGTGCTGGCTGTTTATTGTGTCTTTATGCAGACAAAACACAGTCAATGGGCTTCGAGATTTGACTTGATAATAACTACATATTGAAAAGTGCATTGTTTGGATTTTGAAATATTTTCATAGCTGTCATTAGAATCCCAGCATTCTTGTCTATTGCCTGTTGGCCGTGTCTGTGGAAGAATTTATCCTCCAAATCAGTCGGACCTTCAGCAGCTCCCATCAAGAAGCCATTACACTGTATTACTGTAGCAGCCTGCTGCTCACCAAGGGCTATTAGAATGGACAAAGACTTGTGCTGATGCATCAACAGTGTCCAGCATAGACCAGGTCTGCATCTGAACAGCTTAAAATGCAGGCAGAACAATCTTAGTGTAGCTGAAAGAAAGACCATATAGGTCCTAAAGATGCTTCTATGCATGTAAGCTAGTCTTAAATACAGGAAAAAAAGCTATGGAGGACTTCTCTTTTGCTTTCATATATTTTATTAATCAGGAGCAGTCTAGCAGGGAAACTTTTGGAAAGCACATCAGTCAGCACATCTGACAGTAGCATGCCTCTCAGTGAAAGGCCAGGCTGATGCTATGTTGCAAATTAACCTCCACGGCATACAAGAAACTCCCTAACTTGGGAATAGCCACACAATTAAGGGCTGAAGAGTGTTTCAGAATTCAGAAACATCACACACCAGCCCACACAATGTGGCAAAGGTACTACTCTGCTTCCTCATGTCCATGCCATACAGATTTTCCAGCTAGGACACATCACACTCAGTGCCCCATCGCTCAGAGCCAGGGGACTTGCATCAGTGCCTAATAAACTGAAAAAAACTTCTATAAAATGACAACAAGAGCTATAGTTCCTCCTACAAGAACTAAGCTGCCCACTTCTTCAGTGTTCCCACCCCACACCAGCTTATGCAGTTAGCGTTTGAAGTCCAGAAGTCAAACTGGATTCCTCCCTGTACTCACATTTTGCAGAAAGAAACACTAAGTGGCCTACAGCTGATTTACCGCCAAAATCCAGCAGGCACAAGGAAGTAGGTAGGGATTAAATTAAATCCGACTGCATTTCCTTGGCTTTCCCAGAAGCATTTCACTTACATTAGTGCTGCATTCAGGAGCCCACAGAAGGGAGAGTTAGAAACACAGTTTTAAGAGATTTAAAATATTTATAGACTGTGGTTTCACGATTACAGTAAAACCTATGGCACTTTTGGGACAATCAACGATTTATCTCTGTTGTTCAGCCCTTCAGTTCTATGAGAAGTTTTCCATTATTAACAGGAGATGGCCAAGTAATTTAATGGCTTTTAAACATTATGAGGAAATTGTTGAAGCAAGCCCATACAACTCTAGAAGGAATTTGTGCATGCTTTTCTAGGCACTGACTTTTTTCCTCCAAAAAAAAAAAAAAGACCATTTTTGTACTTCCGCATCACTTGTGGCTCCAAACCTAAGTTTGTATAGCAAAAATTGAGAAAAGGGAGCAGAACACACAGAAAGAGCACTTGCTGCAAGGAATTCAAGACTCTGTAGAGCTCTACAGCTTCTCTTGATTTTCAGCCTGCATTTTTCAGCATCACAGCCTCTCTGAAGTTTTAAGAAGTTGGGGGCATATTAAGAGAACCAGAGAAGGTAAACTAATTCACGTTGTCTTTGCACTGCTAAAATTCCCGTTACTGTGATTTCTACCAGTTTTGACCCTTACAGATGTAAATATACATACATATACTTGCCAGGGTGGGAGTGGCCTAGGTTTTTTTGTTCTGTTTTGTTTTCTTGAGTTACAGTTGTAAAGGGGTCCGGGATGCAGACAACTCATAAAAAGCAGTGGCATCTTAGGCTACTCGGGTGGTTGACAGCATTCCAGATTGCAGTTCCCAGTACCAAATTAACCCTTTGATTTTGTAGGAGAAGAGAAGTATCAATAGCAAACAACCAAGCCATGTATTTATCTGTGGGAAAAAAAAAAGTTGCCTAATCCTTATCGACTAGAAATTTGGAAAGGTCTCGTCTGGCACTTAACATCAGGAAATTACTGTTTGGGGGTAAAAAGTAACTTTTTTTAACTGCCAACTGGTTTTAAACTACAAACATACTATACAAGGAACAGACTTACCCTCCTACCAACAAAGCATTAAACGTCTCTTATTTGTTGCACGTTACAAAGATGCTAAGTTCCAGTACAGAACCTGTATATTTATTTCTAAAATTCAGTTCTTTCAAATGGTAACTTCTGACCAGAGCATATAAAACTTCTTCATTTAATTTCAAACAAAAGGACACTTCACGATCTCAGCGTTTCTGCAACTAAATAAAGCGCATTGTGCCATCTGCTGGACACTTTTTAAGCCACGTTCTGAAAAAGCTGCTGCTATCCGCAGGTATAATATGTTGCTTATTTCAGACTCTCAGCTCAGGCACAAGCACTGCGTCAAAAGGCAGTAACTGCAAATCTCTAAAATCCTTCTGAGCTTCAGTATTTCTGATAAGTTATAAAAAATTGGAGTTTACCAACACCATGGGCAGCTCTTCTGAGCACTTTCCATTTTGATATGCCAGCCTCATAAAAAGAAGCATGAGCAAACTCTCCAACCCCAAGTGTTAATCCTACATGGGCTATATGGCTATGCAGCTTGACTTCAGGAGTAAACCCACCACTGTCACACAGATGATTCTGATTTTGCCAGATAAAATTTCAGCTGATTTCTAGTTCATATTTTGGTGTTGACTTTAGAGAAACCCTACATGGCTCCAACTCCCAGTTCCAATAGACAGAGATAAAACTAATCCATCCACTACAAATGACCACATTAACATCTTATTTTAAAAAAGACAGTAGGGACCAAGGAGTATTATACTTCTACATTTAAATTTGTCCAGCTGTTTTGGTTAGCAGTTCAGACTTTTTCAGCTGACAGAAACAGTAGCACTTGGAAATGCCTAAAAATATGCTTATCATCAACTTGTTCTTTTGATGTCTTTTCTGTCCCCAAATGCTTCCTCAGCAAGTCTGAAAACAAAATGAAGAAAGTGTAATTGCTATATTCACAAGGTTTACATTTAAATTCAGACTTCTGAGCAGCAGATAGCAAAAGCTGACAATTAACAAGGAAGATGAGCACAAAACACACTTCAGAACCCCCAAAGACCACATCACTGAGCCTGAATTTCCATGTAAAATTGTCTGTGCATCAGTAATTGATGCTACAGATAAAGCAGTTATGGTGGACGTGTTTGAAATCTCATGCAAAATTTCTTCCTTGCTCCTAACCAGGTGGTCAGGGACTCAAAAAGTCAGCCTGTGTTCAAGCACCCCATGATTCTCCTAGACTATGGAGAAATCACATTTTCATCCAAGCCACAGTATAAAACTCAGCAGCTCTGTATACTAAAAAAAAAAAGTGAACAGAGCAGTTATCCCCTACATTGGTTATTGGTGACAGAAGTACCTGAAAGCTATTTTTTTCCTTGGCTTTCGGGGAGAGCCACCCATTGTCCTCACTCTGAGGGGCTCTGAATGGAAAGCACAGCGTCCTGCCCAGCAATCCGAGGCTATTCTAGGAGATATCACCAAAAACCATCTCTCTTCCAGCTCCAGCCCTGTAATTTTATTCACCTGTAGTTCTGCTGACACCATTGCCCTGATTCCTCCTCCTCCTTGTTAAAAGCTAAAGTGGCTGAAAGCAAACATGAAACACTATACAATTTCAAAAAACTTTGAGGGAATTCAAAGCTCAGGGGCAACTGGACTCCGCAATAGCTCTCATGCCCTAGTGACACTTTACACAATCCTTTCTTCCCTCCCGTCTCAGCAGTAAAACTAGCTCTAACATTTGTTTTTAATGTAGTTGACCGAGTTCTGCTGCCATTTGAGTTGCTGAAATCTTTGCCCTCTCCTCCTTTCAGTTACACCAAGTTCATGGCAGAGAAGGAGGAGTTAAAGCAAGAAGTATCCAGGAAAAAAAAAAAAAAATCCCAGCTCAGACTGTGCCTCACTCAGACAAGGCAACATGAAAATCATCCTGAAAATTCAGGTTTCTGTAATTTTTCAAGGGCCCTCTCAAAAAAACTCCCCAGTAATCACATAGTTTCTGGATCTGCTGCATCCTATTAAGAAACACCTCTGTAAGCAGAAATAACCTCTCTGCAGACTGCTTTACCTCAGCAGAGAATTTGTTGGGTGTAGGTCCTAATTGGCTTCTCCATAATTTAGCCCTGACACAGAAGCATACATGGAGAGGTCTCCAGAGGCTGAAAGAGTACTGCTGTTGCAAGCACAAACCAGCTGCCAAAGTTTACAAGACTGAGGGCACTCAAAATACCTAGGATCCAGCTAAAATTGTAGAGCAATGCGTCAGCAGTCAGTAAGTATAGAACCTCTAGGAAATAAACTGGACAGAAAGGAAAAATGAGTGGTTATTTCAGGCATTTTTTATGGCGACATCCCTCACATGTATACCAGAATACATGGGTACAGCTTAGACACTAAGTAATATGATCCAGGTAGAAATTACAGCCAGATAGAATAAAATACAAAGTAGTTTTGGCTGATCTGAGCTGACAAAGCGTTGGTTTGGGCTTATTAAGTACATACACTGCTGGAAGGCTGGAGAACTGGGATCCATTCCTACTAATGACTTCATGCCCTAAAACAAAAGTATTAAGTACACAATGTAATTCATTAGAATAGACATCATCGTGAATATGGGTGTCAAAAGCCCCACTTGACTCTCAGCATGTAGCACTGTTGCTGGAAGACAAGTTTAGAGATAAACATAATGGGGAAATATGCATCATTACAGCTCTACTGCACGTAAATGCATCCCTAAACTGTCTGGGATAGACGAGTATCACTGCCCAGCTACCTGGAAAAAAAAAAAGATATGAATGTTTCCTCTCACATTTGCTCTGGCTGCTTGCCAAGAGCCTGCATGCAATTTCCACATGGATTTCCAGACTTTCTGTTCTTCTGATGTTTTTATACGTACCTCATATCAGCGCATTCAGTAAAGGTATTCAGAGTGATCAGCACAGACATGGGGGGGAGCCAGCTTCCAGAGGTCCCATTACATCCTGGGGAGGCCTCTGGTATTTGAAGATCAAAGATGATCAAAGATGAAGGGCTGCATTTAGCTGTAATTCTCTATAGGACTTGAATATGTGTATACATATATCATTTATATATACAGAACGTAAGCACGATATCTATAAAACATACATATTATACACACAAAACTGGTACTCTCAGCAGCAGAATTCATCTGATGAGCAATTTTTCTTCAACCAGAGCCATTGCTTGAACCCATGCTTTGATTACCCCTAACCCAGGAAAAGCAGAGCTGCAAACATGCTATAGCTCATCTCCTGCTTTCATAGGGGTAGCTCCACACACAAACAGGCTAAAGAGAAGGATGTAGAAGGCTGTATCGCTACAGCAGCATAGCCAAGGCAATTCCATTTTCCACGCACCAAATGGTAGCTATTTTTTGCCAACTCAGAGACATTTGGATAAGACACCTTATTCTGTCACATGATATAAAGCTATTTCTAATCACTTACCCTCTAAAGTATGGTAAAATAAACAGTGTAATTAAGATTAATTATTCTGTTAGCATGAAAAACATATCAACTGCCCCAGACCTTTATATTATAGCTTAAATTTACCAAAAATAAAAAGCTACTCAAGAATCTTCTCCAGAGGGAAAAAAAAATCCCTTTTCCTCATACAGCAAAACAAAATAAAAAAATAAAACAAGTGAATTTCTTCCAGAAATGGCTTCCCATACCACCATTATTTAATCCTCAAGGTGACCTGATTTAGGCTGAATGTACCAGTAGATTACCAGGAGGAAGGAATAAAAATAGCACAGAAATGGTATGCGCTGTTCTCCTGAGACTCATGTACATGAAGGACAAGGACAGAATCTTGCTGTCAGTTCAAGCAAAAAAAGATTTAAAGAAAGGGAAGAATAGTAGAATCCAACCCTCCTCCGCTATCCAAAGTACAAACTTCCACCCTTCCAAAAAGCCAAGTCTTGTGAACAGAGAGGCTTTGCTTCCTCTAATGGAAACTAGCAGGATTGAAAATTAACAGACAGATCTTTATAAAGTAGCATTTTGTATAGTTTTGTTGAAGCATGGGAGGGAATTATTAATCAGCTGAGATAATCATCATCGTGGTTTCCATTCTTCACATTTAACATTTAAAAAATAAATAAATAAGTCCAGCCCCCAAAAACCCTCTCTGTTGAAGCTTCCCCTATGTTCCCTTTAGAACATCCAGCACATAACCTGCACATAACACATTTAAATATACATCAGTGAGTTTTTTCTCCAGGCATTTTATATCATCCTAAGGGGCACAGCACCCACAGGGGCAAGCAGTTGTTGAAAGTCTCTTTACCAGAAGCACGAACACCAAGAAACAGCAACAACTGTGATTTTACCATGAGTTTAATATCTGGTTTGTTTTGATTTCCAAAAGACTACCCTTCCTCTAATATCAGAGGGGAAGAAGACAAAATAGGACCTTCAAAACAGCAGCAGGAAACAGACCCTTTCTGCTGCTCACATGTAAGTTTAGTAATCAAAGTAATGTTTTCTCTTGCTGCTACACAGCTAAAAGTGCAAAGACTTTGTAAGACTACAAGGGCAGCATGGTAAAGTCTGATTTTCATTTTTTTTTTTTTCCCATCAGCAGAAGCTTGCCTCACGTTCCTGTGTGCAACAAGCTCCACGAGAGATATATGGTGCCCTTGGTCTCCAAGAGTGAAAAAGCATGTTATACACCAGTGCCCCCACCAGTCACCTCAAATAGGATGAGCACAGCATGTGATGTCTGTAATGCATTCCTGTGCATGTAGAGGAGTCTTATCAGTATGAAAGCTCTATGCAAATCCTCCAGGGAAAGTCCTGAGGATTAGTCAAGCACAGCCCTACCTTAAGTAGTTGGATTTTGTCCTTCATCTTAAAACCCCATGGGTCTCCTGCACATATAAGTAGGACCTTTGGAAGCTGCATCCCCTCCAGAACAAATATGTGCTGATCACGCTCCAAGCACCTTACTGAGCTCCCTGTGACACCCCACATCTAGCAACTTACTGCTGTCATTTATGGTGCTTCCAATGCAGAGGTGGTACTGCAAGATAGCAAGTTTGTGTATACATAAAGTGCTGTGCCCAATCATTTTAACCAGACTTAAAAAAAAAAAAGGAAATTAATGCTTGCTATAGCTACACCAACAAAGTAGGAATTAAAAAATGCTGCAAATTAGGCACTTACTCATTTATGACTGCTCTGAAAAGTACTTTGTTTCATGCATTAAATGCATTAACAGATTAAAGGTCTGCATTTGGGCATACTGCAGAACTTGCTAGCCAGCATAACCAGTCAAGGAGAAGCTGGTCTTCCACAGCAGGGAATTCTTTCTTTGCTTTCTTTCTTCAATATCTTTACAAAAAAAAAAATCCTGAAATCCAAGAATAGACATAACTTCCCCAAGGAAGTAAATTAGCCTTTGGATATGTACACACCGTTCATTGACTACTTCTCATATATATATATATATCTAGGAGGATAACATAGCCCTTGGTGTTTTTAACCACGTTTAGACCTGACTTTGCAAAAACAGTACAAGTTCACAGTGAAACCTATTCTGAGATCTAATTCTCCAGATAGCAGGCTGATTCTTTTATTTATAGGAATAATTCCACAAAAGCTACTTTGCTCCACTGATTTGTCAAACAAGTTCAGAGACTTCAGAAACAGGTTTTCAAATAGACATATAAATCCTGCACACTGCTCTCATGTACACACTGAGTGGAAGATTTCTCCGCTAATTACAAGAAAGCTTGATAAATCAAAGCAGATGAAAGTTAGACTATTAAGGAAATTATATTTGCATGAAGCTTTTCATGTTTGGGGAATTTCACAGCTATGCAGATCCCAGATAGTTTTAATACAGACAGATAAGCACATCAAGAATAGGAAGGATAAGCCTAAAGGACTGTGTTCACAGCATTTCCATCCTGCTGTATTCTGCTACTCTATGCGATTAAAAATTCAATATTAGGAAAAAAACAAGCACTGCACAAAATGGAATCCTTCCAAACTACTGTTTCATTGTAATTTTTTGTTGTTTTGTGTTGTTTTTTTTAAGAACTGTTGTTGAAGCCTCATCCAAATGACCACTTAAGATCTGAGTAAGTGTAACAGCTCAACCTCTGCACACTGCAGATAAAATACACGTAGCTTTCACTTTTCCATTTAGCACTATGTATCACTTCAGTTTACAAAAAAAAACAGCATATCACCACATTCTCGTCAGGAAATTGAAGCAAGCACTCAGGAGAGAAAAAATGATCAAATAAAAGACTTCCAAGCAAGGCAAGCTGTGGTCAACGCTGCTATCCAGGGTGTCAACCTGATACAGCTCCCCAGCTACCTGCACTGTGATGAAGCAACTCACACTGAAATGCAGGACTATGAGCTTGACCTGCAGTGGGGACAGAAACACTCAGCCGAAGGGTAGTAATATCTTTGTTCAGTGAGAATGAGCCCTACATCTTTAGACTTCCTCAGCCAACCTCAAAGATTAACTACTGCATAGATCGAGACAGGTTAATTTACCTCAATATTTTTCCCCATCCGTTTTCTTCCTCTCATGTTTCTAATTTTGTAGAGGTATGGAAGAACCCTCAAGTCTGTTCAAGCCTCTAGCTACTACTATAACCAAACAATTCTTAATGATAGTTATCACAAAAGGAACGTGCAGGCAGCAAAATGAGTAATTAATCCAATATTAAAACTAGTGAGTTTTGTTTGTTTTTAAAGCATAAAAGGGCTGCTTTGAAATTACAATAGTCACAATTAAAAATTAAGAAGTAAACATATTTGCAATCTAGTTGCCAGGATTATAACTAATTAAGAGTCAGTAGCCATTAAGCTCCTGTTAGAGATCTTGTTTTTGGGTTACCTCCTAGCATCAGTGGATTTGCACAAGGAGCTTCCCAAGAGCAGGAACAGGTTTCTCAGCCAGCTTTTATTTTTTCTTGGTTCTAAGAGTTGCTAAAAATTTAGAGTTTAATGCCTTCTTGGCCATTGCTCTAACACCCAACACAAATTGTATCTACTTTCATTCACAGGTTGCTTTGCAAAATGGAGGGAACTTGGTCAAAAAAATAACTTAAGTATAAATTTCTGCTCTTAGGTATGCAGCTGAGACCCTGAGTGGTAGAGAAATAGCTAGAAATTCAACCATTAATCTGTTATTTTGTGTACTTATGCATATGCAATTCCTTAGTAGTTTCAAAATTTAGTATTTTAACTAGAAGGGCATCAAAATTCAGAACATGATCGTTAGAATTTCACTATGGGTATTTGTTTTCTGAATCTGGAGTGGCGAAAAAAATCTAGTGAACAACTCATTTTGATCCAGGCAATAGCTACTGTGGCGGTTTTTTTCCTTGAACACACAGAAACAAAAATAAATGGCCCCACTGGCCAGTAATTTTCCTCTTTCCCAAAGAACTCTGACTAATATGTCACATTTAGACAAGAGAGACTTGGGCTGCAGGCTTTTTCAGCACACTGAAAATGACTGTTACTTCTGGGAGTTTGTTAAGAAGGCAGCCTGCCTCTTTCTATCTCTCTCTTCATTTTGTTGTTTCCAAACACTCAAACAAGCAAACAATTAGCTCAACGAGCTACTACGGATTACAGTTGGTTTGGAAGGAATGAAGCATGAGCTCTTCAGTTGCAGAGTGATGGACCTGAAGCCTCCGATAAATACCAGAAAAGAAAAGAATACTATTTCACCATCAACAGCCCTCTCCTGAGGTCCTTCTACAGCTAATGCCTCTATCTCAAAAAGGCTGACAAACAAAATCCTGGTGGCAAGTCTCTTCTTCACAGATAAGTATTTCTAACCACAACGAAGCTAGACTACAAAAGATCTTGTTGCCTCTAGCACCATGCCCGTCTCAGTATTTTTGTACTAATTTTAACCAGTTAGCAAAGAAGTTTTCAAAGCTTATTTTTTAAGCTATAATTTTTATTTTCTTTTAAAGACTGCATCATTGCTATTGGGAAAATTATTCTTGCCAGTTTGCTGTGCTGCTTCATGGCTCTCCTCTCATTTGACAGAGACCTGAGGCTACAGAGCAAGTGCTTGTTTGCTCTGTTGCTCTCCTCAGGACTCCAAGAAGCTCTTGGTTTTACACTGAGGCCACAGATGCAGGCACTCCTGTCCTCCTTCAAAATGCTGTTTCAAAAAATAAGAGTCAAAACCAATTTTATCCACTGCCTTTTAGTTCAAAGGATCCCCAGAACAAAAGCAACCTGCAGATCCAGTGATAAATAGTATTTCCCTAAAACAGCAAGTGTGGAACACATTACGCAGTGTCACAGAGAAGAGTTATTTTCTTAGGTTAAATTGGTACAGATCCCTGATTTCTCTCTCTCTCTCTCTCTATATATATATATATATATATTTACATATATTTTATTTTATTTTTTAATGCCCAAAGACCTTCAGTCTGCCCAAGCAACACCCAATTTTTTAATTCATCTACCTTGCTGGACAAAAAGGAAAGCAAACTGCTAGATTTTGAGTTTGTCTCTGAAGAACTTAGGGGCTATGTGACAGTGAAAATATCTGAAGGGAAGATGCCAGTTTCTCACCTGCCATTCCCAGTTCACTTTCATCTTCCTCACACCACTACCCCTACTGATGACTAATTCTGCTGTCCCTACACATGCCCAATACCTCCACCTCCCCAGCTCCTGCATAGTCTAGTGGAAAAGTGTACGTGGAAAGGAGTTCACTCAGTGTCCTAAGCAAATTGACACAGCAAAGCATTTGGACAGTTTAGCTAATGGGAAAGCTACATGTTCTAAAGTGAAAAAGAATGTGTCTGGTGCATCTATTTGATGACAGGTCACAGCAGATTCAATTTTAGTAATAGCAAGACTATTTCAGACATAGATTAAAAGGTTTTCATAGACTCTATATCTGCAGCAAAGAACACAGGGCAAATTGATTAATCTTCATCAAACAGTAAGTAGCACAGCAAACAAAAGAGTAGATGCCCTCAATCTCAAAGCTGAGTTTTTCCCTGGCCTTATCATAAACAAGTTACTCTTAACCTGGAAAAATCATGAGATTATTTTATGTCAAACTTTAACAAGAATGCCTTATAGCACTTATTTTCAAGTTTAATTTTTAAAAAAAGTTATCTGCCTGTTTTATGCACCCATACATCTGCAGAACAAACATTTGAATGTGTTTGCATGCATAAGATAAGGAGAAGGAGCTTTATAAAGAATAACTGACTATGGGATTGCATCTACCACCATTCCAAATAAACTCTAAAGTTTCCAATAGTTAGAGTTTATTATCCCCCAGACACACTGCATAGTTTCTACCCAGTTACTTTCAGTATTATGCTTGTATTGTGAAAAGCTATAGCTTTGCTATTCACATTTACCCTTAATATTCTGACACAGCACTAACTGAATTGGTTATATGGACTATATCCTCCCCTCTTTCAAAGGCCTTCACTGATAGTTTGTTTTGTTGCCCATATTGTATCTAGTCTGAAAACTTTATAAGCAGTAGTCCCACAAGTATGACTGTTTACTTGTACAAGTTTAGTACCTCATAATCCCTGGCATCTGTCACTTTAAGGTTTTGGTCTTCTCAAACATGCAGGTGCTTACAGCTGTTGGGCCGAGATACTCTGTTGTAACTTGGTTGTTTTGTGTTCACAACTCTTCATCATACACTGTTGTTCAAAAGAGGCAAATGCATTATACATAAAGAATAAATAAGTTCTGTAGCACACAGCCCAGCTTTTAGTAATGCTTAATATCTTTGATCCACTACACAGGAAGCATTTATTTCACTACAGGGCCAAGGAAAAGTATTCTGAAGGTCATTATCAATACATTTCTGAAGTTCAAGTATTCTATTGTTGGCAAGCAGCATCTAAATAGTAATCACAGTGCAATTATCGGTAACATTCTTAAGAATGAAACTAAACCTTTAATTCCTTCTCAGAATCAGTCTCGTCCTCCTTTTGCTTACAATTCATAGAAAAGTCTGTCGGAGCTACTTCTGGAAATTCTCATCTCCAAAAGGTGATTCAGATACAAACTTCATGCAGAAGTTGTTTTCTTAGCACTTCCAAAAATGATCCTGAATTTTGCAGAATCCCCTCCTAAAGCAAAGTTCTAGGGCAAGAGCAAGGGGACATCTCCTTCATCACATACAAATCTTAGTTGTTCACTTGCCCCTGCAGAGATGCTGTAACCATTCATGTTTAGTTCATATTTCTGGTTTTCACAATCCTCCCTACAGCTTTTCCAACAAGCTTACCACATTTTCAAGAAGAACCTCAAAGGTAAAGTTATCATAATTCAATCCAATGCTGTGCGGCTGCCTTGAGTGGCACAGATGAAAGTTGTCCTGTTTCAGCTGGTCTGCTTTCCTACTATACTGTCTTATCCTCAACGTGCCATGTGTAAAAGTATATAGATAGGTTGTTTTTTATACAGGTTTTGATCCTTCTCTACCAAAACAGCAAATTAACTACTCTAAGATGACAGTGCTCTAACTTTTCCAAGCCTTTCAATGCATACAAATTTTCCTGCTTTACTCTCCACTGGTGCGGCCTCACCTCAAGCACTGCATACTGCTTTGGGCACCACAATTTAAGAGACATACAACCATTAGAGAGTGCCCAAAGGAGGGCTACAAACATGGTTACAGATCTGGAGGGCAAGACATACGAAGAGTAGCTTGAGTCCCTTGGTTCGTTCAGCCCAGAGCAGAGCAGGCTGAGGGGAGGCCTCATGGCAGCCTGCAGCTCCCTCAGGAGGGGAGTGTGGGGCCAGGCCCTGAGCTCTGCTCTCTGGGGACAGTGACAGGGCCTGAGGGAACGGCATGGAGCTGGGACAGGGGAGGGTCGGGCTGGGTGTTAGGAAAAAGTTCTTCACCCAGAGGGTGGTCAGGCACTGAACAGGCTCCCCGGGGCCGTGGTCACAGCCTGGTGCCTGCCCAAGTTCACAAAGCATTTGGACAACACTCTCAGACATAGGGTTTGATTTTTCGATAGTCCGGTGTGGAGCCAGGGCTTGGACTCGATGCTCCTTGTGGGTCCCTTCCAACTTGAGATAATCTATGATTCTTTCACCCATAACAGCAAGAAACTCAAGAACTACATAACCAATTCGTTATTGTCAGTGCCGTACAGAATAGTGACACAAATTCCAACCTGAGAGTGAATACTTCTGTAAGATCACCCCTGCCAAATACATCTCAAAACAGAACAAAAACACATTATTTTGTCTCCTAATCTAAGGTATCTATCACGTAGCTTTCACTTTTTTTTTTTTGAAGACAAAGTTGAAGTACCGAAACTGCAATTATAAACACTTAAACTAGGATGTTGTCAGTAGTGCTGTAACAACTGCTGTATTTGAGTTGTATTGTTCTCTGTCAAAGCCATCATGACAGCCCAAGAATAGTAGAGAAGGCAGCAGTAAAGTGCAGGTTTAGATTTTGCCCCATTAGAACCAAAGAACAATAGAATCATAGAATATCCTGAGTTGGAAGGGACCCATAAGGATCATGGAGTCCAACTCCTGGCACCGCACAGGTCTGACCAAAAGTTTAGACCATGTGACTAAGCGCACAGTCCAAACGCTTCTTAAATTCAGACAGGCTCGGTGCAGTGACTACTTCACTGGGGAGCCTGTTCCAGTGTGCAACCGCTTTCTCAGTGAAGAACCTCTTCCTGATGTCTAACCTAAACTTCCCCTGCCTCAGCTTGACACCGTTCCTGCGGGCCCTGTCACTGGTGATAACGGAGAATAGGCCACCTGCCTCTCCACTCCCCCTCGCGAGGAAGTTGTAGACTGCGATAAGGTCCCCCCTCAGCCTCCTCTTCTCCAGGCTGAACAGGCCCAGTGACCTCAGCCGCTCCTCATGTCTTCCCCTCTAGGCCCTTCACCATTTTCGTCGCCCTCCTCTGGACACTCTCCAACAGTTTCATGCCCTTTTTGTACTGTGGTGCCCAGAACTGCACACAGTACTCGAGGTGAGGCCGCACCAGCACAGAGTAGAGCGCAACAATCACTTCCCTCGACCGACTAGCGATGCCGTGCTTGATGCACCCCAGGATACGGCTGGCCCTCCTGGCTGCCAGGGCACACTGCTGGCTCATATTCAGCTTGCTGTCAACCACAACCCCCAGATCCCTCTCTGCGGGGCTGCTCTCCAGCGTCTCGTCGCCCAGTCTGTACGTATAGCCAGGGTTGTCCCGTCCCAGGTGCGGGACCCAGCACTTGCTCTTGTTAAACTTCATGCGGTTGGTGACCGCCCAGCTCTCCAATCTGTCCAGATCTCCCTGCAAGGCCTTTCCACCCTCATCCGAGTCCACAACTCCTCCAAGTTTGGTGTCGTCGGCAAATTTGTTCAAAACACCTTCTAGTCCTACATGCAAATCATTTATAAAAACATTGAAGAGGACTGGCCCTAAAATGGAGCCTTGAGGGACCCCACTAGTGACCATCCGCCAGCCAGATGTGCCCCATTTACCACAACCCTTTGAGCCCTGCCCGTCAGCCAATTGCTCACCCACCGCATGATGTTTTTGTTTAGCTGTATGCTGGACATTTTGTCCAGTAGGATCCTGTGGGAAACCGTGTCAAAAGCTTTGCTGAAGTCCAAAAAGATCACATCAGCTGGTTTCCCTTGATCGACTAGATGGGTGACCTTATCATAAAAGGAAATCAAATCTGTTAGGCAGGACCTACCCCTCAAGAACCCATGGTGGCTGGGACCAATGACTGCATTGTCCGCCAGGTGCACTTCAATAACTTCAAGGATCATCCTCTCCATAATTTTACCAGGCACTGACATGAGACTGACAGGCCTGTAATTGCTAGGGTCTTCTTTCTTACCCTTCTTGAAAATTGGCACAACATTTGCCAGCTTCCAGTCCATGGAACCTCTCCAGATTCCCAAGATTGTTGAAAAATAATTGAGAGAGGTCCCGCGATGACGTCAGCCAGCTCTTTAAGCACCCTGGGATGAATCCCATCCGGACCCATGGACTTGTATGGATTCAGGTGGAGAAGCAATTCCCGCACATGTTCAGGGTCGGTTGGGAGTTTGTCATTCCCACCATCATGGTCCTCCAGCTCAGGGTACCCTGGGTCCCGAAGCCCATCATCAGTGTTGAAGACAGAGGTGAAGAAGGCATTAAACGCCTCTGTTTTGCCTATGTCATTGTCTGTGAGGAGACCCTCCCCATCTAGTAGCGGACCTATATTTTCTTTGGTTCTCCTTTTTCAGTTCACATATCTAAATAAAACTTTTTTTATTGTCTCCCACAGACATGGCCAGCTTCAACTCTAGTTGGGCTTTGGCCCCACGAATTTTCTCCCTACAAACACGAACAGCATCCCTGTA
Source organism: Anser brachyrhynchus (assembly GCF_964034855.1). Lineage (NCBI taxonomy): Eukaryota > Metazoa > Chordata > Aves > Anseriformes > Anatidae > Anser > Anser brachyrhynchus. Next base: position 7,835,332 of record NC_137701.1, read on the forward strand.
TTCCTTCCTCGTCGCCTGACCCTCCTTCCAGCAGCCGTACACTTCCTTTTTTCACCTAAGCTCCAGTAGAAGTTTCCTGGTCAGCCAGGCCAGCCTTCTGCCCTGCTTCCCTGACTTCCGATATTTTGGAATCACCCGATCTTGTGCTTTTAGGAGGCAGTGCTTAAAGATTGACCAGCACTGATGGACGCCAATGCCTTCAAAAGCAGTTTCCCAGAGGACCTTGCTGACTAGTTCCCTGAGCAGCCTGAAGTCTGCTTTCCCCATATCCAGGGCTGAAGTTTTGGTGGCAGTTTTCCTTCTGTCACCATAAATTCTAAACTCAACCACTTCATGGTCACTATGAGCGAGATGGCCGCCAATTGCCACGTCTCCCACAAGACCCTCTCTGTTCTCCAGCAACAGATCTAGGAGGGCACCTTTCCTAGTTGGCTCTCTTAGCACCTGCACCAGGAAGTTATCATCTAGGTGCTTTATGAACCTCCTGGACTTGCTCGTGTCAGCCATGTGGTGATTCCAGTTGATGTCTGGCAAGTTGAAATCCTCCATTAGGACAAGGAGAGTTGATCTCGAGGCATCTCTTAGTTCTGCAAAGAATAATTCATCGGTGTTGTCGTCCTGGCCAGGTGGTCTGTAATAGACTCCCACAACAACATCCCCTTCATTTGTTCGTCCCTTAATCCTTACCCAGAGGCTCTCAACTTTGCCATCGCCAACTTGAAGTTCCATGCAGTCCAGCCCATGCTTCACATACATTGCCACCCTGCCACCCCGCCTACCCTGCCTGTCCCTCTTGAAGAGCCTGTAACCATCCATTGCAACACACCAGCCACAGGACTCATCCCACCAGGTTTCGCTTATGCCGATGATGTCGTAGCTGTGGGACTGGGCCAAGACTTCTAGCTCATCCATTTTATTCCTCATACTGCGTGCGTTTGTGTAGAAGCACTTCAAATGCGCCTCCCTACACGCAGCACCTTGTGTAGCCGACTGAAGGGCCTCACTAGCACACAGTCCCTCTGATTCTAGCACACCATCCCTTAGCTCATCACCAGCATGCCTGGTTTTATCCCCTTCCCCCTTCGACTCTAGTTTAAAGCCCTGTCTATCAGCCCTGCCAACTCCTGAGCAAAAATCCTCACCCCTCTCTGAGAGAGGGGCATCCCATCTGGTGCCATCAGGCCCAGTGTCGCATAAACCTTCCCGTGATTGAAAAACCCGAAATTCTGCCGGCTGCACCAGTCCCGAAGCCACATGTTAATGTGATGAGTCTGTTTGTCAGCATCAATCCCCCCTATAAGAAGGACAGAGGCAAACAGAACCCATGCCCCTGATCCTTTAAGTAGTCGCCCCAAAGTCCCTTTTGATCGCTCTCGGACTTCTCGTTGCTACCTCGTCATTACCAGCCTGAAAGACCAGTAGCGGGTAGTAGTTCGTGGGCCATACCAGGCACTTGACTTTCTTAGAGAAGTCTCTCACCCGAGCCCCAGGGAGGCAACAGACTTCCCTGTGGGTTGGGTCCAGTCAGCATATTGGGCCCTCTGTCCCTTTCAAAAGGGAGTCCCCCAAGACAATAACCCTTCTTTCTTTTTTGACAGTTGATGTAGCAATGCGGGGGATAGGTTACCTTGCCTTAGGCATCCTCTCCAACTGGGATGGGCTTTCGTCTACTTCGTTGTTCTGACCGTCGTGTTCTAGAGCCTCATACCTGTTATATAAGGGTAGATGGGAAGGTGAGGTGGGCAGGGACAGGGCTCGCCTACCACCCTGAGCAGGAACCTGCCTCCATTCCCCACCTTGGCCTAGGTCTCCTCCTACTGCCTGGCGGGATGAGGAAACTTTTGTCTTCTGCGTAGCAGGAGACATTTGTGCTATGACAGGCTCTTGAGTCTGTCTCAGAGAGGGTAGAGTACACCTCCACCAGTCAATTTCCCTCTCTGACTCCCTGATGCTCCTGAGCCTGCTCACCTCCTCCCGAAGCTCCGCTACCTGGCTGAGCAGCTCTTCAACCTGGGCACACCTCCCACAGGCATACCCCTCACTGCTGCTGTCGGATACCGACAGAAGACTCGGGCACACCCTGCAGCCCAAGACCTGGATGGCTGCGTGTTTCCCCGATAATAGTGTCTATTAATAAAAATGCCTAGTGAATTCATGTTTCTCTAAAAATTTCAGTGGCACAAAAGACAATTTAAATCTGAACTCTCCATATATTCACTGTTTACTGTTACCATATATAAAGGCTAAAGTATGTCCCCAGTCTGGTTGTCTGTATATTTGTTAAATCTAAAGCAGTTACTTTTGGATGTCCATGTTTCTGTTGTATAGTAATTGTACTTAAGAAAACATCTGTTTTAAAACAAAGTTAATTGAAAACCACGCAGCACAATCAGGAACATTATTCGTAGCCCATAACATTGACTCCATACAAGTATATCTGGAAATTAAAGGCATTTACCTCTTAAAATATTTTCCTAAATCAGAAACTTTGTTCATAAAGCATGGATTCCCACCTTACCTACAGTATTATTTTGCACAGTTTGAAAGAAAACAGAACAGTTGGCTCCAGGGAAAAGAAAACCACACAAGCTAAGGAAGACAAAAACTGTGGGATGGGGAAAAAAAGATTATGCTACAGTTCTCTGATCCTGTGCTACAGGCTAGCATAATGAAGTGCTCAAGGGCAGTATTTTAATATGATTAAGAACAACAGCTATAGTTTTCTTTGACCTGTTTCCAGGCTACTTAGTATAGTCCATTCGTTATTCATCAAGTAGGTCACCTTTTCTTGCAGTTTAAGAAAAGGTTAGTGAACAATTTATGGGCTTTATATCAGCAGCATTTTTAGTTATGCCCAGAAACTCCCTCAATAGGGGCACTCTTAGAGAGACATAAATCCATGAGATCAAGATGTCTCATGTATTTGGTTGTTCAATTGTTAACATGAAGCTACTGTATAGCAATTACACCACTGAGTTTTGAAAAAAGTATCAAGTAAACCCGATTGTGCTACAAACATACAGTATGCAGCAAGATATACCTGAGACACAGAATATTTCGAATTCTTTCCCCACAACCTATCAGGCTTCCACTTTAGCTTTCAGGTTTCTCCTCAAAACAGGATTCCACACAAAATATGCCCATAAGATAGCAACAATTAAAATGGAAAGGAAAAAATGTGATACTAAAATTTGCAATCTTCTCTCATCTTGAGACAACTCACCTCTTAATTTTCTGAGTCCTAGTTCCGCAGCAAAGGATTTTCCCCCCTTGTCTACACATAAATTACATACATATTATGCATGTAATTATGCACATAAATTATAATGATTAAATAATTTCAGTTGCGTTACCTGCTTCAGAAAGACAGATACTCTGGAAGTATGCATGCCCTCCCTCCATGCAAGCAATGCATCTATCTGCCCTGGAATTAGCTATAAACAGCTTGAAGTCATTGTCAAGTGAAAGACTGGAAAAAGCATGAGAAAAATTGAATAGGTTTGAGGCTCATCTCAACAACACAAACAGATTTACATTAAAGTAGATGGATAAAAGTTTGCTCAATTATTTATTTTATGCCTAGAATTCTACAGAATTGCTTACATCTGAGAAGAGAGACTGAACACCTTGCAGTTACACACACAATTGAGAGGTGGCTGCTATTACAGAGATAGAGGCACACATATACTATATTCTTCATTAAAGTGCTCCCTGTTAATTTATGTTAAGTCACAGCTACTGTTTTTGTATGCTTTCAGACGAAGGAAGTATGGTCATCACACAGCATGATTTTCTCTATTTCCCTACTAAAGCTTCATATTAGTTGGAACAGATGCATTTATTTTTTACTGAGAACTTTCTGATCTTAAATCCATTCTGGATTTCAGCAGTTATTCACACAGCTATTTAGCAACACTGGCAAATCTCTGCTAGTTTGCAGAAACAATGCACGGTCACCAGTGGATGAGGAGGACTCTAAAGGTCAAACCCTTACCACATAGGAATCAGTTTTACCAAGCATCAGTTTCAATGGTCACAGAATTGCTTGCTATATTTAAAACACACTGAAATATTTTGAGAAAGAGCCAATATTCCAGAATATAGGTATTGCTGTAACCACTAGAAATACAACCCCCCCCCCCACACACACACACTTTATTTTACATTTGACACAAATATAATGCCACCTGCTTTACCCTATATCCCTGATACTTTTGTTAAACAAATTCTACTGACTATAGCAATAATGTTGGAGCCATAACTTTGCTATTAAACACGAGTCAGTTGGTCTTCAAAACGTAAACAGAAAAAAAAATCTTAGCACTATACTGCATATTGACCTGTTAGAACACATTCTCTGAATTGTTTTCAGCCTCACACAGAATACACATTAGAGATATCACTTTATATTTTAAGAGTCACACAAGACTTTTCTTCAGAGATCACGTTTGTTACAGCACCACAAATGAAGACTGCCACTTTTCTAAATGGTAATTGTTGACGAGAGCCATTTAAGCTGTCACACGTGCTAATAAATAGCCATGCACTCTGCACGCATTTGGAAGAGAAAAAAATAGATGAAAATGCTTTTAAGCTGTGGAAGAAGCTGAGCTGTGTAAGGGAGAATAGCCTGTTTCCAAGAGCAGGGCAGTACTCTTCTTGAGAGCACTGCCAGTACACAAACACAGTGGGACAATTACATACTGCAGTGAAAGCAAGGAGTTCAAAGTTGGTAGCAAGCTCTCAAGGACAACTGGAACTCTGCTGATGCAACTTTCTTAGCTTTAAAACATTCTGAAAAACTGACCTACAGGAGTTCTTGAAGCAACTACTGGTACTCAAAAATTTTATCCATTTTTTATTGTCTGTTGCTGCCAAGGAGTGCATCAACTCAAAATACAAGTGCCACACAACGTCCTTCAGCATAAAATCACCAATTTATTAGTAACAAGTACCTTTATTATTCACAGGAATTTTCATTCTGATGCTTTGAAACTGAGAAGCATTACCTTGCCAAAACTGTGTCCTCAGTTTCTTTAAAAAACACTCAAAACTCAGTTTTTCCAACTCATGAAAATATAGAAACAGTTTTCATTTTCAGAAACAACATTAGTTTGCTGCATCGTTGGTTGAAATTTAAGCATTTAGTCAAGCTTGTTTCCCTTGCTGCCTGGCTTAGCACATGTAATGAGAATTATGTCTTTCACATTCATGCCAACTTGAATACATTAGATGCAAGAATAACAGAGTCAGCATTATATCAAGATAGACAGCACTGCAGAAAATAACCTAAAGCATTCTTACCCAGGTGGCATTCCAATTCCAAATGTTAGAACTAATGAACCATAGAGAGCTAATGATGGAACAGAGTTTACTTCTACATTCTCAGCTTGCTTAGTTTAAGCTGTTGAAAAATGCATTTTAAGTATTACCTTGAAAACATATCACATTCCATGCAGATTAGGCCATAGCATTCCTTAGGTAATAGAAATAAAACAGGTTTTGATCTTTGACATCTAACATTCAGATTGAAAACAAGATCAACTTAAAATGCCTTTCTTTCTAGTTTTCACTAAAGACAACAACCAAATCTCTGCTTTGTGTACATTGTTACATATATTTTCACATCTGAAAAATACAAAACAGGTAAGTTTTGTATATGGATGCACGTAAGCACATGCAAGCTTAACTATGTACTAGTAATACAACGCTAAGTTAGTAAACATAAATGAAGATTTTTTTAATGCATTTCCTTTTTACCAAAAAATTATATTTAAGCATTTCTGACTTTCTCTGTTTTTCTATTCAGTACGATATTGATGCATAAGCTAAGCTTTAGGCCTCCTGTGAAGCTTACATTTAAGTCAATGGTATTTAAGTACCTGGTTAGGTGGAATGTATCCCCAAATAATTTGCTTAATGGGGATTTCATAAGAACTTACATATTACTCCTTGAATAAGGACCCTTATCCTCAGACCGGGTGAACATGAACCTGAACTGATCGTTGCCAAGAAACAGTATTATCCAAGATGGTTGTCAAGCTGTCCTACAGTTTAAACACGAAATGAACAGTTTAGCAGTACTCAACAGTTCATTTCAATAGTATCAAATACCCTAAAGATTTTATTTATCAATATGAGAATATATTAGAAGAAAACTCTCTAATAACTAACTTTAAAGAGCAAGACAACAGTGCTGCATTTTAAAGGAAGAGACATTCAGTGAAAATAACTGAAACAGTACGGGGTGGCCTGTTTGCTGTCTCCCCATGACAGCCCTTCTTGTGAGTCACTATAGTTATAGTCCCAGTGCCATCTTCCTCCTCTTTTATTTGTATCTATTGTCTTGCATTTGCTTTGGTTCTTTTGCTCCAATTTTCTTAGGACAAAACAGGACAAACACCTAAGTGTGCATGAAAGGCAATTTAATAACAATATATATATGAAAATATATATTTCTGTATTATAAAAAACATGATATAGTTTACCTTGATGTTCTTACATGATTACTTTTCCACTACTTGGGACAGTTTGCAACTGGGATAAACCAAACTTACACTCTAGAGCCCACGAGGGACAGGGCCTCTGTGCCTTGCTCCCCTGCACCAGGACAACTTCCTAATTTCAGCAAATCTCATGAACATGTAAAGCCAGCTCAGGTCCCAAATTGTACTAACACAATGTGACACTGGAACTAGTAAACCCGGATGGACAATGGCAGCTCTACAAAGCCAGCCTGCTACTCAGAGTAGACTGTATTTACAAACCAATTAAGACAGACATGAGACAGCAGATATATATTGAATTACAGGCTATTTTGTGAGCACAGTGAAAACATTTTGAAATTGAATAAATTAGAGCTTCATTTTGATAAACTTACCTGATGCTTCAGTGAATAAAAGTATTCTCTTTCTGGTTCTAAAATAGAGAAGGTACAGCTCAACCTCATTACATAAGGGAGGACAACATTACAACTAGTTAGGCAAGTGTCCAGTCTCCAGTAAGGCTGCATCTGTTGGCAAAGGATTTACAAGTAGACACTCCAATTACAAATGAATCCAATACCTGACTTCTGATTTGGGACAAGTGGATTTCCCATTTCAACGTTATAAATTCTATATTGCAAACACTAACAATACTGTGAAAGTTTAAACCAAGCGACTATCATCAAACAAGACCAGCAAAACAAATTGACTATTCCTTTCTTTTTGTTTTAAGTCATCTTGACGGAGAATTTGTAAGGTGACATCACACAGGCTATCTAACGCTCTCCTTCAGGGTTTGTTTTTGTCTACTGTAACATCCTTACCCAAGCAGCAAGCCTGTGAAAGCATTCAGTTCCCTGAAGAATTAGGTTCCAAGCACCCTCATGCTGATGCAGAAGCAAAACAAGAGCTTACACTGCCAACATCTGATGAAACAAAATATAAAACTAAGTGACATTACTATACTGATCACACTGTAACAGAGATCTACTGTTTCTGACTTGCTCAATGTTGCAAAAAAGTTAAGTTTCAATACAACAGCAGATATCATAATTGTTACTCTCACACCAATCTATTTCCAGCTTTTTTTTTTTTTTAAACAGTGACAATTTTGGTTATTTGACTCAATTATTTGTCTCTTCTAAATGATAATACGGCACATAGCTCAAAAATCAATCTAATATCAATCTAATATAATGTATCTATATCTGCTATAAATAGGGCCTAAATCTCAAAGTCAATAAAGTAATTTTAGAGTACTGTGAGTCAGACTTCTAATTCCACCAGGCACAAAGCAGCATCCCTCGTATTTCTAGGGGGCAGAAGCAAGACTAATTTGTCTCACCAGAAAATATTCAAGTATTGCATACTTACTTAGTTGGCAATACTACTCCAAACGGCATCTCATTAAGTTCTTTCCCATCCTGAGTATCTTTTTGCTGAGGTTTTTGTTTAAAACCACGCTACCAGTAGGAAGACCAGATCAAATCTAGCAAAAATCTTAGCTGCAGCAGTCACTTTTGAGATCCCAATTACCACATTTGGATCAATACACTGCTTCAAAAGCCTAGGTCATGAGCTTATTACTCTCTGCAGTCATCTCTGCCAACTTTTCAAACCCATACAGCCCCTCCAGAGGTAAAGGCTTGCAAAGCCTGTGATATACTGACATATTTGCTCTTTGCTTTTATACAGACTATATATAAGACATTTCCCACTGCCAAGATGCTGATTTTAAGCTTACAATCCTTATCCTTATGAAGAAAATATACACAGCAACTCATTACTGAAATTGATTATTGAAAATGGGAGAAACAAGGAGGAAAATATTAGTGACATATGACTTCTATTTGTCACTGAAATTTCAATCCACTAAAATATCCCTACCAAGCTTATGCTTGCAAAATATTAGTAAACATATCCTGATATTTGCAAAGATATAAATACCCAGACTACCCCACAAAATTAATCTCTCAAACTGACAGGGCCTCTGCTGGGGGAAAAGAGCAAACCTTCTTTCCTCTCACATAAGCCTTATTATGCAGTTAATACCTAAAATATGGAAGTGTTTTTCTACTTTTCCATGTAACATCAGATTTCTATTGTTTTTGCATATGGACAAGGTAAAAAGTATTGCCTGAGAGCATTATTTCTACACTTCTCAACAAGTTTGGCTTCCTATTTGCAAATATTGCGCAAACAAAGAGGCAGGATGGGGAGAGGGAAGCAGGTATTTTCATCTCTGTATGTTTATGCAGCAAAAGAATGGGTGATTTAATAGTTTTAATCATATTACTTTTCTAGCAGAAGCTACCCAGCACTGAGGTCTCTTAAAAAAAAATTTCTAGTTCCATAGTGACATTAGGAACAACAGAAAGTGAACTTTCTTCCTATTGCAGTGCTAAACCAATCTCTGGCTTGCATGTGTTATGCTGCTCCAAATCTACCGTGTAATCTGGAATCAGTCACTTAATCTTTCATTTTACAGATATATAAATTGACAGAAATTGGGTAGAGTGTACTGTTGGTTGCAGTTCAATCTCATATTTACAGGCTGCAAGTCCTGCCAGGCAGTACCTACTTATGAAGTGGCCACGTAGTGCTGAGGAAAGGCACTATCACAAGATTAGAAGTCTAAATGCCAAAATGTACAAATGCCAAACACATAGTTCTGTGTTCCAACAGGCCCCAGACATCCATGCAGATGATTCCAGATATTTCTGCTGAGGACAATCTTCAGCATAAAAGAGGAGATCCCTGGCTTACACACAGATTCTCCTGCAAGAGAAAGATTCTTTCCATGTCATAGTGTAACTCTGGTAACATACTTTCACAGCAACCTGAAGCTTCTAGGCCATCATGCTTTATGGGATTTGCCATTAACATGACAACCATCATATTCGTCTCCCACCACTGTAAATACCATGCAGCTTTTTTCCTTGCCTAACATTTTGGCAGATAAAAATGAAAAAAATAATAATTCACTGGTTTTCGCATATGAATTATATTATTGGTCTTTTTTAAATTGAGACAGCCTTTCCTGCTGTGCCAAGTTCAACCTGAAATATAAGAAAAGAAGGCAGAGAATCTGAACACTGACAACACCGAAGAAAAGAAGTTTCATAGGTCCACTAAGTACACTTGTGTGCAAAGATGGTGAAATAGTTGTTTACATTTTCTACTGCAGAACATTTTTGCTTCCTGTGGAATGCAAATATTTTTTTTTTTTTTTTACACTTTGTATACAACAAATTGGGAAGAAAAACGCTGGATAAAAATAATGGATAGGATAGAAGATATTGATCAAGAGAATCATATTATCATCCATTATGAGTATGCAGATTAATAACAGATCCTTTCCTATTCTGCAAGTAGCTACAGTAAGATGTTCATATTTAACCTTACTGTGAGACTCTAGATCCTGTGTCAGCAAGCACTGACCTAGTATACCAGATGATATTGCTGCTTGAATTTGCTGCAGTAAATCATTCATTTTTGTTTTCAAAACAGCTAGTTTTATATTCTACGTATATTATTAATCACAAAGTCTACACTAGGAGGCCTAACAGTCCTGGGCTGCTGTTGGAAAAGACATTTCACGTGAACATTTAGACAATTTAAGAGGCAGTGCTGAAAACATGATCCCTTCTTCCATTAGTTTACAAGTTGCATAAAAGCTTACACTGCTTCTACTGAACTTGCTTTGTCATTAGTACATTTGTTCTGTATAAGGTTATAAAAGCAAAATATACCTGCAATTCATTTAACACACCATCAAACTCATTGGCTATTTAAGTCCTGTCATTACAGAATTGGCAATTTCAATTTTAAGATTCCCACTGACTTATAAAGAAGCTTGAAGAAAACTTTCTTATTAAGAACACATGGTCTAAAATATGGTATTGTAAGTCTTGAGATTTACAGTTTAAGTGAAACGATTTTGTGGCTGTTTAATGGCTTAAAAGAACAATCACAAAATACCCTGAACTGCAATTTCAACTGCAGTAAGAGCAAACAACCTTATGAATCAGTTCTATCCAAAAAAAGCAAAGTCTATACACGCTACTTCCAATAAATAAGCCAGTAAGTTTAAGCCAAACTGTCTTCTCCATTTACCACAATATAGTGTTTTGATATAAAAATATATAATTACAGGGAAACCCCACAATCTTTTGGGGACCATTATTTCCAATCGGTAGGAACATTTGACCTAAAGCTACCACGGTGTCTGCAAGGTGTTATTTACACTGGTAGCTCAAACTTCAGTAGGCTAAAATAGCAGTGCAGCAACACTGCTGCAAGGAAGCTTGTCAAGCTTCCAGCTCCTTCTCTCTTTAGAAAAGGACAACACCCAACATTATCTCACTTCTTTCAGTTTTCTAACAAAGCTGGCACATCTTTCGGTAGAACTGATCTCTCCCAATTCACAGTGCAGAATTTTTGATAGAGGAGCGAGAAAAAAGTGTACCAGAACTTAACACAGAGATTGTGGAATCAAATCCCTGCACAGTATTTTCCCAGCCAAAAGACTTCACACAAACTGTGTGTAGAGTTGTTCTCTGTACATCCTACAGGGACTCAAATGTCAGCAATTCCAGATGGTCAGAGAATGATACCCACAAGATCACTTCTAATTGTGAAAAAGAAATCGTTCACCCAGCAAGTAAAGACCTGGCATATAGCACCAGTCAAAAAAATATAGTAGGTATAGAAAACACCGTGCTGTCCTTTCACTACAAGCACCTACATCATTGCTAGGTCAACCATATTTCATGCACTTGCCACTTCAAACAGTGTAGAGGTGGCAGTTTTTTCCAGAAACAGAGGCGGCAATTCTTATCACACTGCTTCAATTGCACAAGAAAGAGGCAGAGAAATAATGTTTGGGAAATATTCCTGAACCACATTTCTTCCTCTTCATGCTGTAGTAGGCCTGAAAGCAAATGACAAATTTACATAACCTCATTTTGCTATGCAAGGTGCTAAGGTTGAGATAAATGCATCATTGCTACAGTTCTGCAAAGTTAAATTTAAGTTAGAGCTTTAAACTTTTCAAATGCATCTGAAACAGAAGATAACAAAACATAACCTTCCAATACTTGAACTTTGAAGTAGCGCCATGACAAATATTTATGCAACAGAAACGTTTCGCAATCGCTTTTTCAAACTACTCTTCATTCCTTAAGATTGTTATTAGTTTTTGAAGAAATGGTTTGTTTATTGTTACAATATATACTGTAGATGGTACTGTGTGTATACCAGATATTCAGGATATTTCCCAAGGTTCATTATATGCCCATCTAGAGTCAGATACCTCAATTCTTCTAGAAATAAACAAGCTATGCAGCTCTGCCAGCATCCCATTTTGATATGCTGTTACAGCTGTAATTCATCTACCCCGTAAACTTGCTTCCATTTCACAGAATGCCAACTGCTACTGCTGTATCAACATTTTCATATGTTTACAAACACAATTCAAAGAAAGAAATTGTTAGACCTAAAATCAATAGCCCATTACACTATTCTATGATGGGTAATTTTAACTTTATTTCATCTACTGAAATGTGACCCTATGTGCTATTATATTGCATGCTTAGAAAATATTGCAGGCCTTTGCTCAATCTCACTGAAGGCAGCAGAATAATCCTGTCCCCAGTGGTGCATCTGGGGATCAGTCCTACATGGGAAACAAAGCAAATGTGTTCACCTCAGGAGCTGAGCATGCTCAGAGGGAAAGCCCAGTAAGTCAAAGTAATTGCCAGCTGAGAAACGTGTTGTGCAAGAGAAGCTTGTCACTTTGCAAAGTCCTTTTCTGTTGTTTTTAAAGAGGAAGTTGTTGATGCAGTTTGATAGTGAAGACCAAAGCTGTCAGCACCAAACCATAACCACACAAGACTGGAAAGCAAAGTCTGAGTTCTGCTGTAGTCTGTATCACTGAGAATTTTTGAGCAGTAGACTGGAAGCTGACAATACTTCAAATTAATTGTGTGTGCTATTAACATTATCTAAACAGCTTAATAAGTTCATTTTACAGTGTTTCAACCATGATTTTTCCAAGCCAGCTCAACATTAAGTTACGAGGAGGAAAACAAAGGTTTGGTAAAGGGTTGAGAGCCATCTAGCTACTTGCACTCAAAAACAAATCCAAAAACAAACCAAAACAAAAGCAGTCTTGGTTGTCATCAAAATATTCAGCCATGGCATTTTACCTGATAACTAGTCTAGAAGAAAATATTTTGAACTCTCTTCAGGTTTCAAACAAATAATCTACTAAAACGAACTGGATAATACACAACAGAAATGTTGTTTCCAAACTCTCCACAGACATCCATTTGTCAGGTTAACCTTGAATATCTGAAGCAAGGATATCTTCTTAACACCAGAGGGATGGCAGAGATCTTCAAAAAAAAAAAAAGAAAACTCTATTTTTTGAAACATAATTCTGCAGCAAGGGAAAGATTCACAGAACACACATGGCTCCCAGGGCAGCCAAAAAAGATGGTAATCAGGTAGTTGACATACACAGAAAGGAAAACAACACATGGAAAAAGCTCTATAGTTTTTCCTACTGAAAACTGAATTCATCCCTCCAAGGAAACATGTTCCTAAGCAGATTTTTGCAGTAAAGCTACACCAAAATACCATGTAATAACTGAGCAAAATAAAACAGTGTTCAAAGCAGTTCTCGACTTCTCTGTACTGTTTCTAATCAGCAGAGTATCCATGTTTATGAACAAAAGGAGTGTAGCAGGAAACAGTGCTTCATCTACAGAGACTGGAATTCTGGGTCACTTTAACAGCATCTGCTTATGTGAGCAATAAAATCCTCGTTTAAGCTTATATTTACACACTTGTTCTTTAGTGGTAACTTCACCAACATCAGGCTGTTATTGACAGTTTCCAGTTCATTATTTAACATACACCTGTGGGTTTGCTCCACCCCCCCCCAACACACACACACCTTGGAAGGCTGAACTCTCATTTATGAACATTGATAAATGTCTGACAGTCAGTGCTGCTTGCACTTGAATAACGAGACATGCACCACATGAAAAGAACATCTTTTACTCTTACCCAAACAAACAATAAAAAAGTAGCTTACCACAAAGCCACAGAGTTGCCTGAGGACTGATGTTTTCACTAGAGATCTAGGATGTTTATTCCAGTGCCTTACCACCTGCAGTCTGAAATTTAGAAAACCCACTCCTGATTCCAAGTTATTCATAACCTAGTTTATTTTGTTTTCACTTATCTAACAGTTGAATAGCTTACTTTTTTTAAAAACATATTTAAGCAGCACAACATTTATGAAGACCCATCTGTGGTCCAGACATTTACAGTCAAATTAAACTGGTTAAAATCTTGTATACTTATACATGTATCCAGTATCAAAAAAAGCCTATTACGTTCACACAAAATGGATTTTACTGTATTATCCACAAAAGTAAATTTTCTTCTGTTTATCCATCACAAAACAACAAGATGAGTAAATACTTGAAATAAAGCTTAATAACTATTCTATTGAAGCAACAATTAGTAGTCTGAATTACCCCTACATTAAGATACTGGATAAATTCATCTTGATCTCTTCCTTTACTATGTAAGCACTAAGAAACATTTAAGTACTATTTTCTCACAGGACCGTCTATGCACTGCCTAACCAGAGTATTATTAACATACCATAGCCCACTCAATATCAGTTAAACCTCCTAATGAAGTTCTGATGAACTGCCACAAGGTGGAGGTAGATGCCTACAACTTGAAACTAGTTTAAAATAGAAAGGTAGACATGATGATGTATTCTAACATTTCATTATTGTGCTACTGTAAACATACTACCCGAATAAACATCGCTCACTTTCAAAGTTACTAGAAAACTAGTTTGAGGAGGGGTTGTAAGAAAGAGAAGACAAGAATACTATTTGCTAGCTATAAAAACCCCTACCAAAAAAAATAGTGAAGTTACCATAGAAACAACACAACAAATCCCTATAGAATTTAAAAAACTGTCGATTTAGGTAAATGGACTAGATTCCTGAGTAACTCGCTTGCAATTGAGTCAGACAGAAAGCAAATATTCATGACAGGTTTATTTTAAAGTAATGATCCCATGAAAAACAGTCTGCAATCTTTCAAGAAGCCCCCTACAACTGAAACCAGAACAGAGTTTCATGAACATTATGCATCAGTAGCTGAAGTCCTTAGCCTTGGTTATAATGCAAGTCACTGGTAGCTGCAGCTAGAAGAGAATCCTTCCTTATTATCAAGCAGCAGATACATAGTTAACAAAGAGGCAGAACTGGATTTTTAGATGCAATACTACCTACCAACAGCAGTCAGCCTTGAAAAGGTTTACTTGAGGATCTCCCACGTGTGTTAGGGATTCTTCACTTTTGTCTCCCCAGCCCTTTCATCACACATGGCCCCTGTACACTTATGTGACTAATGAAGACCATGAGGACCACGCTGCAACAAAACCATGCTGTGCTTTTGGCAGTGTTGGACCATAATGTTCTCATATTCAGTAAACCCAGACATCAGGGCTTACCTAGTGCGTGAAACTAAGTCAACATATTAAGGGGAGCCTTCACCAGCAGAAGCCATATGAAGAGAAGCTGCTAATGCTACTGACCACAAGGACACAGATGTTATCTGTTCTCATTTGTCTTCTCCTATTGACTGCCTTCAGAACAAAGTAAACTACATCCAGTACTCCCTTGTGCTTTCACTGAACAGGAAACTGTGACTTATAAGAAACAATGACTTATAAGAAAAATCATCCCTACAGCTTCAAGGATCAAGGGACTAAGTTAAATAAGTGGTGAAAAAAATACTAGCAGTTTTAAATTTGGTACCTAACGGTATAATAGTTCAACCAAACTAACAACTTTGTCTCCAACTCCTTTCTTAAAGTGTCAGCCAGCAAATACAGTTAAATGCATCTCAAAAACCTTCTGAACCTGCCTGCACATAGGTTACTTTTAAACCATAAAGCAAAGTACAAAGCACCCTGAGATAGAAAAGAACAAGTTAGTATCAGAACTGGAAATAGTACAGCACAGTGCTATATTGTGAATCCATTTGCCCTGCCAACACTGAGGACTAATTAGCTGTACTGCAACAAAGGAACAATACAGGCATGCTGCTTTCATGCAAAAGAGAGACTGAAGTGCACAAGGACAGTGCAAAAAAAAGACATGCACTAACAGATTTACTCACATTCTATGTAAACATGCAACTAACAGACAACCTCCAACCAAATGGGGTTATAGTATGTCCCACAACTATTGTTAAATGAACTATCAGAGTAGAAACACAGCTTGTTAGACCCAGAGATCTCTGGGCTGACTTCCAAAGTTTAAGGCCTCGGAAGTGCTGTTGATGGCTGCGTCTGGCTGGAGTTCTGTGTGGTAAACAAACCTGCTTCTCCACACTTGGCTAATCGATTAGCTTTGGAAGCATACCTTGGCACAACTGGTCCTAATCCCCAGGTGCATCTACAAATAAACTCCACTTTTCTAATTAGACCACAGTTCTTTATTTTCACTCAGCCATTCACTCTCTTCCGACCTAGCCTGCCATGATTCATTTAAACTCATTTTAAAACCTGAACCAAATCAGACTCGGGTTCTAACTCTCCCTAAATTCCAACCATCTGCAAAAAGGCAGAAGATCAAGAGCCATTACAGTAGTTCTTCCTATGAGAATCTGTGGAAAGGTAGTTTTCACTAGACTATAACCACATCTGATAAATATAGCCTTTCAGCTTCAAGTTATTTTTCCTCTTCATTCTTCCTCCACCACCACCCCCAGCCGTAAGGAGCACAGGCATAGTACATCAAGTCAACTTACATAAGAAAGTCATGCAGCCCAACCACAGTAAGTGCAGAGAACTTGGCTTCTCACTCAGCACTTTAGGGATTTTACTCAGGACTTTCTTGAGCTTAACCCTATAAACTGAATGCCCATTAGCATCCAGAGTATATTAGCCATACTCGTGGACTAATCTTCTCAGCTAAAATAATCCAAAAAGTGCAGCTGATGAATTTTGAGACCACATTGCAGTATGAAGCAAAACATTATGATTAGGTATGACTGGAGCTTCACTTTAGGAGCATACACTATTGACCCAAACTAAAATGGCCATCCCTAAAGCAGCCAAAAAAAATCGTAAAACAGTAATAGTTGCATGTAGTTTACCAAGTATTGCAGAAAAAAAATATTTTCTTTTCCCAGCCATCTCAAAGACTATGAGCTCATACAATGAACGTGATTTCTCAAGTGGCTCAACTCCAAGAAAACACTTGGGGGGGGATGAAGGGGAAGTGTTCAATTGTAAAAACAAAATTCATCGTTCACACAATATCTTAGAAGGAATTAGGGTCCTGAAATGAACGCAGCTCTGGTCACTAACATACTGCATTTTTCTATTCACTTATTTTAGCTCAACATTTTACAGTGTAGAAGGTGCTACAATGTGTTAACTTATGAAGTGCATACCACAAGGAAATACCCATGGAGATAACTTACATAGGAATATGTAGTTTAAGCATTCTTACAAGTAAAAATACTGAAACCCGAACTAGTTTTAACACAGGTTGGTACTTCAATAAGATTCAACAGCATCTGCTCGGCTGATAAACACTTCTATAAAGATTAAGCAGCATCATACTATTAAGAGTAATGCAAACAGTATTTCCTAAAAGAACTAGAACTCATACTTCTCTAAAAAGAACCTAAGAAAACTTAACTTTACTTAGCTTTATTAATAAAAAAATTAAAATGTTGATGTGACATTTAGAACAAGATGTCAGATAATAGTAAAACAGCAATGAATCCAGACTAAAAAAGAATTAAAATCACATGTACTAAGAACCGTCCTTGTCCCCAGGAGCCAGCTGTAAATAGCATTCTTCCTGCAAGTAGCCCATCATCTTTACTGGGAAGTAATTCACAGAAAGTCATCACAGAGGAAAAGTCAGTGCTTATATTTTTACAATCATGCATTCAGAGCACAAACAGGAAACAAGCACTTATTTACACAGATTCAGTTTTTAAAACCATGTGTACATTGCCATCATTTAAAGTGCAAGCTACATGTCTGCTGAATTCCTTGAAGGCATAACAGGTGAGATGCAAATTAAAATACTGACACCAGTAGTTATACAACTAACCACTGATGACAGCAGCATATTTCAAACCCTGACCAACTCAGTATGTTACTTCCTCTTGTATATTACCAGCCAAACATATATTCCATTGCTTTAGATACAATACTTTCATCTTTCCTAGGCGTTTGTCTGTCAGAAACCACCTAGAATGCAAGGAAAAACAGCAAGAGAAAAAAAAAATCAGTTCATGTATAGTTAATTCTTTTTACACTTTTTTTTTTTTGTAATTTAAGTGTTACCATATATTGACAGATATCTAAGTTTCAAAAGTAGTTCTCAATCTCTGGAAAAGTGAAGAGTTTTGTTTTGTTTTTTTTTTTTTAAATGATTTTATAGGCCAAACTGACTAAGTTTGTACCTGTGCCACATCTTTACCCAGTCACTATAAGAACTGACAAGAAAAAGGCCCAAGGTCCCATTAAAGTCAATGTGTGTCACGCCTCACACATAACAGAAAAAACACACATTTCCGTTTCCCTTAAAATACCTGGTAGTCACTAGTGGAAGCTTTATATGCTGTTGCAAGAGGTCTCATTGTAGAAATTCTTGTAGTATTTGCAGGTTGTACTGGTGTGCCTACAGATTTTGTAGGTGGAGTGAAAACTGAAGACACTGAAGATGTAGAGCTTCTTTCAAAGTTTTCCATCACAGTCTAAAAAGAAGGTTAATGCAATATAAGCGAATATTTAACAGCAGCGTTTGTAAGTTTATCTAGAGTTGATAGAAACGTTCATGTGCCATAGAAAGCAATGAGTACACTTAAAGTGCCTGTCAGTAGAGAGCACAGAAGGTGCTTACATATAAAACTCCAAGCATTTTCCTAACCGCAGTTATGTGCATGTTGCATTATGTGCCACTGCAAAGTAAAGCTCATAATCCATTGGCTGCACTTACTAAACATCAGCCAAGTTTGAAATCATATATAGAAGAAAATACTGTAAAACTTGCAGCAAGCCTCGTCTTTTTCAGGCCCATTTGAATACAAGTAGCATAACATCCTCCTCCTAGATACTTCTAAAATATTTTACCTGTTCTATTTAGGAGAGCCTCCAAGTCTTTATGAACTTGTACCTTTTGGGTCAGATTCAGTTTACCAAGAAGTTTCATTTACTCCCCTTGGCAAATGCTACAAAATGGAGTCTTCAGGCTCCTTTTCTAAGCTCACATTTAGAAGGGAATGCACATGGAATGGAAGAGACAGCAAGCAACTTGATGTAAACTATGAATTCCACGAAGGATCCAGAGAAGACAAGATGGGAAAATGACAACCAATCAGGAGAGACCTGATTTATTGGATTTAGACTCAGTGGAGCATTCATACACAGCGTTCAACCAGCCTAAGGAAAGCAGAAATCCAGAAACACATGTGTCAGAAGAAAGCTTTCCAAAAATACTGGGTAGGATTAGCATCTAGCGTAGGTGGCTGCTGACTGCTCACTCATTTCCATGTGTTCCCCTCATGCTTATATCTACTTTTAAATCAGAAGCCCATACTGATATCAAATCCATCTTATTTACTTTTCAATTGAAAGGAAAAGTTTTACAGGCTAATGCCAAGCTCTCAATGGCTTAGTCTCCAGAATTCTCTTGTACCTCCACAGTACAGATTATGTTTGTTCATATTTTAAAGCAGACACTATACACAAGAGGCAATAAGAATTCAAAAACAAAGAAGAGATCAGATATCTGACAAATGTCCCAAATCATCACGTGTAGAGTTTCAGTTTACAGGAAATTCAGTCAGTGATACAAACTAGAAAGCAAAATATTAAATTAATAAGAAGAGAGAACAAAACCTCTACCATTAGAAGCCCATGGAGGAAAGTGGCACTGAACTATGTTTGTTTCTGAATTTTAAATCAATATAAGGAATGTTTCAATCTGATAAAAGATCAAGTAATTTCAAGCTCAATTTCTAGGACCTTCTTCTCAGAAGGTTTACAATTGAAAGCTTACATTACTCCTTAGCGTCACTTATCCTTAGAGTAGACCAAAAGAAAAATAGGGTTAGAACTGTGTTGCTAGCAAGTTTTCTGCCTAATGTACTAAGATAAACTAAAGAGTCAGCATCAGGCAAGTAGTCACATAAAAAGGAGTCAGAAGATTCAAGCGACAGCTGGGAGAAATAGCAGTCTTAATCCACCCTCACACATCTACCCCAGTCCCTCAATTGTCTCTATGTTACGGTTTCACTTTATCTTACACGGCAACACAACTCCATGCCTTATAGCTTCCATCCATCACAGATTTCCCATAACAATCCTTCTCAGCAGGTCATTTTGTTGACTAAGTAAGAAAAATTCAGGTAAGGTATAATAGACTATATGTAACAACTACATAATGCTTTGTTACTCAAACAAAAAAAAAATAAAATAAAGGGAGTGGAAGAAATAAAGAGGAATCTCAAAAGCAGAGTACCTTACATTTAAATGAGAGCAGTTGTTAACTTACTTTATCTATACAAGGTTTGACACCGATCATGATAGATTCACCAAAAATTCTTCCATCTTTGCTTAAGGCTTTTCGGGCTTGAAGCTTAGACTGATATCGAATATGCATCCAATTTCCTGTGTTGGACATCTACATGCGATTAAATGAAAAAAAATTGTGAGATTTAGCCTTTTTAAACGAGACAGTGTTTTCAGAAATAAGTTTCGAAAGACATACCACGTGCTTTAATATGTTTCCATACTGAGCAAACTGTAGAAGAATATATGAAGCAGACGCTTGAGGAAATCTGAAAGACAGGAAGAATTCTCCAAAAATTGAGTTGTTTAGGATTTTTGGTGCTAAAATGCAACTCTGTGAAGGGCTTTTAGAAATCCAGAACAGACCAATACGTTAAAACTGTTTTAGAAGCAGTAACTTGTGTAATGCTATCTTCTAGGCAATTTTACTTTGCCACACAAAATTGTAGAATGGTGCCTTTTCAACTTAAAATAATGATAATGCAGTTTAAGGTAACAGATATGTGCAACCACTGGCTTTAACCACAGCTGTACTTCCTGCATAACCCAGGATTGCCAGACAGTAACAATGTCCAAGTGCTACTTGTTCCCATACATTGCCAAGACTTTGCCCGTGATTCTCCTAATATTTGAGATATTAACTTACCCAAATACAGTTACCCATGTGTCATCAAGTTGATCTTCTGAAGTTAGGGAATCACCCTGAGTATAAAAAGGATCTAGCTGAGCAGGAGATAGAGTAGTCTTTCTAGGCTGTCCAATACTTGCAGGACTGAACATACTTGAAGCTGTTAAATTGAAATGGTACTGTTTAACAAATTATTTTTGCAAGACAACTTAGCTTAAAAGCCTCTACTAAAAGAATAAATTCAGTATCAAGTGTTTCACTTGTACATGAAAGAGGTTTGGTAGAGGTTTATTTGCAGACAGACAGTAAGTCAATCCAAACTTCATAACTGACAAGATACTACTAAGTTTTGTGACTAGTTACCTAGCTTCCTCCTTAACCCCTAAACAGCAGCAGATGAATACAGGTATCAAATAGGAACAATGCACCCAGAGTTAAGCTTCGCAAGAAGCCACAGGTTCATACAGAAACTATGAAGATGGAAGACCAGTCAATCTCTGCAGTTTAACTCAAGTATAAACACCTCTGTGCTCACTTCAGAAAGATTCTATATAAGGAGTAAGTAAAGCTGACAAACTCAACCAGTCTGAGTGGAAAAGAATTTCCTATCCACATCCACATACAATCTGAAAAGCTAGTTAAAAGAACAGATGCAGGTCCTTTGCAAATTAGCAAGGAGTTGGTGTAGTTTGGACATTGATGATTTTTGCCTACTAAGGAATGAATTAAGAAAGTAGATTGCCTATTTTGATAGAATATCTACCTGTTCCAGGGGTTGATGGCATATTTCCAACCAGCGGGCTCTGTGTTAGGGAAAAGCTGGCCTGCATTAAAAACACAGAAAGTAACAAATCATTCTTACTGGTACGCTTTTCAGACCAGAGATCTTTTTCAGGCAACTTAAGTGTCAGGCGGGAATATTAAGCCTGCCTTAAGTCAGGAGTAACTTAAGAGTAATAGCAGACATTTACATTTATATTTAACACAAAGTTCCTAAAGAAGCTATTTGACACCTTTTACATTCCAGCACCCAGGAGGCCTCAACTATTACATTCTGGAGTTTCCAACTGATCAGTAAGCCTTAAAATATGCAGTTAAATTTAAGCCTCTTATCAAGAGTTAAGTATTAGAGCGTATCGAAATGCAGACCAAGCTACTTCACATAAGGCAAGCAACACAAGCAACAGGATTGAAAGCATCTAGAGTATTTTATCTAACAAAAAAGCACTGCTGTTAGACGAGAAAAAAGGCTTACTTAAATTTAGGTCAAGCTTTAAGCATTGGAAAATTTGGTCAACAAACCCTTCGCTTAACACCAATCACATGTACTTGGTGAAGCTTAGTAACTTCTGGTATCAATATTCAGAAATGTTATACTTCATCTTTCTCAAAATAGGCATTTCACCACTGCTACCAGCCAGCAATTCACACTAAGTACATCCTAATGGAAAGGATGCCAGTATCATAAATTACCAGCATCTGATTTTCACCTTCTAAACAGCTAAGAACAATTGTAGTCATCACTACTTTCCCTCTAAACTATTTAGTGTCAAGTTTTAATTGCTAATAGTTTGAGGGGTTGCTTTTTGTGTTTTTGGTTTTTTTTTTTGTTTTTTTACAGAAACACAGAATTTCTATTTTTGAAACAATTTTAGCATATTTTTATCCTCAATCATGGCATATCTTAGAAAGAAGTTCCAATGAACTGCAGCACCTGTCAGCCCAGCCACGTGCATTCTCATTATTTTTTTGAAGTTAAATAGTCCTTTAACACAGTAAAGGATTCTCTCCCTCTTTGGAAAACTTTCAGAAGGCAAAATTCAATGAAAGGTCTACTCAACCAGTGAAAGGCCTTCTCCCTGCATCAACAGATGCATGTTCACTGACGCTAACCCACTAACGCTTGACTGCTCAGTTGAGGTAAGCAGCGGAGCTTATTATTAGCATAACCTTCTAGAAATTTTACTCATGTTCTTTTGAAGTTAACCCCACCCCCTCACCCAAATTTTGATCAGATATTTTACTCAGCATAAGTTTCCTTCTACCTTGGTAGCATTACCTCTGTTGCCTACTAAAAGAAAAAGAACACATATTTGGACCTTTCTGGCAATCAGCAGCTTAATAAATTGACAGGAAGGTGAAAAGCTGTAACAAGTTTGCATTTGTCACATACAAAGCACAACAGAAGAATGATTCCTATTTTTCTTTCTCTGCAGTCTATCGAAAAACCTTAACGACAGGAGATAGCTTATTACTTCACTTTACTACAATGGTTTATATAACTGAGAATTTAGAAAAGTGTCTGGTGAGTCTTCAGATCATGCTGTTACTTAATTCAGTTATTTTGTGTGCCTGTTCCTCTGTACTCTGAGAGATGCAGTCATGGAGCTATCTCACATCTTCTGCTAAGAAAAAGGCAGTACTTAAAACACTTACTGGTCTTCTTGAGGTTAGCGGTGTAGATCCAAGCCCAGGACTAGATAATTCATCATATATGCTTCTAACTGGTGGAGCACCGCTTTTATCTTTGTGCGTAGGGACTACTGGCTGTGGGGGAGAGCCACCTGCAATTAAAAGAATAAAATGAAAAATGTAAGAAAACTTGTAATTTTAGTCTAGGGCTAATTGTTCTGGGAAGTTCAACAGAAATTTAGTCATGACAGACTTGATTCTTTCACTAGGAGTTAATACAAGCTGACCAAACTGTTCATGTTTGAATGTTCTGTGCAAGAATACCACCTATTTACCAGAAACTGTCTCTTTACAGAAATATCATTTAAAACTTTTAGATCTCTGGATACCAACCACACTTGATTAAACGCGACACATTCACTACTTGTACGCACTTGCTCTTTATGAGCAGTTCTGAGCATAGCTACATTTTTCTATTCTGAGGCAGATTAGTAATAGAGCTTCATTGTTTCAAAGAATGATGTCTTGTAGCAGAGATGAAAAAGCATGGTTTAAGACTTAAGGGGGCATACTACATGCTAAAGAATCATACGAAGAAGTTCACAAATATTGCACATGCCATCACAATCCCGCTGTCCAAACTCTATATTTAATATGAAACTTCATTAGAAAGAAAAGCGTAAGCTCTTGAAAGCAGGAACTACCTTGCATTTGGACAGGATGAAGTTAAGTAAACTAATCTCTCTTTTTTCTTATATTTATCCTAGGGCTTCCAGCATACCAGAGAATTACACTGACTGAAATATTTTTGTATGTACCTTTGAATACGTTGTGTAGGTTTACCCCAGAAAAAGCAGTTTGAACTAACAGTTTTTACTTACAGAAAAAAAAATATGTCACTTATGCTTTTCAGAAGTACTTTTCAATCCTTAACTCTGAGCTTCAGTACTCTCTCAATAGTGTAACACACGCAAGAACTGCTATACTGCATTAATAAAGCACTCCACCCTCAAGGCCTAAGTTCAAACCATGTACTTAACCACTCATTTTGGTTAGTGTCTTATTCATTCCTCCTTTTCTATAACTGAAACTCTGTGGCTGTAATAATCCCTTTTAAAAAATTATTAGGCCAAATACACACAAAATAATCATATGCCCAAGTTTCCTAAGAGGCTTGTATTCAAGGAGAATAAACAAACCAAAAGTAGGAAAACAACAGACAACCAATCCTACTATGAAACTGAAAGAAAAAGATCGTCTCGGAGTACTTTCACCTTAGATTTCTTTCAAAAGAACCAGCACACTAAGACCACCTCATATTTATATTAGGCCCAATAATTTATTACAAAAGCCAACACCACCCATGATACAGAAGACAGCGTTACAACTATTACTTCATTCCTCTATGAAACTGACATGTAATGACATCATCCCTGAAGCACAGGTAAAAAAAAATTCTTCTGCATCTACTTCTGGGAAATATCACTACTCCAACCCAATTACAGCAGACACTAATAGTGTAAAATTAAATCACTACATACTAATTATTTCTTAATTTTTCTCTTTCCAGTTTTTTTAAGTCTGAAAACTAAAAAAAGGCTTTCTAGAATTCATTGTAAAGAAATCAGCTACTTCCACAAGCCACTTGTACAAGTTAGCAAGCACATCTTTCTGCTTCAAGCAAAGAAAACATTGATAGCTCTACATACAATCAACCTGTAAAGAGATATATAAACTGAGTTTATGTTAGGCAAGGCTCATGTTACCTTCCCTGTAAAAGCAACTGTTTCTGGTACCAAAGCTTCTATGTTTAAAGCATTTATTAATCTTAAGTCTACTTTAAAGAACTTTGACAAACTTTATTGAACGTACATGAACTCAGCATTAAGCAAATTATAAAGCCTGCAACAGTCATGCTGAGCAGTAAGATGAACCGATTTTTTTTTCTTTCGGGATAAATGTTCAGCATTTTGTGAGCCCTGACCTGCAAGCAGAGGAGATCTCATTTCCATTACGCCAACAGAAGGGCCGCTCAAGGAGCGGGGCTGCGGAGTCACCGGAGCAGGTAGGTCTCCCATCAGGAACCCGGGGAGGAACTGAGCGCTGGCTCCTGGCTTGGGAGACGTGGGGGAGCCCAGAGTCATCGGCTCAGCTCCTGTTGTAACGCAAACGAGAGTTAAAAACATTGAGGAAGCCAAATGGTCTAGACCATTGCATTGCTTAATCAGCGGTTCTATTTAAAATAGAAGAACATACAGCGAGTAAGGCGCTGCAACTTCGCCTACTTGAAACATAACTTATCTCAGTCTTTTATTTTTAAGAACAGCACGAACCGCCGCGCTGAGACACTGTTCCTAACAAACATCGCTGTGGTGGCACGTTGTTTTAGGGGTGTTTGTTACACGAAGTGAAATCCTGACGAGCCCGGCCTCCCACTCCGCCTGGCCCGGGCCCACCGCGCCCACCTCGCCGCTTCCCCTCAGCCCAGCCGCCGCGGCCAGGCTTGCGGCCCCCCGCAGCCTCCCGGAGGACGGGGAGAGAAGGGAAAGGAGCAAAGAGGGTCGGAGGCAGCCCCGCAGCTCACCTGCGGTCGGCGGCTCCATGGCGGAGGCGGCGGGAAAGGGCCGGCGGCGGCAGCGCTTTCAAACGGGCCGGCCCTTCCTCCCGCCGTCACTTCCGAGCCGCCCGGCCGCCATCTTGTGCCGGGTCCGCCTCCCGACTGAGGGACGGGGGGGGCGTCCCTTCGCCTTCAGCCCGTTAACACAGAACAGCCACACGCAGTGCTTTTCTTCTATTATTTTATTGTGTATCAACATATCCAACCATTTAGAACTGGCGTGAAGGCCACAAAAATACAGCTATTAATAACGTCTTTTTTTTTTTAACAGATTCTGTGGTGTGGTTTTGTGTTTTTTTTTTTTTTCCACACATAAACTTAAGGCGCTTTTTCCAGCCTGAGATCTGTCAGGATGGTAAGAAGAAAAATAAACCAGTGCCATCTATCCTATGGTGTCTGTACTTTATATGTGACGTGCAATAGAGTGAGGGGACAGCAGTGGAGGACTGAATGCAAAGACAAGGCAGTAGCAGGGAGATAGAAACGTTCTTCATATCTCCACTGAATTACCAAAAAAAAAAAAAAAACCTGATAGCTTGGTTCCCACCACTTCACAAACGTCACAAGTCACTGCTTGATAGGAAATAGTAGAAAGAAATGAAGCATTAAAGCATCCTACACCTTTTTACTTCCATCAAAAGACCATCTGTTTTAATTTCTAAAAATATTTAATGGTTGGCTAGCCCACAGAAAGTAATAAAATCCTTTTTAGTTGCACTATCAATTTAAGATCCAATAGCAAGGTACTTTATTATATGAACATCTTATTATCTAGATTTTACAACCAACTAGGATGGATAAAGATTTGGTTTAGCATTAAAGAAAATAGGGCAACTTTATTATCTCAGTTAAGATATTATTTCCTTTCTCTACTGCCTACATTCTCTGATGGTTCAATAAAAAATTAAAAAAAAAAATCTCTTTATTCTACTATTGCAAAGAAAAATTATCTTTTATCCTTGCTCTAGGAAAAGCTTGCTCTTGGGCTAAATCATCTCTCAAATCAGTGTAGTACCATATGGCCTTTAGACTAGATGCTGAAAAACGGGGACAGAAGGGTGAACACAGGGGAAAAAAAAACATAAAGAGTTTAAAATGCACCTGTGAAAGGGGACTGCAAAACGAGAGATTGAAGTACAACCAGCATCTGGTACTGTATAGTCAGAACAGATTGTTTCACTTCACCCTTTGATCAGTCGTGATCATCTATGCTTCCATTTGCCTTTATATTCTGTTCTTCGTACTTGTGAAGCTGTTCCATGAAGCCAGGATTTGGACAAACAGCAGGCCTTGCACTTTTCACCAAGGAATAGGCTCTAGCAAAACTCAGTCTTTCTGAATTCATCAGAAAACCGATGACTATTGCTGCTGCACGAGAGACTCCTGCATTACAGTGGACCAGCACCACACCATCCTTCAAAAAATAAATGAAACATTAGTTGGGATATTCATTAAGTAGATAACAACAAGAAACATTATAGCAGAGGAACTTTATTTACAATCTATTCAAATTTATTAAAAGTTCCTTGCTGAGCTCAAAGCAAATATATATACATATAGACAACTCAAAAAACAGATATATGAGCCCAAATTGAATATTTCTGTAATCAAGGCCACTTTATAATTACCAAATACTTCAGATCTAACTAATGTTTCAGAACTAAAAAGCATTCCTGTGTCCCTTTGCCCAACACCTTCCAACTGCCCCCTCACGTAAAAACCAAATCACAGATACCTGGGATACTAAGATCCTTGATCTACTTGGGTGCTAACTTTACAATTTATTTTATTTGCAATATGGAAAGGAACTTAACTCTATCTTGTTACCAGGTTAAAAATACAGAAAGGCAGCAAACAGCTAGGCACAGAGGCAGATATTAGAACATCCTGTAGTTTCAGTCACACGCTTCTTGCATACTCTGGACTTCTTCAGTGAAGATTCTGGGTAAGCAGGATCATGCATAGGAATAGAAAAATCAGAAAAGATATCGTGTGATTTGCAACAGATCTCCACCTCACCATCGCACTGCTGATACAATTGTAGTGGTTGGTACAGCTGGCTCAACTATGGTCCCTTGCCTGGGGACTAAGGTGCAAAATCCAACACTACTGAGCTTCTTGTCAATTCAAAAATGTTTCTCCTGGTGGTTAAAATCAGGCTTAGCCTGTATTATATACAGAATTAGTATTATTAGCCTACTTAAAAATTTCTCACACAATCTTTGAGACACCTGAATGACTCAAAAGATGCTGCAAGTTCCATTACAAAATACTGAACACAAAGACATCTAGATAATCTAGTGTGGCTTCATACACATTTCCAGTACCCAGGCTCTGTGACCTTGTCGTGGTTGTGTGCCAGACTATGGCCTGGCAAAGGCTTGGCCTGAACTGTTTGCCAAACACCACTTTTCAACAGCAACAACAACAAAATCATGAGCATCTCCATATTCTGAATAAAAATATTAAAACACGATACAACCTGCTCAGATATTTGAGGCTACACAAATATATTCTAGATATAAACAGCCTGCTCTGTCTGTCCTTAACATGCACAAATTATTCAATGGACATGTTGCCCAAAGGAAAAAAAGATGTTGTAGCCAACAGGGCTGCAAGAACTTTATGATTTATGTCACAGAGCTGGGAGTTCCAGTTACCTGGTGTATTAATGTACACACAGAGCAGAAAATGGTTCCTGCTCCAAAAATCTTCCAGTTTAAAAAATAAGACCAAGTATGAGTTTTATTATCCTTGTTGATGAAATGCTAAGCTGAGAGGAGAGGAATGACTTGCTCAAGTTAACACAGTAAGATAGATTATGGTGGAGCTAGGAACTGAATCTAAGCTTGTGCATCCCAGCAAAATGAATCACAAACCCACTCTTTTTTCGCAATGGAAATCACATCCCCTTCACATCACCTGCTGGAAACTGTAACCTTCATTCACTTGCTCACATTCATAGGGGTGTGTTTCCTAATCACACAGACTGTAGCACAGTAGAAGGCAGACTTCTGCATGTACTTCCCCTCATGTAGGAATTGTCACTGGCAACCTGTAATCCACTGTCTCCTTTACAAAAATAAACCATTAAAATTACTGTTATGCTACAGCTAATGAAGCAATTACTCCAGTTTAACCACTGTAGATCCGGAGTAGTTTTTACTGATTTAATCAGTTTTTAGTGATTTTACTCAGAAAAATATTATTTTAATGATTTTTTTTTTCCAGGCAAACCTACCATAATTGAGATGAATATCTTGCAGTGGCACTGAAGATAAAAAATAAGCATTGAAAGTTATCCATTTTTTTTCTTTGTAGAGTTCATGCTTTATTTTCCACGTTCACATTGCTTTAAAGTTTCTATTTATGCCTACTTTGTTATACATTGCCAAAAATTATATAATGATATCCACAGAGTAGACTTGAAAACATGGGCAATCACATTAAATCAAATATAATACTGAGCACATTCATTTTTCCTTGCTAAACCCTGTTGCTTATTTATATGAAGTTGAATTTGGCACATAATTCTTGACTAATTTTGAATTATATATGAGCAATATGATTTGACACAGGTCACCATGTCATGGAAAATCTGCCTGCCAATTTGCAGCCTAGAGGAAGAGGTGAGCTCTGATCAGTATCAGAATTTGTACCGTGATGTCTACAGACTCAAGCAGTTAACAGTTTTAGAAAACTCGATCCTGTTACAAGTACCAGCTGTCAGCAACTTACTGAACAGTGCATGCTTTATTTACATTCTCTAATTTAAATGCTCTCACACTACTTTATTATTAACAATATTTTAGTAATAATTTCTTATATAGCATGTTTTCTCACCAGAGAAGGGTCTCTTCCTCTGCCACCTCAGATGAAACAGGAGTACCTCTTTGTAATTACTTACACAAAATAGCACTTCATGCTACGCTTTATCAAAAGGACTTTTAACACCAGCTTGACAAAGCAAATAAAGTGATTCAAAAACATCTGGAGATTTGCCCCCACACTACTGTCATATGCTTCATGAACTGACCTTGCAGAACATCTATTCCATCAACTACCTGATCTTTCGAGTAACTTTTTCATTACAAAACTACTGATATTTCTGTAAAAAAATCAGGAAAACCGCCTAGTTTACAAAATAGTAACTGGAACATAAATATCAGAAGCAGAAAACAACACCATGCAGTTATGAATGGCAAGTCTCGTTTAGAAATGAAGTGGAAACCGTAACAAGAAACTTTGAATTGGTCATTGACAACGTGTATCACATAGCTTATAAATGATATATGAGAGGAAAGAACATTGTGTGACACAAAGCAAGCTGGGGCAAGATTATCTTCTTTTATCTCAAGCTATGTAAGTAATGAATATGGTAGATATCGTAAAATAAGGTACAGTAACATCTGGTTGTCACATCATTGTGTTTAAAACAAACAATGGTTGTTACAAATTATACAGTAAACCCAAATATAACAAGTAAGAGTCAGGGATAGTCTCGGCTATATGCAGGGCTGCCAAGCAACCCCAAATGCAGTCCCATCATGTTATTTCCTATGCTATGTCTTTTTTTTTCAGCAGTTAAAATCGCTGGTTGGCTCCAAGCCTACTAATGCATTCTCTGACAGTCTTGGTACATAACTGTATGTGGATGCATGGTTTTTGACAGAAGAAGCCGCTTTAGATTTCAAATAAGGAAATAAATAACTAATAGCATTAGTTATTGACATACTGTACCTGGATCTTGGCCTTCTCAATAAACTCAAAACATTCTGGGAAATAGGAGGTGATATCAGTTTCTGGGATGTCCAGAATAGAAATGGTCTTGTATATAAAGTCATTAACGAAGGCATTTTGGACTCCATATGCCACATTTAGAATATGCGTAACCTAAGTTAAAAAAAAAAAAAAAAGGCATTTTCTAAAGACAGCAAGCAAAATGAGCAGTAACAATGGTAAATAATTCTTTGTGTAAGTTACAATCTGTATATGTCTAATCACATTGGTCAGTTTTACATACATATGACGTGCTTTTCTACAAGTTTTACTATGAGTTAAAATATAGCACAACACACACACACATATATATATATATGTATATTGTACTAAATTTCACTTTAATTGAAACAAACTGTCAATTACCATCCAGGCAACAGGGGTATTTCAAGTCTTCATACCTACTGAAGCTATTTCAAGTCTTAGTTTTCATTTATTTAATGTCTGTGTGGGTATTCAAGATCCATTTCAGTTTACAAGTAGGAATCATGTGATTCAGCACTGCAGTTTAAACAACTCAGGATGGAACAGAAGTTCTGTTTTACAGTACAGACACACTGTCCAACGGGAAAAAAATAAATATCAATTTGTAAAAAAAGTTTTTAGGTATACTGAATGTGACAGTCAACATATTGCGGGGAAATGCCAAGAAATTTCAAGTGACCATAAATACCTCAATAGTCACAGATGACTCTTAACACCTCAACATTTAGTACCACAGCAAGGAAGACCTGCTGTCAATCTGGTCAGCGAGCTTTAAACCTCCTGCTACAAACCATGTGCTTGAAGAGTTTTCCTTTCCCTCTCAAGACAAATGAGAGGACATGAAAAGATCTGTGCTCACCCAAATACAGAGACTGAAGGAAGGATTTTCAGCAGAAAAGAGAGATGTCAGTCCACAGGTGCATGATAAAACAGAAAGCAATGGGAGAGCACAGATCACCCAATGATTCCCCAGATTTAAAGCCTGCCCAAACCCATCAGCCTAATGTTTGTGCTGAGTTACCCACACTGTTTGCCGGAGCACAAGGATCTCCAAGTAAACTATACCTGCACTTGGCAGAAGACACCGAGTCTGGCCTCCTGCCATCTGTGCTCTGTTCAGGGTAGGGCCAGCTTGTGGATTATTTTAATTTACTCTGAACTGATGTTTAGATGGCAATAGATGCCAGACTGGTGCATTCCCTGCCCTGCTGAACTGTCCATAGGCCATATCACCCCGTTACTCTGAAAAGACCGGACTTGAGGACAAGCTTGGAGCTATTGCTTTGTTTTCCTTGTTCCAGCAGCCGCTGTAAGGCCGTGGATCTGGTTCTGCTCAGCATCCAAACCATGAACACACACAGGGCAATGAGGAATTCACTTGTCACCAGAGTACAAGTTGTGTAGCGGAACACTCTGGCTTCTTGCGAAGCCCTGAGGCATGGAGCAGCTGCGAGCGACTGCCTTTTACAAGGACTAGTAACTCGAAGTTACTCGAGGACACCTCAGCATTTCCAACTCGAAAATAACCATCCGCGGCCCGCCTTGGCGCGACGTTACCTTGTGCTTGGTGAGGGTGTCCAGATCGTGAGCGGCGTCCTGCGACCCTGCGAAGAGAGCGAGCCCGTTGCCACCGCCGCCGCTCACCTCACGCCCCCTCCGCGGCCGCCCCTCGCCCCGCACTCACCCAGCAGCAGCCACGGCCGCACGGCGCCGACCTGCAGGTCGCAGCTCAGGTCCCGCACGAAGCCGCCGCCCGGCAGCGCCTCCTCCTCCTCGGACACCTGCAGGCAGGCGCCCCGCCACGTCTCGACCAGCCGCCTGCCCGTCAGCGTCGTCACCCGCGTGCGCTGCTGCCGCAGGTTGGCCCTGGAGAAGCTCCGGATCTCCTGGGCGAGGGACTGCATGGCACCGGCACCCGGCTGCCCGCCGCTCGGCCCGACCCGGCCCGGCTCGGCCCCGGGGCGGTGCCTGGGCGCACAGTTGCACCGCCCCCGTTGCCGCCATTGCCGCCCGCCCGGCCCCGCCCGGCCGCGCTGAGGGAATGTGTGCGCCTCCCCCGGCCAAACCTTGCCTCGCTGCATGGGAAGCAAGAAAAATGTACCGTGAACGGTTAAATGGGAAATACGGGAATGAAATCATGGGCTAGTAACCAAAGAGTAATCAAAATCAGCCTCTTAGGTGAAGAGCCAAATGAAGGAGGCAACAGGAAGCTTTCTTCCCTTCTGTTTGTTCCGAAGCCACTTAATGCCCGTGTGTTTCTGTACTCTATGTTAGACAGTACATATAGTATATACATGACATATAACGCTAAATACAGTTATAAACAACAGTAAATATAGTGTTATGTGTGACATTTTTATTCATAAAGTTACATGGTATTGCCATTAACTTAGATTGTGCCCAAAATTCACGTCAGTTTGTTTTTTTTTTTTAAATCCTCCATATTAGTTAATAGGATAAAGTTGCATAAATTACAGTACGTCCCCTCTGATGTTAAAATATCCATAAATATCCTTGTGCTGACAGGATATGACTGGAAAGATCCTTCTGATAGTTCCCTAGTACAGAACCAAGTACAGGCAATTTAGTTCCACGTAAGGAGGTCTACAAATACCTGGTCAACTCAAGAAGTATAAAGTAGTGTTAGGAGCTGCAACAGCATAAGTTATTTGTAGGGACTACAGAGGCAATCTTATCACAGGAATTAGACGTAAAATTAAGTTCATCTGAGAAAGGCAGAATGCTATGGTGTCGGGAAAAGCAACAGTGAAAACTGAGAGATAAAACTAAGGAAAAGAGTTAGGATGGGGACAGGAAGGCAGAGAAGAGACCAAGGTAACAAAGGTGCCAAACAGAAGGCTCCAGGACTAAACATAGCTTTCAGCAATCATTTTCTACAACTAAATTTACATTCAAAATACAAGCAGCAGGTTTTATAATGTTCTGCACAATAGCTCTGTATTCTGTAGTCTCTCTGAACGTGGTCTGTGGCTTATAGCAGTTACGTTCAAACAGTGAGATAGAAGATCATTCATTTTTTATCAAGGTCTACTGAATAATTTTGATGAAATAGATCAGCTGTAAGCAATGGGGGGCTGTGGGTTAGGCCAGAAATTACACAGTAGTTCCTGGCTATACTTAGGTTGCATTGCTTGCTACAGCTGCCGTTGAGAAATGGTGAAAGGCCAACTGTAGGGTATCCCACAAGAATGCAGAGAGCCTCTTATGTCAGGAATTTTGGCAAGGCCTCAGCAAAATCTCCTTGCAGTCTAAACTCAGGAGCCTGCCACTGCAGTAGCAGGGCTCTAGGATGTGCCTTATAATTGACTTCTGCACCATATAACTATGGGGCACATTGGGTAGGAGTCTGCAAGACAAAACTGTGACAGAACTGCAAGATGTTTATGATTAAAACTTAATAATACATTTGTATATTTTTCCTTGATATCTGAGGAAGAGTCTGCAATACATGTGGGCACAGAAGAGGAGCTGATTCCAAAGTATCTCGTTCCAAAGTATCTCACTCTCATTCACAACTGTTGTTCCCCAGGGGTTGTTGTACGGCCTATCCTCTTTAACAGATTTATTGATAATTTGGATGAGGAAATTGAGTGCACCCTCAGTAAATTTGCACATGACACAAAGCTGGGTGGAAGTGTCTATCTGCCAGAGGGTAGGAAGGCTCTGCAGAGGGACCTGGACAGGTTGGCTCGATGGGCAGATGCCAAGGGGATGAGGTTCAATGTGGCTAAGTGCCGGGTCCTGCACATTGGTCACAACAACCCCATGCAACACTACAGACTTGGGGCGGAGTGGCTGGAAAGCTGTGCACAGGAAAAGAGTCTGGGTCAATGCTCGTCTGAACATGAGCCAGCAGTGTGCCCAGGTGGCCAAGAAGGCCAATGGCATCCTGGTTTGTATCAGGAATAGTGTAACCAGCAGGGCAAGAGAGGTGATCATCCCCCCTGTACTCTGCTCTGGTGAGACCACACCTTGAGTACTGTGTTCAGTTTTGAGCCCCTCAGTACAAGAAGGACATCGAGGCCCTGGAGTGCGTCCAGAGAAGGGCTATGAAGCTGGTGAAGGGCCTGGAGCACAAGTCCTGTGATGAGCGGCTGAGGGAACTGGGGGTGTTTGGTCTGGAGAAGAGGAGGCTCAGGGGAGACCTTATTGATAAACTTCCTAAAGGAAGTTGCGGGGAGCTGGTGTTAGCGTAGCAACCACATAACCACCAAGTGATTATATGAAGGTGCTTTATTCAGCGCTGGAAGCCGGGGCAGGTGCCCAAATCTGGCTTCAAGTCCTGTTACTTTCCAGCCATTATTTATACATTTAACATTACGTAAGGCATACATATTCATTACAGGTTGCAACATCAGCCTCGCATTCCATTCTAATTAGCTCTCCTCCCATTTGCACATGCGTGGTGCTCTCTGGTGGTCGTCCAGGTGGTCGTCCAGATGAAGTAAGGAGTCTTCCTCTCTGCTAAACTTTTCACCTTTCTCACTCGACGCATGCTCCCTCCGCTCCTTGGTTCTGCTTCAACTCATTTCAGCACTTCCAGGCCCTTATCCAAGGTCAGGTTGTATCTGTTCCCTCCCAGGGTTCCCCTTCAAAGATTCATTTGACTGTTCAGTATACTCCCTAAGTTTCCCAGTATACATAGATTATTTGATAATATACTCCCTAAACTTCCCAGTATACATAAATTAATTGATAATGTAAGTACATTTGGCAATGCTTAATTATACTGTATGACCCATCACCTAAGAGACATTAATAAAACATCCATTCGATTCTCCCCAACACTAACACTGGGGGTTGGCCTCTTCTCGCAGATAAGTAGTGATAGGACTGGAGGGAATGGCCTCAAGTTGCACCAGGGGAGGTTTAGGTTGGAAATTAGGAGACATTTCTTCTCAGAAAGACCTCTCAGGCCTTGGAACGGGTTGCCCAGGAAGGTGGTGGCATCACTGTCCCTGGGGGTGTTCAAGGAAAGGTTTGGATGTGGTGCTTAGGGACGTGGTTTAGTGGGTGACATTGGTAGTAGAGTGAGGATTGGACCAGATGATCTTGGAGGTCTTTTCCGACCTTAATGATTCTATGATTTTGTGATCTTCTGCCAGGAATGGTTGTCATTGCTATAACTACCTTAGCCACCAGGCGTCACTACTGGACATAAAATCTGCACTATTTTTATCTCTTTAAAAGCGAATATTCAGCAGATATTTAATAAGGAACTCGTATATTAATTATTAATGTGTCAATATTGTAAGCATTAGATCGAGCCTGAATATTGACAAACAATTTTTTGTCATGCAGGCATTTACATGCTGCTGTCAAGTTGTTCATGCTCTACATTGCAAGATGAAAAAAAAAAGATGATTGTGAGATTAGAGTTTAAAATTGGGATCTCAGTCCATTCTTTTCTTGCATGCTTTTCTGAAGATAGAAGAATTCTCTAAAGATATGTCAGGAGTTGGATACTGTCTCTACTTAACTGGCTGAATGCATTTATGGTATTGCTGAATCTTCAGTTTTTGAATAAGCTACCTACCAATGCATATGCAGTAGAGTTTGAAGTTGTCTTTAAGTTCACAGTTCTTCTGTTTTCTGTCAAGAAATTCAACAGAACCTGTTCTAGTAGTTATCAACTGTTACAGAAAACAGCTTTTACACATTCAGAAAGCCCATATGACAATATGTATCATCTTTCTGTTGTATTCATTTCCTTCCACTATTCATTTTGGCCTAGATACTGCTCTTACTCATCCATGCAAAAGAGCCAGCTTCTATCTGAAATGATAATCAGAGATTCCAGATAGCTGACTTTGAGAAACCAGTCTTGTACTCTAAAGAATTAGTATGCTAGAGAGTTGAACTTGATTGCAAAATGCACCAAAATTTGAACATAGATTGCTTATATCAATAACTTAAGTGAAACAGAGAATTAAACCATAACTAGTGTGCTAGTTATTTCAAACTGAGGTAACCAGATGACTTTGAGGACTGTTGTAAGAGAAATGAGACTACCCCCCAAAAAAAAAATATATATATATATATACACATATGTAGTTAGTTAGTTAGTTAGTTAGCTAGCTCATATCTAACTAATAATACAAGCTTCTGTTGCACTCTGGAACTTTAATAGCAGAAAATAAATGAGAAGTTGAAAATAACTGTGTGTACCAGTTGGTCACAGGGTGACTGTGAATCATGACTGTACTGTGGTGATGAGAAAGGCAAGCATGACCGTAGAATGCATCAAGATATAATTGAAGTAGAGAGGGGGAAATGATAATGCTATTGCATGAAGTTCTGTAAGCCTGTTCTGAAATGCATTGTGCTGCTTGGGGGTGACCATATTTTAAAAGGATATATGAAACAAGCGCACAGAATAGCTTAAATTGCTCTGTATGTGTTGGACACTTGACAAAGCACTCAGTGGTACAATGACCTCTTGGGACAGGCAGCTCATGTCCATACTAACCCGAGCAGGAATAGCCCCCTGGCATAGTAGGTATTTCCCCACCATTTGTGCCACTGCACACACCAGCACTTCTAGCAATGACCTCCCTGCTTCATACACTCCGGAATGGTGTGCCTCACACAGTGCAGGGGCCCTAATCTGGTGCAGAGTCTCAGTTTCAGCTTTGCAAAATTGTCAGGTCATGATGCCTACTCTTGCTGCCCTTCATATCACTGAAGTAGCAATTTGGAGTAACAAGGTCAGGATTGTTCACACCCGAAGCAGAAGGACAAGATGACACATGGGAGGATGTCTAGAGCATAACGGAGGAAATGCTTTTATTCCTTC
The DNA here is from genome assembly GCF_964034855.1 of Anser brachyrhynchus. Taxonomy (NCBI): domain Eukaryota; kingdom Metazoa; phylum Chordata; class Aves; order Anseriformes; family Anatidae; genus Anser; species Anser brachyrhynchus. The sequence continues at coordinate 7,872,694 of NC_137701.1, forward strand.
TAGAAAAAAAAGAGGACAAAAATCACATTTCCCTTTTGAGTTGTTTGTTTTGGTACAAGTCTGCATCCCATACCATATCCCTCATGTAGAGAGGTTTTAACTGAGAGACAACTGCTTATTTGTTCTCATCCATTTGTTTCCTTTCTTAAGACTTGTCATGACTAGAGGTGAATCTACATCCATGAAAAAGGCATGAGGCAAAGCAGGCATGAAAAGAATTTTCTGGAAGAAAACTGGGGTACCAGCAAAGCATCAGTGATGTCATTTAAGAATTACCTGTCCCCATTTCTCTAAGGCAGGTAATGACAGGACAAGGGGGAATGGTTTTAAACTAAAAAAGGGTAGATTTAGATTAGATATTAGGAAGAAATTCTTCACTCAGAGGGTGGTAAGGCCCTGGCACAGGCTGCCCAAGAGAAACTTTGAATGCCCCATCCCTGGAGGTGTTCAAGGCCAGGTTGGACGAGGCCCTGGGCAACCTGATCTAGTGGATGGTGTCCCTGATCATGGCAGGGGGGTTGGAACTGGGAGATCTTTAAGGTCCCTTCCAACCCGAACCATTCTATGATTCTGTGATTCTGGGATAGTGGGCGGGGTGGGTGGTGGTTTGTTTTGTTTTGCTTTGGGTTGGGTTGGGTTGGATTGGTTAGTTGGTTGGTTTTGTTTGTTTGTTTTTTCCCCTAGGAACATAGGAAGAAGGGGTAAGGGCAGGGGTGGGTTGGTAAGTATATGGCATTTAAATATTGCCATAGTAGTTGATCTAAAGAGGGAAAGTTATGGGTAGCCAAACTGTGCTGAAGGCTCTGTACAGAAATTTAGCACAAGTTACCAGGGCATTCCTGCATGTTACCCACTGCTGCAGTTGCACATACTGTGACCTGCTTGTCAGTGAGTTAAGCTTCGGTGTAAGGTGTTTGTTTCCAGATATCTGGCTGCCTGTTTGTAATGCATTAGAAGCACTAGATGCCATTGGCCAAGCAATGTCCAGTTGCCTGTGCTTGGGAATGGGGTGAGACCAGAAGTAGGGGGAGCCTTCTTGAAACTTCTTTGTGCTTTGGTTCTGCGTATCCGTAGTGCTCACTTACTGCTACAGAGGGTTTCCCACTGTAGGGGGTAGTATGTATCTGAAGCACACAATAAGTATATCCCCTTTTCTTATACCCCTTAACATACAAATCAAAATTTCTGTTAAAGCTATGCTTCTGGAGTAGGCTATGTCATTCTTGACCAGCTTTACTTACATATCTTTTTTTTTTTTTTTTTAGGTGAAAACAGAGGATGGATATTGGTCAATCTTGGAAAGACAGCCGACTCCTCAAGTCTTTGAGCTGTTTGTAGCCCAGGATGCCAAATTGGTGATCTGACTCCGAAAATGCACAAATGAAAGCCCAGTTCATGCTGCAGAAAACTGCAGACAACCAGAGGCCTTAGTTCCTAATAATCTTGGCAGATCTGTTGACCTGCTCCAAACACCACCTTATGTCTATGGACTAGAGGTAGGCAGTTTATATTATTTATTCAGGCAGTATTGTTTGCTGGTTCCTATAAAGCTAGCCTGAACCAATGGTGTTCCCAGTTGGGTATCTTCTCATATTGCTGCAGGGAAATTCCCCCAGAAGCAAAGCCGTGCCCATAACCAGGCATGGCCCTACAAACACTTATCAAGGCATTCCTCTCTGCTCTCACCACACTTTGTGAGCAATCCATGCAAATGAGCAGGCTGATTCACTGATCTGAAGATGTGTATTTTTATAATGTGTCAGAAATTGTGCTGAATAATGAGCACTGAGGAACAGGGTAGACTCCAGAGCTGAAAAGTTTAAGCCATATCCCTGGGGACGTGTTGGTGTGAGGAAGCTCTGGCACAACTAATTTCTGTATAAAATAAGTAGAATCTGAATTCCATTCCCATTTGTACTCAAGTTTCTCTTTTGCAGAAGCCCTCCATCTTGCTTCAGTGCAGTCATTTATGAGCTAAGATATACAAAGAAATATATAAAGATACATGGGCTGTGTTAGCTCATAGTAATGACACATAGTTAATCAGGGGAAGGGGCAGTCTGTCAGTTAGCAGGGAAAGGGGAGACTACAAAAACATGACTTATTTTAACAGAAATGTCCACATACAAAATGCTTTCCACCCATACTCCCTGCTCTGCAAATGAGTGATGGCTAACTATACGGTTAGCACAGACTGTGCAGTTGTTCTCCACTGTTTGTGTTACTGTATTTTAAGAATGCCTTCACTTAAGAAACAGTGACTTTAGAAAAGATAACTTTGCAGAAAGGCCTGAAAAGAACATGTAGGGTTCAGGACTTTCACAAAAAGAAGAGAAAAAATGAGCTTTTCAGGAGAAATAATGTTAACATTGGTGAACTTCTGCAATGTTTTCAAGTCCTTTGAAAACCGTATCATAGCTTTCCTTCTCCAGTCAAAAAAATAAAATTTTATATATATATATATAATTTTTCAATAGCTGATCATTAGACCATTCGCAATTTGTTGTTCTACCAGAACACTCAAAAGAGCAACATCTATGCTGCACCTCAGGTTCTAGCAGCGTGCTTCTGCATAAAACCAATTAATCTTTCTCCTAACCTTGTTTCTGTACAGTTTTATTTCAGTGGTCATTCAAAGACACAAGAGTTATTTAAGAATAAAAGTTCTCAAAACTTTCTCTTGCAGCAAAGGCCAAGCCTACAGCCTGGAAAGTTGAAGTTAAAAAAGATCAAATCAAAGTTAATTTCACAACTGTCGTAGCATCTTATGTGTAGGTTTTGCTTACGTGTAGTTCCACAGGCATAATAAAATATTCAGATTTGTACAAAGATGCATTACAAGTTTTTCTAGCTTCAGAGCTCAAGAGGGATATCATTATAGCTTCTAGCTGTATTTGATGCCAGGATCAAAACCCAACTGCAGTAAGAGAATTATTTTGTAGATTAGCTTAGTCAGACATGGAAGTAGGACCTGTTCTTACTGTTCACCGTGAAGGTACGTCTTCTATAAGTGGGGGTTAAGGTGAGATGGAACATGCATGAGCATAGCATCTCACTTCCTGCTAAAAAAAAAATAAAATCAGAGAACATGTTTTCTCAGCATACCCTTTTCTTGTCTACATACTGCTAATATTGCATTGTGCTTGTATGTTCATGTGTGGGAAGAAGTTCCCTGCAGGCAGGGAAGGAAAACAAAGCTATCTGTGCCCTATCTCATTCTACATCTATAGCTTGATCTAGCCAGAGCAGAGCTTCCTAATAACTTCGGTCCCACTAACAAGGAGAAATCTGATTTGTCTTTCCCTCTCAAAATACAAATATGTTGAGGCAGGAGTGGGCCTACATTATTCCTTCAAATTCCTGCACACAAATTAAGCTCAGTGAGCCTTTACAACAGAATTGCAAAAGTTTGCATGGGTTCAGAAAGTGATGGACGCATTCAGATAAGAGCAGATCAACAGCTATTACATGCAAGATGGTGTCTCTGGCTCACAACATCCCAGAGCCACAAATTGCTGGGAATCTGCGAGTATATTCTGCAGAAGCACAGATAATGCACTTTGTTCTTGTACTTCCTCAGGGTTCCGTTCTTTAGCCACAGGTAAGATACAGGATACTGAGGATGGATGGACTTACTTTGGATCTGAGGAAGTTCACATGTTCCAATCTTCTTCCTTGTCAAGTGAATAATAAAAATGAACATGATAAACATTAAAAAGCTTAAAATTTTCATAAATTCATGTAATATTTTAATTACATAACCCCCCTGACCCCAGAGATTATATCTGTGAACTGTAAGGGAATAGAAATCACAGATGACGGAGTAAAGCCCTTCTAGTCAATAATGTTTATGGGATAAAAAAACGTCGTAACTAAGTTTGTAACGTGGTGGTATTACTTGTGTCAGCAAAGAAAGTGATGCTGCTGGGATTTATTTTCATTATGGGGACTGAGATAGATGTATCTATCAATATTTTGGTGATAGCTGAAACTATTTGAAAACCATGGCTTCAAAGAAGCTAAGAGAAGTGATAACATAAAGGAAAGACACTTCTAGAAAAAGAGGCTAGATCCTGGAATACACACATGCACACACAATCTGAAAAAAAAAAATCATTTTTGCTATACTGCACTGTCAAAGAATGACCCAGATTGACCTAAGAGGTCTCGTACAGTGTATTTAATATTTCCCTTTTATTCTTTAATAAGCAGACAGGTTGAAAGGTTCCTTTTTATTTTATTTTATTTTTTTTAACTTCCTTCTCTTTTTCTTTTCAGAAAAGAAAAAGTACAGAATCATTCTGCTTCAGTTCAAAAGTTACTCCTAACTTTATCTTATTTAATCATGACTGAAAGTAACCAAAGGCTTCCATTCTGTTTGCTCATTGAAAAAAAAAAAAGTCATATATTCAATATTTTTTTGAAATTCTAGATGATTTTCTGATTTACTTCAGAAAAAAAACATGTCAATCATTTAGACTTAGACTTATGGTAGAAAATTACAAATTTGGAATTCAATGGGGATACATTTAAATTAATTTACTACTTTGATAACATCTTAATTAGGAATAGTTCTTACCTTTGGGACTGTCTTTTCAGAGCAAGTCATGATGAGCTTTTCCCTTTCTTCCTGTTTCCCCCACATCTTTTAACCACATTTTCAAAATCACCAAAAGAATTACTGAATAACATTGTTCTTGAATGTGAAAGAAATCCATTCAGATTTGGTTGGCAGGACAAGCATCCTACCAAAAAGGCTGTTTAATATTTTAAGTACCAGTCACTGACTTTTTTTTGTGAGTAGCATTTGGAGTTCTTGGCTTTGCCTTAATTTTGAAACTTCGCAATTTTTCCGAAGATTGAATAGCTGTTTTCTGTCCAACCCTAAACAATGAGCTTCATTAATTCAAGCAGATGAAATCTCTGATGCTGGTGTGCTAATGGCATCCCTTATTACTGAAACATAATTCAAAAAGTTGAACCTCAACAAGAAGCTATTTGCGATGTTAGCACTACCTATAAAAGGACAGGATTTTTATGGATTAGAAATGATACTTGTTTGTGAGTAGTACATGCTAGACCATTAACAGCTTTGTTATCAATGTCATGAAATATTGAAAAAAAAAAGCAAAAAAAAAAAAAATCTGGAAGATACATAGAGGTGAGTTATACCTGTAAGCCAAACTTTTTTTCAGACATGTTTAAAGGTATTCAGGGGAACATATGTTTAAAAATATAACAAAAAATGAAACAAAACCTGACAAATCCTGAAAATTTTATCACCAAAGGAGAAATGTATGTGAAATATTCTAAATGCAGTAGAACTAATCTATCTAAGTAGATCCACTAGAAATAATCTGTATAGATCTTAATGATTTTATCACCTTTTATACTTCCTTAAAATTGTTTGTATTGTTTAACATTCTGCTTTATCACTCTTATTACATAAACTGAAAATAAAAAAAAAATAAAAATACACAAATTAGTTGTTTCAGTAACCTACACAACCAGATTCTTTGATATCTAGTCCTCTACTTCAGTGAAAGCAATCATGCGGTGTTTCCCTAGAGAATCAAAGCATTAGGAAATAAATACTTTTGAAGTACTTATGTTCCCTGTAGTAAAGTTATTGTACCTGGTTTCCCCATAAGCAGCACCTTCTGCATCTTATTTCAAGGAATTCAACAAACTATGCTGTTTGAACAGCAAATATTAAGATGCCAGTTCATCCCATCTGTGTTTCAAATGATCTGAATTTGAAGTGATGATCACATCATTTTTATCGTAGCAATCTTAATAATCACTGAACTTTAGATCTGAGCTAAAATTATTTGAAGCATGAGCACTCCTTAGTGTTCATAGCCTTATCCTGTCGATCTGCCCTTCTCCACACATATGGATTCACACTGCATACTAGAGATATACTTTTGTCATATCTATCACAGTATTGCTTCCACTTCTGTTTTGAGTTGTATATTTCTGCGTTGTGTGAAACAAGTGTTATGTTTTCTATACCCTCGAGTGATTCATATTTTTGTCAAATCAAGAAAACATTACAGATGGAGATGTAGAGGATAACTGTAGTAGTTTTTCAATTTTTTTTTCCCCAGTTTGATGCTAGCTCATGGGTGTGACAATTTGGGTGATGCTGGTGTCATCCCCTGCTAGCTTTCTTCTCTCCACGCACTTTTTTTTTTACTATAAAAATCTACTGTTGGATTGCTCTGTTATATGTAAACCTAAAACTTTTTAGCTTGATTTTTACTATAGTTGGTATTCAAGTTGGTATTCCCCACTGGTCGGTAAACATGATTCCTAGCAACAGCAAGGGATAGCCCTTCCTTCTTTGGCTGTTCCCTGACTAAAATTTCCCACCCCTAAATGTAGGGTAAATTTAATGCATCAGGGTTTTTTTTCTCAATCTTTGGATAGACCATAAAAGCTATTGTATTTAAAGGTATATGTGCTATTCCCCAGCATTCTCTTGGGGGAAGGGGTGAGACAAAGAAACCCATAAGAGGTTATTTTTGTACACTTATAGCTGCAGCCACACATTAGTCCCTGGTGCTACTCCATTTGTCTAGGACACAGTCTGAAGAAAGTAGGTCAGAGCACATGAACTTCTATGTGCCTGCCAGAGAAGGCTCTGTAGGTAGAGCAAGATACTGGAAAAAGACTGTGGGGACAGCAGGAGCCCCACAGTTTTTGTGTGCAGGACCACCTTGATGGGTCCTGTTTGACTAGCTGGCAGCTGTATTCCAGCAGCAACCCATTACTTTCTGACCACATCCCAGTTTCAAAGGGGATGGAGATCGTTCCTTGCAAACTGATCACTTGTGACTTATTCTAGCCAGTGACCGGTTAATGTAGGCTAACTCATCTTTATGGTAAAGATTTGCAGGCCCATTAGGCATTGTCTCTAATTGGTAGCTGCATGGACACCTCAGAGATTGCTGATGGTTCATCTTTACTTCTCAGCCTCTAAGGAAACTGCAAATAAATCTGCTTTCTGCTCTAGGTAGACTCCTAATCCGGTGCCCTTTCTGATTTCAATACTTACCAGGTTGTATTTAAACCTGGTGATGTAACCTCTGCCTAGAAACCTAACTTAAGGTCTACGCCCATGTCAGATTAGGGCTTTAATTTAGTTGGGTGACTCATTCTGACGGGCTTCCTGGGCTTTATTTGATAGTCAGAGAGAAAATTCTTTAATCCATTTGTTCAATGGGTTCTGCAAGAGCCAACTGTAACCCTAGCTCTGAAACCATACAATTAGATCTAAGCTAGCACTTTGATCCTACCTTTGTTCTAAAGTGGCCAGTGCTTCATTCTGAAACAAGACAAATCCGAGCCCACCAAAACTTTCTAAGTTCCTTCTGTTTAGCCATACTGGTAGCTCACAGATAACAACTTTCTTTCTGCTGTCACAGACTTCTGTAGGCACCAGGCTGACATTGATTTGCCAGTTATGACTGGTATATCAAGGACCTGGGACACGCTGAGAACGCTCTCTCTCAGACGTTGATAACAACCTGCTTCTCTACTGATTAAGGCTCATTGGCATAGTGTAGGACTAGATGTTCTGGAGTAGGCTCATTATACTTGTCCTTCCAGTATGAGCAGAAGGGCTCATGCATTCTCAAACCAGCAGGTTTCTTCATTAGATAACAGCTGTTACAGTATTCTTCACCTGTTTCAAACCAGTTTTGCACACCTTTCGTGTCCTCCATATCCAATGTTTAAGGTATTTTCTTTAGAATTCAAAAACCTAGTATACCCTGAGCAACTGCTGTGTGTCATATACCAGCTCAGCTACTAGGACTTACTGAGATGTGCACAAAACTGAGCAAGGAGCAGACAACGCTCAGATGTTGATGACAGAATAAATTAAAATAATGTCCAAATACTTCTCAAGAGAAGAAAAAAAAGGACATGGAAAATTGCAGACATGGTAGCTTCCTGACAGTTTAAATAATGAAAAAGGTTGAGATTCATCAAGGAAACTGCAGATTGAAATATAACAAATCTGTGTCAGCTTGATTTAGTGAGGATGATATGTCTTTTGAACCTGTTGCCCCTCTGGACAAAAGCCTGTTCAATAGCATTTGTTCCATGCTATTCATTATTTTTACAGGTGATCTAACAAATGGTATAGACTTTGTATGGTAAAGTTTTCAGCCTGTCTGCCTTTTGGTGCAAGATTAACTATGCAATAAATATTTGCTATTACTAACCAATAAATACTGTGACATAAACTAAATAATTGGGATTACACTGGTGATCATTTAAAAATTCTAGTCAGCCAGTTCAAATAACAGTTTGGCTTTGTTCTGATTTCTGTTTGAAAAGGAGATACTGAACAAAATGAGTCTACGTAAGAATTGCTTCTCGAGTTCTGTTGGCCAAATTGGCAGTAGCCTTGCAGTGGACCGTGCTAGATCACTTGCCATCAGCTCCTTATGGCCGCCATTTCACAGTGTTTGTGGAGTCATTAACAGTCCCCAAGTCAGAAGTTTAACCAGGAATAAAGTGCAGACAGGTAAGGAAATATATAGAGAAATATAAGTTGGAAGAGTAGAAAGGACCTAGGTGACAATCCTGTCTGCTCTGCAGTAATGAATTGCCCATTGCATATTTTAAAGTTGCAGTGCTAGAAAAGTATGCATACAATTTACATACTTTGCAAAACACCAGCTGGATTTGGTGCATGTGGAGCTACTTGGCTTGTGGCAATTCTCTGTCTAAAGTTCTCAGACAAAATTTTCATTACTGTCTGAAAGTCCCATAGTGAATTGCACTGTTAAACACTGGACTGAACTGAAAGTTGGCTTTAAAAGGACCAGAGCTGAGCCCAAAACAAATCTAAAATGTTGTTTGAAACTTACCTAAATTAGTAATTTTGGAATGTAGAAAGCCATTTGAATGTTAATCATTAATCAAATGTCAAACAAATAGTTGTGTTTTAAAAATAATTGTGTAAAGCCTTTTTTTTCCCCCTTCCCTTCATTTAATTTTGCCACACCTGTAAGAGCTATGCTGTTACTGACAAAGCTTGTATTTCCACTTTATTGTTATGCTTGTTGCTAGACTGGTGAACCCAGATTGTACGATGGAGACATGTTATTATAATCCAATAAGCAATAGATCTTCCTACTGAAAACCTATACATAGGCCAGCAGTTTCTACATTAAGTTCCAGCAAAAGTAGTATGACAATATGTACAGCCATCAAAAGCAATGACAAATTTCTGTTGACTGCTTAAGTGTATACAATCATGTTAACTAAGTTTGATCTCGGTAACATCTGCTTTCTGTAGCTGTGATTTCTCCATTCACATATATCGAAGGTTTCTGAGCTGTTTTTCTTTCTGATGCAGTTTCTATGAAATGTAACTTTTCAGTTACATCCTATGGTCCCTAAGAGATGTGCACATTTTCTCCCTCTAATAAGGAGTGGAGTGTTTTGAAGCAAAAGGAAAAAATGCATGCTTTGTAGTTCCAAACTTGACACCAGTCCTGACACTGATTAGCAGGATGCTGCCAGTTATGTGATCAGCAGCATCTTGTGTCTGCGTGGGCAGTAACATCTTCTGTCACTGAGTTCTGAACTCGCCTTTCACATCTTCCTCTGAGCAGAGTTTAGACACACCTACTGCTTCTAATCAGGTCTCAGCACCTTGCTGATACCTTTGCTGAAAAAACCTTGTTTTACCGAGGTTTGTAAGGGACAGTCTGTACTTGAAAACATCTGGTCTACTTGGTCAGGCTTCACTTAACAAAGAGATACTTTTTTGTTTTAAAGTATGTGCTTAAATATCAATAGAAAATCATTAAAAGTCCAACTAAACATGTTACAGTGATAATTCAGATAATATTCTATTTAGTAGTAGATATGTAAAGCTGCAAGATAGTAAAAATTCCGTGTAAGTATGAGAGATTCTTGCTTACGGATGTTGATCCCTTCCCTATTCTGTTATACAGTATGTTTTCAAGTAATGCAGCTAACTCAGCATCATTTGCATTAAAAATTATAGCAACCAGGGGTGCTCTCTATAATAGGATTTTGTAAATAGCCTCATGAATAGCGTGGGAGTTTAAAACCAGGATGCTCTGCCATTAGTACAAAGGAGAAAGAGTCAGTCATTATTTCCTTCTCTGCCTCAGCTTGCTGTTATCTTTGCAGCATGGAGAGCAATTGTGATTGCTTTCATGTTGAAAACTATGTTAGTAGTTACAGGGAGCTTGAAAGCTCTCCAGCAAGCTCTATAAGCACAAACCTTATTAAAACCAAGTGACCTGGTCTCCATCGTAATCCATAGCTTACATACTCATTTCAGGGAGAGAAAGATTGGGATATTAGAGCACAGATGATTTAATATGACACCCAAAAACTCACAATGAACTGTCACGATGTTACTGTCATTCTACTTGCTAGGCTATATATAAATGACATATTCTGTGACTGTTATTTTTTGAAACTACCAGAAGACTGAATATGGCTCAGAAATAATTGAATACAGAATTAAAAATTGGCTGCTACTTGTTTTAGCTGTAGATGAGGAAAAAAAATGCACTCAGTGGTAGTATTTCTTACTTTGCAGTGCAACTACATGGGAAACATCTTTATTGTAACTAGAAATAGTAATATTTATTTTTAATGAATTCAGAATAGAAGGAACAATCCTGCAAAGGAAGGATTATTACTATAGACATTTCATTAAACACTTTGACATTACATAGCATTTTATGCTTTATTAATTTAAAGACTGATTTGAATGCTTCTGATGTTTTCAATAGGCTCCAGTACTGAAAGGTCAGGTCTAACCCAATTAATCAGTACAGCATTGTTGCTAGGTATTCCCAACTCTTGGACACAAAGCTGGGACAGAAAATTATCTGATAAAGGCCAAAAAATGAGTCAATAGCAGGCTTAAGATTGGAACTCTAAGTTCTTGCTTCCTGGTTTCATTCTGAATCATAAATTATCTTGTAACTGCTAAAAAGAAGGTCAGCAACAATTTAATTACATTTAGGCTTCTCACATTCATTTCTATGCTTTCTAAAATCTATTTGTTTAAAACTACTGAAAGACTGAGGTAATCTGATTCTGATTTATAATGTAAAAATACAAACTGAAAATTAAACGTAAGTATTAATATATATATATAAAGCACAGATGGTGGTGCAATTATTTTAAAAAATTAGATTAGAAGGTTAATTCTTAAGCTTCTCTCCCATAAACTAGGTTAGGGAGCCCTTCATGCCAGCTGGCTGTGCTGGCTGCTAAGCAGAGCACAGTCTCAGAGCCGGTAATCAGCAGGGCTGGCAGTGAGGGGCAGGTCCCATGGAGGCCTCTCGCTGACATTCACAGCATGGGAACCTCACTCGTACTTCAAATATATGCTTTTAATTCTCATGGCTTTGAGAGTAAAAATAGTCGGGATGTGACTCATCTAATTGGTGAAATGGCATCTCTCTGAATTTGCTGCGTGGCAATCTAGAGCCATGGCTCAGAGAAAGGGCCCAAGCCTCCTCCATTTCCGAGAGCCGCCAATGTGCGGGCTGGCTCGGTCTGGGGGTTGGCCATGCTGTGTTCAGTTTTGGGCCCCTCACTACAAGAAGGACATCGAGGCCCTGGAGCGTGTCCAGAACAGGGCTACAAAGCTGGTGAAGGGCCTGGAAGACAAGTCCTGTGATGAGCAGCTGAGGGAACTTGGGGAGAAGTCTGGAGAAGAGGAGGCTCAGGGGAGACCTTATTGATAAATTTCCTAAAGGAAGTTGCGGGGAGCTGGGGGTCGGCCTCTTCTCACAGATAACTTAGTGATAGGACTAGAGGGAGTGGCCTCAAGTTGTGCCTGGGGAGGTTCAGGTTGGAAATGAGGAGACATTTCTTCTCCTCATAGAAAGAGCAGTCAGGCATTGGGACGGGTTGCCCAGGGAGGTGGTGGAGTCACCGTCCCTGGGGGCGTTCAGGGAAAGGTTGGACGTGGTGCCTGGGGACATGGTCTAGTGGGTGACGTCGGTAGTAGAGTGAGGGTTGGACCAGATGACCTTGGAGGTCTTTTCCAACCTAAATGATGCTGTGATTCTATGCACTTTGTCCCTGCCTGCAGGTGTGTCACAGGTGCACTTGTGTGGTACCCCACAGAGCGTAGGTGTAATAGGGACAGCGCACGGCACACAACGCCCTCCTATGCCTCAGTTCTTGATTTCAGGTGGTTAAGGGAAAAGCACTTTTCATTATGAACTTTGAAGAACGTTCTGCATTGCCCTGAAGTGCGACTTGGAATTGTAACTCACGGCTCTGAAATCGAAAAGCGAGCTCAAGCGGGTGGAAGGGGTAGAAACGACCGCAGGTCGGTAGAGGCGAGCGGGCAGGGGGCGCCTCTCCCCGGGCCCTCTCAGCGCCTCCGCCGCCGGGCCGCAGGGGGCGGCCGAGAGCGGCACCGCGTGACGGAGGCCGGCGCCTCGCGGAGGCAGCGAGCGAGGCCGGCGGGGAGGAGGAGGAGGAGGAGGAGGAAGAGGAGGAGGAGGCGGCGGCGGCAGCAGCAGCAGCAGCGCCGGGCCGGCGGCCGCGCCACGGCGGGGCTGCGAGCGGTGTCGGCGTTGCGGGCGGGCAGCGCGGCAGGATGTCGCGCTCGGTGCTGCAGCCGAGCCAGCAGAAGCTGGCGGAGAAGCTCACCATCCTCAACGACCGGGGCGTCGGCATGCTCACCCGGCTCTACAACATCAAGAAGGTGCGGGGGGCCCCGCCGGGGCGGGGGAGGGGCGGGAGGAAGAAGACGGTGAAAAGGACGGACGAGGAGGAGGAAGGAGGAGGAGGAAGAGGAAGGAGGAGGAGGCAGCCCCGGGCGGTGGCGCGGCCTAGCCTCGGGCAGGGCAGGGCGGGGAGGCCCGGGCCCGGTGACCCGGCGTTGGGCAGACCCGGAGCGCAGGGCCCGGAGCTCCCCAGCCTCCGCCGCGGGGCCTAGGCCCGGCCCCGGGCCCCGTCGCGTCGGCTGCGGCGGGCAGGGGGCTGCGGGAGGGCTCCCGGGGCTCCCCGGGGACTCCCGGCTTCGGTGTCGGCCGGGGAGGCCGCGGGAGGGGGCTGGCCCCGCTGGGCCGCCGGCCCCAGCCCGGCCCGGCCTGCCCGCCTCGGTACCCCGGTGGCAGCGCCCCGTGTGAACGCCCGCGTTTGCGTAATGCGGCTCCTCCGGGGGATTTTCAGCCCTGGTTGTGCAGGCCGGCCCCGGACGCGGTGCTCGCTTCCGAGGCTGTTCATCCTGCGGCAAAGAAAACTTCAGCCGCTGCGGTCGAGCAAGGAGCGAGCCCTCGTAGGCTGAGCGAGTCAAAATGCCCGTGCCGTTAACGCTGCTGCAGGGTGAGGCGGGTGAAGAGGCCCCGAGCTGGGCACCATCAGCCGTCAGGGACAGCCCAGGGGGTTGCAGCTCCTGCTTACCCACTGAGAGCTCTGCACCCCGCTTCCCAGCGGGTTGGGGCTGAGGGCTGTGCTCTGCCAGGCTGCCCCACTCCCAGGGGAGACCTCTGCTCCAGGAGGGCCGCTTGGTTGTCCCAAGCACCGGGCTGATCTGACTCAAGCTGGTGTCTCCAGGAAAAAAAGAAGGGTTGTGGTATTCCAAAGTCAGTGCAAATCCAAAGCAATTCCTTTAGTTTGGGGCACTTAAGTGTTTATGCAGATCTTCACCGGTATAAATCAGCTATTCCGACTAAAATATTGCTATCTGGTATCTTCCAGAAATAGAAATGAGGTTCCTTTTAGCTTGCAGTTTTTCATGTTAGAAAACTGCAGCAACTCATTAATGGTAATGGTTCCCTATTTATGAGGAGAAACATCAAAACGTTGAAGTCACTTATGTGTGTATTTGTTGTGCTTCAAGAGAAATGTCAGCTGAAAAAAAGCCCAGCCCAGTGGAATTTTGCCTGAGCGAGGCCCTCGGCCGGCGTGGCCGTGCTTTATGGGAAGAAGGCAGGAAAAGAGGCAGGAGAAGCCAGACCTTGTGACATATAGCTGTGTTTTGAAAACTGTAAGTGTGGGCTCTGTTTGATTACTGGTTTGGGGGTGCTTACGGTGCGTGGTCCAGTGCCTACAGGCAGGTTTCCGCTGCCGTGTTTGGCTGACGGAGCCCTGCACAGGTTTGTCCATATGGAAGCTCTGCCGGTGTCGGTGAAGTGATGCGAGTGGATGGGCTCTCAGTGTGGGAGCGTCAGCAGTGGAGGTGACAGCAGTTTTTCCTGCAAATGCCATGAACCGAGTCCAAAACTGCTTAGGTCTTGAATACGCAGATGGGAGGCATGTCCAAGCAGCTCTGTTGCGGGACGTACAGCTGGGCAAATCTGGAGCTGCCCCATGTACAGCACTGCGTATTCAAATGGTGGTTTGAGATCCAAGTAGTTATTTTCTTGAGCTGCAGTAAACACTGCATGACAGTGGTGGCTGGCTGGCTCTAATGGCGAGACCTAGAAGTCTTGAGATTGGTAATTGTTTTATCTCTTGGGAGATCAGCTTCAGCATAGCTGGCTTCCTGCAACACTTTCTTTTTTTCCTCTTTTTTCCCCACTTTTACCCATTTTGAAAGCAGTTGATTTCAAAACTGCTGCTTAAGGTTTTCATAGCTTCCTCAACAGAAGACAATATCAAAACTCAAGTTAGTAGAGAACTACACAATATGTGGTATTGCGGTTAAAGGAAATGGTTAGGACTCTTTTTAGTAAGAGGAAGTGAGAGGTGAAGCCTTACAGATTGCTGTAGATGCTGTCTAGGGAGCAGAGATTTTAAAGGGTTGTGAATTTTCTTGACTGCTGGAAAATTTTTCTTCGTGGGGAATTACAGAAATTGTTAAAAGCAGTTAGAAACTTGATATTTATACTTCCTTTTCCTATAAAGAATTCAATTTTGATCTCGTTTTGCTTATAACTGTTGATTGCTCATCATTTCCTGTTTGCTGACCTCCTGTGCTGTTGTCTTCTGAAACAGTTTAGTTTGTTTTTAAGATAGAGTGTCTGAAGGCATGATTTTCTGCCTCTTTGAGAGTGGCATGGAAAATATGAGATGTAGAGTTACTGAAGTAATAGTGGATGATGAGACTAAATTCCTGTTTGATCTGTATGGAGGTGGATATTTTTTTATTTTTTTTTTAAAGGATAACACTTTGCCTGTTGCTTTCAGCTGTCTTTAGCTGTCTTTTGTACTGGGACTAGTATTGGTCCTGAATTTGAGAACGGTATTATTGCAGTTTCTCTCCTGTTTTTTTCCTTCTGCTTTTTAAGCATTTATCCTCATTTATACAGGCTAACAATTGTATTATCACTCTTGTTGTTGAGCATTCAACTAAATGTCTATAAATCACACGCAGTTGTTTTTTGTGCCATCCTGCTTTGGGTGAAACTTGAATTCTGTTGTTACCTGTCAGAGCAGACAGACCATGTTGGTATGCTTTGTGTAATGCTGCCAGTACTGTGAAGTGAGCATGTTGTTCAAGAGTGGTTGCAGAGAAATAATCTTATTTTCTATGAGTCAGGGTTTGCTTGTTTATAAACTATGTGGATAACAGAAAGTATTTGCAATAAGAGATTTCATGTTAAAACACCTGAACCATAGACTTAGATCAAATCAAGAGAGTATGATTTTGATGAATGTCAGAGCAGAATGTCACGCTACTCTGAACTGTTCAGGATAAAAGTTACGGTTTTTGAATTATTTACAGTATATGTTAATCAAAAATGATGAGCCTGTTACTTAGTGTTAATTGCTTTGCTAGCAGTGTTGTTCTGTTATTTATGATACAGGTTTTAACTTTTGTGCATTTTTTTTCTTAAAAAGTCATTAGTACAAGATTCACAACTCCTACGATCACATAGTATCTGAAAAATGAGACTCTACAACAGACTCTTAAATACAAACCGCAAAACCAAACCTAAATAACAGGTAAAGAAGAGAAAAATATTTGCAAGGGTTTTAATTGCCCTTATCTTTACCGTTCTAAACCAAAACTTAGTAGAAAAGCCTCTTAAGTGACGGGCAGAGCATGGAGAAATTTCCAGTCTGCAGAGCTCTTAAGTCCGGAAGGGTGTAGGACTGGATCACTTTTTTGACACAGGGCTCTATGCGGGAGTGCAGAGCTTCGAGCTGAGAGGAGAAGCTCACTGATAATCTTGTTCTGAACTGAAAGGTTGGTATTAGAAGGAACAGATTGTCTTCCAGGCTTCAGGAAGTGACTTAGGGTGGGGCAGTGTTCTTAGTGCGATAGATACTAGCGGTTCCTTAAAGGTTGAGATGGCAGTATATGTTGGTCCGTTTGCGTTTGTAATCGTAGAGGAATGGTCCTGCCCAGCTGATAATAGAGGAGAAAACCTCAAACATGATCAGTCCTGGTGAAGCAAAAAAGCTAATTGCTTTGGTCAGGAAGCAAAAACAAACTGGTGGTATCATGTCACATTTTTTTTCAGATCTAAAATTCAGTCTCTCCTATGAAGAACAGGCTGAACAGCCCCAGCTCTCTCAGCCTGAGAAGAGAAGGCTCCACGGAGACCTCATTGCAGCTTTTCAGTACTTAAGGGGGGTTATAAAGAAGATGGAGAACAACTTTTTGCTCGTTCAGATAATGACAGGACAAGGGGGAATGGTTTTAAAGTAAAAGAGGGGAGATTTAGATTAGAGGTTAGGAGAAAATTCTTCACTTGGAGCATGGTGAGACCCTGGCACAGGCCGCTCAGTGAAGCTGTGGATGCCCCATCCCTGGAGGTGTTGTTCAAGGCCAAGTTAGATGAGGCCCTGAGCAACCTGATCTAGTTAGTGGCATCCTGCCCATGCCAGGGAGTTGGAACCAGATGGGCTTTAAGGTCCCTTCCAACCTGAGCCATTCTAGGATTTTGTAAGGAAGCAATGATACTTCTTAATACAATTCAAAAATATCTTATTGAATCTTCTCAAATATACAGAAAGAAATCCAGATGGGCTTATCCTCTTGCATCACTTATAGATGCCCCAAATCACCTTGCATTCTTTCTTTGTTTAGGAATATGAACATTACCTGCCCACCCTCCCCCCCAGCTGCTGTTCATTTGCCCTACTGTGTGCTGACACAAAAGCAAATCCAGTTTTAGTTGCAGGAGATTTTTAAGATTGTCTGCAGAGGAGATGCAGCTGAAAGTTCGTAACAATTCCTGCTCTAGAGTCCAAATGGACTGGACGTGCCCATTGTCTTGTTTTTCTTTTTAGAGTCTTACTTGATAAATTACGTTTAAGGAAAGTTTTGTGGCAGTGAAACTCCTCTTCATTTTTTTGTTTGCATCTCACCTGCCATGTATTTGATTAATAGACCCAAGTGCTTATTTAAACAGGTGCTACAAACAGAAGAAGATATGAGTTTATCATGTACAGATAGTGCCAAACCAAGTGTATTTCTTTCATCGCTGAGGTGACAGGTTGCTCCAGTAAGGACAACTGGGTAGATATTTTACACATTGACCTTAGCAAGGCTGCTGACATTACCTCATCTGATTGTTCGTAAGAACAATCTGAGGAAATAGAGCCTGGGTGAAATCGTAATAATGAAAGCAGACGGACAACCATATTAGGGAGCGGTTATGGAGATCCTGTCATCAGACTGCAGTCCAACAGGTCTCACTGGGCTGTCCCCTAGCTCTGCTCCAGCCAGTCTCTGCGTTAACAACCTAGGTGATGAATCCGGCCTGCTTATTAACTTTGCAGGTAGGAAACTGGCAGGAGCTGCAGAAATAATGAAAAATGTAATTAGAATTCAGTTTGAGCCTACCAAATCATAGGTATGCTCTAACGAATTTTGGAGGCGGCTGAGCAAGTGTGAATCTAACTTATTTTGTGCTTACTGAAATGTAAAATGGAAGATGAAGAGTAATGAGGCAGTAAGCCTGCAGAAAGTGGTTGGGAGAAGGTAGGGTAAACTTCAGCCAAGTAGGCTGAATTGCAAAAAAATAAGGGGAGATTTCAGAAATGTATGAGTAGGTATGTGGCGTGCATGAAGACTCATCTGAAAAGTATGTGATTCAACATGCTCTAAAGTATGTGATTCAACATGCTCTTCAAGAGGGATGTGGACAAAATGCAGAAAGTGCAAAGAAGAAAAGTGAGGATGACCAGAGATGCAGACAATTTGATCCCTTTAAAAAAAAAAAAAAAAAAAAGCAGGGGATTTTTTTGAAAAGTAAATTATGATTAATGCAGGTTTTTAAGTACTTAACACTTCTGTAAGGAGAAGGGAAATAACTTGTCCAAGTCAGTATGGGCACAGAGAACGTGAAGTTCTCTGGATTAAATTGTAGCAAGAAAAGTGCAGGTTATATTTTAGAACTTCCTGATGATCAAGTTAGTTAAATAATGGAAAAGGCTGTCTGAGGACGTTTTTGAATATAGTCCATTGGAGACCTGTAAGTAAAGATGTGGCAGATATCTCCCAGGACCAACAGAGATATAGCTGATCCTGCTTTGGAACAGGAAAGTAGGGTAAGCAATTTTTTGGTGTCTGTCCTAGCCTTGTTTTTTCTGGCTTCACATGAGCTTACATTTAATGGGTTGGATCTCTGAGTACAGAGATACCGGGATTCAAAATGAAGTATATACTGTGGGGTGAAAGTGCAGTATCCTTCAAACTCAACCTTTGTGTGTGAAAATGAAATAGCCATTACATTTATAATAATTTTGAGCCATAGTTTGGATAAGTTCAAGGCCTATATATATGTCCTGAAATGAGGTAACTGGAGCCTTTCCCCTGTATTCCAGATCCTAGTTGGATCATGGGAACAACACATATGAAATGTACGGAATAGGTTCACATTTTGTACGAGCACCATTTATGTAATTGCAAATGCCAGTAAGTGAATTTACTTGGTACAAGATTACCCAAGTGATACTAGAGTAGGACAGTTAAATTTTAGCCATCAAAATATTGAACTATAATAATTTGTCTCTGTGTGACCAGTTAATTTTCGCATCTTCTTTCATAGCTGTTAAGAGGGACAAGGCTTCATTCACAAGGCTTATCTGGGGCAAGCCTGTGTATTATTAAATTCAGGCTTCCACAAAACCTAAAATACAACAAAGTGTCTGTGGTAGGATTCATGAGCAATGTTAAAGCAAACGTAGTGTGAACTGTTTCCTAATGTATTCAGCATTCAAAGCAGCTCTTCATCGATTATTCACCTCTCTGTGCTCAATAGTTTTGCTTTTTCAAAATTAGAGATTGTCGGGTGGTAATCTCATTTGTTTTAAACGCATGACGTAAGTGGAGAATAAATAATACCTGCTAGCTTGCAGAAACAAAGTTTTTGATGAACCTGTCTCTGAATACTTCTTTGCCATGTGTTAGTATAATTTTGTAGGATGCACGGCCACAAACCAGGCATTCAAGCTTACAGATAAACTTTAGGGTGAAGTCTTTAATGTCAGCAGCTAGTACAAGGGGAGAATGGTTTTACTGCACATGCCTTTCCTGTGTGTCAAGGGAATGTGCTGTAGTAAGCTGTAAATGGTTCACACAGGAGTTTTTCCTTTCTTAATGCTAGAAATCTTAGTGTATTTCTATTTTCTAATCAAAGTTACTAGCTCGGGGATGGAAGGTTGTTTTTTTTTTCTTGCTGTCACAGAAATTCCATCTATTTGCTGGTTAAGAAACACTGCAAATTTAATGCAGATTCACTCATAAATGAAAATTGAAGGTGGGGTGATTTGCTAACCAAGATTACTTTGGTGTCTGTTGCTACCAGTGGAAAGAACTGTGCTCAGGAGTATTTTACATCAAGTCCGCAGTTACAGTAAAATCTAGTTCTCTTAAAGTAATAAAACCATGTTCAACTGCTGCAAAATATGACTTGTTTTATGATTGTCTTCTGATGCTGACAGTTTGGAGGATGAAAAATAGGAAATACCAATTCAAATGATAACTCTCTGCTGGCCCCGTTTCTCTTTTTTTCGGGGGGGCAACAACCCTGCTGATTATTTGGAATAGATTGGCTTTAGCACTAAAAAGAAAGGTATAAAAGCGATTTCCATATGACAGGAGCTTAGGCTTTTTTATTCATGGTGTAACTCAGGTGTGTTTCCCTATGCTCTCATGTGAGCATGTCACAGGTCTATGCAAAAAAGGCAAGAACAAAGCTCATTTTTTTGCAATGCAGTTTTGCACCCGTACGCTGTGCCATGCCACTGGCTTTGGACGATTGCCTGAACGTAAACTTAATTTGCGTGATATCAGCTCGCTTTCTGTAGGAATTATGTTGCTGGATCTTTTATCATCGTTGTCCAACACCCGCTGTCCTCAACAAAGAAGTGAAATGTTAGGCTTTGATTTTTGCAGTGGTAACTCTAACTGTATCGGGGCAAAAGATCTCTTTGGTATGCCTCTTAAAGTAGGTATACTGTGGTCCCTGGGCAGCTGTACTAGATTCTGGGCCATTTTTTAGGGACTGCTTACCATAAATGTAGAACTTAAGCACATTTTTGTTGCTGGGTGCTTCATCGTAGGGTGCCTCTTAGAGAGTGCCACCTAGAAAGTGAAGCTTTGTAGTATTCTTCATTTTCAAAGTGACAATTGTATAGAAGAACTCTAATA
Source organism: Anser brachyrhynchus (assembly GCF_964034855.1). NCBI lineage: Eukaryota > Metazoa > Chordata > Aves > Anseriformes > Anatidae > Anser > Anser brachyrhynchus. Next base: position 7,893,278 of record NC_137701.1, read on the forward strand.
GCCTCAAGTGAAGAATAACCTCAATTTTGTTTGATAATAATAATACCTTGTTCTCCTGAGAGAGGAAAATGTTGCTTTAGTTCATATGGCATGGCATAGTGGAACAGTTCTGAACGCTTGATGGAATTTGGTCCACCTTGTCTGGAATGATGACCTGTGCATATGATGGCAAAGAAGTAGTCTGGGTAATGAATCCCCTTTAGCCGTAGAAATCGTGTTGTTGTTAGTGTTGGATGCACCGAGTCGGATCAAGAAAAGATGCTTACTTGGTTCAGAGCTGGTCATAATAGGGTACCGTTCTGAAGTGCTGTGGAAAGAAATAATGCCTAATTTGATAGAAATCCAGTGTCTGAGTCCTTTTTTTAAAAAAATAATTATGTAGATCAGTCTTAATGGTAGCTTTGCGTCGTCTTTTTTATCATAACTGCTTGTCAGCTGTTGAATAATGTACAAAAGAATTTGGAGATGGCTGCGGGGAGATTCTGAGCGTGTAGTATTTCGGGCCTGAAGGGGCTGGAATCCCATAGCTTCTGAGAGCTGTATGCCATGAATGTTGCACCACCAAGACCATTTCAACTCCTGGATTTCTTTTTAATGCTCAAACATGTAGCCATTCTGTTGCTTTTAAAAAAGAAAAAAAAAAAAAAAAGGTTATTGCAGCCCACTTGGGGGAAGAAGTGATTTCTGAGGCTGAGAATGAACGTTGAGTGTCGGTGCAGTATTCCTGTTGAACTGCTGGAGATCTGTATGTGGCAAAGTGATTTTTGTATGTCATACCACAGCGTGCCTGCCTATTGCAATATTGACAAGGGATTTGTATTAATAAAAGCAAAACCCACCTTTCTTATCTGCATTCTACCCACGACCATTGCCCTCAATGTCTTTGTTCTTTCTACAGTGCAAAACTGTGGTTAGGTGCCTTACCACATTTCCACACTTGCGCAGAAAAGTACGTCCTCTAGGACGGGGGTTTGTCTTTTCATGCCTGTATGCTTTCTAGAGTGAAGTGTCCTGAGCATGAGCCTTGTAGGTCAGTATGCAGTTTAGGAAAGGTTTGGCTTATACAGACTTTACAAGCCATGTTGAATACAGGTAACAGCACGGATGGAAAATGTATGGATGAAAGAAAGCTGGTAATCAAATAAGTAAATAGAGTTGTTAGAAGTGGGCTGAGCTGCTGGAACAGTCCGCGTGGGTAGGCTCGCCCAGCTTCCTGCAGGTGCAGCTTGGGCGAACAATACTTCCAACCTCCCATCTTGCAGAAGTCTTCTTTCTACTCTGTGGATTAATCTTGTATAGTAGAGTACTGGAGGAAGAATTACGGTTGCTCTAAGTGCGGCGGCAGCAAACACACGATGGAAAGGAACAAAGCTGTCTCTCACATATTCATATGTATTTAGGGGTTTGCCACTTAGGCTGTGGATAATATTTGTCATTGCAAAGAACTGAGTTCCCGAAACCTTGTGAGGATGTTGGTGTTAGTATTTTCAGATATTTGTTTCCGTGTGAATAATCTGCATGCAAGGGCCTGGATAGAATGTCATTTCTAGAATAGTAAACCTTTGATTTATAGGAGGAAAGCACATCTGTTGCTAGGAAGAATTAAGAAATAGTGTATGTAGAAGTAATGTTGGAATTCAGACTGAAAAGTTTAGGAAGTCAGCGATGGCAAGATGAAGATTTTTCATCTCCTGTATGAGAGCAAGCACATTCAAATTGGAACACAGGTATATGTTGTCTGCTAAGCTGTTTTCTTAGTTTGTAATACTTCTTTTGGTAGAGAAAGTTACATAGTGTGTGGCAAAGCTGGTAAATTGCATTCATCTGACACAGCTTTTGAGAAATCCATGACATCTAATTAATTAAGACTTCATTGAAGAGCGAGTTGTTTAATTTTTCAAACCTATTTATAGTATAATCTTTACTTTAGAAATTGTGTCAAGACTTTAAAGTGTGTATAGAAAAGTCTCGTGGCACACATTGTTTGCTCTTGCAAGAACATGAGAGCAACTATTTCATATCTAGTCAATGATGTGAACATTGCTGAATTTGTTATAAATTCCTCTTGGAGTGTTATGGATGTAACTTTTAACAAAATTTAGTATTCGTTTTGGGAAAAAAACTAGCAAATGTAAGACTTTGGGTATTAGAGTAGTACATTAGCAAATATTTTAATGGTCATGTACTGCAGGCAGGAGTTTTAGAAACTTACAATAATGACTCTTTTTGTTTTGTTTTTTTTTCTTGGCTACCGTTTCTTTTTCAGGTATGTAAAACTTCACTGAGTTTCTCTCCTTTTTCCCCCTGTAGATGCATGTGATGTTTAACTCCTTTTTTCTCTCCCTACCTGAACTTAAGTTTGGAAGTACTATTAGCAGTTACATGTTTCAGCATATACTCAGAGCTTTGTACAATAGTAACTAAAAAGTACGTGTAAATGTGTTTGTAAGTACCAAAATAATCACTATCCAGTAGAACGTGTGCAGTCTATAGTAACAGACGGTCTTAATGTTCTCTCGGATGTAGGTAATAGTGTATTAGTTCACTTAACTGTAACATATTTTAGAATTTAAGAGTCATTTGTTTATATGTAATTTTTCTCTCTTTTTATTACAATGCTTTCCCAGCAAGGACAAGTTTGGAAGGTTTGCAAAGCTTTTCACCTTCCCTTTGCCCGCTTGCCCGCTTTCAGAATCGGTCTCATACTCCATGACTTCTGTCTCTACGGTCTGCAACTCAGCCATAGAAATCGATGTGGAAAGTTTAAATGAGCTGCCATTTGAGTTCACTATGTTGCGTAGAAACGCATAGCATGTAATTTAGTTTTGCATGAGACACTGAACTTCTTTGCAAATCCCTCTGAGGACTATAAAGCTGAACACATGTTTGAAAGAAAATACAATTTGAGCACCAATTTTGTTAGGTTAATAATGCTGCTTTTAAGTATGTTTCTCCCAACTAAAGCATATAGCATGGCTTGTTAGGGTAGTTGAGAATAAGTAGTGTGTCTGACAGCATGCACTGCAGCTGGCAAAAGTAGGTTCTTCATCAGTTGCTTGTTCACTGAACCTGTTCTTCTGATATGTCCGCGTAGGCTCTTTAAAAGACTTGACATTTAGTTGTGACTTCTGTTCAAATCGAAATTTAATGAAATTTCTTGAGTGCTGCTTTTAAAGCACAGCTTATGCTTCTGTAGGAATAAAGAGAATGAGCAAAACATTAGTTCCTAATTTAAAGAAATAGGGCATTTTAGGCAAGTACTGGTGGTTTTATTGTGGGATGGAAAGCTCTCTTGCAGTTAACAATTTAAAGAAATTAAACGCAGATTGGTGGTGGGGCTTTTTAGTTTTGTTTCACAAAGGATAGTCCTCCACAGATGATGAAATGATTGAATTTTCTAACAGTTTATTAACTCCAGATGAATGAATACAACACTACCTCAAACCAGGAATAGCAGTAAAAAGAAAACGTATTTTTCTTTCTTTTAGGATTGAGTTTTTTTCCCTCACTGCTGTTCTGCACTAACTGCTTTGATACTTCCATGCATCTTTTTCAGTAGAAGAGCATCTCTGTACTGTTTCCCATTGCATATTTCAGCTGTGACAGTCCCTGCACTTTGCCTCTCATTATCACCTGCTCACTTAAAGCAAAACAAAACAAAATCTTTCTAGTTTGTCTTCAGATTTGCAACTATCACTTTACTTTAGGTGGATGATTGTGGTTTTTTATTTCATTTTGTATTGTATTTTTTTATAGGCATGTGGTGACCCCAAAGCCAAACCATCCTATCTTATTGACAAAAACCTGGAATCTGCTGTCAAATTCATAGTCAGGAAGTTTCCAGCAGTAGAAACACGCAACAACAATGTAAGTAACTAAATGGCTATACAAATACTATTCTTTTTGGTACTGTTCAACATATGTTGCTTGGATCTTAGAGGTTTTGTGTGTTCTTAGAAAACATCTGACACTGACAGTCATACTTGGAATACAGTTGTTGATTCAAATGCCCAACAGTTGTTGATTTGGATGTCTGACAAGATACTATAGAATGAATTAACTGCAAAGTTAGATTATTATACTGTAATTCTGTCTTCTTTTTGATTAGGGTTTTCTTTTTACTTACTCTTTGTTCAATTTCAAAGAATTATCAATGGGAAATAATCCTACACAAAGATCTAAATTTATGTCCTGCCATACTTTGATACCAGAAATTGTTGGTGACATTTTGATCGTGGAAATTGGAAGCTGCATAACATTTTGTGATGAGACCTCACCAGCAGATCAGTAAAAACCAACTGACTGAAAAATGGGAAAATGTACCACACAGGTGTTCTTGCCTGTGGGGGCAGTCTCCATGGGAATAAAGAATGTGTTAGTATGTAGGAGAAACCTTGCAAAGTACAAAAACACGGATCCCGAGGAAATATAATTATTTCCTTTTCAGATGTGGTGAGTTCAGTTGCAATAGAAAATCATACTTCACCCTTCTGAGTGATCCAGTATTGCTGAATATGACTTTGTAGTCTTTGGGGGGTTAATAAGGTAATTAGATTACAGGTTTACAGGTGTCTTTTGGCAGGTGATGAACATTAGTTTCTCTGTTTCAATTTGAAAGTAAAGGGAAGGATTTTTTAACTGCTTATATTTCTTTCAAAAGGTGGAAAGTGGAGGTAGGTGATGGGGTTTGCATGTTCCCTGCATGCAGTTACTTGCATGTATGCTTGAGACGTTTAGGCTTGCTTTAAGCATTCTGGTTTCTGCAGAGTGGTAGTGGTAGTAGCAATGGGAATAATTAGTTTCTTTTATAATACCTTCTAGAACTCCCATGCAATGTCTCCAGTAATGCCAACACACAAAATCAGAAAAACTCTCCCTTATGGTGGAACTATTTCAGTGACAATGTGCTTTCTCATTTAGAACTTACTCATGTTTTGTACCATTTAATATTGCTTGTCTTTATATTGAATATGATTGTGTTGCTAACAAATGCAGGCAATTCTTTATCAAATTTATGTGAACAGTAAATACTTCAAACCATGTTCTGTAAGTGCTTCTGTGTTCTCTAAACTTCTGTGGCAGACTTGTTAAAAACAAAAGGTTATTATGTACATAAGAACTTGTTCAGTGCAATAATGTGTATGCTCTAAGAGTCCCCCAATTGTTGACTATGAATTTAGAGCTTAAATAATGATATTGAAGGATTTGTTACGGTGAAGTTTATGGAAGTTGATGAAAGCTAATTTGAGGTATTTTGACAATTCCATTTTTTAAAATAAGACACACTCATAATGTTTCCTTGTTGCCTTGCATTTATTTACCATGAGGCAGCCAGGCCTGTGTTTAACAAAAGCAATGTTATTAAGCAAAGTTATCAAAAGCCTGTACTGTATCTTTGAGCACAGTTTAAACCTTGGATTTTGTCTTGCAGCAATAGGCAACTGGGGGCTTTCCCTCCCTGTGGACTCAGCAGACAGCAGTTTGCTTTTCTTAAGTTATTTACGCATTTTTCTGTGGAGCATTGTATCTTCCAAAAGAAACCTTTACCCATAAGAGGTACCTACTGAGGCAAAAGCCATGTCATGTTGCAGGGAAGGTTCACAAGTTTGAAGTGAGATGAACTTTCGTTCATAAAGCTTAGGTTCAAAAAGGCGTAAGAATCTAGCTCCGAGTCAGGAAGAGGCTGAGCTTCCCTCCTTGCTCTTTGTCTCCTTTCTCCCACTGGCCAAAAACCAGCTTACTACAAATTAGAAAGGCAGACCAGTAAGTTCCTTCAGCAGGGAAACACGCTTAGGGATTGAAAAGGGCAAAAAGTTTATTGGCACAGGGAAACATCAGTTCATATTATTGAGGATAATTAGAGGGGAAATAGTTGAGAAATCACAAGCTGTGTCCTTGCGATGAAAACTCCAGGACAGCCTTTCAAGGATGATTTTTGGATTTTGTACATACAATTGCAGCAGTTGCTATTGCTCAGCATTGTGCATCTGCACAGTTTGTAATGCCTACTGATACATTAGTAGGTAATGTTGCCAAACAAACAAGCTTGCATTCAGATGGAGAATCATAAGTACTTGCTTTTTGGATTTTTTTTTAACCTATTCTTAGCTGTTAGATTGTTTTTTCTCACATTCCATCATGTATAGTACTGTGTGTGTCAGAGGTGAAGAACATGTTTTATTAAGGAGTATGAGCAGTCTGCACTGTAATTAAATGGATGCCTGATCTTCAAATGTGTGCATTTTATTCCTCTGTAACCAGTGGTTCTGTTACATTTACCATGGATAGCTTTTACATTTTTATTGGTAAAATCCATGGCTTCTGGTTGTGATCCACTTTCAGTGTTTGGCTTGCTGAGTCAGACTAGATTCATGCCTGACAATCGCTGCAGTAGCTTCAATATTGCAACAAGAGTGAGCGTTTGAGCAGTTAAAATAAAAATGAAGCATCCAGTGAATCCTTGCTGACCAGGCTGGAAAATTAAGTGGAGTAGTCTGTCTTCCAAAAGATTGATTATAGATAACTGTGGAGCTCATCAGTTCATAACTCTCTCTCTCTCCTTCTGTCAGAGGGCAGTCCCAGTGATCTTACACTTGGCCTTTAATCTCCAATCACTGTCTTGAGCCATATAACCTTGTAAACATGTAGGTTGAAGACTGAGCTCTTAAATTAACTGTTACGGCTGTTGGCCAGCAAGGCAGCATTGCTTTACAGAGTATGAAACATGCTATTGTGTAAATAGTGATCTGAAGGATTGACAAAGAGAAGCTGGAGCACTTCAGAGTGGTATTTGAAAAGGAAACTATATAACAAAAAATACCTGCTTTCTGTCTTTGGGAAATCCTGGTATTGATACTTACTTTAAATTGACTTAATGTTTGTTTCAGAGAAGTCTTCTAGACTGGAGAAGCCCTCCCAAAGCTTTGCAGCTCCACCATTCTGGGTCAGATCAGTGAGCTGGTTGTGTTACAACTGGCACAGGGGAGTTTATTTGTACTGAATTTCTTTGATTGGCTTCAGAAGAGAAGTTCCTCAGTAAGGGACATGGAAGCGGTCTGATTTTTCTGAAGTGTTTTAGGGATGTATCCTCTTACAAGGTGTATGGGCTAAGTGCTCACTGTAGACAAATCCGAGGAGAACATCCCGGTCTTCCCAAAAGTGTAGGAGGACGTAAAAATGACTCTCTTCTTAGCCAGTGCTAACATTTAATTACATTGCAAAGCAGGAATAAAGCACTTCACAATCAGGTAGTGGAGGTGGAGGGAGAAAAGACATAGATTTTCTGTAGATTGTGGGTAGGAAGTGAAAATCTACTGTCTGCATAGGTAAAGCTCTGTTTTATGTAATAAAGCTAGCCTCCTTTTGCTTTCCAAAACAGCACATATGGGAAGTAGTGAGGATTTCTGCATTTTTTCCCGAACATATGTTGTTCTACTCACATTGCTCCTGAGCAGTTTTCCTGTAGAAAACCTTCCTATATTTTGAAATGTCTTCTGGTGATGTTGAGCCTTAGTCATTGCTTAACAGCCAGCAGAGCAGCGAGACTTTCCTCCCAAGGAGTGCTTAATGGGGGGGAATGTCCATGTTTTGCAGCTCCTGTTAATCTAGATTTGCTAGTAGCTACATTCCCAGTACTGTGCTTATCTCTTCAGATGGGTTTTGTGCTGACTGCCCACTCAAATTCTTGAGATAGGGGAATACCTCCCAGCTGACCAATCCAACTGTATCTGCTGCTTTGTGCCAGTGGGGACTGGAAATAAGATCAGATGAGAACACAGTGCAAGTGGTGAGCCCGCTTCTGGCCTGCGTGGGTTAGGGTCTGTCTACGTGAATTAGTTCACTCTGATTTTTATTTATTGTCCCTTGGTGTTTTGGCTTCTTCCTTTTAGATCCCAACAGGTATGCCTGGGCTGCTGGCTGTCCCTTTCCCACTTTCACTTTGGAGTGACCTGGTTGCACAGCAAGTTGGTTGCACAGCCTGTGGGAGAGGTGCTGCAGGCACAGGGTGGCTGGCCCTCCTTGGCTGAAGCTTACTAGATGACATTAATGCATGCCTTTATTAAATGTTTTCTTGTATAATTGTTTAAATATGGGCTTTATAATCAACCTTGATATTAATTTGTGGTAGGTTCTTCCAATATTTTTTCCTTTTCAAAACACAATACAAATAAAAAACATTTTTTTAACTTTGATTTTAAAATTACTTCTTTCAGGCCCTGCGAGTACAGTGCCAATAAGCAGGTGTTGGTTGGTTGCTTGTTTTTAATGAAGATCTTAGTATTGTCATTTGCACAGTGCTAATGAAGATAATCCTGGAGTAGTTTTTCATCCAAGGGAATTTCTAGGTCTTAGCTTTGCTGCCTCATGTATTAGTAATACTTCTTCATGAAAAACTAATCACTTACTTTCCAGGAAATGGTAAGGTATTAACACCTACTGCAGCTGTTTTTTTAAAAGTCAGGCAACTTAAATCCCCCTAGTCAGTAAACTCAAGACTAAATCTGTTTCTCCAGCTTTCTGAAGTGCTGGATTTCTTGCCTGGGAGACTTAATTTTTTTTTTAAAAAAACCTTATTGTCTAAGCAATAAAAAAACAAGTCCCTGTATGCCACCACAAAGTTACCTGGCTTCCTGGCCAGGAAGACGGAAACCCTTTCTGGGTAAGAGGATGCTGTGCTCTCCTTGCATGGCTGCTTGTTCAGCTCCTGTGCTGCTTGAGGAGCCTGCAGCGCTGGAGGCACCACAATGAGATGGGCTTCCCTGAGCTCCCCAGCGCAGTCATTTAGCTTACAGGAGATGCCCTGTGTGAGTAAAGTAATCCGAGTAACAACTGCTTTCTCTTCAGCTTTGCACTAGCCATAGTGTTTTCTACTGGTGGTTGTGATGATACTATTTCAGAAGAAACCGTATACTCTCTGCAACAATTAACATTTTATCTATGTATTTCCTAAGAATCATTCAAATATGAATTTCTCTGCTAATGCCTTACTCTGATACACTCCTGCCTTCTGTTTGTAGTCTTCTATGCAGTACTATGTCTGATGTCTTCAATTCTCACATGACTTCACAAGTTAAAGTGGCTTAGGCTTTAACATAATCGGAAAATACTAGGTACTAATTTTCAAACTAAGTCTTTTGAAAGTGAACATTTTGATTATTTTTCATTAGCAATCCCAACAAGTAACGTGAAATGTTAACTTCTATTTATGACAGTTCTCTTTGGTGAACATTTTAAAGTAATTTATTTTTCGTGAAAACTGTAAGCCCTCTTAGCACTGATGTTTGTTCATGGTTTAACCCTTGATTGTGCATGAATTTGAGATGGAGCAGCGTCCAAACACAATTTCATTTTATCACTATTTGTAATAAATCATTGGATTATGCTGCTGTAAGTGAAATCAGTCCTTATGAGTCACTTGCCAAGGTAAGCCGAACTTGTAATGTGGCTCTTGTTGCTTAACAGCATATGCAGTACTTGCAAAAGAACAAATGTGTGTAACACTTAAACTGTTTGCTTCATCCATTCACATCAAAATCTTATTTTGATTTGATGATTGAGAACTTAACAGCTTGGCCATTAAAAAGAAAGCAACAAAAAAAGGCACCACAAACTCATTAGTACCTAAACACTGTATTAGTTATTCAGTGTTACTGAAATGGCATTTCAAAATTAGTTATCATGCATTTTGAGTGAAGAGTTCCTTCATGATTTTATGCTATAAATATAAGTATGCAAGTAGCTAGACTTCTGTCCCAAACATTTATCTGTACAACATCATGGCAGAGCACTTTATTCCACAGACAGTTGCCACAGTGACATCAAGACCTGCGACCATGCTTTGGGTGATACAGTAATACATATTGAGCTTACTGTAGGAATTAATGCAGGAATTAATGTAAAATTGAGGGAATGGGGAAACTGTCCCTTAAGATTGACTGGTTGGTTGGTTTCTGAAGAGGAGCCTCACTGCCCCCAAGGTACATTGACTGTCATTATTGATAAGGTGGTCAACCTAGGGACAGTAACAGTTGTGGAGGGTCATGGGTGGTTATTTCCTTTCCAGAAGAGCTGCTTTAGTGCTAGAAGCATGAGAACAAACAAAAAGTAGATCATATGGTACAAATGCATTAGTTAGTAAACATGTTAAATATTCTGTTACATCTTTTTTATCTGCAGTCTGCCACTTTAGAGCCTGCTTTTAAATGGAGATCATAAAATCAAGGACACGTCCATCATTCTACAGTTATTTTACATAATTTAAAACTTTTTCTTCATTTAGTTAGATCCTTCTTTCTCTTCATCGTTCTGCTATGGCTTTTGTCGATGCAGAGTTTTGTTCCAAGGAATTGAATCTTTGAAGTCTTGAGTCTAAAACCCTACACATGGCAGGCATATTGAATAAAATAAATGACAGCAAGAATACTGGCAGACATTTCTTTCCCTGTATCCCACAAATTTTAACAGTCAGAATTTGTAATAGTGCTTTTTGGGACATACATGTCAGCTGGGAAGATGAAGGTGGTGGTGTGTTCTCTGAGGGGATTGTAGTATCTGTGGTGTTAGTTTATAGAAAACAAATAGTGTTTAATGCAGGAAAAATGTCAATGATGTAAGAAGCAGAAAATTTCCTTCCCTACTATCTACTCCTGGATCATGGAATAAGACATTTGTTCACATGCTGCTGTTACCAGTCAAATAAATATGATAAAATAGTTACAGAAGGACAGTTATTCTGTTTTTCCACACACAGCTCTCTGAACAACCTTTCCAGTTGTCTTATATTTTTCCTGTGTATTCATATTAAATTTGTATTTATTGATGTCATTAATATGCCAACATCTGTGTTGTTACTATTGTCTCTGAGCATTCATACAAGCTTTAAGTGATGTTGCAATTCCTGATTTGTTTATTGCTTCTTTAAATATACTTTCTCTGTGAACACAATCAATTACATAAAGACTTAGGGGGGTTAATATGAAGAAGGAAAAACACAAGACAACTTGGTAAAGGTCAGTTCCTCTCCTGCAGATAACGTGCTTCACAAACTGTCAGCTTCAGTCTCTGGTATTCAAAATTCCAATTTCTAAATAATATTCCAATATGACTGGAGAGGTGGTATTTTGTCAGCAGAAATGATTTCATATAAATGGTTTCAAATTTTTTCTGATCCTGCTCTAGTTCTAAAATTTCTACAGCTTTTCATATGTCTTAAATCTAACCTTCTTCAAGAAAACATTGTTATCCTTTTGGGTAGGTTTTGTACTTCCAGTTCTGTAAGAATAAGTAAAACTCTTACATCTGACCAATCACCAAATCATTTATCTATAGTTAAAACAATCTTGTGGTGATAGTAATGTTTTAGGAGTTACTTCTTCAGCTTATCCTATTTTAAAATGTTTGCTGAATATTGCAATCAAAAGCGTTTGCTGATAAATGAGAATTAAAGCTGAGGAAAACAGCCTTAAACCAAACACATAACCATATAGCACCCGATGCATCTAAACAGCTGTTAGAGAATGGGTAATGGAAAGTTTTGTTGCAGTGGGTGTGGAAAGAGCTACACCCGCATTCCTGAGCGATAAAAATGCAAATAGGCATCCAAGACACTACATGCTGTAAACTACTTTTAAATCTCACTGTTGGGTCTGTGTTGTATGAGTTGCACTTTTTGCACCATCCTTACCTAACAGATTGCAGTTGACATATTATTTTATTTGGATTTTTATACTGCAAAGAAAAACTTGCTCCTACCTTCTTAAGCCTCAAAGCTCAAAGAACAATGAGCTTCACTCTGTAAGGATGCCGTAGTTTTCTTTAAATATTTTTGAGAAGATAACTAGGAAGGTAACTAGTTAACAGCACACAGCAGCAATGCCTTAATTTGTGGGGGAGTGTAATTAATACCTCCCGATATACTTTTATTTAATGAACAACTTCAGATAATTTCTGAAAATAACTTACTGCTCTTGCAAGCACGGTTTCCAGCACCGCCTCCTGTAGTGCCATAACTCCCCGCTCCGGGCAGTGCAGCCTCAAAGCAGTCTTGTCCTAACCACACTGTGTAGGTGCCCTATACAGCACCCTACTGCCGTGATGGTCTCATCTTAGCATTGCCCCCTTCCTTTGGCTGAGTTAGGATTGCTCTAGGAAAAAAGTGTTAAGCCACATGTGCACTTGCAATGCCACTTTTTTTCCCTCTCTGCACTCAAGTACACTTATTTCTGAACAGTATCCTGTAGTCTGGTACTGAAAATTCATGAAATGATTCCTCAGATTCATGCAGTTCACACTTGTGTTAGTTACACAGAAATAAACCCTATTTTTCTTAGTATTTTAAATGCAGTTTATTTGCAATAAATTTTTTAAGCATGTTGGGTTAGGCTGAAGACTAAACCCAAACATTTTAGGCAATTCACTTGGGTCGTGTAATGACTGTGGACTAATGAAGCAGCCCTGAAAGTACAACGTTCTCTTTCCTCTACGTACAATGATTATGGATGCTTCATTTTCTGAGCACAAGACAGCTAAAGTGTAAAGTTGGTAGCAAATTCATACCAAGTGTCAAAGTAGAGCTCAAAGGACTGTTTGAAAACAGATCTTGTATCGCTGCCGTTTGAATGGCAATAACCTATTTCCTAGTAGATGTGAGTATCAGGAGAAGTCACAAAAGGAATGCATTTCATTTTATTCAATCTTGAAAACAGAACAATTTTATTTTTTTTAAATAATTGTTTGCTCTTGCTCAGAATACAACCCTGTTTAATTTGACCAGTCTTTAATTTAAAATGTTACAGATACTTAGGGCAATTTTTTGTATTAAGTGTTATAAGATTGCTTTTATTCACTTCAATTCACATATCAAGAGAGTAATTAGTAACTGGATTGTAATCATTTAAGTGAGCAGTCTGGCTGCAAGAAAATTATGAAAAAAAAAAGGAAATTCAATGAGATTTCTTCGTCAGATTTAAAATAATAATAATCTATGTGGACTATTTTGCGCCTTTGTATTCACATTTGCCTCTTCCATTTTATCCACCAGTGTCTAATGCTAGTGTTTTGCTTCTTTTTTGTTTCTTTATTTTGTTGCTTTTGTTTGATTGTATTATTGTGTTATATGGAACTGGTCAAAGAACCGTTACTGTATTTTATGTTTGTATCTACATTTTATTTTGCATGCTTAACGTGGCTTTGCCTGGATATTCTTTTTGGTAAGTTCAGACTTTAAAAGCATAATGTTTTTCTGTAGTAAAATTTGTAACCTGCCACCTTTTTTCCCACCTCAAGTAACGTCATTATTTTTTTATCATACTGATTTGTGCTCACGTACCGTTCTGCTTTTGCTAATTTTACACACGATAACACTGTTTTCCTAACTGTCCATTTTCGTCTCTAGTTGAGCTAAACAATATTACTTTGGTACTAATGTGTACTAATTTGATTTTTATCTGCAGAGTATAGTCAGCAGCTATTAAATGATTCGTTTTGAGAAGTTTGTGTGCATTTAAGAGACACACAGAACCTCAGGCTTAGAAAACTATGTTAAGATTTATTTATATGTCCTGGTGGTTAATCTGCATCTCTCAGGTATTATTTTTCAGCTGTCTTCTCAAGATCTCAGAACTGTAAACATGTTTCTGTTTCTCTTCTAGCAACAGCTTGCTCAGCTACAGAAAGAAAAATCAGAGATTTTGAAGAACCTGGCATTATACTACTTCACGTTTGTTGATGTAATGGAATTTAAGGTAAGGTACAGCACGTATGTCACATCAGGCTTCTGGTTTTTATTTGTTAATGAATACTTCATAGTGAAACATTTGAACTCGTAGTTATGTTTTGTTTTTTTTTTTTTAAATCAACATAGTCTTGGTCACTAAGCATAGCAAAGTGATTTACTTAAATCTCTTTAAAATGATCCCTTTTGTTTTCCAAGGACCATGTTTGTGAGCTGCTGAACACTATTGATGCTTGCCAAGTCTTCTTTGATATTGTAAGTTTCTGGGTTTAAATTTTCAAAAGCCACTTAAAAATGTTTCTGATCCAAGTTCTGCATGGACAGTTAAAAAAGACGTTTATTTTAGCTCAAGAAACATGACATCTCCAGTTATAAACACAAGAGAAATACAAGTATCATAATGTTCACATCTCTAACTTTCATAAATATTGTAAAATCTCCTGAGTACTTTTAAACAGGCTAATTATGGACAGTAGTAACAGCAGAATACAGACTGTATTTTTTGCACTGTTGCTTCTGCTAGTTAATTCTTAGAGATTTACCGCAATCTGTATGCTTAAGTCATGTGAGGCTCAAAAACAAGAATATTAACGGTTTCCCCCTAGCATATGTGGGATGTTTGTGGGCATCGCTTCTGTTGGCTAAAGCAAGAATAAACACCTGAGTGTTATGTTTAAAATAAAATAACTCAAACACCTTTTCCTTTTGGTTTCAGCTTTCTTTCCTATTGTTCATAATGCCACCTTGTTAGTTTTAGTTATTCTTAATTTTGGCTGACTTAGTTTCATAATGCAAAAGAGGAGCAGGCATGTATCCTACTGAATGATTGTCGCAGGTCAGTGCCTGTGTGCTGGTTTTTTACACTGGAGTCTTAATACAGGACAGTTCAGACAGTCTTATTAAAATACAGTTCAACACTTGTTGAGTGCTTAGTAACACCCAAGAAAAGCTTTTCTGTCTGTCGGCTGTGATGTCTGGGCCTGAAAAGATTTATTTGCATGCTTGCTTTCACAAATACAAGCAGTTCTGGGGATTTGGATGAATAAATTAAGATCATACAAAGTCTATGTGCAAACAGAACAAAAGTACTGGTCAAGACAGTCCATTGTATTTTTAAAAGGCTGAAAATGGGTGGAGAGATGAGGAAAGTTTTATGCTTATTTCTAAGAGTTTCAAAATGATATTTTTTTTTAAATCTTTAGACTGTAAACTTTGATTTAACGAAGAACTACCTAGATTTGATTATAACCTACACGACTCTAATGATACTGCTGTCTCGAATTGAAGAAAGGAAGGCTATCATTGGATTGTATAACTATGCTCATGAAATGACACATGGAGCAAGGTAAAAATCTGCTGTGTAGGAAACGTATTTAAAAAAACACGTAATAAATAACTACACCTGCGTGAATTATTTGTTGTTGCTTTTAGCGACAGAGAATATCCACGCCTTGGCCAGATGATTGTGGACTATGAAAATCCTTTAAAGAAAATGATGGAGGAATTTGTACCTCACAGTAAAGTATGTAACCACTTTTCACAGGAACGCGGTAACCTTAATTGAGAGAAGCAGAGATTAAAATAAATAAATAAATACGCAGGAGTTTTTGTCCAATACTATTAGGTATAAATTTTACAGGGGATCTTAATTATAATGGATGGTGCTGAGGATTCATACCCTATTAAATGAAAACTATAGAAATACAGGAATGCTAGGACCCATTGGTAAGGTTCCAGTTTATTCAGTAAGGAGTAAAAATTGCTTAAAAATCAGTTGTGGTTCATCTGCTATGGCTGATTCTGTGTTTTGGTTTGCTTTGTAGCTTGAAATGAAGGAAATTTGTAACGTTTCTACGAAACTATTCTTTTCTGGCTTACTATCCTAGTTGAGTTTCTCTTTCTGTTTTGTAACCTGAGGGTTTTTTCTTTGGAATACCCTTAAATTGGGCATCGTGGAGAATGGTTGATCACCACTACCTCTTTAATAATATCTCCTGTATGCAAAAGCTGGCATTGTGTATCCTGCTCAGTTGACCCTGCCAAGTTAAATGAGCCTTTAGCCTCTTTTGTACAAATGTTTTTAAACCAGTATTCTTACACAACTGGTTGTGTACCAGTTCTCTGGTGATTTATCTAAACTGTGTTTTCATATGAGAATACCTTTGGAAAAGTGATGGAAGCCTTGCCAAAGTCAATGTATATCTTGTTTATCACTTCCCACATGTTGACTAGGCGTGCTGCCCTGTCAAAGGAAACTAGATTTGTTTGATGTGATCAGTACTGACCAACCTGTAATGGCAGGTGTTGTTCTCTAGGTGCTTGCAGATGGTTTGCCTAACACCTTATTTTGGAATTTTTGGCAGGAGTTTAAGTTAAATCCTAAGTAACTGCCTAAAGTCTTAAAGTTGTTTTGTCTTCATGTTTTGAAATCTGGGTACTGGTTGTAGTCCTCTTGAGATTTAATGCATTTCCTTAAACTTTTGAAGATAGTAGAAGTTCAGAGAATTTTTCAGCTGCTTCTCTAAGTGCTGTGAACTGGTTTTAAATACTTTTGTCTAAATAATCAGTAATCTTACTTTTTTTTTTACACTTTCCTGTGCATGATTCCTGTCTTGTTAAGACTTAAGTTGCTAAAGATCTGATTTCCAGGTAATCTTTTCTCGTGTGCATTGTAGCAAAGATGCTCCACTTTTTGGTATCATCTTTGTTTATGCATTTGCCTTTCATAATGGACCAATCCTTTACCTTGAAATGTTTTGTGAAGCCATTTTCCAGGCCAATTTCTGCTCTTCTGCTGATTCTCTGCTAGAGGTATAAATTGGGGTCAGGGATCCCTTCAGGCAGCATGCTGCAGAAGTACATACTTAGTTAGGTTGTCACAGAAGAGTGCACATAAGTTGTCCTTCTATCATCCCACAGTTTTGCAGTAGCCATGCCATTTACCCCTTTATATTAGCTCCAGCAGAGAACTTTTCTTTTCCCTGAGTGATCTTAATCTGCTGGTTTATTGCTTCGACCTGGCTCCCCATAGGCTCATGCAAGCGTCAGGATTGATACAGAAGACAGGGAAAAAGCATGGGACCACACTTACTTGGATCTGCTCAATCTGTTATGAAGATTCTCCTGTAGTATCTGCTCAAAACCATTGCAGTTTGCTTGCAAGGTGGGAAGGACATAATAAATGAAGTGCCAGAGAAGGGAATAACCCAATTAAGATGCTTGAATAAGTAATGAACAAATAGTATTTAGCTTCTTTTGTGCTTGGAATATGCCAATTTTTGAACTATAGTGTTAGCGTGTAGCGATTTGCATCAGTTTCAATTTCTGATCGTTTCGTGAATTAAGACTCTTGTGTTAATGCATTACCATAGCTTCTAACCAACCTCCTTTGTCTGTCGTCTTTTCAGTCCCTTTCAGATGCTCTGATTTCACTCCAGATGGTCTATCCTCGAAGAAATCTCTCAGCGGACCAGTGGAGAAACGCACAACTACTGAGCCTCATCAGTGCACCTAGTACAATGCTTAATCCTGCACAGTCTGACACAGTATGGCCTTTTAATTTGGTTTATATGATAAAGTTAAGCAATATTTTCTGTGAAACAGCGTAGGGATGTTTCGTTTTATATTTGCTAACCTTTACATGGCTTTTGAAAAAGGGAAATTAATAGGTTTGTTGGTAGAGCTGCATCCTTTTATACAGGGGAAAGATTTTTTTGCATTAATTAAAGCTTCTGGTATATTAGCCCATGCCTTCATTTCTAGTATCTGATAATCTGATGAAGGGAAGCGGTATTACTCCTGCAGTGTAGAGTGAAGGAATCCTGTGTACTCTGGATGTTTTGGGACAAAAGACTGAAAATCAGAACTGATACATCCTTTAAAAATTAACTATTTACATTTGCTGTCTCATTTGGGATATGAACGGTTATCTTTTGGGGGGGAGGGGAGATAATCAAGCATTAACAACTGTCAGGTTGTGATCGAAATACATCAGCAGCCTTTTGTTCTTGAATATTCTTAAATACAATGTTGGTTGAAACAAAACATTTCATAGAATCATAGAATATCCGAGTTGGAAGGGACCCACAAGGATTATCAAGTCCAACTTTTGTTCATGGTATAGGAGGGTATGGAATCTCATGCTCAAGTTCTTAGTTTCTAAAGGGATGAAACAATGACTTGTTAGTAATCAGAAGCAGTCTTCTGTGATTCATCAGCATTTAAGACTTTGTCTCTTTTTCTAAAAAGTACTTCTCATGAAATGTATTGTTTTGGATATAATTAGTTTGCTACAAATTACTGTTTTTTCCTGCAGATGCCATGTGAATACCTCTCTCTGGATGCAATGGAAAAATGGATTATTTGTGAGTAAAATCTTCTGAAACAGCTCATGGTTGTATTAAAAAAAATTTTTTGAAAGGCAGCTTGTTTTCCTGTTCCATACAAAAGCTGTTGGATTCAAAACAGATTCTGGAGAACTTGATTAAACCTTGGGTATATGTATCATACTTTTCCTACAGTGAAGCTAGAATTCAGCTTATTCTGGAATGGAGTTTGTCATAAACTTATTCGTGACTTAAACTAAAAAATGGTGGCTTTAGTAATTCTGATGAAAATAGTTGAGTTGTATAAGTATCAAGTAATTCATTACAAGAATAGTGCAACAATCTAAGAATTCCTCTACTACAGCATAGTGTGGGGTATTTTCATTTGTATACATATACGGATGGATAATTATGTTATCCATACAGAGTTTCAGTAAGCTAATTAAACAATTTAAGAGAAAATGCATAATAATCTCACTGTTCTCTTACTGTCTCTGCATCTTGTTTGTGACACACGGTGATTGTGAACTTCTGAAGTTGGATTTATTTTGTGCCATGGAGTCCTGAATAGTGATGCTACAGCTTTGAACCTTTGGAAACTTGCACTGCAAAGCAGCTCTTGCTTGGCTCTGTTTAGAGATGAAGTATTTCATATTCACAAAGCTGCAGAAGACCTGTTTGTAAACATACGAGGGTAAGTTTTCTTTGTCTTTTTTTTCTCCTTTCAGATCATCTGTTAAAAAATGTATCATTTCTTTAAGAACTGTCCTGAAAATGTTAATTGTACTTCATGTAAGATCCACTTGCAGATAATCAATACCAAAACATTTTTGCTTAGTGGCTTGACTGTTTCTTTAATGCATATCTTCCAGGAGCCTGATTCATAACCATCATGCTTTTTTTTTTAATCTTAGTTCTGAAAAATGTTGGTGAATCAGTCTCTAAAATGGCAAATGTTTAAAATTAATGATCTTGCCCACAAACCTTAATCTAGGGAAGAGAAATGATGTTGTGAATGCAGGGTTTGCTTGAAAAGTTGCAAGCACTTGTCACGATTCCTGCAATACATCATAAGAAAACTCAGGCAAAAATGAAGTTGAGATGTCTCTACCAGAGAAAACCAGGAGCACTTCAGTAGAGAGAGGTTTTGGCTTGGGTATCTGGTTTTAGAATTTATCTGATCAGGGAAAGAAGTCTTGCCTGAGTTGTTCTGAGGGTGAGCTTTTTGCTGTATCCTGCTAGCTATGGAATTGCAGCCCCTCCCAAGTCCCAATTCTTGCTGAATTGTGCTACTGATACTTTTAACCACATTGGGTTATTTGTTTACTTGCAGCTACAACAAACGTATTAATGACATCAGAGAGTGTAAAGAAGCTGCTGTTTCACATGCGTAAGTTTTTAGTGTTTTTCTTCTCAAAGAAGTTATAAAGAATGACTAAACAGGACTTGTTGAATCTTGACCTAATTGTGCGTTTTCAAATGTGAGGCCATACACTGATTGTTCTGGATTTGCCTAATGGTATACCATTATTGATTTAACTTCCCAAGTCTTAGATTATTTGTCAAGTTGTCAGAGAGAAAGCATTAATGCATTTTCCATTTTTTTCTTGTCTAGTTACTTAATGTGAATGTTAATTAAATAGGAAAGTTTTAGTGAAGTCAAATGCAAAGCAGAGACCAGAGGCAGAGGACTCAGTTTTTAAATTTAACCTTACTTCAGGAATATACAGCATGGATGGTGGAGATGCCAATTTCGTATGAACCATGTCCTTTGAAATACTGAACTTTTGAAGTTAGTATGATGTGAGCTACCTACACTTGGCCTTAAATGTCTGGGAAAAAATTAAATGACTGTGATTAGCACATTGGATGATGTTTTGGTTTATTCTTTTGATGTAGTGGTTCAATGCACAGAGAGAGGCGCAAGTTTTTACGTTCTGCACTCAAAGAACTGGCTACTGTCCTGTCTGATCAGCCAGGCCTGCTGGGCCCCAAGGTAATTACAGTCCTTGAGTTTCATCTTTAGGTAATGGTACAGTTTGTTCATCAGTGATACCGTGCCATTCAGTTTGTCTGCGGGAGGGCAAAACCCACCCAAAACCCCTACTCTAAGATAAAACCTGCTTAGGTTTTAAGATTGTTTAGTTGTAGAGACTAGTTGTTACTTAGTGTGCACAAGGTGTCCAACTGTTATATGTATCTTATGTTTTTTTTTTCAGGCACTTTTTGTATTTATGGCATTATCCTTTGCTCGTGATGAAATTATTTGGCTTCTTCGTCATGCAGACAATATGCCGAAGAAGAGTGCAGATGATTTCATAGATAAGTACGTTAACAATTTTTAGTGTGATACCTTAAATATTCATGTGAACTTCATGGAGGAAATGCATTTGAAGGCAAGAAATAGCAGGAAATGATGACTAGATAAAAAGAATTGGGACTATTCAGAAAATCTTTACAATCTTAATGTTTCCATCAAAAACAGAAAGCTAGGGTATTTATTGTGTTAGAAACTGGAGCCCATTGGTGAAAATTGATTTTCTGCAGAGAGTTTATTTCTAAAATAAAAACGATTTCATGAAAGTTTTATTTGCATTGAACAAATGAATGATGAGTTGGGAAGGAAACTGTCAAAAAGATTGGTTTGTAAATGTCTCCTTTATCATAGCAGAACTGTCTTTAAAATCAGGTAAGATTTATTCATGTAATACAGCATTAGCATCCTCATAAACAGGTCAGAAATGAGAAATGGGATTAAGAAACCTTAGGAATGTGGGTAGGCAGAAGAGTACTAGTTGTTCTTGAGTTGTTCTCAAAATAATAGAGCACATCAGTTCAATCTGGGGAAAGAAATCTTAAAGAGTATTCATGTGACAACAAGTGACAGTCAATCACAAGGCTATTTCTAGAGCTGGAACAGAAAAACGTTGAGTTTCCTTCACTGGACTAGGTGCTAGGGATGGAGTTACCACAGATAAATATGTTGTCTTTCTGAAATGTTACAGAAATTTTTTTGTGTACATCTTCTACTGTAAAAGCCATCTTTATTGTTATACAGCTTCCCTGGTGATGCTCTTGGATCGAAGTGTGGGTGGTCAGCATCCATTACAGTTGCTCAGTTTTATTTACAACCTGGGGATCAAAAAACTCACTGTTAAGGTGTTTCCTTTTCATGTCATGAGTCATAATCCTGGATTTAAAAATCATCATAAAATTCTAGCACTATGCCTTCTTGGTCTTCTGAAGGCTGTATTCTTCTTGGTCTTGTTTAAATAGGTGAAATGTGAGCGAAGTTTTTCTGCCAAAAGAAAATGCATGTTGGAGAAGTTTGTCAAGCCATCTGATTGTTGCTCAGGCAGTATGGGATTTAATCCAAGAAGCTGTCGGTCTAATAACTGCATTTTAAGCTTTCAGTTTGTGTTGCAGGTGTTAGAATATTGATAGTTATTCATAGAAAATTGCTCTGTGTTAACTATTTTTAGTTTATTTCATGTCTGCCCAGCAGGTGGTATGAAGTCCTCTGTACAGCGCTTTCAACAGAGGGCAAAATTTTACCATCTTGAAAAGTCTTTTTAAGAATAAAGGCCTACTGACATGAGCTCAGAAAAGCAATTATTACAATTCTGTTTTTTGGATTTAACTGCTTCATGAGAAAATACACTTATTCAAATTGAGCATTACAAAAGGGCTTCTTCAGAAAATACATGGGTTGTACAAACCTTTGAGTATTACCATGAGGGGGTCCTGTTAACTTATCTCCTGTTGAATGTATTTTACTTTACAGATGAAAGTTTCTTATGTAAACTTACTTTATAATGTGAGCAAATATTTTAATACAAGAGTTATGTATTAATAATAGAAGCAAGGTACAGGAGGGAATTTCCATGGGAAGTATTCTACTGATGGAAATAATTTTCCATATTTTACATGTTTCCTATTTGTAAGCTTTTCCTTGTCTTTTTGGCTAGGCACATAGCTGAGCTAATATTCTACATGGAGGAGCTCCGAGCACACGTGCGGAAATATGGACCAGTGATGCAGAGATACTACGTGCAGTATCTCTCTGGCTTTGATGCAGTGGTCTTAAATGAGCTTGTTCAGGTACGGCAAGACAATGGTTTGGAGTTCTGCAGGCTTTAAGAAGGGCTTTTTGTCCAAAATGCATGAAATGTATTCTGGTTTTGTGTATTTTAGTGAACCCTATGGAATAAGGCAAAATTAACCGAGCTTGCTGTTTAATTCTGGGATATAGAGTTGTGCTTTTAGTTGCCATATGAATACTTAAATGTTATTAAGCAATGTTCTCTTCAGAGACAATTAAACTACCTTTCTCCTCAAGGAGGAAACTATAATTTATTTTAACATCAGGCTATAGAGATTGGCAAGAATTTTATGAAAGGCTTCTCTTGGGGGTCTGAGGTTCATTTTAACATTTCCAGGAATTCCTGCGATTGTTTGCTTTATTCTTTAAGTGTGTTACAGTTTTGCATTGCCATGCTTTTGAGAGTAAAAAAGAAAAAGTAATTGTGCTTGTAGGAGCACCGAGCTGATCTTGATTAGTGTGATTCTTTTATGTAGGATGTTTCTTCTCTGAATTTTTTTGAAAGCAGCAGTGCTGCCTGAATAATACCCTTAATGCTGTTTCAAGATGTTGCTTTCTGACATGATGGAGAAAACATGGCCTGTGTTGTTTAACAAATGATGGCGAAGAGAGAAACTAGAATCTCGTGGTATCCTGTTTTAACATATTCTGCGAATGGATGATTTCCGTTGTTCAGCATCACTGTGTTTAAGAAGCAGTTTAAGTACTTGGGATCAGTACTGTATCATGCCAGCACCATTTAGAAACCAAATGTCAGAATTGGTTATCCAAGCTAATGGTTGAGAATCTGCATTCTTGTGTGCTGCCAGGAAAAAAAAAAAGAGACAATGGAGGTAGTTTGAAATTCTTAAGCCTAAATAGGATGTCAAGTTGTATGTGTCTTCAGTGACTATTTCAATTTAAATTCTCTGGAAGTGAATTATACTTGCAGTTAACTTACGCTTGTATATGGGCATGAGAAACACACACATTTGCGAGAAGAGTTCAGACATGAAATACCACTCTCACTGAAGTTAAAGGCAAACTTGATAAACTTCGACGGGGTGTCATGTCAGAAAAAACCTCCTGCTCTAGAGAGTGACGGGGACATTATCTTTTATAGTAGGTAAGGTTGAATGTGGAAATAATGAACTTGTGCAAAAAGAGAAGTTAAACAGAAGTGAAAGAGAACAGTATTAAAGTCATCAGATTTGACATCCCAGGTTGTTGAAAACATCATGGAGCGTGGCTCTATAAGAGTAGGGAGGTGCTCTTACAGAGAAGAGAGTGGTGGGTTTTTAGTGGAAGACCATCCTCTCTTGTTCCATGTAGGTTTGCATCCAGAGCTGCAAGTGTTTTTATTACTCTGTACTGAGTAGCACCTATTGCTAAGCAGAAGATGTTCCTAAAGTAAAGGCAGTATAAATTATTTGAGGTCATGAACTGAATTTTCAGGACTGATTTGATGTAATCCAGATAAACAGATACTGCCGCTGAAGGAGCAGTGCAGAAATTATTTTTCTTGTCTACGCTGACAAGGAAATGACAGGACTTCTGCACTGTTTTGATTTGATTCCCTAGTGACCACTAGGTGGAGCCCAAATTTTGTGAAAACTTGAGCTCCTCAAACTGGACAAACTTACATTGAATTTTAAGCTTTTATGTTGTTTTCAGAAACCACTTATATGCGTCAAACAGTAATACATCGATGACCAGGAGGTGGAACTTATATACTCTGCTGTTCATTTATTATTTTCACTCTGCTGTTCATGTTTGTTATGTAACAAACTATTGAAACAGTTTAAATACCCATTTATATCACAGTTGTTTAAACTATTAAATATAAATGAATCCTTCATTTTACTTTTAATGCCAAAACAACTCTATTTGTTTTTTTTGCTCGTAACTATATACTTACACGTTAACAGTTCTGTTGATAACAAAATGAAATATTTTTTGAGATTAGTCATCGATTCCTGAAACGGTTTTCTAGATTTAGTGAAAGAATTCTAAAAGTTATACAAATGGCACAAATATTGTGTTATTTGTAGGATAATCCTTAGGGTCAAACTGAAATGAGGGGAAAAAAGAAAGGGTGGCTTGCATTTTAGATGTAGTTAACTCATAAAAAGTATAAAATACAAGAGTAGATAGAAACGAGGGATAGTTAGGATTTTTTTCAACCTTTAGGTTAAAAATGTCAGTCATATCTATAATTACATGAATCTTCTATTCGACAGAAATGTGATCTTAGTTGCTGAAACTGCTTCTTCATGAACTATTGCTTATTGTAGGACTTTTGAGGGGCTATTTTTCAGGTGTTAGAAATCATTCAATTCAGTGTTAGTAGAAATCTGTTAGATGGTTCTGCGGGAAGCAAAGTGATGCTCATGTCGGCTCTGTTATATTTTGCCGTGGCTAAATTTTCTGTGCAGACAGATCAGATGCCTGGAGAGGTCAGGCAAATGTTTGGTGTCTGCTGTGTAACAAAAACATGTTGTGTGTCCGTTCTGTAAATGACTGCAGCCTGAAAATGTGTGGGCATGTTTACTGACAGATTTTTCTCTTTTGAGTCTATGTTGGTTTAGAAGCAGCCTTTTTTTAGGTGTTTTTCATCAACCAATGAATTAAAAAATAGAAGTTGTGAAATAGTACTATTTGCGATAATCCATTGATAAAGTTACTTTGCGTAAACTATATAAAATATTTTTCAGACTGCAGCTGATAAATTGGTTGTGGGATTTGACACTTTTCACAAATGAAGTTTGAAATAGTAACAACATTTATTTTAGAATCTTTCAGTGTGCCCAGAGGATGAATCAATCATCATGTCCTCTTTTGTAAACACTATGACTTCACTAAGCGTGAAACAAGGTAAGTCTGTTCAAATGAACTTGGGAAAATGGTAACTGAATGAAAGATTCTCCTTGAAAGCTTCATTGCTTTTTGTTTTGTGCAATCAGTGGTAGCAGATAACTTGCATAAACTGTATTTATTCCCCTGTTTCTCTTCTATTATGATATCTGCTTCTTGTTCTGTGTCCCTTTTCCTGGGCAGGTCTGTACAGATAAGGTTTTTGAAGGATGCTATTTTGAAATAATCCTACCTTTTAATTTAGAAAGTATATTATACATATTTTGTCTAACTATTTAAATTCCTATTAGCATGGTTGTGCTGGTTTGAAATTCTTCGATAAAAGCAAACGCTTTAAGTTTTCAAGTACTTTGGTGGTTTTTGTTTTTGTTTTTGATTTCTTTAGAAGATCTGATTTAGTATTTCTGAATTGTAGTTGTTTCCCTAAAGGCTTTATGTTCTGTATTTTTTCCATGCTACAGTTGAAGATGGAGAGGTATTTGACTTCAGAGGAATGAGATTAGATTGGTTTAGATTGCAGGTAAGATGTCTGAATATCTGCTTGACATTTAAGTTAATGCACATTTTGGTTTAAAGCTAGTAATAACTTACTGCTCTTCTAGATTACTCTCACACTGCAAGTGGATCACAGGCTGTATAAGGGTAACTTCTTGGCATTTAAAATCAAACAAAGACTTAAGCAAATAATTTGATGTAACTTTGTTTTTGCCTTTGCATTGCATACTTTTTGCAAAAAGTCTTTGAGGGATTTATAACAGTTTGGAAGTGGAATGTGTTGAGGATGAGCAGTTTATTGGCACTGTACAGAGTATGATTCAGCCTTCCCAGCCAAGGGAAGATAATGTTCAGTGAGATCAGTTTGGTGTGTTGCAGTAATAGTGCCTTCAGTTAACTTGATAAGGGGGAGTACTGTTTAGACTGTAAACTAATTGTCCCAATATTAGACATGTTATTTTTATATTTTTAAAATATGCAGTCGTCTTCTTGCATACCCAAACCTGATTATTAAAAGGAGCAGGGAGTGGCTTCAGCAAACTTGATTCCACTAGCTTGCATACGTGTTTTGTCAGTGCGTTTGTTCTGCAGTTTTTTTCTGCATTGCTGTTGTACTTAAGACATTTGGTGACTTCATTGAAAGGCAGTTTGCTTTTCTTAGGTTACAGTAGAAAGATAAAATAAGTCTTTGCAGAGTCTTTAAAAACAATTGTTCTATGCACAGCATAAGCAGTACTTATCCTTTATGTTTGGCAATAGTGATGGAATTTGCAAAAAAAAAAAAAAAAAAGCAACAGTAGATACAGATTTTTTCTTCCGTTTTTCCAGGCCTACACCAGTGTTTCTAAAGCCTCACTTAGTCTTGCAGACCACAGAGAACTAGGAAAAATGATGAACACAATCATTTTCCACACAAAAATGGTAGATTCTTTGGTGGAGATGTTGGTTGAAACATCAGATCTTTCTATATTTTGGTAAGTTACTAACCTGACAGTAGAAGCTTTTAATTTATTGTTTGTCCTTGCACGTGTAGCTTTTAAATACCGAATTGTAGGAAAATGATCCAGCAGAGAATCAATTAGAATCTGGTTAACAGCAATTTTTCTTCGAAAGAGTTGCTGTTTTACGGTTTGGGTTTTATTTTTGTTTATTTATTTACTTTCTTTTATACTAGTCTTTTTGCAAAGTCTACCTATCAACACGTGTATAATTTTTTCTAATGTAAAGAATTTTAATTTTCTTCTCCCATTGTTAAGTATTGATTCTTCAGAGCTTCACGACAAAGTATAAATCCCTCAAAGCAACAGTTAAAATAGGAGTTCTCTTCCAGCAGTTGAAGTTCTTTTATGTGTCTGCAGCTCATGTCCCCAGCTGAAGTTAAAGCCGTAGACAATTACATTGTTTAAGCAAGAAATGAAATTTTTTACTACTACTTTAGTGTAGTTGTAAAAGATCCGTGGAGTTCCTGCACCAGCAAAGAAAAACAGTTGATTCCCTTCTTTCTTCCCCTGTTTCCAAACAGGAAGACCTAGCTCTGCATTGCCACTTCCATATAGTGATTTTTCGTAGTAGGCTTTATTTTTTGTTTAGTTTGTTAGCATTAGTTGCTTTGGAAAAAGTAAAGCAAAAACGTTTAACTCTTGGAAAAGGTCTGTGAAAACAGGATCAGGAAGCAGGTTGATATGAATCTTTCTGCGGCTGTTTAAGCTGAAATAATTAAGTGTTTGCAGTATCAGCAGATAAATAAGCAGTCGTTGAAATAAATCATCGGAAGTCCCTGTGTGAGAGTACTGTTCTTTGAGAAACTTCCTCAGTCCTATTTTAGGTTCTTATTTTTTAGTTTCCGGTGGAGAAGCATACACAATGATTTATAGGGGCTAGATTTTAAGGTGAAAGGCCAGTCTTTATATGGTGGTCAAGTTTATGTTGAAAGGAGACTTCAATGTAATTTATTTCTTTTGCTTGTGTTTTAAGAATTTTTTTTTCTGAAGATTATTTGAAGCAACCATGGAACAAGAGTTGTATAAGTGTTCCATCAGAATTTAATAAAGGTGTTTCTGAAGGTCTGACAGATTCTTCAAGCAGTCATTTAACTGATCTGGGGTCAACTGCAGATTCTGTAATAATACCTGCTAAAGCTGTAAATTTTTTGCAGCGTCTGTGTGTCAAACATCAGAACAAAGATGATCTAATTAAGAGATGTAAACAGAATGCATTAGTATTGCATGTGGAAAACTTATTTGAAAGCATGATGTGTTTTTTGGTATCAGATAAGTTATAATTACAGACCTGGCATTAATTTAGCGTATTTGATTTGTATGGACTAGACTTCATTTGCAGTAAAGTTATGCATGTGTTACATTAAATTGTCTATTTTTGGTCAGTTTTTATAGTCGTGCTTTTGAGAAGATGTTTCAGCAGTGTTTGGAGCTTCCCTCTCAATCAAGATACTCAATTGCATTCCCACTGCTTTGTACTCATTTTATGAGCTGCACCCATGAACTATGCCCAGAAGAGGTAATTTTTAAATACATCATCTTTAGATATTTTCAGCTCTCATCTAAAGTAAAGAGAACTAGTGCTGAATGCTGCAAGAAGGTGTTTGTTATAGCAGTATAAGATTCAGGGAAGTAAAACAAGTGGGCACCTTACTATATGATGCTTCATCCATAGACCTCAAAATGCTGCCACAAACAAATTGTGGCATTTTTGTTACTTTGGAAAATTATTTATATTGTGATGTTGTAATGAAATAGATCTTTTAGTACATTGCCTGTATGTCCATTGACTTTGGAATTACTCCAGGGGTTGACTTGGCCAATGTTCTGTAGTGCTTGTGAAAGTGTCTTTTCATTCTTGAGTGCTAATCTGAAATAATTGGATGAAAAAGATATACTGGAGTATGCACAGTGTGGGTTTTTCGTAGTTAAAAATTAAATCTTCTTCTGCCAAGCTTCATTTCCATATACGTCTATATCATTATTTTCCTCGTACACTTTGCTTTAAACAGCTGCAAACTTTATTTATATTAGAGAACCACTAAAAAGTTTCCAGGAAAACGTACCTTCAGGACAAGAGATGTCTTTCAGAACCATTCTAGTAACAGTAAGGAATCTTGTAGCCAAAGTCCACTGTGTGCTAGTTACTGAGAATTCAGCTGTAGCAAGCATATTTTGCCACAGCCAACAGAACTTTGAATTCAGTATAAGAATTCTAACTCGTAGCTACTATAATTTTGGAAAAATAATATTCACTGCACTGTGTACAATGTGTGGTAACGTAGCTGTTACGAAGTACACATAAGTGGTGAAAGAAGGATTTCATTAAGACAGAATGCTGTACTTGTGCAGATCCAGTAACAAAGGAACTGAATCCAGAAACGTATGAAGCGGGGCTTCATTATTGACCATCGGGGGTATGAATGACACTGCTTTCGCTGTAATTTGAGTTGCATACTCTTTCTCTTCGTTAATTTGTACCAGTACTAAATCTAAGAGGAGATTCACAGAAACCTTGAGTGTTGGACACTTTAGAGTTAGTACAGAATTGAAGATGAAAACCTCCTTTTAGATTTTTTGCCTCCTTTTAGAGGATTTTTGTTGCAACAAAGGTGTTTGTTTGTTTTTGTTTTTTTAATATGCTGTGTCAGTGACTGAAGATTTCACAGTTCAGGTTGCCTGCAACAACACCAACAAAAACCCATGGTGAATGAAAGGCATTGAAGTTATTAAGGACTAATTAATATTTTTTGTTACCCCAGTTCTGTGATTTAGCGAACTGTTACCTGCAGAACAGTGTATGCATTTTATGAATAGCATAGGACTAAGGAAACTGAAAAACAGACTTGCTTATTTCTATTTTTAACAGCGACATCATATTGGAGATCGTAGTCTTTCCTTATGTAACATGTTCCTGGATGAAATGGCTAAGCAAGCTCGGAATCTTATCACAGATATTTGCACAGAACAATGTACGCTGAGTGATCAGGTGAGTGTTGTTCTGTCTCTTTTAATTCTTCTTTGAGGTTTTCTAGGTAGTTTGACCTTCGGAATTATGGCTGTGTTTCCCCTTCCTCCTTCTCCCCCTGACTTCAGAAAGTTTTCTGTTCATGAAGTGGAAAGTGGCTCAAGGAAGACTTTTTATATTAAATGGTATAGTTAGTAGTCGAAGGAGGTGTTACTTGTGTGATGAAGTCTCCACCTACATATAAGCTTATTTTGTATCTCATGGCTGCAAAGAAGTTGTATTTTAATTTGGGGGGGGATTTCTTTCCTTCTACTAGTTGCTGCCAAAGCATTGTGCCAAAACTATCAGTCAAGCAGTGAACAAAAAGTCAAAAAAACAGACCGGAAAGAAAGGAGAACCTGAAAGGGAGAAACCAGGAGTAGAAAGCATGAGAAAAAACAGATTGGTTGTGACAAAGTAAGCTGCCTCTTCTGTACCTTTCACCATGAATCCCAAGTCAAAACTTGTGTTTTTTACATGTTAAATACTTCTTGCTTATACTATTCCAGTAAGGTTGACTGTAAATATGGCAAGTTTCTAGTTTGTGAGCATGTGGTCCTTCTATAGCTTGAACAGAGCCCGAAATAATGTATTTAGAGCAATAGGAATGTACATCTCATTTATTAATCACCTTGACTCTTTCCTTTTTTTGAGCAGAAAGGGTCCCTGTGCTGTAGTTAGGTTTCCTGCATAGTCATATCAGTTGAGGAAGTGGGAGTTGAAGGTGTGGATGGCATCTTAATTCTGCTTTGCTTAACATTGGGATCAGGATAATGTATGGGCTGGGCCGGAAGTTGTTGCTGCTGAAATGCAGTTCGCTGCCTTCATCTGCTGGAGCAGAATTGAGGCTTTTGTGCCTGCATCAGAGCAAACTAGAAACAAAACAAAATAAGACCAACCTGAAAAAGAAAGGGAAAGATGAGCAAGTCCAGTTTGAGGTGTAAGAGGTAATAGGAGAGGAAAAACAGCGAGGTAGATGATTCTTGGGAAGGATAACAGGACGAGTTGGTAGAGCAACAGAAGTAAGAGGAGGAAGGAAGCTGTGAAAAGGAGACAATAAACGTTCGGTATTGTGGCTGGGTGCTGCTAAATGCACACTGATGAAAAGGAAGTCTTTTTGTTACAGTTGCAACAGTCAAACATCAGAAAACCATAATTGACTAGAGAAGTTGAGGAAAAATAACTTATAGCTTAAGATTCGTTTTCCCTGTATTTAGTACCGGTTGGTAGCAAGCATTACTTCTATTACTAAGTTCAGTTAAGAAGGAACCACCTTAACAGACATTTAGAGGGAAATTGTTTGTGTATGTGTATAACTATATAAAAACATATACATTACATCACTGTGCATAACGCAGATCAATATACAGTTGTAGGTTTCTGTTCCTACCCAAAATGCTGATTTTCGATGTTATAAGCTAGAGTTGTATGTCTGATGAAAGCAGATAAAGCTGATGAAAGGAAAGTTAGAGCTGTGGGTGGTCTTGAGGCATCTTCCATTAACTGTATGCTTTCCACGATAATATATTCTAATGTTAAATTAATTTCTTTGTTGTTATTTTTTAACTGTTCATAAAGCCTGGACAAACTGCACACTGCACTTTCTGAGCTCTGTTTCTCAATCAATTATGTACCAAACATGGTGGTTTGGGAACACACATTTACCCCAAGAGAATATTTAACATCTCACCTGGAAATCCGCTTTACCAAGTAAGAAATATTGTAAAGACAGTTGTACTCATAAACAAGATAAATCCTTGGTTTGACATTAGGAGTATTGTGTGCTTACTATATAAGATTCATTTTTAAAGGTAGATGGCAAAACTCTTAGGTCAAATTCTTACTGACGTTACAGTTAAGTTTATATGTGCAGACATAAATAGTTGTTAGTTCTTTAAAATATATGGAAATTAGTATCACCTACTTAACAGCCTGATCCTGCGCTCCTAGTCCTGTGTGTTCTGTAGGCACTGGTGATACTTTTTTTTTTTAGGCATTTATAGAGACTCTTTTGCACCATTTCTGGCTTTGTTTCAGGTATTTGAGTCTACTCGTTTGAAACTAAAACTGTGACAGCAACCAAGATTTTCGTCTAGAATTTTTTTTCCAAAAAATCTTCTTTTAAAACTGCTGATGTAGTGTAGCCATGATTTAGAGCTTCATACTTGCATACTTTTACTTCTAAAAGCATTGAGTAATATTGTAATCGTGAATATGAAAATGATGATCACTGATGATTTTAATAGCTGCATCCTTGTTCAATTTCACTGAGAAATGCTTGTAACTCCTATTTTTTGTTTTTAAAAGGTCAATTGTTGGAATGACTATGTATAATCAAGCAACACAAGAGATCGCAAAGCCTTCAGAGCTGTTAACCAGCGTAAGAGCCTATATGACAGTCCTCCAGTCAATAGAAAACTATGTACAGATTGACATCACACGAGTATTTAACAATGTTCTGCTTCAGCAAACCCAGCATTTAGATAGTCATGGTGAGCCAACCATTACCAGTCTGTACACAAATTGGTAAGTAGTTGTATGGATACTTGTTGCAAGCTCTTTATATTACTTAAATAAAAAGCTGGAATTGGAGAACTGGAGTTGTATGTGGTTTAGATGTTTGGAATTTTCTTAAGTTCCAGACTTCTCAAGTTTACTTCTCCCAGTACCTGCTATAAAAGCACTTTGAAGTTGGCCTGTTGTGAAATTCAGTTTTTCTCGGGGGAGATGTAGCATAAGATACAGGTATTCACTTGAACTATGAAAGTAAAACTGAAGTCTACAGGCTTTGCTGTCGCTTTATCACACAAGGGCATTTCATTTGTATAGAGGTATCTGTGAATGTCTTCATCTAAAACTTGTTCCCTTTCTGATAAGGTATTTGGAAACTTTGCTAAGACAAGTCAGCAATGGTCACATAGCCTATTTTCCAGCCATGAAGGCTTTTGTGAATTTGCCTACAGAAAATGAATTAACATTTAATGCTGAAGAATACTCCGACATATCAGGTAAACTTTGTGCGATGTTTCTGTTGAATGTTTCAGAGATAGTTATCTGCTTGAGTAATTGGAACTAGAGCAACTCTTAAGGTGTTGTATTACATCATAGACAGCACTTGTTAATTTTCAGTACTATTTCAGTTTCTTTTTATTCCTATTGCCTTTGTGCCTCGAGAGAGCTTGTTTTTCCTATTTTCTTTTTAAAAAAGTTAAAGAGCTGGGCGTTTGAGCTACAGCAATGGGAGTATGATGTGTTGGTGACTGTTGCTCCAGTTTTGTTACAAGTTCTAGTATCTAAAATTTTTTTTAGATGTAAAATAATTTTGTAATTAAAATGCTATTGCTATATAGATAACGAACATCATATAACTGAATAAGAAACGTTTGAAGTAGAACAGTTTGTTTTATTTCTCAGAAATGAGAGCCCTTTCAGAACTTCTGGGACCATATGGCATGAAGTTCCTAAGTGAAAGTCTGATGTGGCACATTTCATCTCAGGTTGCTGAGCTTAAGGTAACCAAGGAAATTTGGGTGGGAAGAGGGGGAGTTTAAGGTAACCAAGACTGGGTGGGAAGAAGGGGAATTTTCTGTTTCAGCTTCCTTTAGGATATTTAATAGCTATGTTTCTGCATGCCATCCATATGAAGTGACTGCATCACACAAACTGATAAAGCTGTGAATTTTACCATTACTTTGTAGTACCCTTGTCCATGTAGTACATGTGTATACCACACTCTTCAGTAGCTGAATGGTCAGGACTTTATGCAGTCTCTCTTTATGTTTGCTAGATGCCCTGAGTTAGGAGACAAGTCTCTTCTTCTCATAAGTGGGAAGAGAAATGCTTTTCAAGACCTCCAGATGCTTGCAGAGAGCTTCACTATCTCTGTTGACTTCCAAAACTCAGTGTGAAAAACTCACGTGTGTCTTAGACAAACCTGCAGGCATCTTCAAGGACTTATTTTCTTTATCATGTATGTCAGTGTGTATTGACAGGGAAGCATGTGCTGCCAGTGTAATTAACTCTTTCCGGAAACATGCTTTAATAAACTCAACAGCATATACTACTTTCCCATGATAGTCATGGTATAAAAATGCCACTAATAGGCATATATTTGTTTTTCATGACTTACTTTTCTAGAGTCATTTCCAAGTTACTACATCTCATCTTTAATTTATTTAACCAATAATTGCAAAAAATATTTTTCG
Organism: Anser brachyrhynchus; assembly: GCF_964034855.1. Taxonomy (NCBI): domain Eukaryota; kingdom Metazoa; phylum Chordata; class Aves; order Anseriformes; family Anatidae; genus Anser; species Anser brachyrhynchus. Next base: position 7,926,995 of record NC_137701.1, read on the forward strand.
TATCCATTCATGTGTGTTTTTTTTTAAAGAGGCACATTCAGTACTTATGGATATAAGGAACTTTCACTGTTTCTTCAACTATTTATTACTATTATTAGCACACCAAGCCTTTAGAAGCGTGTGTCATAGAACCATAGAATGGTTTGGGTTGGAAGGGACTTCAAAGATCATCTAGTCCCAACCCTCCTGCCATGGGCAGGGACACCTCCCTCTAGACCAAGTTGCTCAAAGCCCCATCCAACCTGGCCTTGTGTATTTTTAATACATCCCATGTTATATTTTCCAAGATCTCATTCTCTGTAAACATTGTGAATGCTAGTGCTGCTGAGGTGTTAGGACATACGATGCCCTAAAAGATTTGAAGCCTTTTGTTAGCACACCTTAAGGAGAGAGGGTGCTTTTTCACCAGGCGCCACAAAAGCAACCCTGACCCAAGTGACCAACACAGAGCTGGACAGGGCAGTTGGTTCTTTGTGCCCCTTCCAGTTGCTGAGTTTTAGGATGAGGGTTGCTAGTTAAGAATGCTGTAATTTTGAAGGTTAAATTAAATAGGTCCTGGCTATGCACAGTGACATCTGTCACGTTTCAAGTAAAACACAAAGCCAATGGACAGACGTTCTCTGGGAGCTGCTTTCTCCGCTTACTCTTAGGTTGTCTTCCTTAAAATCAACATGCTTGTTATTGTAGCTCTGTATATGCTTTTTAAAAAGACAACTTTAAATTCTCTGACGTTTGTTTTCTGATGCTGCTAAGGATAAGCAGAACACAAGGTAGATCCACGTGCACATGACCACATATTTGGAGGAGGACAATAAAGCAATAAAATGTTCATCTCTTTGGCTCAGATGCAGTTGGCTTTGCAGAGAGCACGGAGAAACATCTGTGTTTGGGGGAAAGGAAACACCAAGAGGATAGAATGGGGAATTCATTAAGAGGGTTCAAAATGCTTGCTTTGCTTCCCGCAGTGGGACCAGGTGTTGGTTTTATATCTGGAGGTTAAGACGAGGGAGAGGGGTGTTGGATATTGCCTCATTTAACTAACTGTTTGAACTGTAATCCAGCCTGTCCCTTTTAAATCTTAAACCAGTATGCTGGTTATTTTTGTGAAGCTGAAAGCTTGACTCAATAACAGTGTGTGGGCTATTGCCTTCAATCTCGCATTCTGGAGCGTTAAAGGATTGAAATTCAAATGTCACACATCTGCCAAGTTCTGATACATCAGTTGGTTTAAAATTGCCCATCTTGATTTCAGTGCAAACCAGTGATCGATCTGTTTGTTGGTTTTGGCTTTCAGCATAGAAATTCATAAATTCATTTTTTTCTATGTGCACACACACGTGCAAATTCTTGGAAGCAGTTGTTTTGCTGCATCTTTTGTAGCTTCTTTCTTTCTTTGCTTCTCGTTTAAAATAAGAGTGAAAGTGGGAAGACTTGGGTGAATTATGGATAGACTAGAGGTTATGGAAATAGCACAACTATGACACAATGTACTGGAATCTGAGAGGTCTAAGCTGTTGGACAGATCTGGTTTGCATGGGCTACTTGACTGGTGTGAGTAAACAGAGACCACAGTTTATTTCATAGCAGCATTATGGTTTAAGTCATCTTGTTTATTCTCTTCCTGTGGTCACAGGAATATTTACTCTAATATTTAATTTCACTGCTTGCCAGTTGCTATGTTTTGCCCTGTTTTCAGCATGGGTTGAATAAGATAAAGCTATTAAAGCAGGTAGCAGAACTGTCAAAGGTCAATTATTCTTGGGTCCCTAGCAGTAAGTTCCTGTGTGTTTCTTCTTTTAGGTTATACGTGGTATATCTTAAATTAAGCTCCAGGCCTATAATGACCTGCTTGTCTGATGAATGTTAGCTTTCCTGGTCACTCCCCATTGCCCTTTTGGTTCTGCTGCTAAGTAATTGAGCTGGGTCGGGATGCATCCACCTAAAAAATAAAACTAGTAATAATCCCTTTGAAAGATTGCCCCCAGTCCAGAATATCTTGTTTTCTGTTTCTATCCTTAATTTTTTTTCCTACTGTTTAGTACACAAAGCACTGAATTATGTTCTCTTCAACAGTAGGGAAAAGTTTTCCTCACTTAATCTTCAGAAGCACACACCAAATTAGTTTTCTAAACTTCTTTAGCTGCTGGTTTTCCTCTATAAAAAGAGAGAGAATCATATTTTCCATTTCCGAAATGGAGTAGTTGGTAATCAAACTGCAAAAACATTATTTTTAAGAATAAAGTACCTATTTCTTGCCTGAAGAGAGTTTAAAAATGCTACTTGGCAAAGCATAAGTTTCTCAGCTAGCAAGAAATGCTTTTTGGATGTAACATTTTATAGATCTGATTATGCAATTTTAGTAATTTAAATATGAATCTGATACGTATTTGGAGAATGATTACAGGGAAGATATTACTTCTACCTATATCCTATAATATGCATATGTGGGAGTTGTGACAAATTTTATTTATGCTTTTATTTTGTAATGGAAGAAAATTCCAAGTAAACTGCACCAATATTTAACGATCTGACTCTTGCATTCTTTATTCCATTTTTCAATTTTTCCATCATTAAATTTGTAGTCCTGACGTCAGGCCAGTCTTAAATTTATATCCAGTGGAAGGAGCAACCCACGAGAAGGAATTGCTTTTGGAATCTGCCTTTTTGTTAACACAAGCTTATTTTTCTTATAAAAATCTAAATAACATGAGGAGTTACTGCTTAGTTTTACTGAGTTTCATTCCTTTGTTTTAAGTACATTTTTCTGAATATAAAAATGTTTAAAGGGTTATCTGATCTTCTGCTTTTTGATTCAGAGCTTGCTTTTGTGTAGAGCGGGTCCTGAGGGTAATTTTGATGCTGTAGTGCCATTTAGAATGCACTGGGTATGTCTGTATTCCATAAGCTCAGTTTATTCTCTGCCAAACTGAAATCATGCATTTATCCTGCTAACGTGTCTGAATCTATAGCTGACCTGAATCCTTGCTTCTCTTTAGAAACTTGTGGTGGAGAATGTTGAAGTTCTAACACAAATGAGGACCAGCTTTGACAAGCCAGACCAGATGGCAGCACTCTTTAAAAGATTATCATGTGGGTAATTAGCAGGGTGCTACTATTGGTACAGAGTTGTTTTTATCCTTACCTTTGTAAAGAACTTAAGAAGAGTTAATGTTGCTGTATAAAGCTTACAGAAGCAGCAGAATGTACGCTAGTTACTATATGTGAACTCATAAACTGATGCACCTTTTCAAACTTTTCCAGTCTTCTCATGTACAGACAAAAATGAGATTTCAGTGCAGGCAGTACAGTACTGTTGAGCTTTTAGCATTGTTTTTTCCTCCAAGGCTGATAATGTATAGCCATAACAACAATTATCTAGATGAACACGTAGTTATAAAATAGGAAGCATTGGTCTTTTTGACGCACATACTTCTGATTTCCTCCACAGTGAATTAATTATTGCATTTATTGAAAGAATTTTTGCAAAATAACTAATAAGTAGTATTTTTTTTAACAAATTATTATTGTAGTGGAACATTTTGGTCTCAAGAAAACGCAGAACTAGTGTTAGCGTCAAATACTGTCAACTGTATCTAATGGGGTCATTCCATGAAGTGGTTAACAGGAAATGTCTTCTACTGGAAATCCCATCATCAGATCAGATGTAAAAACCTGCTTAAGCACATGGTTTTTTTGGCTGTATTAAGGAATGCCTGTGCTTCTCAGTACCATGTGTCTTTCAGTATTTTAAGTGTTTTTTTTCCTTTTTCTTTTTTTAAGAATTTAGCTTGTAATCATCAAGAGGTTCTTGAAAACTTTTGTTCTTGTTTCTCTGCAGCTGTTGACAGTGTTTTGAAGAGAATGACAATTATTGGTGTAATCTTGTCTTTCCGGTCGCTGGCACAGGAAGCACTTAGAGATGTAAGAAATAACTGAATATATTCCAAATAATTTTCATTAAATTTAATAATAAGGTATTTGAAACTTCAGTGTTCAGAAATGATGCTACTTAAAAGGTTGGCACGTGGGTAAAATACTCTGTCATAACTGAACATTGAATTGCAAGTTGTGGGAGAAAAAAGGTCTACTTTTTGAGTACTGCTCAGAGAAGTACTACATTAAACCATTCAGGTTTTAGTTCAAGCATGTCTCTCAATGTTTTCAGTGTTTAGTAAGCTTTAAAAGCTTGCTTTCTGCTTGTTCACCAACAGCTTGATTTGGGGGTTTATTGGACTTATGTCTTAAATCCATAAAATAATATGCATAAAATAGCTCATCAAAAAATGAATGCAGTAAAATAATGGTGGCGTCTAATTGATCATTAACACTGAAAGTATTGTTTTCTCATTTTCTGCATTTGTCTCTTGTAGGTCTTGTCCTACCACATTCCTTTCCTTGTAAGTTCCATCGAGGACTTCAAAGATCACATTCCAAGAGAGACTGACATGAAGGTAATGTTGGGTCCAATGGGTGATGGAGTCATTTTTGGAGGTGACTGAACATACCTAAGGGGCAAGACTTTCGTGCCCCTTACTTAAATGATAAATGTTGAAACAAAGAACATCGTTTTTTCCAAAGAGCTACGTAGTTGTGCTTCTGCAGTCTACTGATGTTCTGGGAAAAAAACTGATGAGATGAGCACGAGTCTCTATTTGCCTGTGATCACATTTGAGAACTTTCATGGAAAGAGTTAAGAACAAAATTTATCAATTGTTAAAACATGACTAAGCAATAAGAAGAATGCTGTGCTTCTTCACAGTATGAGCAGTGCAACTGGTAAAACTAAACGTTCCAAGGACTCTGTGCGTGTTTGGAGGTCTGGGCATGGATTTTCACATTGAATTGAAAATTCTTCTGAACCTAGTCTCTGACATGTTTGAAAAAAGCTAGCAACATAGATTACATGCCTTGTTTCTTAATGGTAGTATGCTTCCATTCCAAAATCCTTCTTAGTATATTATATGGCTGCTCGTTTTGGATACACAGTAGCTGCAGCTTAGCTTGGTTTTCACCTTCTCATTCCCACTTGGAGCCCGTGAAGGGCTGCAAGCCTTCTTAAAGGTATCATGGTGATGCAGAAAGTGTGTAGCAGCCATACCTTGCACAACTCTTGACAGAGAGTTTCATTTTGACAGAAGCAATTTTTAGAAAACTCCTCTTGAGTCAAGTATGGTTTTTAAAGGCTGGAATGTGTTATGCCTGAACTTGAAGGTTATGTTTTGCTGTTTATTCTTTGTGCAAAAGTTCTGTTGTTTATTGGAATTTATTAAATAAATAAATTCTTCTCCTCTAAACAAAACAAAAAACGTAGGTGTGCATATTTGTATTGATGACAAAAACAGTTCGTAGCCCACTGCAGTGAACATCATCGTTTGACAAGGCACAGTTATGCATTCTGAAAATGTCAGAGGTTGTGTGAAGAATATAACTTATTAAAATTTCACATGCTTTCTGAAACTTCTAATGCTGGCAAGCTGGACATAAATGTTTGATGTCCCACAGAAGACTGAAATTCATAGCACAACAGAAATTCTGTGGAAATACTATGGAAAATGAACTTCCAGGATGCTGGCTCATGGTAATTATATTAAAATGATGCAAGTTGCCTTTGCAGTTCTCAAGAAAAGCCTTTTTCAGAGAAAAATTCTCACCTACTTCAGTTATCAATTATTTTCGTTGCAACAGTATCATGTTTATTGAACTTGGGGAATCAAGAATGTGGAAGAGATGAGAAGGAAAGTTCACTGCTTGCTTGTGCCTGATCTTTTCAAAAGGCATCTTATGACTTCTGATACCAAAGAAGTACTGAAAAATAGTATAGGATAAAGGCTGCAACAGTAATAAATACTTGAAGATAATCTTTTTACTATTGACGTTTTAAAGTTGGTGATTCTAGATCATGTTGAACATCTAAATGGATCTCTAAAGACATCACTGAACTCATTTGTGTTAGCATATACAGTGAAGCATACGTATAGTACTTGCTGCTTCTGTTCTGGAAGTCTCTAGAGTGACTTGCAGTCATTGGAACAATTAGATGACAACAACAAAGGTTGTCTACTGCTAAATGAAACCGTGTTGAGGACTGTTCTCTGGCTCATACGCCACATAGCACCACCTGGTCACCCCTGCTTTATATGATAGTTGGCTGCTGGCCTTTTCTGGGCCCTGTCTGTTTTCCCTATGATTCTTAGATACACCTATTTTGTGTGCATTTTTTCCAGTTCAAAGTGTCTAAAATAATACAAGGGCTATAGTTCAGTCCACCAGTATGGTGTTTGTATGGTATCAGCTTAGATATCACATCTTGTGGTGTGGCATGATGCCATGTAGTCTTGTTTGAGAGTACAGGCTTGCAAGGCTAATGTCAGAGGACTGTGCATGGAGAAGGAGCCAAACCTGTGTAGTCTTATCCATAGTGCCTACTGGGAATACTGGTAACTCTGGCATGTGCTATCCCGTAACTCTGCCAGAGCTTTGTCTTGAAAACAGCTTGTTGGTGCAGCCAGAGCTACGAGCCTGCTAACAATTAAGCCCTGTAGAAAATCAGCAGTTCCTTGTTTGAACTTTCTCCCTGGTCTAGTTGTGTACAGATCTCACAAGTCATTGTACAGTGGATTAGAACAATCACATATTTTAGGGTATAGTAACACAATAATATCCTATATGATGAATTTACTATAAAGCATAAATAGCTCTAAATCTGCTAATGAAATACATACTTGATATGAAATGTTATTTTTCTTTTGGCATCCCTCCAATTTATGATTTGGGATGGCTGGTAAAATGAGGATTTGTTCTCCCTTTATTTGGTTATTCTCAATGTTAAGCTGTTGGGATGTCTATATAGGCTTTTAGAGACAGGCCTATTCTTGATCCACTTTGTATTCCTTAACGGTTTTGTTGTGAGCTAGCTGCCATTCAGATGTTGGTAACTGTTTTAATGCAGCTCTGTACTCAAGTTATCTTATGTCCTGCTGGCAGCAGAGCACCATGTGAACAAAGTAGTGTATTTTCATATCAGAACTAGCCCTCAGGTGTCCAGGCTGGGCAAAATGAGTAAATACAGTCTGCACAATATCCCCTGCCTGCAGCTAACCAACTCTATGTGAGAATTTATGGGAGAGGTGTAAAACTTCTCAACTGTTTATGTCAGTAAGGCACTTCATCAGCATTTCTCATGGTCCTTTGTATTTGGTAGAGACCTGCTTTTGGAGAGATTCGATCTGAGCTACAGCTTCAGGTACTTAATTCAAAGCCTAAATTAGGGAAGGAAAGAAATAGAGTTGCAAGTGACAATATAAAGTATAGCCTTGGGCATGCTTGAAAATGGACTACATTTCAAGGTGTTTTTAGTTCCTCCAACTGTTAAGAATTAGACTATAAGTAATCCTGGCACTTGGAATCTCTGGACACCGAATCTGTATCAAATTTGAATGTTGTAAGATTTCTTTTCTGCCTTACTCTAATATTTTATCAAATCATGAGTTTTGGCTTCTGTCTAAAAATGCTGTGTTTATAGATGTTAGTTGATAGATCTGGTAGAGAAAATCTGTTAGTTTTTTGAGCAGTAAAGAAGGGCAGAAAACAGCTAATTGGAAATCAGGATGTTTGCTTTGGAGGTGATGTAGGAAAGTATACAAGCTTTGTTTGGCCTGACAAAAAGAAATGATAATCTAGCACACAAAGTACTGACCAAGTTTTTCAGTCTAGGTTAGAGGCAAAAAAATAAAAATAAAAAAAATGCAGAGGCTGTTTACCTTGTTTTAGCTAAGCTGAAATTCCCTTAATGCTTCAAACTAATATAAACATTTTAAGCATGTCAGCATAACTGCTTCACCATGTTTACACAAAAGTGTTGTCTTCCTTGTAATTATCTTTCTTCTGGTCCTCAGGTGGCAATGAATGTATACGAACTGTCATCAGCTGCTGGATTGCCTTGTGAGATTGATCCTGCCTTGGTTGTAGCACTGTCTTCCCAAAAATCAGGTAAGAAATTACAATTTAAGAGATCTAAGTGGGGAAAAAATCACGGGAGAAGTAAAAAAAAAAAAAGCGGCCCGAGGGATGGAAGTGTTTAGAGAGCTAGGAGACTTGTATGTTTGGGTCCTTTGTATTCCTTTGATGAACTTCATAAACGACATAGCATGAATATTTTGTGCCTACTGCCTAGAATACGCAGATGTTATCTGAGAATCTTTTCAACCACATACAAATTACCTTCTTGACCTAGAGAAGGGTAATGGATAGATGCTGAAGGAGTTTAATGCCTAATGGTTAAGAACTTCAATAATTTGAGGACAATGAAAGTAGGACTTGGTTGTGAACAGCTACAGATGTGATCAGTTCCCTTTTATAGGCCTGTAACAAGTCTGTGTCATGTTAAGTAGGCACTAGAAGGTAAATGCCAGCTGAATTTGTGAATTTCACAACATTATTACTGCTTTATTATACAAGTGCTAACGTGCAGCTTACAAGGGGGAAACGTGTAAAACAAGCATACTGATGTCCTCACATGTATAGTGCTTCCTCTCGCTTTAAAGCACCACCGTTGAAGCTTTTCAGTTTTGTTTACACTGGCAGTTTTGAAGGCATGAATTAAGATCCTTAAGTGCTTTCTGGCAGTCTTCAGCTTTGTTCCCTGTCTTCCTTACTGACCACTTAATTGCTTTTGTTCCCATGTGTAATGGATAGTTAATGTTCTAATCAGATTGTGACTATTTTAAATGTTAACCTGATTTTTTTTTTGCTTTAGTCGCTATTTGCGAGGAGAAAATACAAATAACTCACAAGTGGTAATTTAGCATTAAAACTTAAATGTGTCAAGCACAATATATTCACATACCTTAAAATATAAATGTGTATTTGTTTATATGCACCGTATGTGTAAAATACATAGGTATATCTTTGGAAGGCAGCTAGTTTCAGAAATGGCATTTTAAATAGATTGTTTTCATTGTTCTGCCCTGAAATATTTAAGCTGTGTGAACAGGCCAGGGAATTTGTGTTTTCATGATTGGTTAGGATCTTGTATTTTGATTCTTACCTTCTTTGTTGTTTGTGTTCTACTTCTAGTAAATGAGTTTGTAGAGATTTAGGTTCTGCATTTCACCAACCATTGACTTTTTTAAAGTAAACTTAACACTGAGGTGTGGTGGCAATGATGTTTTTGAAAGGACATCCTTTTAGTGTGAGTTGTGATGAGTGCACTTCACCGCCTTCTGCTCATTTACCAACGGAAGAGTGCTGGAGGAGCTCTCCTCAGAGTGATAACCGGATTTACACCAGCATGAAAACTACTACATGAAAACTACTCAACATATTAAAATCTTCAAACTAAATAGTTAGCAGTAATAGACTGGCAGCAGTCTTCATCCCTGTAGATAACAAGCTGGACATTTTGAAGCTCCACCCTGTGTCTTCTGGCACAACTGAGATAGTATTCCTTCCTTCACAATACTGCCATTGATTTTGTTGGTTTTGGTTTTAAATTTCAGTTTGGTCAAACACTTTAAACAACCTACAGCTGAAAATACACATTTGTAGATGATTTTTGAATTAAAGAGCTTTTATTATTTCTGTTTTCAGAAAACATTAGTCCAGAAGAAGAATACAAAATCGCTTGCCTTCTCATGGTCTTCGTGGCAGTGTCCTTGCCGACTTTGGCTAGCAACGTGATGTCTCAGTATAGCCCTGCCATTGAAGGTAATGTAGAGTTAGCTAACTGTTTGCTATGAATGTTTTCTTCGTAGTAGTCGTGGGAGTTTCTTGAGTACTTTTGCTGTAAATATTTACTTAAATTTTGCAGTGAAGAAAATTTAAAGCTCAACTATCCCCAATCCAGAAAAGGTCTTTTGAAAGGTACTTTGAAAAGCATTTACTTAACTCGTTTGAGATAACTTTCTGTAAGAAGTGAGTCTCTTACTTGAGATTTTGAGAGCAGTTCAGATACTGTAGGGGGCAATCTTGGACTAATATGTGGAAATGGTAGAGCATATATTCTCTGTTAATTAGTGCAACAGTACAGATATTTTAGCAATAGTTTTATTGGCTTTGTGAAACTCATATGAGGTATCTTCTATATATTTAATGTGCTGTTCATATTACTAAGTATAACATTTTGAAGACGGGATCTGGGAGGTATGAGCTATGGACAGAATTGTATCCTACAGAATAGTTCAACTTGAAGGGAAAGAGAGAGAAAGCTTTGCCTCAAGGAAATTCTTTGCATGTTATCCACCAAAAAAAGGCTCTTTCAGACAAATCTCAGTTGAAAAAGAATGACTGACAAATCTGTTCCAGTACATACAAAAGTCACCTTTTAACTGATCAGACTATTTCTGATGTGGTGTGTAGCATGGCTTGCATAAAAGACCACATTTGTTCTGCACCCATTTACCGGATACAGTGGGAGGTTTTTTTTCCTATTTATTAAGTTGCTTTACTGTAAATCAGGACAAAGTGTAACTCACGCAGTGTCTAAAGTGACTTCTGAAAATATAAAATACAAATATTCTGAAAGACTTCTATCACTTTGTGGTATCCAAATCGCTTTTTTCTTGAGACCGCTCCCCACCCAAGGTTGGTGTTTTAAATGGGGTTAAAGATTTTGTAATTATATGTGTAAATTATCTTTCTTGATAGGGAAACGTTTTTTTCAATTTGCAGATCAGGGTTTTGTTAACTCTAGTTTCATTTTAAACAGCATAGCCTTTTGCCCATTATGAAGAAGTTGAATAAATTTCTGATGCTGTGAGTAGAACCTGAATAGTAATTTGAAAGGTCAAGAATTTTGAAGTTAACAGCTTGTTCTGATGAACAGGGAGAACAGTTTGTGTCCTGCAGAGTTGTTTCATGTTATCTGCACTCAGTATTTCTATCGCTCTGTGTGTTTTCAAAGTCATGATGGCTGAAGGAAAAACTCAAAATGCAGGCAAGAAGGACTATGAAATGGTCGGTAGGGACAGGGAGAAACTTGCTTGTTAAAGCACAGCTAGGGTGGTTTTCTTAACTTCATCCAAATGAACTCACTTATGCATGCTTAAGACCACATCTCTTAAATATTTCTTGTTTGTAGTTTTGTAAAAGAAATCAGCTGGAAGCACGTTTTGATACCAGTTTTTCTTTCAAGAGCATCTTACCTACTAGTCTCAAAGCTTATACTATTTGCCAGAGGGACAGTATTAAAATTTTTATTATGATTATATTTTCTTAATATTTATTTGTAAGAGAAGTCTGTGAGAAACACCCAGCCCTCTAAAAATCTATTTCTAGGAACCCAGGTCAAGCCCGCTAGATGTTACTGCCCATGTGCTTTCCCCAGAAGGCTGGAGCTTGTGTGGTTTTGTTTTGTTTGAATTTCCCTCTCTACTAAGGACCATCTTAGTCTGTAGGTTGCTGGCAGGCTGAAACAGTAGATAAGGTTATCTCGTATCTGTTTTATATGATGTAGCTTAAATATTCCAGTTTCTATAATTTAATTTATATTTGGTAACTCTTACTGCGAAGTCAGGCAAAGCCTGTTTCATAAGTGGTTTCTTAAGTTAATAAAATCTCATAAAACTGTGACTGGAGAGAAATTACATCTAGAACTCAAATAAGCCTGTATTAGGAGTTGGCACTGATTTTATGAGATGTGGCCCCTGTATTATGTAATTCTTTACTGAGTAGACTCTTTTTTATTAAGAGAAAAATAGTCTGGCAAAAGAACTATATAAATATGTTCACTCTACAAAAATAACTGAACAAACAGAATAGACCTTGTCAGTCCTGCCTTCCTTGCATAATAATATTTTTTTGTTCTGCCCCGTATTGTAGAACATCTGGCTTTAAACACTTTAAATATCGATACTATTTGCCAAATGGGAACTTAATAAATGCTGCTTTTTATGAAGTAAATTCTCTGGCCAAATCCTGAATTTTTTTACCATCAAGAAGCCACAGATTTGAAGGAGTTTCAGCTTTCTGCTCTGGCAAGACATGCCTCCCAATTACAGGCAGTTCTTGGATAGCTTTAGCAATGTCTGTGTTCTCTCTGCCTTCTTCAAGATCAAGGCTGTTTCTTCCACTAGCTCCAGATAAAGGCTCAGGCTCTAACAGACCGTTGTTTTTGTTCCCAGTAAGAAATCCGAATTTAGTCAAATACCAGACTAGAATGCTCGTTCGCTGTCTAGAGGCTAGACAAGAATACTGGTCTACAAGAGACAGCATTTTCCGAATACCTGAAACCTGCCACAGACTGCATGACCACAGTTTGTTGGTTGAATTCTCCTTCCTGATAGTTTTTGTACAGTCTCTTCATCACAGAAGTCAAGTCACTTGAGAAAGTAAATTTAAATCAGCAGAATTAAGCTGAGCATGTGTTCTTGACTGATCCAAAGTGACTATTCATTTCTTGATTAGCATATTTACACAGCCTATTTAATTAAAAAATAGGAGACAGAGTAGGAGTATTGGCTCTTGCCCAGATGAGTAAGAGGGCCTGCTGGGGGAGAACCACAGCGATCTTTGCTGGGACCTACAGGTCAGCCTATTCATAGTCCACCTGGAAACGGTGGTGAAGGGTGAGGTGAGAGTTTTTGTGTCTGTGAAGTTCTTGAGGATGTTAGAGGAGTGAGGAGCTGCAGATAGATAACCTGACACTGAGTAAAATGGATAATAAAACACCAAGTTAAACCCCTTGTAAATGAGTACAGTAATATGCGGGGGGGGAACCACACAGGGTCTAGCTGACCTCACTATTTGAGCATGATCTTGGGAGTTATGGTAAATGACTGAATAAAAAAATGAGCTCAGTCCTCAGCAATGGTCAAAAAGTGGGTTGGTAAGAATAACCTGTCAGCATTATTTGCATGCATCCATGCTTTTTAACTCCTTCAAAGACCTCTTCCTTTTCAGGCTCTAGCACTTTCCCAAGGTATTTGTTTAGGTATGTATGAATTTTGTTTTAAAGTGGCAGACTTGACTAAGTTGCCTAGAAGAGGTAGCAGGCTTACTGATGAGCAGTTCTTCTTGCTTTTCAGCTGTAGCTCCCTTTGAAAACTGGTGTCATCTAATCACCTTCCAGTCCTCTGAAGCTTAGGTGAATTTTGGCAAGGTGTTATATACAGCAGTCAGTAATTCATAGAATCACAGAATTCATAGAATCACTAATTCCAGCCCCCTGCCATGACCAAGGACAATTCCCACCAGACCAGGCTGCCCAAAGCCCCATCCAGCCTGGCCCTGAACACCTCCAGGGATGGGGCATCCACAGCTCTGGACAGCTTGTGCCAGTGCCTCACCACCCCCTGAGTAAATAATTTCTGATCTAAATCTACCCTCTCTCAGTTCAAAGCCATTGCTCCTTGTTCTGTTCACCAGTTTTGTTCCTGTAGTCCTCTTGTGTGAATACCATCCAAGCCTGGAGACTTGTTCATTTACACAAAGGGGAGACAGACAGCCAATTACCTCGAGAAAATCCTGTTTGTACAGGATTTTTAGCCTCATCAAGTGGTAATACTCTCAAATTCTGTAATAACCGAATAAATTCCCAGTATATGTTTTTCCTTCCTTCTAAAAGCCACGAGGATCTTTGTCAGGTTGTTGTGACCATTACAGCATTTGGAGGGGAGATCCGTACTTCTGGTTGCTCTCCTGATTCCAAGTTCAGTGTGAACGAGTGCTTGGCTGCTGTTGTGTAAGGCGCTAGCAGTTGATCTTTCATTGTGACAAGTCTGTTTACTCTTTGGTAATATTTTCCAAAACACTGTCATTTTCGAACACAATGCTGACGTAATTTGTATATGTTTTTGTTTAGGGCATTGCAACAACATTCATTGCTTGGCAAAAGCTATCAACCAGATTGCTGCAGCTTTATTTACCATCCACAAGGGAAGCATTGAAGACCGTCTAAAAGAATTTTTGGCTGTATGTATAATTTAATTTCTAAAGATAGCTTCTCTAAAAAGAGGGAACTCTGGCTCCCCACTGCCCCCCAATCCATTTGATACATAGTTCATCTTTCATAGATCTGTCATTAAAGTGTCGATGTGTTTGTGATTCCAAGTGTTGTCTTGACTGCAGTAATCAGCCATGAGTGATCTTAATCACAAGTACGTACTATAAAGATTTAGACTAGCATGGATGGATATTGATAAACAACGATTATTGCAGTAGCAATACTGTTTCATACTGCAATGTTACCTGTTTTTGCGTAGTTACAGATTGCAGAGAAATTGAGATTGTTGTATTATGCAGTCTTGATTTTGATTAGCAGGAAATCAGATGTAAGTTACTTTTTTTCAAGTCTAGCGATAGGTTTAAATTCATATTTTAAGAAAAATACCTGTTGACTTCAGGAAGCACTTCCAAATTCACTTCCAAATTCAAGTTGAAATTGTAATTTGGGATGTAATGCAACTAATTTTGTAAAAGGTTGGTTTTGGTGCACAAAAAAAAAAAAAACACAAAACACATAGTTAATAGCAGTGTATACATAAATTAAATCTAGTGATAGTCCTGTAGCAGTAGTCAGTTGTGTTCAATGTTAGAAAGTAACAGTGGCAAATGACTACTGGTGTCATAATTTTTTTCAATATAACCCTTTGTTTATTAGCATTTTAGCACATACCATCTTTTGCATTGAGTAGTCTGGGGACTGGCAAAAGAAATGAGCAATGCAGATAAAGTCACGATTCTGTCTAGCAGGCTTTTCCCATGAAGTATTGGATTCTTTTTAGTTTATTTTACCTTCTCATGGAAGGTAACTCCAGAGTGGCTTTTTGCATTGTACCTTTTGACTTGTCAGCCCTCCTTACACAGTAGCTGTCTGGTAGCTGCACGTTACAAGGATATTTGGGGAGAGGAATTTGTTACACTTTAGTGTAGGTTGAAGATCAAAGTTTCTGAAATCTTTAGTGCTGCTTAGAAAAGAGCCAGAAGCCCGTAGGTGCTGGAGATGTGTTTTAAATTCATTTTGGTGTGCTTCTTAACTAGAAATAGAATTTGTAAAGTTTATTACCCACTACTTGAAATGGCTGAAATGGCAGCTTCACTTCAATTTTTCTAAAAAGCCACTGATTCTTGCTTTAGGGTGCTTGTCCTCGAACTGAGACAAAACATTCCCCCACCTCTTATTTTTGGTGCCTTACAGAGTTACGAGGTTTGGGTAATGGTAGTTTCCTGTAACAAGAAGACCACAGAAGCAGTTTTCATTTTTTTTCCTTCAAAGGATCTTTCCCTCCTGGAAGCTCATTGCATTTTGTTAAACTGAAAAAACCTTTAGCCATTGACCTTGTCTAATGCAACTGCTGGCTGTAAAAGATGAAAGAGAGATGGTCGTGTCAAGTTGCGTACATTTGACAAGTGAAGGAAACCAGTATAGTTTCATGTGATAAAAACACTTCTGGTATGAGGTTTTTCAGTGTTCATGAACTGGTTTCAGACCACTGCTTTTGCTGCACAGACCATGACTTGATGGTTCAGATATTTTGTTAATCTATCTTTTATGACACCTTTTATGTACCACTTACTGTTAGTCTGAAAGGAAAACATCTCTCTAGAAGAAAATGTGCTGCTGGAGATGATCTGCTTTCCTGTCAAAGTTAGTTAAATGGGGAAAAAAACTTCCTAGGTTATCTAGTACTGATGAGTATGTGCTAAGATTCTTTTGAAGCAAGCATATTCACTTTATGCTACAGATTTTGGTGAATATTTGTTCCAGAGGAATGCTGAGTTAGATGTTCAAGTTAATATTTTAAATTTAAATCCATTTCTGATAAATGCGGTTTAGGCATATTGCTGTTGCTTGGTATGAGTGCATAAAAGATTGTACATCTGAAAGTTGAAAAGAGGTGTGTTTTTTTTTCCCTCCATGTTTCTGTAAGGCATGAAAACATGGTTTACAAAATCATCTGCAGATTATGTATTTTACAGTATTCTGTAATCCTGAGCTTGTTTATAGCTGACTCTATGTATAAGTTTCTAGAATATCTGGTTTCTAGGATATCTTTATAAAAACTAGTAAAGTGAGGTTGCTCATGGTCTATAAAAACATGATTCATTTACAGTCAGGGTGACATTTCTTCAATTAAACATACAGCTTTGAAAGTGAAACAGCTTTTCATTCTGCTACAAAATGGTATAACTTCAAATAGTGAAAACTCTACCTTTTCTAATGTAGTAAGTTTATAAGCATATTGGGAAAGTGATTTTTTTTTTTTAACAAGTGAGATCTTGTTCCATGAGGCATCTGTTACTGACTTCAGTAAACTTGACTACAGTCAGCTTAGCTATTTTGAATACAACTACAAGTTCTTCACAATAAACGAATTGGCTTTTCTTATATTAAAATAGCACAAACTGGTTATTAAACAGTCCAGAAGTAAACAGAAATGTCTCCATGAGCGTGAAACCCGGTGATGGTTAGTGCCCTCAGGTTTATTTTCCTTTGTAGTTGCTAGTAAGGTGCAGTGCTATCGGATAGGTTATCAATGTATTCAGATGGGGGGGGGGGGTGTGTGTACATGTGTATAGTAAAGTAGCTGAAGCTGATCAATGTTGTTGTTTTGTTTTTTTTTCTTATTGCTTTGAAATACTCAATTTATGTAGCTTGCATCGTCTAGTCTACTGAAGATTGGCCAGGAGACAGACAAAACTACTACGAGGAACAGAGAGTCTGTTTACCTACTGTTAGACATGGTAAGCGTTTGTCCATTTTATTTGTGTTATTAACTGAAAAAATAGTCTCCACATCACATTGTTCAACAAGGAGCTTCAACAGTCATGTTTGTTGTTGTAGTTCATCAGCTAGTAGAAGTAACACTTGATGTCATTCTTGTTGGCATTCTAATGTCAGGAATTAATCTTTTTTGTTCCCCCAGCACCGACACATTTTTACCATTGTCTTTGTTGCCTAGAGCATTGTATCACATTGTTCAGATGATTTGCATTGTTGATTTAGTATATACAATATTAAAATAAAACTTTGCATTAAAGAAGTGCTGTTCAGATCATTGAGGGTAAAAGCCTCTTTGCTGGGAGGTTTTCCTTTTAATATTCTGTATATTGTGAAAATTGAAGGAATGATGCATGGTTTTATGTATACATATGACTAGCTTTGAGGAGCAGTGAATTTATAGTAGTCTTTTTCTCTCTCGTCTGTCCCCAAACTTTGTATTATTTCTTTTTGCTATGAAAAATGTCGCTGGTGTGGTACAGACCAGAGATACTTATATTGAAGAGATTATCAGCAGCAACCAGTAGAAGGTGTTCTGCAAAATCTTGTGTTTCTGGTGTTTTTCAGATTGTGCAGGAGTCTCCATTCCTGACAATGGATCTCTTGGAGTCTTGTTTCCCTTATGTCTTGCTGAGAAATGCATACCATGCTGTCTACAAACAAAGTGTCACATCCTCTGCCTAAGTATCTACTTTCTGGAGATAAGACATAGCACGCATCTCTGTGGCCTCAGTTTTATCTGTAAACTGTGGAGCTATTTTACTTTATGGCCTGATGAACAGTTTTGTGGATTATAAACTTTTTCCATAAAGTTGTATTTCTGATCAGTGGTTTCTTAATATGGTTGTACTACAATATAAGCTTGGTTGATTTTAGGTTGCACATTCATGGAAAAATCTTTTTTTTTCTCATTTCTTCCTTTTTTATTTTAGAGCATCAGTTATGTTAAAGAAATACTACTTCTGCTATATGTTTTTGATATTGATCATGCAAAACAAAAATTGCTTGTTTATTTCCCAGAAGAAAAATGTATTTAGTGATTATTTTAGATAGTGTAGCTTTCATCTGTGTGTAAATTATTTCATATAGGGAGAGTTATAATCTTGTACCTATTGTTCTTATTGAAAACAAATATTGGATGTGCATTTCTGTGAAGTAATTACAGCATTTCTAGTTTTATTTTGAAACATTCACCAATCTATGTACTATGACACTATCTAACATAAAATGTTATAGGACTGCTTATCCTTGGGACAGCAGTCCTCTCCTGATACCCTTAAACAACAGCAAGTGATGTTGTTTGTATAAAGCATAGTGGAAATTTTTTTTAAACTAACTTCTGTGGTGCCCTGTTGGCATTAACACTACCATTGTACCCTGCTGTATAATAAACATTCTTACACCTTTATCACATGTTGATAAAATGTTAGCCCTTAACCACTTTTTATATGTTTTAAATTTTTGAAATTCAAGTGTACCTTCCATAACATACAATAAACACTAGACTGTATTATCTGTAGGTGAATTATTTTTAATATAAATGTTATCCTAGTATTTTAAGCTTAAACTGTGCTGTTGTGCATTGATTTACATCTCACAGTTCATTAAATATCAATCCTTGGAGCTTTTATGTGAAGATTTCTTTTAATCCTTCACCTTTTGGCTTCTGTGATACTGAATCTTGTAAAAAGTGGAAGAAGGAATTAAAAACCAGTGTAAAAAGTGTCAGTTTAGTGCCATTATCCTTTGAATCTTACGTGTACGTAACAAAACAAGAAAAGCATTTATGCAGTACGTAGCGACGCCAGTTATACCCGTAGAAACAAGTGAATTGTTGAAGTATAAAACCTGAAATAACCATAAAACAGTGTTGCTAAAACTGTAACATCACCGAGACAGATACACAAAAGGCCTATTTTTAATCGATTGTGCAAATTGGCATGTGGGCTAGCATTGGCTCGTGTAGCTCAAAAGCTGACCGGCTGGCTGTGCTGTCTAAGCCACAGCGGGAGAGAGCTGCGTGGCTCTCAGTGGCACGGGCTGTGGGCATTGTATAGAGCCCCTGTTCTCAATGCAACTTACGTGCATGCTGGTAACTTTTTCTATTATGAAAGAGCTGTTGTAAGCTCAGTTACAATAGCTTCCTCTGTCCGGAGGAAAAAAGTACTGGAATAAAATTGTCCTAAGGAAGCAAGACAGTACATCCATATTTTTCCTAATTATGCTTTTTGTCTTAGAACTATAGAGCTGTTTTTAAAATTAAGTTTAGTAACATGACAAATAAGTTTGTTCGTAAAGAGGTTAGGTCAAATGTGAGACCTGAGAGTTTTGTTCTATATTTAAAATCTAATACGTTCAGATGTCTTATTAAGATTTTGATTGTAAGTAGCCTTTTGTGGAAAAAATGATGCCTATTTTCAAGACTGACCAATGAAAAACTCATGTTACTTGTGGTTTAAGAAATAACCTTTTTTGTCTTTTATCTTTCAAAGTTCAAAGGAATTGTATTTTGGTCATTTACCTCCGATCCTTATCAGCTTTCCGCTATCCCAAGGTGTTACTGAACTAATCCTAGAAAATAGCTAATCTGTAACGAATAGATAACAAGTACAGTATCTCTGCAGGAAGCTACTTCCAAAGCAGTCCAATGAGATTGTCCCGAACTTTTTGGACTAGGTAGTTTCTCTAGGAGCCCTTCTATGATTGTGCTGTACTGTCTGGCACGCAAATGTCAGATGTCTTTTGAACTATCCTTCCTTAAGAGGACTCAGAGCAAGCTCAGAACCAAACCCAAGGTTTGGACTCAGCCATGAGAGGTTTGGGCTGTCTTTTAGGGGCAGGGGTTGTTCTTGCCTTGTTCTTACTGTATTGCTCTTACTTCTGGTTTCATTTTGGTTTCCTCGAGGCAACCTGTGTCTGTGCACTCTGTGAACAGTAATAACTGTTGAACCGAGATTATTGGAGAAGTTAGAGAAGGAGTATTTCTCGTCTGTTGGTGTTGTATATTGAGTCACTTCACGTGGCACTTGATTTGCACAAGCGCTTGTAGTTCTGAAGCATGAAGCACGGTGGCTGAGCTGGTCCCACATGAAGCCAGTTTGGATTGGGTGTGTAACTCGTAGGTGTGTAACACACAGGAAAGAGCATGGAAGAAGAATGTCCTGTTGCTGCCCAGAAAACTATTTTTCAATTGAAGTGTCCATCTGGGTAAAAGATTACCACCAAAAATAATGGTTACTGGTAAACCTTTTTAGCAGTTCCTTTTCTAGAGAGGAAAAGCAGTCGGTAGTCCAACTGACACTCAGGCTATACTTCTTCTGATGCACTGGAGAATGGCATTCTCCCCAGAAAATGTTGAAATCGGGTGGTGATTTGAGGAAAGACAGGAGCCTTCAGCTGGTCATCATAAGCTTGTTGTAGGACTTCATAGCTTATTTATTCCGGATTCAAGACTTCTCGACCACAAGCCAATAAACATCCCTTGTTGATGAACTGTGTTTTTGCCAAATTTTCCCCAGTCCCTGGGATTCAACACTGATGCACATACTGAAGGGTGAGTGCTGGGTGCCTTACCAGTAACTTACGCATCCTGTAAGTACAATTATGTCTGCACTAATGCTGTAATATTTTTTGGTGAATCACTCTGTTGAGCTGAACCACACTCAAAGCTAGGCTTATAGATGTAGCAATTTATTCTGTTGAATCAGTTATTTTTTTCTTCAAATTGTTTTAACAGAAATTTAAGCATCTTTTAATTCCGTAGTGCATTTTGGGTACTACAGAAATTTACTTTAGTTTTATTGGTTGATAAATTAAGGATTGAATAAATACAGGGAAGCTGCTTTCACTTGAATACTTCTGGCTAGTCCTGAAACACTGACATGGCTTGCTGTGCAAAGCAAGGTAGTTTAAACAACAGCTACCCACATTTGATTGGTTTTGTGAATGGGAGCCACTGTTTTCAGGATTGTCAAATAACCAATTTTCAAAAATGTTCTAATTCTGCCTATTTTCTTCTTTAAGTACACATTTTGAATCATTTTTATGATAATTAAATCTCCCACTGAAATGACAAATTTTTTTTTGCTAGAAAACGAACACTTCTTGTGTGCTTTTGCTGTTTTTTGTGTTATGAAGTCTGTAGACATTTGTACTAATGCATAACAAAATGTACCACCACCACCCCCCAGGCCTGTGTCCAAAACCGTATCTAATTAGCTATTAGTCATGCTGTTTCTAGTGCTAGGAGGTTAAAATGACCTGCTGTCTGGATATAGTCTCAGTGTGTCTTACACAATTCATTAATTGAAAATGTACTAAATTCTGAATCAAAAGCATATGTTTTGCTTAGCATTACAGCACGGGGATTGGAATAGTTTCTTGCTTTGACATTCAGGATATTTACCTTGATGATGATTGTAGTTATCTTTAAAGAAGTGTTTTCTCAGAAATAATAAAGGTATTTAAATAAAAATAGTAATACCGACACCTGTGAGTACACATGAGAGTTGCAAAGCTATTAGAGCTGAGTGCTTGAAAGCCCGGTGCTAGTAAGTCTTGTTCATTTTCCATTAACAACGTAATTTCCTATCTTTTTGCTGGTCACTTGACGTTGCCACCAGAAGGCGAGGAAGGCATTCGCACATGGTGTCAGCCAAGTTTTCTGCTTTTCCCTCCCTGCCCTTCCCTCTATGGTTGTTGCTGTATGGGCTTTGAGTTTGGCTACATTTGAAGTAAACACAAATGGGCAGCCAGTGCAGAGAGAAGACGACTCATGTTTAGTAAAAGCAGTATTATTTCTAAATTAAACCTAAATGATAATCTCTTTAATAGTAAGGACACAACAGTAACAAAACCAAATCCATTCGTTGCAGAGCCACACAGAGGAAAGAAGAATGAAAGTTAGAATGCCCTGTAAATGTGTCTTGGGATATATGAAAGAGGAGGAGTAAAAAGAAAAGGGAGGTAAGAGGGGAGCTGAAAGCAGTTATCAGTGTGCTTGGAGAAGTCAGAGACAATGTTGCTCAAGAACTCCGAGTCCATTTCCGAACTGAAGTCTTCATTCTGACACTTTAAGCATTAAATCCAGATCGTATCTCTCAGACTCCACAATTGCATTAAAAGCCTCAACAGAGATGACATCTGTTCTCCACTCCACAGACAAAGCAGCAAATTTGTCCAAGCATAGGATCGTGTGTAAATAAAGGATGCTTTAAAGTGTAAAATTGTGAGGCATCTTGAGTGAACATGTATTTGGAAAGCCCAAGCCAGCAAAACTGGATAGGAACATCTCTGTCATTTCTGTTACAGTGAAACCATAAAGACTGCTGTTTGGATTTAGTTCCATTTATGCCTTTAAAGGGGAAGATAGCAGGAGTGATGCTTAGCGATAGCACTACAGTGGGGTCAGATAAGCGAAAGGGTTTGTCTCAGCAGTTTATTATCTTGCATAGCAAAGCCCTTGGAGAGGCTAAGAAGCAGTTCTTAGAATTGTCTGAGCCTGTGACACTTGCTTTAAGCTAAACTAGGGAAATAATTGCACTACTACTTCCATAACGATTTTTGTTTGAGTGCTAAGTGAACTGTTACCTAATGAAAGTTCAGAGGAAAATTGTAATGATTACCCTGGAACATCTGTTTGACTTTTATCTGTAATGCTAATTTACAGTATTAAAATGACATGGCTAATAAATGATAACACCGAAGCCAGTTGAAACTGGTCGCAATCATTTCCAGAGAAGTGCATGGAGTCAGTTCTCTTGATGTTAAATCTCTTCAGCTGGCGGGGATGGACACTGGCCCGTGGATTGTGGGACCGGGCTGACCCTTGGCACAGGCACAGCTGCCCGAGGCCTCAGATGCCTTTCAAGAAGGATCTTTTCCAACCAACATCACCTTGGAGCTTTTCAAAATCCCAGCGATTGCAGAAGATCCAAGCAGCCAAAAAAATAAGTTGCACATCAGTTTTGTTATTTTGCAGGTAGGTGTTGGGAACAGGGAAGAGTGAGTAAGGATGTAGCCTCTGGTGTAGCATCAAGGTGCCTGCACCTCAGCTTTTAGGTCTGCGTGCTGTTGAGCATTTAGCAAGCCCCTAGACGGCAGGGGGGAATGAAATTCAAGGCAGGGAAAACCATGCAGGAGCAGTGTGAAACCACCCATAGGCTCTTTGAGACAAGTGGGCCAGGGCGGTGAGAGGCCGGGTAGCTTCCAGCAGCGTTGGAGCTGAGATGCGAAGCAGACAAAAGCACTGCTGTTTTCTCCCGAAGGAAAGCTGCCAATAAAAAAAATCCAGTGGTGTTGGAAGATACGTTTCTCTGAATTTGTATTCCAATGGTTCCAGCGGGGGGACAGTCCACCCCACGGACAGGGGACTGGGTCATTGTAGGTGTAATTAGTGAGCAGGTTGAGCGTGAGCTTTCATAAGTCACAAAACTTTAATCAAATCTATTCCTATCCATTTAAATTAGCCAAATGTTTCTATCTATGGTTGTGAGTTATACTGCTATAAAAGGATTTGTGTTTCCGAATTTAGTAAACAAGCCTGTGGCTTCAGGGAGGGAAAAAGCAGCGTTCTTATAGCAACAGTCTAGAAATGTGTGAAAAACTAGGCTGACAAAAAGCTCATTGGGAGGTTTGTTTTATGGACCTCGTGAAAGTAATACTAGGTGAGGATAACAAAATGGCCTGCGTTTAAAAACTATAAATACTGTCTGGAAGAGTGCCACTAACTCTTTCCCTTGGCAGTGTTTGAGCTGTGGAAGTTCACTGAGTGGAGAAGTAAAGCAGCTTTAAAACATTTTAGTTACCAACGCTGTCATCCCATTGTTTCACTTGTTTTATGTTTGGTTAAATAATACCATCGGGAACTAGGAGATAAACATTTCAATAGCTCCCTGGGCGTGATTCTTAATCTGCCACCACCAAAGTCGTCGTGGGATTAAGAATGATGATCTGAAAGTCACAGAGTTCCCAAAATAACTCCAACTGCATATGGGCCTCACTTAAGTCCCAGTATTTGCATTCAGCCCCACCCTATAGATCACCAGCTCTTCCCTAATTCTTACGAGTCTATACCTATTTTCTACCTTTGTGCTTGGTTTAATAGAAATACAGCAGAAAAACGTGGATGCCCTCACAGAGTGACAGCAGCCTTGATAACTTGCACAATTTTTTAGACTTCTTGTAAGTCTGAAATGGGCCGATAAATGTCAGTTGTGAAGCTAGAAGTAAGCATCAGGCAGCTACATGTGCGGAGCATCCTCTGCTGTGCACACTGCTAACCTCTGTAAGGGGGCTGGTGGAGAAAGCCTGCTATCAAGGCTCAGAGCGTAACAAATCGGCATCAGGGAACCTGAAAATCTTTGCTTGGGAGAGTTAAAATGTCTGCGAGTGTGGTTGACTTGAAATGCAGTTACTTTTACAGGATTAGATTTCATGGTTTTCTGTTTTCTAGATCATCTGCTGTCTGTGCGTCTAGCAGGTGTGTGAGGGAAAGCTTTCAGGAAAGGCACTGTTTCTTGTCCTAAAATTGCTGAGGCTCCACTACAGACCCCTTGTCATCCCACTAGTAGTTGCTAAAAACAGGAGTAAAATACACACGGCTCCTATTTATTAGAAAAGCTTGATCCTAGAACATGTCAAACCCAATCAGCTCCCACTGAAATCAGTGGTAAGTCTGCGTTTCAGCACCTGGCAATGTGGTGCCGGTGCTGTAAAACTGGACTGTTTTTGCAGGTTTTATTTTTAGGCGTGGGTGTGATTCGGTACTTAATGCTGCTGCACGCTGCTAATAAATCTCTGTAAGCAGGAGCAGAGGCAGACTGCGGCAGTGCAACCAGAGAGGTTATAAATCTCAAGCAGCAAATTTATGGTTTAACAAAATTAAATTTGGAGTGGTTATGGCATTGAAGCTAGGCAGCTCAGGTTGTTTCTACAGAGGGCAGAATAGAAATGCTTCATAATGTATGTGATCTTATAGAGATTTGCAATTTTTGCCTTAAATACCCCCATCTGGAGGTGATTATAACTCTGAGAGGGTTAAGTGGGTTCTGTTGTGTCTTTAGTATGGCCACAGTGGGAGGGAAGGATGTATTTTTTTGTTATCAGCACAATCATTGTAACAGTGTACAGCATTTGTTGCACTAGAATAACAAAACTAAATGCACATCTAAACCGAACATCTGTACGTAATGCTACCATGGAGGTTATCTCATATGCATAAATACTTGAGCAGCAGTTTTAAAAACACAAAAAAACTTTGTTAATCTTAAATCTGCAAGCCCGGGTGCTGCCCAGCTGACTGCTTTGGGTGTGTGTTCAGCCTAGTTCCTTCGCGCTGTTTTCTTCATGTTTTCTGCAATGTAGATGGATTCTGTAAATATTTAGGCAAACAAGGTAGTCCACAGCACTTGCAGTGTTGTTATCTGAAGGGCACACTTGTGGAACTGGGGACAAAGTTTCCGTTAACTTCAGTTTTTGATGCCTCTGAAAAGTCAGCTCTTCTGATGTTTCTTAGTTTTAAGTACCTATCTGACACTTTTAGCTTATTTTTTTTTACACTTTTAGTCATAAACATGCACAACTGCAAAAACATTCTCTTTGTATGAATTCTTAAATGGCAAGAGATCTGTATACATGGTGATATGTCAGAAAAAGCACTTGTGTACTGTAAAAACACTGGTTCTGAGTGCCATCACAGGCTGTAGGTGACTTAATTACAAGAAGAATTACAGTGCACATGGTATTTCAGTCATTTTATAAAATTTGTAGCAATGAAACGCTCTCTGGTGAAAGTTTTGACTTTGTGTAATGGTCACAGGTTTGAGAGGCTACAGATTAAAGATAGCATTTAATGCTCTGAATTTAAGCTGTGCTTTCCCAGGAGAAAAGATGGGAGTCCCAGCCACTGCTTTCCTCCAATGTGCACCTACTGCGTGCCAGACCCTGGGATGGGGCAAGTTGTGGACGTAATTCCAGCTGAACAACAAACAGGAGCATTTCTCTTTCAGCTGGGATCTACCATGCCTAAATTTGCACAGTTTATCTCCTGAAAGACTGCTGCACTTGAAACAAGATGGGAGGATTGTCCAAAAGATGCGTCGTGGGGCTCAGCTTTCTGTCTTCTGCTGCAAGTCTCTGGCGTGGCTGAACACTTTGTCAAGCACACACATCTTGCGGGTTTTCTGCAGCAAAACCCATGCAATTGCCAGCACCCAGATGGGAAGAGAGCACTGCAGGTAGGAAACTTCATTAGCAAGGAGGTGTAAGCCTCTGCATGGCCATGAAAGCTGGGAAAGTCATAAGCAGCAGACATATTCACCCTGCAAAATGAGACTTCAGTGGTAGATACACACATGTATATTGGTATATACATTTATACATATTGGTTTATACATATTTATTGGTGTGTTTTTGTAGGCTGTGTTTCTTCAATAGAGTTAAATAGAAATAAGAGAGTAGAATAGGATGCAAAGTGCTAGGCAAACAGCTTTTTGCTAAGATTTCAAGACGACAGGTAATGTGAGCAAATATGAACGTGAAAAATTCGTCTCTGGGACGCACGCAGACCCCGAGGGCACAGGATAGTTAATAACGAGCTGTCTCATAAAAACAGCCTGAAAAATTACAAGTCTGGAAGAGGCTGCATTGAAAGAACCTTTTCTTCTTCCTTTCTGTTTTCAAGTCATCCACATAGAAGCTTGAGAGATTATTAAAATAAGTTAATAGTCCCCTGTGTTTTGTCTACCTGAGGGAGTTGTAAGACCCCAGCTGGAGCAGGAAATGTACAATAAATCCCATTTTTATGACTCTGTAAGTCAATGGCTTTATGGTTTTAGTAACTGCCATGTAAAGAAGTATTGTAGGTTTGGGGGTTTTGGTGGGTTTTTGTGTTTTTATTTTCCAAGGCAGCATACGTAAGGAAATTAAAATGTAGGTAATCCTGAGGTCGCTATGGAAAGGCTTAGGAAAGTGAAAACCTGTTCTGAATAAGTATTTTTCTCATCTCAGCTGGTTTTCTGAGCAGATACAGGGTCTGGGGAGTATGTGAGCAGAAAGGTGGAAGGTGCAGTGCTTACAGCCTAATGCAAGCTATTCCCTGCTCTACAGATGCGTTTTGTGGTGTCTGAAACGTAAACATACCCAGCAATGAGGGCACTTTGCCTCTCTCTGCAGAAAGTTGTTACACCAGGGAAAAAGACTAAAAAAGGTGCACCTGTCTTGCGTTTTTTCCCGGTCCTTGCTGTAATTTTCCCTTTCTGAATTTTGCCTTTTCTGAATTTGTTAATTTTAGACGCGCTCACTTCTCAACAGGTCCTACCAGCCGAGGGGGTTAACACGTACACAGCACCTGTTTGGGGTCATTCCCCTGACAAACCTATGTCGGCTACTGAGCCCTGCCCAGAGCCGAGGGGAGGCTGCCCGCTCTGCCTGGCCTCCAGGCCTCCCCGGGGCCTGCTCTGGTCTCAGGGGTGAGCTGCTACGACATGCGTGCGGGGCTGCCGCGTGTCGCACCGCGGGACGACAGCACTGGAGGGAGGACACAACTGTGACATGCTCTGGGCAGTGCCCTGGCTGCAGTCCCTCCGTCGCCATTGCAGCACGAAGCAGCCACGTTGCAGCGCAAGTCAGGGCAATTTGGAGTCTCTTTCTGTCACAAATTGGAATTTGTTTTGCTTATAATGTAGTATTTCTATTTGTGTGCTGCATGCGGCTATGTATTCCTTTCACCTTAAAATACACACACTTAGATACTGTAAGCCACAAAGCCATGCTCATGTACACTCCTAACAAGCAAAGGGGACATCAGCCTCTCTCAGGAAGCCGGCTCTGGCTTCTTAAACAAACAGTTGCCGTTTATCTGACTCCTGTGAGAGAGAAACAAGCTTGGGGAGGGGGTGTACAGACACTGTGAAAGGGGGGAAGAAAAACCAGCAGAGGAATAAATCAATCCCAGCCGTCTGGGCTAACTCCGCTTCCTTTTGGTGCAAGAAGAGCAAAGATGGCAGTTCCCCGTTCCTGTCCTCGGCAGCCCTCCCCATGCCATTACGTGTGTGTACCCGAATAAAGAGGCTGGCACCCCCACATCTGTGTTAGCGAGCCACTGCTCGCTGAAATCTGCCCTGCTGGTACCACAGCTCCACTGATTGGTTCTCTGTTTTTTTACAAATTTAAATGGATTTATAGAAGAGAAATGAGGGCAACTTGCTGTGGATTAGCATGGTTCTTGTGTGATATGGTAACGAGCTTTGTCTTGATTTCTCCTATGAGCTATTCTGGGGGCAAATCCTCACCTAAGGAGTCAGCCCTGCTGAGCACTGCTTTATTCTAGGAAATGGCTGTGTGTGATACTGTTCCCTTACTATTATTATTTAGATTTATGGGTCTTAACGAAACCTTCACAGCCCCCCAGCAAACCCTGGACCTGCTTTTATCAAGGACTTTGTGCTAACACCATGCCCCACCAGGCTGGTACACTGCTAACATGGTTGCTGCTGTTAGACCGGTCCCTTTTGGGGATGGCTCTCTGCTATACGAGACCAGGAATCTGACTGTTGTCACCATCCACCCCAAGGGTTTAACACTGCACATCACAGCAGGATTATTTTCCCTCCTTAAATCTTATGGAGCGGAGAGGATGGGAATCCCACTAGCAGAGCAGCAGCACCCACCCTAAAGGTCCTTTCCTGCCTCCTTTGTGGTGTCAGCGTGCCTGGCATTCCTCACCTGTCACTGGCAGCTGCTCCAGCCGACCTCTTTTACAAGGGAACAATCTTAGAGTGGTAGGCAAGGCAGCAGGCAGCGAGGTGTTTGGGATGCGGGCCTCGGGTGCGGGTCCTGAGGTGGCTGCTTTGGGGCCACGGCTTTCCCTGTAGCGTGGGGTGCCCCTTTGGAGCTCGAACCCACACCGGGAGAGTGCTGAAACTCGGAACGAAACTTTGCTTTGTAGGAACGAGCGCCTCGGAGCAGCCCCGCGCTGAAACTTCCTTCGGGCAGGCAGCCGAGGCCGGCGTGCCCCCGGCCGGCAGCTCCGCGCCCCGCTCCGCCCGGGACAGGTGCTCGGCGCCCTCCCCGCCGCCGGGGGGCCGGGCCGGGCCGTGCCGGGGGCTCCCGGGCCCGTCCCCGGCCGGGCCGAGCCGCTGCGAGCCGCCGGGATCCGCCGGGAGCCTCGCCGGCCCCCGCCCCGCTCCTTTGTTCGCGGCCCTGCCCCGCGCCCTCCCTGCCCTGGGGGCGGGCCCGCGGCCGGGGCCGGGCCCGGGGCCGAGCGGGGGAGCGGCGGCGGCGCTCGGCCCCTCAGCCGCTCGTGGCCCGGAGCCGTCGGCCGCCGGTGCGCGGAGCCCGCGGTGCCCTCAGCCCTCGGGGCGGCGCGGCGGCATGCGGCGGGGGCTGCGGGCGCTGGCCCTGGCCGCGCTGCTGCTGCTGGGGCGGGCGGCGGCGGGGCGGGCGGCGGCCTGCGAGCCGGTGCGCATCCCGCTGTGCCGGCCGCTGCCCTGGAACGTGACCAAGATGCCCAACCACCTGCACCACAGCACGCAGGCCAACGCCGTGCTGGCCATGGAGCAGTTCGAGGGGCTGCTGGGCACCAACTGCAGCCCGGACCTGCTCTTCTTCCTGTGCGCCATGTACGCGCCCATCTGCACCATCGACTTCCAGCAGGAGCCCATCAAGCCCTGCCGGGCCGTCTGCGAGCGCGCCCGGGCCGGCTGCGAGCCCGTCCTCGTCCGCTACCGCCACGCCTGGCCCGAGAGCCTGGCCTGCGACGAGCTGCCCCTCTACGACCGCGGCGTCTGCATCTCCCCCGAGGCCATCGTCACCGCCGAGGGCGCCGGTGAGTGCCCGCCGAGCCCCCCCCCCCCCGCCTTGGCCCCCAGCCTTCCTCCCTCTCTTCCTCCTCAGGGTGCCCGCTGAGGGAGGGAGGCGGCCTCAGCCCCGACGGGCGCAGGTGGCTGGCCCCGGGTTGGGGCTCCCCCGGGGCCAGGGGTAGCGGGGTTTGGCGAGGGGAGCCCCGCACCTTGCAGGCTCCTTGCCCGACCCCATGCCGTGGTGCCCCTACCCCGGCAGCCCCAGCTCTTGGGGTGTTTGCCGCCCGCTGTGCCCCTCTTGCCTGTCCTCCGTCCCCCCACGCACCACAGGTCCGTGTCGGCGGACCCCCTCCTGCCGCCTCCAAGGGCTGCAGACCCCCGGGGACACTTTGGGGAAGGTCTCGAATACCGAGCACCTTTCTCGGCAGCGCCGACGTGCCTGCAAAACTGCCTCAAAAACAGATCCAGACCCAGCAAGGCTTGGCAAGGCTGCAGTGATTCGAAAGCGATCGCAGTCAAACCTGGAGGGAGGAAGTTTTGCTAAAATTGCCCCCGAGTTACCTATTTCTGAGGACCTCAGCAGCACAATGACCTCTTTGAGGGATTCCAGTGCCAGATCCATGAAAACTCCCTTTCAGTGAATGAGAACCTGATGACATTCTCATTTCTGGGCTCAAAATGCTGAACTGATGCATTATGCACCAGACTGAAAGAATCCTTCTTGAGGGAATAAAAATGCTCCTTTAGAGAGCAGAAGGAAGGATTCCTGTTCGAGGAAGAGGTAAGGTGAACACTTCCAAGTTTAATTCTCCAAATAAAGGATTGCAGCCAACTAGAAGACACGGAGAGCAAGCTGCTGGACAGCTGGCACACAGAATACCTGCTCTTGCTTTATCTCCTCAGCACTCCCAGACCTCAGGCTGTTTGCAGACCCCATCTAATAGAGCAGGCAGAAACATAAATCCATTTTTAACAGTCTTTTCTTGTGGAAGAGGGTGTTCTTATTGTTTGGAAGTGAAATCTTGATTTTTTGTTTTAATAAAGGAGTATGCTGCCTGCGAAGTAAGAGTAGTTGACTGTTCTGTCCTCCCAAGGTCTCCGAGTTAGTTCTGGTGAGGATTTTAACATGTTTGCCTTGTCCTTTTGGTAAGGTGGCAGCCTGAAGGACAGCACGGTCAGATGGTTATCATGATCAGAGCAGAGACACGGGTCAGAAAGCCCCATTTCCATTCTTTTTCCAGACCATGGGTCTTTGATACATGAGGTGGAAAGGCTCCTCTGACCAAGGGCACACCTTGCTAAAACTCCCTCTCACCACTGAAGCAGTTGGTCTTGGCTCTCATGTTGCTGATGCCAAGTTGAAGATCAGTTGAAGTTCACTTGTTTCTTTTTCGGTTGATATCGCAGTAAGGGATGAAAGATTCCTCATCAGTTGTGCTCCCCTTGCCTGCTGGGGATCAAATAGCCACTGCTATGTCCGTGATGGAGAAGGCTGCTAAGGGTAGTGGAAGTGCTTTGTTTAGGGCTCAGCGGGAGGAAAGCTGTGCAGGCAGAGTTAAGAGGGGCTGGGGGAACCCCAGGGCTTGTGCTGGTCTCCAAAATGTTCATTGCTGATGCTCAGAGGCACGCACACTTCAGCCTGTGTGCTCCCCTGCTGCTGCCTCTCGCGCTGTTCTTGTCTCCACTGACATGTTTGTCCCTGCTTTGAAGAGGGAACTGGGTGCTGCCTGTACTGGGGAACAGGTCCATCAGTTGAATTTCTGGCTCTGCAAATGTTAAAGTCATGATATCGGTGGGCCATACTTAAGGAAAACAGGTGAATGTCCAGCTTTTCCAGTAGGTGCAGGAGTGACTTTGCAGTCCTTGATGTTTACCTTGAGCAATTGTGAGTGGTGCCTTGGTAAAGGCAGTCACATTTCACCATATCTTATTTTCTTAAGTGTTTTGTTACTTCTAGGAAGCTCACACATGCTGCTGCCCCAGGAGACGGCAGGAGTCCTCCTGCTCCTATCACATGGAGATCTGTGTCTGGTTTAAGTGCTTGTGGGTTTCTGTATCAGTCAAAGTGGCCTCTCTGCTGCTCCAAACCATCTGCTCGTCACTGCACGTACTTCATCCCTTTGACCTGGAAGAAGAGCAGCCTGGATTAAAAGTAGACATAAAAGTGGCTTGAAGGCACATCAGGCCATCAGTGAGATGTTGGAGAAAAGGGAAACATCATAAATGAGTACAATAAGCGTCAGAACCATTTTGGGTGATCATCATAAAACAGGGGATTAGAATTCCGAGTCCCTTCAGAAATACAACCTCTTAAACATTAATGAAAAGGAAAGATTATTTAATTGATGGAGACGTGTTCTTAGATCTTAAATGAAGCCATGGTTTCTCCATGTAGTCCGAGTCCTCTACATCTGCCTGTACACCTAGATGAAATTATAGTAACCCATTATCTGAATTTGTCATTGTACACTTCAAACAAAAGCGAAAGAACCCTTTCCCATGCTTGCTTTTCACACATTGTGAACTTCATTTCCAAAGGAGTGGTTTCGAAACTCAAGATCAAATTTGCTCCTGCTTGTGCTTTGCATAGCTCTACGTAGGGCAGTCAAAACACACGAGTGTTAGGGGAGGATTTGAGACCGTGCCAAGGCTGAGCAGTTTTTCCCAGGTTGTCATCTTAAAGCTGAGATTCATTTTAGCCATTTGCTCAAAACCTGCAGGCAGTCTCATTTCTTAGTTAAAGTATAAAATAATCGCAGGCTTTGAGCCTTGGAGAAGACCTTGTTAATGGTGATGCCCCTGATGGCACTATACTCTGACTTCAGTTTGTCTGCCTTCAGACTGAATTCCCCAGGGTGGCTTTCGTGGTCTAAGCGTAGAGTCAGGATCTGTGCCATTAAATGTAATCAAAACCTGACAGATCTGGGGATGGAAGTGAGAGGAAACGTTCTGCTCCTTGACCTGGTGATGGCTCTGAACCTACCGGCTCCATTTTGGTGGGAGTGGGCGATGAGGGGCTCAGCATCATCGTTTGCCTACAGAGCCGCCCTGTGGTCTTGGAGCTCACATGGTCTGCATTCAGTTTTAACTGGGATTGATCTTCACATTACTTTTGTTGTTTGTGCTTTTTCTTTTCTTGCAGTTAGATAAGATACTTGAGATGTCAAAAGTAAGTTTTGCCAAATTGCTCCTTTTTCCCAAGGCTCTCACCCAAACCTGTGGTCCGAGAATTGTTATTTTGTGCACTTACTATGCAAGCGGCTTTTATCTTCTCTTCGTTCGTGTTTTTTTGTTTGTTTGTTTTGTTTTTTAATAGCATTCCTCTGAAAAATGATTAATTAAAACAGCTTATTGGAAAAAATCAGTTTGGATTTTTTCCCCCACTCTTAACCAGGATTTAGTAGGAAGCCTTTGAATCGGAGCTCTGGAGAATATTTCCTCTTTGGCAGTTCTGCTAATCATCGCTGACAGATATTTCTTTCAAAAGATTGTTTTGCATAGACAAAACTTGGCAAAGAGGCCCACGCTGAAGAGAAGAGGAACAATAGGAAGTCAGCTGTTTATTTTTTAAAAATAGCTTTTTTAATTTTTTGTGCCATTCTGACGACTGGAGGTCCAAGCAGCACGTGGACAAGCCTGATGGAGAGGTTCCTCCCTGCCTGTCCGACAGCTGGGGTCAGAGACTGGGGTGCTGTGGCTGCTGCTCGGGCTGGCCCAGACCTTTGTCCTCCTCCCTTCCCTGGTAGGTGGGAAGGGACCAGGTGGGGAGAGCCTGACCTGTTGATGGCCATGGAGAAGACCGGGGAACGGGAAGCCTTTCCCAAGATGTGTCATGTAGTGGGGAAGGTCTCCAGCTGCCTGCCCAAGCCTGCGCTTCTCTCCCTCAGTAGAAACCACTCGTCCCTCAACACACACAAGTGTCCTGAGAATGATTAGCATCGCCTTAAGGCTGGTACTCGTCTGTCCCAAGCCCTCCAAAGTCAGGAGATGAGTCATGAAGTGACATGAAGGTGCCTGTTTACTCCTCTGTCGTTCACGGACAAACACCGCGTGCTGACCACAATTGCAGAGCACAATACCCCACGCACCGCAGCCTGAGCACAGCACAGAAATTGCACCCGTTTCCCTGAACAGCTGCTCTGCACACACCTTCTGAGCTACTCGCCTGCCGCGCAGCCAGCTGTCTCCTCATATACCCATAGCCACTGGCCTGGGGGTAGGGCATGTGGCCTGGCAAACGAATGTGTGCAGAATTAGGAAGTGGGCTGAGGTCGTGGTGTGCTGGAATTTGGTTTTGTAAAAATAATAATAATAATACAATTAAGTTGCGTAACTAGGAGTGGAAGAGAACGTTTTGTGGAAAGCAGTTCAGTTTGGTGTGTGTTTGTGGTGGCAGGCTTATATTAGGCACCTTGAGCGTTCACCACCCTCATTGCATCAGCGTTACTTCTGAGGAGAGTTCCTCAGCCAGTGCAAATGAGGATAGCTCTGCATTGTGTTTAGGTGTAATACCAGAGGGAACTGGACCTTCAGCTGATGCTGGAGTGGTACCAAATGGGATCCAGTTGTAGGTTCGATTTCAAATTCAATAAGCTGTGGTTGCAATTCAGGCGTTGTACCCTAACATACAGATTTATTGTCATGTCAAATGGTTATTAATGAAATCTTGTCAAGATTGGAGCTTGCTGCGTCACATGAAGCATCAGAAGGAGTTGTCTAGGGCATTTGCAAAGCCAGCCAGCCCTAAAAGCAAGCAGGGAATTTGGCCAAGGAAACCCAACACGAGGCTGCTGCTGGGAGCTCTTGCAGACTTGTGTCTGCCATGGGAGCAGCCAGAGAAGTACCAGGCTGGAGGCTCAAGCACTCGTCATGCTGTTACCACGCCAGAAGGAATCTTCCACCACCACCTGATGATAAGAACTTATTTTTTAAAATTCAAGAATAGCCCTGGTGATTAATCCAAATGAAACTCATAAGTAAGGATTAGTGTGTATAACTTGACTTGTTAGAAGGCAGCATGGAAAAGCCTTGCAGCTACCATGGAAGTACATGGTTACTGAAGACCAAATTGGCACCATTAAAATGTTGTTTTTGTTCCACAAGCTAACGTACCACAGCAGTTTGATGCTTTTTTTGGAAGAAAGCGCATTTGATTTGAGGTAGCAACTGGGTACTGGACGTAAAGGAGCATCTATGCAATCATTCAAGACTGTTTGCTAAATCTTTTGCTCATTAGGAGCAAAAAGTCAAAAATTTCATAGTGAGTAGGAGTACTTACCTCTGAAGTCCCAATTTTGTGAAATTAATCATTAAGTAGGTAAGTGATTTACATGTTTTTCAGATTTCCTTGCATCTTGCTTGTCCTTTAACCTATCTCCGTTTATGTAAGGGAAGTTTCATGTTGCGATGAAAAGTACAAAGATAAATATGCATTGAGAGAAGGTATGTTTTTTATTTGAAATATATGGCCAAATTGGAACATCAAATAACTAATACTAGATCTCTCGTAAACAGGTATTTTAATTATGTATTTACATAATCTATGATTAAATAACAGCCCCTGCCCTTAAAATTTAGTCTGTGCGTCGAAATCCTTCACCTTTGCCAAGTATCAGCTGAGGCCATATTGCAACCACGTCCTTACAGCTGCAGCTGCAAGAGAGGAGCTGCCGTTACGTGGCTGTGTGTTCACTTGTTCTGTATTGCAGTAGCAAGGTTGTTGTATCCAAGACAATGTAAGCATCTAAGAAAGATGATGTTGGTACGATACCAGCTTCGACAGCTGAAAAACCTGCAGAAACTTTTGGGCGTGAACGCTTACAGAAGGGGGCTTGATCTGAAAGCTCATTTGTTTCCCATTTTATTTGTCCTTCTAATAAAGTATGCTACTTCTCTCCCCAGTCTTGTTTCTCTTGCGTCTTTTTTCTTAACTTATACAAGGTTGTATGCGTTAACATACTCGTTTTTCAAGATCAAGTATATGTGTAAGTCCATTAAACTGTGCAATTTAATAATAGATTTGAAGTTATGCATTTCACTAATGCAAGGCACATTCTATGTACAAGTGCATCCAAAAGCAGTTCTTTGGAAGTTTGGCACAGGGCCTGGTTTTTTTTGTCCTGTTCTTTATCCGTCCTTCAAATAATCAGCATGTTTTTAAATTGAGGGGAAGGGGAAGGTCTGAAATACTTGTTTTGGCATTTGCTTCAATGATACGATTGTGGTTGATTTCCTCAGTAACCAAAAAAACAAACCAAAAGTAATTTCTCCTTCATCATCTAATGAAATGCAAACACTATGTGTACTTTTTGTAGATGCTGCTAATTCCTGCCATAAATTTCCCTCCTTGTCCTAAACCTGCCAGTCTGTGCACCTCTAGAAATGGGCTGTTTAATCTGCTTCAGCAAGTAATGTTGTGTGCTGTGTTTGGATGAAGTGCAGATAAGAATTGATGTCAACTCTAGCAGGAACAAGCTGGCCTCTGGAACATTACAATCTGATTATTCATTAAGTTTTAATATACTAAATATGAGAGAAAGAGAAAGCATTGCAATGGGGGTGTGTTGAAATAATCCACTATTAAACATACTAACATTTCTTTCTGTATTTTACAAATCTGTGCCAGATTTCCCGATGGAT
Organism: Anser brachyrhynchus; assembly: GCF_964034855.1. Taxonomy (NCBI): domain Eukaryota; kingdom Metazoa; phylum Chordata; class Aves; order Anseriformes; family Anatidae; genus Anser; species Anser brachyrhynchus. The sequence continues at coordinate 7,963,151 of NC_137701.1, forward strand.
TCTAATAATGGCAACTGTAGAGGCTCCGGCATCGGTGAGTACATTTTTATAAAGCTGTATAATGAGCTGCATAAGCACGTCCTTTTAATACTTAAGAAAGAGCAGTACTAAGTGATGCATAAACACCCTGCTTTGTCTTGAGATCCTGTAGATTGTGCTTTTGACTTGTACCTGTATCCATCACAGGAAGGTGAGATTTGGGGCTGGTAAACCTGTGTGCTTCTGGCCAAATCAACCCTCCAGCTCTTGTTTCTTCTGCTTTTGCCAGGGCAAAATTCCCATGAAGTCAAGGTGGCTGTGCTGGTTTCATGACGAGTTCTGTCTCGAACAGTGAGAATGATCATTACATGAATTTTCCTCCCTCCTACCAAAAATGTCATTATTTCTTCAACTCTTCCAGTTGTTTTTCCATGCATAACTGAAAATGCAGGGAGGAAAATAATGCTGTAGTCGTTGGCAGGCTTTAACTAGCATACCAGTATGAGTTTTTATTTAACTGAGAAATGCTTACTGCAATGATGAAAATCCCAAGTGTTTAAACCACAAAGCGACACAGTAGGACGTTGGGACTGTACGTACCAAAACAAATGTCTTTACATGTATAAATACCATTGCTGTAAGTTGTAAGGAAAGAAGCAGTGAAGTTGCAGATGTTCACAGTAATGTGCTGCAGAAGTAAAGTGAAAGAAGTTAGAGATTTAATGTTCCTTTTGTTATTTATTCGTTTTAGCCAAAGGAGGCTAGATTCAAGCAGGCTGTTTGAGATTCAGTTGAAAAGGAAAAATATATCACTTTCTGCCCTATTTTCCTTAATTTTAATTCCCTTTGTGGCGCACTGGTGAGTAGGCTAGCTCTCTCAGTCATTGAGGGTAAAAACAGGGTCGTTGTTCATTCTGACTTGAAAGTTCGCAAATTAAATTCTGACCTCTCTGTAGATAATGGCAAAACTCTCGTTAACCTGAGGAGATGGAGAATGAGACCTTCTGAGGCTGTTTTTATTCCAACAGCTCCCCTGTTGCTTTTTTTGTTGTTGTTGTTTCATTTTGTTTTTGCTGGAACTAAGTAAAATCCCTTGAGTGCTGCCGCTATTCACAGGCAGTGCAAAGCAAAGCCCAGTTCAGTAGCTAGCAGATTATAGAAAGGTGCATTTGTTGTTCAAGCAAGCCAATGACTATAGGTTTTCTTGAATTTTATTACCATTCCCATGGAAGTTTTCCTCTCCAGAGGTGCTGACCAGCTACAGTACATGCCGATGTCCAGTTTATTAATGTAAGCACCTAAATATGGTTGTGGAATGTACAATTAGATACCAAGTTTTGCTAACTTCAGCACTGATCTCCTGCCACCTTATATCAAAAATATTAAACATATCTTCAGAACTGCCTGTCTTTAGGGATGCAGACTTGAAAACGCACATCCAAAAGAGAGGGTGAAGATGCAGAGCTGATGAAGAAGAAGGACAATGTTTTCATTGCTAGCTTTTACTGTAGGAACACAGATTGTGGTTCAATGTGCTATACCCATTTCAGCTGTCTTTTTTGCCTCTTGGAAGTAAACTAGATTTTTGTCAGCTTCCTGAGATGCTTTTCAGGTCATTGAGACATTTTTTCCAGGCTTTTTTATCCATTAACTTATCAGGGAAACATTTGCCAGGTTCGAGCACATGTTTAGGTTGTGCACACGTGTATTTAAGATGGCATGTTTGTAGGTAGCAGCTGTAACAGAGAATCTTTTCCCCTGTAATCCATTGGTTTGGGTATTTACAGGGAGATGTTTCCCATGGTATAGATGCTGAGTATACTTTAGTACTGTGTTGACTTGTATTAAAAAAGAATATTTAATGGAAAAGTCAGCTGAGATCTCAGCCCAAACTGATGTGAGCCTCTGCTCCCTGTCTTGGTTTATAATGAGTTTGCAGTTTCAGAGCTCTTCTGGTGGCTTTGGAGGAGAGAATCACGTCAAATGGGACCTGCCCTTAGCATCAAGAGACATAGTGCATTTTTAACACAATTCTTTTGCAGCCACCCTCTGTGGATGTTCCCTGCTCTGGGAAGGCTCAGATTTACAAGTAATATGCACCAATCAAAATAGTGTTTTCTAATACTCACGTTGTGCTCCCTTTGAAAGCCACTGTACCAGGCGTTGGGAGAGATGAGCTGCTTCTCGCTCTACAGCTGGCTGACCTTGGCAAGTGCCCCTGTGCCAGTCTCTGCATTTCTAAGTCGTAATTAGAAACAATGCTTCATTTTGTAAAGTTCTTGGAAATATAAAATTTGTAAAGGACGAGGACAGTGAGAAGGTACCCTTCATGAAGAACACAGGCAGGTCTATCCAGTAAGTTCTACACCAAGAATAATCAAAGGCACTCCTCAAATTTAAAGTAAATAAATAAAGTTAAAAGGCAATCCAGTATTACTTTAAAACGAAGGGAATTGTGAGGCTATATATTCTTGTCCTGTAATTTAGACTATATTTTTCTACTTGTGCCACAGAGCAAAGTGTCATTGAGCAGGAGAAAATTAGAGTGTAAAACGTGTTGGATGTGAATGCCGACATGCCCGTGTGAGTGTGGGTCGTAGGAGCGCCTCTTGTATGGCCTGTTTTGAGGCAGCTTATAAAATGGGCCATAATTTGGTCTAAAATATGTATGAGCTCCCACAGGCAGAAGGGAAGCCAAAAATCACTTCCCTTCTCAGCTTTTATTATTTTAACACATTCCCATACAAAAGCTGAAGTCTGTAGGATCCTATATATAGATTCCTGAGGACATTTGAAATTCAAGGAAACAATTCTTCTTGTGAGATGTTCTTCTCTTTCCTGTATTTTTTGTACTTTCAACTACAAAAATCCTTGCAATCCAAAATAAATAATAATTTGAGAAGTCCATAACCACAAGATACCATCTTTGTATTTAATGCAGAAATCTTAAAAAGAAAATAAAAGTTCTTCCCCAAACTCTTCATGGTGGATTTAACTAAATCCCTTGTGTCATTATTTTAGAACAGTGATGTATAGAAATAGGCTGTATCAAGTCTTCTTTCACTCAAATGCTGGGTGAAATGTAGGCAGGAGGCAGGGGTGGTATTTAGGACACAGAGTACGAGTGAGGACACCGGAGTCACACTCACAGCTCACCTGTTCTTTCCCGAACTAGATTTTGTTTCCACTGATACATCAAACTGGATGACCACGCATGTGTAATACTGGGACCTGTGGTTGGAAATGGGTGACATTTCTTGCTGGGTCTGACAGTGAGAGGTCACCAAACTAATTGCACGCTAGCTTGAAAGAAATGGATATCTGCATTAGAATACCCAGCAGTGAAATATTGGTAGGAGCCCGGGGCTTCAGCATTAGCACTCTCCGGATACTAAGTGTTTTTATCTCCAGTATTGTTTCTAGCTGTCTGGAAGCCATACCGTTGGGTGTGCTGCTCTGACAGCGCTCATTTGTGTTGTGTTTTGAAGGTCATCCATCCTGCTAGACAGGCTAGTAATTTCCCTGCTTTAATTAAACCTGAGGTACAGGATCACGATGTTATACAGTGAGCCTGAGCAAGAGGCCCAGGTTTGTTGTTAGGCGTGTCCAAATCCCACACGTCTGGCACAAGCTCCCATTATACCCAGGGCCGATGGCCCACGGTGTAGGTTTATCAGGAGGCTGATGGCAGCCTCTCCACGTTACTCTTCCTAGTTTAGACAGCGAGTGTGCTGGTGGAACCACAGTAGGTTCTAGGGGATGTTGCCAAGAAACTGCTGATCTTTCCTCCTTGGAAAGCGCAAGCTGCAGGCATCTGCTGAGTTCTGTGCTCAATGAGGTGGTTGTTGCCCTGAATCGGAGGTTTTCAGCTGCTGGCCCTGCTGGTCAATGCCTCCATTCCCTCCTCTGGCTCTCAGTTTTCAGTCCCACACTCCATAACACGGGCTCATGAGTAGCTCCTTGTTTTAGTTACACCTACGCAGACATTTGTTACTCAAGGAATTTTCAGTCCTCATAATTTCTTAAGGGAGAATTCAGCACTGCCCCTCCTTAGGTTGTTTCAAGCGAAATTAGTTGGGAACTGAGGAAGCAACATCCCTGCGCTGAAGGATCCTGGTTTCTTGCCTTTATCCCTTGCTGCTACGTGGCTTTTACCTTTAGGATGAAATATAGTGCCAGTGCCAGGTGGGTTTCCTCCAAGTCCTGAATGAGCACCCTGCCTGACCACTGCTTGCTGCTCCCTCTTGACCAGGGACTCTCTGCTACTGACACGAGACCTGGAAGTTATGCCCTGGGATGTGTCAAAGTCCTGTGCTGAATGTAGCCCTTAATTTCTCAGTTGGATCTGTATTTTAGATGAAGCACTGCCTATAGGACATATATGAAAAAAAATGGTTGTGTTTTTTTTGTTGGAGGCTAGGGTTTTGTTGTTGTTGTTGTTTGTTTTCATTCTTTTTTTTTTTTTTAATTTCATCTTGTCAATTTTCTTCTGGAAACCTCTGCTGGTCAGTTTCAGAACATCTTCCAGCAGAAGTACCCTGTGCTTTTTAACATTTAACTTCTCTGTAATAACTAAGTAAATTCAGGGAGATACTTGTCAGGTGTGACCTTGGGGTTTGGGGGAGATTGTCAGTGAACAAATGCTGTTTTCTTTCTAAACAAAAGTTTCTGTTTTGTAGAGCGCTGCAAATGCAAGCCTATAAAAGCTACCCAGAAGACTTATCTACGCAACAATTACAACTACGGTAAGGACAGCTGCATGGCCAGCTCCCAAGCCTTTTAGGAGAAGGCTACAGTAAGAGAATTAAATGGGGCTGGGAAGAATTTCACAAAAATAGCCCATGGACCCAATTACTGATGGTTAATCCAGTAGTACTTGTTACAGATGTGGCCTGAAACATTTCCAAATTCAAAACTGAGAGTGTTTGTAGAGGGATGAAGGGGATTAGCTTAATATGGTAGTACAAGAGTGTCTTTGTTGACACTGAACGGTAGTTATTTCAGCGTCAGCATGGGCATTTGGGGTTCATGCACTTCTTTAGTGTGAAGAGTCATTTAGCAGAAGTGACATTGTGGGCTGCTGCGCTTGAACTTCCTCTTGGATTTACAGCTCCGATGCGTTCTGCTTGCACAGGAAGGGATGTTTTTGGCAATTCTTAGGCCTACAAACTCACGATGGCATCTTACAGACATACCAGGCTTTTGCCTTCTCGTGCATTGAAGCCATCAATTAACGTCTTTCCAACTGTGTTATGCTGGCAGTAACACCTGTAAAAGTGCACGGTGTCTGTATTATGTCTTCTGTTGCCCAGATTGCCCCGGTCTTCTATCACAGGTCCACTCTGCTACTTCTATTCATGCTGCTTGTTTCAACCAAATTAAGCCGAGGAGGTTGATGAATATGTATCACTTAGGGGAATTGAACAGTCGGGTCTGTTCTTGCTCCTGTTACTCATGTGAACTGCCTTAAGTTCACTGAACTTAAACAATTCATTTCAGTGGTACTGATTGCTTAATATTTATTAAGATTATGCATTTATCCAACTGTTGCCAGATAAGCTTCTTTTTAAAAATAAATCCTACTGATAGCTAAAAGCTTGTAACTGCATTCAGTCAGACGTTGTTGTATTTGAGGGTGACTAGTTGCTTTGCACTGTTTTGGTGGATTTGTTTGGGGAATTGCTACAGGCTATTCTGTAGTGGGTTTACATACCATCTACCATTGCACGTGGTGGAGTCACTGAGCATGCTGCAGATGGCTGCACGGGAGCTGGTGGAGATGACCCCTCACTACTTTGTATTCTCAGTCATATTATATCCCTCTCTTCTCACTTGTGGAATTAAAGAGGTTTCAAAATGCATTGGAAAGAACTCCAAACTGAAGTAGGATTTTGTTTTGAACTCTTAAGAGGTTTTAAGAAAGCGAATCACTAGGTAAAATATGTTAAATGCATAACAGTTATTGATTGTTGGCAGTTGTTTTTAATGTGGCTGCAAGACATGCTGGTTGATTGTCTTTATGGACAATATATGCGAAGAGATGAGTTGTACAAGTCCACGGTTTTCAGATCTGTAATGGTTTTCATTTGCAAGCTGTTAAAGATGTGATATTCTCTAGAGTGTGACCTCTGGATTTGCTTTGCATTTACATGTGGCATCAGTTCACTGGTCACCGCGAGAGGCCCAAAAATCTGTTGTCTTTGAAAGGCAACTTTCCCTCCTATGCAACTTAAGGCAAAAAGAAAGGGCAAGGGAAGAAACAATTAAGCAGGTCACCAGGTCAAGATCAGGAGCGTTTGGAGTTCATAAAGAACAGAGCAGATTGGTGCTGGGTCAGTGGAGAGAGAATCAAAAAGGTAAGGGCCTGTCATCCAGTAAAGATAGCGATACAATAAGTTTTAATGCATATTCACATTTCGTGAAAGGCCAAGAGTGACAAATTAAGTTCGGTCATGTGTGCTGCAAGCAGTCAAAGAGGGAGTAGTTGTAGCACAAGGGAGAAGAAGGGCACACATGGAATGAATTAAATGCATGAAGTGGAAAGAGCAAAGAGGAGGGGATGCTAAAAGTAAAGCCCAAATTTAATAGGACACAAATCCAACTGGTACATAATTCCTATTTGAGACCCACACTGTTTTGAGATATACCCAGCTACCTGCAGCCTCTTGGTGGAGGGTGAAGCAGTGAAGAGATGGGGGCAGGGGGTTGCTTGAGTCCAGCTAAGCTCCTGATAATGGACCATACAAAAGACTAATCCCAGAGGTCACTGAGAACGGCCCAGGGGTGACCTGCATTATCCACTGCCGTTAACTATACTTTTTGTCATTTCTTCCCAGTCATTCGGGCGAAAGTGAAGGAGGTGAAGACTAAATGTCACGACGTCACTGCAGTAGTGGAAGTAAAGGAGATTCTCAAATCTTCCCTTGTGAACATCCCAAAGGACACTGTAAACCTTTACACAAACTCTGGCTGCCTGTGCCCACCACTCAGTGCCAACGAAGAGTACATCATTATGGGCTACGAAGATGAGGAGCGCTCCAGGTAACTTGCAGCATTACCCTTGAGGTGTTATTTGTTGTTTGTTTCCCTGCCCCTGGAGCTTGCATAGAGTCACCCGCTAAGAGAAACTTGGTGTCACTCTTTGGATCACCTTCTAATATAATAATCATCTTCTCTGCTAGGGGGACTGCCAAGGGTCACAGAGCTCTGCAGGCCTGCAGTGTCTTGGGTTGTATAGGTTGTGCGTGCCTGCTGATGTTGGATTGTCTCCTTCTGCAGGTTACTCTTGGTGGAAGGCTCCATAGCTGAGAAATGGAAGGATCGACTTGGTAAAAAAGTCAAGGTAAGAAAATGGCTCACCAGAAGTCAAATGTTGTAAATACCATGAAACAGCTACCAAAGCTTGTCGAAATTAAGAAAGAAAATGCACATGCTGACCCCAGTTAATTAATAGGAGTGTTTTAACTCTGTAGGCAAACTGTGCCTTTTGCAACGCTATGTACTTCATTGGGATCATAAGGCTAATGAAAAAGAGAAAGCTTTACAAGTGTCTTCCAGACTAAGTCAGAATTATACTTTTCAGATTTTAATACTCTTTAAATCTAGTTCACAAATTATGTGGGTTAGCAAATATTGTAAATTTGTCTCTCTGGCTTAGATCGCGGAGGTGCATGATGAGGAAGTCTTGCGTTTTATGCATAGTATCCAGTTGGAAGCAACAAACGTAAACGATATATGAGAATATACTCAAATGTTTTCTAATTGTAAAGTATTCTAATACCTTCCAAGTCCTGGAAGCATGGCCTTTATGCTTCAATGCACAGCAGAGTATTGGTGATTTTGACATTGCTAGGAGTGTCATTTTACACAGATTATTATTTTCAAACAGTTTCTTAACTGCTGTCTTAACACAGTGGTTGTGCCTGTGCAAACCAGGCTCCTCTTCCACTGAAATCTTTCTTCAACTGTTTTAATGGTGACTGGCAGGAAAATATTGTTCTCGTTACAAATACAAGATTTGGTACATCCACAGAGATTACATGAGGGAAAAGATATGGGGATCTTATTCCAAGTTGCTGTTTGATTTGGCAGAACTTTCCAAGATGCAGTGCCGCAGAGCAAACACCGCGTTGCTGCTGTGGGCTGATCTCTGCTCAGTCCCAGCCTGGGGGTGGCAGGGTGATTTATGGTTTCTTTCTTGGGAGCTCACTTATTTTCTCACGTTTTGCACAGCTGGGATTGCCTTGTATTAGGGATTGGTTTCAGTTCAATTCAGTTGTTTTTCTGTCCAGCACGGGTTTCAATATGCAGAGCGTTTTTGTGGTGGCTCTAGAGCCTCAGCAGTGAAGAGGCCCACGGATATAAAAAAGCAATAACTGAACTCCATTTTTATTTTTTTTCCTAATCCTGTGATTTCTTAATCTTGTTCGTTCTTGCCACACTTCCAGTTCTGGTAGGTCCTGATAGATATTAGCTGTGGATAAGGCTTATGAAGGTTTTTGTGTCACTATATGAAATGATTTCTGGTACAGCAGTGGTGCTTGCATCAGGAAACTAGTAGTATAATTTAAAGTATAAAGGGCAAGAAATTACTGATTAGGAATTTATGGCATTGATGGCTTGATAACTTCAGACTGTGTTATGTTTGTGAGGTGCAGAAGCCGATGAAAAGGTGAAACACTTTTCTGCTGAAGCCAATGTACTTTGCATTGGCCCTTTCATTCAAAGAATATACAAGAAGTTGGGCCCAACGTAGAGTATTGTGAGGGCAACAATGACAGCTTTTTTTTTGTCAGTGTTGTTTGCAAATGCACGTAGTTGTCCTACTTGTAATATTTATTATTTATAAAAACTTACTGCTCCTTCTTCTGCTAACTCTTTGCAATCCGTCTGCATTTTGATACGCAGCGCTGGGATCAAAAGCTCCGCCACCTCGGCAAGGGGAAAGGAGAGCCAGGACAAAGTGATGCGGCGCCCAAGCCCAGCAAGGCCAGCAACCCCCGGCAAGCTCGCAGCTAGAAGTGAAGTGCCCTACGCCGAAATTCAGTGGACTATCTGTCAAGACTTCACTGTTGGAGCAGCAAAGGAGAAATTGCACTATTGCACGTTATATTCTATTGTTTACTACAGAATAATGTTTTAGCTTATATTAGTTTTTATTCTTCCTCTTTGTTTTCTGCCTTTTTGGTTTGGTTTGGTTTTGGATGTGTGCAAGCTCTGGAAATATATAGATATTTTTCTGTTACGAAAAAACTGCCCTTATGAGGTGGGGAGCGGTCAGGACGTGCTGAAGTTGCCATTTTATCTCCCAGATCTTCTTAGGGGAAGAACAGGTGCAAGCAGGAGATTTGGCACAACCCATCTTTAAATCATGACCCACACTGGCTTCCTTGGGCCAGTCCCCGTCACAGCCACGGTCATTGTTTGCAGAAACCCCTTGCTGGGGAGGGGAATTTGTTGATGTAAGTGCATAATTTTTTATTCTGAAACAAAATAGCCATATATGTATTAATTTACACACAGTTAAAGTCACATGGCACTTCTGGAAAAATAATGGAAAAGAAAATAAAATTTGAATATTCTGGACTTTGTAGGAAACCTCATAGTTGTGCCACCCCAGGACTTAATTTATCATACACTTCTTCTCTTATAATGGCAGTTTCTTTTTTTTTTTTTCCTCTTCTTTCTTCTCTCTGCTGAGTTGTAGGAATAGACTGACTTACCAGGCCTGCTTCTCAGTACAGGTCTGCACTTTATCATTTGGATTTTGTGGTTTTATTCTTCAGTCTGTGCCTACATAAGCAAGTGTTCAATGCTCAGTAAAATACGTCCAATAAAAATCTTGTAGTTCTCAACATGGACCTTATCTGACTTTTGAACCAACATCATATTTTTATATTGCTGTTCAAAATATAAAAACCAAAACCCCTTTGTTTTTGTACTTTTATAAAATTCTTTGCAGATAGTAACAACGTATTTGAAATTATCACTCTGTTCTTCTGTTTTTCTATTCTCTCTTGCTCAAAAGAAATTAAAGTGATGTAAATAAAATAACAGTCCTCTCCACTTGTAGTTACAGAGGGGAACTACTCAAGATGCAAATGGTTTTTGGGTTCTCAGCTTGTATTTTCTGTGGTCACCCTAGCACATTTAAATGCATTTGGGCTGTCTCTTGTTAACACAGAAGTGCTGCAGTTGTTAGGTTGAAAATGTGCTAATAACAAGTAAACCCAGAAGTATTTGGGAATGTTTATAATATAATGTTATTTTAAGATTGCAGTCAATAACCAAAGGTTTCAGGGCAAGTTTTCCCTCAGGCTGGATATCAGGCAAGTTGAAACATAGACCTGTGTCCTGCAAAATTTGAAATCTGTTGGGTTTTCTTTTTGTTTTGTTGTTTGTTTTTTAAAAATAAGGGGTCGTTTAGGGAGGAGATGGGTTGTGAAGGTTTGAAGTGGGACATTAAGTCTCCAGCTGGTTCAGTGTTTGCTCCAGATACTGCGCAGGCTGGATCAGAAGCTGTGGAAGGGATTTCAAAAGAAAAGCTGAATTTAAACAAAACAACAATATCTGGATACTTTGCTCTGGTCTATTTTGGACGTTGTTCTTTTTCATCTACTTTGTTGCTTGGCTCCTGTTTTTTTTTCCAGCCATGCTGTCAGCAAGCAGGTCTCTCTGCCTGTGGTGGGATACAGCAGGTACATCAGGACGAACATCATCACTGCAGCAGCAAACAGAGTCAAGGGTTGAGTAAGCAGCAAGTGCTGTGAGGCCCCTCGCCAATGTTATCAATCATACTTACTTATTGAGCTTTGGACTTTTTATTTAATGCAGTGAATAGTAGGCAGTTCATATTAGAAGGAAAGTTTGTTGCACAAGATGCCAAGATAACCAAACTTCTGAGTAGTCCTGCTTGCTGCTGTGCTCATAACCCCATCCTCAGAGCTGTCTGAAGAAAGCTAGTAAGTTTGTAGTATTGCACCCTACTTAATTAAGTCTCAATTAGAGATTTATGTCTCACATATTTTAGTTTCTGTGGTGTGAATTTTTTTGTTTTGTCCCCAAATTCTGCTGAGCTTTGCCTAGTGCTACTCTCTCGTCAATAACTCAGTCCTTCACTCAAAGAAAGTCAGCATCTGCTAACAGGTAGCATTTAACTCAGTTACATTGTTTGTAAAGGTCCTCCTCCCCATCTAGCATCTGCTCCATTTGTCTCTGGAACTAAGATACGCTCTTCATCTTTTAATCACACTAGCTGGGGACAAAGGGAAAGTAATGCCTTCTGGGGACAAAGAGAAGGAAAGCAGTAGCTCCACTTCAGTTATTGAGAAGAGCTGGTTTGCGGTCAGCTTCAAGTCCTTAATGCTTTCTTTATTTGCTAGGCTTGAACTCGTGCCCAGTCTTTGTGCAGTCGACAACACGATGACCAGAGAGTGGGGCAGATGTTTTTAATGCTGTTAACCTCTGCTGTTGCGCATTTTCAGCGAGGACAGTGGGGCACCGTGACATCCTGTGAAGGTGAGTGGAGGTGCTAGCAGTTTGGTTTCTCTGCAGCACGCTCGTGAGGACAGCTGGTCACCTCTCCTGCTCAGCTAGGAGAGCAGTCGAAGAGGTAAGGGGGGGCTTGTTCATACCTGTTACGGCAGTCACATCATGGGCTGCACCAAACAGGGGCTTTGCTGGTGAGTCCCTTTGAATGGCCATCCAGATGCTGGAGAGAAAGCTGTTTTCACTCTTTTTCCCAAGCTCCTCTGTAACAGCAGAGAGGCAGCATGTATCTCTTCATTTTCCATTTTTACCTGCAGTGAAATCACTTGAGGGTCGTCGTCAATCTGCTGTGAAAATCTCTGTAGCTGTGGAAAGAGTGCTCTGTAATGACCGCGAGCATTTAGTTGTTTCAGTTGAAAACGCAAAGTCTTTCTCTTTTAGAGTTTTTTTTGGAGGCAGCACTAAAGTTGTATAAAAGGAGTGCACATAACAACAACAACAACAAAAAGTGTGATAGCCAGCTTATTAATTGTGTCCAATGCGGTTGTTTCACTGGGTGATGCACATACCTATGCATGCACATGTGACCAAGTGTCATGGGATGTATAGAAGGATTGATTGAAACCATGCCTTTCCCACATCTGGGTTATATTATTCCAGAGAGCAAATATGCAGCCTAAAATCCCTGCGGATAATTAGCCTGACATGTTGCTTATCAGAAGGCACCCTTTCCTATCACAGCTCGGCAGATGAGAAGGCAGGAGGAATAAACACCAAAGTTGCTATTCACGAGCCATGTCAAGTTTTTGGCAGGGGTTCACTCGTAGTGTTAATAAATCTGCACAGAAGGTGCTGGGCATGTTAGAAACATCATGAAAATAACATGCCTCCCTTTCAGTCCGTGTACAGTTGTTTTGACGTGCAATTCCTCCTAGGAAAGCCAAGAGTAAGCAGAGTCTATATGGTGAAAACAACTTTCAAATTAGTGCAAACGAGAGCACTCTTCATTTTAACAGCTTTGCAGAGAGAGTGCCAGAAGTAGGAAGAATAAAGGCCTCTTGTTCTCGGAGTCTTTGTTCTGAGAAAAATGCCAAATCAGGATCCTCGGGGTGTGTGCTGGGGGGGTCAGGATTCAAGTGGAAGGGAAAACATCAGTGTCTTCAAAGGGAGGGGAAGGCATCAAAGAGTAATACTATATAAATGACTTAACTAGCATCAGGGTGGGTTTTGTTTGTTTTGTTTTTTTAAAGATTCTGGTGTACCAAACCTGAGAACAAGTATTAGTAGAGTGTAATATCAGTGCTGGCAATAAGTATGTCTACACCAAGTTAAAACCCTGAACAAATGTGGGGCTGGCTAGGGAGCAGCTGACTGTAGGGACCCCAGCCTGGGAGCTGCCAGTGCGATCAGCAGCTTACCAGACAGCACAATGTGCAGAGAGAGCTGCCAAAATCAACACCCCGAGGGGTATGCGGTGCAGATTAGGCAGGTAAGGCAATGGGATAGTAGGATGAATGAACAAATGAACACTATGTGCTGGGGAGGTACTACAGCTGGGGAGTGCTTAAATCCAGCTATGCAAGAGGTGCTGGCTACCACTGGTTCCCTTCACTCTTAGGAAATGAGACCAAAGCCATGCCTGCTGGTAATTCCTATTCCCTGTGCAGTCCAACAATTTGCAGAGCACACAAAGTTGGGACCTCTGAGCTGCCTCCCAGCTCCCTGGCACCACTAACCACACAAATGTGCTTGGCTTCACCTATAGTGCAGTACAACAGCTTGCCATCCAATAGGAGTCATTATGTGATCCCTGGGGAAGGAATTTTTAATCCCCCCTTAAGGTGTTAGCCAGGTTATTACTCACTTTGGACACTGGTGGTAGAGCACTGGGAGATGCAGGCTCCAGTGCTGATTGCTGTATCGTATGTGAGGCATGGCTAGCATTTTCTTCCCAGATCTTTGCAAGCCTGCAGTAAAATGAATGAACGGAGGGAGGAAAACAAAATGTAAATTTTCCTGAGATGCATTTGTCCTTTACTAGTGATAAACAAGTGAGCCATGTGTCAGAGGCATGTTCTTGCTTTCTGTCTTTTGGGGGGAAAAAAAGCTTTGTTCCCTTGAGGGAAATGTATTTGTCCACCCTACTGAGCTGCCACCTGGGGGTTTCCATCCCTTTCCCCTGAGCTCTGGCAGTGAGCTGTGCTGGGTTCTTTCCACGCTTCCACACCACCGGAAAGCGAGGACCGTGCTCCTGACCTGGAGGGGCTGTGCTTGAAGCTTTCCAAATGAGCAGTAACCTCAGTGTTTGGCTTGTACTGAAGAAATGGACAGAGATGCAGAATTCCCTCAGCCACGTTAAAACAGCAGTATTTTTTAATGGGCAGCTTCTCTGTGGTTACCAAGGATGGCACATGAGGTGTTACGCAGTGAAACACAGCATGTCAGCCTCCCAAACGTCCTGTCTCAAGGTGGGAACCTGGAGGTAGAGGAGATGGCATGAACACTTCTCAGGGAAGACAAATCCATTCACTCCTGTGAGAACCACTGCTGAAACACTGTGCAACTGGTGGCTGCTTGGCAGCTTTAGGAGCTGCTGGTGAAGGGAAAGGGAGCACTGAGTAGAGAAAAATTGGGATCCCATGGATAAAATAAAGAACATGTGTAACTAAGGGCACCATCACACCATCACAGGTCAACCACCGTTTTTTGCTCCAGACTGAGTCTCTCTAACTGGATGTTGGTCACCATGGCACGGGATGTCCAGGCTCCTCCATCCCATGCTCTGGTCTCCATCCGCCAGCAGACTTCACAGAGAGAATGCTAGTCCCTCTGCTCCCCCTTGCCAGCATCTTTTTCCTTCCTCGTGGAGCCTTTCCCCCAGCATCCTTGCTCAGCCACCTCATCCAACGTTTCCTGAGGGCTTTCTTTCCGATACGGGCTTCCCTCCTGTTCACTGCTGGATGCTGGTCTTGCTCTTCCCCTTGCAGCTCTCCCTTTTCTGCTGCCTCACAGTTTTCTCCTGCCTGTTTCCTGGCTGCTTATCTCCCTTTCTTCCGCTCATTGTCTGCTGCAGCCCCATTCCTGCAGCTGCAGCCAGCCTCCCACCGCTGACTTTTGGGCTCTGGGGACGTCCGCTCCCTCCCTGCAGCCTGCATCCAGTTTCAAGGTGGTCTGCGGGTATCGCTTACAGGGGAATGTGCTCCATCTTCTGGGAATTTAACAACCAGACCCATCTGGGGAATGGAACTGAAATGTCAAAGAGCTCTTGGTACGTTGTTGACACTCACGATTTAATGTCAAATTCCTCCCCTCCCAAATCGCCCAGAGATGAATGTGCTGGAGCTGCTGCATGGAAGGACTGGCTTCTCCTTGCCTGTGTGGGAGGGTGAAGCTTTCTTCCCTAGCTTTGCCCCTGGAAATGACTGAATCTGAAAACCAGAGCATAACAAACAAACAAACAACAAAACCCCAGCCCCTAGCCAGCTGCTATTTAATATTTCAGGCTGTGCAAATACGCAGTGCTAAATATTTCAGCTCAGGAGGAAGGCTGGAGGAATTCTGGGCACCCATCAGCACTGTGGTGTGCAGGGCCCCCCAGGTGACTCCTAAATCCTGAGCAGCACATTGCCCAGCTTCCTGAGCGCAAAAGTCTGGCATGGGCTGTTCTTAACACGCTACTTCAGGGGGAAAAAAAAGGTGTTAAAGAGTTTGCCAGTTGAATTTCAGTGGGCTTTAGCACATTTATTCTTGCTCAATGTCAGCATGTGTATGCAGCTGGAAGGAGGGCCAGCTCTGAGAAACACTAGGGAGGCTCCTTGGGCTAACAGCCCTGTTGCAGAGAAATTCCCATCAATCCAGCAGCACGTGGCTGCTGTGAAAACCACTCATTATCAGCTGGATCCCAAAATGTTCTTGTGCATTCCAGATATTTCTGGGAGCAACTGGGAAAGCCAATATGTGCGTTTTACCTTAAATGGCCCTGAAGATCAGTCGGACTTTTGGGCCTGCCCCTGCTTAAAATCACATAGCAAAGCGTAAGCAAATGCTGATGCCCACATTCCTGTCATCATTATCCTGAGAACAGGTTAGCTCAAAGGTCTCTAATCCTTGAATTTTCATGCCGAACCCCTGGTAACCCTCTCTTAGCCATTGTAAAGGCTGTTAATTCCCAGAGCACTGATTGACTGCCTTCAGCTAAAACTCTTTTTAGCTTTTGATGTCCTTCCTAATGATTTACATCTTTGTCTTCTTAAGTATTTAGATGCCTCTGGAGCTTGATTTACATTTGCAAATAATGCTTTGTGAGTCCTGCTGGTTCGCTCCCATGGGCTATGCGTGATGGAGCCAATGGGAAATAGGTTTCGCAGGATTTTGCCACAAATCTGTACCTGCCCATGTGCTTGGAGGTAGGGGTTCTCTGCATCCCCATCCCTCTGCAGTCTGCCAGATGTTTAGCTCCAGGAGAGCTCGTTTGTCTTCCTCAGACACTGCTTGTTTGGGGTAGTGTTTCTCCAGCGGTCCTTGAATGAGATGAATAGAAATAACGGGAAGTCTCTGAGCATCAGCTGCATGAGGCTGATGGGGATGCAATGTGCTTTCAGGCCTTTTAGTGACAAGAAATGAAGGCTGGGCTTCATTGCTCATCCCAAACACCACTTGGGCATGTCTGTAAATCACCCTCTTGCCTCAACCTACAGAGGAAGCCCTGCTCTTCCCCCACTGCTGCACAATATTTTACGAGTGATACCAGACCTGTGGTATTTTGTTTGAAGAACTCCCTCGTTCCAAAAATCAAACTGGATGCAGACCCTGAAGACTGTTTGAAGTCTCTTTGTGCTCCTGCTGGCTGAATGGCTCTGAAACTCAGTGTGTGTTTGAAAGCTGCAGTTTCAGCAAGGAAGGAGTTAACCTTTCCTGCCTGGGAGCAAGGAAATTCTTGGTTTCAGTGCAGACATTTGTGCAGGGTTAGAGGGTTGGATCAACCATGGGGAATTAATTCATACCTTCCACACACTAGCAGAATGGTACAGGCAGTTGCTGACAAATTTGCCAAGGACAGTTTCCAAAAGAGCCAGGAGACATGTCTTTGCATTCAGCTGCCTTTTAGAGTGTTTTGTTCCTGGAAGGTTGCAAGGAAAAGGCAAATGTCAGGGTATTTCTTCCTTTGCCAGCATGTTCTTGGAAAATCTGTTTAACAACCAGCTTTCCCCTTCACTGCTCTCAGTCCATGCTCCCTGCCCTGACCAAAGGCCACCAAGTCCAGTCTTTATGGGGCTGCTCAGCCTAGTTGTGGTGCTGTGCAGAGCGGGGAGCAAACGGGGTGGGGAGGCAGGAGCGGGCCCTTCCGCAGGCTGGGGAAGTCAGCAAGGGCTCGGAGGAAGAGTCCAGCAGCTTCCTCTCTTGTCCAGCAGACAGCAACAGTGAGTGATGCCTTCCCTTCAACTTGGCTGAGGGTTTGTGTGTGCTGCTTTCACTCTTCTGATCATCACACTGCGCATTTTGCAAAGGTACGTCAAGGGAATTGTCTCCTTGTGTGTCACATCCATCAGACATGGTAGGCGAGGTCATTGCTGTTATTTTCCCAAACAACTTAAACTAGTTTATTATAGTTATTATAGTTATATTTTTACCTCTGAGGTGTTTCTGAATGTCTCTTATGGCACCTAAGACAGGCATGCCTATAGAAGGTAACTGCTTCTTCTAGTATCGTTATCCACAGATATCTTCAAAAATGCCATTGTCACCTACGGGTAATGGATCTCCTGGACTTTCTGTAGGAAGCTAAACATGCCTCCTTGTCAAGGGCATGCTTTCACTGGAAAATTGATTCAGCAAAATGTTGAAGGTCCTCTTGGGTCTCCTGGCATGCTTCGGGTAGGCTTTCCATGCTGGCATACTTTGTCGAATCTGAAGTATGTTTGAGGTCTGATTCCTGCTCGACGGAAAACACTGCAGTTTGTTTGTTTTTTCCTACTTGCATTCTGCTTTCTAAAGTAGCAACCCCAGCATCTAGTAAAATGATAGATATCATTTAACAGCACTTTGTAAAACCCTTCTGGATCTCTATCACATTTTAGAAAGCATTTTGCTAAAACATTTGAGAACAGGAAATAGTCCAAGAAAGTTGCTGAGCTTACACTACAACCTACCCTGTGTTCAGCCCCTTCAGAGTAGAGGCCTGATTTACATCTGATGTCAGCTTGTGATGACTTCCACATGCCCCCTACTTTAAACAACTTAATCTGATCATATTCTAAGAGTGTTTGTTTGGACTGTGACTGATTCCAAAACTGTTTCATATCAGGAGTCTTGTTACATGATATGCTTCGGTGGTATGTGGAAGATGGTTGTGTGACCTACAGACCTATTTCTACCTATAAACGAAAATGATGTAGGTAGGTTTCATGCTGTTGTGAATTATGTGGTTTGGATTAATCTCCCCTTGCATTCCACACTCCCAATGATAGACTTCAGCTTTTGACAAAGAAAAAAAATATGTAAAGCATTGAAAGACTCATCTTCTGCAGTAAGTTAAGGAGTATGATCTGAATGACTCAGTGAGAGAAATGTGGGTGATCTCCAAAGTACAAGAGCCAAGGATGTGTGAGAGTTAGGCATGGAACTCCCTGATGAGTACATATTTGTCAGATGAGGGGTCCTTTACTTTTGGTGTCTATACTTTTTTGGAGATAGGAGAAAAACATGACTTGAAACAATGCAGTCTGGTCAGAAACTGAAGAAGGAATTATATGGCGATGAGTTATTCCAGGGATGCTTGAGAGACAAAAAACTAAAAACCTCAAGTTGTTTGTTCTTCACTATCTGCAACAAAAAGGGAGTTTCAGCATGCCTGAAACCGGCCACAGCATCACTGTGCATGAGATATACTTTACAAGCACTTCTGAGTGTGGTAGTCATTGGGTTTTAATGTTGTTTTGGGGAAAGGCACGGGTTAACAACTAGCAGAGCTCTGCTGCTGGACTTTAGGGCTGAGGAAGTAAGGTTGGGGAGGAGGTGACTGTAGCTCAGAAGGCAAAATCATTTACGGTGAGTTATGCACTGTGCAGGCAACTTTGAGATAAACGGCAGCCAGCTCTGGGTGGGATAAAAGCTCAGGGTTGCAGCCTAATAAAGCAGGGATTTGTTACACCAGTGTCTCAATATATCTTGCTCCTTTCCAGGGAGACAAACAGTAAGTCAACATAATCAACACCAGCAGCACGGCCAAGCCTCACGGCCTCAGACTTTGCTTAAGATTTGCAACAGCTTTTGACAGAAGGGCGGTTACACTGAATAAACCCCACAGGAATTTCTTCCATATCGCTGTTTCTTCCATATTGAGCCCTGTTACATTCAGCTCAGATAAGACAGCGCTGAGATGAGGACTGCTCACATGTGGCATAACACATGCAGTTGGGGACCAGGTGAAAACAGCTCAAATGCCACGTTTTAAAAACATCATTTCCCAGCCCCCTGGGCTTCCTGCAGCCCAGAGGGGCAGGTCTCCTTTCCTTTGTTTGCTGGCTTGGTCTCAGACGGTTTTCTGTGGTGCAGGTGAGGTGAACAGGCTTGGACAGGAGCCCGAGGAGTACCAGGGCATCCCAGGAACACGGCAGGGGTGTGAGCATGGATACTTGTTCACTCCACAATTATTTAAGGACAACGCTTGTATATTAGGAGAGGTAGTGCTGGTCTTAAAAGCAAACAAACAGAAATTTCACAAAGTAACCCGTATGGGGTAAACATCCCCATTTCCAACTGCTGTCGAAGGGCAGCTGAAGCTTTTAATTCCTGTTCCAGGTCCCTTTCTCTCCCACTATTTAATTTTCAAGAAATGCAATAAATGATAAAAAAGACACCTCATTTTCTGATTTTCCTTTAGTTAGCCCTATCTATAGGGCACTACTGACCCTTACTGCCAAGCCATTTCAACCTTGCAGGCTTCCTGTGCATGGTCACTGAGCAGTGAGGAACAAACCAAGAAAAGCAGACACCTAACACTGCCCTTTTGAGCTACGGAAACTTGGTGGGAAGCTACCTGCTGCTTCTCCCAGGGCTGCCAGAGAAACAGCTAGGAAAATCACTTCATAACCCCGCAGGCAGCAGAATCCAGGGAAAGCCAAGCTTGTGAGCCAATAAAAGACACAAGAAGACAGTCTTCCCAAGATTTTCTGGGACAAAACCATGCAGTTATTCTTGTGACAATGACTGGCACTGCTACTGGAAAATCACTTGCTAAGGGTTGCCAGCCTTCTGCCGCCCAAGCTGATGTCCCACCTCAGGCATCTCATCTCCGACTACTTTGTTTAGCCAAGGTAACAGTGGCATAAGCCTGAAGCCTTTACCATTTCTGTGCCGTGTATTAAGGATATACGTTGGATGAATACACGTGGCTTTGTGCTATCACTCACTCGGTAAGCGGAAACAGGTATTCCATTGCCACGTGCCGTGTTAGAGGCTGCTAAAGCTGCTTTGCATTGTGCATCACCCATGAGGACAATGGCTCATTTCATTGCAGAAAGGTTGAATAAATTCAAAGTCTAACATAATCTCTTGATACAAGTGCTGCTGATTTTTCTTGGCCTCCTTTGAGTTTTTTTGGATGCTAAGCAGAATGAAAGCAAATACAAAATTGGAGTAACGTGGACCAAGCTCTAAGCTATACACACGCAGGTTTTTTCAGACATATGTGGGTATATAAAGTTTGCAGTGTTTGCAAGTGAAGAGTTTCTGTTTTCAGTGGAAAAGTTCGTAAATATTAGCTCAATGCCACTTTAACTAAAGAAGGGAGATGCAAGGAAATCTAAAGGTGCTATTTAGAAGTGTAGAGCAGATGCATCCTGACAAAGAGCATGTTACACGCAGTAGATTTACCACATCAAAAATGTGATTTTTTTCAATTCACCATGATGTAGCTGTCACAACAAAGCTACTAGTCTCAAAAAGAGGCAGTGCAGATTCAAAAGGCAGTAATATCATTGCAATGGGCTTCCAAAGTGAAAAATAGAAGCTGAAGCTGACAATATGATGTTACATCCAGTTAACCAGCAACTGAACTACTTGTATATGAGGAAGTTGTATGCTAACTTATTTCTTCATAAAGAAAATACTTTTTTAATCATTATTATGTTTTTATGATAGATACATCCAGTTTTAGTGAAAATTTTGGAACAAAATGGAAGCATATTCAAGCAGTGACCTTTTCACAAGGCTGTGACAAACCATTATCAGGGAAAATTGCCTCAGAATAAAGTAAAATTGGGTAACGAGAGAGAATTATATTGAAAAGCCAGTAAATTGGATACCTTTTCTCACTGGGGATTGTCTTTGACAAACAACTGATGTTCTCCTGGAATTACATATTTCAGACGGTGCCCATTTGGGACTGTCAATGTTCAATGCTATTTATTACCTGACAGCTTGCTTTACAAAGAAAAAAGTTTGCTTATTTAGTTTAAACGTATTTTAAATAGAAAGACAGCAGTTTGCTAAAATATTTATGTTAATTTAACCAGGTTTTTGATTGTAGCAGTAATTTGGCTTTTAGGAGGAATGCTAAGTTGTGCCAACTTTGTGCTGTTAGCTCAGGACTCCTAGCAGCTGTCCACAAAGCACAGAAGAGGTAACTCATTCAAAAAGGCTTCATTTGTTCATTCCACGCATGGGGCTTTTAACTTCATTGTAGGCAGCATTATTTTCTGCTCCATCCACGAATGTAGAAGCAATAACAAGGCAGGATGTTTTCCTGTATGCTGATATATTTAGTCACAGATGGAGATGTCCTCAGGGATGCTAGGTACAGTCAGTTCTTTCCCAAAGGAAGCAGTTAGGCTATAATTTGTTTGGCATATTTTAAAGTCAAGTTAAAGAATTTCATTCAAATGGTAAGGATTACTCAAAGTGGGAAATGCTTTCCATATCTCTGCAATGATGATAGAGCCATTGTAATGGTATTTTTCAATATTTCCAGCCTGTCTTAACAATTATGAGCTTGATCTTTTTTTTTTTTTTTTAAACCAGTGTTTTGCCTGTGGGTTTAGATGGCCCATACATTGCATTTCACCAAAACGCAAAAAGCTTGCTCTGGGTTTACATTCCGGACCTCAAGCCTTGTGTCCTACAAGAGCATATGGTTTGCATCATCCCTCAAGGAAGCGACAAGCTCCAGTGACCTTTTTGGGACACTTGCCTGATTTACACTGTACAATTACGAGCAGCAAAACTTGAGCTTGCTCATCATTAACCTGCAAACTCTGCATCAACTCCCATGCAATAAAACTTCTCACAAAAAATCTTTGTGCAACTTAGCTTTGCTTTAGGTTACTTGTCTTCCCTTTTAATATGGGAGCTTTACTATTTCTACCCTTTTCACAGGGAGAGACAAAGAATACCCCTGTCAATAATTATAGAAAACAATAGCAACAAACAAAAGGCAAAAGAGAGAAATCAACTTTAAGCTGTAATTACACCCAAAATATCACAGCTAATTAAAGTTGTGCCCAAAGTGAAGCCAGGGCTCCAGCTGCTGGGAGCAGTGTGACGCTAAGTGCTACCAGCTTTGGCCAATTACTGGCCCTCTGAGTAGGACAGAAAAGGAGTAATTAGAGCAGTTTGCTAAAAAGTAGCTGGTATGGTGTGGCTGGCTTTTGCCTGTTACAATAACACATAAGGTATTGTCTTACTTTGTAATGCTGATTAGTTGCTGTTTGTTTGCTTTTTGGTGGTGTGTTTGGACCCTGTGTTTCCACAACTGTAATCTGTGACAAAGGTCTGTAAAAATGCAAGTCCCCTGCAAGAGGAGTTGTAAACATTTCATCAAGCTTGCAAATATTGTTCCTGAAAGTTATTCAGAAATAAATGCCAGGCCTTGTAGAAAACTGGCAGGTTTGGCTGACAGTCAAGTAACTTCTTGATTATTTTTTTTTCCTCAGTTTTTTAGATTTTATTTCTGTTTTTCTTCCTTTCTGTTGCAAGAGCTGTATTCAGTGTTAAATGATCTGTGTATGTGCAACAGAGCCAGGGAATCTGAATTTAAGATTTTGCTCTAATTTCACAAAGATACTTATTTTTGTGACTGCTGCTAAGAAACTGTGAATATACTGAATTTAATAGAAGGGGATTTGTCATTTGGGTTTTTGTTCTTTCTTGTACTGTCCTGCATTTGGAAAACAGTGCTAGCAGCTTCTTCCTTAGCAAATATTTGTTATCCAACCATAAAATTACAGAATTGTAAAGAGCTGACAGCAGGAGGGACTTTCAGAGGCATCAAGTCCAATTGCTTCTTGCACTTAGGCTGCATTACAACATCAGATCAGGTTCATTGCAGCTTCATCTGGTTGGTCCTTGAAAAGCTCCAAGGATGCAGCCTGCTCCCCTGCCGCCTCTCCTCATGGTGGAAAAGATGTCTATACATCAGGGCCAAACTTCTCCTTGGGATAGGGGTCTGCAGGTTGGCAAGCCAGACTTCAACTTGTGTCTCCTCCAGGAAGTGGAGCAGAAGATATTTCCAAGGAGATGCACATAGCCCTGACCATGCTCAACTGCAGAGCACTGAAGAGTGATTTCCTTCTGGCTCTTTAAGAAGCTACTTTACCTACGCTTTTGCAAGGGATGCCTAAAGTCTCAGGATATACACAGGCAATTTTTAGGCCATCATTTCCAAGGTAAGTTTCATATGAGCCAAGTAAAAGATATTTCTGCTACGTTCCTCCTCTGTCTGTTGCTTCTGTTTGCCACTTGACAATATTCTTGGAATGGGGGGGGTTGAGTTTTTGAGTGTTTTTTCCCCCTCCTTCTTGATCACTCTCACACACACTCCCATTTGTTCCTCAAATATTTACTATTAGTCTGAGTTTTCCCTCCTGTTTGGTGCTAACGTACCCAGAGTGGTTAAGCAGTAGTCCAGGTATCGTTGTTATGCATGCAGAAGTCAGGTGCAGTATTTGAGACCACTTCAGAAGGTGTACATAATGAAAGCAATGGGAAGTCATGTTATCTGGAACAAATGGGCTGTGCTGTCCAGCTTTATAAAGTGTCTTTCCTGACAGTGAGCAAGTTAAGATCTGTACCCATAGCTTTTCTTCATGTTTCTTCTGTTATTATGGCAAGAAAAAATGTTGTCACTTTCACGTTTTAAGTAATTAAAGTTGGTCGTAATGGAAATACTCAAACACTTAGATGCACACGAAGTACACAGGTTTCTCCATTCATAATCCCAGAAACATTTAGGAATCCTACCTACTCAAAGGTCACCACCAGGACACATAAAAGAAATGTGACTTTTTAAACAAATAAAGTAACTTTTAGGTAAAGAATGCAAAGCAACTTTTTATTGTGTTGTAATCTCTTCAGAGGAGAAATGAGCATATAAACCAGAAGTGCATCACCGTTTCCAAAGGTTGATGTGATGCTGTTTATCTTGCCTCTTTTAATTTTATTTGGAAAGATTGCTGAAGCCTCAGTGCAATGTGTGTCGAGATTCTCACTGGCTCAAAGTGGTTTTGCAAACAGGTCAGTCTTTGTGGCTGTAGTATGTCAGGTGTTTTTCTTTGCACATGTTAAGTAAACAAATCTACTTTTAGGCATATGGATTAAAAATATGCTAAATATGCATTCCCAGATGATCTCATTAAAAGTTCTGCCCTTTCTATAAGAGGGGAGGACTGTAGGTTACACTACAAATTAAAGGCTTAGTTTGGAGTCAAATTTCCTTTCTCCCTGAACTTTCAAGGAGAATGACTCGCTTTGTGTTTCATTTTACGCATCTGAATGGCTGCCTGTTTTTACATGTGTGATTCATTCTCTGAAGAAGATGTCAGAGCAGTATTATTTAACCAAATCTATGGGAATATGGCCAGATCATCTTGCTTGAGTCATCTGAGCGGTAACATTCCAGCAGGCAGACAGACTCGCAGTGTTTGGAAGTGGCAGAGAAGGGAGAAGAAAGGCCGAAGTTGAGTGCTCTTTGCCCCGTTGGTCCTGTTGGCTCTTTGCTGTGAGCAGTGCCGCGGTGAGATTTTTCCCTGGTTTTGCTGTTTGCCACTAAAAGAAGAGGCAGGGGGAAATGTATAGTCTTGAAGAAATATACTGGCTACTAGAAGTGCTTCCTACTAAGCTGCAGCATTTTGACATCACTGATATTACAAAGAAAACCACAAAATATCCTTTCTGAAGTGGATTATGAGTCCAGTAGCACAGACTAGAGCAAAACTTAGAAAATGTAGTTAGCTTTTTTTTTTTTTAGTTTACATTTTTGTCAGATATGAGTTAACTTCTTCGATTTTACTTTCTTGGTTTCACTACAAGATCGGGAATTGACTGGAAGCCAAGGACTTGTCAGAAGTCCCAGGAAATTGGGCAATTCCAAAGCCAAAAATGTTCTCATTCTTAACTCCCTTCGTTCTTCTGACAGTAATGCAGATATGCACCCACTGGCAGCTTGTAAGGAGTGCAGAAAATCCATTACTGAGTTCCCAAAAAGGATGACTTCAGAAATTTGGAGACATCTTGCTGCACAACATATCTTTTGACTCCCAACATGTTCTGCTAGGTCAGTTCAGGGACCTATCTAAATAAAGCAGTTGTGATTTTTCTGCTTGCTTAGCTTCTGAGTTCCCTTAGTAAGAGTGTTCGGGTGATGGTCTCCAAACAGAGGTAAAGGAACTGTCCTTGTAGGGGTATGAGAAGATCTAGGGTGATTTTAGCTTGTTTACCTGCAGCAGGTGGGATGCATAAGGGACTGGAGTGGGCTAGTAGGCTTACCACAGCTGAGCAGATGCAGAATTACAGCATCTCTCTGTCCCCAGTTCCCAAGGTGGAGACCAGCTGAGTAGGCACAGGTATGCATAGGAGAAATATGGAGAAGGTTAATTTCAAACTGCGGAAGTACAAGAAAAGGGCGAAGTGGTTCTAAAATCCTCAAAAACAGTGGTGCACACAAGCCTGCCAAGTCTGTATAGGACTGTACGCTTGAGAACAAAGACCCATATCTTTTAATTTTCCCATGTTTCTCTGTCCTCTATGGTGACATGAATTTTCACAAAACATCTTCTATTGGAGCTACACTTGAAGTGAACATGAAAAACTTCACCAACTTCCTATTTACCCTCCTAACGAAAACAAGCAAGGAAACCAACATTTGGCTGACCAGGACAATAGGGATTTTGTAAATGATTTTCTGGAAAGAGAGGTCATTTGTTTGCCAGTGTGTGTTTTCAGTATCCAGAAATATTCTACATACCGCGGCATGTCATGCAGGGTGCCATAATGTTATGTAGACATCTTCACTTCTTCAAAACCTGACTGGAAGGGGGTGGGTTAAGAATTTGCCAGCTCTTTACAATGAGATAATTCTTGCAAAAATTTCTCTTATGACTTTTGGCATCCTCTACCGATGCCTGAAATGTATAATTCAGATCTGAAAGGACTGCCTGAGGTCATCCAAGTCCCTTTAGAGTTTGCTCAGGAGTTTGTCCACTGGAGTTTTGCTGTCTCCAAGGCTGGAGGTCTGCAGTCTGCTCTGGTATTTGACTACCCTCAAGGTGAAAACAGTTTTCCTCTTATCTAACATATATGTGATTATCTGTGATCTTCTATGGCCTGCTGAAGCCTACATCTGGTCTTAATGCTGCAGTTTAACAGGATCCATAGCAAGTGGTGGATATAAAATATGTTTGTGAATACGTGAATGCAATA
The DNA here is from genome assembly GCF_964034855.1 of Anser brachyrhynchus. Taxonomy (NCBI): domain Eukaryota; kingdom Metazoa; phylum Chordata; class Aves; order Anseriformes; family Anatidae; genus Anser; species Anser brachyrhynchus. Next base: position 7,989,311 of record NC_137701.1, read on the forward strand.
TTGAATACGCCCTACCCCAAAAGGCAAAGCAAACATGAAACTGGATTGATCTTTCCAAGCAGTGGGGCAATGCAGTCCATTGCTATCATTCGACATAAGCAATTCCCTTCAGTGCACTGGAAAATCTGTACAAGCAGCATGAATGTTCCTCCTCCTACTTTATCCTGAAATACAGACCAAGATAATGGTATGATGGCTTGAGGGTGGCAGCAGTTAGTAGAGCTTTATTGTACATTCCTCTTGGTGCTGAGAAATAGCATGCTGCAGGAGGAGTTTGACAATGCACGGTTGCTGAAGAACTGCAGGTATTTATCCAGGCAAGAAAGTGGCATTTTTTTGATACTACCACTCTCTGGAATTCCAGCTATTTGCATAGAGATACAAAGTACAATGGGCTTTATTAATACTTTTAAGATAAATTAAGACACAATTGTGCAGACAAATAACAGGAACTAAAGAGAAAGGGAGGGAGGTGGAGGGGAAGCACTTGCAATCTTATACTTCCCTCCAGCATTTCCCAGATGAATTCTGTATCAGGCTGCTGAAACAACTTCACTCTTGGAGCAGGATACAGATACATGAAAAAAAAATACCAAGCACAGACTGTGCAGAAGTTTGCTTATTTACTTCTAAAAATCTGGTGTTAATGTTACAAATATCCTTTAGTTGGTAACTGGTAGCTTGATCTACAATTTCAGGTGATAGATATAAATGAATTGACAAAGGGATGAACAGTTGCTTATTTAATTAATGTTTTTGTAGTAGCTTGAATATTTTCTGTATCCCTACAAACATGATTGTGGCTCAAATACTTTGCCGGCACTTGTGTGCTAATGTGCCAAACGTCTGTATTTATGGTTCTCCTGGTTGTAGAAAAACAGATCTTCAGTTCTTGCCTACTATTACAGTCAGAGCACTTGAGCCATTTCTTTCTCTTCTGAGATGCCCCTTTTCTCTGTATTAGGCTGTGGATCCATTTACCTGATGTTATTCTCACAACCCAGGAAATCTCCCTGCTTTCCTCAGAAAGCTTATGTTTTCCTGTTGTCCGAAAGGATGATGTCCATCCAACCCTGCTGTCCTTTATCTATATCCAGTAGATGCTTAAATTTGTGTGTGTAAATGGTAACCACCTTGTTAGTTCTCATGCAAGATTGTTTATTTAATCTGAAATAGCAGATGCTCCTTCTATTTTCATTGAAATATTGAGAAAGAACATTTCTCTCATTTGTTTTTCTTTATTCATAAAGTTCTTATTGGTCTGGTAAAATTTCTGAAAAATTGCATTAAAAAATGTACCTTTTTAAATTCTCAAACACTAGTTTTATCTTAGTACTTGGTAGTTTGTGCAAAATACTCAATACTATATTTTCACTATCTTTTCCAGCCAATGGAACTGGATCCACAACCCAAAATGAGAGCAGCAGGCTACCTGCTCCCAGGCTGCAGGGTTTATAGGGTAAACTTCTAGGAAAAGGATAGATATGTGTAGTAAAATCTAACAGTAATGTATAATCAGCTAGGTAGAATATGTAATCCTAAAAAGCTTGTAACGAGTCCATGAAGTTAGGGATGTTTATGATTGACAGTAAGTTGTGCAGGCTTGCCAAGTGACACCGAGGACTTGGTTCAGCAGCATGTTGCATGCCTTTGTCTTGGTTTCTCTGCTCCTTGCTTGTAAAAATCTTGCTTCCTTTTTCCCACGGAGGTGGGGAAAGGGAGAGAGAACAGCAGTGGTTACAGGGGAAACGACACCGGCATCAGCTCAGGGTAGAGGTCATTGATGTCAGCCTGTAGAAGGGGTACAGAGCTTGAATAGTGGGGGAGGGAGAAGTGGCAGGGTCTATCCCCAGGTGATGTTCACAGCCGAACACAGGTGTAAACGACTCTTGCATGCTCTGCTTGAGCAGACAGCCATGGCTCTCACTGCAATATGCACTGTCTCTGGACTGACTGCTCTGTAGAAGATTTTTCACCTTCTCTGTAGTATGGGCTCACTCAGCTGTGTAACCGCTCCACTTCACCTTCACAAAGGCAGTTGGGGGCCACAGTAAATGCCTTAATCTCCAAGGGATGGAAGAATTAGCTCAAGTGTTGGCCTGAACAAGGATGATTTTCTTCAAGTGCTTTATGATCTTTTTTTCCTTGGAAACTGGAAGCTGGTTGCCTGTGACAGGCAGCCCCACAGATGAGGAGTCTCAAATATGGGCTGGACCTTGCTTTTTTCCTGCTCTTTTGTTATCAAGGCTGGAAGAGCTGGTTCAAAGTGTCACCACATCAACTGCACCAGGGACCCCGAGGGGTGGATGTATATCTCTTCTTGACACAACTCATGGCTTAATTCCTGCTCTGTGAAGGGTGGTGGATCAGCCCATGGGGGATGCCTGGCTGCAGGCTGCGTCTCCCACAGTATTTCATCACTCACCAGACAAGATCTACGTAATTGCACAAAAGGGAATCATCAGTGCTCTTCCTTCCCTCCCTTTGTCTCAGAAGTCTTACCTGATGCTCACGGCCACTTCAAGTGGCTGTGGAAGCTGGCTTTTCCTTCCACAGTTATCATTTCAACCCACGTCAGTCTTCCCACAGGCTAACTGAGTTTTAGGAAATAGCAGGTTTCTCTTAGATGACAGAACAACAGTTTTATTTGACCTGCAAACTTCAATGAGCAAATGCAAAACAGTACAGGAAGCTTTCCTGGATGCTACTTAAATTTTCTAATTATTGTTTAGCCCATACAAAACTGAGAGCTAGAGTATAAATATTTTGATGGCTAAGAGCTGATAAAGGGAAATTAACTATCTTTGCTTGGAGCAAGCATGTTATTAAATACGGTTCACGTCGTACAGATTTAATAATGTAGCTAATATCGAAGATGATGTGATTTGTTTCAATTCTGCAAGAAAAACTCTCTAGGACCTATCTCAATTCATGTTTAATGCTGTGAGGAGGTGGGGATGGTGGTTTATGAGGAGGAGGAGGAGTTGGGCTTCATCAGCTGTCACTACGTGATGCTGATCCCAAGGAAAAGCTAAGAGAGAAGCTCTGGGTACCAAGCAAGATAACGCATGGTGAGAAGGACAGAAGAGGGTGACACAGGCTTTTTCTTTGGCCAGAGCATGAGTCTGTCCTCCCAAAGCAGCTGCAGTGCTGGTGTACCTTGTGTTGCTGACTAGAGCCTCTTGGCCAGCTGTGAGGGCTGCATTTACACTAACGGGGTAGGTGGCACAAGGGCAGAGCCCCCGCAGAGAGCAGTGGTGGGCGCTGAAGACCTGACCTGTGCACTGTGCGTGTTTTCCAGGCTTTACTCAGACTAGCTCTAGTCTGCTCCTGGGGTCTGAGCTCACCGTGGTGATAGGACCAGGCCAGTCAGTTTAATTCCATCCTAGAAGAGTCTGGTTTAGGTGCTCTGAGGCTGCCCTGCAATGTGAAACAATGTGCAAGAGCTGAGAACAACCAGAAGATCTGCTTTGAAGGTGGGAGCAAGAGAAGATGACCGCTCCAAATGCATCCTGGCGTTGCTGCTCAATGTCCTCTGGATTTCAGCCTCAGGAGATGAACTTCCCCGCTTTTCACTTTGTCTCAGTGTGCTATAGTTTCTCTAAATTGCTAGTGAAGAAAAGAAGCCTGCATTGGTTTAATCCATGAATGTGGAGGAGCAAGTAAAACTTCTCATGTGCTCACAGTACGAGGTAATTACCTTTTACAAAACCTTGTGACTTAGCTTTTTTTGTTCTTCTCTCAACCATGGCATTTCCTTGATTTTTTTTTTTTCCCCTTGTTCCTTAACAAGCATTTTTACTACTTAGCCATTACTGTGATGTCTTTTATAGAACAGTCCCAAATGTAAGCTGGTCCAGGCTGGTTTGGAGCAATCACTGATCTTGATCTTGCCAGCAGTAAAATGGGAAATCAAAGTAAATGCACTTTGCTTGCCACATTTGCTGTTTCAGCATCTAGTCTATGAATGCAGGTGTGTGAGAGGCAGAGAGAGTGTTGTCATGAGTTGGTAGAAACTTTTTTTCCCCCCATACATACTGAGAGTAAAGACTGGTACTTCTTGAAAGAGAAGTGGGAGCTTTCTGTTGCTGTTGCTCTGTACGTTTCACATTACTATGGGTCTCTGCAAATCTTACTCCCCAGTGTGACTACTGCTATGTGTTATTTCAATTTCCTTCTCACTCTGTGCTTCACTCTATTCATGCAGTTCTCCCTCTCCTGTCTGTCATTTGCTGATGTCTTCTCCTGTGGCAGGTTGCCTTGCCAGCACACAGGTAACAACCAGGACCAGTGTTTAGATCAAATGGAAACTTATTTCCGCTGTTTTTGCACTTGCCAGTTCAGTTTAAACATTTTGTTCTGCTGGCTTCATTAGAAACAGCGCACTCTGCCAGCATAATTTGGGACCCAGGAAACCCAAAATTTAGTTAGGTCTATCAGATTGACTCCACTGTGTTGCCCACAACCACCTCCTCTTTGGTACAGTCACTTAGACCTGGGGTTGGGCAGGCTACACACACATTTCAGTTTGGGACACCTTTATCAGCAAGCCAAGTTGGGCTATAGGATGTTCTGCACATACAGAAGAGGACTGATTTGACACTGCCTGACCTGTGCCTGTAAATGTGACACCAGCCCTCTCCCTGCAAAACATGTGTGGAATCTGACATCCCAATAAATGGTCTTCCTCATTTTTATTTCTAATATACCATTTATGCATGCATAAGAAATAATAAACTGCTGATAGTGCTTAGTCACACTTTACATGTAAGTATAAGTAATATTTAATAGTCAAGTTATTTCAAAACAAAATTCATGTTCATGTGGCGCCATCTATCACTAAGCATTGGTAGCTGCATTATAGAGAAGTAATGTAGTAACCTTTTCAGCAACACTAACAATTTCTGGGGGTGGAAAATAATAATTCATAGATCTTAGTTTGTGGGGTGTTTTGTAATACTGTGTGCATCTGCAAGAACAGCAAGTCAGTGAGTTTGAAGCTCATCTGGGTATGTACGTGGAGAAAGTGGGCAATGGAGGGTGGGGGTCAGCAAAGAAACTGGAGAGCTATTTTGGCTTGCTCAGGGGACGGGAAGGCTAGAGTCAGCTGGAGATGGGCAACGCAAGCTATGACATATTAGTGACTTCTTAGTGTCACTGACTTATGATCTATAGAATTAAATATATATTAAAAAAAAAAGTTGTAGGAGCAGATTTCCATACTTTTTTGCCCTTTCTATCTTTCTGACCTACTCATTGAATCCTGACATTAAGTTTGTTTCTCCAAATTTTTATCTCAATTGACTACTAGGCTGCAAGTGCATTTCTGGTGCACCCAACCAAGGTGGCCATGTGTACAACTGCTTCCCTGCTTGCAGCCCAGTGCGTGCCTCCTGGGGATGATCCTCCTGCATTTCAGGAGGCTCAGGCTAATTTCTGCCTACTTTCCAGAGGTGTTTGCAAAGCAGCTAGCTTGGAGGCATGTTCTCTGCCAAGTGTTAATCATTGAATGCTTAGTAAATGATTGGTATGGGGAAGTCATGGGTGACATATTAGCTCTCTGGTTTTTAGGTATAATAATTTGGTGAAAACAACGACCACCAGTGCCAAATGTTTATATCCCATGATGTTACCAATGGAACCTTTTGTTTGAAGACTTAAGAGGGGGAAAAAAAGATTAAGTTGAAGAGGATTTGATCGAAGTTTGCTCACTTCATCATTATCTGCCATAAGTCACATGAAATCGTGGTTAGATTAGCTCTAACTCAAACACATCTGGTGATTTTATTTACTTTTTTTCCCCTCATGCTTAGAGGTAAAGAAACAGATGAATCTAAGCAAATGAAATGAGGTGTGCTGAGATCCCCATTCAAGGTCAGTGGTGGCAGAAGGTGTTTGGAGGTGCCGAGTGTCCTGCTGCATCAGGTTGTGGCCAGGGATGTGGCAGATGTGTCTCCCTCTAGGCACTTGAGTGCAGTGGCTTCTTCTCTCCTCTGCTTAAGTAGCAACAGAAATAAGGAAGATGCAAAAAGCAATGTGATGGAGCACAGGAAGAAAGGAAGGGACATAATTTACTTAGTATCTGTTTGGTTATCAGTAACTGGGCCATCCTTAGCCCTTATGCACAGGCTGGGAAAGCAGCGAGGTTTCAGACTATTTCCAGCCGCTGCTCAGTAGCTGTTGTGTTGCTGAACTTGCTGCTTCTCAGCAAAAGCAATCCAGAATGAGATCGAGAAACAGCAGGGTTTTTGGTCTTATTGCAGCATCCCTGCTGGGAAATCTGGCTGTGCTGACTGACTTGCATCATCCTTAGAGCTAATTGCCTTTGCAGGGCACGGAGGCATCTGAATTGCAGTGCAGCCTTCTCCAGCAGAGGAGGGGTTTGGTCCAGGTGTGGGTAGGGAAGGGTCACGTTGCAATAAAATGAAGCAAAGCTTTCAAAGTCCTCTCTACGAGGCAGGTGCTAACTACATCCTGCATCTCCCAGCTGAGCAAAGCTTTTAAATGCACGCTGACTTTAAGCAGGTTAATTACACACTCCCTGATGTGTGCTGCAGAGCAGAAGTGTGCTTCCTTCCATAAATACAGCTAAGTCTGCCCTTGAGCGCTTCTCCCAGCAAGTCCCTTAATATATTACTGGAAGGCCCGCAGCTACCGTGATGCCCCTGGCAGAACATAAAAAGGGCTTATAACCAGTAATAGCGACAGTTATCCACAGTAGTCAATAAATAATGTGGACTTTACTATGATGGCCTCCTTTTTTTTCCTGTCCAGCTGGCTGCACCATTAAATGCTAGAAATAATTTTTTTATTTTTTTAGCTTTGCTGCTCATGGATGGTCCTGAGCAGAGGGGGAGGGAGGCTCTTGCAGTGATCTGCGTGCCGGCTGTGGCTCTGCCTGTCACCAGAGGTCAGCAAAGGACCTCTGTGCTGGCTGGCAGCTTGTACAAGCTGCGCACTGGTGTTGGTCCCCTCCCAGGGTTTGAGAGGAAGTTATTACTACTTTCCCTCTGGAAAAGGGCTTTTAAGCACGTGCGAACAGATTTAAGAATAATATAAATCCCCAGTTCACCAAAAAGTGCGCTGTTCTGGGTTTAACAATGATTTTTTCCCCCCATGTGCTATACAGTTTAAATTATGCATAGCTCAGTATATTACAGTATAATCAGTGCGAAGTACATACGCATACACAGAGCGCAATAAATTATGGATCTTCGCTTAATATTTCATGAATAAAAACCACGGCATGTATTGATTTTGTTTCGACCTGAGCATTCAACAGAGCAGTTAAACATATTTCTGTTTTTAAATCCATGAATCATAATGGGACTGTTCACATGCTTTCCGTTAGGTAGGTACTTAACAACCTTGCTGAATGTGAGCCATAATGGTAATCAGATTAATATTTTGAATGAGTGCCTGAGGAAGGCGATAGGAGCCATTTCATCAACTTTATTAGTTTCTTGGCATAATCTTTTTGAGAAGGATTCTTTTTTTGATATATATGTATAGAATATACGTGTGTGCATATATATTTAATGAAGGAAAATTCAAGGTAAAGCTTCTCTGAGGAAGCAGACTGTCTCTGAGTGCTGTCTGTCAGCATTTCCATGAGAACTGAAATCTCTCTGGCAGCCCAAAAGAATGAGGGCTCTGCTTTAACACTGGGGATGGCTTAGCTTCGACCAGACAGTAAAATTAGGGCTTCCAGCTGTTTCCTCGTGCAGATGTCCAAGCTGCTTAGGAACAGTTCAGGCACCATAACAGTTTACAACACGGTTATGCTGCACAGATATTTTTCATATCCTGAATCTGCAGTTTTAAACTATATGCTATGCCTTCTCTAAGACAACTCAACCGCTGAGACACAGTTATATCTTTTAATGGAAAAGTCAGAAAGGATAAATAAATCTGATCAAGCAAGTAGTTGTGTTGAATAGGTCATTTAATTTGGCCCAGACTGTAACCCTGTGGAAGTTGTACCTTCTAGAATGAATAAGAGTTTTAATTACATGATAGCTGTAAACTGATAACATGGACACACAGCGAAGATTTTGTTTTTTAATATCAAATTCACCTCCTTACCTGCAATTGTTAGAAGTCATTCAGGACTCGCTATGAAATGTAATAAAGGAGATTTATAGCTGTTTCCCAAAGTAAATTTACATTCATATTCACCTTTTTTTTCCCTCTTTCTCCAGGACATAGACAAAGGGCGGCGGCTGGTGGTTTTATCTTTAATATCTGCAAGCTACAGGATATCCTTGCTTTTCTCTTTAACTTTTCATATGTAAGTAGTAACAATGGTTAATGGTCCCCTCTGAAACCATCCCATGCATGAACCAGCTCTTACAAATTAAATAGCTTATGATTTATTATTATCAATATTTTATTTTATAATATGATATTATTATCAGTATCTATTAATAGCAAGGTATATAGGGCTTTTTTATTTTTAAAAGCCAATATAAATAGTTGAGTCAGTGTGTTGACAAACATGTTAATATATAAGCAAATATTGAGCCATTCTGGGTAAAACATCACCTCTAACGGATCTTTAATAATGCTGTGCTTTGCTTCCACAGGTGTTTTGGCAATGAACTGAGAAAACTAGCCCAGGCCTTCTCTATTAAAGTTTAGGAGTTGAGCATTTTTCCTTGCTGCTGGAAGGATCAAGTTATATTAGGGTGGTACGTTGGGTGTTAGGGAAAAAGTAATTTTCAAATTGTGACTGTTAAATTCCAAACCTATGATGGGTCCCAAGCCCTCTGCCCTCTAAAACTCTGTTGTTGTATTAATTAACTGTAACTTTTGATATCCAAAACTAATTGATTTACCAAGACTTTTTTTTTTAGCTGGATAGGCGATATTAATGAGATTTAACGACGATATGACAATAGTTAATCTGTTTCATGTTCTGTATTCTTTTCATTTCCGAAGAAAACCTGGAGAGTTCTGTTTACCGTCTCATATAGAAAGGGAAAAAAACTAAAGTTAATTATTTTTCACTTACCTGGAGGAGTTTAGAACTTGTGGAGCTCACAGAGTAGAAAACATTTAGCAGGTCCTCCATATCAAGCAGCAATTTTTCTTCCGTTCAGTTCTGTAGATTTTAAAAAAATGGCTTAGATTTTTAAGGATATATTTCATATATCAGTAGCTGTTAAATGTCCAGTAGGAGAAAATCTCAAAAGACTTCCATCTGTAAATATAGTTCTTCTTATGTGGGGCAAAATACAAAAGGCCTTAAAGAAAGCCAACATTTAATTGTATGATCTAATGGCATCAAAATTTAGTTATAGCTCCCTTTAATAAAATAAATTTGGAGACTTATATGATAACTCTGAAATCAGATCATGCTATACCTTATGTCTGTCAACTTGCTTTGCAAGATGAGGAAAGAGCTTTGCACACTGACAACAGAAATGCCTCTATTTCTTCTCTGGGGTTATTAGTTGAAAAGACTTTTTAAGAAACAGCTCAATTTGATGCATTGTTTAAATCACATTTTTTTTTAAGGTCTCCCTGGTAATGAAAGAATTGTTGTAGCTGTTTCAGACTGAACAGCCCTGTAGCAGACAGACAGTAGAAAGGAAAGCACTGCATGCTTAGGGAAAGTTTTTAAGAAGCAGAGGTTGCTTGCAGAGGTCCTATTCACAGAACCCCTTACAGCAGCTGGCTGCTCAGTGATGTCTGAGTGAGATGTCGAACCCCCTCCTTCATCCCTCCTCAATTTCTCTATACTTCCTTTGAAGCCATCTAGGCTCTTCACCTTCACAGAGTCCTCTATCAGTGAGTTCTGCAAATCATGTGTCCTCATAAAGATGTTTCCCGCTAGGCAGAGAATAGCCTGAGGCTAATGTCCCTGTTAGATCCTGTGTAAATCCTGATGGAAAGCAGGGAGAGCTGCAGAGTCACTGATGATAAAGCTAGTTCCGAAATTTGGAGTCAAGAATCCAAACTTCAGGCAGCTCTAATGGGAAGTTTTTGTGATTTCCATAGCAAGAATAAAATATCAATTTCTCAACCGAGGTGAGATGAGCAAAACTGAATTCAAGTGAGTGGTGAAGTACAGGATCTTATGGCGCTGGGTTGGAAATCTCTGTGGTTCTGCATCTGCTACCAAGTTTCTGCCCAACCCTAAAATGTCTGCCTGCCTCCATCTGAAAAGGAGACAGAAATATTACTTTTAACCGAAAACTTATGCAGCTCCTAGCACATGGGGGCAGGCTACTTGGCATGTATCAACATATTTGTCCTCACTAATTTGGAGGACAAGATCTGTGACCCTGTCTCAGGTGGAAACAAAGCCATTTACCCAAGGTCACCTTTTGAATCAGTGCTCTCAGTTGCAGCTTGGTTTCTTAACCACTGGGCTGCTGTGCCTGAAGACCAGCCCTTTTGTAAGGTGTGACTGTGTTGAGAGGCTTAATTCATAAATGTTTGCAAATGTCTTCAGAAAAACAGGGTGATATTAGAAGAGAAGTGCATTAACATGTCGGTTGGGCAGCAGCAGCTGGAATGGATCAGGGCTGCAGTAATATTTGATGGTGCATGTACTTTGCTACAGGAATGCTGCCAAATGGCATTTGATTCATACCTTGGAGCTCTGTTCAGATGAAAAAAAGTTAATTTCCATGCTTTGTTGGCCAAAAAGTGCCTGCAGGTCTTTATATGGCTTGACCATGCTGGGACCAAGGGCCTGACTTGGAGCAAGCACTGTTTGGGCTGAAATTGTTTGTGCTCAGGCTCGGGGCTCTAACAAGAGGTTGTGACAAGGGTGAAGGTGGTGCTTCCCCAGCCCAGGACTAAATGAGGGGATTACAGCCTGACCCCCACCCCATGGCCCCAGAAAGAGACAGCCTTCTGTTAAATGTTTATGTTAATAGAGGTTTTGGTTTGCCCTTCCTAATGACTCCTCTTCAGTCTCCAAGTCCAGTGCAGCAGTTCTGTGACCAGCTGTGGTTGGATTAGGGTTTTTCTCTCTATTTCGAGTGTTTAGAAAACTTTCCATATTTCTTCAGCCTTGCTGATGCTTTTCCACATTCCTTGTCCCAGCAAATGGAAGGCCAGGAGTTCCCCACCCTGCAGATCATTTCTCTGGGCAAGACCCCTTCCATGGGTTTGTTTCTCAGCCACGGTGAGTGTGGACCTGCTCTCTTATCCTCACTTGCTGATTTTGAGCTTTAGGAATTAATCTGAAGCCTGCTGAAGGCAGAAGAGGTTCTCCCAGCGTGCTTAATGCACCCAGTTTGGAAGCATTGCCTTCCTCCTGAATTGCCTCCTGCACTCAATACCTGTCGCTGCTACGTGCTTGTTTGTGCAGACGTACAGCTCATTTTATTCCCGTTGCAGCAGTCCTCCCCTCAGCAGCACCCCAAGTGTCAGCACTACCTATTAACTGCCTTGTTTCCCATCCGACGCTTTTCAGAGCCTAAATTTCTTTAGCCAGCAGCATGCTAAAATGTGGGCAGTCGTCAGGATTAGCTGGGGCCAGCGGGCCTGGTTGAGAGGACAGGTTTCCTGCGGGATAAATCACCCTTGCCACATTGCTCAGGCTGCCCAGCCGAGGTTACTGTTGCTTAGCTACAAGGCTCTATGAAAACAGCCCAAGCTGCGGCAGAGCAGCCACTGAAGCATTTCAAATATGACAAGACCCAAAGGATGCTCATCAGAGGACACACAGGAACATTACAGGTCCCATATGCTGAGGTTTTAGTGACCGTGACTGTTGGCTTCAAGCTTACATGGTGCTGATTACAGGAGAGTGCACTGCCACTAGCTCTGCTTTTGCTGTAGCTGGGGTGTTTGCAGGCTGCGGCTGGGTTTGGGGGGGAATTATTGAATAAAAGCCCTTGAAAGGGGGAAACAAGATAAGAGAGGGACTCCTTGGGGGCTCCTGCAAGGAAAAGCCCTAATGATCTCTGCAGTTGGTTTCTGGTACCTATTGCAATGCTGTGGAAATGTCAGTAGCTGCATACTCCTCTGACAGGGCTACAAAATATTTGGGGGAAAGGATAAAGGCTGCTGAAGAGAACAACCTGCTGTAGCCTGTTTGCATTTCTGAAATTGTCTTGGCTTACACAGTCAGCTCTGTCACTGCTTTCCAGAAATCAGTTCAAACATAGTTGCAAAAATAGCGAGATGTACAGCTTTTGGCTTGACCAGGCACCTCCCCACCCCTTCTATAAATTCTTTTATGAATCATTAATTAGTGGAAGCAGGTTCCTATGGCTCAACGGCAGAGCAGTTAAAAAGCAGAGGTCTCTAGGATGAAAAGTGAAGTTTGTTCTTAAGATGCCTTTTAAATTTTGCAGACTTAGAGGAAAATTTGCCCTGCAACCCCCCGTTTACTTTGCTGCTGACGTACAACTCCCAGTAGGAAGATTGATTCCCAGTTAAACCCCGGTTACTGGAGCCAGGCTACATCACGTGCTGGCAACGCGAGCAGCAGAGCTGCCCTTACGCGTTGTGTGCGTATCGATCTGTCTGTACGCAGTGCTGACGCCTTTCAGCTTTTCCCTGCCAGTTTGCTTTGGTGTTCCGTCTTAGAGCTCTACTAACCGTGGCTGCGTTTTTGCAGTGTCATGAAAACGAACACCTCTGAGTGCCCCAGATACGTTTCTGGGTCCCAGGGTGGCTGCACGCAAAAGACAGCAGTGCTGTGCTTTGAACACTAATTAACAGTCTGGAGGTGAGGTCTCAGCTTGACAGCCAAATTTAATCACAGTTATCTGTACGCAGGAGAAGGCTGCTCTGAACCTCCACGAGGATCTGGGAGGACTGTGAACACGAGGACTTAAGCGATAATCAAGATTTTTGGAAGGGATGCAATTTGTCATTTTCCAGGGCATAAGCCAGCCTCTCAACAGGAAAGGGCTGCGTGAAACTTGCACCGCTGAAAATTTTTTAGGCATTATGGCATTACGCACGGTTCTCACATGCCTGTCTGTCTGTAGTGCCAGGGAACACGCATCGAAAGAGTGCTGACTACTTCTATCTTGAGCTCGTCCCTTATTTTCCAAGCTTGATCTTGTCCCTGTGGACACCAGGACCTCCTGTTATATTGCAGAAGCACTTGCTGACTTCTGCCATAGTCTGCTGTCGAGGTGGCTGGGGAGAGATGCTGCACAGATGAGGCTGAAGCAGAGCTGTGCTCAGACAATTCTGTGTCTCATTTATGCCAGGAAAAAAAAAATAAGTCAAGAGAGCCATAAAGAGACAGGACATGGTGATTGATTTGGCATCAGCAGAATTACCTCAGAGAAACGAGAACAGACTGGGGCCTGCTATCTTTCAATGCCAGTGTAATGAGAAGCAAGTCTTATCAAAATGAAGAGATGTACTTCAGGGCTCCCTCCTGCTGCAGCTGGGAGGGCAAAGACCACCTGTCCGCACTCACTTTCCCTCTGGGGTGACCGCAGTGGCTGGTGTGCAAAGCGTTTCTCTGGGCTCAGCTGTCTTCAGTGTGAGTCGGCAGCAGGAGGTAAAGGAGTGGAGCCAGCACCCTGACAGAGCTGTGCTGCTGGGCCTGTCCGCAGAGCAAAGCCACGAGGAGAGGCTGAAGTGGCTCTGGGCTGGAGAAGCTTCCTTGGAGCTCCTGGCCGTGTTGGTCTAGAGCTGGAAAGACACCAAGTCTTTTCCACACCTCTGGAGAGATGCCAGACTGAGAGGACTTACAGGAAGGCCAAGGATTGGAGTTCTGGCTTTCTGCTTATTTTCAACTCCTCTAAAGATTGTTCTTGGTGCTTCCATTGCAGATGTGAGTCTGGGAGGACACTACAGCTGACTGCAGAACTGGCCGACTTTGTTTTCCCTGATTTATGGCAGAGAAACCAAGTGGATCAAACTTCATCGGTTAAGAAGAGATCCCTATAAAACATTCTGCATTCTATTTCTGGTTCATATTCAGTGATGCAGCCTCACTGAGAAAAGGTACGCTAAGGGTGACCTTGTATTATTCTTCCTTCTTACTGGTAACAGCTATTTACCTTAAACATCTATGTCAGCAGTGGGGAACAAACCTTCCCTCTGAAAGTTTTGGTGCTTGACCCCAAATTCAAAGGCAAGAGAAGCTCTCAGTGAAATGCACGGTCATGTGCCTAATCTGTGCAGAGCTCCCTTTAGAATAACAGAACAGAAAATGAAAAGTCATAATCAAATTAAACAATCTTGTGTTGTTGCCTAATAAAAATAATAAAAAGCCTTGCGTGAATGTATAGGAATTCAGCTCTCAGATCTGTGCTGTTTATATGGACAACTAATGAGATTGTTCTAATACCAAGAAAAAAGCAAAAGTTTGAAAACAGACTGGACTGCTGCCCGGGTTTTTTACTTGATTTCCTGTGCATACACTAGCCTGTCACTTCTAAACCTGTTTTGCCTCTCACTTAGCAGTGGAGCTGTGCCTGGATAAAAGCATTAAACGTGTACTATCTAAATATTAGCTTTATACTGTGGATCTGTTGCTTGCTCCCAGGGTATCTCTTAAAAGCAAGTTGCTCTGTTTTGTTATGTTGTCTATTGATCACTCCTGTTCGCTTTGGTATTTTTGATGTTGCTGTTGTTGATTTGCCTTGCTCTTGCAGAAAGTGTTGCCAAGCCATTAGGAAACTGAATTATTAAACCTGATTGATTTTCCTTGACCATGTAGTTGATGCTATCATGTAGGGACCTTTGCCTTAAGCTATGCAAGCAGGGTTTTGGTAAGTGCCTGACAGCTCTCCTCATCCCTTGGCTTCATTATCTTCCCTCTCTTTACTCCACCATCATTATGAGGAGGAGGACATTCTGAAAACCATTACGCGGAGTCACTTTGTTTTACTGTCAGCCTCCCTTTGCTAACAGCCCCACAAACGATGGGATTTGTCTTTCTTTTCGTTCTGTAGGTGCACAAACAGATCAGCCCATTTACTGACGGCCTCAGCGCTGACACCACTGTATCCATGGCAACACAGCAGCCTGCGCAAAGCATCCACAGACACTTTGAAAATCAGAAATATCAAGTGATGACAAGGAGTTGCTGCAGACAATAGATGTTGATGCGTTTCACAACCACCTGAAATGGTTCTCTCTCCACCCATCAGGTCTTTGATTATAACATGCTTTGCATTTCTCTTACAGCTCCTTTGTCAGGATACAAGACTCAAGGCAGAATTAATCCCAATTCTGACCTTTTTTTTTTTTTCATTCGAACTGCTGGCTGAGGTAACTTAAAGGAATGAGCACCCCAAGTTGCTCTGTTGACTCTGCTCTTTGAACCGGAGTGGAGCACAGGCTCTCCGAATGAAAAATCCAAAGTACTAGTTGAAAAAGATGTAGCCTCTATTAGCCCAATGTGTTTCAGAGCTAACGCAGGTAGCTGTGTGACTGCTAGGCTGCTTTGTGATCTGCCCAAGAGTTGCGTGAACTACTGCTTTCTTATTGTGACAGCGGATTTAATAAGATCTGAACCTTTTTATATAACTTCATCTACCTGCTGGCATGGCAGAGACTATGCTAAAGCAACTACAGCTGCTTCTCTTCACAGATCCCATGGGTTCTTCAGCTCTGCTTTCAGGAGAGAACATTCAGGCACACAGGCTGCAATTCAGAAGCTGGTTGCAGCAAATGTATCAGTTCATTAACCCAGGGGCTTACATGGGGAAACATCTCTAATTCAGATAGATAACTGCACATGAAGTACTGATTTGTGCTGCTAGATAACCATCGGCAAATATATGGGCAGAAGCTAGCAGGAATTTACAGATGTTTTGTACGTGCTGCCCTTTAGGGGCACCTCATCTCCACCCCTCATCTTTCATGTACAAAGCAGACCTTTAGAGTGATGTGCTGGTGATGACCCTGAATGGGGAGCCATTTTGTAAGACAGCAAACCCACAGGTAATCTTCAGGCATTCAGAACCATCTTCCTCAGGCCAGGGACTTATTTCAGCCACACTAAGACATAATGGGTGTGTCCATTGGTCAGACTGAGGCCATTCTCAAACCTGGACTACACCACCACATTTGTTGTTTGCATGGAAGCTGAGTTTGAGGCAGAGCTTGAAGCTTCTTGGTGGGAAAGAGCCCAAACACGTTTGATGTTTAACCTCTAGCCACAGTTCTGGCAAGGCAGAGTGATGTGACTTACAAATGAATCTTCTGAACTTGAGTTTTCCTGAGGACTGTGATCAATGAGCCTGAAGCACCGCTGGGCTAGCAGCCAGCAGGGCCCTTGCGAAGTGTGTGGTGTCCATGAGGCTACTTCCAAGTCCCTCTTTCCTTTGGGCAGACCCTGCCTCACGGCCTTTATGCTGTTCTTATGGCTGATCCACATAAGAGGGTGAGGTCTATCACAGCCCTCTGTGAATTGCCTTAATTCTTCAGTGCTTTTAGGACTTCAGGACATGGACTCCTGTGCTACCTTCAGGCCAGGGCTGGAGTGATGCAGTTTTGTCTTTTCCAAAACTGACTGAGGACTTGTAGCAGCAAACTGGCAACGTTTGTAGCCTATGTGAATAAACAGCCCCTCATTCTGTCTGTAGATGCCTCCCCTCTCTCAACAAATAACAGCGGTGTTTTATTCATAGAAAGGGGAACCTATAGAAATATGAATCCCCAACCCCAAGATGAACTATGTTGCCCTGTATTGTAGCGTTAACCTGATTAGGCTAATTTTTTTCAGCTGATAATTTAAGCTCTAGGCATGGAAAATGTAGTAACATTTACATGTTTGAACATAAGATGAGCATATTAAGAAGTAAAAAGCCTTATCAAAATTCCACATTAATAAAACAAGCTATCAGTGCATCAGAGAGTTGAAGAGCTTCCATGTGCAAGCATGCAAGCGCAGTAATAGACTCCTTCTGAGGTTTTAATTCTCAGTAGATACTGTTGGGAAAAATCAGACTTTCCACTAGAACAGGAAATTAAATATCAAAAATAGGATACCCCTTATGTTCTAACCAATTTGAATATTTAGTAATTTATACATCCTTTTTAATTTAAAATGCAACTTTTCCATATAATTTCCTACAGATGCAATGTGCAAAGAGATTTCACTACTTAAACCTTAATGTGTATTCTGTTCATCTTTAGGTAGGCAGTGGCTGTTTATTTTCCTATTGCATTAGCAGACCTAGTAAGGCTGAATGGGGCAGTAGTTTTATTCCCACAGCTTTCATGCTAGATAAAGAAGGCAGTGCTTATACTAGTGAGAAGCTAGAGATGGCAAAGCGAATAAACCAAACTCATAAACTTGTATTCAATACTTCCTGGCAATCAACATTCCCTGCTATAACTAGAAAATGTTAAGAGCAACAAACCTTATTTTCTGGAGAGCCTTCTTTTCCTTTCTTGTGGAGATGGGAATTTAACAGATGAACTGTTCCTCTCTACCCCAGAACATGGGTTAAAGCAGTGAAAAATGGCTTAGGTTAGGAACCTTCACCATCTGCATTCTGCCAGGATCGGTACACCCCTCGCTTCCTTTTGAATACATTTACAAAACCTCCTGTGAGATGTCCCTAACATGACAAGCCTGACATCTGCTTTTTCCTCTTCAGTAAAGGCAAGCAGCCCCATAACCAAGATGTCACAAAGCCTCAAGAGCTGAGAGAAAATGTATCTGGGTTAGGTAGATGACAGGGGAAAAAAGGAGGCTCTGCACAGGCCTGTGTCCTCAGTAAGGGACCTCTGCTGTGCATTTTTCACTGTCACGTGTATCTGGGGACCCTCTGCTTTCAATCACAGCACTGAGAACTGAGGATCCAGATGCCCCCTGGAGTGGAGTTTCTACTGTAATTCTTGTCTCCTTGAGTCCCCAAGAGCAGGTGCCAGCAGTATTTAGTACTCTGCTTGCTTTCAAATCATTCTAGCTCTAATGTAAAAACTGGCTTTTGACATCTAAAGCATTTGGTAAATGAGAGCGTAGCTCCCTAAAGCTAATTAATCCATCATAATTCACGTGGGAATCTAGTTCCCTCAGACACAAAGACCAAAGATAGCAAAGGTCTACAAGGCAGAGCTGCTCTGGTGACAGCCCTGCCACTGTGGCTAGATCCTTGCTTAAAGCTTTCCCGTGGTAACCTGAGGCATTCATTTACAGACAGGTAATATCTCCAAATAATCTTTAGAAGGTAGATGTTATCAAATGGAAGACAGGCAGAAAAAAGGTCTTTTAAACAGAAATTTTACCACATGAGCTAATGATACAATTGAGTTTCCTGTCCAAGTCAGAAGCAACTGGAACATAGTCTCTTCTGTAAAGCCAGGGACAAATATGTAATATTTTCAGTGGATGCTTTTGTTTTGCTTTGAGGTTGGTAACACATTTTAAAGAGCTATTCAGCTCACCTTTTTTTTTTTTTTTTTCCTCATTGCCTCAGCTGGGCACTAGGGGGACCCTAGAGCTCTGTCACTGTGAGAAACATCTCAGCCAAACCGAGGCAGTAATCATGCCTTCACGGTCACCTTAGCCTAGGTGCTTCCAAAGGGAAAGGTGGCAAAAACTGCTCAACCGGTTGTGGCGCATGCCCAGCGACTGAGAACATGCCACCGGGGAAAGTGCACAAAAGCACCACAGAATACTTTCCATCGCTTCATAATTCTCATTTCTGCTTGTAGCTCTTCTGATCACGAATAAATAAGAGTTGGCTTTGACTTGACTGCTCTGTTCACTTAGCTAATGCTGTGACATTGGCACCAAGTCTTGGGTCATACTGTGTTTTTGAGAGATTAAATGTTTCCTTCTCTGTTCTGAAGGGAAGCCAAACACCTAAGTTGCCAACAATTACAGCTTGATAAACTGGCAGAGGAGAAACAGGAGTTTGTTGTTATAGCTATATAGTTTAAAGAAAAGAACGTATATTGACTTGGTCCCTTTTGGAGTGTGGTGTTTCTCAGCTGCTATTTCAAATGAATCATTTTAAAAAAGACTACAGACAATGTCCTTCCTTCTTTTAGCAGGCAGGCAAAAATCCTCTATTTCACATACTAGACCTTCATATAGACATTCATAATTCAGTGCGTCAAAGCTTTACTATAAAGCTCATCATTTGTGAGGTTATGTAAAAATCTCCTTTGTAAAAAATATTTCCCCACTATCTCTTAGTGGGATGATGCTTTTTGATCTCTGCATGAATATTTCTAATAAAGATAACGTGTGTGTATCTTAACATCTCTAACATAAATTATAAGAATTTTCCCTGTCTTAAAACGTCTAGTGTCAACACCGTTGCTGAATATTTAATGTAAAGTATAATGTAATTTGACTAGATAATTATCTGGTGGAAAATCGTGAATGCCACATTGTTTTTTCTGTGTTTATTTTTCATCATCTTTGATGACTGTTTAAAGGAGAGCTGCAGCTGAATGACTAACTTCCAAGATTCACCTTTTCTCTCTGCAGCCTGCTGCTGAAAAGGGGCTGCTAAAGTACTGCATTGGAGCTAGAGGCATTGATTTCTCCACAGCACATGGAATATTCTGAGCCTTTCTCTGGTCTGTTTTATCACCATGAACTCTAGGATCATTTGTAGACAGCATGAAGCCTATTTATTGTGCATGGTGTCTTTCCACTGAGAGCTCTCTTCCATGATAGTCATCACAGGGCTTATTTCCCACAAAAATATAAGCTGTCCTTTCCTTTTTTTTTAATTTTATTTTTTTTTAATAGTGTAAGCTCAAAATAAGCTGAGCTTGTGGGGAGAGCTCCTCTGGGGTCTTTGTATGGCTGTGTGGGCCTTCAAAGGGAGGCACTGCTGGGGCCCTGGGTGCTGGGTATGCAGGTACACTGTCCTTGACAGTCTTCACTCCTGACAGTCTGGAAGAATGACTGCCTGCAGCAAATGTTTCCTCTGGAAGCATCTCCTCCGGATGGATATACATCACTGACGGTGAGCAGCCAGAGGGGAACATGATGGCTTTGTCCTCTTGGCATGATTCTGCTCCCTTTGCATGCCACTGATTTATAGATGAAATGCTAGACCAGGGAAGCGGCAGTGGTGGGAAGTTCTCCCAGATAACTCGAGGAGGGCCAAGGAAAAAGGACTGGAAGGGAATGTCTGTAGCCTTAATTTACGCACTCCGATCTTTACAGGAAAAAAAAGCACGATATATAAATATATTTTAAAAAATACTTCACAGAATAATTTGGCACCCTCAAGTCCCGTTATGGACCTTGATGTGGGACTGAAATACAACCCAATGCAGTAGCTGAGGGATTGCCATCTCAAGATGGCAGCCAAAGAAACAGCTATGGCAGTGAGGCCTGTGCTTTCCTGAGCCTGTGCCCTGACCACCCTGTCGAAGAGAGCTGAGGCCCAAATTACAGAGCTGAAATGTTCCAGATCACCTGCTAAGGTCTGTGAAGAAAAAGAGTGCTCAGTGCTTCTGAAAATCATGCTTGATATTATGCATGATTCATGGTACCTAGAATTAGTGGAGCTTTGGAAAAAATAAAGACAGGGGACTTGCTCAGAGTGCTGCAGCAGAATTAGACAAAACTGAAGTCACAGTTTAAAGGTTTTGCACTGTCATATGGGTTGAAATTAGTACATATTCTGGGCACCCAAATGTAAAGAGTAGGAATATTTATCTTTAATAGAGCAAAATACACTACCTGTTTCAGAACCTTTCCACAGATTAATACTTATAGAGGGAATTGCTGGTTAAGGTTCTGTCAGACTGGCTTTTGCACATTCATTAAAAATAAAAAACAAAGAAAACTAATTTGTTTAGGAAATGGAAAAGCTAATAGAGCCCTATTCCACTCTTTGATCTCCAGCAAAGGGAACTGAAACCAGGGGGCACTGACTGAAAGGTGAGATTATGGTGTCTTTTACTTTTGCCAGAGGACCAGGGAAGTATTAAGGGGCATATCCTGAGGGGCAGAGGAGGCCCGTTCAATTAGTTTGGGAAGCAGGTAAGTGACAAACGGGATACCTTTTACTGCCGAAGTCAGTGCGGGGAGCAGTTGGAGGGTCTGTCACCACACAGTCTGCAAGCCAGCGGTGCGGTTTCTGAGGTACATCTCCGTACCTATCTCACCGAGCCGCCTCCTGGAAGGAAAAGAAAATCTGCTCGAGCATCACTGCGAGACCCCGAGGTTAGGGACCTTCGGGGCATCTCCTACCGTGGCGGGGGCGATCCCTCAGAGCCGGCCCCGCCATTTCGCGCAGCGGCCGGGCCCCTCCGCAATGCAGGGGCCGCTGCGGGCGCCGGGCTCGGGGCGGGGCGGGCAGCGAGGGGCCGGCCCCGCCGCCGCCTCCACCACCTCCACCACCTCCATCACCACCTCCACCACCGCCGGGGGGCCCTGAGGGAGCGGGGCCGGGGCCGGGGCGGAGCGGGGGGCGGGCCGCGGGGCTTCGCGGCCCGGCGACAGCCCCGAGAGCGGCGGGGCGGGCTGAGGCGGCGGCGGCGGCGCCTCCTCTCTCAGCCCCTCGGCGTCCCAGTGCCGGCGGCCGCTGTGGCGCTCAGGTAAGGGGCCGTTGGGGACCGTTGGGATCCGTTGGGGACCGGTGGGGGCGCGAGGCAGGGCGAGGCAGGCGCTGACAGGACGCGAAGTTGGCGCCCCCGCAGCCCCGCTTGAGGTAACCGGGGGGGTGCCCGCTGCCCCATAACGCTTCTTTTACCCTCGTAGGAGCCCGTCGGCTTTCTGCCGGCTGCCTTTAGGGTTTCGAGCATCTCCAGAGCGTAAAAGCCCGGGAAGGATGGAGCCTTGCCTCCCCTCCCGCCCGCCCTAAGCTCCTCTGAAGGGATCTGCGAGGCTGAACAAAGAGCGCTGAGAGAAGGGGGGGGGGGTGGGGGGGGGGGCGATTTCCCCCTTCCAATTTGCACCGGGGAAGCAAACAAAAAAATAATTCCCTGCATTGACTGGTTCTGCCACGGAGAGGAGGCAGCCGTGCACGGGGAGGCTGATAATCGTGAACAAAGCCTTTTTATGTGAGGAAAAAATGATGCAAAACGCGCCCCGCTCGAGGTGCTGCAGGTACGGTGAGTGTGTGTAGCGCTGCGGTGCCGGAAGGTTGCGTGGAGTATGATCTGCAAATAAAGACTGCTTGCCTCAATTTGTTGCGTATAATGTTTGAGACACTAATTGCAACCTGCCATTTGAATAAGATGTGCTTTGTGAAACACCTTTGGGAAAGAAGGGGGTGTGCCGCATGCCGGCAGAGCTGCTTTCGGTGTTTAAGATACAAATGTAATGTATTTCCCTATGCTAAGCTGGAACTTTCAGTTTTCCTCTGAATAAAGATATTCTTTGCGTTTCATGTAGGCTTCTTCCTGATATAAAATAGCAGGCTTTCACACAGGAGTGATCATTAACATAAAATCCTGCATTAGAAGGCGAGGTATACATACATATTCTGTAAGTCTTACTTATTCTAGGCTTCTGTCATCCCTTTTCACAATCTGTCAAGCCATTGTGGCTGTGTCAAGGAACCTTTCTCCGTCCTTTCTCAAAGAAATCATTTGCTGTCCAGCATGTGTGCTGCTCCCGGTTCAGCAAACCTACCCCTTTTGTTTTCAGACAGGTTCTTCACAAGGTTGAAGCGCGTATCCTTTCTGTTCTGGCTGTCCCCGTTCCTCCGCAAACCTTTGTCTTCTCCTTGTGAAAGAGCCTGTTTCTTTCCACCCGTGCTGGTTTAGACTTGTGGGGATGTCTAGACTTGAGATGTCAGAACCGATGCACCCAAGAAGAGGTTCAGCTGCAGGATGTGTTTGTTTTCTATAGCTTCTCTCCCTTCCCACCCTACTGGATGACGTGATTATAGCATCTCAGCCCTTGCTGAGAAGAGAGGGAGAATGTGCTGAGAGAGCATTACCTAGTAAAATTGCCCCTGCCATTACTTCATAGATCACGAAGGAGTGAATCACTAACAAAGAGAAAATGGGCATCTCCCCTGCCTGCGATAGAAACTCCCTTCAGTTAGCACAGAGGCAGTCCTGTTCAGTTTGTGGATAGGTGTGTATTTCTGCTGAGAATGTTTCCAAAACATAAGACGTATGGCAAACCTCAAACTCACCACTGTAGCACCTAGGTTTAGGAACCACTGACTTCCTCACCGTGCATTTTATTTCTGCTGTTTGCGAAATGATGCACTTGGCAGTGGGCAGGACCCCAAACTAGATGTGGTACCAAGTCTCACAGCACTCAGGCCACAGCCCTGTGGAGCTTTCAGATGAGCTACACCAGCACCCTGCACCCCTTTGGCTCAGTGAGAGCATTCACAGAGCACAAATAAAGCACACGAGTGAGTCCTCATGCAGCAGGGCTCTGGGAAGAAAGGTGATTTCAGCAGTCAGGTGCAGTGGTGCAAGTTCCCCTTCTTCATCTCTTGTACCAAGGGACAGGATTTGGTTAACGGCACTTTACAATTTGTTGCACCCATATTGCGGATTGCCTTTGGTGTTTGAGAGAAACCAAAGAGCTGTCATCCTGAGAGTAAAAAGTCACCATTGTTCTGCGGAGCATTTTAGCCCACTTTGAATGCGGAGGGCAGTTCATTAAGCCTGTAACACAGTTTGTTATGTAAAGCAGCATCTGAACCCTGGATTTAGGGATCTGATGTAATTTTTATGGTATGTTATGTCAGTGCCCACTTGGCTGTGCTCTTTAAATATATTCTGACAATAACAAAAATATTCGTCATTTAGTGACCCCTGAGGTCTTGTGCCTGGGCATGAGTGATCACAGTAGTCCCCAAATGAATTGCTGCAGTCTGGGTTAAGAATTCCCTTTATGCTCGTCGTTTTTTAGGAAGCATGCCTTCCTTTTAGCCTGTGTCATGCTGCTTTGTGTATGAGTTAGTGTTTGCTAAGCCATATACCTGGCTTCATGAGAGGAAACGTTTGCTCTTCATACTGACACCAGAGCGGTTCCTGGCCCCGTTTTTGGTGAACAGTTGGCTGAGCTGTGGAAATTGCTAGAAATATCTAAACACAGAAATGGGTGGGTGAGGCCCATTGCACGCTCTGCTGGACTGTTTCAGCAGTCACCCCCAAATGTGGCATTTCACATATATATGTTAGAGATGGGTTTGTTTTTTTAACGGGGTGAGAAGAGGGAGAAGTCAAAAAGACTTGTGAGGACTGTATGATAATGGCTTTCAAAAAGCTGCCTTTTTATTCCTACCAGCTCTACAAACTTGGAAGGTCCTGAGAGAACTTGTAATGCAGCTGCAGCATCTGTCAGATCTGAAATCTGATATGCCGTGATAAGACAAGTGACAGCTAGCTTAAGGGAGGAAAAACTAAAAGGAATGCTCTGATAGCAGTACTTCTCTACAAACTGCGGGATGCTCCAAAGCCCTGAGTGCAGACCTCTTTTACCCTATAGTACAAGGTACTGGCAGTGACAGAAATTTGGAAAACTGATATGCTGGGGTCTCGGGACTAGGTGACTTCCCAAGGTACCTCCTAAACTGAATTAGCTGGTGAGCTGGGTGTTGTATTTGTGTGCCGCTTTAAACTCCATGCGTGTACTTGATTAGGAAATAAAATTATGTGTGTGTTTATATGTACAATTGTTCCCCAGGACTCAAAGATGCTTGCTTTGGTCCATCTGGATTTATTCAGTTGTTTAAACATATGCTTAATTGCTCTTGAAAGTGAGCCGTAAGCATGCTTTGAAGTTAAGCATGTTTTTAGCTGTTTTGCTGAAAAGAGAGAGTCTAAATTCAGGGTACATAGGCTCAGTTGTGGAAAACCCCTGGTGATGTTTGGTGGTGCTGAGGACCTCTGGAGAAAGCATAGAAGTGAACAATGTTCCTTGAAATGACTGGATTGCTTATCCTTCCCCAAACACACACTGAATGACAGTATGGGTCTCCTTTTTGCTTCATGTACAGGTGTGCTTATTAGCAGCATTTCTGTAATGTATTTTAGCACCTAAGAAAAAAAAAACAAAACAGCAAGAGACTGATTTCCACAGGGTGGAGCTGATTTAGAGGGACACTGATGGAAACAAAGGTGGTTTCTTAAGCCATCTGCCTCAGCAGAGGAAAAAGCTTTTCTTTCAGGGGAGGATTTAATCACTGGTTATGCTACTAAGCTGTAGGAGAGTGTTTTGGAAGGACATTCAATGTGGCATTTGTAATTGCTTTCTAGGTGTTGGAAGAAGACTGATGCATCCAGGGGGTTAATTTGGGTTGCTGTGGCCACATGGGTTAACAGTGCTAGCTGTTAAGAAGATTTGAGGTCTTGATTGACCCATTTTACTTTAACTCTAATTGTTTGCTGCTTTATTAGGAAGAATAGATGAGCTAATGCAGTTGCTCCTTATGGTTTTACACTCACTAGTGTTTTTCCCTACAGCAGATGAAACTTAGCTTTGTTCTTTTGTCTTGATTGGAGAGGTGGGGCCTGTCACAATCATTCAAAATGCTAACGAGGCAGCAGTGCCGGTGTTGGTATGCAATATCCAGTGTCTTTGTTAGGGTGCTAATTCAAGAGGAGTTGTGGTGAAAATATGAGACTTAGGCAACCTTGATAATGTAAAGATTTACTAATCTTTGATTCCTCCAATCAGTGAGACAGGTCAGCGCTGGTCGAGTAGTCATGACCAAAATTACAGTACGTGGTTTCTCTTCTAACACTTCAAAACATGTTGGTTTTCTAATTTTATGTAGCGTGGTAAGTATTTGTTTATTTTAGCACATGGTGTCTATCTTCCAGACAAAATATACATGTGTATTTGTACGAGGATGATGCTGACCCTGTTATTACCAGGGGTGTTAGGTAGAGAAAATCAATACAACTGCATTGACTTCATTGAATCTGCACCTGACTTGCACCATCTGGAAAAAGATAATTCCCTTTTCAGTTCTGTCTCCTTGTTAGTGAAAATCTGGGATACTTTTCTACTCGAGGGGAATAATCTGTTTATACCTGGGAATTCCTGGGTTGTGGATTTGTAGGTTGAATTCAGCTCTTCCGGTGAATTCTCCTCCTTCATTTGCAATTGATACTCCTGGATACAGGGATCTGAGGAATATTCCTTGCCTTCTGTTGGTCGAGCCCCCTTGGGAAGAATTAGGAGGAGATTTCTGATAGTAGCACTGCCTAGCCCTAATGCAGTTAGATCTCAGCAGCTTCCAGTGAGTTGAGTCTATGAAAACTTGCTATTCTGTTTGTGAAACATGTCATTTGCTACCCCTGAGGGAGGTTTAAATTAAATTTCCAGTATCTGTTTGCAAAATTAGCTGTATTTAATGTGTATGCAACCTCTGGATGAACAATATTAAAAAAACCAACACAGTAGGCCAATCATGTCAGCTAACTTGGCAGCATTTAATTATAAGACCTATTGATTCAATCAGCCCTATGTTTTCACTTTATTTTCTGGAGAGAATGATAGGGGCTGGTTTCTGGTTCAAACCTAGAAGCTGTCAGCTCTGTTTTGAGGAACATGCATTATCTGGTAGAGCAGCCGCCTTGCCCTGTGAAACTTGCCTCTTTTCCTGAGCTTCTGATCTCGCCTTGCCCCGTGAAACTTGCCTCTTTTCCTGAGCTTCTGATCTCGGGTGCAGTTTTGATGAATGAGGTGAGAAAACGCCTCAAAATGCGAACGTAGGGCAGGGATGTTACAAAAGCTCAGAGCAGAGGTAGGTTTGTGCTTTTGAAACTACTGGCCCCAGGCCAAATTTGATCCTGAGATGAACAGCAGAAGTGCTGCAGACCTTCAAAAGTGACCTGGGTGCTTTACTGCTGGGCCAGAAACCCAGACCTGCTGCCTGTTGGAGCAGATCTGCGTTGCTTGGCCTCCTTCCCTGCATAACTCAACCGTGGCCTTGTCCAGGCTGTGTCCAAAGGAAGCCCAGCTGCCTTTGAGGTGGAGCTAAGTCTCCCTCTTTTTTTTCCTCCCGTCATTTTCTGTGGAAGCTATCTGTAATATGTTGCTAAGCCCATGCAGGCAAATTGCAAGGTGCCGTGCCTCAAGTGTAGGGGCCCTCCTAACCTCAGGGAGGCTTAGAAGCTACTGGGGGCTGTGAGGCCAGCATGTTTGCTCTCTGCTGTGAATGGTCTGAAACTGTGTGTTCAAAATCCCTGAATTTTAAGGAGGGTTCAGGTCTGGATCAGAATCCTTATGCTGCGGGGCTTGTGTTTGCTACCAGCTCTTTCTGTGCCAAGCTGTTCTGTTTCCTGCAGCAGCCTTGCTGTGACCACCAGGGCAGGGCAGAAAGATCTGATCCCCCGATGGGGGCCACGTCAGGGCTCTGGACCCAGGACTGTGCACTGCAGCACTCTGCACTCCGAGCACTCTTAGCCCACACTTGTAAAGGTCAACCTGATTCGCCTATCCCCTTGCTGACTGTGGGACAAAGGGACCCCACAGCCTCCAAGAGCCCCTGCCCCATTCTTTCATCTGCTTCCACGTCATCAGGTAGGATGTGTTTGGGTACCCGCTCCTGCTCTGGCCATGTGGTATCGCTCAGAAAGCAGGGCTGTTACCTTTGTTTGAGCTACTGTGACTATAGCTTGATTAACAGCAGCTGTACGTGTGCAGCCATCGTGCCTCTCAGTGAGGGATCCCTGTTTGCCGGTGCCTGACGTGCTTTTCAGGTGTCTCAGGCTGCTGCTCAGGGGTTGTATCGCAGGGTGTGGTGGGCAGGCTGCTGCTGCTCCTGTTCGCAGCGAGTCTGTGTTCACACAGTTAGGCATTTGCCTGCTTCGCTTGAGTCATGCTGAAATCCATACCAGCTTTTATTTCCCTCAGCAATTAGAAATCATTCAAGAAGGCTGAGGAAAACATCCAGGGGCTTTGAGAGGAGAGGCACAGGTGTGTAGCTGAATGATTTGTGAAGGAACACGGTAGCACATCTCGCTCCTCAAGGGCTGCTCTGGATGCTCAGTAATTCACATCCCACTGTGCTTGGGGTGGACCAGAGCTGAAGCTGGGTGTGCCAGTCCCGTGCTGCTTCCTGGCCTCCACGGTTACCTTGCTGTCCTGCAGCACTTCCTTGCACCTGTATTCCCAAATCTGTGGGAGACAGCCACGAGACTAGGAGGGAGGATTATTTTCCAGCTGAATGGACAGAACCAGAAGATGTAACTGCTTGCAGGTGTGGAGGGAGATATTTCTGCATGGATTGAGTAAGCTCCTCTAGACTTGGATCGGAGTTGCTCTCAATTTGCACTGGTACGAGGAGAGCAGAATTTGGCCCTCAGAATGCTCTCCCAGGCTGTCGGTGTGTTCAGAATATGCTGGGGAGCTGGGGTCTGCCTGCCTGGGAGTCCAGAACGGACCTGGTGGAGAGGCTTGGCATGTCAGGAAAGAAAGTGACAAGCTAGGTGTTTTTGTCCCTAGCACCTCCCCCTTCTTTCTCCTATGATTGATTAGATGTCCCATTAAAAAAATTTCCTCCGGGGAAATGATGGAGAAACCCATAAACCACGAGGAAGGAAACTGTATATTCCTTCTGGTTTGGAGAGAGAAAACATACATATTGTGTGGAACGGTAAAGGGAAAGTTGGCAGACACACACGAGAGTAATTAAAAAAAAAAAAAGAAGAAAACCACACAACCCTCTCTCTGTGGGGGGGGGGAGCAGTTAATAACATGATTCATTCCAAAGAGCGAGGGATGGAGCATGGTAAATAAGGGCTTTCATGCCGTGGTGTTCCGCAAAGTGAAGCTTTTCAGGATATAGAGAGCTGCTTGTGTTTTTGAATAAGACTTAGCAAAATATTGAATGTGAGCATCTCGTATTACCCAGTGCTATCTGTTAGAGCAGATAATAAATCTATGTCTGAGATGTTGAATGCAAGGCATTTGATAATATGATAATATCTGTAATTTAACAGTCTGCCAAAATTAGCAGCAGTGATTTATAGCTAATATTTATAATTCTTCAGTTAGATCACTTAAATGGCATGCTACTAGTGTTGCTTAAAACGGTGTCAGTATTTGGATTGCACCATGAAAACTAAAAAAATATTAAACGTGTATTTCAGTGTGAATAATTGAGAACTTCTTTTAATGGAACGCTTGGGGGGAAAAAATATCTGTAGTCAAGCTGCATTTGCTTACAGTGACCTCTAGTATAATGCTATTTCTATTGGCGTGAAAGCTGATTTCAGTCAGGTTTTCCCTTCTCGTTGTCATCTGCTGTTAGCAATAAGTGGAATTAATAATATGTTGCAGTGTTTTAATGAATTAATGGCTACCATCACCCTCGAGTTAGAAGCACACTTGATCACCTTTACAACAGCTTTATTACATTGATTCTGCACGTGCCCGGGTGGCTGTGTGTGTCTGTTTAGATGTCTGGGGATTTGACACGCGTGTGACCTGGCAGGAGGGGGCCAGCCCTGACCGGGATTATCACTGGGATCTGCCAGCAGGCGCAGGAGCCAGGCGGGCCGTTCTGCTCACCCACCTCTGTAGCCCTCGTGTCTGTTTCGTTGTCTTCTGGGTGAGGGATGACTCGTGCAGGTGCTGCCCATGTTGCTTGATGTGTAATCATGGTGCTTTTCAGCTGTCTGGTTTGGCTGGACTAAGTCATCTTGGAAGCCCAGATTGCAAACTCAAATTAAGGCACTGGCAGCCAGCCAAGGAGCGCCTGCGGGAGCGATGCTGTGTCCAAAGCTTGGGGAGGTCGGCAGCCCCAAACGGAGTCTGTGCTACCCGAGGGGCTTACTGCGGTGTTCCCAGGTCTGTTCACTGCCTACTGGCTAAGTATCAGCCTGTTGCTTCTAACTGTCGGAGTTTGTTGGTTCCAGGGATGCTTGGGTCAGTCACAAAATCTTGCTGTGAAATCCTCGCGTGAACTTGACCCTGCTCGTTGCCCTGTAACACCAGTGGATATGTACGCTGCTGATGAGAGAGTAGCCTTTGTAACTGACTTCTGGAAGAGGCTGACAGCAGCAGTTTGTTTGGTGCGGAGTGAGTACCTTCCTGTTTTGACAGGTCGATTTGATTTGCTAATCCTGAGCCAGCAGATAGAAATGCTGATGACTGTTACAGGGCAGATGCTCCTTTTTTGGGTGGGGTCACGCCTTCTGTTTGCTTCAGGTGCTGGGGCAGAGCATCGTGGTGATGGTAGTACTTAGAGTAAGTTACTTGTTTACACTTCAAATTAAGTGTTTTAGGACTAAATTTATTTTACAGCCTATTACAAGCAGGCAGAGGGAATAAGAATTTAGGAAAAAATATTGGGCAAACCTAATGGTTTCCATACTTCAGGATATGGAGCTCAGTTAGTGCAGAGCTGGCGTGATGGGTCATTTGTCTG
This sequence comes from Anser brachyrhynchus, assembly GCF_964034855.1. Taxonomy (NCBI): domain Eukaryota; kingdom Metazoa; phylum Chordata; class Aves; order Anseriformes; family Anatidae; genus Anser; species Anser brachyrhynchus. The sequence goes on from NC_137701.1 coordinate 8,019,532, forward strand.
AAATATCCTTGTGGTCAGCACCAGGCGATGGGTTTGCCCCTCTTGCCCTGTCATTCTCACATGAATTTCAGTTCTGAAGTTCCAGTCTTTTGGCGAGATCTGACTCATTTTTGTTTCTAATTTGTTTTATATCTCATAGTAAGATTTTTCTGAAGAGGGTGTTTGGTTTTTTTTTTTTTTTTTTTTTTTTGCATTTTAAACTAGTGTAAGATCAGCATCGGTGGCATTGCTTACCCAGTGTGTGATGGGGTAAGTGATCTGCTGCTGTCCTGGAACGGGCAGGAGGATTTTATGATGTACGTGTGCTTCCAGTGGAGCCACCACTCAGAAAAATACCAAACCATGGCATGCATCGTGTAGTCACCTGTCTGCACTTCCCTTGGAGAATTACTACTTGAGGTGCAGTATGGTTTTTCTGTCTCTCATCTGGCAGTGTTTTGGTGGTTTTGTCTCACGTGCCAAAGGGAGAGGAAAGGTAAGTGAAATACTAGCTTTCTTCTGGCGCGGGAGTGATCTATGCATGTATTTAAAAGGCAAAAAGGGAGGTCTGATGCATGCATTACATTTTTCTTTGAAAAACTTGGTGTGGAGACTAGTTTCAGCTGTAGCTCTAGGGTTTATTTTCAGAGTTGATGCAACAGTAGGAACAGAATTTGCCTGTCCAGGACGTTTGGACAGACTGTTGTACAATAGATATAAAGAAGCAGCTGTCTCCATATGCTCCCCTCTTCTCGCCATCCAAACACAACTTTCTTTTGCGCTCTGTTCCCCTCGTGTGTTTGCAGTTTGAAAGTCTGGCTTACCTACTGTCTGCTCTGCTGCCCTTACCTGCAGGCAAGGCATGATCCAGATCAAAGCGTCGTCCTCCTGGATTAGTAAACAAGCCCTGCCCCGCGCGTGTATCACTAGGCAGATGAGTAGCTCCCTGAAGAATGTTTTGAGGATTGCGAAAATAATTTTTATACAGAGAGTTTCTGCTATAAAAGAGATTAAAATATGCAAATAGTCAAATGAGCAAGCAAGTGTGCCTCAAGACTGAAGGTGCTGTGTCTGTAGTCACTTGTTAATATTTCCCTTTCCATGCTGGATTTGCTTTGCAGCTGAGTTTGAAAATGCTTCAAAACTGGCAGTAGAGCTGAGCTATTTCCCCTGGTAGTGTAGTTCTGGTTTCCTCTAAGTGTGTCTGTCTCTCCATTTGTTGCTTTTCAGTTTAGTCACTCATTTTACATTGAAACAGCTCTGGGCAGAGCTCTGCATAAATAAGCTCATGATAAAAAAGTTGGGTTCACTTTCCAAATAATTAGATGAAACTATGGAAGAAGAACCTGTGATATTCTCCCACTGGACCCTGTTTTGAGATGTGGAGGTGCTCCTCCAGTAACTGCTGTTTTTTTTTTTAACCCTGAGGACAGCTGGAGCATCGAGGCTGACTCTCCAGAGCTCCCCAGCCCTACATCCCTTTCTGTGTGCTGCAAGCAGTCCGCAGGCCTTTTCTCTTTGCTGTAGCAAAATTCAGGAGATGCTCTGTGCACCCTGAACATCAGTGCAGCAGCAGGGTCCCCTCTGGCCTGTCAACCAGTGGGAACCTGAAGCAGCCTCCTCTCTGAGCAGCCTGGGATGAGGTCTCTTGGCAGCCCGGGCTTATCTCAGCTGTGCCTTGGGGGTCCTGCCCTGCCTGCTCCCACGGCGCCTGGTCCTCGCCTGACCCCGTGGGAAGGCAGCTCGGGAAGCGGAGCCAGGGCAGCCCCAGCACTGTGCAAAAAGGGCTCGCTCGCTGCCAGCCCGCTGCCCTAAAATGCTCCAGAGCGCTGGCGAAAGGAACGGGCAGGGGTTTGTATCCGGGAGCTGGAAGGCCTTTGCTTGTCGGAAAGACAGGGACTTTAGGGAAGTTAATGCCCCCTTTTGAAAGTAAAACCCGGGATCTAACCTCCCTGCATAGGCTGTGTCGCTCCTTGAAAGATGTCAGATTACACTGTCTGACAAGCTTATCCCGTACTTTTTCAATCACCTCTTTACATGAATAGTTCTGTTAGTTCTCAAACACTACCCTAGTTTTTTAATTTGTTTTTTTTTTTTTGATTATAAGTGAAGGGCAGAAGATGCGGGGCCACCTTGGAAATGTTGTACTTGGCTCCCTTCCTGCTGACGGTCAGAAATACACTCGGTGCTGTCTTTTGCTGGTAGTCACAGGGAGGTGTGTGTGGTAAAAAGCAGCCCTTCCAGGCTTTCTGCTGCAGGCAGAAAAGCAACCTGCTTGCAAGAAAGCCCTTGCCTGTGTCTTTAATGGAGGAGTGTCCCGAGGTGGAAATTGCTGGCCTTAGATTTAGAGGAGGGATGTGTGCCTCGAGGAAAAGCTAAGCCAGGAAGCACCTGGCAGCCAGATGGCCCCTCGCGCGCTGCATCGTACCCACACCTTCATTAGGGATTACCCTGGCTGTCTCCGGGTAATAGATTTAGAGGTTTGGGGTCACCGAGAATTAGAAAATTGTGGCCAGTTGCAATTAAACCTAAGTTATTTTTAGAGGACAAAGAGCCGAGCTGGAAGCTGACTTAGAGCTACTTGAAATGTTAGGGCTTGCGTGGTGTTTTCCAGGTGCCCAACAAAAGAGCCCGTGCTCTTTGGTCTGACACAAAGCAGCCTGGGGTGGTGGCAGGTGGGCCAGAGACAGCACCATGGAACTGGTATTGCGCTCCCCTCGGACAGCTGGCTTTGGGGCTTTCTGAACAGTTATGTGAGCAGCACAGAAGGGTTGCAGGCTGCCCAGGCCGTTAGCAGGGTAGGAACGTGTGCTTTGCACTGTGATTTACAGAAGCATCACTCGGTGTCTTACACTAACGTTTGGTCTGTATTTCATTTTGTATTTCCCCTTCAGTGTGCCTGCAATTCAGAAAGTGCAAACTCATGTAGTTTTTTTTTTAATTGTGCTAACACGCATCCTTTCTGTGCTGCTGACCAGTCGGCAGCAGCAGGTGGAGGCACGTGGTGGGGCAGGAATTCAGGCTGGCCCCATGCGGGTGCTCAGAAGTGGTTGTGAGGAAATTGCTCTCCCTCCTACAGCCCCCGTACTTGCCTGCCTACGCGGGAAGGTGAAAGAGGCACGGCAGGACTGAGATGCGTGGGTGGGTTTCGGCTGCCTCACTGCAGTGCTGGAGGACGGGAGCCATTTCTGGGAGTCCGTGGCCCTCATCTTCAGGCTCTGGCTGAGTTTGGGGCTGATGCAGCCCTTCCCTGCTTGGCAAGGGCTCTAGGTAGGTCGTGGGCACGAGGTGCCAGGCACAAGCTTTGGTAGTCTTGTGGCTGTGCGAGGTGTGATTGCCTTCCTTACAGACGCTTTGGGGCATCCGCAGGAAGCTCGAGTGGGTTGTTCATTGCTTCCGTTCTCGTGCCACTGATGGGATAATAAGAGTATTACTGGCTTTTGTCCACTGTATTCCCTGAGCATCTTCTTTGCAGACAATAGATCTTGTCGCTTTCATTTTAAAACTTGCTCAGCATAACTTGAAAGCATTTACCATTCAAATACCACTTTAGTTAGCTGTTACTGTTTATATTGCAGTCTGTTGTGAATTTCCTGCAGTGAGTTCTGAGGAATCCGACTCAAAATCCATGTTTTAAATATAATTTCAGTTCTCAGGTTTCTACCAGTGGGGTTGGTCCTGCAGCTGAGATCCCTGTTAAAGACAAGGTAACTTGCATTGCGCAATGGAAGTGTTGAGTATATTTTTTTAAAGATGAGCCAGTAACACCCTACCACATGATGTGGTGCGGCCACATGAATATGGAACAACTCTGTCATGAAAGGGTGGATCAAGTTGTCCAGTAAGTCTTTTCTTTTTCTAATCTCTGTGAATCTGGAAGACTATATGGCATTTCTTATTTTAGCCATGGAAGAGGAAAAATAAATCTCAGTTCTTGAAAGCTACTGCCCCAGGTTAGACAATCTTTACATTAACAGTTTGTTATCCAGAGAGGTAGAGAGGTTTGAATATCTTTTTTTTTTTTTTTTTTTAGTGGACTGATTGTGTCTTCGACCTGTATAAAGCCCCACAGCAGCATCTTAGAAAGAAGAACAGGGAGAATGTGCCCGGAGGATTTACTGTGCTGCTGTTGTTTTTCCCCAGAGAGGAACCCAGCTGTTTTGAAGCTGAAATAAAAATGTAAATTATGAGAGAGGCATAATTAGGGCACTTCCTTGAGACAATGTCTCATGCAGGCAGCTTCAGTCCTTGGAGGGTGTGTGTTTTTAATAACAAAGAGGTGTTCAAGCAGTAATGAAGGAGGGGGTGAGGAGCAGCTGCGTGCTGTGATGGTGCTCCCCGGCTCAGGAAAGTTGTGACAGAGCAGAGAGCTTGTGCTTTTCCCCCGCCAGATCTGCTGGTAATATGAGTAAACCTGGTGAAGACTTAAGCTTCTAAATGTGAATTACTGCTCCACTAACACTGATACTAACAACAAGCAGAAGATGCTGGTATGCATCCTGTGCCATACATTTTGTATGGTATTTGTGGAATCAAAATGTCGTACTTGGGGACTTGAAAGAACAAACCTCAAGCTAGTCCTTAAAGGGGCATACTTTGTAGAGACATAGAAAGCAGAAAACCAGGCACACTGATTGTGTTTTTGGTCAGGGGGTTTTGAGTTAATTGTAGGGCAGGAGGCCTGAGCGTGTATGAAGTGGTAGGGAGAGGGGGAGCTAAGCTGTGGTTGGAACGGGCCTGGAGGAGCAGGCTGGGATGGTTCCCAGCTGGAAGCTGTCTGCAGTGTTTGTCGCTTTTCCCTATTAGGTTTTTGGCACCTGCTTTCACACTGTCAGGAGTGCTGCACATCTGTGTAGAGGTGCTTAAAACTGTGTGTGTGTCTGACAGCTTTGGGATATCAGCCTGATAGGTGTGCAGCTCCCTTTCCTTGTTTCTGCACACTTCTTTTTTTTCCAGTAAGTCCTGTGATGTAATTATGTATGGGATGTTAATGGTAGAATAGTTTCAAGACTCCAAACTTGTACCCTCTTAAGTAGTAGTAACTAAGGTTTATAATATTACCTTGCCTAGGGAATGTGGTGAAGTACTTTGCCTTCTTCGGGTAAGTTTGATACAGATGTTCATGATCTAAAGAGATCTTAAATGGTCTGAGTTTTATTGCTAGGGCCTGCCTACAGTTTCAAAATGGAGAGAGACCCCTTTCAGCCTGGCTTCTTAACAGTGCTATGAAGCGGTGGTGTGTTTGATGTAGGCATGGTCTTGTACACTGATGTTTAACTTTGAAGGCTAAGAGGCATGAATAATGTTAGAGTGGTGTTTTAAAACAGCATTTTTTTCACACTATCTAGCTTAATACATTAAATCACTTTAAACATTGAAGAAGAAAACAAAGCAGATTTTTTTTTTCCATTCTAAAAAGGCTGTGGTTTAATTTTGGTTTTGCCATTTAGATTTCTATGGTGACAATTGGTAAAGTCATGCTGCTTGTCAGATGGAGAAGTACATGTTTGTAAAATGTCATTTAAGATAACTGGAAAATGCCTGGCTGAGCTGATGCCCATTTTATTTTTTATTAATTTTATTAATTTTATTTTTTTGTGATCTGCTGGAGTCATATAAAGGTCTGCTTTAAATCTTGTATATTCAGGATTTTTTTTTTTATTTTAGGGATGAGACTGGTATATAGGGGACTTTCCACAAGAGCCTAATCCTGAATCTGACAGTTTTGTAGGGATAGCTGCATTTCTGTCAAAGTTTTAAATCAACACCTGTCCCTTACTAGAGAATTATCTCTGTTCCCCAATGCCATCTGTTAGTTACCAAAAATTCTGCAGAAAGAATTTTTTTTTCTTCTAGAGTGCTGAGGGCGTCAGGATTTCTTACAGAGCTGAGCTGCATCCCTCTGAAGTTCCCCAAGGCTTTCCTGTGCTGCTCAGTGTAGGTGCCTTTTATTAATTCTCAGCCAACTTCCCATTTTACAGCCTCGTTCTTGCAAACATTTAGGCATGTATATGTATGTAAGCGTGCACATATATAACTCCACTGGGCTGAATGGAACTTGTTATCCAAATACCACTGGAGTTGAATACTCGGACAGTGCTAAGTAGGAAGTGTCAGCAATAGGGCCGCTGCTGTCCATACATGAGGGCTGTCACCTGGGCAGTTTCCAAGTGAAACACGTTTCACTTGTAGTCATCAGTGCTGCTTCAGCCAGTGTGCTGCTGAGGCATGTGAATGACTAACTGCGTCCCACCTTCCCATGCTACAGCAATAGCTCCTCCACATACAGAAGGACCATAAATAGGAAGCTTTTCCTATGACAGTAATGACTTCTGGGATAAGAATAACTTAGTACTGTACCAAAGGGAATAAGTTGTTGGAGAGAAAATATTTGGGTAATCTGGCAAACGTGGTATGTAAAAATGTGTATGTAATCTGTCCCATGGAAAACTCTGAGATACGAAGGACAGCATGTGTGTTGAAATACGAACATTCATCTGGTAACCATCTTGATAATCTACTGACAAGAAAACAGCTATTAACTCATCTCACTTGTTTCCTGTTTTGCCCCAAATTGCCATGCTGACACCTGGGTGACTGTAGTTATTGATAAGTACGCCCCTTGCTCCTCTCCCTCAGTGGCATGGTAGCATTTTTGGTTTTACAGACTGTAACTACGAGGACCTTAGTAGGCAGAAAGAGGTTTTGTTTGTTGCTCTGAGAGGGGGAAGGCTCCATGGTCTGTTCCCTCTGCACTGGAGGAAGGTCTGTGGTTGTAAGGTGCTTGTCAAGCACTGCACTGATCTGAAGGAAGGCAGCTGCTGTGGAGGACTTCAGCAAGGGCCCTGGCGTTTTAGCATGAATCCAACTGGAGAGAAGGACTAAATGATAGCAAAACGATGATATGTGATCTAGGTTGTGTTTGATTCAGTGAAAAGAGCCATGTATTGTTAAATAGCATCTTGCATTGAAAAAGTTTCAGAGGGCAGACTGTCTGTTGTGGAAGAACCCGTAATCCTCACAATCCTCACCAATGTGGTCTTTGACTCGCAGACATTTGTTATATGGGACCCTCAGAAGAAATCAAGTAAAGTTAGTACAGCAGCTGTTTTATAACCTGGTCATAGCTCTTGTTTGTTCTCCACAAATCTGGGGCAAGGACGATAAAGACTTGGATGAGATTGTTAGGGATTTGCAGTTTTTTTTCTTTGTCTTTATTCATTAAACCTATTGGAAATAGTAAATTTGCCATAGTTTTCTAGAATGTCCTATGAGCAGCATATAGACCTTGCTAAAGATGGTGTCTTAATTGTTGATGTCTGGGATTTATGATGAGATTCCCTGGGAGCCGAGAGCAGTGTGTAACAGCATTACCCCTCTTCAGAGGGGGAAAGCGTAGATCCCTCGGAGCATCACTTGCCAATTGCTGTGTGTAACTTGGGGCAGTGACTTTTGGGGAGGAGGAGGGAGGTCTCCCACTTGATTGGGCCATGAATGTAAGCAGGCAAATGCGTGTAAAAATGTAAGTGCATATGTAAAGGTAAGCATTCATATTGCTTTTCTGTACACTGAAGTAGCAGGGAGAGATCAGCTTGTGCTAGTTGAGCCTAACCACATTGTTTTAAAGAGAGCTGATATTTCTAATTACTCTTGCTTTATGTAGTATGCTGCAGACTTGATGGTACAACAGTTGGGACCAGACGGTAGAGTCTGGATAGCTTGTTATGAGTGTGATAGTTATTTTCCAGTAAAATAGCTAGCAGGCTTTATGGCTCTTGATGTGTCAGTGGAGGGTCACCTGCTCAAATGCTGCTAAACCAGGCTGCTGTTTGGGTGTAAGTGAAATCTTTGCCCGAATTACTTGTTGGCCATTAATTAATCTCTAGTTTACTGGATTAGAATTTAATTTTGGCATTTGGTAATGAAAGCCAAAATTTGTTGTTGTTTTTTTTGTGTTTTTTGTGTTGTTTTTTTTTGTGTTTTTTTTTTTTTTTACGCTGGTGATTTGAGGCCCAAGTCTAGCAAAAAGCTTCTAGCAAAAGCCAGGCTATCTGTGGCTAATCAATGCAGGCATGTGAGGTCCCAGTGACTTCACTAGGGGTGAGGAGGAGTCTGCTTGTAGGCTATGTTGCAGGATTAGCAACTAAAGCATGATTATGTGCTTACCGGTGTGATTATTCCCTTTGTTGCCCTTCGGACAGTGCATACCCTGCTGTGGCATTGTCCTTAGACCTTTCAGGCCTGTGGGGTAAAACTTACCCCGTTCTTATGAACTTATCTGTTCCTGCTCCCCTGCTCCTGGCTTCCTGCATTACATCTGAGGCAGAAGGAGGCTGCCTTCTTCTGGGCAAATGGTACTTTGCATCTCCTCTGTTGTGCAAGGATCTCTGGGTCATCTTGTTGCCTTCTTTAGTGTTTGAGCTGAAGAGTGTTGCTCTAAGCATAGAGCATTAAAGCCCTAATGCTCTTCCCAGCGGCACTGCTGATAGCACTGTGAACTGCCCAGGTACTGACCTCCCGATTCATAAACTTTCATCAATGCACATCATAAACTTGAATCCCATGAGCCAGCTCCAATCAGCAGCTGAATTGGGGCCAGACTCATTAGGGGAACCAACAAGTCTCTCTTTGAATGCAGGGCACACAGAGGAGAAAAGGGCAGGTCTTAAATCAGTGTATGGTTTGATTGTTTTTATTTTCCCAGAGGCCCTGAAGCAATGTAATGCAGGTTTTTCAACGCTGACATCACAAAATGCTGGGACGTGCTGCCAAGTTCATGTGGGTGGAGAAGAAAGGTGGTGTTCTCAATTCTTACAAACACTTCTGCTTCTGTTCTCAAGGAAGAAAAAAGGAACAAACTTTCCTGATGATTCTCTGAGAATGTAAATGCCACATGAGCATTTTGGCTAAAGGCAGAAATGGCATTTCCTGTGCTGACTTCACTGCTCAATTGTCTTGTCCTAGTTATGTAAGTTGGGTTTTATCAACTGGAGCATGTGTATAGAAAACCAGTTGGAGAACTCTGCGAGTCATTTATCACCTCCTCACATTTTCCAGCAGAATTACTCATACTCGTGGTTGCACTGAAAAGAGTGTTCAGGTATTCTGCGTCAAAGGATTTAAGTTGCATCCCTTCACTGGTAAACTGAATATTTTTTTGTTACTATCTCTGATATTTAGGCTGCAAAACCTGAAAATTAGCATGAACATCTATCATTTTTTTTAAGAAAGCAACTCAAAAGCTTTTTGTAATCACATCACTTCTTGATAAGAGGGAGAATTGTTGGGCTAAAGTCATTCTTGGTGAAACTTCAGTTCTCTCAGTAGATGAGAAATTAGTCTTCACACTTACATTTACATCTGCTACAGATAGCGGCATGGGAGGGATGCTTGTCACCAGTTTACACGCATCATTTGCTTTAGAACGGTATACTGACAAGCCTGATAGACTGTTTTCTTTATTGTAACCAAATCTGAAGATGCTTTTCATTCAGACTTCCTTACGGAAATGAATTATGATGCTTATGTAAAGGGTATGCAGGCGAGTTCCTTAAAAGAGCACGGACAGTCACTTTCTGACTACTTGAGAGTGCCCAACGCAGCCTGAAGGTGGAGGCACTCCTCAGGGGCTGTTCAGTCAGGTGGCATCACAGCAGGAGAGGTTTAGGGCTGCCTGGACTCTCAGGGCTGTCTGGCTTGCTCTCCTTTTGTCTGTCGTTAAGCACTTGCGCTTTTGCTGCGCTGATATGAGATGGTCTTTTAAAGATGCTTTGTAGTTTTTCTTAATCTTGTTGTCAAGTGCACTCTATAAAACGAGTGTTTCACTGTTGCAGAGCTCTGAGATGCTGCAGGGCTTGGGCAACGTTACTTGAAGTAATGACAAACTAAGTTCCTGGCAAGCAAAGGAAGGGGCTGAGGGAAGAAGACAAACAAAAAGCCTCCAGCCTCAAGTGGAAAAGAGGGCACATGGTTTAGTATAGCTAAATACGTGTGAATCTAGAAGGTTCTCCTGAAGTTGCATGTATCTGTTGGAGTGGGGAATTGTATAGTGGCTTCAGCAGAGTGGAATATGAATGGAAGGACACGTTTGGCTTTGCCTCTTTTTGCATGCCCACCCTGAGTGTGCTTGCAGGTGGGAGCTGTTAGCAGTAGAGCTGTTGATCACAGCAACAAAACCGGCTTGTTCTGCTAATCACTGGGGTCGGTAATGGACCGCTAAATCTTGTTTGCTGTAATTGGCCTAGTAGTGCTTTTGAGTCAGTGGGGCAAATAACGTACTCAAGATTTGTCCTGGGATCTTCCTTGCAGGCCACAGGTCTTAGAACATAAACTATTAAATTACTGTAGATGAAACACCAGGGAGATTGGTCTCGGAGTCCCGTGGGGATTGTGGAATTCCAAATGAACTCCTCGTAATTTACTTAATCAAAGTGTGTGTGTATTTTTTCAGAAGACATTCTCTTGTGAGAACGCTTTCTGAAGCAGCTAGTGGAAGTGAGGTACAGCTGGGGCTCCCAGCTTCCTTCTGAGAGTGGCAGGCTCCTTCTGCATGCTTCTTTGCTTGCTCTGCGTGATGTGTGGGTACGTAACGGCCTCACATCGAACCTCCTGCAGGGGCAGGTAGGCCAGAAACCTCAGCACTCAGTAGGGAGGAGGAAAAAAAAATCAGCTTCAAACTCTCCCTGAAGTCCTAGCACGCAATAACTTCTTAACATGACACAAAAATGTCCATGGGTCAGAATAATTGTGCTGTTACAGTGCCTTGTAGAAAATGTGCTTTGCTCCCAGTTTCCCCCATTCTTGCTCTTCCCTTTATAGTTAATGCTGCAAGAGTTTTTTGTTAGTCATTTTTCTTCCAAAACACAAATGCTACTCTGCTTTGCAATAAGTCTGTATGTTTCCCAGCCCGCCGGATCTGTGGTGTAGGCTACAGTTTGTGCAGTTCAGGTTGAGCAGACTTTGAGCACCGGATCTTTCCTGTTAGCCTGAAAAATGCAGGTTCTCAAAGAAAATGACTACAAACATTTGTTTCTTACGTGGATTGATCTGTTCCCTTCCATGTGCTTGCAGATATGGACGTGGGGCCAAAACTTGTAAGACTGATGTTTTCAAAAGGATCTAAGGGCTTTCGGCATGCATGCCTCTGTGAAATGCAGTGGGATGAACACAAATCCTGATTTTTACTTTATTTTTTGTACACAGTCCCATGAAATCACAAGGCAGCGTGCACGCAACTCCCCGGGGCTTGCTGCTGTGCGCTTGGCATCCCCTCATATGTAACGCCAAGGAGCAGGTTTCCCAGTTGAGCTCCCTGCTTGGGTAGGTGGCTGCAGGGGGCCGCGTGGGGTGGACCCCTGGCTAAAAACCCTGCATCCCCAGCTGCCTTGGAGATGTCCCAGGGGACCTGGGGCCCTCTGCTGGAGGGGAAGCAGAGTACCTGGGTGTTGGTGGCGGTACGACTGTGGGTGGCTCAGTTCCCTTGATGTGGTACGAGACCAGAGGAGATGAAGGCCTTTAGGTCTTGAGCAGGGGGGGACAGTGTGTCTCCAAAAAATGTCACCATTTCAGCTCATGAAAGAGGAAAAGAGCCTTAGTGGTCATAGGCACCTTTTTTATTTTAATACGGAGAGCATGTGTGAGCTTTTTGCTCAATTAACTTTTCCTAATGCTCTGTAAATTTGCCTTCAATGCATTTGCATTGTGTTCAGATTATCTAATCAGCTTCCAATGACTCCTTTCATTTTCTCCCCCATTTCTCATCTGTGCTATCGTGATGAAAGTCAGTGTTCTACAGCAGTAGGTTTTGTGGTTTGAAAAGACAAGAGCTCTGTTTAGTGGAAGTTGATTTAGTGTCTAAAAATAGAAAAGCCCTGGCTTGTCTCCTGGATCAGGTGGTTATAGTGGTGAAAACCACCTGTCACGGGAGGTTTATGTTTTGCTCCTGGGGAAGTAAGTATTCTGACAAAGAAAAGTATGCAACTTCAGGAAAATGGGAATTGTAACTTCATTAGCATCTGATGTCAACTGAAAAATATATCGAGTGTGCTTAGATATTATAGAACTATTTTTCTGCAGTGAAGACTGTGTATTATAAAGACCTTCCGTATTTTTAGGGATTATAGGATAATAATAACTTGGCAGTTAAAGTTATTTAGGGTTGGAAGCTGGCTTCAGATATATTCTCCTGAGAGTAGATTTCTTTAACCACATCATATAAAAAAAAAAAAGTTATATTTAGAGTGAGATTAAAAAAATTCCTAGCAGTCTATCATCTGGGGCTGGATCTCTGTGATGAGAACTGCTAACTTAAAAGGAGAAATGCAATTTTGTAGAAGTCTTACTTTTTGTGTAGAAATTCTTAAAGTTCATTGGGGATTTCTGGGGCTAGGGTTTTTTTTTACGGTGTCGAAACTTGATGTACTTGCAAGTAGTCCCGATGTGCACAGATTTGAGCTGATATTGGAAGTGCTGAGAGGTGAGGTGCCTGGGTGGCAGGGGTAAGTTCTGGCACGCACCCACCTGCCTCGCCAGAGACATTTGCATTTATGGCTCTGTCCCTGCATGCCACTGGCTTTTAGTGGAGCTGGCTTCTTAGGCAGGCAGGCACTCTGTGACCACGCACGTTTGCGGATGCAGGTCCTGATCCACACAGCAGAACCTTTCTGCTTTCACTCAAGTTCCTGGAAGAAGAGCGGTTTACTCTGAGAAGCCGTGCCTTCACTGCGACTCTGTGGGGGACGGCCCTCCCTTCTCCTGCATCTCAAGGAGAAACGATGTCTGGCACAAAACCTGAGTGATCTCCAAGAAGTCATTCCAGCCTGCTTTGCAGTAATTCTCTCTTTAAGTCCAAGTGTTTTGTTTGGCAAACCAGCAGTAGTGTCAGGCATGTTGAGTGCAGTTTCCTGAAGGAAAAACAAATACCTCCCTTTAATATGGAGAGTTAATTGGTGGTTTTGTTTTGAAAAGAAATTGTTACGCTTTTCTGAAAGCTGGATGGAAAGTCCTGGAAGCACAGGAGCTGGAATAGTGAATGTGCAGCATGAGTGCAATGTTGGAGATACTGTCCTGCTGTGCAGAGACAGACCTGGAGACGCTGCCCTGGGATGTGGAGGTGCCGAAACAACTCCCTGTAAATAACACATCTTGGTGGCTGTTTTGCTGTTTGAATCATTCTTGCATTATTTGTCTAGTCTCAAAGATGGAGACGTAACGTTTAAGGAATTAGCACATGTTTTTCGATCAATAACTGAATAAATTACTGGGGAGCAAGTCATCCTTTTCCATCTGAGATATGCGACCTTTCAGTCCTCGGCCCTTCCAGGGCCCTGCACTCACTGACCAGGGTTGTGTGTTTGAGGTGGCAGCCGAGGGCAATCTCTGCTGACATAAACCAGTGGTGTTTCACAGCTGGAAGGATCGTGTAGCTCCTGCTGGCAGGTTAGGGATGTATGCTAGCCTTTGTCCCCTCTGGTATTGCTAGGCCTTCTCTGCACTTAGACTTGACTTGCCCTTACACAGAAGATACTTGCTGGCAAAAACTGAGTGCTTCACTTTTTTTTTTTTTTAAGAGGATTGCAGTCACTTAAAAATGTGAGGGATCAGAAACGGTTGAAAAAGGTTCATCTTCCAGACTTTTGTTTAGCTGAGAGCATCACGTGCCACTAGAGCATCTTCCTTAGCCATTTAAATGCTGTTGCTGCACAGAGACTCACGTTGGTTTCCAGGACTTGCTGAGGGTTTTGCCTTTCACTTGGGCTCAACTTTGAGTTGCTTAGGGAAGTTCTATTAATTTTTTTTTTTTCTTGGTAGGAAGTCCCTCCACTGGGAGCTCAAATGGCTTTTTTCTGTGTAAGTACAGTTTGGCCCAGCGGGCGGTGCTGATAGACCTGAACCCTGTGTGTCTCACCGCAGCTGCTCAAAACTGGAGCTTGTACCCATAAAGTAGCTGCTTTTGTGAAGATAAAATACGTTACATTGGTGTATAGAGGTGAGCTTTCAAGATGGAGGAAGCGCAGTGGAATTTCCAAAACACTTTGTTCCAGGAGCAGAGGTCTCTCTGCAAAGTGAGTTAAGAACAAAGGTTTGCCAGAAAATATGCAGAACAGATACTCTAACTTACTGTACTGATTTTTCTGAACTTCACTCTTCTGTTTCTGTAAAAAAAAAAAAAAAAAAAATTATAGTGCTTTCCTATCTTTTTTATGTGCATTGTTTTTAGCTGGAGCATACAACCCACCCTTTAGACAGGTCATCTGTAGAATCACAGCTGTGTCCAGGAGCTCACATCTGGAATATTCTGTCCAGTTTCAGGTTCCCCAGCGTAAGAAGGACATCGATATGCTCTGGAGTCAGTCCAGTGGAGGGCTGCTAGGGTGATTAAGGAGATAATGAGGTATGAGGAGAGACATGCCTTTCTCCTGTCTGGAAGAGAGGAGCCTACAGGGGAGTATTATTGCTGCCTTCTGTGTAAAGACTGGGGCCTCACGAATGGAAACTGGTGCCGAAGATCAGATGTGCTGAGGGCAGTTGGCTGTGGGGTGACTGCAGCCATCAGCTGGAGTTCTGGCATTGACCGACTGCAACAGAGTAACGCAGGTGTTCACACCTCGCTCTGTCCCAGTTCACTCTCTGCTGACATTCTCTCCTGGGGAGTTTGCAGTAAGTTGTTGAACAAGGATATACATTTAAATACGAGTGGAGTCGTGGAAGTGAAGAACGGTGGAGGAACATCAGGGGATGTGCAAAACTAGCAGTGTAGCTTTCCATAACACAAGGAATTTTCCTCTCCTGTCCCTGCATGAAGTACCCAGTTTCTAAGAGGAACTCCTCTGTGGGATGTTCTTGGCCTGGGAAAGGCCGGTTGATGTGCCAGGGAAGAAGCTGTAGTGTTGTTGTGAACAGAGAGGGCAGACAGGCCAAGTGGGTCAGCAGAAGATAATAGCACAGATAGGAAGAGGCAGCTTCTGTCTCTGACACTTACAGTTCAGCTGCTGAACAACCACAGGGTCTGCAGGCAAATGGTGACCAAAATAGCTGTTTCTGCACTGCAGCTATTCTCTGGCAGCAGCAGAACATGTCTGCCACTCGGAGGTCACTTTTATTCTCCTCTGGCCAGTCTGTGGGTGACAAATGCTTTTACCAGGATAAAGCTGCTGGCTGTCGCTGCAGCTTGTGCCAAGGTTAAATCTCATCTGCCTGGTTAAGGTTGGCTTCTGGAGGTAGGACGTGAGAAGTGCTGGAGGAAAAAAAAGCAGGAAGCGGTCCTGGCTTCAGGTGTGTGTAATGGTTGGACTGTAAGATTTCTTTCTTTAAAAGCTGAGAACATCTTTCAGGAGCCCTTAACAAGTTCTTGAGAGAAGCAGCGTGCTTCGTTTGTGGATAATATCAGATGATTGAGACATATTGCTGTGGTTATGATCTCTTAATCGTTTTGCGTGAGTACAGTTGGGCTCTGCCAGGTCTGAGCAAATGAGCATGGCAGGTGAACATCTGAACGTGGCATTAGTGTGTGTGTCGCCCTAACAGAGCAGAGATCTTTCTGACCCCTGCAATTTTATCTGGTGGGTTCTGATGAGACAGAATTAGTTTAAATCTTGCAGTTTGAGGCAGGCCTGAAGGCTCTGCTTTTGTGTGATGCCACAGCTGGCGATGTCCCCGAGTCTCTTACATCTCCCGAAGACTGCAGCCGGCAGCTGTAGGTTGAGATGCCCCTGCTCACATGGGCTCACAGAGGGCTTCAGACGGGGGCCGAGAGAAATTAGTAAGTTCTCTGGGAGTAAAACCTTTTGTTTTTGCTGTCCCAGTGTTACTGCTACACAAAAAAATGTTGATGCATCCTTTGCAGTTGTGCTTGAATAGATGGATCGCGCGCACAGAAATAAACATAGCAGCAGCAAAGGAAGACCAGCCAAACCAACAACAAGCAAAGGAACAAAACAGCTCTGTCTGGCTAGAGATGCTTAATTAGTTCTCCTGTGTGGTCTCCCTTTCATCCTGCTAACACTGCTTGGGTTAGGATTAAAAATAAATACATTGGTATTTCCAAAACATGTAGTATTTGGGTATTGCCCCTTTGGGGAAGGGGGGGCAGCTCTTTAAGTGAGCAACTCTCCAGAACAGAAGGCCTTATAAAATTTATGATGCAGTACATAACTCTGTGAGGTCCTTATTTCATCTGTGGCTCCATGACATGTTTGGTATAAAATAAAAATGGACCAATAGTATTTTATTTTAACATTTGGTAAGTTGTTGCACCCTGTTGACTTTTTCCTAGCAGGGTGGTAAGTTCGTTTCCACTGATGATAATTGTATTATGATTTAAAAAACAAGTTTATTGCAGGCAGTAAAACTGGTCTTCTGTTAATGGTTTAAAAAAGAAGTTACATTACACAGTTAATGTTTTAAAATAGTGAAAACCAAGTATATCACTGCTGCCACTGCAAAGCTGGAGGTGCGTCTTACCCATTCAAAAATCAGTATTGAGGACTGACTGCATTATAGGCTTCTTCCCCCGTGCTGGGTAATAGGCTGAAAATATTTGGCAGGTTTTTTTTACAGGTATGCCTTATAGAGCTATTGATTGCCTGGACCTGAAATCCTTCAGGTTATTACTGTTACCTTAATTACAAGGCGTGTGTCTAGACAGATAGTCTTCTGCTGACAAATATATTTGTAGATTTTACATTTTTGGCTAAGATTGATAGGGCTGTGCCAGATGTGCATCAAGACAGCAAGAAGATTTATTTTCCAAGGAGATAACTAGTTTCCTTTGGGTCTCTGGTATTTGGAGCCATAATCCATGAAGCCACTTCTTAACTGGGCTTAAGGGCGTAACTGTTATTGCAAAGGAGGCAGTAATACAGGTCCTGGGAGAGAAGCTGAACAACAAATTGACGATTGTTAATCAATACTTTTCTTCCCTTCCTAAATAGAGTGGAAAACAGAGCAGTGTCTGTCAAGTGAGTATGGAAATTATTCTTAATCCTTCTGAAGGGCCTTCTGGTGGTAATGAAAACAGCATACACGGTTAAGAAGAAATAAACATACGTGTCCAGCTGAGAAGCCATGAGGAGGAGATAAGCAAGGCGATAGTAATGGGGCTGTCAGAACCATCTGAAAGCCAAAGGAACAGAGAAGAAAATCAGTTTTGATTCCAGCAGCTAATTTAGGACAAAAGGTCATGGAGGGCAGCAAAACCCAAACTTTACTAGTATTTAGAGTATGTTCTGATACATGCCATGATGTGTGTATATATATTATTTTTGTTACTGGACTTGAAGATTTTGTTTAGCTCCTAAAACAGAGCTTTCCCTCTTTCATTCAGCCCTGGGAGAAGTGAAGTAGCTCTACGGAAATCTTAGTGCCTGCAGAGAGATGTCAAGTGGAGCCTGCAGCAAAGCTGAGAAGTGTTCAAGTGACTCTAGGAGCTGGGGCTTAAGTTTTCACATTGCTTACATGGATGCTAAGTGTCCTTGCTATAAAACTGTTTGTGCTGCAGTAGCATCTGCAAGTGAGGCGTGAGATATAGCGCAAGTTGTGCTGGGCACTGACTCACCCAGATGGGGTGAACTGGGATTCGCCCTGCCTGGGATTCGCTGATTCGGGGTGGCTGGCCACGTGTATCGAGTGGAATTCAGACCTGCTCACTGCCACGCCAGCGTTCCCAACACATCCGTCAGATGTTTCCTTTATGGTGTCCCCCAGCCTGCACGTGTTGGGGGGTGGCTGCCTTTGGAGGACTTTGCTTTGAAACAGAAGATAGTATCTTCCCTGGGCCGGTTAGGGCTGGCTCTTCCAGGGCTTGCTTTCAGAAGGACAGAAAAATTACATCTTTGGCTAGCAGTACTTGTAACGAATTGGGTTGCAACAGCTCCTGTGTTAATAACTGAACTGCGAGCTCTGCTCCAAAATGCCTGGGACCAGGTGTGAGGTGTTCATGTTGCTGTTGGTGGGTAATGAGGCGTGAGGCTGTACCAGCTGCTCACCCTGCTGTATCACACCTCCTCTTCTCTCCTTGTGGCATTATCTTTCTCCTGAAAGGTGATTTTTATCAGAGGACCTGCAGGAGTTGGTTCCCTTCTGCATCATTTTTGTACCTTTTTTTTTTTCTTTTTGGATTGTTCTGTTTCTGGGTGTTTATGCCCTGCTCCTGTCCCCAGTTTCCCATCGTGTTGTGTTGTTGGTCCCATCCTGTTGAACAGCGCCGTGTCCTGTCATTCCCGCAGGGCCGAGGAGCATAGCACATGGCTGGGCACTCTTGAAAAGAGAGGTCAAAGAGTAACAAATGATGCTCGTTAGGCTAAGTATGTCCGACAGCCCTGGACACCCAAAGAGGACAGTCGTGATATTTTAACCTATTACGGGGTCTAATTAAGTTTAAATTAGTTTTTTTCCTCTGTATTTGAATGGGAGAGGATTTTTCCCCCTTCGAACACGCCATCTAGTTCTTGCCTGTGAGCTTAGAATCACAGGCTGTCTGAACCTCTTAGCATCACCAGGGGTAGTATACGTTGGCAAGCAAGAATATATATCTCTATACTTATTTGTGTAGTTGGAGCGCCATGTAGCTGTCCGTGTGTCGGCCCAGACCTACTTCTTGGTGAGAGCCTGGCCCAGCTGGCAGCAGCAGCAGGCTCCCTTCCTGTGTCGCACAAGTAGGTCTGAGCACTGTGCAGCAGATGTTGCCCGCTGGGTGACAGATGCATTTAAAACTGATTGCGAAACTGGATTTGGGATTTTGCAAATTACATTGAACAAGGGCAAGTGCTATTTAAGTCTCTGTGCTTTCACAGGGAACCGTATTTCTGTTGCACTGAATTTCTGTGTAGTAATAAAAGCTTGGGGCGCTGCTCTAAGAAATCTGACACTGAATTGCACCCGGAAAGCCAGGTTTAGGCGTTGTTTAGGGGATGGTGGGCATGTGTGGTGAGCCAAGCAGTGTGCTGTATGCTGCAGAGATCCCAGCTGCAGCCTGAGACCCATGAGTGGGGATATTAATGGAGGTGTGGAGACAATTAGCCTGTGAGTAACTGCTGCGCTAATGTGGCTGTACAGCTCTGGGCTGCGGTGCCCAGCGGGGTTTTGGGCTGGGAGGTCCGAGCAGCTGCCCCGGGAGTCTGGCACACCGGGCTCTGCTCTGGCCTGTGGTGCTGTCACACTGGCCTAGTGGCAGTGCAGCAGCTGGCACGGTTGTGGCTAGGGCTCTGAAAGCTGTACCAGCATCCGTGCGGGTTATTTTAGTTGTCTCAAACCCAGCCTCTGGGATCGTGCAGGTGCCTTCTGATACCGGTGTAGCTTATGCAGCAGTAGCACTGCTATTTCAAAGCTTTACACGAATGGGTAAGACTGACTGCCCCAGTGGGAAAACAATGGTAAGTTCAAGGAGCGACTCTGAAATCGAATATCCCAGCTGTCCCGAGCACCAAGGCTGCAGTGTAGGATCGCTACAGGCAAAAACTCTTTCCTAAAAAGAGCAGATCTTAAAAGATGGAGCAGTTAAATGTAAAATGTGAGGTAAATACATGTGCTTCTAAGAGACATCTTTCCGTATATTGATCCTCAATGGAGAGATGAAAGGAAGGGGCCAGTCAGGTTCCCAGCTCTGCAGTGCGTGCTGTGAGCAATATCCAGATTTCCTTGCTGTGTGGTCTGGGTGGAGTGCCCTGCTTTGTCCTCGTCCATTGCCAAACTGGTAGAGTTGTCAGAAGAAAGAAGGCTGAGGAGTTAGGATCATCTCTACCACTCTACCCTTGTACTATGCTGAGACTTTTTTTTTAAGCTGATGAGGTTTGCTGCTGTGTAATGTGCTGCAAACATTCATTGAGGGGAAAAAAAAAAGTGCTGATCTTCTCCGGTTTCAACACATTTCTTGGGGGCAGAGGGCAAGAGACTTGTCAAGCAGCTATTTGTGCTGATTTAAGTAGCATCGACAACAAAGTGAAAACAACAGTAGCGAGTAAAATACATTTTCCCAGAAGGCTGCTGTTTTCAAATGAAACTCCTTCAGCAATTTGAGCATGCAGTCTCCTTTTAAAGCTTTGATATGTTTGATAAGGAAATAGAGGGATTTCCATTGGGAAAACTGAGATCTGAGGAATCACCATCAGGAATACTGCATAAAATAGAAAACTAAGATTCTGAAAACTCTGATTCTTGTATGCAAAAAGCTGGCTGAAGGAGAGCATGCGGATAGCCTGCTTTGCTACGTCTGACATCCGCACTGCTGAAATTGTTTTCACAGTCTGTCATGCTGTTATAGGAGCTAATTTAGAAAAGAATCTGAACCATTTGTTTCTGATGGACAAGTCTCAAAAACAGTGAAGTCTTTTTGTGGCACCAGGATCTTATAATGACTAATAAATATCTTAATTGTGAGATAGGGAACAGCATCACTGCTGAAATCGATTTTATGTAACGTAATGAGGATGGCTTGAGTAATGTAAATAAGCATTACTGCCCCATTGAAAAGGATGGCAAATGATGACTGGCAAAACTAAGGGAAAATGGCTTTTTTATTTTTGCAAGTTTTTCTTCTGAGTGAACTACTTCCATATTGTTTTCTAACGATTTGAAATTAAGAAAATCTGTCTCTTATTGCTGGTCAAAGAAATGCAAGCACCCTGTAAATTAAGGAGGCTTGAGTCAAAATGGAAGGCTTTTCTTTTTGGTTTCACATTACTGAGTAGCAATTTTTTCCCAAGATTTTACCTGTTGTAGTCTGTAGACAAGGCAGAACTGAAAAAGGGTGTGTTCCCATTGTTGCTTTTTTTTCCATCTGGATAAAACTAGATTTAACAAAAATTCACCCATGTGTATTTATTCAAGTTTTAAATAGATGAGAGTGCAATAAGCCTGCTCTCAAGGCAGTATTTTTTATATGACAGCTGCTGAAGCAGCCCCATTAAATGGCCTTCTTGGTTATGGCATGACAGTGAGAAACGTCATTTTCTTTTTCCTTTGCAGAAAAAGGAGTACTCTGTGCACCTTCTCCCAAAGACACTTACAAGCATGATGACTGTTTTTTTCCCCCTGTGCGTTTTCTGGAAAACAACATTGAAGGTTATATTATTGTGGAGCAGGTTATTGTATGAAAATTCTTTATTTCCAGCTGTAGCACAGTTTGAACTTTTGTATTCTGGTTACTCCAGCTATTCTTCCATAGCCTTAGTTGTCTAAAAGTTTAATGCGGATAAACTTCAAGCTTTTATAGAAGTATTTTAAAGAAAAACTGAAACCTCTTGCCTGCAGTTGAAAGAAAACATTAAAATTATGCCCAAAATCCCAGCAGAAAAACAGATTTCCCTGATAACTTTTCACAAAAGCCACATAATTCTTCTGCCAGCATTATGCACCCCCGGAGAGCTGGTAAGAGGTCATTTGATTACAGGATTAGCCAGGCCCCAACCACCTCCTCGCTTCGTCCTTACTTCTGAGGATGTCACTGCAAGAGGGAGCCGCCATCCCATGGGTCAGCGTCCAGCTGTGTGCATGATGCCTGTTGGTGCTGGCACAGCCCAACTCCATGCTCCCCTATAGCACCAGGAGAGGGGAAAATCTCAGGGCAGGGCCCCCAAGCTGCGATTCGGGATGGTTTTCCCTGGCTCGAGTGAAGATGTGTTTGGTAGGCATCCAAAAGCCGCTGCTGTGTGTTTAACAGGACAGCTGCGGTTTCTGCTCTTGGAAATCCATCAGGGTTTTCCAGACATCTGGGAAGAGAGGAGGGAGTGGGATATCCAGCTTGCACTGCTGTGGAGAAGCCAGCACTGGAGTTTGAGGTGTGTCTCCATATTTTCTCAGTGAGTCAGTTGTAAAGTATTCAAACTAAATGTATGCAAGGAGAAGATCCTTGCTTTACAGCACCATGTAGGTTTTTCTTTCTTCCTTCTTAGTTGCAGAAGTCTCTTTGATATTGCTTGATGAATTAAGAGAAGGCAAAGACTGTGGTTGATAATCCCGAGTTCTAGATCTTAGTTTGGGTATATCTAGAGCCGTGGCACCTGTTACCTTCTTCTAGGAGGTCTGAATGTTTGAAGCTGTGCCTTTTTTTGGAAGGTGTTCTGTAGTCAACCAGAAGCTTCCATGTTTTTGGAATTTCCACCCTAGATATAATAAATGTAAAGAATAGTGTTACACGTCCATTACCTTGGAATTGCAGAGTAATTTTATGAGCATATTTTCTTGATATTGCAATACTAGTATGACCAGAAGATAAATTCTTTAGTGAAATGGGTTCCATATATGCGAAGGCCCACATGTTTAGCAAGTCTTATCTAAAGAAATCCGTATTATAGCAGATCACTGAAAAATTGAGATGCTTCAGAGGTTAACAGGGATAGAACATATAGGAAGAAATTCTTTACTATGAGGGTGGTGAGGCACTGGCACAAGCTGTCTAGAGATGCTGTGGATGCCCCATCCCTGGAGGTGTTCAGGGCCAGGCTGGATGGGGCTTTGAGGAGCCTGACCTGGTGGGACGTGTCCCTGCCTGTGGCAGGGGGTTGGAACTGGATGATCTTTAAGGTCCCTTCCAACCCAAACTGTTCTTTGAATCTGTGATATTAGCAGGCTAATGATTTTAATTCTTGGACCTGAACCAGAACTGCTGGCCTGGACAGGTGTGAATGGTGAAAGCAAATCTCTTAGTTCATATTGTTGCAGTTAACTCTGAGTATGACGAAAATATTGTTCTGGTAAGCATAAACACGTGGAAATTACTAAAAACTTCTAGCAACCATTGGTTCGGTTTTATGTGCCAATCCATTATCCTTCCAGGAAAGGAATACTGAAAACAGTGTTCACTGATGGGTGGTGGTGAGGTCTGTTCTCTTTGCTTGTCTTGCTTACCTTGCTTAAATTTGTATTTATGGGCTCAGTTGGGAAGTTGTGTTTTGGTTCTTCACCTTTTCTTAAGGCTGGTACTTTGAGTAAACGTGAATGAAAGAAAACAGGCTGTGACCACACAATCCAGTCCCTCTCGTGTGTTGCATGCACGGCTGGTGGTTGTACCTGTAGTTGTCTGCGGTGCTGCTGGGTCCTGCTGCTGCGGTGCTGGGTCTGCTGCACGTGGCTTCCGCTGCTGTGCCAGGACCGGGTGTGTTGTCAGCCTTTGGTAAGATCTGATCGTGGCGCTCAAGCCGGAGCTTTCTCTTACCAAGGCTGTTGTGGCTCTTGAGTCACCCTGTAGCAGCACACGCTCCCTCCTCAGGGCAGAATTATCCAGTTCTTTGGTTCAGTTACCGTTACTGCCGGCGTGTTTGCCTTCGAGCTGGAGGCAGTGCGAAATTGGCTCTAGCCTTAAAGACCTCATCAGCTCAATGTACTCCTGTGCGGAACCGTGATTGTGTTTGACTTGAGTGCAGTTAGCTGACTGTTGCTTGGTAATTTGCTCTACTGAATGCTCTTTTCCTTCCACGGTCAAGTGCAGAAGAGTCCTGTGTAAAGCAATTACAGCCATAGTGTTATCTGTAGGGTTTTAGCACAAAAAAATTGCCTCGAGTGAATGCATCCCATGTCTGCCTGAGGGCTACAGATGGCAGGATTTTGCTGCAGCCTCCTGATAGTCATCTTTGTGCTGAAACACGAGTGGTTTGTATCTTGAGCTTCGTCAGGTGGAACAGCTGAGATGATGTCAGATGTTCCTCTGGGCTTTTGGGAGGAGTAGAAAGAAGTGCTGACAAGGGTGCCAGTAGCTGGCCTTACACCAGCACGTTAAGGTGAAGTGATGCAGGGGTAAGGTACCCAGGGTTTGCAAGGAGACGGCGGGAAATCAGAGGGAAAAGCTGTGTATTTACAGAGCAACCTGCTGAGGATTGAAAATTGAGGAAGAAATTCTGGAATGGCATTAATTAGGGTCCAGGCTGATGACAAGAGGTACTTGAGCACCGAGTGTCCTAGCCAAAGGCAGCTGATTTTAAATGCTGATGTGAAGTGGTGGGGTAAACACCCATACCAGGGTCACCTAACAGTGCATGTGCCTCCTGATGTGTCTGGTGACGTTACGCTGGGCCTTTCAAGACAAGTGGTGGAAGGAAGACACCGCTGGGAGTGATCTGTCTGCGCAGAGATGGCAGGATGCTGCACGGTGAGTTGGGAGCAGCAGAGCGGGGAGAGTCTGAAACAAAGTCCCTGGCCCAAACATCCAGCAGGGTGCAGCCCGGTTTCTGGACTCAGCCTTTGAGGTGCCTGCCCCTAAATTTAGGTAGTGCACCTACAAAAAGGTTTGGCACATCTGCGGTGTGTTCTTGCAGCTTGTTGACTTCCTACACCTCTGATTACATACAGGTAACTGCAGTGGCTTGACGCTGATGCCCCTGGGGAGATTGCAGCCACTAGTACAGGCTTTGCCTAGAAATGATTTGGTATCTGACATCCCTTTCTTGTTGTGCTGTCCTGTGCATTGCTGCACTAATAATCCTAGTGGTGCTTTCTGAAACCTGCAATTACACTGAGCTCCGTGATAGATGGGAAGCAGCATTAAGGGATTAATGAGTTGAACTGAATATTTTGCGATTCCTTCAAGTGTCAACATCAGCATGCAGCAGCACACTGCCGATTAGCTTCATTCAGCCTTTGGCAGCCAGCACGAGGCATTATCCTGAGATGTCGTGCGCTTCAACCACCGTGGAAAGACTCAGCATCGGAGTTACTGTGATACAGGATTTTAAAAAATGTAAACTTCTTTAAAAGTGGGACCAAGTGGCTACATCCTTTGCAAGTATAAACTGACATAGCACAAGGCACTTGCTCACAAGTACTTTGCTTGTATCTTCACAAGTGTCTTTGCTTGTATCTAATGTAGCTGTCACAGTGGTCAGTTTAAGGCTGCTGGAGCAGTTTTCTGGGTGTCCACATGGAGTGACCAGCCCCTATTAAATCAGCCCCTTCTGTTCTGAAGGCATCTTAAACTTTTGAAAACGTCTACCTTTTGAAGAAGTGGGGAAAAAAAGTTGGAGACGAATTATATAGTGTAACAATTTGAAATGCACTAAGACAAGCTCTGCACTCGGCACCTGTAATTATAAACAGCATTTTGATCCTGAATAGGGGGTTTTAAAAGGAGGCTATAGTCAAAGCTGCTCATTAATTATGTTACTGAGTGTCAGCCCTTTTAATAAAGCAAAAAGTGCCTTCTTCCTGGCTGAAACACAAATACAATAGAGATACTGTCACTTGCCAAGGAGGGATTGTTTGAAATGAGAATGATGCTTGTGCCTACTAATTAAAAGTTAATGAATCTTTAAGAAGTGGGGCCTCTGAGCCAGATTTGAATCAGTTTGCCATTGCTCCTTGTGACAGGTCGCAGGCTGAGGCATGCAGAAAGCCTTGCTCTGTGTTTGTCTTCCTCAGTTCATCTTTGGACTGGGTTGTGTTGCTGCTGTGCTCTTTCTGTAATGCCACTGTCCTTCATACAAGGGACTAAGAGGCCACCAAAGACTTAGCATTTCTATTTTGTTCAAAATACTACTAATAACCTCCTGACGTAGACAGTTTATGAATTCCAAGTGCTGTACAGCGTATGTGTGTACATGTCTCTTGTATGGCTGTAGAAGCAGCCTGAGTGCTAGTCAACCCGTGCAGCTGAGACAGTGCCTCTTTTGTCGTGTTGCTGCACAAAATGTTACTCAGATTCTTAATCCACTTGACCTCAGTTGCATCTAGATGATGTATCGCAGACCAAAACAGCTGTTAAAGGAACCTTTTAACGCTGCTGAGTCAAATGGCTCATTTCAGGAAATACTGGAATAAAGGGTGTTTGTGCAGCCTTTGTGGCTGCCTTCTGCATGTGTATTATAAAGCAGGCTTTAATTATGTGATCACATTATTACTTGTTTCCACAGAACTCCTGCCTCATTAAGTGCACGGTATGGATGTTGCTCCATTTGGGAACAGCTACTCAGTGATTTTGTTCTTTCTCTTGCGTTTTCAGTGCACGTCTCCAATCTTTTTTGTCTTCTGCAGACTGCATACGACTGTGTCCTGTAACTACTGGCTTTTCCATCAGTCATTCTTGCATTACCTTGCCACTTCACGTTTAGGACTTAGTATTTCAGAGCCCTGCAGTGAAATAGAGGTGCACTCGCACTTCAGAGGTGGAAGAAACATTTGAAGCCCAAGCATCTCTCCTTGTAGGTGCCCAGCAGAAATTGCCCAGGCTGTCTTTGCAGCAGTCCATGCTCCGTCCTGACCCTGTGAACTGCTTGGGCATGGTGATGTCGGTTGGGCACCAGGCCCTGGGTGCTGGGTTAGAAACAGTTGTCGAGGATCTCTTGCTTTTGCTTTCAGGCCATTCTTTTCCCACCTCCATGCTGATTTCCCCATCCCCATTTGCGTGTTTCTGATCTGAAAGTCTTCTATAGATTGAATTGATCTGCTAGCCCATTAGGAAAAATTCATTTCCACAAAGTAAATCTTCATAATTGCAACACTTAGAAACTTCTGAAAAGCCCTCATTGATTTCCAATAGAAAGCCTTAAGTTGAACTGATTTTTAGAAACGAGCATAGTTTGGCTGCTGTTTTGATTCTTCTCTCTTATCCAAGCTTTGCTTTATATCCTTCTATAACTTGCTGCTTGTTGAAAAGAATCTGCCTCTGGTAGTTCTTGAGGAGTTTTTTTTTTCTCGACAGCTCGCTGAGAGTCACTGAGCAGCTGGGGTCCCCTCCTGTTGCTGAGGCGGTGATGGGTTGGGTGCTGAGCGGTGCTGAACAGAAGGCAACTGGGGTTGTCACGTGCTGGAGCACGCGTCCCTTTCTGTCCTGAGAAGTCTCCCAAAGTTTCTGGTGCCTGTACCTGTCCTTATTCCAGCTGATTTTTAGAACTCATTTAAACTTTTAATTTCATGAGTTGTGGTAAGAGCCAGTATCCAAAGTATCTCAAAGCTTCTCTTCGCTTCTTTGACTGATCCGGTTATCCTTTCAACATTTTTAAGGCTTGGACACGTTTGCAAGATGTGACTCAACATGCTGCACGTCCCCCTGAGTCTGGCTTTGTTGGCATTTCTCGCTGCCAGCTGTGGAGGCGGCTGTGTGCAGCGCTTCCCTGTGCCCCGTTCCGGGGCAGTGCGGGCAGGTGCAGCGGGTGCTTGGGCACTCCGCGCCTCCGTCATAGCAGAAAGGGTTTCTTGTGCTGTACATGCAAGTTCAGTCCAAATCACTCTTCCATGAGCGAAAACCATCTAGCTGTTGCTGTGGTCTGGGGGATCTTTCCCTTTGAAAGGAAAGAAATCTCTGTAAAATTGCTGTGCCCCTATCCTAAAAGTTTTGGCATGACTGTGCTAATAAATTAAGTCACGGAAATCCCAGATACCTGGTTTGGAAGTAAATTTGCAAGCTTCTTCCTTGTGTCATCCTTAAATTAATTAAAAGTTGTGTGGTGTTCTTTCCTCTCGCTTTACATTGGTAGTGCCTCTGTTTGTAAATAATGGTGACTGCTGAAGGGTGAATGCTGGCAGTTCAGCCTGGATCCTCAGCCATGAGGACAAGCACAGTCCTCTGCTCAAAAATACTTGTTTCTCAGATGTGTACCTCTCATTTAAGTTAAAAGCATTTAAGCTTTCAGCAGGAGGGTGCTGTGTTTGTTCAAAGGTACTTAGTAGTGTTTGGCTGCTGGTCAAGGCTGTTGTGGCCACAGCCATCTGTGGAAAAGTCAGCCAGCATTTCTTCCTGTGGTTCGAGATCTAAACTCCTCTGTTTTCATGTTGCCTGTAGGACAGAAATGTTCATTTCGTTGCTGCGTGCCTCTTCTGACACCTTAGGCTGTGTTTGTCCTAAGGTCCACGTGTGTGTCCTAGGCTGGTTCTTAGCTGCTGTGAATCTGTGGCATTGGGCAGTTTGAGCTTCACTCATCTGTCCTGGCTCCAGGTCAGACTTCTGGGTGTTAAATGCTATGGAAGAGAAAAAGGTTTGGGACAATTCCCCTTTCACTGAAAGCTTCCAACCGTGTTACCTCATGCAGTGTTAATGCCAGTAAACTGGGAATTGGCTAAGCAGGTAATAAAAGGATGTGGTTAAATTTACTTGCAACCGTATAAATCCAGGATAAGCTCCCTGGAAATCATCAGTGCTATGAGGAAGACGTTGCCTATGAATGAGAACTGGAAGCACTTAGGAATTGGCAGGTTCAGATTATCAGAAGTGCCTTGTCACAAGAGGATGTAGGACTCACTTGAATAGGAGAAGAGCTGGAGCAACGCTGATTGCTCTTGAAAATCAAGTCATTCCTTTTGTTACATATTTTCTTGCACCGTTTTTACCCTTGCAGTGCATTGAGTCACATCTTGAAAATGTGTCCAAGCCTCAAAAAATGGCAAAAGGGTAACAGGAACAGTCAGAGGACCAAACAGAAGCTCTGAGGTTCTGTTGCTGCAGCAGCACAGACAGCATGCGGCGTACTTTTGGTGTGAATTCCTGTCCCTGAAACCAGGAGATGAAAGCTGAAAGGGTATGTGTGCCGAATAGCTCCTGGGAAACTAGGCTCTCAGCTCCCATTAACCGTACCCGATGTGTGTCTGCTCCTCTTCTGCACAGCAGGGAAGATGCCCCACATATCTGCTGTGTTATTCACCTCTCTCGCTCTGAGCCATAGATCATTTTTCATGTGTAAACAATCTGAAATATTCTGGGATTTTTAGAACTCATTTAAACTTTTCATTCTGTGAGATGTGGCAAGAGCCAGTATCAAAAGTACCCCAGCAGATGAGGAACAGTCCTGCTCCAATTACAGATGAAATATGCTTTGAAATTTCTGACTTTTTCAAGAAACAAAAGATGCATTTGTTCTCTCCTCACACAGATTGCTCTAAGTGGGCTGCAGCAATGTGCTTCAAATGTGAACCTCAGTCTGAAATGTGAATTAACCTAGGGTGTTGCGAGGGACGAGACCTTCAGAGTATGTCTACAGCTCCTGCCGCTCGGCTTCATCTCATGCGGACAGGCGAGCAACAAAATCTCGGGCTGTCCGTTTTCTGCAGCAGGCAGATGAAAGAAAGGTAAATGTGCGAGGCAGGAAGGAATCACAAGAAGACAAAGCAGACCTCTGTTGTGGAGGCAGGTTCCCTGAGATATCCTTGTCCTGTTTACCTGGTTTTTTAGACTGCCCGGTGAAGGTGGCCTACTGTGCTTCAGTAAGTATCTAATTTAGTTAGATTAGCATCAATCTCCTTTGCAAGTCTTTCAGACATGTTCAACAACTGCTAGCTTTATGCTTCGGAGGATTATTGCCTGTGTTAAGGCATGTCTGTGTCACAGATCAGTGGTACCAGTGCTAGGGTGACGGCTCTGACAGAACAACTCTGGAAAACGTCTGTGGAAGCCGAATATCCAGTTACTCGCTTGGCTTTCCTGCAGGATGTGACTTGCCTCCGCCTAGGAGTAAGCACAGCGGAGGAGTGTGGGTTTGCACCCCAGCTGCTCCTGTGTGAAGTCTTGTACCTGGGCTCAGCCTCTTGGGCTTCAGCTAAGATGCTGGTGGAAGAAGCTGTGTGCTGAAACGTGTCGTCTTGCTGCCTCTGCTAGGGCAGTTCCCTGCAGCGCAAGAGCAGGAACATTTTGTATCAAGACATTTGATTTTTCCAGAGCTTGCATGTCCAACGTACTAACAAGCTAGCTGCTCTGTTGGCAGCAAGCACGGCAGTGGTCTCGCAGGGTTGCTGTCAGTGCTGGCCTCCCTTCTCGTTTTCTTCTAAGCGCGGCAGTGCTTTGCATCACTGAATTTGGCAGTGTTGATTTCTGACAATTTAGTGAAATGCCTGCAAACTCTCGCTGCTCGGTGCTTTCAGCTGACCAGCAGCCCAGCCCCTCTGAGAAGCCATTCAAGCCTCTGCAGAGCACAGCATGTTTGTGCTACCCTTTTTTCCAGTAAATGTTATACTGTAAAAGAAAACCAGAGTAGACCAGTTTGTGTCTTTTAATAAAAGTTTTGGTTTTGATTGTCTGACCATCTTTTGAGTATTTACAATGGGGTAACAATTTGTTTCAGGAGTCTGAGTTAGGGTGACAGGTCTCTAGGTCTCTGGGTTTGTCACCCTTCTGTGCCCTGCTCAGGTGACCCTATGTCACCTTCAGGCAGCACTGTGGGACTTCTCCCATCTCTCGTGAGTTTGCAGTTGTTCCTTCCACGACAGTTTTGGTTTTTAAATAACCATGGATAAACTTCCTTTTGTCCAGCTAACTTATCAACACGAGTCTCTTCTTAATATTCCTTAAACATCTCCTTCTCTACTTTGGTTTGCGCTATTATTACGTGATCCCAGCTTTCCTGTGCCACAGAGTAGTCTACCTTTGTGTCTTCATTAGCTCTTCAGCACTTGTCTGGCCTCTCATGAGGCACTGCTGACCTGTGCAGAGCTGCTTGAAATCTGTCTTTCAGTATCCTGAGTCAGCCGTGCTTTTCCTTCCTCCTGTCGGAATAGCTGGTGCTGCCACTTCATGATCACCGTTACCTAGTCCATCTTCTGCCTTCAGATGTTCAGAGTCCCTCATTTAGCCGTAACTAACTGCACCTACAGAAATGAAATACACCCAGATGTGAGATGTTGCTGATGTGTCCAGCTGGGATAATTTGGATAAAAAAACCTCCCTTCGTGGTGCACGCGCATTTCTCAGAGCTTGTGTAGGCTGAAGGATGGACTGTGGATACTGAAAGACTGCTACCCGCCTATGGCAGTGGGACTCCTTGCAGGAACACTGGCTTCATATAAAAGCTGACACCATTAGCAAATGCCACTGTAGTTACAGGAAGGGGGTAGATAAACTATTTGATACAGGCTTATCATTTAAAAACACCTCATTTTATTAGCCAGCAAGCATTCAGAGGACAAAATGCCAACATGTAGCAGTGCTAATAGTTTTTTGTCTGAGTCAAGCAATTGGCACAGTACTTTTATTTATTAGCAGTCTTTTCCTAAACATGTCCTGGGTGTTCACCGCAGGCTGTGCAAGTCAGGGCTGTGATTCTAGAAATCCCGAGGTTTCCAAAGCAGGATTTACAGTGTAACTGAACCCAAGGAGTATGTCTGGTCCGTGTGTCATAGCCATGTTACCTTGCTAGCAACACTCTGTATCCCTTTTATTGTTACCCAAGATACTAGGATGAATCTAGAGTCTCTGACATTGCGGATCAGTCCGTAAAGATGCTGGAAGTTCTGCTTGCTGGAGACATTGGCCTCATGCACTTCTCCATCATATGCTCATCAGAATCTTCGCAGAAGGGAGCCTGCTGGTACTGGCCCTACTCGTGTCTCCCTTTGGGCATGGGCTGGGGGCTCCTTGGAGCTTAGGAGGTGCCAAATGGGGTTTTGCTCAAGAAGGGAATATTCTGTGCAAGGCATTAGGTGGTTGCGTGCTGCTGGCCATTAGCAGCAGTGTCTGGACAAGTGGCATCTTCCTAAGAACACTGAATCTTTGGTGCGTGACGCTGCACCTGGGCGTGGGGCTGTAGACAAATCTCATTTAGCAAGTCTAAC
Source organism: Anser brachyrhynchus (assembly GCF_964034855.1). Taxonomy (NCBI): domain Eukaryota; kingdom Metazoa; phylum Chordata; class Aves; order Anseriformes; family Anatidae; genus Anser; species Anser brachyrhynchus. The sequence continues at coordinate 8,050,969 of NC_137701.1, forward strand.
CGGCTTAGGGCTGATTGCCTTCTCAGACATACGGAATTAACCACAGATAATAGGGACCACGCCTGGCCAGAGCATTGTAAGAACTGACTTTTTATTTTCTGGTAATGGGAGGAAAGAAGAAATAGCTGAGCTTCTTCCACTTTTCTCCTGATTTTGCCTTCATTTTTTCCTCAATTATGACAGCAGTGTGCAATACAAATTTTCTTTGTTATCAGAAAGTTGCCCCATTCTTAAAAGCAGAAGGTAGGGAGGGGGTCCTTGCTTTCTGCTCCTGTTTCAGCCCATGCCTTGTGCTAACTTTGGCAAGGCAGGCACCGAATGTGCTTTTAATTTCCTTTCTTTATGCTTTGATTCTGAGTTTGATGGAGTCATTGGCAAGGCTTCTGTTGCTTTCATTGACGATTCTACGCTCATGGGTACAGTGAGACATGGCAAAGTTGACTAAAAGTACAAAGTGTTTCATCCTGCTGGCATTTATCCTCTCCCCACCTTTTCCCTGTCAAGCAGTGAATATTGAATATAGCTTTGTTCAGCTGCGATTTGTTAGCCATGTTTGGGTAGAATTTAATCCTTCAGGTAGGGTACACGTCGATTAAGAGTGATAGCACTGGAAAATGGGCTTTTTGCTTGCTGTTGGCTTGAAGCTGGGAAGAGAATCCTGTCTGCTCACCCTCCTGCTTAGGCAATTCAATGCACTTTGTAAATAACATTTTGCACTTTATAGGTGCTTCACCCCTGCCCAACCTCTCTCAGGACTTGCAAAGCAGTAATTAATCCTCATTTATGCTGCTGCAGTAGTATACCCAGTTTAAGATATGGTAGCACCTAGAGCACAGGGTAATTAAGGACACGCCAGAAACAGCTGTAGCACCAGAGTTCTCTGCAACTGCTCAGCAGCAATTCCCCGCTGCTGCTTTGCTGTGGTCAGTGAACTTTGGTTTATAGGCCCCATCACACTGGTCTGCAGCTTAATAAGCATCTCTTCTCTTATTGTGTGGAATAACTGGGATTCCTTGGGGGAAAAAAAATGAAGCTTTTGGTAAACTGTCGTATTATTTATGCACTTTGTTTGCAGATTCTCTGTACTTTTGGGTTTTGGTGTTACCATCTTTTTTTTTTTTTTGGTGAATCATTGTTGGTAAACTCAGATACATAAGTCTTCTGCTTGCAGATAATCTCCTTTCTGTAAGAAGGGATTTAGTTTTTTATGTGAAACTTTGGTCCTAATAGAAGCCATTAGTGTAGCCCATGTTTCACTGGAATCTGTTTTTCTGTGGATATTGACTTTATACAAGAACAGGCATTCTGAAGAATCTAGCCTCTACGGTGGGACATGCTCTGATGCATGTCAAGGAATGTAATCTAAGATGGCAGGAGAGTGGTTGCTGGAAAGGTGAATTTGGTGTAACTTTGGATGTTACCAAGAGCAGGGGAGGAAGTTATTTTGTTAATCACAGGCTGCAATTCACAAGTCTTTAATTCATTTAAAAAAAAAAGTCTTATCCCTTTAAAAGCTGCCACTAACTGGAGGGTTTTCTTTGTTTCAGATTGTGGAAACCTGAACTAACACATCCTGTGACTGACAACGTGACAACTACACCAAAAGGTGGGTTTTCTGTTTCTGTTGGTTTCTATCAGTTGTTCAGAGCACTGGCAGTGCTGCCCATCTCTGACTTTACCAGATCGGATTGCTTAGCGAGTGTCTGTGGCTTGTTCAAGCAGCAAAATAGTTTGACAGGATTCCTCTGCCCGCGTGCGTGCGTGTTGATGTATTTTGATGGTGGTTTAAACAAGGACAATGAGTACACTTTCTGGGCTGTACAGCACAGGAGTTGGTGGCGCAGAGGTAGAGAACTTAAGTGAAAAGAAAAACTCACTGAAGTGTTGCCAACTTTTTTTTTGGTGCTGGTGTTTGTTTTCTGTAGGAAATGACCTACTTGCGGTGCGAGTTGAGCTATCCAAATGCCAGTGCTGCCGAGTATAAGCACTGCGAGCTCAATCTGATGTTGCATTTTTCTCTTCTCACGTTTCACATTTAGGGGTTGTGGTTGCCAGCAATGTTCTTTGCGACATGGGCTGGTTACTTGTCTGTCAGTCCCCACGTGCTCACCTACTTTGAGGAATTGTTCCTCTGCTTTGTTGAAACATTTTGTTGAGGTTGCAGATGTGAATATTCCATAAACAACACGGCACAAATGGAAAAAAAATGCTGATACATGGATTTCCCACTGCACCCTGGTATTATCTGTTTAGAGGAAGGCTTATGTAATGGGTGCAGACAGCTTTTGGTTGTCTGAACAGCACAAGTGAAAAATAACACACAGAAGTGGTAAATACCATTTTCACTTTATCCAGTGGTTGTTGCAAGAACAATTATTTGATCTTTTTTCTTCAGCCAAGAAGAATACTGATCTACTTGAAGTTTTCAAGCACCATGCTTATCTGGTGACACTGCATAGCCATTATTAAGTTAGAGTTCTGTGCATTTTCTTCCTTTTTTCTTTCCCCTGGAGCTGCTTCTTGCTCTCTTTCTTGCTAGGGGGCAGAATGCAGTAAAAACTGGGGCATGTGTTGCCTGGATCTGTGTGCTGGGGGCAGTTTCTTCTGGCTGCAGTGTTGCTCCTCTTACTGTAACCCCTTTTTTCTCTCTTGGAAGTCATAGATCTTTTTCCTATGTCTAAGGGAACGGATTTTTTTCTTTCTGTAGTTATCTGGAGTAGGCTGATCTCTGAGACTAAATGGCCACATGTGAGTTGGTCCTAGCAAATCTTGGGGATAAAAGTGTCTCTAGTTGTCCTTTGCTGTGACAAGGAGATTTCAGTGAGTGCAAGGTTTAGTTGCTTTTTAGTTGCTCCTTGTCAGTCTCTGCATGTCAGGACTTTTCAGTGCATTGTGTGTGAAGCACTAGGTGAGAAGGTAAATTATTAGTGAGAGCTAGGACTTTGAAAGCTGTGATGAAGTAAAGTCCAATAAGTCGGATGGGGAGAGGGGGCTGAGGATCTGGGCTTAAAGCGTCGACAGAGCTATTTGTTTGGTGCTCTTTGCAAAGAGCAGCAGTGAAGTGGAGGAGAGTTCATTCTGCTTTTTAATTCACTAGTGCAAGTCTGAGCTTCAGGAGTCCTGGTGGCAGGTGTCAAATATGCTGTCTACTCCTACCAAAGGCTCTTCACAAACAGTGGTGTCTGTAACCGGGAAAGTCAGTGCCGGCAGGTGAGCTGTTGGCTGAAAGGGTTAGGTGAACTCCCATCCTCCCATCTGCTCTTAGAAAAAAGTGGTAATCCAATTCTGCCAGTGACAAACAGCAGAACACGGGTACTTCCAGCTGTTTGGGCTGCTCACAGGTTACCATGGGGAGAAGTTGTGTTCCTGCGTTAAGTGGAAAGCAAAAAATCTTTGCATAATTAGTTGCCTAAATTCCATTTTCGTAAGCTGATCATAGAATCATTAAGGTTGAGACAGTGCAGGCTGCAGGAGCAGCCCCAAACCAAGGCTGAATAAACATTTTAAATGTTGAATTTTGGTGGGGGTTCTCCTTGGTACTGTGCTTTCCTTCTGCCAGGTATATCTAAGCCATGTTCAGATGATGTTACTTTGTTGTCACAGCATGCTACGTGTTCAGCTCTCGCTTTCATCTTGATAGCCTTCCTTATGATGCTCTCTTAACCTTTTAGACAGCCCATGTGATGGCACTGAAAAAATCTTCACCCATTTCTTGGTCTGACTCTTGCATTACTTTCCGGACTGCCCCAAAGCACCTTCCTTCTCCTTGCTTGCTGTTGTATGTCTTGCGCAAAGGAATGAAAGCAAGACAGTTTGTCTCAGGCCTGTCTCTGCAAGCTCAGGCACAAAACAAACCTAAATGTTACTTAATTTTTCATACTTGTGTGGCAATGAAACCCACAGCTTCAAAACAAAGTGTGAAATGTGTGACAGCTGTGTTTGACTGAGAATCTGAAAAATAAAATGGAAGCATGCAACAAAATTGTATTTTTAAATCTTATCAGAACATTTAACTGGAAGAATGTTAATATGCATAGGAAATAATTTCCAGACCTGTACTAATTCATGGTTAATTTCCAAGTGGTATGGAAGAGACTTTTTATAGAAGCTCGAAGACCTGCATAACCTAACCTAATGTTAGGCCCTTGTGTGTAGATACTGCTTGCAAGGTACATGCTCACCCTGCTCTCCTTCAGCTGAGAGCAGTCTGCAGATCTGCACCTTTGGAGGTCTGTTGAGGTCTGTGCGGTTGAACCTTTCTCCTTCCATGAATCTAAAGAAAGCTTTCGGTTTTCACAGACCTCTCCTCTGTCAGCTGTGAAGTATGAAGGAACTGAGTGAGCTGGTGTTTTAAAAGTCCTGTAAACAGCAGGAGAGGTAGCTGAGCGTTTACCTCTAGGCTGTTAAGAGTGATACGTCAACTGTGATCACCACTAATGCTATGGAGTCTTTTTGGCTTCTGTCTTGAAAACCGCTGCCGTTTGAGGCCATTTATCTCGTAAAAGTGGCCTGCCTGTACTGCTGCAAATAAGTGATTGGAAGAAGGTACCCGCTCTCTTGCAGACATCCAAGTGTCACCGCTCCAGAGTGTACTGGGTCTCTAGCTGCCAGTGTAGGATAATGCACCAAGTTGTTTTATGGATATCCTAGTGTAGATTCACCACTACCAGTCTCTCCCACTCTACTTCTAGGGGCAGAAACTGTGAGGACAGTCCTGTAGGAGGGTAATCATCCCCGTGTGCTACAGGGGAGTGGGGACAGTCCAACAAGGATGTTATGCTCAGGCTGACTCCTTTCTCTCTTACATGTTTTATGTGTGATGTTCTTTGTGCCACTTTAAAAAAGAAAAGGGAAAGAGCTTCCCTGTTGAAGTCATTACCATCCTATCCAGCATCACTTGGTTTGATGTTAAATACCTTGGCTAGAAAGAGAGTGTGCTTTCTGTCATGTGAGGCAGGAGCTATTTAAACTGAACCTTGGCTGTGCGTGTAGAAGTCACAAGGAACTTGAGCTTACAGGAAAAAAATCCAGTTGATAGGAAGTGCTCCTTATATCGTTGTTCACAGTGCTCCTCTCGTAGGAAGCGTGTGGGGGCAGAGAGGCAGAGTTTCTCCGTCTGGAGGTCTCGCAGTGTCTGCCCCCAGCAGCACGTGGCTGGGATGTGCAGCGTGCTGCAGGAGAGCTGTGGCCTGGCCAGGACCCTCACGGGTTAGACAAACGTGTTCTGGGCCGCATCCAGCGGGGCGCTCAGGAACGAGGCCATCCCGCCATGCCATTAACCAGCCCTGCCTCGCGGACCTGTGTGGCGCTCCCCGTGGTGATACCTGGAGAGCTGGAAGGGCCTGAAGCCTGCCTCCTGGGAAAGCTGAGGGTAGGATGGGGACCAGGGACACCCGTTTGCCCTAGGACGTGTGTCAGGGAGGAAGGCAAGTAGGAAGTGTCAAAGGAGGGTTGTGGCTGTAGGATCTTTCCCCTCTGGTGCAGGGAGGCCAGCTGGCACCCATATGGCTCAGAACCACTGTGCTTGCAGGATAGGCTCTGATGGCTTTCTGGGTGGCGTGGCAATGCTGAAGTCAGCACGCGTGTGTCACTACTGCTCAGCAGCAGCACGGGCTTGCGTTTGTTCTTGCAGGTGCCTCTGGGCCTTCAGCCTGTCTGAAGCCCTGTGCCCTGGTATCTTCAAGGACTGAGGTTATATGTACACAGAAATAGGTGCTCTTTTTAAGGCCAGCTTTGTTTTTCATTGCCTGAGATTACGGACAGTATATAAAGAGGCAGAGTTGAAAAAGCAGCAGTTTTCTGTGTGATGGCAAATGCTTGAGTTCATATTCTACCAAACACCAGATGTGAGACCCAGAGGCAGGGCCAGAAAAATATTTATTGAGGGAGTATCCGAGGAAGTTGTTCTTCTTGACACCAGCAGCTCCCGAGTGCTGGTTAGTTAAGCAAGTAAGTGGTTGTGGGCTGTTATTAATGACTAATTCCATTGCCAGCAATGTATTGAGGAGGAAAAAAAAGAAACAGCAAAAAAAAACAAAACAGCAAATGGAAGGAGCAGGTGGTACACGACGTGTTGTTTTTTTTAAAGGAAACAGCATATTGTAGAACTGCAAACATCTGCTTCTGCTTAATGCTAAATCTCCACTATCTGATGCAGTTAACTTATGTGGAATAAATTACTTGACCAGCCAGTGGGCCCTTACTATACCGTTTTTTTTTTTTAATCCTTGTTTTAGTAATTCAGTGGGGTAGAAACCTCCCTTGTTACCATGCGAGCCGTAGCAGGAGGTTGGGAGGCAGTAGGGGAATAGTCTTGGTTAGGACCTTCTTCGCTGGCATGGTTGGGACTTCGGCTCTTCACTTCATTGGGAGCAGGAGCCAGGCCCTTGCTGTGTAATACAGCAGTGACGGCTTCTGAGCCAGTGTTAAAGAAGAGGTGTTATGCCCTTTAATTCTAACCTGGAAAGTTTAAATTAAGCAAGACAAGTTTCTTCTGGGAGGGAAAACATCTTTAATTAGATTATCTGATAGAGCAGGAAAAAGAACAGCCAAGTTTGCATGTGAGTGGTGTAGACCTGGATAAAGGTTTCTGTTCCCAAAAGCTTTTCTTAGTTTTTTTTTCTTCCAGCTGTAGATGTTATCTTTATCTACAAGGCTTGCTTCACTTCCAGCCTTTGAGCTCAGTGACTGTAATGCCTTTTATGACTCGAGGATGTTTCGTTGTGTGTGGGGAGAGCATTTCAGTGTGTACCACTTATGAATGAAAGCTCTTCTGTTACTTACAGTCCCGGCTCATATCCTGTTCATAGATTTTTATCTCCATTCCTCATATTCTCATACCTTTCTGGAACTGTCACTGGTCACTAGATGTTATGTCAAGAGTCTTTCATTGTTCCCATGAAGTCGGCTCTAGCTTTTTTCCACTGATAGCAGTACCAACAGAACCAGGGTCAAAGTTACATCTGATGGGGCACCATGAAGGGTCTCACAGCAGCTCTGCTGAAGGTAATGTCAATTTTTCCTTGTGGCCAGGCCTATAAGTATCCTTCTTCATTAGAAGAAGGGGTCATTTTTCTTCTTTCAGCTGTTAACTGCTGCTGGCATAAGCAATGTCTCACTCTCTGGAGGTATAACACCATCTCTTTCAGTGTTGATGCTCACCTGGGAAGCACGGGGAATTGCACGTATGAATGGGAGATGTTCACCAAATGCTTATTTCAGATTTGAAAGGTGGATTGTAGAATTCAGTTCATTTGTCTGAGCTTCAGCTCCCTTGTCTGAGTGATGTGTAAGGCCAGGAAGTACTTAATTGTATAACTTTCATGTGAAACCCCACTGTTTTCACTTGGAACTGATTTATCCTTTTGCTATTATCATCATCTGGTTATTTTACTGCATGAAGAACTAAACACACAACACACTTGAGGATACACAAATCGTACATTTTCTGTTACCTCCTCTCAGGATGTTTGTGTATTTCAGAAGCATCTGTTTGTCAAGCCACTGGGTTTATAATTCCTAGTCTGTTTAGGACTGGTGTCTCAAATTCTGATGAAATCAAGTCAGCCCTATGCTTCTAGGGAACGCAGGTTGATTCAGCAGGGGGAATTTAAGTGTAGGAGCTGAGACACCTGGGAGTGATCTTCCTGTCCACAATTTCCCATCTAGTCTTGGCCAAGTCACTGCCAGATGGAAAACAAAAGTAAAATCTGGGAGTCCTCCTGCTGCAAAGGAACGAAGGAACTTGGGCACATCTTAAGTGTGAGTCATCCCTGGTTGGGAAGGATGGTCTGATTTTTGGGGACTCATCTATTTCTCTTCGTGCTGGTGGGACTATAACAACCAGTACAGAGTGTGTGTCTGAATCTTGTATGGATGAGAGAAGACAAATCCTGTTTTAGCTCCCTCTATGTGCCTTTCTGGGGTGTAGCAGGAGCTAAAGAGCCCAGGAGAGGTCTTGGCATTGCTCCGTTGATTTCCACATGCACACTGTGCTTGGAAAGCTCTTGTTGTGCTTGAATGGGACCTCCTAATGCTTTTCTCCTGACAAAAGAGAAGAAAATATTTGGTTAGGAGTCTGTGTCCTTCTTTAACCACTGTTGCACAGGGGTCTGTGCTACAATACATCCTAATTGCCTGCTTATCCTGACCTAACAGCTAAGAAAAAGCTCCGAAGTGCAAACAGTCACAGTAAGGGCACGTATGTGTATGAACTTGTTTGTTTTATAACTAGAACAGGGGCATGTGTTTGAGCTGCGTTATAACGTGCTCGGAAGGAGAAAACGTGAACCCCAACTCATCAGGTAGGAAGCGGTTGCTTTGGATGAAAAGCTGTTGTGTTGCTCAAGCAAGAGCAAAGGTAAGTTTCATGGGTAAGCTGTGGGGTCAGGTCAAGAAAGCTCGGACTTCTAAATACTGGCAGGATCAGTCAGAATTGCATTTCTGTATTCACTAGTACACAGTTTCCTGATAAGAGCTGAGACTGAAGGTTGCTGTGCTGAAGCTCTTTATGTCAGAACGCAGTTGTGTGCATTGTTTGTGCTAGGAAGCTAGAAGCATCGGGCCCAGATGCTTATTTACCTCTGAAATTGCTGTAGCTCTGCTGGTTTCCGTAGATGTGCACCCACACGCATTCGTAACGGCCGGCAAACAGTCTCTCGAGCCTCAGAAATGCACACGAGAGGCACCGAGCAACATCTGTAACGTAGCAACGGGAAAGGCTCCGTGCTGGTCTCGTTCCTGCTGGTCTCAGATGGTGGTGGTAAGAGCCATCGTGTGCTGGCGGGGTGCTTTCTTTGGTGGCAGGCTCTCGTAAGGCTGGTCAGACTGCCTGGGAACGCAGTGCCCATCAAAGGGGAAACCAGAGCCAGCTGGGCTTGTGGTACCAGGACCCAGCTTTGGTTCACAGGGGTCAGTGCATCAGATCTCCACAAATCGTTTTTGTTTTCCATATGGCGTTCATGTTTCACCGTGTGAAGTCTGGCCTTCCTGAAGCCCTCCAAAGCTTTACCAGCAGGGTCTGGACCTCCTGTCTTTTTCTCTTTGCAGTACCTCTGAGCTCTGTTGCAGGCTGTGTGGGCAGCGGAAGCCCCTTGGCTTTGCCATGTTGCGTGGGGATGAAAAGGAAGCCCCTTTGTGCAGAGAGTGAGGTACCGGGCCAACAAAATAGTGGGGGCTACAGGCAGCGTTTGTGTATTCCTTGGGACCAGCATCTCTGCCAGTAGTAATCAGCACCGAGGGCTGGGATCAGCGCAGCACCTGCTGCTGCGGCTGCTCTTTGCCTGCTGTCAGGTGTCTCATGGACTTATGCAAATGAACCACTTAAGAAAATGAATTACAACGGATCAAGCCGTTCTGTAAAGAATAGCACCAGACCCTGTACAAGCCAGACAGATGCCTGAAAGATGTCCTGTATTTACTCAAAACGGAGCAATTAGGTTTTCTGCTGGTGTCTTTTGTGTTTTTCACATTGTTTGCCTATTATTTCTGCAAGGGCAGAAGGGGAGGTAGCATTAGTGTAGTAACTGCTGCCTGTAATTATGCAGCCAAGACAAACAGAAAAAAGCCTTCTGGGTGTTTTCTGCGTCTTGGGATTTATTAGGTGTCTCGGGTGCTGACAGAACAAGATGTAAAATTGCTTTCAGCATTCATTTGTCAATGTGTGTGAGACAGAAGCAGCAAGTCTCATAAAACTACTGTAGTGTAGGGACTCTTCTCGTTTGGTTCTGCCCATCATAGGCTAATTCCTTCCTTTTTATTATTTTAATGGCTGTCAGGTCTTCCTGTGAGTAGACAAAAATTATTCTGTTTTTACAAGTGCAGCTGAGGGAAGAGCACATTTCATTTTTAAGTTTTCAAACCCAAACCAGAGTTGTTCATTCTGTTTCTACAGCACTAATAATCATTGACAAAAAATAATAAAACCACTTGCAGTTCAGAAAAATCCTGTAGCCTGTTTTTGCCTGCAGGGGGTTGGGACGAACCTGTCTATTTTATTGAGACAGCAATCAGGGCCAGGATTTGTTTCTTCGTGCTGACTTCACCCCCCATCCTCAGTGAGTCCTGCTGCTGGGAGAAGAGCAAAAGCCTCGGCTGGCATAAGGGGCACTTCTGTCGCGTGTGGAAATGCCTGCTGCCTTTGTGGCTGAAAAGATGAGGTATTGACGATGCGAGCACTTCTTTTGGGAGCAGCATCTGTCTGACAGATCCCAGACGCCGGCCACTGACGTACTTGTAGCAGGCTTCTTTCAGCTGCAGTTTCTTCAGGCATACCCCAGCGCAAACGTCATGCTGTCTGCTGCTTGAGCTGCGCTATGTCAGGCAGTCGTGTGACCTCCTCGTTATGACCAGCCTTCTTGGAGGCTTTTGGAGCGCTCCTCTGCTGCCCTGCCACCCAAATGAGCACCCGCCTGTGAGGGGAGGGTGAAGGGCTCCCTGAGAAGGGTCCAGCTCCATGTGATGTTGCCAGAGCTCCTTTCTCCGGCCTGTGCCTGACGACAAAGATCGGCGTTGCAAAAATGTGGGATCTTAGAGCTGCTCTGAGTGTGCACGGGTCTTGTTGCTGTACTTACAGCTCTGTTAAGGAGAGAAACCAGGCAGGGGAGGTGTGAGGGCAGCAGCTAGCCCTTCTGGGACCTACCTCGTAGGTACAGAACCAAGCTGAGCCTGGAGGTTGCCCAGTTCTCGTGAAGTCTGTTTGCAGAAGAAGCAATTTGCACTTGATTTTTAATCTGCAGAGTTAGTGTCAGTGCAGGAGAGAGGAAAAGCCTCAAACAACCTTACTGTGGTTAAGAATCGCATGCCTGGGCGCAGCGACTGTGATTTGTGGGTTTGGGGCATTTTTACAGCGCATAACTTTGTGGATTCAACTTGCTCTTGCAGGAAAAAAGAGAAGTGGATGGCCGTACAGACAAAGCGGAGTGACTGAGAGTTTTCCAAAAGCTGGGGGCTATTTTTCTGTGTTAAGTATTGGTTTGGAGATGTTGAGTGGGGGAAGAAACAATCTTAGCCCTACAGGTCTCAAAATATTGCTGTCCTGTCCGTGGATCCTGCGTCTGCCCTTTGCACAGAGCCCTGCAGAGCCTTTGGAGCAGGAGCAGGGGAAGCATCTTGTAGAGCCTTCAAGCAGAGGGTGCCATGGCTCAGCCCGGCAGCCAGCTGGGTGTAGCTGAACCCTTGCTGTGAGGCGAAGGGGTGGTCTCTGTCTTTCTCTAATGACACACAGACACTGCCCTCCCTGTATCTGCCTTCATTAGGAAGTAGAAGTGCTTCCTAATTAGCTTCATGTGGCAGTTGGAAGATCAGATTCAGGTACAGGTTCAGCAATGATGTGTGGAGTTGGAAGCCGTGGGGCAGGGAGGGAAGGAAGTCCGAGTTTAGCATTTGCAGGTGCACATGTAATGAAGAGACTCTCGGGAGACTTTAACCAACAATATTTTCTTCCTATCAACTTTCACAGGATCAACAGGTGTCAGGAGACCATCATCTACCTTAGGACTCCGAAAACAGACCCCTCTGAGCAGAGCAGAAACAAGTTGTTACGCTAAAGAAAGCGCCTGGGACCTGGTCAAGTCAGATTAGTCCTAGCTTGTTCTCCGGGCAGATAGAACAAAATATTTGAATTGTGAAGTAAATCCACGTTCCTGAGGAGCAGCCCCATGGCTCTCCCCGCAGCCCTGCCATAGCGGCTCTCAGCTGGCTCTCACGTAACGCGGTTGTGCTGGGACGTACTTTTAAACTGCAGGGCTGCTGAGTGCTGATTGCAGATTGGACGGGAAGGATTGCTTGGATTATCATCAGGAAAGCAGTGTTAGGCACGACCTTTCCTCTGCTCCTCGAGGCAGAGCAAAGACCTCTGTAGCATTCTGCTTTTTGGGCAACCTGGTAAATAGCAGGAATGTTCTTACAGGTTAGCTGCAGAGGCATCTGTAGACTTCCTGGGCGCTGAAGGAGATGGGGTGGAAAAGACAGAGATAAGGACTCAAAGTCATGCAGAGATGAGGAAATAATTTATTCAAGACGGAGTAACAAAGTTTAGGAAAATCATGCCAAATCAAGCAGTGCAGATGAAAATTTTGCCTGAGCGCAGAGCACAGGCTGTGACTGTTCACCGTCAGGGGGTTAGGCTGGGGATAGTGGCAGCTGCAGGGAGTGCAGCAGCCAGGAACTAAAAGCGACCATAAGGTCAGTGCTCAGAGTCAGGTAAATGAGCCGTGCTGGGGGACAGGGGCAGTGAGAGCCCTGATTGTCATCCCAGAGGTGATGTGTGCTGCCGTAGTCCTTGACAAGGAGAATTGTGCTGACAGTGACTGGCTGTTCTGATGTAGGAGCTGGAATTCACAGGGAATTTGCTGCGATAAAGTTAGTACGGCACGGCCTGCACGTAGAGAACTGGTGTAAAACTTCAGTGCTCTGTCAGGATGTTCATTTTAACAGCTTTCCTGCTTTACTGTCTCTTGCAGTGGCTCTAGAGCCTTGTATGATACAGGAGTAGAGAGACAGCATGGCCCTGGGAGCAAGGGGGAGTCCAGCAAACGTGAGCTTTGCAAGGGTCTGGGAGCCTCTGATCTGCCTTCTGATGGCTACATGGGTGTAAAACTGTTGGTAAAGGCTCCTTAGAGTCTTTCTGTTCAGCACTGGCTTCTGTAAACGCATCTTTCTGTATACAGGGAGCAGTGCTGGGGCAGGGGTTAAATGCTGGTGGAGAGCCAAGGGAGAGGTGTTGTGTCCTAAGCAGCTGGGATTTTCTGTCGGCTTTTCGTAACAGCAAATTTCAGATCACCTTCTCTGTTTGCTGACTGCTGACAGCTGAAGATTTCATCAAGCAAAATTATGACCTGATTATTTGTCCCAAGCTGTCAATGTAAGTTTTGTGGTGCGTGTTTGGGGGAAAAACACACTTTTGCATATTATGGGACACATTTTTAAAACATTTTTCTTTTAAAATACAAACGAGAAAAGACACTTGTTTAAAAAAAAAATATATAGGAGCAGTTGCTGCATGACAGTACCATGAAGGACGTAAAATCAGCATATCAGTGGTCTTAAAACTTAATTGTTGCAATTTTCTGCCATTATGTAATTCTGGGAGCAAGCACTGAGAGAGGACGGTAATGCTGCATCTGGCCTGCAAAATCAGGTAGGGAATGTCAACTTATCTAGACTTCCTAGACCAGATGTTTCACATGTTATATGTTTAAATTCTGCAATTTTATAGAACTTCTTCCCCGGACTGGTCCATCCTTGTGGTCCAAAGCTTGGCCTTTGTGTCAGTGGCTGCAGCCCTGTTAAGTTCTGTAGCCAAGTGCTGGTCCTGCATGGCCCTGCCAGCTGCACGAGAGCCAAGCTCTGCTGCGGTGCCCCCTGTGCAGTGCATCGATGGGAGTTTTTGGGGAAGAAGGTGCTGGTTGGTGTGCACGTGGCAGACGGAACGTGCTCTGTAAGAGGTACAGAGAAGAGGTGCTGGGGATGGGGGAGTTAACGAGTCTCTGCTGCTGAGTGCTTCTTCTAGGGATGATAATTTTGAGCCACGTAGTGGAAATAAAATGAGTCAGTGAGCTGATGGAAGCTTGGCAAGTGTTGGAAAGCAGTCCCAGCTTTTATTGCTCATCGGCGTGATGTCAGCGTTGATCCAAAGCTGGCTGTGGTGGTGGAAGGACTCCCTCTGTGCCCATGCAGGCTTTGGATGCTGCATCGTGAGGCAGAGCATGGCACGACCTCTGTGTGCGTATCAGCCCTGTAACCAACACAAGGAGAATAGCCTTGGGGTGGGCTGTGCTCAAAACCCAGCCCTGCTACTGACTTCCTGGGTGACTTCAAGCAGTACCGAAATCAGGCTAATGATGCACTTACCGTGTTGTGGGGCTGGCGTGCTGCTGCTACGCGTGTATTAGAACAACTGCTTGCATAAACAAAAACAACTTGTCAGGGAATAACTTGGTACGTTCTGAAAGAAGCCTACGCTTTGCTGCCTGCAGAGCACCGGGGTGTAACTAGTAAAAGCTGCTTGAAGTCCTGGCCAGGCATTAGAGCCAAATTGTGATTGATTGCACGTCACAAAAGCTGTCTGTTGGGGAGGGGACTTAGCTGTTCATTCACAGGTTAGACTCCGTCGTGGAAACCACGTTTGTGCAAACATTTGCTTATTCTGTGACAAAAGCACCATATTGGCAGGTTAGGAAATGTAGCATTTCTATATTAAAAGGCACTAGGTAAGCTTTCCCTGTAGCTGCAGACCTGCTTAAGTAATATGTTATTAAGCTCAATTGGAGTGGCACAGTGAAAATAGGTGTAATACTTCTGCAATGAACTGGCGTGCTACGACTTGAGCAAACAAGGCCTTACCATGAATAATGCTCCCTCGTGGGGCCTCTGAAGTCAGTGGGCCTACACCTGTGTTTTGGGGTGTATTTGTTACTGTTTTGTTGGCTTCTTTTTGACGCTTTATGTTGGCCAAACTGTTTTATTTTACAATTCAGTAACTGCAGCTTGCTAAGGCACCGGACAAAGCATCTTCTGTGATCCTTTCTAATTTGCTGGTATGGGCTGAAAAAAACCCAGCAGCTGTCTTTCTCCCCAGCCGTACAGGACTACAAGCTAGGTTGTCCCACAATAATGCACTTCCATGTGTGTACAACCATCCTGTCTCTGCGTGATCCATGTAATACATGGGAAAAAATTTCCCATCTAGTAACTGATGAGGACAATTTCCTGTAAGCCAGCTCTTCTTGTGGTCTCTGGTTTCCAGCCAGTTCTATTTTTACCACCTTTTTCTTCTTTTTATTTTTTTACCTATTTTTTTCTAGTTATTTTTTCTATTTTTTTTTTGTAAAGGATGTTTGTTTGGCATAATGTTCTTCCAATGTTTCCTGCACCCAGGCCAGGGTACAGTTTTAAAAGGCACCAACAAAAGCCACGAAGGCAAAGCGTATCCTGATCCTGTTTGATTAGAGCATTACTGCAAACATCTGTGTTGGTGCACCACGTTTCGTGTGAATAAGCACGTGTGCATGTAAGTAGTTGCAGTACGAGGTCTGCTGTTCACCTGGCTCTAGCAAATAAAGCTGGGGAGACTTACAGTGAGGGTGCAGAAGGAATCCAGCTGTCAGTGAAGGGGCTGAAAGAGATCCCAACGTATGGGGGAAGTGAGGAAATGAAAGGAGAGCCAAGGAGGGTAGAGTTGTGAGGGGGGGCTCCTTTAGAACAGTCTCTTTCTGTTAAAGTTAATGAAAATTCTGGCTGCAGTTACATCCATGTCATCCTGCAAGGCACGCGTGTGTTTAATCCCGATCTCAGTCTGTTTGAACGTTCTTCCAAGGAATCTGGGAACCTTTTGGAAAACAGCTAGCGTCGTGCTGGAGAGCGGGCTGCTTGGAGGTACCACTGGATGAGTACCACTTTGCTTGAAGGACATTCACATGGATTCCCAGAAATACAAAAGGCAGTGCTGTGATGGTTAGTGTTTCGCAGGTGTTACTTGGAAAAGATCAGTATTTTCCTCAAGCACGATTTTTTGCCCCCTGGATCAAGAAAGCTGCATGTCCTGCACTCAGATACTAGCAGGATGCAGCGTGCGCCCAGAGCAAAGGGACAGTTCCTTGACTCCAGGAAGGTGGCTGTGCATTCTGGTGCTTGCAGACACCCTGGTTTGTGCCCACAGTAAGGTAATTAGATATTTAATTAAGAAGGTGAGCAGCCCTGGTTTCTCATAGATAGTAACAGTTGACAAAAGATGCAGAGAATTTAGCCCCAGCAGTCACTTGGCATGGGAAGCTCGGTCCTTGGGAAGTCAGATCTAGCAGCAGTTGCCTATTTCTCCCATGGCAGCGGTGTTGTGAATGGTTCCTGGTTTGTTTTAAGCATTTATTAACTCGGCTGCTCTAGGCTGAACACATCTGGTCCCCTGATCTTGGGAAGGGGCTACGTTAGTCCAGTTGCCTTCAGGATATTTTCCTGGTCGCTGGTACTGCTCCTTCAAACTGCTGAACACTTGTTTTCAGTGAACAAATGCTTCCGTATATTTTGAAGAAATCTATTCAGCAAGGCGTGTGCCGAAATGGCCCTCTTTCATGTGAAATGTTGGCAATTTTTTCTGCTACCATGACAGCAACCCGTCAGAGCAGCGGATTTGCAGAGAGGTGAGACTTCTGCCCTCCTGCCGAGGTGCTGGGGGGCACTGCTGGGGCCAGGGCACCTCCTGTTCTTCGTTAGGCACAGCTGCAGCTTGGGCTCGGGGCTGACATCTCCTTGCAGGGAGTCATATGGTTCTTTCACGTTAGTCCTGGGAGTTGCCACATCGTTTTGACTCAGTGCTGCTGGGGGTAGGCTGGCAGTGCAAGTGGTGTTTGCTGTGAATCATCCTCGCTAATGGAGAGTATTTGATAGAGAAACAATAGTTGTTAGCAAGATGACATTTCTGTTCTGAATCCCTTCTTTTTCTTCCTTTGTGTCTTTTTTCCCCTTCCATGAGCTGTTTTGCAATTTACCTTTGAGCTGAAGGGTCTCATTCCTTTTCACTCTAGCAACAAATATTCTGGTGTGTGTGGAAAACATGGTAAAGAACAGGAGGCGCTTTTTGTTATTCGTGAACTCCAAAGGTGTTCTGTTTTATTCTGTTGTGGGTTTGTTTGTTTGTTTTTCACTTAAATAACTGTGGATGACTGGGAAGTGTTGAATTAATCGTATAGCTAGTGCTGCAGGTAGACTGTTTAAAGGCATTTAGTTCTTAAGTGCTAACCTGAGGAATGCGGACATTAAATGACAAAGTAAATAAAATTGCTTTGGAACGCTGTTCTTTCCATCGCTTTAGGAAATCACAGAGTTCCTCCCTCCAGAAAAATAATCAAGTACAAGCTTAACTTTCAACCCCTCAAATTGACTCTGGGGGATTATGTACATGGCTACAATTATGTTCCTGCATCAGACTTTTTTTTTAAGGCTGTGGGCAGAACTCTTGGGTGTTAATGTTGCTGTTTGCTGTCTGTCAGCTCCAGTGTCCTTCTGCTCTGTATTTTGGATATGCAGGAGCATTACTGACCTCTGCTCCTGTCCTGTGAAAATCAACCTTGCAGTAAGTGGAGGGGCTGAGTGAATGGAACAAAATATGGCAAAAAAGGAAACAAAACCAAAACCAACCAACATATATACATAATGGAGATGATTTGCTACAGCGTCTAGTAATGGGGTACAAGCTTGGTGCAAGCTCTGGTCCTTTCCAGACTGGCAGAGTCTGCAGCCCTGTTATCATTTGCCCGATGTGCTGAGTGCATAGGAGGGACGCTAAGCCCTTTTGTATTAATCCCTCTCTTCTCACATTTGGGAAAC
Source organism: Anser brachyrhynchus (assembly GCF_964034855.1). Taxonomy (NCBI): domain Eukaryota; kingdom Metazoa; phylum Chordata; class Aves; order Anseriformes; family Anatidae; genus Anser; species Anser brachyrhynchus. The sequence goes on from NC_137701.1 coordinate 8,068,291, forward strand.
ATAGATCACATCTCTCTAAAGAAAAAGTGTATTTACACTACCCAAATAGGGAATCGACAGGTATTTAACAACACACCAGATAAGAGCCCATTGTTTCCCTGATCGCAGCTCAAACATTTAAACCTTCGCATGGTGTAGTCTTGGTGTGTGTGTGTGCACATTCATCCCTACAACTTTCCTTAGCAAAACCGAACAGCTCACTGCTATCCCCATCTTTGAAAATGCACAGATTTCTTTCTGCCTTTAAACTGCCTTAAGCTGTAGAAATTCCCCCCGCCCATACTTAATCAGTACCGATTAAACGGCTGTCCTTCCAGTGTAACAGTGCTGAGGTGAGCATCCTGTATTGCATTTCTACCCTTTGGGTGGCCAACGCACTTTCCTTGCTCTCGTCACACAAAGCAAGGAAAGATGCAAGACCCTTTCCAGGCAGGGGACTGCGGGAGGCATCTCTGAGGGTCCCCAATGTCATCAGGGGGCTGCTGCAGCCTATTTTCTTACCTGCTGTGCATCTCAGTCTTCTGTCTTGCATCCCTTTCCTTTTTTTTTGCTTTCTTTTTCTCGTGATCCTTATAGCAGGTGTGTGTGTATGCTGGTGTTGGTAGGGATTCAGAAAGGAGCTACCTGGGTTTGCATTTGTGTGGAAGACTCTTATGCCCTGTACTTTTGGTGTTGCTTTTGTATTAGGACAGAAAGGATGGCCTAATAAACAGCACATAAAACGCTCATGGTTGTGTGAGCCTGTAATGGCACGCACTGGTTTATGCAAGCAATAAAACATGATCCTGCGTCTTCCACTTAGAAGGCTGTGTGCTTCTCCTTTCTTTCTTTGATGTAATTAAGTTGACAGCAGTGGGGCTGTTCCTGCCTTATACCTAGATAAATGCAAAGGGAATAAAGAGCAATACAAGTTCACACACAGTGTGTGCTGACTCATTTGCTCAGACTTGTGTGTGTAGCAGAAAACACTCGTAGGGCGCTTCTGTGGAATGCATCACAAAAGTGGCTTGGGTACCAAGCTTGGGTCCAGGTATGAGTTTGGATTAGGGCCATATAAGGCCAGGGACTGGTCATACAATTCATCATGATGATGAAAATCAGTGTTTTCACATGGGAAATTTCATGTTAGACTTAAGTCTAACATCCACTGACCCGATCAGTTAACGTGCAAGACTGTGATTTTTCAATTTTTCCAAAACCAGACCAAAGGGTTATTTTAAATTTTTTGCTTCTGGAGAAATAGTTGCTGAGATGAACAGCTTTGAGCAGAGGGGTTGGACTGAGACATCTCCCAAGGTCCCTGCCAACCTCGGGCAGCAGGAGGTGCTGTTCTGGGAAGGCCTGAGGACTTATGTCTTTTATGAAGTAGCTTGCTTGGTTTTTTAGGTTTTCCGAGTGTTTCATTTGGGATGTTTCCAGTCCTGTGAGTTACCTTTTCTCAAATTCCTCCTTGCTCTTTCATCCCTCTGCACATGTTGATACTTCATCACGGTGGTCTAGAAAACTGTGGCCTTTTTGTGGTCCTTCTTGCACCCCTCTTGGCTCAGGCCCTTCCTGCGGTAAGGAATGTGTCTGGATCGAAGCAGCGAAGGGGGAGCCATCTTCTCCACGCAGCCCACCAGCAGACAGTAGCATGCTTTGCCTTGCCTGTGCAATCGTGAGTAGCCTGGGCCCGTGCTAAGATGGTGAATCTGACTGATCTCTACATCCAGAGAGCTTGGGTTGAAGCATCCTCTTAGCACGAGCCAGGGATTTGCAATATGGATGGTGGGTGAGGCTGATCTGACAGCAGGCTCTTAACTGCTGGTGTAACCACGGCTTCTGTTCCTCGGGGCTTTCTGAGGATGGCTTGGTCCTGCCCGCACAGCTTGCTGGCTCAGTTTTCTCTTCAACCAGTGTTCTGTTGTGTCCTAGTTAACTTTTTCTTCTGTGTATGCAAAAACAGGGTTCTTCTGAAAGAGAAACATCTTTCTGTCCTGTCTATGGCATTTCTAGGCTCATAAGTGTAAGTTTTGCCATCACTTATGGAAACTCAAGGAAAAGAGTTGTAAATGCTGAAGGTGAGTCCTTGTCATTTAGGTCTCTATTGAAAACTTCCAAACCTAGGTGATAAAGGGTAGATAATCCAGAGACTGATATTATTGCCTTGGAATTCAGAGCCATTTAAAAAAAAAAAAAGATTTTATCTGATCAGATGAATGGGAACAGCAGTAACTGAATCAGTAGCAAGCTTTCCATTTACTCTGGTGGGCTTGTGATGAAAACTGTTAAGTAATTTACACGCAACTCAACTGGTGTGCAGAAATCAATGCCAGAAGTAAATCATACAGGCCGTTAACTTGGGGGTCTGCAGAGGGCAAAACACAGAGCCTCGCTGGTTGGAGCACCTGTCGGAACTCAGCGTTTGGAGGTGAGCGTATCAGGGAAAGTTCTAAATAAAAGCCACATAAACAACCCCACATCTGTTCATAGTTGGCTGACGGAAGGGGAGAGGGAGGAGCAAGTATCCCTTGGCTTTAGATGTGTTTCCATGGCGGCAATAGCTGATAAAATCCAGCAAAACTCGGATTTATCTGTAGCTGGAAATCATGGCAGAAGCAGAGACTCCAGCGTTGCTGTTTGCAGGGAATCGGGTACATGGTGCTGAACCTGCTGCTGTCACAATCCTGTCTTGGTGCAGAAGTGTACTTGTATATATACAGCTGATTTCCAAAGCTTACTTGACACAGTGTATACTTTTATTTTTTAACAAGTTCATGCCCCGTGCCACACCTGGTCCCAGTCAGAGCTCTTTCTGCAGTGCCCATAGCAGGCTCATTGTATGCACGCTCTCCCTGTTAACCGTGCTGTCTTCACAAAGCCCAGCCAACAGGGACTGTAACTCCTGGAGCTGTTGGCTCTCTATCGCAATTGCACTGTGGAAGCTGGAATATTGAAGCCGTGAATCAGGGAAGCCACCAAGCGCATGATTTACTGTAAGTGCCTAAGTGCTCTGCTAAGTGAGGACGGATTGCCCAAATGCCTAAATAGATGCTTAAATGCTTTGTAAACTCAGTGTTTAAGGACTTTATCCCAAAGGATGCTGCACTAACTTCCACTGAAGTAAGCAAAGATGATGGGGACCTGGTGCAGTGCTCAGAGGCTACAAGAATCACTAGTGCAATTTAGCTCTCGAAGGTTTTACTATGAAAACAAATCACCAGGAAGTGTGATTTTTACTTCTCTGTGTGTGTGTGTAGGTATACACACAGTATAAAGAGTTTGGACAGTTCAGTCAGTATGAAAACAAAAACTGACTTGAGTATAGAAGTAGTATAGATGGAAACAGGACAGAATTTCTCAGACAGTCCATCCCTTCAAGGTTGTGAATAATTCTTTCCTTTCTAGAGATAGTTTAGAAAACGTTAAAATAGGAAGGGAATCTTTCCACTCAAGCTCATATTTATGATCCATCACTTATGATAGTTTTTAAACTGAGGATAAACACTCTGGGGTGCTTAACTTTAAATATATTTGTGGGTGCTAATGGGATTGTGAATGTTTTTACTTGCGTTTAAACAAGAGAGATACTGAAGAAAAAAGGGGGGGGTGTGTCAAGGAAAGGATGGTCAAGGAAAAAGGCTGAAAGGTTTTGTGGATGCTTTTCTTTTACTTTCTTTTTTATTTTTCCAGTTCAGGTACTATGTATCCCTTGGACTTGAGGTTTTTACCAGTACTTGTGAGGCTCAGAGCTATATGCAGGAGAGGGGAAAGGCCATGCGTTCTGTCCCTCCTGCCCACTCCTCCTTACTCTGCTCCATCGCTTTCAGTGCTCATACAAATAAAAAAGAAGATAATTGGTCTCCTCCTAACCTTGCTTGAAAGCAGCCCTCATTAAACCCTGTGCCGGGAGCAGGGCTGGATGGGCACCGGTGTCTCAAAGGGCTCCTGTGTCCGGCGGGGGAGAGCCTTACGTAAGGCTGAGAGCGTGGGGACAGCCGGGGTCTTGTAGTGTCCCAGTGCCATGGTGCCTCGCAGCGTGCCCCACGGCACCCTGTCGCTTGAAGGAATGAAGGGGCTCTTTATGGCATGCGCAAGGTGGTTTCCTTTTGCTTGCCTAGGCGGCGTTGTCTCACCAAATGGCCTGGCCTTTGGGCACTCGTGGACTGCTTCTGGATTAAAACTTTATGCCGCATAGCGATGTGCACCCCGTGGTGCGCTGCACATCGTGGAAAATGGAAGGTTACAATCTGGCAGAAAGGCTCTTTGCTGCCCCTAGCAGCAGGGTGTTAGCTCAGAAGGAACCTAGGATGAAATGATGGTGTGTTAAACTGAAAACCACGGTAATGGAGGGGAGAAGCAGCCGTGTTGGGAGCTGCCGAAACTGCAAATAAAACTGTTTGGTTGGTGAAGGGAATTGGTTAGCCAGGAGCTGGAGCTTGTGCCCCCTTTTCACTGGCTCTAGCTCAGGAATGCAGTGTCTACATTGGAGCTGGTGCTGCTTTCTTTTGATTCAGTGTCCTTACTAACAGAAAGTTTCTTCCCATAACTTAGATTTTGTTGCTTCGATGGACTTATTTTCCATACCCACTGCGCACGTTCCCTGCATGCACGGAGATCTTTAAATGCTTGGACATGCCACTCCTAGCATCTCTCTTCTCAGTTCTCTCCAAACTTAACTCCTGTTGATTCAGCCTCTCCACACAGGTCTTGCGTTATTGAAATAGGGTTATTTTTATTGCTGCAGCGAAGTAGGCTAGCCAGAGTGAATGAACTGCATATAATCCTTACGGAGAAATGGCCATCAGTCGGGGGGTGTTTGCGGAGGGACTGCATCGGCTTTGACAGTTCTGCTGACCTCGGCTACGGCTGCACGGCACAGGTGAGGAGGGGGAGGCTGCTGCTGCTGCACAAATTAAAACAAAGCGTGTCTAGTAATGTTCTGCAGTCCTGTCTGCAGTTGTGTTCGGTTCAGCAACTCAGCAATTGATTGCTTAAATCTGAGGGTTTTTTTTCTGCCCTGTCAGCTTTATCCCCGGCCACATCAAGTACTTGGAGCAAGTTGCCTTGGAGAACTCAGCCCTTGGCTGCTTCTAATTCAGAAGGCAGATTTTCTGGATTGTGAATAACGTGTTTGCATCCTTCCATTTCCCTGCGGTTCTGTCAAACTGGAGCTTTTCTCTTTCAGCTTAGGGGGACAACGAGGGGTGGAGAGGGACGAGCTGACAAAGGGGCAGAATTGCATTTGGTTCAGGAGGAGACGCAGGTCTTTGTGCCATCCTGGCCTTCTGTGTAGGATGCTGTCCTGCAGGGTGGCACCTGTTCTGGTGGCTATGAGCATGAATGAGCACCCTCTTGCCATTGAGAGATTTGTCTTTCCATACTGTGAGCGCAGCGCTTCTTTGGCCATATAGCAAACCTACCCGGATCCAGGCATCAGGACTTTTGCATCAGCCTGCAGACTTAGGGATATTTAGGTTTGTTTGTACATGTAGCCACACCTCACTGTCCTACAGAGAGGAAGGAGCGGGGATTTAACAGTAAGAAGGCAGCATGACCATGCAGTGATGACTGAAGCATGCAGATTACCTTGCGATGACAGCTTTTGTCATCCGGCTCCTGTCTGCCTGCTGCTTTTCAGTGCTTCTCCTCCTGTTTCTTGAAGAACTGTGTAGATGTTGTGGTTTGTTTCGTCTTGCTCTTAACCATGAGATACATGTAATGTGGTAGAAATTATATCCTGTTCCCTGGTCCGTTTGCTGGCTTCTCGTTTGTTTTAGTAGTGACTAAATCTAGCAATTCCTGCTTCCACGCAGAGCCCACACCTGTGGCTTCTGTCAGCCGTGGCTATAGGAAAATGGGTGGGCGAGGCTGAGATGTGAGAGCAATCTATAAATGGCTTGCTACCGGAGCTGTATTTCCGTCGGGAGTCTGTGGTGGTTTAAGCTAGAAGGACAATGAGTTTTGTGCAGTTCATGAGACACTAGAACAGAGCTGGTTTGGGCATGCAGCCTTGTAAAGCACATAACGCTGCCTCTGAAATAGAGTTTTCCTAAGTGTTCGTGGATTGGAGCTTGCTTTTTGAAGGAAGTTCAGCTGGCAGAAACAGAAATCAGGTCCTGGGGCCCACCCAGAAGCAGCACGCAGCTTTGCTTTTTGCCACGTGCTGGAGGTGACCAGGAGCCTGGGGCAAGGGAGCGCTGCCTCGCGGGAGCATGGCGAGTCTCTTGGAGGTCCCACGGGTCTCTGTGTGGCTGCAGACTGGAGAGGAGGCAGAAAGCTGGCCAGAGTCGCACGTCAGCATTTGAGGGTCCCTTTAGGTAAAGTTTATTTAGCTTTCTAAGGAGCTGCAGTATTTAACGTGACCTGAAGCAGCAAACAGATGGCGGGGTATGGTCTGTGAAAGAGAGATCCGTATTTCTGGCTTTCACTTCAAGCAAGAGGTTTCTAGGTGGCTTGCTTAGCGTTCTATGAATTCAGCGTGTATTCTATGTACTGCTGATCTGGGTCCTTTTTTTGTAAGTAACATACAGAAGTTTTCACCCTCCTTAAGCTTACGCAGCTTCGTGGCCAGAAGTTAAAAGCAGGTTGCATCACAATTAGCTGCCCTGTCAGACCATGCGCTCTGCTGCTGCAGGGAGCAAGTCATCCACGTCGCCTTGCCTGGGAGCTATTTATGTCCTGCAGTGGGATCGCGCGTTTCACTTCTCAGATGATGCATTCTGGTCTTGTGTTTACTTATCTGAAAGACAGGATTCTTGGGGGTTCTTTCCTTTATAAGGCTTCATAGTGATCAGAGGCTTTTTCCTGTTAAATCAAACCCAGCTTCTCACCGGTGGAAATCTCCCCCTCTCCCTGACACCGTGTCCAGTTCATGGAGGGGAAGCATTCTTTGGAAGGTTTGCTCTCGTTAGGTATTAACTTTTTCAAAAACAATAAAATGAATTTGTTGCAATGTGACTTAGCTCAATGGCAGTAGAAGTCGGTGGCTCGGAAATAGCACAGTTCTCCCTTTTCCAGGGTAAACCGTTCAACATTCCTAACAGACTCGTGCTGGGAGAAGCAGACATCACCAGCAAGGTATTTCCTGGATCCTCTTGCCAAATGCTAATAATAATAATAACAATAATAATAATAAAAAGACTCGGATCTGAACCGAGCCACTTGTGACTTCATTTGGCAGCGTAGGCCTGCTCTACATAACTTCTGCCTTTATTTTGTTACTCCTGGCTGCCAAGAGCTTCTGAATTAATTCGTCCCCCTTCTCCCTCCCCTATCCCCCTCGCCTTAGCGAAGGCATAGCGTATCGCAGGTTGTGAGCCAAAGGAACATATGGGCTGGGGGAGCTGCAGCAGCCCAAGGGCTCTGCTGGGATGGGAGGCACTGCTCCGAGCGAGGGCAGAGACCGGGCTCCATCTCTCGTGTGGCACCTCACCCGAGCCCTGCTGCTCCCCTGGGGTCAGTTCTTGCTGCCCTTTCCTGCTGGTTGTCTCCCAGCTCGGGCCACCCTCCCAGCCTCATGTAGGCCCGCTGGAAGAAGCATGGGCCCACCTTTTTCTCCCTAGCTCTCCTGGAGGAGGCTCACATCCCAGCACTGCTTCGAAAATGCTTCAAGTCACTTCATCATGCTTACATCAGGGAAAGGAAAGTAAAATGCTGATGGCATGGAGTGGTGGAGAGGACCAGGAGCTTGTATGTGAAGGGAGAAAGTCTGATCTGCTGAAACGCAACAGGAAGGCAGAGCCTTGCCAACAAATTTCCAAGTCACAGGGAAAGACATGAGAGCATTTCAAAAGCTTGAGTCCTGCGGAGAGTAACCAGGAAGGAACGGCTGGGGATTTCTTTTTCATTGAGGGACATCTGTGAAAACATTTGTGTGAGGGTCTGAGCTGCCTCGGCTTAGGAAATGGTGGTGCCCTGAAGAGGCAGGCTTAGATTTGTTATCCACTAAAATGAGGTAACTGTTTCATGGTAATTGATGGTGTTTTGTGACACATCAGTTCCAGTTTCTGCTTTGTTAAGCGCTTTTAAAGCTGCTTCAGCGCACCCAGCATCACTTCCCCAACTGCTGGGAACTCTCTGAACCACTGGCTTGTTTGTCATCGCTCCGGCAGGGGCTGGAAATGTTGGATTGGTCCTGGTCTCCTGCTCTGCCCAGACAGCACCTGCATTTCCTCAGGTAAAATCTAGTACACAGCCGTGAGCATCACTTTGGGAATCAGTGAGAAACTGTGCATCCATGTGGCTGGGTGGGGAGCTGCTTTTCTTTGGGTGGTTAGATTCACTGGGGAAGAAAACACTTCCAGTGAAGCTCAGTTCATATGAGCCTGTATAGCTTTAAAAATAATAATAATAAAAAAAAAAAGCACCAGCTACTGTCCAGAAACTGCTTTCTTTAGGCACTTGCTGTTCCCTCTAAGTTTGTACTGCTTCACCTGAAGCCTTTTATCTGCCATTGGTTTTGGCTTGACTCTGCACTGCTGATGGTGCGCTTGGCTATAAAGATTAGGTTGGGAATGGTTTAACTGATTTTTCAAGGGTATGAGAAAATGCAGTGCTTGATAACCGCTGCGATTTCAGGTACCGTGTGCAGAAAGTGATGAATGGGTTGCTCGGAGCTAGCAGTACCCTGCCTGCCTGCCTGCCCTGGCTTTAGATGCCTAGTAGGGCTCGTTGTGGCTTCATAAAGGGGTGGTGTCTGCAGCTTGAGCAGCTCTGAGTCTCCTGGCTCTACATCAGGATTTAATTATCGGCACATAAACGAACCTGGTTGCTCTGATTATTTCTCCTGCTACGACTTTGACCGTGCTGTTGTGGCTCCTCAGGGCAGAGGGCGTTTCAGCGAGGGGCTGAAAAGGTTTGATCCTTCCTTGTACAGGGAACAAAACTTGCAGGGGCTCTGACTCCGCACTAACTCTCACCTGACCTGCTGCTCCTGCAGAGCCTCCCCAGGTAACTCAGAAAGGACACTGAATTCAGAGTGCCGGGGGAAATATTGACGAGTTCGGAGATCCGTTGTCAGCGCTGGAAGCGGGGATTGCCAGAAGTAGTGACAGACCAAGCTCGTAAGGCAAACAATGCCGCACCACGGACTGACAATATCCCCCTGCAATCCGCGTTAAAAATAGGCTTTAGAGGCTCCACTTTTAGCATGATCCATTCAGTAATTCATATGGCATTCCATATGTTAGGGTGAGAGGAAGGTGGAAATAGTGGGAGTCGGGGAAAAAGCCACTGCCTGATCCAGATCCTTATGCCATTTTGGTTCAGTTAATTGCATGCACTTGGAGTGTCGTAACGTGAGCAGATGGGGTGTTTCACAGTTATGCGGTGTGTGTATATATATACATACATTTATATTTATATATATATATATATACATATATGAAGTTCTCTAGCACTTGATTCCACAGGGCTGCTCTCAGGCTTTACCAGCCACTCAGGCTGGGTGTGCGTGGGGTAGAGGATGCGGTAAGCGGTGGTGGGATGGGATGAGTGATCAATCTAATATTGGGATCCCCTGCACCCTGTGAGATGTGCACATGTTCGACAACCGGTCCAGTAGCTTGCAGCTTGGTTGCGTTTGGTGGCAACCTCAAGACAGCCTGCCTAAAGCGGCCGTGTCTCCTGGTTCAGAGCCGCTCTGAAGTCAGTAAGCAAACTCTTCAGAGACCTGGGCCTCGGTCGTGCCTGGCTCCCCTCAGCAGCAGTGTCAGGATGGGTGCTGAGCCACCGGGCTGTGTGAGGAGCTCTCTCCTTCCCTCCCCTGGCTCCATCCTGCCAGCAGCCTCCCCTCTGAGCTGGGCAGGATTGGGGCGGCAGGAGGATGGCAAGCAGGCTGCCTTCCCCTCGCTGCCGCAGCCTTTTAAAGGATAGAGCAAAGCAGATGGCGCAGTGCTTGGAGATAACAAACAGCAAGCAAATGAATAAGCCTGTTTGTCAGCTTGGGCTCTGCTCTGCACCAGCTAGCCTGTGTTGGCGAGCGCCTTGCCTTTGGAGCCTCTGCTCCTGCTGGGAGCTCGCTGGGGGAGAGGTTTGCCGGGAGGGCCACTTGCTGCGGGTTTTCAGGCTCCATCCTTTTTGCTTCCCATCCTTCTTGCTTTCTTTCCCACTGCCCCTCCATGTGTACGAGGTGCGAGGAGAGTCAGCCAAGCCACCGTGCTGTGCCCAGAGGATCCCTGTGTCCCTTGGTGCCAGCTGAAAATGCATCAGTATGTCCCAGCTGAGAGGCTGCTGACAAATGTTGTCCGTCAGCATCTCCCCTGTCATTTGTTCCCAGAGCAGCTGATGAGCTCGCTGCAAGCAGGTGCGTTACCTAGTCCCAAATGTATGTAGCCCCAGAGTACTGAGGCCTTACCTATCAGGTAAGATCCGTCAAATTGGCCAAAATACTAGCTAGGTTGTAAGAAATCTCTCCTCGCCCTGTTCCTGGAAGTTGTGGCAGAGCCCCTTCCAGCCTCAATCCTCCCACGTGCTGTCTCCTCTCCCCCTTTGTTCCTCAGCAGGTGTTTGCGCAGAGCCTTGCGCCGAGAGGGCTTTCATTCCTGGAGGGTCTTTGTGGGCTTTGGAAGGAAAATAACAATAATTGGCTGGGCAGGCAAGTATCAGCTGCCGCTGCCCCTGGTGTATCCAGGGGAAATGAGGAGATTCAGCTCGGTGCCTTTCACTAATGGAAGATAAATCCGGGACGGGGAGGGTTTAGTGGCCTTTTAAAGGGGCAAAACCTTGAGCCGCAGAAATTAAGTGGCACCACGAGGAGTAGTTGAACAAAAACAAAACGAGATCACAAAAAAGCTTAAGCTTCTTTGCTTATCTTGTTCTCTGGGTTCTCCATCAGATGCAAACACCTGCTCGGTGCGTGGTTATTAGGCACGTGCTGTCAGGACTTCTGTCTTGCAGTGGTACCTGCCTTCTGCACCCTGCCTTCTGCTCCCCGTGTTGCATGGAGAGGACAGAGGGCGTCTGCCGGTCACAGTGACTTGGTTTTGAAGGTAGCGAAGTGTAAAATCACTTTTACCGAGGCATTAAAAAATAAAACAATGTTCAGTTATTTCTGTCTCAGCAGTATGTTGGAGTCAATCTGAACATACGTGTGAGTGTATGCTTATTAATAAAAGATAACTTTTTGTAGAGCAGGCTGTACGTGGGGCTTCTCTCTTGTTCAAGGGGATGGGAAGAGACAAGGAGAAAGGCTTTGAGGTTAGCTGCAGAACCTGAAGAGAACACACTGCTGCATTTTGATCGCTCTGGTGGCTCGCTCACTGAATTTTTGGCAGCAGTTTGCCACTAGGACCCAGCCCACGTCGTGACCGGCTGTCCCTGGAGGGCTGTGACACGCGTTGCAGAGCGAGGGCTACCTGTGCCTTTGGGCAGGGCACGAGGGGAAGAGGGCTGGAGGTTGGAGCACTGCAGCCAAGGATGCACCGGGGGTGCTGTGCGGGTTCGGGGCACAGGGAGGAGTGAGCCCTGTCCTAAGGAGGGCTGGGGGACCTCAAAGAGGGACGAGGTCGGAGGGAAGGCATGGTCTGCAGGAGTGAGGGTGAGCAGGGTGCTGTGGCAGGGCTGACACAGGCCTCGAGGACGTGGGTGGTGGAGACGGGTGGGAATTGAGTGGAAGAGAGCTTTGAGATGGAAAGGAGCAGCAGAAAGGGGAAAGATGGGCAGAAGCCAGAGGGTAAGAGAATTGTTAAGACGAAAGAAAAGATGGAATAAAGGGAATGCTAGTAATGTGTGCGTTTGCCACGTTTATCTGATTTTAGATATATTCGTTTACAAGCGCTTCTGTTTTATAGCACAGAAACGTTTCAGAATTACTCCTAGATCTTTGAGCAGAAGACAGCGTTTCCTTTGCCTGGCTCGGAGAGGGAGAGCTGCTGTTTTCTTCCCCACCAGCAGGCATGGACCCTGAGTAGTGAGTCAGGAAGCAGAAATCAGAGGATAAGATAAGCTCATGCTTTTTGTTTTTTTTTTTTTTTAAAGGTTGAATACTTGTAAGTATTCACAGCTTATAAATGCTTTTAATGGCTGAAAAATCCTGTTAAATTGGGATTTTGGGAAAGGTGGGAGGCGAGACTCAGCTGGTCTGCTTGATGGTCAGCAGATGGGACATATGAAGAGAGGTCTTTTTTTCTGAGAAAATATTCTAAACCTCCCCACAAGGTGTAAGGAAAAGAAAGGCCTTTCGTTCTGCCAGTGCCTTTTGCTGAACCTTGGCATATGTTCCTGACGTGATTTGCCTCTGTAATGGTGACCCCTGCCCTCAGGAGCAGCAAGAGAAGGGAACAGAGAAGAGATCAGTGAACGTGACTGTGGGGAAGGGCAGCAGGGGGAAAATTTGCTTTGAGAAGGCTGGTTTTGTTAGGGCCCCTCCTGAGGGACTGAAGGGGTCGGCAACTGGAAGCGGCCTAAATCCAGCGAGAAGGATCAGCAAAACCAATCTGAGGGAACAAAAAGGGCTGGAAGGGAGGTGTGCTTCCCAGTGGTGTACTGGTTAAAGCTCGAGTGACTTGTGGTGCTCAGGTGTAACCAGTGGAGGCTGTTGGAGACACACTTAGCATGAATTTTCCTGTAACTTCCATTCCTTTGACAGCTTCAGCAGAGAGTATCTTGCTGCAAAGAATTGAAATATTCTGGACAAATATCAGATGTTCGCAGAGGCTTCGGCAGCCTTAGCGGATGTGAAATTTCTGACCCTTGACCTGGTGACTTGCTGCAGCAGGTGTAGGTTTCCTGTGTTTTCTTTGCATGCTGGTTTTTTAGATGTGAATTATTTTTTTTTTGGCATGGCCTTATAGTTTTTGAGCAGTAAAGATGTTTGTGATTTATTAATAACTTTTTATGGTTCCCTTTCATTAAGAAGTGCAGTAACTATTTCTTTGTTCTTCAAAATCAGTCTCAGTAGGAAGGCGGAAGAAATTAAGTTGGGAGAGGGTTAGTAGTTGTCAAATGAAAACACAGGCTGATTTAGTGCTTTAAAAACTCCACACATGCAGTGGACAGACAATAAATCCTATAACAAAAGCCCATTCCTTTTCTGCTAATCTGTTGTTCCGCGACAGCTGTCAGGCAGAAGATTTACATTTGCAAGCAATGAGATGTTGAAGAAAGGTGTTGCCAGTTGTCCAAGTTTTGAGGTTTTCTTTGGTTTGCAGTGACTGGAAAGCAGTTAAAAATGATTAACGAGGGCAGTATGAAATAATGGGCAGTTTGCAAGTCGCAGGGCTGCTGTTAAATGAGGTGAAGGCCTGGCTGAACGCCCTCGAGCTGCCGGGTGTAGGTGTGGCAGCTGGGCTGGGGAGGAGAGCAGGGCTGGGAGGTCGGCGTGTGCCTTGGGGTGGCCGTGTCCTGCTGAGGTTGAATAGGGTGGGATGGGATGGCTGTTCCTTGTCCACCAGGTGATTCCAGGCTCGTAGCAGCAGCAGGAAAGTACGCGCATCCTAAGGAGACCGGAGAAAATAACGTGCCCAAAAGCCAGGAGGTATGAAGGTCGGCTCTGCCTGTTAGCATCCTCCAGTAGCTAAAATAAGATAATGTGAAGAAAAAAAAAGTGCTGTCCTCCTAAAATGGCTTCTGCACGTTCTGCTTCTGTGGCTCCATGCTTGTGACTGCAGAGCAGAGCCAATAAGAGGCTCTGGAGGGCCTCTTCTGCTGCTCTTTCTGGGGTTGAGGAACTGTCGTAGAGCGGAAATCATCATCTTCGTGTGGAGTTGGGAAGAAGTTGTCTGGGGGCAAGCAGTCATAGCGGGCCACCCTCCTGCTGGTTATTGCTATGGTTTGTGTGGGATTGCAGGGGTTTTGCTGTTACCTGGTGCTCTGCTGTATTTTCCGTCTCCTTGCAGGGTAGTGGGATGGGCCTGGCTGGTCACTTCCCCTCCATGTCAGCTGTGGTGAGGGATGTTATAAGGTGATTCTGTAAAGGCCTTCATGGTTTGCCCAGCCATATTCCTCAGGCCTGGAAGGGCTTGTGAGAATAGCTTTTTGGGGCAACACAGCCAGTTATTCTGGAGATGGTTGGCCTGATAGTGTGAGCGTTGGTTTGTGGCCGGTCGCTACTAGTCTTTTCCGCAGATGATGCAGGGTGGTTTTTGTTCTCCTAGGAAGTTCATCTAATCTGATCTTTTCTGTAGTGTTTTTTAAGTTGTAGGCTTTATCCTTTATGACTGAAGCAATGCGTTTTATTCCTACTGAGTTTTCATGACCATCTTTCCCCAAAAATATCGAAGTGAGCCAGTAAAATTAACATTCCCCTTGATTGTCTCTGTGCATGGCTTGATTGCTCAGAAACTGTCCCGTGCGAAACCAGAGGCAGACGTGAACATGCCTGACCTGCTTCAGCTGGCCCTTGGAGGTATGGTGGAAATTCCTTTGCCTGAGATGTGGCTCCTGAGAGGCGCTGCCCAGCATCCATCCTGCGCTGGTGCTGTCTGACCTGATGTGGGCTGCAGGGCCGCCTTCAAAGAGCACTGAAGGCTCAAGCTGGCCTAAATCTTCCACCAGCTACGTGCAGGGAATCAGCAGAGTTGAGAAGCAGCTCAGAACGCTGGGTGCTTGTTAATATTCATCCCTTAATGATTTATGAGACTAAAATCCATAAACAAGTGACACTTTATATTTGCTACAAGTCTCATATCCTTGTTTAATACTGCTAGTGGACAGCTAGTGTCCAAAAGGGTGTTCAGTGACACTCTCAGCTGAATAAGGCCTTTCAGATGTGTCTGTCTGCATTAGGAATGAGTGCTCGCTCTAATTTTACAAGGGACCATTTCTTTTAAATATAACACCCTCCTTCCCAGCGCCCCCATAAGTGATACCGTCATCTCGTTCTCATTACAGCCCTCTTTCATCCCTTCGTCTCCTGTTGGCTGAAAATGCCTTTGTCTTCCAGCTCCTTCAATGATTAATGAGTCACTTGTATTCTTTTTGCCAATTGGTGCAGAGAGAACCTTGGAGCGAATGTGTGCCAGAGTTATTCCAGTTACTGTCTCCTCTTCTTTCCTTCTGCAGACTTTTTGAGGTGTTGTGCTCCTGGTTTTTCATTTCCAAGTTCAACATGATTGCCTGGGGCTTTTGCTCAAACATGAGAGGTCCCAAAGGCTGACTTTGGTTCTGAACCGTGCTAGAAAGAGGTGGGAGCCTCCTTGCAAGTGCTGGGAGCAGCTGCCTTCTTCACCCTCTGCTGTGGTGTTAACACGTGGGCAAACAGCTTCATCGGAGCCTGTCCCACCCTGGGGATCGGCTGGAAGCCCGGAGGTGGCAGGTCACCACCTCAGTAAGCTCCTTGCTCTCAGACCCAAAGGTAACCTCCCGGGGCACTGCGGAGAGGTTCGGGTTCTGGGGAAGGCAGCTGGAGGATGGGAGGAAGGCACAATAAGACACACTGGTCCTGTGGCCAGGTGGGTTTTGCTGGGGGCCGTACAGACTCCAGCCTACCCATGGGATGGGTTGCAGAGTTAAGGAAAGCAGGCATGTGTCAGGCAGGACAGCAGGACCCTCCTTCTCTCCAGGGAGGATGCCAGCACGTCTGGGCCATGTCCCTGCCGCTCTCTGTATAAAAATAAGTACATCGTTTGATCTTCCTCAGTACCACTTGTGTTTTCTCTAGTACTTCACCAAAAAATCGTCTTTGCTTTTAGTTAGGTGAGTGAATTCTTCTTTTACACCCCTCCATCCCAGCTGACCTGGGATGAAATTGCTCACTTTATCTTCACAACTTAGACTTTGGAAGATTTTTACTGCTTTTCTGTGCTTTACAGAAAGCAACGTAGCGATGTGGAAACCTGTGTTTTACAAGGAAAGATCAGAAGAATGTTTTCCCAAGCTCTCCATCTTGCTGGTGTCTGGACTCTCCCTAGTTTGCCAATATCTTTCTTACTGTGCAAAACCCAAGTTTTGGCAATTCTCCAGCTGAGACATCACCACCGACAAAGAAAAAGGAATAATTATTCCAGTGTTTTAGGGACAGCGTCCCCATTAAGATAAATAGAACTGTGATTTGTCTTTTTTTGCCCGCAGAAAGCCTTTTCCTGCCAAGCTACTGCCTAGCTACTTGCTCTCTATTTGTCTGGTTGTGTCTGAGGCTTTGGCTCTCAGTGCACTGTGCAGTCTTTTCTGTTCTGATTTCCTGCTCCCAGATTCGGGAGGTGCTCTGTAGTTGCTGCGATCACCTTGGCTTTTGGGCGTGCTTTCCTACATGTGAAAAGCTCAGCCCAGCTTGGGGTCAAAACCAAATTTTAGAAATGCAAACTAGGGAGAAAAAGAGATCAGTTTGCTGGGATTTGTTATTGACAACCTTAGCTGCCCGCAGGAATTTTTCAGTTCTCCTTCTGTCCTGTAGGTGCTTAGAAATTGCTTCTTTGGGTATTTCTGCCTAAATGTTTGCAGAGATGAGACTGGTTTGTAATTTCCCACAGCTTCCTTTTAAGAGAGGGTGCGGTGTTTGGTCTTCTGTAGCATCATCTCTGAAACCTTCAATGCTCTTCTGGAGTCAGGAAGGACTCCTAGAATGCTTTGCACTCTGGCTAGCTTGTTTTGAGTGTTTTGTATGCTGCTCTTTCCCATTCTGACCCAAGGTTTTGCTTCTTTTTAAAATTAATTGCATGCAGTGTTTGCTCACAGTTGATTTTATTTGTGAAAATTGAGGCAAATGTTGAGTATGTTGCATCCTACTCTACTCTGCATCATCTTTGCGGTGCCTCTCTGCTGAACCATGACTTGCCCGGTTTGCATTTCAGATCTCATTGCATCTTTTTGGTTGCCTTTTATGTTTCGTACTAATTGTAATTCATTTTGTTCCTTAGCTTTTCTGACCGTGTTCCTGTGCTTTTGCTGTCCCTAAGTTACATGGCTTTTGTCTCTGCTTTTTTGTATGATTTTATTTGATATTCAGGCCCTTAAAAAGTGTAGTGCGGTTGTATTGGTCTCTGAGTATTCTTTTTAAGTGCTGATGCAGTTTTCTGTAAAACAGTGTCTGGGTGGCTTTTGGTAGCAAGAGTTCCCCTGGAGGTGGTTGGAACAGCGTGAGAAGCTCCCCAGCTTACAGCAGCGCTGCTGTCTGAGCCTGTCATCTAACGTGCCACTGATAAAGCACCTCTCCCTCTAAAGAAGATCACATCCCTCAAGGTCCGTTCTAAGATCCTTCCTTTCTCCAAAATTCCATCTTGCCAAATGACTTTCTCATCTTCCAGCTTGCTCTGATGAGCCAGGTTTGACCATAATCACCTTCCAGCTCCCCAAACCTCCCCACCGATGGCCATGGGATGTGGCAGCCTTCGCTCCGTATCCGAAGCTCCTGGGCAGCTTGGTGGAGCGCTGTGAAATGGAGCGCTCTACCTGCCAGAGATGGGGAAGCAATTCTCATGCACGGAGAGCTTCAAAATCACCTTGCACAGTGCTGTGAGGCCACGCTAAACCTACATGTGAGCTACCCGCTCCATCTGCAGTCATTAGACAGGGTTTAGCCTTGGTGTAGCAACTGCTGTGGGCTCGGTGGAGCTGTAGCTGATTTGATGTGTGTAAGCAAAAGGGGGATCAGGATCATTACGCTAACCACGGGAAATGGGCTTTTATGGTGATGAGAACAAGAATCAATCACAAGTAGCTAATGAATTAGCTGGCAGTGTCTGCGATGTTCATTTCACAGTAAATGCAACAGTCAAAATCCATTAAGAAGCCCTTGCAAAGGGGTCCTCTGCGAAGAGGGTGTCTGCAACGTGCAGTGCGCACGCTGCCCTCACCTTGCCTCCATCTGAGGCACGGGAGTGTGCACAAAGAGCAAGTTCTGCTCCAGATGTGTGGGAGTCAGGGAAGGGCCTCAGGTTTTTTTAGCAGGGTTTTGTCTTAGAGGTCACCGTGGCTATTGATTATGGTTGTTTTTTACTGGAAACCTGCGGTCTGCGAAGGGCAGCTATTGGAGAGGCTCGCCTCCACGCAGAGCACCCAGGTGCCTGTGCAAGGAGGTTGTAAGCGGTTGCAGCAGCGTGGCACGGTGTCACACCAGCGTCCAGGTGGGTCAGCACCTTCCTCACAAGGCAGCTTTTGCCACCTCTCCTCTTCAGCGAGCGCGCTGTGGCTCCTGCTCCGCGTGGCTGGTAGCTCTCACATGGGTTTCTGCCTGGCTGCCCTCGTTACATAAAGAGCTGCTAAGGGAGAAGCTGCTCAAACCCGCTCTGCTGCACGCTGCTACGTGGTGCTGCCATCCCTTTTGCCTGGCTCCTGGGCCTCGCTGTCGAGGAAAAGCGGTGAGTGAGTAGAGCTAACCAGTTCTTTCAAGTTGCTGAAATGAATCCGTGGGCATGGGGGAAAATAACTAGCTGGCTGATGTTAGGAAGACTGCGTTTAGCTGCTTAGAAAGGTATCTCTGAAGACAGGGGGATCTTGAAGTTGCTTTATTAGCACTGCAGAAATGAAGAATCAAGTGCTTTATCCCTGAAGGGGCTCATGGATACAGGCCCATTTCAGGAAAACCTCCATTTGTGGTACTGCGTTTCACTACGTGCCAGCATCCCACGGAATTGAACTGAACTTAAGCGTTTGCTTACACATTCTCCTAAATATAAATGGAATCGAAATGCTGTCTAAACCCCCCGCGATTAGGCAAAACAGATAAACTCATGTGTTTTACATTGCAGTTATTGCTTTAACATATTTAAGGCTGTGCCAGCTCAGAGGTTATATTTTAATTGCATGTCATGCAAAATCTGATTCAACAAATGAATCATGAATTTAAAACATTTTATTTATAAATTTAATGCAGAATAATAACCAAAGCTTTTGTGATGAGGTATGACATGACAGTTAATTGAAAACCATTAGGCTACATGGTGAAATGAAGTACAGATTGACATTTGAACAAATTCTGTCACAGTAGCTGTGATATTTCACTGTAAGCAAGTTTTTGTCTTGATTCATCACCCCACTGGTAGGCCAGGAGAGAGAG
Organism: Anser brachyrhynchus; assembly: GCF_964034855.1. Lineage (NCBI taxonomy): Eukaryota > Metazoa > Chordata > Aves > Anseriformes > Anatidae > Anser > Anser brachyrhynchus. The sequence goes on from NC_137701.1 coordinate 8,087,204, forward strand.
ATGAAGAGAAGAAACTATAGGGTCTGCATCTGCAGTATTTCCGTAACCAGAAATCCCCTCAGGAGTGCAGGGAAGTGCTTGGTGAGTGCCTGAGATCCATACTCGCTGAGCATCATTGAAATTGAAAATGAAATTTTGGGTTGATCCAGGCTCCCTTGGGGCTGTACCAGGACAGGACTGTGCCACCAAAGCCCTGTGGCCTAGGGGCAGGGCAAGGCTGGGACTGATGGGGCCAGCACAGAGATGTGCGTGGGATCGCCTCTTGTTCTGGGTGCAGCAGGGAAACTCACCATAGTTCTCAGCATTAACTGCTGACTTCTTGGGATCCTACAGCTTTAGGAGCCTGCTTTAAGTGTCTCTGAATCAGGCTACCTGTGCAAACAGCCAGGTAACGAGGGGGGGGGGGGGGGTGGATTTGAGAACTGGACTTCCAAAAAACAGTTTGGTTAGCTCATAGAAGTGAAGGCAACACCACCAGCATTGCTCTTAACCCTGGCAGTTCACCTTTGCCTTTTCAGACACCCTCAACCCTCGCCTTGACTCAGCTCGGTGCTGTTTGTGAGGGTTGATTAATGATCACTTCTGTTTTGACTGCAGCGTGCGCCAGCGCTGCTCTCATAAGAGCAAATACTTTTCCAAGAAAATCTGCTTTCCCTCGCTTCCTGTCTTGCTGCGGCTGCAACGCTGCAGCTCCTGCGTTGTGGTAATGCAGAGCTGTGCCACGTATCCCCAGGTGGGTTATGGAATTAAAGGCAAAAATATGAAAAAGAACAAACTCACCTCTTTCACCTACATGTTTGTAACAGCAGTGACTCTGTTGTAGATGGTATCTACCTACAGCAGCTCAGGACTGTGTGATCGAGCTTGGTGTTGGCTCCTGTTGTGTTTGAAGCTCCTAATGCAGCGCGTACGGAGCAGTTCCCTACTGCTGCCTCCAGAGAGGCTGTGCACGTGTGCATGCACAGTTCAGGGACCTGGTTTTGTTCAAAGCTGAGACATGCTTCAGTGGCATTGGTTTGTGTAGCAGTGCTGGTGCAGCGGACTATTTCTGATAGTGCAGGTGCCAGGAATTGACTGGAAATTGAAATCATCTTCCAGGGGTAGTGGGGAAATTTCTGGGCCCAGTGTGTTTGGGACCTTTGGGGCTGTGCTACGAGGGTGCATCAGATGAGCTTACAAAGAGCAGCGGGCTGACTGAGCAGAGAGGCTGAGCGCTGAGCACTTTGTCTCCCCGTGCTGTACCAGGCAGAGCTGCTGCTTTGTTAGGGGGTGGCCATACACAAGTTGGCAGCAACTATACCACATCTTTGTACAAGGTTTGGGGGCTAGCAAGCAGCTGTCACGAATTGTGGTTTCTTACTCCTTTGCTGTCGTCAATCTCTTAGCTGGAAACCAAGGAATTTCTAAGAAAATCCAGGGACATGTTTATCTGGCAGCTTCAAAGGGTTCTGAGCAGCACTGGACCTTCTGAAAAGCAGGCCTGCAAGGACTTGACAGCCCCCATCTTTCAGCGTGATCTCAGTGACACGCTAGCACGGAACGACATGGAAATGAGGTCCCTTTCTAGGTATTCCTCCAATCTATTATTTACTTGAGGAGTCAGCTTGGCTTCACAAAGGAGCTCGTGCCTGAAAATACTGCCTGGCAGTTTTAAAACAGCGCTGCACAGGTGGGGAGCTTGGCTGTTTGAGGGGGGAAAAAACCTAATGAGGAGACTAAAACCAAAGCCAGCCCCCCCTGCGTCCTGAAACTTCCTACCCTGCTGGAAATCCTCTGCACCTTGCTAACCAGAGGAGCTGCAAGATCAGCCTGCAGCTTTAGCTAACTCCTCCCCAGCCTGCAGCGCTCCTAGCAGTAACCATAGCGATGCAGGCACTGGCTCCAGCCCCAGCATCCCCACCGTGGAGACCCGGTGAAGGAGCCGGTGTGCCATGCTGCGTGTGCCTTGCCACCATGAATGGGTGTCCTCCCTTCTGCTTATTTCCTCCTCGAGGGAGCAAAGGGAAGAAAAGCAAGGTTCTCCCTCAAACTGCTGATGAAACGGGGTGCTCTGGCGTTCCTCACTGCCACAGAAGAAGAGGCAATAAGTGTGGAAAAGCACCTGCCTCCTCTCCAGCAGGCAGCCGTCCCCAAGACTGTTGTAAGTGCTAAGACAATGAAGGATAAAAAGAAAATGCCTTGTTCCAGGGCTATTTTTACCCGAGTGGTGCAATTTCTGTTCAGCAGGCTTATTCCTCTTCATCTACATCACCGATCATATTAGCTGCTATTTCGGGCGTTGCATAAAATGTTCACCCAACCTCTGGTGGAAAAAAGCAGGAGCCACTCCCCGAGTCCTTTGTTCAAGGCTGGCTGCACCATTTCGGCAGGGCCTTGGGTGGAAAGGGCTGAGGTGGATGTCTGGAGAGGGTCTGCCAGCTGAGCTTGGCCACAGAGGTGGTGTGACCTTGGGCAAGCTGTAGCCCCGTAATTGCTCATTTTCCATCATCCTTAAAATGAGAATGTTGCCACTACACACACACACCCTGTGTTTTGGCTTTTTTAAGTAAAAAGTGGTAACAGAAATGGTCTCCTCTTTTCCCAGCACCTTGCACAGTGTGACCCAGGATGCCAGTGGGTTTTCTGAGCACTCCCACAGCATGGTAACAAAGCTGAGTGCCCTGTCCTACATCAATCCCACACGAATGTCAGCATTGAAGAGAAAAACCCGCCTGAACGTGCAGGATCTTTCAGAGTTTAGACCAGGCTTCAGTTGGTCTCACCAGCACCTCTGCTGGGAGTGGCAATGTCTGTGTTACTCTTTGAGAGGTGGCAGGGTGAAGAAAATGCATGCCGAGTGGCCCCGGGTTCATAATTGAAGCACTTGCAGTCCCTTGGTGTGTCAACATACTAATGTTCGTGGTTTTTTTGCTCACAGGTTTCCTGGTTCAGCATGATGGGTACAAGAGTTTTGTGGGCTGAGTTTGCTTTGTGGCTGCCTCTGCCTTCCTGGCTGGGCCAGGAGGTCCTGGGGCCAAGTCCCAGGCAGGGCTGTGTCCCCTGAGCCCCAGCACGGGCAGAGCGGTGCTGGTCTGGGGGGCTGGTGGGAGAGCCGTGGGCTCTGGGGTGCAGGGCCCAGCCTGCCAATATGCATCAGCCCCTTGTGAGCCATGCCAGGAACATCTGAGAGCCATTTCAGGATGGTTTTGGGGATCTGTTGTAAGCCCTGCACCCTCCCAGCCCCGTGGTGGTGTTTCGGGACTTCCTGGACATGCTGGAGGAAGAGCGGCCGGAGGAGAGGAGCCGTGGAGGTGCGGGGGGCTGGCGGCACGGCTGCGAGCAAGCACCCGCTGTTACCAACTGCTGGTGGAGCTGAGGGGGGCGAGGGCAGGAGGAGAGTTTCCTTGGTTTCTGCAGAGGATGAGCTCTGCAGTGGGAGGCTTGGCAGCAGCAGGCACCCCTTCCGATGAGTCACAGGAGGCTTTCTCAGAGGGAAGGTCCAAGAACTGCGCTAGTGCTGCTCTCACTTGCTCCTTCCTTTCCTTCTGGAGGCCTTTTTGCTGCCACGCGGTACCCGCTCCACCATCATCCTTGGCCCGTACAGGCTGGCTTTGGGGGCTTCATTCCTCCTTTCCTCCTGCTCGGGTGATTTAGGGAGTGGGAGGCAGCGGGCAGGGCGGGTGCTGCTAAGGCACTGGGACCTGTTTGCAGGGATGAAGGTGGAACTTCTTGCTGATGTGGAGCTTGATGGGTGTGTGAAATGTCGTCTTCTCGTGGCTGTGAGGGAAGGCAGGAGGAACTGATTCCCTCACGAGGTTCTCGTGGCTGCTCTGTTGCTCCAAGCCTCTGTGTGCCTACCCTGATATTTCATTCCAGAATCACAAAACTCAAAACCGCCAAAAAGCATTCATCTTTCACCTCATGCCTTCATCCTCCTCTGCCCCTCCCCAGCCGTGCCGTGCCCCCTCCCGGAGCACGGGGCCGCTTCTCAGCTCCCGGCTTCCTCGTCCTGCCAGGGCTGGGGCTCTTTTGGGACAGCCATGAGGCATGTAGGCGAGGCTGGGCAGCATCAGTCCTGAGGGGTCCCCGCTCCTCCCGGCAGCGCTTCTCGGTTTTCCTCATTTTTATTTCCCATCGGTGTGAATAAGCAGATGCAAGGCTCCGACAGCAGCGTAAAGGAGCTGCCCGCGACACGTGAACACGAGTGCTGGGTAGCAAACTAAAGGGGGAGAGCGCGCCGCCCTCCTAATCCGTAATGCAGAAAGCGCTAAATCCCTCCAGACCTCCTTTTGGGCGTGTACCGTCCGTAAAACCTGTGTAGGATTTGGATCGGCAGCGCAATGGAAACCGCGCGCGCCGCTGCCTGCGCGCCGGGCGTGCTCGCGTGTGCTTGGCAGCAGCACAAAAGGAGCTGGTTGATGAGATTCACAGGCTCAGAGGGCCGCTTCCTGGGGACACGCTTGGTCGGGGGCAATTAAAATGCCCGTCAGGCGCTGGAGACCGGCAAGCCCTTGACAAACCGCTTAGGCGGCCGCGAGGTGCGGCATCCTATTGTAAGTGGCTGATGGCGGAGCCGGCTGGTTTGTCATCGTTCTGGAAATTTCTGTGGCCAGTGAACTCCCTCTTCCTCTCCCACTCACCCTCTTTTCCTTTTCACCACTGCGGGGACTTCTTCTAATTTGCAGTTTTCCTTTTCCTGACGTACACATGGTAGATACAAGCTGGTGGCTTGCAGACTGCGTCTGTCTGGAGATAGGCAGCGAGCCGATGGATAACAGCACGCCAGGAGAGTGATTATGCAGCAGTTATTTAAGGATAGGCTTTGGGGGTATGGCAGCCTATGAGCCGGTAATGATTTTCTTTTAAAAATGTCAGCTTTGTTTGCTTTTTTGAGGATTTGCAAGAGTTGTTATACCTTTGTGCCGTAGCTTTTTGAATTTAGCCTGCTGTAGATTAAATTTTGTAATGGTGCCCACCGAATGAATTAAACTGCATAGGTAATAAACCTCTGTGGTTTTGCTTATTCATTTATTTGATGCATACGTAATATATTATAAGCACACACCTTCATGCACGTATACTGGGTATTATATGTATGCATCTTTGTATCGTGAAAAAAACTCTTTTCTTATAGCTGGAAACTGTTTTTCATCAAAAATTAAGCATTTTCACTTTTTTTTCCCCCCACCTTTGGTGTATTTTAACAGATTCTCCAGCATATAGCCTTGGACCTGACGCACTGATTGGAATCGGCTCGTTCACAGATCGCAAAGGTAGGGCACCTCTGGAGCTGAACGGGGGATTGAGTCTGATGCAGGGCGTGGGTTTCCTTTGTGGTTTGTATTTTTTTTGTGTTTTTTTTTTTTTTTAACAACAGTTATTCTTCGTTTGGTCAAACTGTGCTGTGTTGCAGCTTCGCGTAGGTTTTCAGATTGCTTTGGCAGGCAGTCTGAAGTTATTTTCGATGTGCATGCATACGCTGCAGCTATGTAATTAGTCCTCCCAGCTGCAGCTAGCGGAGGGCGAACAGAAGCCCGCGTGCTCGGCGGCTGCCTTGGGTCGGAACGGGCAGGGTACAGAGCCCTCGCCTTTCCTACCCAACCTGGGGGCTTGCTAACATTGGTTTCAGCTTCCCTGGGGTCCTTGCAGGCTAGCATGAACAGGGTTAAACCCCCTGCCCTGTTCCAAGCAGGTACAATCCATCAGAGCAGCCGAAAGCAGAGGGCTGGCTTCATGCTGTTTGGCTCCCAGGGAGGAGGGAAACTTCTTTTAACCCGTTCACTGCTGCCTGCAAGCGCGGTGCTCAGCTCAGGGACTGATACACAGGGCCCCAGAAGCCGGGCGGGGCGGGGCTGGGAGGGCTTCCATCTGACGGCGTCCGGAGGCATCACCAGCACTTCAGAAATCATTTCTATCTACCAGAATAAAGCAAGCAGACTTTTTTTTTTTGACATTGTCATTGGTAGTTCCCAGGAGAAATTTATTATTCTCCTTCCCCCAATGCCCTTTGGCTTTGGTTGCTCTAACCCTTTAAGGCTGGAAGGGAAATGGGGGGATAAAGCCCTGCAGAATAGAACGCGTGAAGCAATTTTCTTTGGGTTGAACTGTCAGATGTGTCAAGTGATTAAGGAATATTGATCTCATTGAGTTGCAGCAGGGACTGTGCCTTTAGAGAAGAAAGGATTTAAAAAAAACCAACCAAGCAAGGCAGGGCTGCAAACCTTCTTCGTTCACCTTGATGGAGAGAAGGAAAAGCAATGTTCATCTTGTATTAACTTTTCAGGTGCTAGTTCTCACCCAGTACTTTCCAAACCAGGCGTTACCGTGCGTTGTTCTGCTCAGGTGTCATACAGCTCAGCGTACTTCTTAGCTCTGCATTTAGACCTGAAGGCAGTAAGTGTGTTTGTAGGGCAGGAAACAAAATTTGTACGTGTCTCTAGTTTGCAGGAAAGGCGGTTACATTTCTAGTGTGGGTATCCCAGGAATAATGGTAACTCTGGGAGGAAGCCTGCTCTCATGACGTACCCCCTCTGGGTCCCAGAATGGGCAGCAACTGCAAGCCAGAACTTCAGCACAGGCAAAGCTGAGGGCCACTGCTAGCAGCAACAGATCCCCAAAATTTTATCAATCATCAATTTCATTGCAGTAAGAGCTTAGTGATATGTGGAGGACTTGATAATGTTAGGTCAGAGGTTGGACTGGGTGATCTTGGAGGTCTCTTCCAACCTAGACGATTCTGTGATTCTGTGAAGTTGCTGAGGCTGTGTTCTTTCTGGGGGGAAAGCATTACTGCATTTTTCAGGACATTTTCCTTCGTGGTCATCTTACGTGCCATTCTATTCCTTGTTTTTCTCTTCTACATGTCTTTCTGTTTTCTTGGCCTTTGCATTCTTTCTGTCTTTGGCAGAAGCCTTCTTGCCTAATAGGCTTTCCTGGCTAAATAAAATTATTCAAAAGAGTGCTTTACTAGTTAGTTTTCCTTAGTTGCTTTTCATACTGGTATTCCTCCTGGTATCAATTATCACTGGACTCATTGAAATAGAAAAACCTGAAGTAAATAGTGGATAAAATGCTTTAATTCTTGAAAAACCTGAAGTAAATAGTGGATAAAATGCTTTAATTCTTGAAAAATGTATTCAGTGATGTCTTTTTAGCGAAGAGCAGGTCCCTTCTCTTCCCCGTACTTTTAATTTCACTTCCATTATAGAAGGGCAGCCAGCCAAACTGCAGTCTCATTCTGATTTCATTAATGTTTTGCAAACTCTGTCTCAAGGACTAATGCTGCTTGCTGGGCTTGATGTCAAAATCCAAGGTTTTGCTGCAGCACTGGAGAAGGGAAGAGGAAGGATCTCTGACAAACAGAAGTGATGGCTTTGTTAGCAGACAAGCAGAACCGCCTAGTTTTTACAGTATCAGTGGATAACGAGTCAAAATTGTTGACAATGCGATCCCTTTGGGTGAATGGTTTTCGTCTCCTCTGGAAATGTTTCTTATCTCTTGTACGCAGCGTCTTATCAGACCTCTGCGGTCTCCAAAAAACAACAAAAAACAAAGGGTGTCAGCTATATGGTAATGAATCAGAGTTGGTGTGGAGATGGCTTTTTATTTTATTTTAAATAAGCAATAGAAATACGTTTCTTGCACCTCTGTTTTATCAGTCGTTTTAACCTCCTCCCTTGATCTGAGCTTTTGAGATGCACATTACAAATCATTCCCTCTGGCTGCAGAGAGGAAAATGAGATGCTGTGCTGGCAAAATTTGAAATAATTTCAAATATCACTGTTTTCTTGAAGTAGAGGTAAGGGGCGCTTATTTTGCGAGAACAGAATTAATTGTAGATTGCCAGGGTTTAAAAACTCAATGGCCACAGGGGTAGAAAAAGATGGCTTGGACTGTCACAAGGAAAACCTTTTATTAGCTGATACAGAAAGGCAGCAGAAGCCAGAGCTTGCGGTAGCGCTGAGGTGTGTTGGGTTACACTCTGTGGCTCAGGGCAGGCACCCAGAATGACGTGATGCTTGGCGCTCTCCTTCGTTGAAACAAACGACACGGTGACCAAATGCGCCAGAGGCGCTCAGAAGCGACACGCTGTTACTTCGTCCCCGCGGCTCTCGGGCAGGCAGCGGCACCAGGAGCGAGCCTGGGCCCCATGTTTGCCCGCGTCCCGGGATCGGCATCCAGTTTTAACCCCGCTCTCTAGGCAACCCTTTCTCAGCACGTGCGATGGAGGTAAGGAGGAGTTTGGCTGTACGGTGTTCCACGCAGGGGCTTCATGTCCCCAGTTTTCTCACTGGGGTTGGGGTTAGACCACCAGTGTTAATGCAGTCTTTTCTCATGAATACATGAACCAAGCAGTTTTTGGTTGGTTTTGTTTTTTGGTGCTGACCTTCCTGTTGATTTATGTCTTGTGCTTGATGATGAGTTCTCGGTGAAGATTTCCTTGCTATTTTACTGATTAGAAAGGCTGTCTCCTAGGTATTTTTTCGCTGGCAGATAAGGGTCCTATGTCATGGCTTTCCTTTCATTTGGGGCACCGAAGTGGGGTCCCTTGTAGCGTATGTGTCATCCACTTGGATGTCTGCTTTCATGTGACTTGAAGGAACGTAGTTGTTTGTGATTCTGCACCAAAACAGGCTGAAGTTAGCCAATGGGCTCAATTTATTAGCTGGGAAGAAGGAAATCCCCAGAAAACTTGTTTCTGTGGGTTAGCTGGAGCTAATAGTTCATGGCCCTAATGGAATTTGCTTTCATATGGGTTTTATCTTTCGTACCTCTCCTCCCACTGTATCTTCCATTACGTTTGCACCAGAGTATCCCAGTATTTCTGTGGCCCCTTGCTGCCCTCTGGGCAGGGCACAGTGTATGCTAAAGCTGCTTTGGGCTGCTGGCTGGCATGTGCATGTACTGCCTGGATGGAAGAGGAGAGGCAGCAGGTAAGTGGTGAGCTTGTGTTGGTGTTTTCTCCATGTGAGGGAGGGGAGGGCTTGTTTCAGCTTTGTTTTTCACTTCTAGGACATTTCATGTCCTTTGCTCTCTGTCTGTGGTTAAATCTTAAGAATTAAGGACACTCAGACGTTCACAATGGCAGAAGTTTGGGTTAGTAACTGTAGGAAGGATACCCTGTGTAACCTGTCAAGAAAATTGTCAAAGCACAGAAATCCAGCAGAGGAGGAACTGTCCAGGAGCTCAGCTCACGTGGCCCTGGTTGGAGGAAGAACTGATTAGGTGCAGGCCTGCAAGTTTGTGTGAAGGGCTACAGGCTGCCAGGCTCGTTTCGGAAGCTTGTGTCCTCAGCTCTTGGTTATTTTATTTGTATATATAAAGCAAAATACCAGTGCATTCCTCAATAGGGGTATATTCATCAACTTTTCAAAATAATTAAGATCTTTAGCTAGGGGAAGCTATGTATGTGCAAATTGTGGGTGTGGGACTTAGAATGGTGGCTTCTGTCTTGTTTGCAGTAGTGAAGGTGGTTTTGGTATTGATGTCATAGCAGGAACAGTAAAAAGGTTAGAAGCATTTAGTAAAATACTTGATTCCCCCCACCTTCACCCATCAGCTTAACTCTTCCTTCCTGTAGAGCTCTTTGCTGTATAAAATTGTTGTGGTCGTACAGATCTGTGGTGGCTTTTAGCGTGATGATGGTGGAGATGATCAATCAATTCATCTGTCCCACTTGACACAAAAGGTGTCTATTCTGTGATGGAGAATAAGCCAGCAGGCTGGAGCTGGAGAAGCCAGGAGGGACTGTGTTGCTGGCAGCATGGTAGAAAAAAAAAACAACACAAAAAACCTACATAGCAGCAATGCTGCTGACTCACACTTTGCAAGCCTGGAACATTCCCCCAAAGGCCAGAGATTGACTTCCTTTCCCTGGTCTGGTCAGAGGACAGTTCACTATATTATTTGCCACCGACTGAAGCCTCTAGATAGTTAGGCACTGCTGCATTTTCACTGACATTTTTTGGAGTGCATTAGCATGGAGCTTGCGAGAAATCATGGGCAATTTATTTTAATACATTGGGTGTCAGTCAGTGCTAAATCACAGAAGCTATTTACATTTGTTTTCTGAGTCATCCTGGTTCTTGCGATAAGGTGATTTTTCAGTGTGTGTGGTTAGTAAACTGGATTCACTTTTTCCTTTTCTTACTTTGCGTGTGTAAATGTTCTTAAAAATGCAAATGCATTCCTTAATTGGCTAAAAGAAGATGAGTCACACTGAAGAAAGTGTCTTTCTTTAGCCTTTTCATCATCAAGGGGGAGAGGTTCGGGAGTGCTAGAGATAGGGATGGCGAGCAGTGGGGGAGAGGTGGCAGGGCTGTGTATGTAAATGTCAGGGCAAAACTCCTGCTGTCGTCCAATCCCCTCGGGAGCCGGTGTCTGCTGTTCCCCAGTCACATCCAGCCACGGGCCTGAGGGCACCCGAGCACTGTGCTGTTCTGCATCATAGCGTGTAGGACTGACAAACGTCGTCATGTGGTGGAAACCTCAGACCTGAGACTGGCTGGGGAGAGCAAGGTATGTGTGGCAGCTCTGGGGACGTGTGTGTGGCACGTCTTCCCCTTCCCCATTCCATTGTTTGGGTTGTGGTTGGAGCCCACAGGCAGTTGCGGAAGAAACCCGCAGCACGTCCCAGTGAAATGTTCCTCAACAAATCACTGACACCTTCGTGGACAGGACAGCACGGTCCGTCACATATGCAGCACAGCAGAGAGGACATGGTGCGAAACCAGCGTCTGCTTTTGGTGCTCGGGAGGGCCCCTGGCTCTGTCCTGCAGCAGGGAGCTCTGCCACCTGCCCCGTGTGGCCTCGCAGCAGCGTTGGGCAGAGTGCCTCCGGTCCCAGCACACTGCTGGCAGCAACGCTCAGGCAATGCCTGCTGCTCTCCTGCAACTCTACTTTGCATCCTCAGTGAACATCAGGAAGAATGCTAGTGTCTGATCATTTCTGTGTTGGTCATTTCCAAGAGAAGGTGGCGTTGGAGTTAATTTGGAGTTCCACGTGGCTAGAATCCTCTCTTGCCAGCATGTTTTTTCCCTGCTATTTATTTCTTTTTTAGATATTTGAGGCAGGCATCAAGGAGAAATTGGATAGCACAGGGCTGCAAGGATTTGGAGGTGGATCATGTTCTGCCTTAGGATGTTGTAGGCCTGGAGACCCTGCTGTCACGTCCAGGAACCGGCACTGCAGCACCTCGCTGTCAGCCCTGAGCACCCAGGGAGCAGCCCCGGTGCTAGCACCAGCTTGCTGTCGTTTCGTCTGAAAGCCAGGATATAAAACCCAGTGCGCAGTCACAGTCCACCTCAAGTGATCTCTCTGGGGTCAGAGCAGGGACAAAGCCAGTGGCATTTAATAATTCAGGACAGACCTACCTGCTTTGGGATGTCTGTCGTCACAGCAGCTGACCTGAAATCTGTTTAAGGGGGGATTTACTCGCATCAATCCCAAACCCTTTGCAGCGTTTCTTAGCGTCACTGCAGTGGCTCGGCTGTTTGCTTGCCTGTAGGGTCTTCCATATTGCCTTAATGCAGCGCAAACCAAGTTCATAAAGACTCGAGATGGCTGATAGCTGTGCTGATAACTGGATGTTACATCAGGGCACGGCTGCAGCTGGAGGTGTGCCAACAAGCCCGTGTGTCCGGGCCCCATCGCAGTGCTGCAGCGGGCTGTAACCCTGGGCAGCTGTGGTGGTGCTTGCCCAGGATTGGGATCTGCTGCCCAGCAAGGACACATGCCCAGCCCCATACGTTTCTTGTGGGGTCTGACTGTTGCTCTTGTGTGTTTCTAAAGAAATTTTAAAATTCTTTAAGAAATTAGAAGCGCAGTTCTTTATTTTGGAGGTAAGCACAATGTAGGTGAAAGTGCTGTATGGTGGGCTCCTTGCTCAGGACACTCCGTAGTGGGGTCAGCACGCTGCTCCTGCACCCTGTGCTCTGCATCTCCACAAGGACAAGGCCGTGGTTGAGTGATCTTGAGCTTAGCAACACGGTAAGACTAAAGGAACATTAGATGCCAAAGAATGACTCAAGACTGCACTGATGGATTTTTTTTTTCTTTCCTATAGTCATGTTAAAATAGAAGTTAGAGCAACAAATTGGGATGCTCAGAAATCTGATGTGTACAACTTTGTGATCTTTACTTGCTCCATAGCCCTCCACATAGAGCAAAGAGGCCTCAGTTTTTGGCAAACCCACCGGGATCCCCAGAGGGTTCCGGCTCTCAGCCCTGGTGCCGTGGGCGCGCTGTCCCCAGCGGTGCCGTTGATGTCCCGCTGGGCAGGAGCTCGGCTCCTCCTTGGGTGTGTGCGCGATGCCTAGGAGGACTGAGTCCTTGGGAAGTTGCCACAAAGTACTCCTGCAATGCAACTAAGCACATGAATAATCATTAAAATAAGAACTGTCGCTATTATTTTTAGAGGTGGCGTTACATAATTAACAAGGAGAAGAGCAGTGTTTGTAACAGCAGCCGTGAGAAATGGACAGAGCTGCTTGCTGCAGCAACGTTTCCTGCAAAATACAGGGAATGCCCTCGAGTATTTTAACGAATGTGCTTATTTCTTAGGTTTGTTGTTTGGTGTCCGTTAGTGAAAACGTCTTTCAGCGAATACTCATGAAAGCAATTATGAAAGGTAAATTCTAGACTCACGTATAAAACTACTAAATGTAGTTTTACAATTGTATCATCTGCAAAAACCTTATACAGTTGTGTGCCTTACACACAAGGAGGAAGCTTGAGCACTTCAGTGATAAATTATGGAACATGAGGGATGGAGACTGTGCTCCATGATACGAGTTAACACGTCCATGTGTCTTGCAAACCAAGAATAACTCACTGAAAGAGTTTTGTGTTCTTGCCCTGTAACTCTGTCTCACCTTGGCTGTATTTTACAGATCTGCCAGTGCTTAAACCCAGCTTGGTGGGGCTTTTGGATTGTTTTCTTTTCCTCTATCATTCCACAGTCATCAGAGTCTCTCCCCAGCCAGCCCTGCTTTAAAGCAGTGCTCGGGTTCCCCATACCAGCTGCTGTCCGAGGGCCTTGGAGGAGGCAGCAGCATCATCCCAAGACAGCTCTGTTGTGCCATGCCTTGGCAGGCAGCGATGAAAGACAAGCAGGGAAAAGGGACTGTGCCAAAAAGATGCATTTTGAGACCTTGGGCACATAATAGGGACAACCCAGATCTGGTGTGGATGTGACTGTTCGTTGCAACCTGGCATGCCTGCCGGCACCAGCCCACAGTGATGCTGAAACTATTTCTGGGAAGGAAGTCAGGGGGAGGTGTCTGCAGCCAGCTGGGATGCTGTGGGTAGGCGCAGGGCAGGGTTTTGCCAAGCACAGCACCAGCACAGTGCTGTCCCTGTTCCCCAAGGGCAGCGTTTGCCCGTGGGTTAGAGGAGTCAGGGCCGACATGAAGTGGTCCTTGCTCCCGTGAGCAGGAGCACCAGCGGTTCAGTCAGGTTTCATCTTTTAAGCAAGGTTTAATCTGCGCAAACGTAAGTATTTGGCAATGGATTCAGCTTTGCAAAATATTTGTAATTTTTCCTTGCAATATACCAGCCTCTAATTGAAAATGAAAAAAAAATAATAAAACAAACAGTGAGACCTAGGGCAAAGGGGTACAGTCAAATCATTGCATTTGTGTCCATGTGTTCACTTGCATCTCTCGGGTGTTTGCATACGTTTACTGAAGCTCTCTCTTACATTATATTAGCCCTCGTAAGAACAGTTTGCCCCATGAAATGCCTTCAGGCAGTATCCAGGTGGGCAGGGGAGATGTCAAACTCTCCTCCATGCTGTCAGCAGAGGAGCGCTGGAGTTAGCAGCAGTTTTATGAGGGGCTATTGGGATAAAGTACTGTGGATAAACTGATTCCTGGAGCAAATCAGCTTCCTTCAGAAACCAAATACGAATTTAGCCTGTACATATGGGTATGTAATCATATAGAATAAAGAGAAGCAGGTATTAAATCTGTGATGTTAAGGGAAAAAAGGAATGTACCTTTCTTCACTTGCCTGAAATTTCACTCTGTTTTACAAACTCAGTCTTTGGGCTGTATTTTTTGGGGCAATCCCAAACCCAAATACAGGCTGGGCAGAGAATGGATTGAGAGCAGCCCTGAGGCTAAGGACCTGGGGGTGCTGGTTGACGAGAAGCAAAACACAAGGCAGCAGTGTGTGCTTGCAGCCCAGAAAGCCAGCCGTGTCCTGGGCTGCACCGACACGGTGTGGGCAGCAGGGGAGGGAGGGCACTGTGCCCCTCTGCTCCGCTCTGATCAGACCCCACCCGGAGCCCTGCACCCAGCTCCGGCTTACAGCTTAACTTGAGGACTTACAACTGAGTGTTTACAAGAACTGAACCCTGAGCATTTCTGTTTCCCACCAAAGCTCCTTGCAGCGCTCACCGGAGGTGAGGAAGCAAAGCAGCACGCCGCTCAGGTGGAGGCCGCAGCGGTCAGCCCCTGCGAGGCACCCTGGCAGCCCTCTGCCTAAGCCCATGGGCTTGAGGAATCCCTACAATAGCAAAAGCCCCTGCCTCGCCCTCTGTGTGAGGGAAGTGCTGTCAGACTCCGAGAGGCTCGCTGGGATGCTCTGTCCCACCGCCCCGCTGCCTCCCCTCTGGCTTTTCCGCTCATCTCTGGCTGCTGACTTGGCTCGGCAGCGCTTTGGTTTCGGGGCGCTGCTGCCTGCAGCAGGAACTGGCGTTGGATCTGAAGCCCTGGGCTGCTTAGCGGAGTTGTCTTTCGCTGATCCATATTCAAAACTCACTGCAGCCTGCCCCCTGCAAGCACCCAGCTGCCAGCAGTTCTTTCTTGGTCCCCTTTCCCCATGCCTGCTGCCGGTTCTCTCCTGGCACAGAGGCTGGGCGCTGCCTTTCTTCTGCAGCACTCCCATGCCTTCCCCGGAGCTGTGCTGCTTTGTCCCAGGCTCCTGCACTTGCGCTTGCGAGTCAGAGGCACAGCTTATCACTGCCGGGCAGGAGCATCTGTCCCAGCTTTGCTTCTTTCGTACTTGTCGGGGAGAATGGGTGAATTTGTAAATGATGGCGTGGAAGGAAAAACTGTGCCCCCTGCACCTGCTCCAGGTTAGAGGGCTCCACGCACCGAGAGCTGCGCTTTGAATGGCACGGCTAGAGCTGGGCTGGGCATGGGGAGAGAGAGCTCTTGGCTGTTTAAATGGACTCGATGGCTATTGTGTGGCTGCCATCTGTCCTCTTCACGCAGCGTGACTTGGTTTTGTTGTTATCTTTACCCGAGTCTTACGAGCTCTCTAAACCACTGGCCAGTCTGCATTCATTGCTGGATAAAGGAGCCGCTGCTTTTCTTCACAGAAAATCATGTCCCTCTGTAATGCTGGTAAATCTGCCTTTCCCCCCCCATGTTTTTGGCATGAGTGACTTACTGCACAAGAAATGGGGTTGATAGCAGGGACCTTACTGCAGCTTTTGCCCTCCTGGTTAATCAGTGCTCTTTAACGGGGTGCTGTGCTCTGAACAGAAAGCAGGAGCTATATAAGCAATAGCCGTAGCATTAGGCAAAAAAGCTGAAATACATGTTATGATTTAATACAATAGCAGGGAAATCAAGGTTTTGAGAAGACAAGGGCTGGACGTGGAAGATGCTCCAGGGAACATGTTGCAAATTTTGCAAGCAGGAGTTGAGAGGATCGAAGGAGCTCGAAGGGGGCTAACAGCACTAAAAGCACGAGGGTAAGTGTGCAGCATAGTGCCGAGACTGGTCTTTGTGCCTGTTGGCATCAAAGTCAGTCTGCTCACCTGCTGTCGAGAGATGGTAGTGATTCATAAGCCTGGCAGCAGTGAGCATGCTGAGGTTCTTCGTGCGTCTGGGCCGGGTCCAGCGCTGGTTACGTGCAGCAGCTGCCCAAGGTCTGCAGCAGCACACGCGTGCGGGAGCAGGCGGGCTGCAGCCGATGTTTCTGTGATGTGTTTTAGCCAGATGTTCTTAGCAGCGGTAACGGAGGCTCCTTTACAGGGCTGCGGACACTGAAGCACCCAAGTGAAGTTCTTCCCGTTGACAAGCTGCCCAAGCCATGACCACTTCAGGGGGTGCAGGGAAGCAGGGGTGTTCTGGGAGGCTTCTGCGGGTGGTTGTGGTCCCCAGAGAGGTCAGCCAGCATGAGTTCGGAGCCCCCCCAGAAGGAAAAGATTATCTTCTGTTTTGGATTCTTGTTAAGCCCAGCTTTTAGTGTGGCTTTGGTGTTGTCAGACACAAGAACAAGCACCTTTATTCCCCCTGCACCAAGCACCCCCCTGCATCGTCGGCGTTCAGGACGGGAGGCGAAAGGACTGCGTGACAGCTGCAGGCTCACTTAAGCAAAAGTACGAAGCAACTAGGAAGCAGATAGGCTGTTGTGAAAGCAAATGTGAGGAATTGTAGCTGGCTAGGCACACTGAATAAAACAGTTTGAGAGTTGTGAAGCTGGTGTGGGGACACTCAGACACAACACGACTGCACGTATGAAAATGTATTCTTAGTTACGAAGCACTCTTCCCTGGTTGTGATTTTTAAGTTCAAAGCAACAAAATGTATCAGTACGTTTAGATGGCAAAAAATGGATTAAAGAAAACATATTCGGGTATAAAAGATTCTGGATGCCTGTGGAAATGGGCACTTGGGGTTTTGCTGTGCCTGCGCTGCGTTGCCCTGGCTGCGGTTTGTCCAGCAGCAGTTGTGTGTTTGCTGACTCGTCTGGGTTGTCCTGCCTTTCTGGTTGTTCCCTCTTCTGGGGTTTCAGGTCTGGTTTTGTCTTTTTAGGCTTCAATCGTGTATCTGGTGATTCTTTGCAAGCCCTGGTTTTCATCCTGCTTCCTTGGTATCAGCTGCAGTGTCTGTGAGGGGAGAAAGAGGAGGATGGGGATGAAGGAGCAATTCATGAAGTTTAAGCAGCTCACGTGATGGGGCAGCTCTGCAGTGCTTCATGGAAAGAGTGTTCTGGGATGCTCTTGCAGAAAATTGCTTGCATGAAGGCAGTTCTCTCCCAGATCTATTATTGATTGCTCTGCAACTTCGGACAAGTCATTTAATTCCCGGCCTCGCAGCTGACTGCATTACTTGGTTTCTTGCCTAAAAAATGTGAAAAAATGAAAAACCTTCCCATATCTGGATGCTGTGAGGTAGATACTGAAGACACATGTATTTATATAGTTATCTAAAGCCCGTGCGTGCCCTATATCGGCTTGAAGCTAGGGTGACCAGGTCAGTCCCTTGCTGAGATGGGACCTGGATCTCACAGAAGGGTCGCAGCCCTCCTGGGGGACAGGCAGGTTGCAGGCAGGGCTGTGCGAATGTGCTGTCGGTGGGCAAACACAAAGAGCTGGGAGATGGTGCTTTGTGGAGCAAGCAAAGCACTGCGGCCTGTAGTGTGGCACCTGCTGCTTGTGGCAATGCAGGGGCAAAGCTAAAGGAGAGGGTTTGGGGGATTTTAGGTGTGTGTGTGCACGTACCTAAAAATCCCGAAGCCTCGACATTCCTGTCCAGAAGCATGACCCCAGTGTGACTATGCTGGGATGTTTGCTGTAATGCTGTGAGTGGCTTTCCCTAAGTGGCTATGGACAAATGTGCGTTTTCCTTTCTTTATTATGGTCTTAAACTCTGAAGTTAGCTTCATTCAGGACCATGCCCCTCCTCTTCTTTTCAGTCTGTCTCTTAGGTGCTTAAAGGTCCTGATGTCGCGTGGTGCCTCGTTTGGTAAAAGCACTCTGCAAAGAGTGCTCTCAGAGAGATGTGCAGGGAGAGCTCTCACTGCTGAGGAGAGGGGCAGGGGCTGGGGCTGACGTACTCAGGGACAAATGCTCGGCCCCTACAATAGCCTCTGTGCACGAGTCTCTTCCAGTGGCAGCCATCCTTGTGCCTGGCATCGCCTTGTGAGGGATTTCTCGCCTCCTCGAGCCCCCTTTCACTGCTAAGGGAAGGTAAGGCACCCCACCTGCACGCCAGGGAGCAAGGTGCAGGGCACGGCAGCTTGCACACCGTGCAGAGCCACTTACGCCAGGTGGAGCTACAACGGTGTGACCTGCCTGGCTCAGGTTAGCGCTTCACCTCCGCTGCAGTCGGTCTGGTTCTGAAAAAAGTTGTAAACATGCGGTTTTTAGCAGGTGACCTGTGAGATAAAGATGGGGAAACTTAATTGAAATTGTCACTGCGGAGCCTCTTGCCAGAGGCTATCGTTATGCTGAAAAGTGACATTAATGAATTTGGCAGAATGGGACAAATTATTGTTAAATATTAACTACTGACATTCACCTTGTAGTTATTCACTCATGTTGAGCTGCTAGAGCTTTGGCTTGCTTTGGTTCCCACATTGCCCTTTCTTCTATGATGCTTATGGCTGCTAGCAATACACTTCTAATGCAGCCCTTAAACCTGAAAAGCCCTAAGCCATGTCCCAGTTTTGCTCATGGCGTCTGTTTCTTGGTTGATCTTTAGTAAATTGGTGTAATGACATCCCATACGTTGCCGGTCAAGGTGTAGTTGTGGTGTGAATGTGGAGGTGTTCAGATATGCGCTGTGTTTATACCAGTGGAGATGTTTTAATTCCCATCTACATGGCTTTAATTTATATGTAATGTTCAGTATTTGTGGTGACCGTAACAGGCAGTCATTGTGATGGACTTAGCTGAACATTTAAAGGTGAGGACAGTGTGGGACAAATATCGAAAAGGCTGTCGGAGTTCGATTTCTTCAGGGTGGTTTAATAACAGCACGCGCGGCTGTGTGGGCACAACCTTAAAAATTAAACTCACGTTGAAATGCTTTCATTTCCATATTCAAACAGATTTGTGTGGTTTTATTGACTGGTTGCAAACAGCACATTAAAGCATATGCCATCAAAATTAGGGCAGTGTTTCCTACAGCGTAGTTCTTTACTGCATGTTATTTACTCTTTCTGTCTACGGAAATCCCAGTGGCAGAAGTCCCTACATATGTTCTCCATAAACCCACCGAGGATGTGTATTTCATACAGAATGGGGCTCATTAACAATGTGAACACGGAGCAGACTTGGGAGATGGCTTTTAGCTTCCTTGTACACATTTCAGGATTTCAGATCACGTAAGAAATGATTGGTCCCCATCTGGGCACCTTTGCAGCTGGTGGAGCGTGGTGGAAGTTGGATGCAAGAAAAATTATTTTCTGTTGGTTGTTTTTGTTAATAATCAGCAGTAAAACAACTTTCAGTGGGTGAGCTTTTTGGCTCAGTTATAATCAATAAACTCTTTCCTTTGGGATGGGCTTGGATGGGTAAAAAGGTAATGAACACGTGGTGCTCAGCAGGGCTGTCGTGGGGCTGGGACTGGATTCCCTTCTTAGTGCAGATGATAAAAGAGCTTCTGCAAGACCTTTTCTGTGGGCAGCAAGATTAGGGTGGATTATTTTAACCATCACCTAATTTAACCGCTACCTAATTTTTCTTAGGAATAAGATAGAAGTAAGTAATTCACAACGCAGTTTATCGAGAAGACCACGTCCTCTCTTCCAGCCTCTTGAGCACCCATTGGTCTCTCGGCATGGGAAGAGCCACGTGCAGTAGTGTTCGTTCATCGACTGTTAATCAACAGCTGAAGATGGCTGGAGCAAATCTATCACAAGTACACACACATACAAAGAATCACTTTGAATTTAGTAGTAATATTTTCTTGCTTTAAGCAGTTACCTTTACACCAGGTGTGTGCTCAGTCTTTACGTCAGCATCTCTTTGGTTTGGTTTCCCTGGAGTGCTGTTTGCGCCGATGGACGAAATCCTCTCCCCCCGTTGTCACTTGTGGCACTGTGGATGAAGTATGCTCTCGCTTACCTACATACAAATTAAAAATACCCTGGCTCATTCACAGAGCGAGCCCCTGCGATGCAGGGATACAGCAAAATTAAGGTTGTATCCAGTAATTCCTGCTGCGTAAGGGCTGGTCTCACCTTGCCGTGTAGTTGTCAAGCAGAGCTGTGCGGCAGGAGGATGCCACCCAGTTACGGCATCGATTATTTATCTTCAGCCTTGTGGCACCGAGCCCATGTACGGAGTTACAGGAGATTCACTTCTGGGTGGAACCTGGTGTTGGCTTACTTTCTCTTGGGCCATGGGACGGAAGGCTGTAGTTTCCCTCAGGTAATTTAGGGCTGATGCCTTTGCCTCTGCCCTGACAGAGGCAGAGCAGGGGCACAAAGCCCACAGCTGTCGGTAAGGAGAGCAAAACACGGCTTGCGCAAAGCGTGCTCGGCCAAGAGGCAATTCATTCTGAAAACTGTTTTAATTGTTTTGGAGTAATTTGGGGTGAGCTACTTCACATGGCATATGTTTTCTGGGAACCTGGCCAGCTCAGCAACAAGAGGCCACCAGAACATTGGCACCAACCATGTGGACGCGGGGGCCTTGAAGGAACGGGGAGCTTCATAAAGGCAGATCCCATCCGAATAACCTCTCGGGGGCTCAGGACGGATGCCCCCTGGCTCCCAGGAGCGCTGGGGGTTCAGCTGCCATGACTGGGGGTTGTACTAGCATCAGGCTTTGAGGTCTGCCTGAACTAGCTGCTCGGCCATACGGTCTGGAGCTGTTCCACTTAGGTCAGTGGCACAACTTATTGGGTCAAGCCAGCTGGGAATACCCCTCTTTCAGCTGCCCAGCAGCAATAGGTGAACTTGAACTCCTTCCTTGCCTCCGTTTTGGCTGGGGGCACCTTTTTCTGACCGCTCTGCAGCCAGAGGGTGCCCTCGTGCACCTGAGAGGAGAAGAGCGGGGCTTCCCCACAAGAGGAAGGAGGGGCCAGACAGCTCCCTGCCCCTCCATTGCTCAGGTCCTGCTTTGGTGCATTTCCCCAACTCACACAAAACCCAGAGAAATCTGCTTCTTAATGCCAGAGAATAAGCAGCAGTGGGATTTCTTCATTTGCATGCAAAACACCGTGTCTCCTAATCATCTCCAACAGCCGTGAAAGCTCCTTCCAGAGAGATGCCACAAAAGGTCACACGTTTTCCTTTGAATGATGAGCAGTGCTTTTAAAGGAGCTTAAGATAAACTTCAGCCTATGCCCATATGATGTGTTTACTGCAGGCAGAGGCTGCAGCCCTTGGCTGAGCAGGGGTGGGGATGCTGTCCTCAGAGCTCAGACGGAAAGTCAGAAGCTGCCCGCACTGCCCTGCTGGGCTGTAGAGCCCGGCTGTGATTTCAGGGAAGGCATTTCATCTTCCTTGGCATCAATTCACAGTCTTTTAAAAATAAAAAAGGGCACAATGCAGTGCATTTTTATTTTTTTTTAGAACTATTTTCCTTGAAATTGAATCCACAGATAGCCTTAAGAAATGAGAGGCAGGGAAGAGGAGATAGAACGACAGCTGGGGAATAGGAGGCAGGTTATGGAAGACCAGAGGCAGATAACGTTGCTGTGGTATTACTTCCTAGGAACATAGCCCATGCTGATGCTGAATTACATTTTTTTTTTTACAGAGAGCCTCTGCGTCATAAATACAAGTACATGGCAATAACCACGTTTTCTTTTTCTGTGTTCTGTCTGTGTATTGGGTTATAAACTCTTCAAGGACCAGCGCCTCTTCTCAGTGCCTACAGTGACAGGTCCCACTCAGCCAAAACCCTCGTGTGTTATGGATGCGCTCAGCACCTACGCCTATTGCACAGCACCACGGCCACTGGCAGCTCCTCCCAGCCGAGGAGGATTTTGATGCATCGCTCACTTGGCTTGTGCTCTGCTAGCTCAGAGGTTTGTTCCCAGCAGAGCTCGCTGCCTGACGGATGCTCAGCCAGGAGCAGCCCCCAAACTTTGGGCCAAGGACTGCAAGTGTTGCCCCGTCCTCTTGTATGTGATGGGATGAGCAGAAAATGAGGACAAAATCAGGCTTTTACCCATGGCATCATGCTGTATCCCTAAGCAGAGTGGTTCATCCCCTTCTTTTAAGGAGATCCAGTATCTCTCTACCTTTATGGAAAAAGGTTTTGAGCTATAAGGGTTGGTTTTTTTAAATTATATCCTCAAAATAGAAAGTATAAATTTTGTTAGCAAAACATCTGTGTCAGCGCAGAAATGGAGGTTCTCCTTGCTGTGTTGTGTTTTTTTTTTTTTTGCTGCTATACGCAAATGTTTTTAAACCAAAAACGTGCTTTCTATTGCTTCATAACATCGTCTGTGAATCCATTTCCAAATGTGTGAATTGAAAGTGGATCAGGAATTAAAAAAAAAAAAAAAGTATCTGGTGAGTGGGCAGAACTGCTGCTCTCTGGATAACCGCCTTTCCTTTAGGACTTTCCATACTACACATGACTCACTTGGCATCAGGTTTAAATCGTGCTGAAGTACCTGAAATACCCTGCTGCAGGAGGCTGCAGCCCTTGGGGTCAAATGGATCGGTAATACTTGGGTTTTCAGTTATTTTCTTTAGTCTCATTGCAGGTATTTATAGAACAGAGCGGTGTTTTAAGGAAGCTATTATGCACTTCTGAGCAATGAGTTTCTATTTTGAATTTTCCCCAAGACTTATGTGGGGGTTCAAAAAAAAAAAAAAAGAGGCTTGCTAGATAAAGTACGAAAAAACTTGGTTTTGAAGTTGCTCAAACAAGTATTTGGTGGTAATGGCTTTGCTGTGACCCACGAAGTCCATCATCTTAAGGTCGAAGCACTATTTTTGGCTCGTTCTGTCTTGATAAGAGTGTTGAAATCAGCGTTGCCTTTTGTTGGAAAAAGCGTGGCGCTGCGAGCCACCGGAGCAGCCCAGTACTTACGTAGTCCCGGGCAAGTGAAGTGCAGCTTTCAGCCCCAGATCATTTCCTGAGATTTGGTCAGCTTAGGAAAAAGCACTGTTATTTGAATGCATTTCAATACAATCAGAAGCATGTGGCGCTGAGAGAATAATAACTTTCTTTACAGGGATTTGGTTTCGAGAGGTTCGAAATCTGTATTTACCCTGTTTTTCTTGTTGGCTCGCCACTCACTAAGTGTTTTCAGAAGCACCACACAGGTCTTTTTGAGGGAGGAAATGGGGCAACTAATGCTTTCTGCTGTGTCGTGCCATGGTTTCTCATCTCAGCACTGCCTCATAATTCCCCGAATAAAGGGAATTATCAGATGGGGTGATAGAAAATAGAGCCGAGGAACAGGGGTCTCATCCCAGCTGAGCAGACGGCTGTCAAAGAGGAGGTGGTGCTGCTTGCTGGTGGAAAGGAAGCCACAGGAAGTTTTCCCAAGACTGCAGAACCTCAACACGGCTTCTGGCTTGTAACAGAGGTAGTTACTCGTTAGCTTCATTTTTTAATGAAGTGAGAAAGCTGTGCACCAATTCCTTGTGAAACCACAAGATAGTGGTCTCCTGCTTCTGGCAGCTTCTGGTCATTTTAAACACTGCGAAAGATGTAGTTTTCTCAGTAAAGTCAACAAAATTGTCTGAAATGAGTGCTCAGAAGAAAAACATTCATGTTTTTACTAAATCCCTTAACTTTAATAAGGACACACAAGTGTGTATCCTTTATGGGAAGGCTGGCCTCAGCTTGACCTCAGCTAGCCATCTGGATCCCTATTTCCTACTAACATATAGCCCGCTGAATTTGGCTTTTATGACTTATAGCTTAAACTGTTAAATACAGAACATTTGGTTTCACAGGAACCAGAGAATTTTCAAATAAACAACTGGCTGGGATATATACATGACATGAGAGAGTCCTCAGCTAAAAGCCTTGTGTTCCTGCAAGGCTCACGGGCTCGGGGTGCGGGGTGTGCACCCAAGCTGGGCTCCAGCTGCTGCAGGAGCCGAGAGGTCCCCGCAGCGTGCACTGAAGATGCTGCAAGGTCAGCCTGCTTACCAGCACGTGGTAAGTGTTTCTTTAGAATTGAGAGAATCGTCAAATTTTAAAAAACCAACATGTTTTGGTCATGGTCAAGTGGGTAGCAGCAAGCTTGTCGTTAGCTTTATTTATGGGCACGTTGTTTCGTTCTGCCCCTGCTGCCCACGTCCTGAACAGAAAGCCCTGGAAACGAAGCAGGATCTCTGACGAGCCCCGGCAGACAGGCGGAGTGGATTAATGACAGGATGCACTCCCGAGTGCCCACGAACCTTAAACACAGCTGGGAAGCGCAATCGCTGCTCCCATCTGCAAGGCTGGCCCTTTGTGCCGCATGTCGCGGAGATGGCAACGTCCGCTGCCGGGGCCTTGGGTCCTTGGCAGGAGGCTCGGGGGGGTGGGTGAGCAGGGCAGGGGGTGTTGGTGGGCACCGAGATTTCCTACTGTCTTAACTCTCTGGGGACAATGTGATTGTGGCACTTAAAACCTCCTTTAAGCGTCACTGAATCCTCCACAGACTGGCATTTCTTTCCACATGCCTTGTGCTGGGCAAATAATGTTTCTCTTTGCTGCTCTTCGGAGTTTAGCAAGGAGGAGGGCAGTCACGGGCAGGCAGGGGAATGAGGGAGAACAGGAGGAGGCAGAGAAGCAGGGTACGGATGTGCTGGTGCCCCCACCCGTGTCAGCACAGTGGTTCCAGGCCAAACGTGTGGCTGCTGTGAGCTCTGTTTCACGGTGGGAGCATCTCTTCCTGGTGGTCCTGGCATCACTTTCTCTCTGGTGAGGAGCATTATTCATTTATTGAAGTCAGCAGCAGGTCGCTAGTTTTCCTGCAGAGCAGGACCCAGCTGCGTGTGCAGAAGAGTTTCGGTGCAGGTGCAGTTGTTTCAGCGGTGCAGAGCCAGCGCAGGCCCTGGGCTGGGAGAGACAGCCTGCTTTTATCAGCACTCACGCTGGTCAAGCAGAAAATAAGGCGATGCTGCATCTCACACCTGGGGATTGATGGCATCTGAGTGAGATGGAGCTGAATTTTATCCAAGATTGTTACCTCTGGTTCCTCTGAGTGCTGCCCTGGCAGGAGAGGGAAGCTTGCACCCACCAAGCTTCAAGTCCAGTCTGGTGAAGTCTCTTCGTGGCCCCTCAGAGGCTTCCTTGACATTTCTGCAGCTGAAGGAGGGAGCTGCACGCTGGGCTGTCCCACTTACCATCTCCTGAGCTGCTGTGACATGGCCTTGTTGGGCTGCTGGCAGCTCGTGGAGGCTGTGCCTGTGGGGTGGGAGCCCACGGGCGTCTCTGGGGGCAGCGACAGTAGGGGACGTGCCTAAAGCCCCAGCAAAACAAGTAAAAGCTCCCAGTTGTCGACTACCGAAAGACTTTGCTTTCCTCAGTTCCCCTTCACCCTGTGACAGGTGACTTGTGCATTCCAGCTTGCTGGTGGAGATAAGCAGTTTAGGGGTGGTTTAAAAGGTGAAAGGCTTAAAGCCTCCGGGCTCCGCGGATGTGGAAGCGCGTGTGCTGCTGGGATGCACGGAAAGGGGGACAGGCAGATACGAGCATTAGCAAGGCGACATGGCTCCTTCCAAAAGTGCCAGGAAAAACAAACTTCCTTCATATATCATGGGACGCAATCAGTGACTAGCTAAGGTGCTTTGAAATGGGGAGAAGGGAGAAGCAGAAATCCAAGTTCTCACAGTGGGGTTGTCTGACTTTGTCATCACAATCCTCTTCTGCAGCTAAATTGGCACCCTTACGTTGTGTAATACCCTACTGATGGGAAAAGCAAACCCAACCCAAGCCAAAAAAAAATGACATTTTTGTGTCTTACTTGACATTTCCATCACACCTCTGAAGTACTGTTGACTTCTAAGATGTACTGTGAAATTTTTCTGCCTGCCTACTAGAACACAGGGAAATCTGCAGGATGGATAAAAGCAGCGTGTTAGGAGAGGATCCTCAGGCAGGAGGATGGAGCCAAGCTGGTGCAGTACCTCTTGCTGTCTGCCCACTCTTACATCCTCCTTTATTTCCCAGTTGCAGAAAGACCCCTTGCTGCCTGCTTAAGAGCCACAGAAATGGGGAAGACTCCTGAGCTGTGCAAGGCAGTGGCTGCAGCTGCCTTGCCCACCCCAGCTGCGGTTCCCCGGTAGGACGGGACTCCACGACTTGCTCTCCGTGCTGCTGGGTGGAAGCACGGCCCTGGAGCATCGCTGGAGGCAGCAGGGGCCTGCCCTGCGGTTGGGCTGGGCTGTGGAGCTCCTGCCTGCTCTGGGCAGTGCAGCTTCCAGCTTCGCTAAGGGCTTTACGGAAGCTGGAAGTGGCTCTGCCCAGCCACCGGTCTTTTCTCAGGGCGATGCTGTGTCCCGGCTCCTCAGCCCTCTTCTTCCCACGCCTCCCCCCAAATTAGCGCGATAGCTAAGGGAGAGAGAGACTCCTGTGCAGTTGGTTTGCAACAGCTTGGCTGTCACGGCTTTTGTCAGTGCATGAAAGGCAGGGGCTGAGTTTCTGTGCCGATGGTGTCTGTCACCCATGACTGAGACAGAAAGCCCTCTGCAGTCTTGACACATCCTGGCTTGCTTCACTGCAAGCACTCTGCTTAGGAACAGCCTCATTTCAACACATGCTTTTGGTTTTGCAGTCGTGAGCTTACTGCAGGCCGTGGGCTTGGTTTTGGAAAGTGCTGTTAGTCTAAGGACAGATTAAATGCAGTGCTTAATAAGGTGCATGCGGTACCATACGCTCTTCTAAAGTCTGAACTAAAATGACTCTAGCAAACAGTCCTTGTCCAGCAAGGATGCTAGTGAGCTTTTCCTCTCCAGCCTATGAAGGATCTTGTGTCTATGCTACAGTTTAACGTCTGTCTGAAATAGCTGAGGTTTCTTGAAGCTCATGGCAAAAGATGCGGGACGTTGCTATGCCAGCACCTCTCAGCAGTGAGTTTTATGGTGCCCTTCTCCTGGAGGCAGCCAGCTAGAGCCGTGGCTGCAGGCACATCTGGGAGCAACACATCGCAGGCGGGGGGAGCTCAGAGCGACCGGGGCTCTTCCCGCTTTGCTGACGAGCTGAGAAAAAAATAGGCCAACGACTTGTTTTACAAGTCTCTTAAGCTATCGTAAGAATTTATAGAGTTCATTATACGATAAATTATAGATATAAAATAGCAGGTGGCACATCTTTCAAGCAGTATGCATGAAAATTCATCTCGGCAAGATCAGGGAAACAGCCCCCAGACCTGCCTTCACTGAGCAGCCACAAAGGAAGTGAGTTGTAGTTAAGAGAAACGCAGTGTTACCGACAGGCCTATGCCAGCGAACGGCAAAATGCCTCTGTGGTAATTGCCATCAGAACAATTTCTTTCCTGCTAGTTATAAAATCAGCTGTGCTGTTAGAGACACCGTTTGTAAAACCCAGACACTGTATGTTTTCATTAAAGGTAGCGGCTGTCTCCATCTCCCAGGCTCCTGAAGCACAACCCCTTTGGGGTCCTAGCTGGGCTGCTGCATGCAAGCTGTGAAAATATTGATGTGCTCGTTTTATCCTTTGCCTTCCTTGTCCTTTGCTGGTTCCTTTCTTTATTCCTCACTGGCAGCCACTGGCGCAGCCAAGTTACTTCTGTGCCAAGAGGATGAGGAAAGTCTTTCCTCCCAAGCCAACTGTGCTGACACCGCTAACCTTGATTTCCATAAATGATTGAACAGTGTTCTGTCGGCAGCTTAGTTCAGGCTCTGCCTACCCGAGATGCTTGGGTGCTGAGAGAGCTTTCAGTCTTCCCCATTTCTGCCTCCTGGTCAGGTTTGGTTCTGGCCACGTCCTCCTTCATGGCTGTGAGCTAGCAGTAGCAGTTCCGGGATGCTTATTCCCCATAAAAAGACTTTTCCCAAGTTATAGGGGATTTTTACATTTATTTTAACCCACTGAAAATTGTGATTGTGTATTAGTATAGTGGGAAGGGGATTTCTCTGGTCAGCAGACAAGCAGCGCTGCTTAAGCGGTGGGAATTAAGACGTGTTAAGAGTATTCCAGTCATTTGTAACTCAGAGGCAATTTAATAGCGTTTAGAATAAACAAATTTGTGGTGGCATGATCAGCAGTGCTTGTTTTTGCAGCCAGATAGAAAGGGAACACTTCCTAACAGGACAGCTAAGCCAGCTTTCAGAGGTCGGGATCTTTGGCAAGGGAGAGGAGAATTCAGACCAAGCTCTACGGCAAGCCTGCGGCGAAGGTTTCGGTGTGGATTTTCCTCCAGGATTTTCCTCTATCTGGACAACACCGGGCTCTCAATGTGCAGGTTCAGGTCCCCTCTCTGCTTTTAAGTCTCTGCTGCTGAAGGGAAGGGATGGAAAGGAGGAGGAGAGTGCTCTGGAAGGAGAAAGCTACTCGGAAAACACTTTGGTGCTAATGGATCGGATCCATTTGCAGCCTTCCTGTTTGCAGACTGCCGTGTGTAATGCGTTGTTGGGCAAAACACTAAATGCTTCCAAGTAATTGGTGGCAATTTCAGCTTTATCATTGCTTTCATGCCGCTCCGGGGGAATGCGTAGCAGAAGACAAGCTCCCAGACCCACGAGTTAATAGTCTTCTAAGTGCCATTGTGCAGGCAGCGGGGTGAAGCTAATGGCTACCAGAGGCGGGCCCTAGGGTACAGGGGCTGATCCCAGATCGACAGCGCTATCGGGGGGCGGTGGAACAGCCTGGGAAAAGTATGCCCGTAGTCCTTGTAATTCTAATCACAGCAACTGCCTGAGGGGTCGTGCAGGTCTTCGGAAAACACCCCAAAACTGAAAGGAAAAGGAAGAGAAACAGCTGCTGTAGAAGACAGGTGCTTTTTTCTATGGAATACGATGTATGAATCTATCAAAGGAGTTGGTTTTGAACGATTAGGAGGAGGAGAAGCAGGAGAAGGAAGAAGAGCTTTCCTTACCCACCGTGCTGCCTGGGCAAGTGAAAACGTTTGGGGTGAAAAGCAGCTCGTCTGTTCTGTGCCGTGTCCCCTGGGAAAGGGGACGCTCAGAGCAGCGAGGCGCCATCCCCTGCGGCCCCGGCGCCGCGGCACCGACGGGCGGTGTCTGCCTTCATCAGAGCACAAAACAGCTGCAAAGACTGCCAGTTTCACTGAACTCCTCTCTGGGACAGGTTCTTCGGGGATTTCTGCCTGAAGCAAGAGGGACAAGGGGGAAAAAAAAAAAAAGAAAAAAAAATGTTTTCTAATGCATTCTGCACTGTGATGGCTAGAAGATGCTTATAGGAAGTGGAAGACCCCATTCAAGCCTGTGCTGCCAGATTCTGACCAGACACTTAAACGTTACCTTCTTGCTTTCTAGATAAATACCCCAAATCTGGAGCTGTTGGCTCCTCTGTGGGTGGGGGTCTCGTGTTTTCTGAGAAATCTCTGAATGTCCTCTTTTCTTCCCTGTCAGGAAGAGGTAGGAATGCCGCTTACAGCCTGTCCCCAGCAAATTCCTGGGACAGCAAAACTGCTTCCCCCTTCTGGCATGCTGTATTTTGATTGTCTGGTATTTTTGGTATTCAGCTGCAGGCTAAGATCGCATTTATTATGGTAGACCTTTAGCAGAGAGATGATTGGGGTTTCAGTGCAAGCCACCAGAGTGTATGTTCAATGATAACAGACAATGTAAAAGTACAGAGCTCGATCTTTCTGTTTTAAATTCCCTAAAATGCCACCTAGGCAGCTGGGATGCGTGTTGCAGGTGCATCCACCCTTCAGTTCGTGTTGAATGCTGCTCTCTCCCGTGTTTAGCCCTCCCAGGAGAGGCGTTTCCACCTCCTCGGGCTCTGCCTGCGTGGCGCGATTCCGCACCGCTGACACATCGGAGGGCTGCTGGGACGCTGAGTGCTGAACGCTCAGCTGCCGAGAGTATCCATCTTTCTGCTGAGCCAGAGCAAGTTTAATTAGCTTATTTACCATTCCTCTTCATCCAGCGACTGGGCAGAACTGATGCTGGCTGGGGCTGCGTTCCCACACAGCTCAGCTCATGTAACTGATGACTGCGTGTGAGCGAACAGTGTGCGCCGCTGGCAGCTGCTCCAGGACAGCGCAGCAGTCACTCCCCGTTTGTTTGCTGTCAGAAGTGTCTGCAGCCCTCCCCTTTGAGGCAGCAAAACCTTTCAGTTCTTGCTGAGCATTGCCTGGGCAAACCGGTGAAAAGCCGTGGTAAGCACGGCCCCACGCTGGCGTGGGAGATGTACTCTGCATGAAAAGAATGACTCAAATTAAAATCAGCCAAGTTAAAAGCAAATGGGAGGCAGCCTTAAGCACAGGTGATCATACCAGCTGTCCCCATCAGGCACCTTTGAGGATACTCAAAGGGGACACGTGGTGAAGAGGCACCTTGCTCCCTGACTGGCATCTGTCCACTGGCATCCCCAGCTGCTCTGAAATGGCACACTGGGGACTCGCTGGGGGGCTGTTTCAGGGGATTTCATCATCAGGAGGTGCAAAGTGGAGGGAAGGCAGTGCTGGGGGGCATGCAGAGGACAACGCGGAGCCAAGCACTTGAACTTGTTGTCCCCAGATGGCTATGGAGCTGTGGGAGTGTGCAGCACAAGAGCTTTAGGCGTGAGCTGCAGCACTTATGGGCCAAGGCAGATAAAAGGCAGTGGAGAGCACTGCTCTCGGGCTGGCAGGGAACAGACTCCAGGGTCTTCTTCCATTCAGTGAGCTCCTCCAGCTCTTCTTCCATTACTTTGTGGGCATCTTTGCAAGCACCTTCCTAGTTCCTGTTTGCAGCCCTCCGGCGGCAGGGCTGCGTGTGGAGCAGCCCGGCCAGACCTCAAGTGGAGGTGCTTTGGCCAGGAGTGTGTCGTGCTCCATTTGCCATCCCTGCTGCGGGGATTTTTGGGGCCATCACCAGCTGGCTGTCCTTAGGGCAGGCCTAGGGATTAAGGAGCCCCTTGGTGGTCCCAGAGCAGGCTGGACACAAGAGGGGATCTGGGTTATTGTGTCTCAAGTGAGCCTTGAGAAAGAAAGCTGGGAGAAAGTCTTGGATGTAGGTGTCTGTGTATGTACTATCCTATAGTCCTTGCAGTATTGAGTTAATGCTAAACTAACTGAATAGCGACTAAATAGCATGTATCTCTCTCTATTTCTTCATAGGAACAGAGAGTTTTCCTTGTTTAACAACCAGACGCAGCATCCTGTCATCCGCTTGAACAGGTATGACCTTTTTCCTTGTTAGCTATTTTCGCATGGAGGCTGCTTCACCAGGCCAGGGAGGCTTGAGAAAAGAGCAAGAAGAAAACTTCTGTAACTCCTGGAACAATTGGTTTTTCTGGGGTTAGTTCCCACTTTTGTAATCCTCCTTGTTTTTTATTTTAAAAGCCTTTTATGTCTGATGGGAGCCACCAGGCCCCTTGTCTACTCAATTGTCTCCCTGCTTCTGGTTTAGCAAGAACCACCTTACAGCTCAGGGTGGAAAGAGTTAAGATGGTGTTGGTGCTAAAGGAGGGCATCTGAGAGAGGTGACGGTGTTGCTGCTACGGGAATGGATTTCATTTAAAAGACTTCCTACGAAGCGTAAGGGAGAAATGCAGTAGGGCAGAGCGAATAGGGTGCCAAAGTGACCGGGTTTCTGCTGCTATAACTACTCTTGAGCAGGTAGGGTGAAATATTGCTGTTCTTCTGGTTGTGCTCACCCTGGCCTTGCAGTACGAGCAAAACAAGGCTTTCAGGAAGATGAAGGGGATGCCGGTAGTAAAGTGACAGATGTAAGGCGTACTGGGAGGGTGGGCAGCTTCCCAGGGTCTCCTGTCAGCTCAGCAAGCTGGAGACGGTTCACGCTCTGCATCCTTGGAGGAGTGTGGAAACAAACGTTTTCTTCAGCTGGTAAAGCTACCTCCTCTGTGTTCCTTCTGTGAGATTGTATTTCGAGGGGAAGGGAGTAACAATTAATAATGGGTGATATTCATGAGCCAGTGGGCAGGCCATTCAGGGCTTTGTTTTACTGAAATTCTGCAAGCTGCCATTTTTTGATGTTGGAAAAGCATGGCAGCAATTTTGTTTATACAGAATAGACTAAGGAGTCATAGAGTATTTTTAAACTTCTCATGTTTTTTCTGCTCTTTTCTGACCAAAATGAGTTTCCCCTATTCCCACCGAGTAGTCTGTGCCATGCTTCTGAGGCTGCCAAGATATTTAATGATGAAAAAGGGGAAACATCAAACAACTTTAAAGGAAAGCAAGCTGATAGTACAGAATGCAAAAACATTGATAGCATGAGATCTGGCATCTGTGTATACGTGCACACACGCACTTGTATATCTAAGTGTATGTATTGGGTCTGAGGCTGCTTTTGGACTGTTTCAGCTCTTACAAACCCATAAATGTACTCATTTCCTGAACAACCCCTTAGTTGACATCTGCATGCCATCTCTCCTGGCCCTGTGGGGTTGAAGGAAAAGGAAATCAGGGATCAGACTTGTCCCTCTGGGATTTAAGGGTGCATAGAGAGCACACACAAGTGCCAGGCACTCTCTCTCTTTCTAAACTATTTATTCTCTCTTGCAAGCTGTATCAACCCAGACCCGAAAGTCAGATTAGAGCCGTGTGCCAGCCTCTCCTGTCCCCGAGGGGCGTGCTACTGGCGAAGGGGCACAGGGCTGCCCGCCCCTGGCTGCACTGGTACTTGCAGGACACATTTTAACCCTAAACCCGCAGGAGGTCTGTCTGTCTGGTGGCAGCATGAGTGCTTGGCGTTCAGGGCAGCCCAGCAGCTGGGTTAGGAGCGCTGGCCTCCCCGCTGGGCCCGGCTGCCTGCCAGCCCCTGCCAGGGCAGCACAAGGCCGCTTGCAGCGATCCTGCGCGCTTTAGGAATTTTCCCATGGCCCTGCGATACCCGTGCAGCCATGTGCAAGTGCCCAGTGAAGGATTAAGCGGGCTCTGAAGACTTAAAGTAATGGGCACTTCTACTGTGTTCACCATTCCTCCGTTGGTAGTGTTCCGCTGGTGATGAAATACATCCTCAGACTAGAGAAAATGCCAGAGCTAGTATTTTCCATGCAAAGTCACTACATCAGCGGTTAGGGGGGAGAAATTTGACGGTGACATCTCGTGAGCATTAGCTGTCCTTTGTCACGCAGTGACTAACAGGGAAAGCAGTGTGGGGTAGTAGTGGAAATAGTGCGCTGCAGGTGCGTGATGGGTTCTGAGCGTCCTCCAGGGCCGGGCTGTCAGGTGGGGAGGACGCGTAACAGAAAGGTGATAAGCAGGCAGAGCACAAGATACAACTTGGTGATGTTGTTGGCTCTGTCTTCCCTTTTCTCCATGCCACTGGCTTGCGTGTCTCCTGTTCGGCTTTGGGAAGGCTGCAGGGAGGTGTCCCTGCCTGGGTGCTGTGGCACAGGGCTGAAGGAGGCTCTTGGCGTGCCCGCATCCAAGCCACCTTCATCAGCTGCCCTCTTAAAAATAGTCTCCTCTGACCCGTAGGCTGGTCTGCAACCCCACTGCTAGCTGGAAACCTCTCCTTAGCCTCCAGCTAAAACTTATCGACAGCCGCAGTGTTCTTGTACCAAACTAGCCTGTGGTTTTAGCTGCCTTGTGCTCACCCTTGTCGTCAGCCTACCTGCTGCTTCCTCTGAAGGCAGTGCTGTCATTGATTTTATGATCAACCTGCCTCTTCCTCCTTTCTTCTGATCATCTTAATAGCCATTTTCTGCACTCCGTTTGCAAACACCTGTTTTGAACAGAAGCCATAAAAGCAGAACACCCTGTTACTTGTACTTATCCCGTCATCAGCATTTGCTACATCTTGAAAGGCCTCAGGCGTGGTTGTTAAGTGATGGAAAGGAAGGAGAATGTCCCCTGTCACTAGTAAATCACGCTGATGGTGGTGGTGGTAATAAGCCTACCTGTTGGGCTGAGTCACTGGTAGATGCTTAACACTTGTTTACAGCCAAGCAACGGGAGTCTTGAGGCAGGAATTGGCAGGCAGAGAGTACATGGCTTGCTGCAGCTTTTTGGTGGGTATTTTGGATGCGGGAGGTGGGTCGGAGAGACCCGGAGGGGAGAGGAAGAGGGAAATGTCATTCTTACTTTCCCCTCTGTGATGATGAGCAGTGATAGGTTCATTTGCAGGAAGAGGTTGGTGAGGAAGCAAAGCCGGACCGTTCTGTGTGCTGAGTGCTCGGTGCTTTTCTCAGGTTCAGCAGCCGACCCCAGCGCTCAGCCTTTCCCCTCCTGTGCCGTAATAGTGCACTGCCTGCACAGTGGAACCAAAATAAGCAAGGTGAGCTGGCGAGCTGGTTTTTGCTCATGTGAAAACTTTCAGCAGATGAGAAGCGTATTTTCTTTTGCATCTCTGACAGTAAAATCAACAGAGTGCTTCCTGCAGCTCGAGAACCAGTCCAGTGTGCTAATGTTGAACTTTCCCAGCTGCAAGGTTTGTCTCCTGAATCACATCTGGAGAGAAAACTCCACACCGGGAGTAGGAGCTCAGCTCTCCTAAAGTCAGTTGAAGCTTTGCCATGGACTTTCTTTTAAAAATATATCATTTTCTAAGGATTATAGCTTCACATCGGTGTGAAGACGGAGTTGCAGAAACAATGAGTTGCAAAACCAAACCTGTCGAGGTGCATCTGGGGCAGTGAGCTGGCGAAGAAAGCTTTGTGTTGCTTGCCTCCTCGTGTAGTCTGACCTACCAGGTGTCCCTTGTTTGTCTCCCACAGCAGACGCTGCTGCTGCCTAAAGCCAGCTTTATCCCCAGCTTGTAGTGCCAAGTTCTCTTGAACTCTCCTGCAAAGCATCTGGTTCTGGCTGGTGTCAGGACACGGGGATCTGCTCTCGCACATCAACACTGGGGGCTGGAATCACTGCTGCCTGCAAGGCAATCATGGAAAAAATGATCCCATCCCGACTTGCTATCTTTAAATGGCTTTGTAGTGCAAGTCCCCGGCTGCTTAAGCGCTACCAACCCCTTCAGGTTCAGTGCTAGAAAGCCTGATGCTCAGAGTTCAGCCTGAGTTAGGTGTATTTAAGCAGTCATGTTAGTAAACATGCTTTTGGAACAGCCAGGGGGAGGAACAGGAGTGCTGTGTGCGTTCTAGCAGGAGGGGAGCCTGCAAGAGAGAGGCACAGCTTCGTTTGTATTGAGCAGCGAGGCTTATGCGAAGAGCAGATGTTTGTTCCTAATGTTCTTTCCAGCACAGCTGATGAAAGAAAACTCTTCATAATCGTGACCAAAGATATTCTAGTTGTCATCCTTAAGATGAGTCATTTTTTTCCCCTCGTTTCTAATCCCTCTGAGGCTTTGGTCCCTCCTGAAGCAGGAAGTTATCATTCAGCCCGGGCTCTGGCTAGGACATGGTGGGCAGCTGGAGGAGTTGCACCGGGAGAGGGACAGGATGCACTGCACGAGTCACGTCCTGCTGAGGGCTTCACGTGTAAAGGGGAATCCTGGCGTCACAGAGACAGCGTGTTCTCTTCTTCGTTTTCCTAATCATCTTCCAATTCTTTATCAGAAGGCTTCAGGACATTTTTGTAATAAAATTGTAAGTTTGCCTGTTCTTCGGCCTTTTACCATGTTTGCATGGAATATCCAGGGCAGGTTTCAAGGCACTCTGCTCATCAGCCCTGTATCAACAGTTAATTTATAATGTTACCCCTACCTACATCTATAAGGTTTCTCTGCAGCATACCATTAATAAAATCTCCCTGGTACCTTTATTTTAGTTACAACTTCTTTGTGCAAAAAAATATTTTGCTTATACAATTACCCTTGCGTAATTTTGCCGTGAGGAAATGTAACAGAAGAATTAGGGTTCTGCTTTATGGGTGGAATGAAAACAAAATTAGACACAACAGGATTGAGTCTAGGGTTAATGGCGGGATGCCTGGGAGCTAGCTACTGTGTGCAACAGCTTTTGCTGTGACTCTTGTTAACGCTCTGATTCATTGCTGTAGCTACCATAATATTAGCGACTAGGTGTCCAAGTCTGGATTAGATCACTGCTGTGTTAGAAGCTGCGTGCTCAAACAGCGCAGTTGTTCCAGACCCCAAAGAGCTTACAGTCAGATCTACAAAGAGGCGTGGAGGTGTGAGCAGCAGGCTGGTAAGACTGTGTTTGCCAGTGTAATTACTGGCTTAGAGACCCCATAGCTCATGCTGGGAAATCAATTCTCACGTGATGCAGTTCACCTGAGACATTATCAGCATGAAAGCACATTGATTATGCATCTGACATGGGACCTAATGCTCTTTTACTTGTTTTGTTTTGGTTTTGACTTAAAATCGAGTGTATTATGAGTTACAAAATACATGCTGCTGGCTTCATCTTTAGTCTGTCTCTGCTGTTTAGCATGTTTTCCACTGGGAATATTTTTTCTAATACAGCAACAGAACAGCTACTAACGCAACGCTTGTAGCAAATGGCAGAAATGGACAAAACAGTTCAGCTCCATTGAAAACTGGTCCAAATGTTGGCCTTAAAATGGAATCAGATGCTACTCTTTTGCTTTCCCCCCCCATTCTGAATGTTTAGATAACGGGCTTCAGCTAGCAACAAAAGTACCAAATTAAGGCAAGAAAAGCTATTTTTTTCTGGCCTGAAGAAAGTGGGGAAGATGTGGTAAAGCCTCCTTTCTGAAACTGAGCTGTTCCTATGCCTTTTAGGGCAAATCTGCTTTGAAATGCCCGGAGTTGGGTCTCCATATTGGTTTGAGTTCAGCTCATTGCTGGAAATGGCCAATTAAACAGTTTTGTAAATTGAAGTGATTGGCATTATTTGGCAGTGTGAGTTGGAGCCTGGTGCCAGCTCTCACAGCTCACCTTTTCCATTGTGCTGCCTGCAGTCTGTGCTCTGCTCTCCAGCCCTGCTGCTCCCTCCCTGGGGTACCACTGGTTTCCTCATCCCCTTGACTCCCCGTGGAAGATTCACACCTTCTCTTGTGATTCTTCAGACCCACAACACCTGGTTCTTCCCTTCATCCCTGGCTCCATTCCCCTATGTTTTTTCTGCTTGTTTACCAAAATATCTCCATTTGCTGTCTCCATTTACTCCCTGGACCATCGGGGCCCCCTGAATTAATTTCAGTTCCACGCAGCATTTCCTCAGCAGCTCTCCAAGACCTCTCTGCAGTGCTTTCCCCCTGCAGCTTAACCAGCACCTGGTTCATCCCCTACCTGTCTCTGCTCAGACAGTGAATTGGGCCAGAAGCAACCTATGATGTGGCTGAGCATGAGCTCCACATCTGCTGAGTAGACCAGCAGGAAGCTGCCAAGCAGAAGGAATAGGGGTTGAGCTCTTCTCCTTCTGTCCCCAGAGGCATTAATGCCTTCCATCTCCTCTACCCATCTGGAGGTTTCCTGAGGTGGTAGGTAGGAGCTTAGTGTCTTCTGTCAAACATGATCGAAATTGGCCGGTGTGATTCACAATTCTGCATGTGGATAGACACAGCAGACAGCAGAGAAAGGCAACAGGAGCACAGACATCATGAGAGAATTAGGGAGCAAGTATTTTTGGATTGCTTGCACATTCACACATCTTCAGCTGAGCTAACCAGCACAATCAAGCAGGGGGCTGACGATGCTGCTTTAATGGCAGGGAGAAATTTTAAGGACCTGTTATGTAGTTGTGGAGAGAGGCTGCTATCAAGGACTTGGTGCATACCTTGTGATTTATGTTTGCTTAAGTGGGTTCTGGCACTACAACGTGTCACATTTTTAATTGCTACCCAAGGCAGTTCTTTGTAAAAGTATTTTTAGAAATGAGCAGCCATCAGAAGGAGAAATGCAGAAAGCTTTATATAGCTCCCTGGAGGAAAGAGGGGGAAAGTGTTAGGGAGAGTCTGTGAAGGAATTAAGTCATTTAGAGACAATCCACTTGGCCAGGCCAGCAGCCCTACAGAGCTGAAATAAGATTTTGCATTTTCATTTGTTGTTGTTTTTGTTGTTTCTTTATGCTAACATCAATAACAGGGGCTCCTTAATGTGGTGTGCAGGCTGCAACCTTCATCAGAGACTTCACACACATGTTTTTAAACTGTGGTTATTCTTGCCAGTCCTGGCTGATTTTCAAGGGTTTTAAGGGCTCAAGATCCCTTTCAGCAGCGCCAGGGGCCTGAGCAGACTTTTTGGGCTCCCAGGGGCTGGAGCTGTTGGACAGCCAAAGCTCAGGGCAGCCAAGGAGGCTGGTGGCATCCCGGCCCCCTCTGCTGCCCCAGCGTGCCCAGGCAGCAGCTCAAGCTCAGATCTCCGAGGCAAGTGCTACAATCCTCTCCTTTTGGGTTATTGCTGAAAAAGTTTGTCATGCTGCCTCCAGGCAGATGCTGTGTCTGGTCAGTGTCCTTCCTCAAACACAACTTTCTGAAATCTGGATGTGAAGGCATTGGTTGGGAGCCAGAGCGTCGTCACGCAGATAAAAAGAGACAGCACTTGCCCCGAAGGGTTTGCAGCGCAAACAGGCAAGTAATGGACAGCATGAACATTATAATCCCTCTTTCACAGTTGGGAGAGCTGAGGCACAGGCTTATTTTTTCATAAGTTCAAGGTCGTGGAGCAGGTGAACAGCAGAGCCCTGGACTGAACTTTGATCTTGCAGCTCAGTGCCTTAAACATAGAGCCCTTGGAAAGATCCTCATGGAAAGTTTCCTTATGGAAACTCCATTTGAGATGATCTGATAGACATTTAAATCAGTGCATGGATTTCTTCCTCCTTTCGTCAATTTTTAGCAAACTGCATGCAGCTAATACCCACTGGAAGAGGACAAATTGCCAGCAAATAATAATTACATTAATCCAGAGAAGAGGTGAGACAATCGTAATGTCAGCAGCCCATAGATAATAAAAGGGAAATCTCCTTATTCAAAGTACCTTATAATTGCTAACGATATTAATCTCCTGGAAAATGCATGTCTATGAAAAGTAAGCCAAGCTTTTCCTTGAACACAAAGTAGAGCAGTTATGTTTTCATCACCAGGAGGTCTGGCTAATGATGCCGTTCTTCTTCCTCTTTTTGTAACCCTATGGGGGCATGGTCCCAGGTTTGCTGCAGTTAGCTGCTGGATCATGGGCTCCTTACCTCCCCTGGTGAAGAACGTGTTGTCATCTGCAGTGCTTAAAGGGATAGAACAGCTGATAATGTATGAAGATATGGGCGAAAAAAAGACAGACCTTCCTGCTCCTCCGACGTTGTACCAAAGGACCATTTTTCCCCTTTCTTTCAGCTCTCTGTTTCCCTCCTCCTAAGATGGTAGCTGGGGTTTCTGGCTTGGTGCATGCCGTCCCTCTCTGGGGGATAGGTTTTTGCTCCTCAGGCTGATTCGTGTGAAGTCGTGCAGAGGATGCCTAGTGCTGTGACAGGGACAGTGTCCCCAAGAGGGTGACCGATCTTTCACAGGAAGGTTCATTCTGTTCCCATCTCAAATGGGATGCGCTCTGGCCGTTCTCTTAATTAGAATAACGGCAGTTTCTGTCCCATGGATGAATAAATGGGTGTCTTCTTAAAGAGTTGCGTGAGATGACTCCTTGAGTAAGTGGCTAGTCAGTTATTCTAATCTGAGGTGTGAAACTCTTCCCCCTTCTTGTGCCATCAGCATCTGCATCAGCTCCTGCATTTAAAACATACCCTACTGAACAAGCTAATTTATGCAGCTTATTACTGGCTCTTGATTGAGCCACAGTGCTAATTATCTGCTCTGAAGTGGCTGCAGGCTCGGGGTGCCTCCTAGTCAAACTGCAGTAATTGAGTGTCCATAGCTGTTAGTCCAAAGGCCATGGGGCTGTGAATTTCAGCACAACAAACAGACAGACACAGTGGTATCATAGGAATGTCCAGAAACGTATATACACATAAAAATCAGCCTAATTTTATACAACTAGCAAATGGACCAAATGGAGAAGAATCCAGAGTGCTACATAGCTTTGATTAGTCTCAGATCTCACCAAAAATAAATTTCTGTCCCGAGTGGCTGTCAGGGTTGCCTCTGCCTTGCACAAACACGTAAATCTCTGGTTTTCCAATTTGTAGCATGGAACAGAACTTGTAGATGTGCTTTATGTTCCTTGAATGGAATATTGTGTAATAGTAGTGGGTGACAACCATACTGTCAGCTACATTTTTTCTAGAATAAAGCATTCAGCAAAATATATCTGTCTGGGCATCTCTGCTGCCTCTTACTGCAGGAGGTTGTGGAGCTTATGAAAATGCTGCAATGCAGCAAGTGTACTACCACTGATTAAAAGTAGATTGTTGTTGTTGTTGTTGTTTTTCCCCCCTTTCTGCAAGCTTGTGGGTGGCATTTTAATCAAGTTCTCATGGTAACAAACATAATTTAAAAGCACTGAAGCCTACTAAATTAGTCTTTTTCTGTATGTGCTCGAGGTGGGTGTTAAGTCATTACAACTGCAGCGATGCTGGTTATTTCAGTATTGCTGGTGCAGAGATGACAAGGGAAGGAAAATGGAAGGAAGTGTTGCTGAATGCAGAAAATCGTGGTCTGTTTTTTACCAGGTTCTATTGTTGTCTTTTCTGTAAAGAGGGCACAATTAAAGCGATGTGTAAGGTGCTCCTTATGTTGCTGTATTCTGGCATCACGCTTCTGCTGTGTCTGTAATCCTGAAAGAGGCAGCTTGACTGACAGGTACTTTGATTCACTACTGAGAGCACGACCCTCCATCAAAACACCCATATAACGCTCAGGAAGCTGGGGGGCGTGTACGGGGCTGTCGTTTATCGTGGTACATGCGAACAGCTGCAGAGAAGAGCAGCAGGAAGGGGTTAAAGGGAAATCAGGGAGGATCTGAATCGAATGGTTCATTTCTGTTAATGAATTGATCTGGAAAGCACCACACGTCTACAACATGCGAACTCCTGGAAATGGGGTGATAGTGTCTGATCTCTAGACGGTCTGCTTGGCTGTCCGATGTAAACATTTCCATTGCATTTTGTGCTTCGTGTGCTACACCTGATGAATTTATACTGGGATGTGTCTGTAGTCTGGCATAAAG
This sequence comes from Anser brachyrhynchus, assembly GCF_964034855.1. Taxonomy (NCBI): domain Eukaryota; kingdom Metazoa; phylum Chordata; class Aves; order Anseriformes; family Anatidae; genus Anser; species Anser brachyrhynchus. Next base: position 8,127,926 of record NC_137701.1, read on the forward strand.
GCAGGGAACGCGGGAACGCAGGTCAGTAATTCTGCAGGGTGTCAGAAGACGTAAGCTACAACTTGCTCTTTGCTGAGCAAGAGGTTAGTTTACAATCAGAAACTGTATTGGCTGTTTCCTGCTGTTAAATACTTGTGGAAGTGAAGTGCTGGTAACTTTTGTTTTTTAAACTACAGCCTGCCTGCAGGAGGCTACTGCTATTTCCCCACGTCCTTGCCTAGCTCACCTGCAGAAGAATTACTGCCTTCTCTGGGGAGCTGCCTTTTGGGGAAGGTTAAGGCCCACTGGTGACCTCCCATACCTGGCTTTGTCAGTAAGGCCAAGCCCACACCTCCAAAGAAGCATTGAAAATAAAATTTAGAGAGGTAGCAAGATTGCCTGTAAGACAGAATGCTGCAGTTAGGCTTTGGGAAAGGACAAAACCATCTCAGCTATGTAAAAGAGACTTGGTGTCTCCCTGGACTTCCCCAGTTATTTATCTGCTGTGCACTTAGGCTGCTCTACATCCTCCTCAAGAACACGTCGGCTGCTTAGACCTTTTGGTGCAAAGGGGCCAGTTATTTGTTGTAGTGTATAAGGGTTCAGTTTTACCCTTTCCTGTCTAATTTGGCCATGCATAAACACTTCCCAGTGGTTAGAAGAAATGGGACAGTCGTGGGACCCTAACGTGTTCTTTAGTATGGCTGCATCACTTTGCTGCTGCCCTCCTTTTCTGTGATCTCGTAACTTCCTTCTTCAGCAGCTGCTGAAATGGAGAAATGGATGTTAGGAATCAAGTCAGAAGGAATTTTTAATCTGGATTTTTAAGACCTGGAGTGAAAAGTGACATAATGCTGTGTCATCAGAATATTTTCCCTGGCCATTTTCTATACCACTGACTGAGAACTGCTCTGGGAATTTCAGCAGGAACTGAATGCTGCACTGAACCACCACAAGACCAGCTCCTCCTGCATCCTCCTGCTCCTCTCTTGCAGCAGCAAGTTGTTTTGGCCTGTTAGAGGAGCATTGGACAGTGTTCATCAATCTCCCGACAGACTTTGGAAATCATTCACTTTAAAGCATCCTGGGATTCTGAACAGGTAAAGCAGTAGGGAAAGGTCAAGAGCCAAAGAAAATATACCCACATCCTTTTTTTTTTTTTTTCTTCAGTAATGGAGCAATGAAGTAGTAGCTATATGGAGAGAACTTATTATACAGTCACTTCCTGTCACCGTTGTGTGCAGTTAGTATTGATAGAAAGAAGCCTTCTATTGAAAAACACGTTGTCTCAGTAGTCGTTTCTTGCAGTGCAGAGAGGAAGAATGCCACCCTCACTTCAGAAGCTGCAAGTGGCTGTGAGCAATGCTCCTTGGAAGCTGCACAGCACAGTAAAGCTCAGTACCTTCTTCAAAGCAGCACATCGTTTGAATGGTCGGTGTTTGAAATACCAACCCTACCTTTTAAATGATAATTTTTTGCACTTGATCGTGGGCTTCATGTCAAATACAATGATTTGGGTATTGTAGTCTTTATTAGCCTGATGTTAACAATTCCCAGTTCACCAAGGAAAGCCCCTCTGAAATGTTCAGAAATGCAAAAGACAACTGAAATGTAACGAGGATTACAGTTTTGCAGTGTCCTTTCATATCAAGTCCTTCTGTGTCAAATAAAGTCCCTCCTTGAAGGACAAGTAAATATTTGCTTCAAGAAGAATTTCCTGACTGTTGTAGTGTTCCCAGAGAGCCCTGACAAAGCACCAGCATAAATCCTTCCTGGAAATCTCCGTTGGTTGGCAGGCCCACAGTAGGGTTTGATCTTAGCAGTGCTTCAGGAAGAGGAGCTCTGGGGTTTTCTTCTTCTAGTTTGTGCTGCAGCCTCGCTCCTGTAAATGCTTTCAGATTGGAAACAGCTACGAGGGCAGCAGCAAAGGCCTCCTTTATATAATATAGAGGTATTGTCTTAAAAATTCTTTCTGGATGTGTCTTCACAGCTCTGTAAGGATGCTTAGCGTTTGATGAGGGGTAAGTCTCGGTGCAGAGAGTGATGGCTGTTTCTCGCTTCAGACCAGCTTTGGATGTCTGGACTCAGAAGCAAGGCGCCCCTCTGTCTGTCATGCCATCCATCCCTCCGTGTAGCGCTGCTCCCTGGGCTGCGAGGAGCCTCAGGAGGACTTTTAGGCAGATTGTAGAGAAGAAACTGGGTGAGAAGTTCAGGAAGGAAAATTGGAAGGTGACAGAGGAATGGGAATGAGGAAAATGCTGCTTGGGATGAAAGCTGCAGGAGAGGACTTGATACCTCCTCCCGGTTTGAGGAGGATAATACATTTAAGTGTGCAACAGTGAAATGTTTAATCTGGACAGCAAACGTGGACAGGTGGGGGACTGGAGCCCCCGGGGTTGATGCCCAGACTGGGATGATGTAGGCAGAGGGAAGGGGAAGAGTAAAACCTGTTTACTGAACTAGGTTCAAACCTGGAACATATGCACAAGGAGACCCAGTTAGGACTGTGCCGTCACCTCTAATTTCTTCCGCAGCCAAACTCTCGAGGTGTAACCTTGCAACCCCAACGTCCTTGCAGATGGCTTCATATGCATGATGTATGTTGATGCACCTCTTGACAAAATCTGGTTTGTGACAGAGGGTTTTTTTTTTAGCCTTTTTGGTCTGTCTTTAATGTTCTTCGTCAGCAGAAGCAGAACAAAACTTTCCATTCCTAAACAAATAAAGTTCAGCACTGTACAGATGTGTAAGTAAGCGGCTGCCATGGCTGGCTTTCATTGCTGCCGGATAGACAGTGATTTATTCTGCAAGTTCTGTGCCCTGAGCCTTCAGAAATTTTCTTCTTTTTGTCCTGAAGTCTAGCAGTAATAATTAGCAAGCCATAAAAATCGACCTGATTTGTGGGAACCACTGAAGGATGCAAAGAGACGTTTCTGTTCAAGGAGACAGGAACAAAAGCGCGTGGTTACTGACCCAGTCATGTCAGACCTAAATTTTGAGGGAATCCCGGGCGCTAAGCGTCCTGCGGAGTGAATAGTGCCTATTCATCCAGCCCTTCTAGCAGAGTGAATGAATCATCCTCCCGAACAGAGACAGCCCCTCTGGGTCGGGGCTGAGGTCAGTGGTAGGGCATGTGTTTCAGACTGCTTGCCCTAAATGAAAAAGAAAACATACAAGGCGCTGCTTACGCTGCTGCAGCTTTGAGCATCTCGTCTATAAAACATTTACGTTTGGTATCTCGTGGGACCTCTTCGAAGTGGCAGCTCTGGATACATAACCAGGTCCTTCTGGCAGGGCCATCTGTCTTCCTGTCTCCTCACACGCTTTTTGTCTTCATGGGCACCCCTACCCCAACCTCTTCCCTCAGCTGATCCTCCCATTTGGCCCCAGCCTAACCATCACCTCCGTGTCAGTGTCTTGGCTGCAGAATTTTAGCAGGAGGAGGTCAGGCTGATTCTGCAGGACAGGTTGAAAAGGAGCAACCCCTTTCCACCAGCCCCAGGCAGGTGGCGAGATGTAGCCTACAGAGCTTGTTTGGCTGCATCAGCAGAGGGATGGACATGCATCCGAGCTGTAACACCCTGTTTCAGTTAGAAACTTAGGAGACCAACAAAGCTGTTCATTGCTAGCAATAGGTGTTTTTTTTATTTGCAGTGTGATACAGTCTGCTCTGTGCATTTTCCTTCACAGTTTATTAAACGTTGCGGTGCTCAGCAAGGAGCTGTGATATTCCATCCCTCTTGGTGATATTCCATCCCTTCTTTAAAAAGCAATGACAAGAAACCACGCAATTATTTAATATTCATATTATACTAGCAAGTAAAGGCCCCAAGCCGCATTTGATCTACATTTTATTTATGTGGTAAAAACAGTCCTCTGCCAGAAAAGGCTCTCGTATTGAGAAACCGTGAGCAAATTAATGGACGGCAAATTCAGCAGGTGCCTTTTGAACCTCTGTGAACTTTCATCATTGGAGCTTTCTGCAGCAGCTAATCCCAGAGTAATTCCCTACAGTGGGAAGAATCCCCTCTGGTTGCTGCACTGTTACTCTTCATAGAAAGAGGGGTCGTTTGTTTTCTCTTCTTGCCTTCTCTATGCTGCATGTGTTTTTTAGACCCGTCCCATTCCCCTCTTTCCTAGGAGGAAGAGCCTCAGCCTGTTTAGCCATTCCTTGCACAGAAGCTTCTCTGGATCTTTAATCACCCTGCTTGCACTCTCTGCACCTTTCCAGGCTGCCTGTATTTCGTTTGTGATTAATACTTAATGCCTTCAGACATTCTAAACCAACAGCAGTATTGGTGCTCCTGAAAGACTGCAAAAGACAAAATCCAGAGGATTTTTTCCAGTGGCCTAAATTATCACGTTAGATCCTGGTACTGCTCAAAAAAGCCATCAGAAGCACCCGAACACACAAATGCTTTTGTGAATTTTCTGTCCATCTGTGCTCTGCACATCTTCTATCCCGTCGTGCTTTTTGTTGCCCTTTGAGTGGAAATTTCTGCCTGCAGTCCGGGCAGGAGCTGCCTGGCAGATACGTTACTCCCCATGGCCAGAAAGTGACCTTGAGGGCGTCTCGTGCGTGCACAGCCTGGAAAGCACCCCGTCATCTGGGTCCTCTAGGCGTGTAGCCCCGGGCTGTGCTGGAAAGCAGCAGGTTGTGCCACCAGGTGGGGACCACGGGTGGTGGTAACACGCTGACCTGAGGCTGCAGCTCCGCAGAGCTCCTTGCCTCTTCGTGTGGAGCAGCGCATGCTGCCCGCTGCTCATGGCCCGGGTCTGGGCTCGGTGGTTCGATCGGAGATGGCAAATCCTAGCTTTCCTCCTTCCCCTTGGCTGTCTCTTTACATTAAAATGACACTCATTCAGCCCCATGGCTTGTTTGTTTCTAGACTTTTTCCTCAGTTACTGAACTTGTTCATCAGTCAGTCTTATCGTTCCTGACACGCGCTTTCTGCACCCAACGCAACTTGTTTGCACTTCCCTGGCCCTGGGCTTGCTTCTCGCCTCCCACAAAACTCATTCATTCCTCGTCTTATCCCAGGAGAACACCACTGACTTCACACACGTACGTCAGCCCCTTGGCACGGGGTGGGAGCAGTGTGGCAGCAGAACAAGGTTAAACCCAACCTGTAGCAAGAAGAAGGTAATTGCACGCACCCGGGGGAGCCCGGGGAGGAAACGAGGCTCTGAAATAGGCCTTTGCTGTGACAGCAAGTCCTGCAATTAAGATTTCAGAAAGGCTGAATGACTCAGTGAGTTGGTTCCTCCTTACACATTAATACCTTAATTTTCTTAACTCAGAAAAAAAAAAAAGGATTCAAAATTAAAAAGAAGCCTTGTAGTTAAAATACAAGCCAGATCACGTAAACTCCTGGTTCTGTTTCAGTGACCATCCCAAGATCTTAACCGAAGTCCTTTCAAGGGGAAAAAACACCTCTGAAAGTGAGGGCTGCAAAATCAACACCACGATTTTGGGTTCCTGCATTACCTGTTGTGTCCTCCCTGCCCTGCGTCCCCTGGGCCCAAGCAGGCTGGGTAGTGGCTGCTCCATTTCTTTCCTCTTGTCAGCGGTAGGGTTGGTTGAGCAAAGATTTGGCAGGGAAAAGCTATCACGTGATAACATTGTATCCCAAATATTGTGATTTCGCTGTCTGAAGTGTTTAAAGGCACAAAAGATTTCTGGGTGCTCTCATTTCCAGGTAGGGAGAGAGTGTTTTATTTGCCTGGGTATAGAGCCGTGGGTCAGAAAAGTGGGTGGCTGGATAGCATATTTTTAAGTCTTGCAAGCATGAGGGGATATTTAAGTTAATAGAATTATTTTGTTTGTACCATTGTTAGTTAGCAAATAGGATGAAGAGATGAAATAATCCTACCGCTTGGGTAGGACCGAGGTTTTGCAGCACAGCAGTCATTGCTCAGATGTTCCCTAGGAAAGACAACTCGAGCGCTCGCTTCCCCATGCCAAGTTTGCTGCAATCATAAAAGCAAGCAGGTTTTGCAAATAACCTCTTTTCCCATCAGCTTTGCAAGCCTTTGTCCCTTCATTTCTATTTATTTATTTCCAGTTAGATGTTTTGTGCTGCAGTTAAAAGCGTTGGTTTATGTTGGCTGTAATGGGTCCTGGGCCTCTGCCTCCAAGGTTTGCTAACCACGACACGGAGAATCAGAGATGCTTAAGTGAGTCTGGACGGAGGGACCTCTGAACAAGCTTTCTTCTGTCTGATGCTCTTTTTCAGCATGAATAAACAATGCTTCTGCTCAACAGTAAGATGTTTCTGCTTCCGCTGTGTGCCTGACATGATTGCCTGGTGTGTCTGAGCATTGTGAAGTGAAGCTAAAAGCACTCTCAGCAAAAGAGTAATCTGCCCCTGACCTGGGGAGAAAACCTTCTTCACGTGAGCCAAGACTTGCCCATACAAATGGGAGCAGCACATGGCCTTGAAGATCCTTTCCTGTTACCATTTCAGTGCTTCATTTTCACGTCAGCATCCTTGTGTTGCTTGCTCAGTTGCAGAATAATGACAGCGTTCCTTAACCTCAGCGCATGGAAGGGCAGAAATAAGCTGAGATTGTGGCTGGATCAGGAAATCTGCCTCTGGAGGTACTGAACTGCCCCTCTTTGGGGCTCCGTGGGCCTGGAGAGGTTACAAAAGCAGCGTTCCAGAGTCTTGTCTACGGGCTGGTTCTCCTGCGTGTATTTATGGAGAAGAGCCTGCCCGAAATTAGGCCAGGACATCCGTCTTACCATTTCTAGGAGCTGACGTGATGATGCTCCAAAGATAGCATCTGGGTATTTCAAAGATTGTGCTGCAGCAGGGACGGAATTAGTTCTGAAAGTTAGGCAAGACCTTTGAAAAATCAAAAATGCAGGCACATTTATAGAGGCAGCTTTTTTTTTATTTTTTATTAAAAGTTCATGGAGTAAAGTTAAGATCATGTGAAAACGTTCTCATGTTTAATGAGATCTTGGCACAACTGAAAGAAACAAGGGATATGGAAGTGATTCACATATGTGGAGAAGGACAAGACTCCCCAGTGTAGATGATGTGCTTGTTCTGGGTGAGATTCTGCTTATGTGAGTTTTGCTTAGCAGGCACCAGCATGGCACCTCCCTGCTCAACAGTCCAGCTTGTCTCACCGGCACGCAGAGTGGCCCCGCTGATGTCGGTGAGAGCACCGACCTGTCCTGCACGCCCAGTATGCAAGTCACATAGTAGCAGAGTTAATTATAACCCTCGCTACCTAATTGGAGCTGTCATCCATCATGGAGCCTCTCGAGAGAAGAGATGCGGCATCAGATGAATGTATCTTAGCAAGGTCACTGCGGGGAAAAAAGAAATCTTGCAAAATTGGACCCTCGCCTTGTTGTGGGCTTTTAGATGGAGGTATCATAGCGTGAGCTGAGAGCAAAGCAGGCACGTAGCTCTGAAGCCTGTTTGCAGCAGCCATGGCACGTACACGGTTTGGTTGGCGCTACCTTTTTTCCCCAGGCTCGTTCCCAGGCTGCAGTGACTGTATGAAGCTGCGTGCTCCTGGCTGCTGAAAAATTGTTCCCTTGGTACTGTTCTGGACATCGGTTGGCTTGTGCAGCCCGTCCTACAGCTCAGCTGTGGTGTGTTAGGCCTTTTAAGCTTTCTTCTTGCCAAGGTTTGGAGTGACCGCTGTGGTAAGGGGGAAGTAAGAAAAGCACAGATCTTACTTTTTATTGGAGACATACTCCCTGAGTGCTTGCTGGGTCTCCTTTGCCCTTTAAAATCATCTTAAATCATCTAAAGGTTTCATCTGGTCTTTTCTGAAACCTTATGTGTGATAAGTGAGGCAAATCTGTAACAATTCAGTAGAGAGAAGCAGACCGTAAAAACTCAAACAAGGACCGTGTTGTGGAGACAAGTGTTCATTGCACTAACTCCTTAATATACAGTTGCAAACCTCCATTTGTTTGGAGGAACCAAAGCACTCCACATGGAAAGTTTTGATTTCAAGAGCTTTCAGCAGCAAGGAGGCCAGGAGAGGAAAGCTGCTCAAAGGGTGACACAAGATTTTTATGGGGAAAGGCCACTTGAGCGCTGCCTCCTGAGCATCCAGGTGAGCGGCTCCTGCTGGAGCACCTGCAGGCGCTGGCTAAGGGCTGGGGACCCTCAACAAGCGTGCCAAAGGCAATTCCTTCCCAAAAACACGAGGAGAGGCTCCCAACGCCTACTTGGTAGAAAAAACAGGTGAGGAATTTGGCTCTGAGATGCTCCGTGGGATCAATCCTGGCCTTGCTGAGAACTGGCTTCAAGGGGGAGCACCAGGCTCCTGTGGAAAGCTGCCAGCCCTCTGGCTTTACCCGTCAGCCCCTTAGGAGGGCGAGGAGGAGGAGGATGAGGATGTCAGCAGGGATGGAGCATGGTCTGCCCTTTGCTGCTGAGCAGGAGAGGACGAGGTGCTCGTGGTGCCTTAAACCCGCAGGGCTGGGCGTGATTCAATCCAGCGTCAGCACCTTTACTGGCTGCTCTGGCTTCTTTGATGCTTTTGCTATCCTTAGCAGGGACCAAATTTATAGGTAATAAGTTTTTTGCCTTCTTTCTCGTTGCAGATATCCGCTATAGTTGTCATGGCACTGTTGTCATGGTTACCAGCTCCTTCACCAGCTAAAATACCTCTCCTCTCTCCTGCAGGAAGCAATCATGGCTAGTGATAGATGCGCGCCTGGGAGTGTATTTGATGAATGGTAAATGGTGTAAAAATGCAGCATCCTGGATGGAAACTGTCAAAAAGGGGTGGTGTTGCCGCAGGAACGGGTGGGTGGGGATTCACGGAGCTTTTTAACCAGAGCTGAGCCCCGTGGTGGATGGTTTTTTTTAAAGGCAGAAGCTGCTGGTGCCATTATTGCACAATTGCAAGAGGTGCCTGGGTTTAGATTTCTGAAGCCTGAGCGAGTTTGTGCGGTCCCTGGGCGCAGGAGCAGGAGCCGCCACGTGTCTGGAGGGCAGCAGCCGATGGCAGCCTGGCTTGGTCATGCTCTAAGCTCCTTTCCAGCAGCCACAGGGAATTAATACCTTCCCCAGCGAGGAAGAGCTGTGTCGGTCAGGCGTGGCAGTTGAAAGACTCCTCCTCATCCACTCACCTGCTCCTGTGTCCCTGCAGCGGGGAGGACCTAGCTGCTGCCAAAGGAGCTGCAGTCCTGGCTGTGCTGCACTGCAGGGAGGAGCCAGAGCATCCTGTTCGGAGGTACTCACCAGGAAAAAACCTTTTCTTAAAATGTCTTCCTGCTCCAGTCACCAAGGAACAGACCGGTGCTGCCTCTCGGCCCGCCTCTACATCATTTGGGTGTCCTGGCTGGCCGTGAGGGGCTTGGTGCGGAGCAGGGGGAATTTGTCAGGAGTCGTGTTTCTACAGGGGAAATCATTCCCCCACTTCGCGTGCCCCAGCAAGTGTTCTGCCTGCAGACCAGTACGTACCAGTTACCTCGTCCTGCTGGTGATGGGCTGCCTGGCTGCTAAATCAAGGGGCAAGGAGGAGCGGGGAAGCTCAAGCAGCTCCTCTGGCTCTCTGCTCGTCCTCTGCGATGCCAGGTGCTGGAAGTCAGCTCAGCTGCTGTGCAGGCTGGAGCCGTCCTTCATTTTCAGTGCTGGCAAGGATGCAGGTTGCAGTACATTTTCTTGCTCTTCCCACAGCGAGCTGCCTTTGTTCTGCCTGTGGTCCAGGCACCATCCGCTCTTTTTCATCGGTATTGTAACTCAAGGTATGACCAAAAAAGTGAGTGAAGGAATTTTCTACAAAAAATGCATGGCTGTCGACTAATGGTCTGCAGTGTAGGGTTGGCAAAGCTTTTAAAAGCCCTGAAAGCTAATACAGATGGGAGCAGATGAACACTGCCTGTATTTGTAACAGATGCAAGGTGGTATTTAAGAGGATTTGTCTTGCTCGTATTGTCTAGAAAGAGAGATCTAGCTGCAAGCTAATAACTCAAGGAATGGGCAAGGAAGAAATAAATCAGATTTGTTATAAATTAACAGAAAAACCTATTTGTCCTTTATTAGGCTTGAGAAGTAGAGTGGCTCCAATTGAGAGAGAGGTTTAATTTGTCCTGATAATACATTATGTTACTAGAATTATGGTACTTACACGCCTAGGATCAACTGGTGAGTGTTGTTAATCGCCCAGCAGCTCGTGGACTGTGACTGAATATTTAAGCACGGGGAAGGTGAACATGGCTCCTGCCAGACACCGCGAGGCTTCCTCCCGGTTCGTGGTCTGTTTGCTGCCCTTCTCTCTGAGCCGTGTGAGGCACGCCGCTCACAGCTGCAAGGAATTCAATTAGTTTGGGAAAAGGCGCATGTTAATAGAAATGAAAGGGTGAAATTTGGTACAGATCTCTTCGTGTGTTGGTGTGGTTCTTAGTGGCATCCAAAATCAGCCCTCCTGTTTTCTAAATACTCGGAGATTGCACTTAAAACAGGAGCACTGGCAGTGTTCATGTCCTATGTGCAAAAGCTAAGGCTGAGCTTCTGATAGTGGCAGGAGATTACCAGAATTTGTCCTCCCAGATTTCCCACCTCCTCTCTCTTGTTTTTGTTCCTGATACCCAACTGCTTTCCTCGGCTTCTCGAGGCACAGCTGTCAGTAAGGTAAATTTAACAGCAAATTCTCTTGGGACCCTTTAATCCGCTCTGCCTGATATTTAGTATGCAGGTACATCACCCCAATTGGCAGTTGGTACACAGACAAGAATTTAAGGTTTTCCCTGTTATTTGCCAGTATGAGCTAGTTTGCACCCTGCAGGAAAGCAAGGGCTTTGCAAAATCCTCCAATATTGGCCTAATTCTGTTCTCTTAAAAAGTGAGACTCTTAGAAAATTCATCCTCTTACATGCCAAGGCAACGTTAGTGTAATGCTAAGCCGAAGTCACGAAATATATGGAAGGGCAGCTAGCACAGCAAGTTGTGTAAATCAGCATGATGTTGGGCGTTGCACAGCACGCCCTCGTGCTGCATCACGGTGGGTGATTTGCTGTGCCTGCAGCTCGCGGCGCTCAGGCTTGGGTCAGCCCAGCCACGGCAGCAGGAGCCGGTGTCACACCAAAGAGCACACGGGTGGAGAAATACACGTACAGCACCTCTGAAAGGAAGAGGTAGCTGCAAAGCTGGACCGCATGTTCCCCATGAGGTTTGTCCCTCTGTCTTAATTCCAAGTTATGTAAGTATTTCCCTTCTCTCTACAGTTCCCAAATGGCTGAGAAGGATGAGGCAGTCAGTTTTTACCCCCATTCCTGTACAAGCTATTAGTTTAGAAGGCAGAATATCCAGCTCAGATCCGTAATGCCATCCCAAGTGCTCTGCATGAGTTAGGAGGACGTGAATTTCAGGTAAAAAATGGCAGAAAAACAACTGACCTGATGGTGTAAGGCCCACCTGTGTGCTGGCTGTGAACCTGAGCCGCGAGTGAATGACGCCGTACAGCAGAGAGTCATTGCTAGATTGCCGAGCACAAAGATGCATTGTGTGACTCACTCGCAGTGTTTCTACTACCATTATAAACTCTGAGAGCACTTGATGAATAACAGAGAGTCAAGAATGAATTCATCCATGTTTCACTCTATAACGGTCTATTATAAATACTGAGCCAAATTCTGCCTCCAGATACGTACAACTCTCATTGAAGCCTGCCCACTGTATTTATTTTTAAAGATAAAAGCACTTCTGTTGCTTCCACAGAGGACTTCTGTGACACAGTCCATTGTAAGGATGTGAATATCCTTCCTCAAGAGCTTGAAGAGAAGCGGGGAGTGTCTGCCAGGGACGGGGAAGGGTACTTCAGAGATAACAGCCTGCAGGCTGCGGCGGTGGGGTCAGAACCGTTACCTTCGTCCAAGGGATTTTCAGAAATGCGTTTCCCCACGGTCATGTCTGACGTTACCCTCTCGCTCCCCGCAGAGGCTCCGGGCTCTGTTTGTGTTACCCAGGGGCTGAGCTGCCGCAGGTTCAGGCTGCTCCTGGGGTTCGAGATGCATGGGGTGGGTGGGGGAAAGCTGAGCCAGGGATTGGGTTGGGGGGGTTGTTTTCTGAGCCTCCTTGAGGGGTGTAGATGAGAATCTCACTGGTCTGCCCAGAACAGGCTCCGTCCTGCCCTCGGACCCCAGGCATCGGTGGCTTTGGTTGTGTGCTGCTTGCTCCTGTACTGAGGGAGACATCTGTCCTGTGGACACACATTTTGGAAAGGTGAATCAGAGATTGCGTTCTGATCTCATGCGGTAAGCACCTAGAGGCAGAGCATTGTCTCTTTGGTACACAGGAGAGGGCCTTTGGCCCAGCTTGGGCTCCCTCCTTGGTTATCACCCTTCATCTCTCCCGGCTGGACTCCAGACGGCCGCATCGAGGCTCTGGCTGTACATGTGGAATCGCTCCCTGATGGCCGGGGTAAAGGAGGCAGGGAAGGCAAAGGGATGCGGATGTGTTTATGATGTCTGCAGCCCATGGGGGCACGTCTCGGGGCCACCGAGCTCTGTGACACTGCTCAGCCCACCGTTTTTGTTACAGCTCAGACAAAAATGCTGGGTGTGAGTTTTCACCTGCTCCTGCAGTCTTCATGCAGTTATATATCCCCAGGGAACAGTGCTGGGTGGGTGTGAGAGCAGAGCTGCACCTCCCAAACCACAGGGTTTCACTGGGTGGAGAAAGAGTTGTTATTCCATTTTGGGGTAGAATTAGAGTTTGAGTCACACCTTTATTATGAATGAAATACCGTATTCATGATTCACTGTGATTTTTAATTTAAAGCAGCACGGAAAGCCATTATTATTAAACGATATCTGATCAGAAGGGGGTTGAGTTATCAATGGTGAATAATTATAAGACAACTAATAATAGTCTTTCATCATGCTTAGATACTTTCTGCAAATTGACCCGGCTCTGTGCAAACTATTGTTCTGTCATGGTGGGATTTTAATTCAGTGTCTGCAGAATATACGCACCATGTAGTCTTCTGCGTTTGTTTCTGGACTGCTCAGCCTTTGCAATACCTGGTTGCTCGACCACATTCAGCTGATTTCTTTTAGGTGCTTTTATTTTTTTTTTTTACTCCCAGGAAAAAAAAAAAAAAGGTGGCAAGTGCTGTTGGACAAGGCCTTCTGGTTTTTGGTTTTCACTTTGATGTTGCTGGCAGTGGTCAAGCCTTTCTGTCCCCGCAGAATTTACCTTATCGTGGAAACACAGGTTAAAATATGCTGTCTTCCTAAGCTTACCTACTGAGGAGCTACTGGTCCATGAGGCACAGCCAAAGCCTGTGGCTTGTGCAGTGGCTTCTTTCCTGGCTTGGACAAATGTGAGCTAATTAACAGCAGTGAAACACATGTGAAGTAGCAAATAATTATTAGTTTTGTTTATGTATAAATACTGATAGTCATAGGAGAATGCAAACACTTGTATGGGAAACAAATGTTTCCCACGCACTGTTTGGGACAAAAACAAATGGGTGCAAATGCTCCCAGAACAGTACGAGGGGATGCACGCAGGGTCAGACAGCACATATGTTCGGGAGCCCAGTGAATGTTCTGAAGTGTTGTCTCTGCCGCAGATCGCAGCAGGCTGCAGATGCTGTACAGGACGGATCCTGGGCCTGAAGAGCTCCCTGTTAGGCGAAGGCTGAGCTCATAGCTGCACCCGTTATTTGTGACTGCAGCGAAAATGTTACTAGCAGCTTCATGTCTCTAAGCAGCTACTGCATTCCCTCTGCCCTGGAATATCCTCTATATCTATCCTGCATTCCGTCTGTCACCCTGGAAGACGTCATTGCATCCCGATATTGATTCACTTCTCATCAAGGGTTTACATTTCACTGTCATCAATGAGTTAAAATCAGATTAGCAAAAGGCAGCGCTCCAGAAGTCAGTGTTAGTGGCACCTGGGTGTCAGGGAGGATTTGACCCATGATTTTTTACCACTCATGGCTTGTGTTGATTTCAAAGCTGGCTCACTCGTGGCCAGGACAAGCAAGCAGAGACACTTCTGCATTTAAGCCCTCTCTCATCTGCAGGACAAGAGCTGCTGGTACCACCCCTGTGCTGTGCCTGGTGGCTGTGTGCTGGCCGGGGCACAGTCGCCCCCTCGGTGCTGATCTCTCCTGCTCGTGTCGTTACAGGACAAGCGGTGAAGGAGAGGAGAAATGGCGGAGGATAGGAAAGACGAAGCCAAGGCACCGCACTGGACTTCGGGTCAGCTAACAGAGGCTTCTTCACACCCGCATTCACCCGAAATCAAGGAACAGGGTGGCGCGGGTGCCGGACTGGTCAGAAGTGCCAATGGGTTTCCCTACCAAGAGGACGAGGAGCCCGGGCTGGGCGGCCGGGAGCAGCCGGGGACGTACGCTCGGACCAAAGAGAACGGGATCAACGGAGAGCTGTCGGCAGGGGACAGGGAGACCGCAGGTAACATACCTCAACACCCTGCAGCTGAGCACAGCTGAACACTGGGCAGTGCTCTGAGAAGATTTTAGGAAAGCCGTGAGGGCGGCTTAGGGCATCCTGGTAGATGCGAGGATCACCTCACTGGGGATGGGGAGAGCAGCCAGTGCAGAGGAACCACATGGCTGCTTGGGGCTGGGAGCAGGAAACCACTCAGGTGCTGAGCACTGATAGTGTCCTGCTCTTGCGTGCATGTGCGTGCAAAGTTTGGTTTCTGCTGTTACTGCTCACAAGTAACAACTTCTAGAAACCTACCGACTGTTTGCAGAATAACCTGTTGATCAGTCTGGCCAGGAATAGCACAGTCAGCATTTATTCGCCATTGGCTAGGCTGGGATGCTCTCTGGGGCCTTGTCTCTTTGTAAACTATGTTAGGATTTTAGGATTCAGCTTGTTATTTGGGGGAGAAAAAAGTGTGACTGTGTTAAAATGAAATATGCAAAGCAAATTTCCTGTTTTAGAAGTAAATGCTAATTCACTCTGTGCAGAGCTCCCTCTTTAAACCCCAAATGCACAATGCAAGAGGAATGTCTCTTGTACAGGCGCTAGTGCCCTTGATGCATCCATCCATGCATGCTAAAGAGATCTTTCTAGCAATGTTTGTTGGCTGTTGACAGCACTTCGAGATGTTATCCATAATTTCTCAGCAGTTGGAGAATGTTAAGGCTCTCAGACCCTAAAGTCATTTCATAAGCAATTCTACTAGAAATGAATACTTCTGCTACAAGGAAATGGGTTTGGATTTTAAGAGTCTCTTTTTGTGGATAGCCAAAACTAGAAAGCCATCAGTAAAAGAAATCCTGTGTAAGCATTCAGGTGAGCACGTTGTTGGTGATAGTTTGGGAGGATGATAACAAGATCTCTTTCCTTTGCTCTAACCTAACTTTGTACTGTGCTTAGCCAGCAAATTAACAGGAGCAGCTGTGCAGGATCACAGAGGTAAGATGCTGCCGTTCTTAGGGCTGTGGAAAGACTGGAGTGTTTTTCTCCTTTGCCACAAATGTTTCAAACAACCTTGGACAAGTCACCCGTACACATGGAGAAGTAATAACTCGACAGAATGAAGAGGAATTTCCTCTCCTTATAAAAGGAGAAGAGAAATACTCTTCCCAGATGCTCTCAAAGCTTGGGGCAGTGTCTCAGAGACGTGGACATTTAATTGGGGAATTTGCAGCTAGTGGCTGAGAGGAAGCAGGAGCCCAGTGCAGCAAATCATTGGGCATTGCAGTAGTGTATTTTCACATCACTTTTTTAGATGAGGGATTAAAGAGCAGAACAAATCCAAATGTGGCAGCAGGACCAGAGAAGTGCACTTACCGAGGGAATGAGACTGCTCTTGATCCGTGTGAAGTTTGCTTCGATCACCACTTTGTGGCCTCGTTTCCTCCTCCCCTGCTTTTTTCTCACTGTCTACTTAGATTGCAAGATCTCTTATGTGGGGACTTACTGTCAATACATGCAGTTATTGCTAGGGAGTCTTAATATAGCTTATTTCATGGCATCTTTCTTTGTCCTTGAAAACCAGAAAAATCCCTAAAACTGCTTGCCTTCACGCATGAATTTCTAGTTCTCTGGAAATTCAGATCCTTGAGCACTGACTTAGAGGAACATTAATGCAAGGTAAAGCATCTTAGTGTACATAAAATATATTTTTAATCATTTCACTCCTTTTAAAGGCCATCAGGAGAAACCTGTCAGCAATTTAGGGGAGTGACAGAAATGAAGGGGGGCATGGGTTGCCAAAGCCACACTGGTGTTTGCTAGCAGGACATACTTACAGCATCATGAAGCAATTTGATTCCGAGATTGATCTTGAAACCAGGATTGCCATTTGCAGCTGACTTCAGCCATCTTTGCTCTGTTTGCTTGTAAATTGTAACTGCAGTGGGGTGTTGTGTCAGATACGACGTTTAAATGCCACTGTGATACACATAATTACCAATAATGCAAATCATTTAATCATTTGTAGTAGCTTTCTGACTCCAAACAGCTGAGGAGAAAATGCACAGGAAGCCAAGGTCGACCGAGATAATTAAGCCAAACTGAGTTTCTGTGGATTTATAGGGATTTTATTTTCCCTGGTGTAAGTCCAGACCAATAACCTAGGCTGCTCTGGCTTCTCAGCTTTCGTGTCAGAGTCCATAAATCCCCAGTATCAGCAAGAAGAAGCTCATCCGAATGGAGCACAGGTACGAGCAGGGCATTTCCCTGGGCAGCTGCACGCTGCCCGATCCCTGTTGGTGAGATTTCAGTTGTGGTTTGAGGCATTTCGCATCAGCTCCCCGGCACCAACTGACCCACGAGCTGGGATTCGTTCGTGAAACAGGCATCCCCCAGAGGGGGGCATTCAGCAACAGTGCCCTATCGCCCCGGGGGCATGGCACAGCTTGCAGGGCTCGTGCTGTACAGTCTGTGTGTTAAAGGGAAGGTTAGAGCCACCAGGACAAAGGCACCTTATGCCAACACTGATGCGGAGGCGAGGGGTGCTAGTCGGGGAGGAGAGCAGCAACGCATCCAATCTATCACTGCAAGTGATGTTTTTAGGTTTGCACAGTTACAATTTGCCTTCCTGTATAGGTGTGTGTGTCTCTCTCTCTTGGCGTCTATCTAAGAGTTATTGAGTCTGGCCTCAATTTTGGAATCCTCTGAATCTGGCTGTTGTGTTGCCTTTGATTGATCTGCCTCTGTATCGTGCTGGTAATGGCTGCATTATGGAGGCACATCAATGCCCTCCTTTCTAATGGGCCCACGGGAACGTGGGAGAGCGCACAGCGCTGCGGGCAGGGCAGCCTCGGGGCCTGATACGGCATCCTCCGAAGTCAAAGGTGAATACGTGCGAGAGAATGGGCCTGGTTTATTGGCACAATGCATGGGAAGCTGTTATGGAAGTGATATAAGCAAGGGTGCTAAAGCAGATACTCGTTTTCAGCGTGTGTGTGTATGTATACGTATTTGGGCTACCACAGGTCCCACACTGCTCCCAAGTTGTTCCTGAAGGCACCTTGCCCTTGGGCAGGCTGCAGCACCCCACCAAGTTTTAACGTCCTCTCCCTGATCCCTGCCTCTTCACGTTCTTGCTGACGTGTGCGTGCACACACAGAGCATCTTCGGTGAGGATCTTGTGAGTCTGAAGCGTGGAGGATCGGGGCTGTAGCTTTTGTCAAGCCAAACATTTCCACGTCACATGAGACGTGTGCTGCACAGGGGGCGTGATGGTAGAATCTCTGGAAACTCACTCCGAAGTGGGCTGATGTGGAAAGCTTTGGATTGGAGCCATGGTAGAGCACAGGATGTGTTGGGCTTGTGAAGAAGTATGAGCGTGGCAGCCTTTTCCTGGCATACTGAGAAGTTGTGGTCAGCTAGTTGGGAGGAAGCAGCGAGGAGCAGTGCAGATGTGCTTCAGCAGCCCCTGGGAAGCAGCGCTTCAACACCATCCATCGTGTTTGACTTGCAAGGAGCATCAAGCTGCAAAGGTTTGTTTTTCTGCACTTAAAATGCATTTATTTTTCTTTTCAGTAATGTAATGACTAACCTGTCAAATTGATATAATTAGGGGTGAGAGCAGTTAGCTGTATTGTGGAGCTTCTTCTCTGCTCTGTCTATGTACAGTGACTCAGCTGATTGAGCGCTTTCTTCATTATATTCCAAATGCAGGCTTATAATCGGAGGGGGGGTGGGTTACCCACACAGTTATCTGATGAATTATTTTTCTGACAGATTAAGGGAAAGCATTTCCTGAAATCCTGTCATCAGAGCCGCAGGACAGTGGCTCCATCCGCGTGTCAGTTGATATTAAGGACAGTAACGTGCCCTGCCAAAGTGACAGAGCTCTTCATTAATTGGCAGAGTACCCAAACTGCGTGGGATGCAAAAAGACTGCTGGAAAATTGGAGCAGACTTCATGAGACAGCACAGAGCATCACAGGTTGAGCTCTCCTGCATTGTTTTTCAGAGCCT
Source organism: Anser brachyrhynchus (assembly GCF_964034855.1). Lineage (NCBI taxonomy): Eukaryota > Metazoa > Chordata > Aves > Anseriformes > Anatidae > Anser > Anser brachyrhynchus. Next base: position 8,146,305 of record NC_137701.1, read on the forward strand.
TTGAGTCATAGGGAAGGTGGATGTGAGGAAGGTCAGGCCAGATAAATGAGAGAGGCAAGTGTTTTTGGTGGCTGTGGAGACCCAGAGATGGGTATGTGTTAGTCTGTAAGAGAAACAGAAAGAGGAGAGAGCCCTAGACCCATGGAGAGGGATGAAAAAGGGGCAGTGCTGAGCTGAGGGAGGCATGAGGGACCAAGGAAGGGACCAAACCCAGCACTGGGAAAGTTAGGATAGGTGGTGGGCAGAGAACTGGTGAGAGGAAAGACGTGAGGGAGCAAAGCAGGGGCAGGAGGTGGCAGGGAAAGAAGGAAAAATGGAAGAAAAGGAGAGTGGAAAGTGGTTCAGTTATACCTGTTCATCCGAAGCCAACACCTCCTTTGCGTGATGGCAAGTATTGCCCCAGAGAAGAGGGGACTCAGCAGGGAATGGCAGCGTCTACAGGGAATAACCAAGGAAGAAAGTGGGAAGGGGTAATTCAAGTTCCAGCCCTGGATGTAGTCTGTCCTAATTCAGCCATTTGTTTTAAGGCTTTGTTCAGCCAGACTAACTGGGCGTCTGCAACAAATGTGTTCCTGTGACCAGCTACTCCTTAAAAAAGCGTATTGAAATAAGCTGCAGGGAATGTCAGCCTGAAGGAGTGCCCTGTCACAGCCAGTGAACAGATGAGCAGAGATGCGGGGTCCCTTTAGTCTGTGCAAAAGAGTTGTGGTGCAGGTAGGGACTGTGCGTGTTCCAGCCACCTGGCAGCACAACAAGGAAACCGTCCGTGTCCCATCATCTTGCCTAGCCTTGTAGCAGCCCGTCTCCAGGCAGAGAGGCTCTTCCTCACCGTCCTCACCACTACTGCGTGGTTAGAAAATCACTGTGACCCCTAGTTCTGCTGGCTCCAGGCGCTGCATCCACTGGGGCAGGACCGGAGCTGCGATGGCTGGCTCGGGGGCAGGACTGCGGCGCTGTGCACAGGGTCAGCAAACACAACGGCCTCTCCGTGCTGAAACTGCACCAGGCAGGTCAGTGCTTGGTCCTGGGATGTGTTAGTGATTCGTGTCCCCTGCCAGGGACTTTTCATTTAATCTTTCCTTTGCATGTTTGTCTTTCTCTTTTTATGATACAGATGGCACTGCCAGTAAACATTTAAACAGGCCTTCTTCATCCAGAGGCCTTTTTAGCCTTTCTTCCCAACAGCACTGCTTTGTCACAGCTCTCCTTTTCATTTGGCTGCTGGCACTGCCTGTCCTGCTGCTGCCCAACCCCCCCAAAGCTCCCTGATCGCCTGTTCCCTAAAGGTGCCTCCCTCAGGTGGGCATTTTCAGCAGCCAGCACGTCTCGAGCACTGCAGACAAAATGCATAGAAGGATGCAAAACGAGGGATGTTGAAGGATGAATGCGATTGCCGTGCTCGTCCCGTATCGGTTGTTTGTTTTGCAAAGCTTGAAGAACGCATCTTACCATGTCATAGATAGCTCCCGTGGGACAGAAGCTGTTAATTAGGCATTTTGATCTCCCTCCCTTTGCCCAGGAAATGTGACAGTAATTACTGTGCACCATCATCTTTGCCAATTTAGAGACAGGCAAACATACCAGACTTCGGAAACTTTTCTTCTTTATGTTAAGAGTAATGCAAGTGTCATTTTCTGGGACTTGTTACTGGAATATTTTAGACGTGCTCGAGGGGTGTTGCTGGAGAGAGCATCGGTGGAGGCAGCAGAGGACCGGGGTCAAATGTGGCTGAGAGACGGCACCGACCAGCTCCTTCCTTCGTGCTCCCTGTTCTTTCTGCTGCACCTTGGTGTTTTGTTGTGACACCAGGAGCTTCGTGAGAGGGAGCTTTTCTGTTCCAGCTCTGATCTGAGGGCAGGAAGGTTTGGAGGAGCGTTCTTTAACAAACAACAGAGCCTTGTCTTGCAGGCACACAGCCCCTCTGTTTCAGGCGCAGCTGAAATGGCAACTTCTTCCCCAGAGTCACCTTGAAAGGGAAGCAGCAGGTTCCCAGGTGTGACAGCCCGTGCTCTTCCTCCCTTTTCCCGTTACAGAACCCACCGTGCGTGGCTTGGTGCCCAGCCGTGGCTAAGCTGAGCTCCCCGTGGCTGTGCCTGCTGGAGGCCGGTCCCGTTCCCTGCGGGTGGTGCGGGGCTGACCCTGGTGCCGTCAGAGCGGCTACGAAAACACGAGTCCGCTGCTACTACTGCGAGGAGTGCCAGGCGCTGCTGGCTGCCTTTTTCCACGTTGCCATGCCAACTGGTCCCTGTGCTGAGCCAGATCTCTTTTTAAGCTCCGCTGAGAGAGAGTCTGTAGCCTGGGAGCTTATTTAGCATTCAGGAGTGCACAGCCTCTCTGTAACGGCTCCGAGGCGCAGTCAGGCTGTCTGACAAAGGGAAGGAGCAGTCTTCTTTTTGGTTTTCCCTTCTTCTCCCAAATTTGCTTCTCAAGACGGGGTAGATGGGGAGAGAGACAGGGAGCACCATTCAGTGGGACCTCACTGAGGCACAACTTCCATGAAAACGAAAGGGACGTGTTGCTTTGGGGGGCATTTGTGGTGCAAGATAGATGTGTGTGAGATTATATAGATGCATTTATATAGAGATATATGTATATGCACACGTTTCTTGGTTCAACTAACCCTAATGAGCTACTCTGTATTAAAATGGGAAGGCAAAGCAAGCTGGGTTTTAATTCAAGCAAGGAGCTCAAATGAAAGATGAGGAGGGAGCCAGGGATAAAACACCTGCCTTTGTCTTCCCTGCTGTTTTAAGCTGTGAGGTTAATATACAGAGAAACAAGTAATCTTGTCTCACACGACATTCATATCCTGAATTAGGACAGCAAAACCAGTAGTTATGTACTGGTGCTTTGGCTTGGGTTCCTCCTGTTTGCTGCTGGTAGATCAACTGCTCGCTTTAAGCCATTATAATGATAATTAATACAGGTTTGCTTGCCTTTGCCAGCTGAAGGGATGGAAATCAGCATAAAGCGGCTGGCATTAGCTGGCATGTGAGCACTGCTAATCCAGTGCCTGTCCGCACCAGCTGTGAAAAGGTTGATCTGGAAATTCAAAGGCAAGGTTCAAAGCGAGAGGGCTGTGTGCTGGTTTTGACTCCATCGCTTGTTCTTCAGGAGATGCTGAGCAAAACATTTACATTTCCCTGTGCTGTTGTGCAGACCGACTGCAGAGCAGAGCCAGTGGTGCTTAGAAAGCTCATTTTGAGGTGATGGTTTGGAAATGCAGTCTTGATTGTTTGGGGGGTTTTGTTGTTATTGAGTTCTTACTCGAGACGTGCAAACAATGCAGGAAACTCAAGTCACCCCAGCTGTGTACGTGAGATCACATGCATGAGCTCTTCTCCTGCATGAGGCAAATACTGGCTCAAAACTTCAGCACTTCGTCTCTAACTGCATGCAGTATGTGGAAAAGAATTGTGAGATGCCATTATTTCCAAGGCAGGAAAACCTGCTAACTGCTTTCCGGAGAGTCATTCTCATTCAGGACTGGCTAAATTGAATACTTCATGGAAATCAAATTCACTTAGAAGGAACATATACTTTGGGAGGGGAACATAAACCCCAGGTATTTCATTTTTTTGTTCATATTTCTTTCCTTGAGACTAATTCGTAGCAGCACACGACTGGTTTGGTGCAGGTCCCAGCAAGCCCTGCTGCCTGCAGCAGTTAGAAGGAAACTCGCTTACAGCCCGCGGGCTGCCCAGGCAGGTGCCTTGATGCAGAGGAGCAGGAGTACCAGCTGCCAGTGCTGCCTGGATGTGGCAGTCTGGCTGACTTAGCAAAACCGCTTGCATCCCCGCATGGGAGAGAAGAAAACGGCTTCAACTGGAGCTGCAGTTTTTTCCCCAAAAGCCAGGGTCTGTGCCAAATCCAGGGCAGTGAGCCTGCACAGGGTGTTGGTGAGCTGGGAAGCAGCTGATCCTTTGCTGTGTCTGTCCAGGAGTTGCTTTCTCTTCCTTTCTATTTAAGAGTATATTGTCCTGCCAGACAATTGCTCTGTCAGCTCTTCCTCCTTCTCTTTTGCACCTTCAGTCTAGAGGAGTAGGTGCGTCTCTTTCCCAATCACTTCATACAACCAGAGGTGTGGGCTAGCGGTTTCCATGGGTGGGCAGGCAGCAGGAGAAGACCATGGGAAGGGTCAGGGCTGGGACCTGGTCAGAGGTGGTGACCTGGCAGGGACAAGACTTGCTTCTGCTGGGATGCTGCCGGAGGAGACGGGGGGCGCAGAGCTTCTAAGCAGGGCTGCAGCTGCTCCAGCAGTTCACCCAAATCAAGAACTTTGGGATTAATTTGGCTGTGACGTGGGATCTTCTTTATTTTGCCTGCCTCCAGGAAGGTCCAGCATCTTGTGTGAGTACACAGGGCCATCCCTTGCAGTCAGCAAGGGAGAGATGCCTGTCTGGGTACAGGCAGGGGCTCGGCCGGGAAGCGCAGCCCGGAGGAGATCAGCAGCACAGCTGCTGCTGCATTGCAGAGCTGCTGCTGGGGCAGGGTTTGACTGGCAGCATGAGCTGTAGGGCGAAGGTGCACCGTATTGCTGCGTTCGGTGTTACCAGGTCCCCTAACAGGACGAACCTAAACTGTGTTACACTGCCAGAATGGTCTTTGGTTCTGCTGAACCGGGCACAACTGGAAGCCTTCACACAAAGCATGCACGGGTTATTGTTAATGTTAATCTTAAGTTCAGCAGAGCTTGTGTAGCATACTTTGTTGTGTTTTGGTTTTTTTTTTTTCCCTTCTATTTTAAAGATCACAGAAAGCACTGTAAAAACTGTATTAAAAAGGAGCTAAAAAAGAACTGTAGGGACATGTTCTCTCCTGCTGTAGGTTGCTGTAGCTCTACTGGCTTCTGTGCATTGTTCACTTATACTGAAAACAGTTAGTTCTTAAAATTGTGCTTATTTAAAATGTTAACACGTACTGAAGTCCCAAACAAATACCCAATTAGAAATGAGGTACCTGTTCTGCATATTTACTCACACTCAAAGGATTAAATATCCGGTGCTTTGCTTTGAATCTGAAGTGGTTTCTTCCTGCATGAGTCCTACAAGGAGTTCATTTTTAATGAAGGATAAATATATCTGCTTATTTCATGCAAGTGCTGCTTTTTAGCTGTTAGCACGTCCTGGGAAAGGCAGTGGGAGCTCTCTGCATCACCCTGGCTGGGGGTCTCACGGTGGCTGCTTCGGTATTGCACATCAGCTGTAAATCGCATTGCTGATGCGTCAGACAAACCAGAAGCGATTAGGTTTTCCCACCTCTGGCTTGGTTGGGAAATGCTGACAGTAGTAAATACTTTGTTCCAGACAGTAAACTTAAGAAGATACGACTCAGGGGATGTGCAGGGAGCAAGTATTTGCAGTAATGAGGGCTCATTTATAAAGCGTTGCTTTATTGTGCTGACATTCGTATAGCTCCTTTTTAATGACATTTCATATTTAAAGGGTGTGCATGTACGGGAACCGATCCCTTGGCGTTTGTTTTACAGGGGCTAGACAGCATGGCAGAGGCCCCTGCCTGCTGCACGTGTGTTTGGGAGCTGGAGGAGGGCTCGCTGGAGCTCGGAGGTGCTCCCAGCTCCTAGCACAGATTTGCCGTTGGATTTTGCCACTTGCACGCCGCTGAGATTTGAGCTGCCTGTTCAGCTCTCGCTGGGAGCGTGATCGGGAAAACACCGTGGAGCCGAAGTAAAGGCAGAAGGTGTGGAAGCGGTTCAAGGATGGGCAGCCCCAGCCCTGGGCTGCTGCTTTCCTGACCTCTGCAGAGCAGCCGGGGCCACACGGCTCCTGCCAGCCATAGCTCCCCCTGTGCTTGCTCTTTTCACGTAGTCACTGCAGTGCGTCTTCCCCCAAAGGCAGTCCTGAGCCCCCATACCTTTGGGGTTCAGTGTGTCACACAATCACGGGGTTTTCTTTCCCAAAACATGAGCCTTTTTTGACCTGTTCAGTTGGCGAGCTGCTAAGTCCTGCTGATTAATTTAATCTGTCACCACCCTCTTTGATGCTGCAGCAGCTTAAAGTCAATGAGTTTATTAGGGAAGTGATGCTTGTCAGTTGTGTTGTGGTTTCGTTTAATTTAAAAGCTGTTGTTCCCATTATTTCCCTTCATACCTCCTGCCAATTACTGTTGATATTGCCAACATCAAGATCAAGGACCTACTTGCAGCAAAATATTTGCACTCACAAAAGCCATTGGAGAGCAAATATTTGAATTCTGTAAAGCTATGTTACTGCTTTTTTTCCTTCAACCACAAGCACTAATCTGCTGGCATTATTTGTGTTTTATACGACTTATTCATACTGCTTCGCTTGCTACTGTGAATTTCTCTCTTAATCCAAGTATAAAAGACAGTGCTTAGAGGTTTTAGGAATTGCAGTAATAAAGTCAAAGGCGTGTCTTCAGATTTTACATTGGAAAAACCACCAGCTGAAGCCCCGGTCTCTTTGCCTGTGTTTCAGCAGTCCCACCAGCCTCAGCAGAGCTGAGGGAAGTCAGGACTCATCCTGAGGGGACTGCCTGATGCCTCCGAACAAATCCAATAGCTATTTGGTTTGTAGTCTTGCAGCACTGGAACGGCAGCACCCAGGGGAAAAAAATCCATAGGCCCTGTTAGCTTTTCAAATTGTCAAAGATAGCAAATAGCCAGTGTTGGATCTTTCTTTTCTGCAGGGAATATGGTTGGGGTGTTTTGCCTTGCTAAGCAGCAAAGGTTCCTCGGTGCTTTTGTTGTTGACTCGAGCCGGCTGTGCCAACAATTAGTGCTGGTTACCTTGGAAACTGCTCTGCACCCTGCTGAGGATTTTGACAGGCACATTTTGACTGAAATTGCTTTGTTTTCCCAATTCTGCAAGCACACATGTAGCTAATCCTTTTGCTGTGCCCTGCCTGTGTTCCTTGCCTAAAAGGTAGCAAAATTAGTGAAACATATTATTTTGTCCTTCCCATCTGTTTGCATCTTTCTTTCTCCCTGTTTTAGCCTCAGCCCTCCGTGAGCATTAATTACCCTTTGCTTTAAACGAGCTCCCTGTTAATTTTCTTGGTCGGAGTCTGAGGGATGACATTGTGAATGCTTGGGAAGTTTCGACACAATTTTCAGTCTCCTCCCCTCTATCCCTCCTTCCTGTCATCCTTTTCCTTCAGTTTTCTCCTGGAGCATTTGGTGTGCTGTGCAGTTCCAGCACGTCGAACCTTGTTTATGCCCTGGACGAGTTCTGCTTTGCAGAGCCCAGCTGGCTCTGAAGATCTGCTGCCACCGTAGCGGGGTAAGATAGAGCTGCTGGCAGGATAAAGCCTCAAGGGGCAATGCTGCTCCTACCTGGGAAGGTGAAATCACGGGGCACCTGCCTGTGAGGCAGGAAGATGCTGTGGGCACAGCTCTTTGGGAGTTTCTCCCATCAAACCCAGCCTTCAGAATAACACCACTGCACTGCAGAGAGAGATGGGAGGTATAAAAGAGGTACTGCTGGATGGGAGCTGTCAGAGCCTGAGCAGTTCCATGGAGGAAGGGGTGTTCACAACCCATTTCCTCAATGGCTTGAGCCTGAGGTTATGGTAGCTTGAAAGAGGAGAAAGTGCCCGAGGCTGGAGGTGAGCCATTAGAAAGGGCACAAAGGGAACAGACACAGTGTGCATCGCTGCGCAGATCTGTCACAGATCTAATTTTTGCTCTCGCCATTACCATTTCCAGATATTTCTAAGTTTTCAGGAAATACTTGGTGAAAGCTCAGACACATTTTTAAAAGACTTGTGTGGCCATCCATACGTCTGTCACTGGGGCTGGTAAATCTGTGTGTTAAACAACTTAATGGACTGGAAAGGTTTCCTGGGAAATGAAAGTAATGTCAGTAATGGATTCAGGTGCCAGCGGAGACATCTGCAGTCCCTTGATGACTGCAGCAGCATCAATAAGAAATGAAGGAGGGCTTGGAAATGACATTTTGGCCTTCTACAGGGTCTGGTCCCAGATCTCTGGCTGCGGTAGCCATCCTCTGGTCTGTAACCTTGTAACCGAAAAGCCACCTAGGCTTTTGGGTACTGCACTGCCTGTAACCAACGTGGGAGACTCAGTCTGCGTCCTGTACCGTGAGCAGCTTGGTAAAAAGGAGCAGCATTTCACTCTGCAAGATTGCCAAGGGAAACTGTGCTGCTGCTCCTCTGTTGTGCTGGAGCCATAGCTGAGGCCCAGGTCTGTGCTGCCTTTAAGAAACATACTTTTGGTGTTACTTTCCACTTGTTATTGCTGTTTCTATGGCACAAGGCAGAATCAGCCAACGTCTACCTGGTTAAAGAGGGAAAATAAAACTCTACAACAAAACTCTCTCTAACGAAGCCAAAGCTTATAGGCTGTGAGGAATTTGCCTGGCATCCAGGCTGGCTAACTCTCCTTTTTCTTTTTCTTTTTCTTTTTTTTTTGTTCTTTTATCATTAGGCTTCCTTGAACTTTAACTGAACCATAAGGAAACTATGAACAGTCTCAATAGCTGCCCTGTGAGGATTTGACTTGCCCATTGGATCTGCTATTTATAGTGTCCATTAGTACAGAAATGTCTGTCCTTTTGCAGCAGTCATGTATAGCAAAAACACTGCTGTTCTGGCGAACTGCCTGTGCCTCCTGTGTCACCCAAAATATCCATCAACAGAGTGCTCAAAGTGAGCCTTTCTTGATTTTAAAAAGGAAAAAAAAAAACAACCAAAAAAAAAGAAAAAAAAAACACAGGCCATTATATTTTTGTGTGTTTATTCTGCATAGTCTGAAATGACCGTTTTTCAGGAGGCAACCTCTTACCCCCAGCAGCTTCTCCCTGGTGAACATAATGTTTGTCCCAGGCTAATTAAATCGGGAAGAGAGCTGAGAGGGCCTTGGAGAGCCCATCTGCACCCCAGAAGCAGGCTGGATGCATACAGGTATGAATTCTGTAACAAAAAATATCATTTTTAGTAGAGGTTTGTCTTACCTTGCTGGGAGGAGGCTTGTGGTAGCTTGGGGGATGGAGAGCAGGTGACCACGTGGGTTTTGTCTGGACGTACTCCAAGGTACTAAATCCGGTATGTGTTTGCATATTCTGTATCTGAGAAACTAATTGTAAATTATTGAAATTAAGTATAATTTTCATGTGAAAATAAGCTTACAAATGGGCTGGCGATCAGCGTGGGGCCTTTCGGAGCTGTGGCCTTCCCTGCGAAGCTCGCTGCTGTCCTCCACCCTTATCAAAGCAGTCAGGGCGATGTGCCTTCCTATTCTGAAAGAGCAGGGCCAGAGCAGGGGAACGCCACCTTTCAAAGGATGCTCTGTGGAGGGGAGGCTTGTTTCCTACCTGCACGTCCTGCCCGGGCAGGGTGCTGCAGCGCGCCAGCTGCGTGGTGAGGCATGGGAGAGGGCAGAGGCACCTGCAGGAAGAGGAAGGGCTGATCTGCAGGGCACGTTCTCCCCCTTTTCTCCTGTGTTGCTTGTGCTTTGCAGTCTGCGTCTGCCTCGCAACGCAGGGAATTGCCAGGACCTGTACGGATGGCAAGGAGCTGTTTGTGTGCGGTCCGTGCAACAGTCCGGGAGGGTTTGTAAAGTATCTGTTCCCTGTTCCTCACAAGAGGAACTGAGAGGTGCCATGAAGCATACCCAGCAAGCATTTAAGTGGGGGAAATTCAAAACCCCTGTATGAGGTACAGGACACTAGAAGGCAGCCGGGGAGAGTGATGGGTTTGAATCGACATGACTGTTCTTTGGTGCCTACGACTAGCTGCATGCATGGCTTGATTAAGTTGCTTGATTCGATCTACATAACAACAAAGTGGAATCTCATTAATTTACTGAGGGCACGTTGTGCACCAAAGGGACAGAGAAGCAGAGCTGCCATGCCCAGCCTCCTGCTGATGCAGACATCCGTATTGTGTAGTCCCTTTCGTGAATGTACCGAGCTCCATCTCAAAATCAGTCGAGTTTTCTTCCTTCTATGGGGAAATCTGTGCCAGAACTTCACACCCCTGAGAGCAGGAAAACATCTGATTTCTAGTCTGAATTTATCCTTGGCAAGTTTGTGCTCATTTATTCTTGGACTAACAGTTCTCTAAATCAGCTTATTTTTTCGTTGCTCGGTTGTGGCTCTGACATATTCATCCATCAACTCTCACTATTGGCTGCAGCCAATAACGCTGTATTGCAGTCCCTGCCCTCCTGGCGACCAGTCAAGAGGGAAGTGAATTGTAAGATATAAATACCAACAATTATGAATGTTCTTTGCCAGTGGGTTGTTTTTTTAATATCTCATTACGTACTCAGTTTGTGCAAGAGATTAACGTAGCATTTTGTTTTTAGACAAACATGACCGTGAAAGTCGAGTAACTTGCATCTATGCTTCCTGGGAGAAAAAAATCAGCTTTTCTAAAGGACAAATGAAGAGGAATAACTTCACATTAAAAGCACCAAGGAATTCTGCCAGAAAGAAATCACTATTAATGTAACGGGCAGCGTCCCTTGTTAGGATGGTTTCTGTAAAGTTACATCTAGGGCATTGATTTAAATATACTTCCCCTTCCTTCACCTGAAGGAAGCAGTAATGGGTGAGCAGAGAGCTTTTGTTTCTGTCCTTGGGGGGTTGATTAATGGGGGCTCTGTCCACCCGTGGGGTGGAGCAGCACCAAAGGGTTCCTCACCGCTCCTGGACCTGTTGCACACTGATGGTGGTGGGGAGGAGCAGAGCACAGGTCCCCTGGCAGCCAGCTCTGTCGATCACCCAGCGACTGGGAGCCACGACAGAGTCCCAGGTCCAGGTCTGCAAACCCGTCCTACGCTGCAGATGTTACCCACTGCAATCCGTTTGTGTGCTATTCGAGCTTTCCCTTGAAGAAAGCTTTATGTTGCAGTCTTAAAAGGGGTGAGGAGGACAAAGCGTACGTTTGTGTCGTATTGAAATGTTATTTGGTGCTTCTGTTTCAAGTCCCTCATCAGCATATCCTTAGATGTGTCTGGGAAGTGCCTTTATTGCCTCTTAACTGCGTGCTGATGGGGAGGAAATACCATCCAGAGTACACGTGAGAGTGACACTGACTCCATACATTAAATGTCAAGAAATCCCATTACTTGGCGGGCTGTTCTACCCCTGTCTGCAAAACAGTACATGGGGAAAAAAATTGCAAGGCATTTAATAAATGATCACCTTAAAATTTTGCAGTCTCTGCACATTGTCCCTAACAGACATAAGAAAGAGCATTTAATAACGATTTTTTGTGCATCTTCCTGCAAAGGCTAGCGTCCTGGTTTTCATAAATACTCAGCATTTTCCACTGACTATTTGGTCCTTCTATTTCATTTTTAATGATTTGCTTATATTTCAGGGAAAAGATTAACTTTTTCAAAATTGAGTCAGTCTCCATTCTTTATTTTTGAGCTAATTTTTGCAATTTAAGAAAAACATTCTAATTAGCATATTTTTGTTTTCTTTTTTCTGTTTTTTTTTTTTTTTTTCTGCTACCACAGAAGAAGTGTCTGCGAGGATAGTACAAGTAGTAACAGCTGAAGCTGTAGCAGTCCTAAAAGGTGAACAGGAAAAAGAAGCCCAGCACAAAGACCAGCCTGGACCACTACCTATAGGTAAAACAAGATGAAACGTATTGAAAATATCCTTGTGTCTGCAAATGTTATACGTATTTTAAAAAGAAAAATACAAGTGTGTATTCAAGTAGGTTATAGTCGTGGATAAAGTAAAGGACCACGTAATAGTGTTACCCTTGTTGCCCCAGTTCTTTGTGCCCCTTTGGCTGTCTCATTCACTCTGTGCTTGTAGCAGCAGCTTTCCACCTGGTGTCTGACTCCCGAGCGGAGCAGCTGCGACTGTAGTTGTCGTTGGTTTTATTATCGTTGTGTTTGGTGGGACCAAGCCATGCTCAGAGCCCCTGTGTGTTCAGCCCTGAGAGAAGAAGACTGAAGAAGAAGATGTCTGAAGAGGCAAAGATTACAGGAGGGGCATGTAAAAAGACAGCGAGGTTTTGCTGGTTGGTGGTAGCTGCTCCAGAAGATGGAGGAAGAGCATCTCGACAGGAAGCAAAGAGGGCACCATAGAAGGGGATGGGAGAGGGGATAGCGGTCAGCGGGGTGAGAGGGAGGGAGTGACAGTGGATAGAAGCAAATGCCAGTGGTCCAGACTGGGAGTGGTACCACTGCCACCGGTCCATGCTGCTTCCTCGTCCTCCTGCTGTCTCCTTTGTGGAACGTCTCTCCAAAATCCAAGTGTGTATGTATATGAGTAAGTATTCAGCACTTCATACCTACAGTGCTTCCTCACTGCCAGAAAACTTCCACAGTAGCCCTGAGCATGTACACCAAAGGCCAGAGAAAGGCCATACACTGTCCTCGGGTAGTGAATGTCTTGCAAGCCTTCCCCTGGGATAAGTTCTGCTGAGCGTGTGTATGTTGTGATCAAATCAGAATAATACCTTGTGGTATTTTCCCCACAGGCACTTCACTTTATTTGGTGCAGCAGCTGGACCCTGCTTAGGAATGAATTAAAGTCAATGAGTAATTAAAAATACTTGTTGTAAGTCTGGTTCCCAAGGTCTTCTGCTTCGTTGAATTAATTTTGAGCTGAAAGTACAGCAGAGAGATGTGTAGCTTGATAATTCCCTTCTTTACAAATGCTCGATATTACGTGAAAGACCCCAATTTCACAAAACATTTCATATATATTTAAGCCTTGAGTGCTTCACTGGGGCCTGCATGAAGCAAAATGAGTATTCAGTTACATCTGGTTAGGTAAGAGATTTTAAACATATTGGGAGAAGTACATCTACAGTTAGCAAATGCTGGTGTTGCAGTTCCTGTGGTCAGTCACTATTACATGAATGCAGCTGGAATTGCACTGTAATGAAGATAGAAATACTCTGTCCCAGGACAAGCAAATCTTAAGAATAAGTCACATAGGTCTGTCTTCCAAACCACATTGACATCAATAGAAAGGAAGCCAGGACAATTCTTCTGGGGCTTCTGAAATTGGCCTTTCTACGCTTGGAAAGAAGCCCTGAATCATAAACTTAGATGTGCTTGTTGAGAGGTGACATTTGTAACGCAGGCTGTAAAACAGACTTGTTACTTTTTTTCCCTTTTATTCTTTTTTTTTTTTTTTTTCAAAAAACACAGGTTAATTCCCAGTAGTGGATTTGGTTTTAAAGAAAAAAACATCTCAAAATGATTAGTATGAAATCAGATGCGGAGATTATGCTGAGTTCATTTAAGAAGCAGCTTGTACAGGATTTGTCGTGCTTCTATTGCAATCATTGGAAAAACATCATCTGGTTTCAGCATCTAGCCTTGTGACTGGGAATGAATCTAAAATGTAACCTAAGTGAATCTAAGATTTCACAGCACCTTGCTCAGCTGAATCATTAATAAGTCATGGCTGACATAAGTTCCTTGTGCTGATGTCTTTTGTATTTAGATGAGGAGTATTTGCATGTATTCTGTGATTAACCTTGAACTCAGTATCAAGAAAAGAAAAAAAGCTTGTAGAGTGTTTCTTGTTCATGTACTCAAGGTAAACTGAAGAGATTAGTTTCTCACCATTACAGTTAATCAGCCTGAATTTATAAAATCTCTCCTGCACAGATGCTGTTTTGTTGTTGCTTTGAATAACTGAAGGCTTTTTAAGTGGCAACACTGATCTAAACAATGATTTTGTTCTTCATTTCTGTGTTGTACTCTGTGACCAGAATTTTGAAAATAATGCATTTCATCTGAAAAAATAAATCCTTTTATTATAGCTTTAACAATCCAGGTAAAGAAGGGTCTCCTCCTGAAAATCCCTGGTGCAGCAGTCCCCATCAACTAATTCTCTCAGCTGGGCAGCACAGGCTGACTACAGCTTGTATCAAGCATTGATCTCCTGGGAATTAATTGCTGTATCTTGTTTTCATTGTTTGATTTGCAGCAGTCGAAGAGTCAGCCAACCTGCCTCCTTCCCCGCCTCCATCACCAGCTTCTGAGCAAACTGGAGCTCTGGAGGAAGGTAAGGGTCTCCCAGACCTTGCAGTGTACAGCTGTCAGCAGAGGGATGAGACATAAGTCTAAAGGAGGGGGAAATCAGAAAATGGTGATCCTTACTGTAGCTTCATGTGGAAAGATAAGGCATTCCCCCCAATAACTCCCCATCTGCAAACCAACTGCAATGCATGGATGAGGTAGACACATATGCACAGAGGTAACTGACAGCCTAAGTTAAGTACATCCATATTAAACAACAACAAAAAAAAATGGTGATGATAACTCTTTTATCTGTCACATGCAACATGAGCAAAGATGTCTGCTATCCCAGTGTGCTCACCAAAACTGTGATTCAATATAGGTAATTTTTGTTTTCTTAGGATTTGTTTGGCTTTTTCTTTTAATAGTCATTAACTTTGTATTTAGAATCTTAAATGCATGAAAGTGAGAAGATTCAGAGTTGGATCATTTTGTTGGTCTTCAGCCTGTAATTCATGCTTCAATGCCTACATGTATTGGGGGTTCTGTACGCAGAGTGTGGGAGTCAAATTCTAGTCTCACTAAGCAAATTTGTACTCTGTCCTGCACCATGAATATTCGGTTTCAGTAGCCCATGATCTCTGCATTTTCCTCCTCCTAAAATCCCCTTCAGCGAAGAACTTAAGCATTTGCTTAATTTTAAGAAGAAGTCTAAATCCCAGTGAAGTTGTCACAATGGTAAGGATATATGTCAATGCTTTGTTAGCAGCAAAAGAGTGCTGTGTCAAGGCCATCAGTATAAGAGACAGCAATATATCAATACTGAGCCATGTCTTATCAGTCTGAGGAAGGTATTTGGGTTCAGAATCTCCAGGGGACTGTCAGCTGAACTCTGCCATGTGAACAGCATTTTTGTGTTTCCATTTACTTCCCTCTTCATTTTTTTCTTTTTTTCAATAAGAGCATGGAAATAATTTATCATCATCTGCTGACCAAACTTTGTTAGTATTTTAATGCAGAGCTTCTATTAATTTTGCAAGTGGATAGTTCCTGCTTCGTGTGCTAACATAGTCTGACTCAGTTTATCAGGGCACTGCAATTCAGCATTTTCAATCCTTTGGTCATTTTTGAGATAATGCAATTACAGACTGTGCTAACAACAACATTTGACAGTCCACTGTACTGGAAATACCCAGCGTATGTGGTCAGTAACCAGGACATAAAATTTGATTCATTGTGTGGTTGGTTTTTGTGTATGTGTTTTGAATAAAATACTCCAATAATTCTTGACTTATCACCAAGAAGAAATGGCAATCAAAACTACTAACTGAAAAGGAAGGTAGTAGGGCATTAACAAATGCTTTTAGGATTGTTACCAAGGTTTTCCCCACTGTTTTCTGTTTTTGTAGAGTAATTCAGCATATGCTTTTTGATTTTTCCTATTACAATAAAGGGCTTGTTCTTCTGCTTCAGGCAAATGTCAAGGTTCTTCCATTACTCTTAGTTTAAGGTCAGCTTTAAGTATTGGCAGTATTATTTGTATGTATTTTAGGATTTTATGATGCAAACATATTGATTAATTGACAGGAGGTTAAAAACTGTCCCCTAGCACATCTTGCTGCTTAGTACCAAGACAAGAAGGTGGCAAAAAGCTATGTAACTTGACTTTATTATCAACTAGCTACAGGACTGTGGTGTTCCCAGTGTGTATATGACTCAGCACATCACTTAATGTTACTGTTTTTCTCCTTCCTTGCATGTAGAATTAATATAATAGCACTTCAGTTGCTTTTGCCCAAAGTATCAGTGTTGTCAACTTTTAGTGTAGTTAGTAAGCCAGAAGAAACACAAAATCTTGTGTTCTGCTCTGTGTTAGATGTCATCCTTATTTTCTGTGGGTAAGTGGAGCTTTTGCTGACTTGAGGGAGCCAGTCCTGTCATTTTGATTCAGGCAGAGCTCCCATTCGGGAGAGTTTACCTCATCAGGTTTTGACCCAATTTGTACTGTACCTGCTTCGGCCTTCTGTTTCCTATACCATCTGGCTATCCATCCCCATGTACCTTTACATTGTCTATCTTTCTGGTCAGTAGCATACAATTTATGAATTTAACTCAGTTCTAAAGTTGTTGAACAAGAAAAGGCGAGTATTTGATGTGTGTATCTGTCTCAGGCTTCCTTCATCCCTCTTCTCTCGGAGAACGTTTTCTAACACGCTTGTCAGTGTGTGTTGCATTGCACTGAATCCAAAGGAGACTTCCTTCAGTCATAGTCAGAAAGAAATCACTGCTGTAGACATGACAAAGGTGGATGTGGCCAGCCATGCAGCAAACACAAATTAAAAGGAAAAAAAAAAAAGGTAGAAAAGAGAGAGAGGTTTGTGGGTCAAGTGTATTTCATGAGAGTAAGGAGTCAGTGGATGTAGGTTTCATTCTTTCATTTGGCTGCAGAAAATCATTCAGATGAGCCTGTTCCTTTATACTGCTGCAGAAGGTAAGATAACTAATTTGCCCTATCGACATTATTTCATTTATTTCACCTACTGTAACATAATTTTACTCAGGAAATGAAATTTTCTCTAGCACTGTCTAATCCTTTTATCGGTTGTATCTGCTCATTCAGGGCTGATGCAGTGTTCTCTTGCAAACTTGGCATTTCTTTTGTGCTCTGCATCTTTTGACAATGGTTAGAAATGTCTTCATGTAAAAAATCTTCTAAATGTTACAAGATAGCAGGATGCCTTGAAGGACTGCCTTCCATTTAGAAATAGGTGTTTCAGGATAAGCTTTATGTACCAAATAAGAACACTGCAAATTGAAAGGAACCAAGTGTCCTAAAAAAAAATCCTTTTACAGTAAAAATTATTTCATGAAAGGCATTTTGAAAAGATACCTGGAAGCTCAAGCTGAATTATCCTTTGTGAGAAGTGATTTTAATCTTGGTCTTTAGAATACACTGGGAATTTTTCCCACACTTTGACATGGAAACTATTAGAAGGGACTACAACAGCAAAGGAATTTTCTTGTTGCAGAAATAAAAGCATATACTTCTTTAAAGAATGAATTGTCATGTTAATGGAATTATCTGCAGTAAGTTTGCAGATATCTTTATTGAAAGTGATAAATGATGTAGATGTGTGATAGACACAGACATAATAGCTCCAGCTAGACTTTGCACTACTAATGATTTTGGCCCATCACATTTCTGTGCATTGAGCATCTTTACTGTTGTCATTTGCTGTAGTGTTAAGGAGCAGAGGCAGCGCTTGGTTGTTTTAGTGTGCTTTTTTCCCCCCCGCAACCCATGCAGAAGCAATTTCCAGCCCTGTTTGCGTCAATATAGAGAAGTCCTGGAGTTCCATCTTCATTCTTGGCGCATTTTACTTTTGAAGAGTCCCTGGATAAATACGACCTACAGCTGGAAGGAGAGCCTCCCGTTTTCCATTTGCACCTCCATCTCCATAATGCACCGCCTCCTCCTTCCCTGTTCTACTTCTGGCCTCTTCAACCTCTCTTCTTTCTTCCACAATGCACCAGTTCCAGCAGAAGAGATGGCAAGTGCATCGCACCGCTTTCTGCTCTTGCTCGCAGTGATACATAAACTAGCATGAGGGCACCCTGCACAGAAGTGGGAGTTGTAGTCTTGAATGTTCTCAGGTCTAGGAGGAAGCTGACTTCTGGTCTGTCACATGCTGAGACACAGCTTCACCCTCTGGAACGAGCCTTTTGCAAACAGTGAGTCACCTCAAATCTGTCACTGAATTTTGTAGAAGCTTATATAGAAAAGAAATCTGCAGGTTTTGCATTGCACGTGGATTAAGATGTGAAGATGCTTTGCTGCAACCTTATTGCTCTTAAGTACTAGGAAAAAGGCAGGGAGCTCAGGTTCAGTCCTGTGTTTAGCATCTCCTATTTCAGTGCTCTGCAGAGCTGCCTGCTCAGCAGAGACAGGTGATGGCTTATCTTTCCACACCTAACTTTTAAACATGCATCAACCACTGAATCTGTGGTTTAGATTCCACTGCAAGGGTGAAGCCTCTAAATTATCCGTAGTTCAAGGCGCTCTTTGTCCCCTGAAAGAAATTGTGAAAATAGTTCTCTTAAGTTCTATGGGGCAGTATTTGTGTATGTGCACAGATGTGCATAGCATACATTCATTCCTGGCCCACCTCCGGGCTGTCACAGATTCTTAAACTTGGATAATCATCCTTTGGCAGCGCGATGAGACATGTTGGAGCTTCTAATATTACATTTGATGAATATACATATATTTTTCTGCATTGATTGAGCCTTACTGGGTTGA
The DNA here is from genome assembly GCF_964034855.1 of Anser brachyrhynchus. Classification (NCBI taxonomy): domain Eukaryota; kingdom Metazoa; phylum Chordata; class Aves; order Anseriformes; family Anatidae; genus Anser; species Anser brachyrhynchus. The sequence goes on from NC_137701.1 coordinate 8,164,550, forward strand.
AGTTACAGCATCCTTTTCCAAGGCGGAAGAAGCAGATGTCATTACACTACAGGACACTTGCTGCCACATTGCTGAAGAAAGCAGAGGGTGCCTTTTTATTTAAAGACACAGATGTTGTCTTGTTCTGGTGTGCTCTAGAAAGAAACTTGAAACTTACTGTTATATTCCAAGAAGAAGCTCAGAGCTCTTATAGATGGAATTGGTTTGGTCACAATATGCAACCTGATGATACAGATGGTTAAAAATCACCTTCCAAGACTTGGGTAATGGCAATAACAGCAGCAGTCATGAGCTTTCTTGGTTCGGGGTCTCACAGAGATGTGGTTAATGTCGGTTTTACTGTCTGTGTTAGAGCCTTGCTTTCTGAGTCAGTGTTTTGGATCTGAGAGGAAGGTTTTGGAAGCTCTTTAAGTTGTAATTGCTTGGAGAAAGGCCAGGGACACTGAGCATGGACTCCTTTTTGCAGCTAGTAGGAAATCCAGAGGGTTAGCAGCAGCAGCTGCTAAAGGCACCAAGAAGTCACAGAGAAGGGACTTTAAATGTATTTTCTCTAGGATTAGAAGTTTTTAGTTTTTCATGGCTCAGTTAGGAGTCTGAGAGTGCCTTAGCTTGCACAAGCTCTCAGGTCTCCCCTTCAGGTGTGTATGGGTCAGATGGCAGGCCATTCACTTTAATTGTGCTCTATTTTTTTCGTTGTCTTAGAAAAACAAACCCAAGCTCCCCCTCGCTGTAGCTGTCAGTAGCTGGTGTAGTCCTGAAATGATTAAGTGATTATCTGTGATGCTGCAGTGACGGGTGAATAAAGCTGTCATTCTGAAGTATTGGCAAACTCAGAGGTGGGAGCTAGTTCACCAACAGAAATATGACACAACAGCATCAAATACAGGACTAACAGCGTGCTGTGAGCAGCTCTGCATGGCCTTTTTCAGGAAAAAAGGTAGCTAGCAATTAGAGGAAGGGTTGTTTGTTTGGTTTTTTCTTTGTTTAAATGATACTTAGTTATAGGAAAAGGAAAGAAGTAAGATTGAAATAGATATAAATGAGAAATAAGATCGTCACTGACAAAAAGCAAACCACTTCCAATTAAAGGACTTTTTTTTTTTTCATTTACGTCTTCAAGTACCTCACCCAATGACTGCAAAGGATACAAGTGTGTCAGGATACTTCAGAAGTTTCTAAAACAGTCACTCCAGCTGTAAAATACATATGATTCTCAATGCAAGTTGTGGTTTGTGTACAATATGTATTCCTCTAAATACTGAGTGAATAGTCTTGAAATGCATTTATTTCAGTAGGTTTCCAGTGCCCAAACCCTGCAGGAAGTGCCACACACACGGCCCCCATGTTAAAATGCACTGCCCATGCCTCCATCCAGCATCAGTTTGCAGCTTGCCTGGTTTCATCCACTCTGCAGTATGACACAGTGGCTAGTGTTGCTAGTGCATGCGTCCATCCTGTCTTGTCTTGTCTCTGTCTGTCTGTCTGTCCTGCAGTTTTTGTCTGTGTGTGTCTATTTGTAGATGAAGGGGCGGAGGATAAGGTGGGACCGCTACACCACTGCCCCGGCTGCGGGCCCGCTGCCAGCAGGGAGTGGTGTAAACGCCTGGCCCCCTCCATCTCAGTGTCTGTGCCTGATGATGAGCCCTACAATTCGGATGAGGAGTACTATGAACACCCTTTGTTCAGCTCGGAGTGGACTGGCTCTAGTACACATCCCAGTGCCACAGTGAAGAGCACAGAGGTCTTGTTGGGCCATGATGAAGGTGAACTGAGCATGGTCCCATTTTGTTCCTCTTCCCCTCTCCCCACCTGCCATCCATTCCATTATATATGTGCCTGGGGTTGCTGCTTTCTGGGGAGGGAAGATGTGTGTTGTCCCCACACGGAAATGATGCCCCCTCCAGAGTCTCTCCATCTCAAAGCAGAGCTGCAGCATGAGCCATGAATGCAGCTTTGGGGTCAATGAAACCATGGTCCCTGCTCAAACAGGGCTCTCAGGCTACTGGCCTGGCTTAGAGCAGACGCGAAAGGAGCAGCTAGTTAAAAGAAGCATACGATCATTTGTTCTGTGCCAGAGAACCACTGCCAAGAACAGTGCAGAATAGACCAAAAGATTGTTACTGGAGGTAAGTCAGCTGAGTTGGTAACACAATGGGAAAAACCTCATGCCTATACCAGAGTTAGCAGTGGAAGATCTTTAATTCTCCACTAGGCAAAGGAAAACAACGTTTTCCCCAGTACACACTGGTGACTTAAGGCAGTGCTGGGTCATGTTTGATCTCTGGTTATTTTGTGGCTGCACCCAGTAAAACTCTGTCAACTGACTGCAAACAAGGCAGACATTTTAAGAAGTTCACTGTTACTGTGTTTCTGTACCCCCTCTTTCTATGGCCTGAGCACATCAGTAAGTATTATTTTAGCTGTGGGGGTTACATAAAAGTCAAATGTTTTTTGAGGGATCAAGGGAGAATCTATTTCAGTGACTAGCAGGAATTCTGACTTCTTATCCAAGCAAAATGGATCATGTTTCATCACACAGCATTTGATTAACTCAATCCTGGGACACAGGAGGTTAAGTTAAAAACAGTACTGAATTCTGTAGGGATTTGTGCCTGAGGACAGTAGAGGTATGTGACTCAAAGAGCTCAGTGGGGCATTTCAAGAAAACCAGAGTTGTCCAGAGTTAATAGGATAACGTAGCCCAGCACTGCAGCAGCACCAGAATGAGATCAATGCTAATAACTGCATATTGTTCATGTCAGGATGTCTGCCTGAAGCTGGGGGAGACAGAAAATGGCAGGAGCGGCCTTGCTATAGCTGGGTGCCTGTATCTGTAATGAAAACTTTCCTGCACTATTTAGTTCAGGAGCAGCATCGATTTCAGTCATATGCCTCCATGTCTAGTGAAATTGGAAAATAGGAAATAAACTGGTTTATCAGTGAAGAGGTAGGCATTATGAACCCCCCCCCCCCCTCCTCACTTGCTGCTTGTGCGTAAGCAGTCTGTTTGGCACAAAAGAGTCTGCTGCCCAAAGGGAGTCTCTGTAGGATTCCTTTATTAAGGCACCGATAGCTTACTGCCATAACATGGAAAAAAAGGATATGATTCAGTTGGTACAAATGAGGTAAGTATGTTTTCAGGAGAAAAATATCATTGGAATACTGAATACTTAATCTAAGGTGAGGCAGAGCTAGGAGCAGGTGCAGGGGAACGTGAGAAGGATGTCCAGCTCCGATCAGCAGTCTGCCTAGGCAGTTAGCTGACAGCAGCCAGCAGCATTTGCTTAGAGAAAACACAGGAGCAGTGCAGTCCTGTAACGATGCTTTCCCCAAGGATGTGCTGAGATTCCAGTTTGCAGCTTGGAGATGATGTCTTTTTTCCAGTTTCTGAGCTCAGGCAAACTTTTAATATCCATAGCAGTGTTTATGTGTGTTTAGTTGTTTGCCTCTGTAGATGTGTGCTTATCCATTCTAGAAAACACTTTCGTCTGCAGCTATTGCCAGGGCTTTTACGGCAACTGCAGTGAAGTCCACTTACTTCATGCAAGTTCTTTTTCAATGTTTCTTTTCTTTTTAGTGTCTATATTCTCAAAATGTTTATCTGATGAGCTGTAATAATACTGAGAGAATCACAATGTTCCCTTTGCATTGGTATTCAGGATGGGATTAATCTCTCCTGATTTTAACCATTTCAGAGCTCTGTACCTCTATGCATAATAAGTTGCCAAAATGGGTATCTAACATAACTAAGATGATTCGACCTCCTAAGGCTTTTTCTTCCACCACGCTAGAGGAAACCTAGACAATTCTTTGCACTGGATGCCTAACCTTTAGACATTTCAAGCTAGGTATGCAGAGCTTTCAGCTAATAAAAAAATAATGGAAGGGAATTATTTCTGCTTTGGTGAGTAATTAGTTATAATCACGTGGCATTGAGTGAAGTAACTGCCATAAAGATAAAATGAGACGCTTTATTTATTTTTAACTGAAGGGAATGCACACAACTACATAAAATTGGAAAAAGAGAAGTAAAGCAAGTTATTTGTGTAGGGGCCTCTTGTAGCTGGATACCTGCTGTTGTGCTAGGCTGCTTTTACAGTCTGCCTTTGAGTAAATATCCCTGTGACACTCAGGCATTGGTTCAGTTCTGATTCTGAATCTTTTGGCTTCTGTGCATTTAAGATACAGCATCTAGCCCTAATTACATGTTTACATGTTATTAATAATATTGTATTTAACATAGTGGTATTTTCTTAGCCTCAGATAGTTTTTATGTTCTGTTAATCACTTTCTAAAGGCCATAACTGAAGTGGGTGGTTGATTGGCTAGTTTGAGCAGCCACTTCCAGATTCAAAACCACTTCATTCGCAGTCTGATTCGGCAAAATCCTTAAACATGGGACGTACTTAAAAACCCAGAGAGGTCATCAGGTTGACTTCAGATTGGCTGGTGGTCAGCTACTTAAGTATTTTGCTGAATCGAAGATTTCACGCTTAATACTACTTTCCAGTCAGAGGGGACACCAATGGAGCAAAGTAATATTCGGTCTGAATAGCAATGACAAGACTTCAGTCCAGAAAGGAGACTTTCTGCCATGGCGAGAGTAGAATGAAGACCACTGTTGGCACTAGTATACTGATCCTAACAGCCTGTAGGCTGAGTAATGTGTTCCAGAAATTCAGATGAACAAATAGTTATATTGCACTCACTGATTTCTCTAATTTAATTGGTGATGAGGAGCCTGGGGGCTAATGAGGGAGACAGAAAAGCAAATGAAGAGTCCTTGTGTTAAACCTGTGATTTGCACATAGAGTTCAGACCTCATGCAGCCTAAGGGAGAAACGGTTTATAAACCCATTCAGTGTAAGAATCTTGGCTGAATTCTTGTGAAACCGTTAGTTACCAGCTATGTTCAGGGCTTATTAAGGCTGTTCAAGTGGCTGAATGTTTTGCCAAATCCAGGACAGACTTGCTGGCATTTAGCAGTCATTATCACCAAGGTCAATGGAAAGAAATTAATGACTCATACCTTCCCCCACCTCAACTGAATGTCTTGTACTGGATTAAACAGCACATCTATCAGAAAAAAATCAGCATACTTTCTGTGCGCATTGATGCATTGGTGTTGTCAGAGCCATCCATCATTCAATATCATCTCCATTTGCAATGAATATTTGACTCACAGCCATTTTTGGAAGAGGTATACCTATAAAACACTTTCAGCTCTCATCTTAGAGCATAAATATGCTTTGCTGGGGGAGAGGGCTTTTTGTGTTTTTTCTTTTTTTTCCCTTGGGAAAATTCAGTTCCATTGTGATTAAAATGGGCTGGATTCTAGCAAACCTTTGACACACGAATCTAAATTGTTCAGAGCTGAAAGTGTTATGTAAAACCAGTCCTGTTGAGCTTTGTGCTTGGTGTTTACTGTTGGTGTTGATGTCGCCTCCTTTTTCCATCCCCAAGAAGAAGAACCAGTAGAGAGTCCGATGGCTGTGGAAGCGAAACCTGCTGCTCTTCCTGGGAAGCAAGCGGGGAAAGAGCACGGGCCTGCTGAGCCTTCAGACCAGGCCAGGGGCCTCGGTGAGGGTCAGCCGGAATCTGGTTTGGAGGCCAAAGTGTGTCACGAAGACAAAGTGCCAAGTGTGGCATCCAGCAGGGCGAGCGTAACAGTTGTGGCGGAAACGCCTCTGAAAGACACATCCCCTTCCTTGGCCGAGGAAGGTGTGTCCTCCCTAGGATTGCATGCGTTTGCTGCCAGTGAATCCTCCAGCTTTCTCCAGTGCTTTCTGAGGCTGCTTCATTTCCTGTTCTTCCCATTAATCAGTATGACTGCTCTTGTTATTATGCTTGAAGAGTGTGTAGCAGATACTATGATTGCATAGGTGCTGTATGACAACATGGTTTCCCACCACTGCAGCTGATTCCTGATTTTTTTTTTTACTTTGCCATGATACAAATGCTTTGCAGCTAAGCTGATTCCTCTGCGCAAGGCTTTTTCCCCCCATCTCAGATGTTTGCCAGTCACATTGCTAATCTGTGTATATTTTTTTTTGGTGCAGAGATTCATCTGCTTTTCTTTCAAAAAGTAGATTTATTGACTTTGACTATGACATAAAGAGGCTTAAACTGTAGAAATGTTTTCATTTGCAGCGTGCAGTATTTTTTTGTGTGTGTGCTTCAGCATTCTGGTTTAGCTTCCCTAAAGCTATTGCTTCTTATGTCATATCCTTGCCATTCATTGCAGTCCACCCCTTCTCTCCTTGATCATTGCCAGAACTCTGATTTTTTTGTGTGCCTTGCCTTATTACAAATGTTTAACTTGGCTGGAGTGCCCTGCTCAGGCAAAAACCCATCACTTCCACGGAGATATTTGCCTTTTGTATGAAGCTCAGGATTGGGTGCATTAAGTTCTGATCTGGTTCCTAGGGCAAGCAATTCCAAGCAATTGTTTTTCAGTACATGAGAACTAGGCTTCAAGATAGGCCTTTCAAGGGTGTTTCTCATTAGTCAGTGCAACAAGGTGTAAAGACGCATTATATGGAGTAGTGAAGTACCTGACTAAGAAGTGCCATGTGTGGGAGGCTGGTTTTTGGGCTGGCCCAGCTAAAGAAGATCAAATTCCCTTGGCAATCAGAATATATTTTGATGCCATTGGTCTTGTTCATTGGCACTACATTAGGAGGCATGATAGATAGAATACATAAGAAAAATCAGTATGTAGCTCATTAATTTCTGTGAAACAAGGATAAAATCAGCTCAGTGGCCTTGTTTCTATACTTCATAGGGTTTGCAAGTCAACAAATTTGAAAGCATAAAAGATTAAAATTACTATAGTTGTAGAATTCTGATGGGTTTTTTTGGTAACCACAGAGTGTAGAATGGCAGTAGCTTTTTGACTAAATGTTAACATATGCAAATATTTAAAGAATGACCAATATTTTGATATTAATTATTCTTAAAACTTCATATTTGTCTGAGTCAGAAGATGGCTCCATGGTCTTCAAATCACATATGAGGATATTCAGATTTGGCATAATGCTTATTGTGACAAGTTTTAGGGGAAAAAAAATCTTTTCTTTCTTTTTTTTTTTTTGCAGATTACTGCAGAAAGTTCTACCACATTCTGTAGTACCTCTTTGTGTTTTTTATATATGATAGGAATCATTGTTTTCCATAGGATATTAAAAAAGAACATGCTATTAATGATTAACAAAGCATGGATGAAAAAACTTAACTAGGTATTACTCCATACAAATATAGTGGCAGGTTGTAAGTATAGCATTTTTAGTTTTAAATTAACTTGATTGGGGTCTGTGCTACAGTCATTGAAACATGCCCAGTATTCTTTGACTACAGTTGAAGATGGCTGACAGTTTTGAAGATGAGGCCTTTGAGATCTGTGACTGTTAATGGCTCTGCTGATGATTTATTCATGCCAGGTTCATTACAGACCTTACTAAAGCAAATCTAGCATAAGCTTCGTAGTCCAGTGGAACATACCAATGAAGTGAGGATTATTTCTGGTTTTATTTTTGTATACAAACCGTGAAGATGAAGTCACATGAAATCATCTCATTTCAGTGGTCACATATTTAGATGTGTACAACTCACATTTTCACTATAGGACATCATATATTGAAAGGAAACTAGGACTTAATGCCTTAGAGCAGATTTCTATGTGGAAAGCCTCGCTGCATGTTTGCATCTTTCTCCCTCTCCTTTCCATCATTCATACCAAGATGTTGTGTACGCCACATGACTGCCTGCCTGTAAGTGCTTTAAATAATTGTGTTATAAAACCCAAACAAACTACTTCAGATTTACTTGCAGCCACGAAGATGGAATTCCGTGTCCAGGAGGGCACGTGCCCTTTCACAACAGAACCGTTAGATACAAAGCAACAGGAATCTGGAAAAGACAGTAAGACTGAGCAACCTAAACATGATGCCTTAGTTCCACAGCCAGCAAAAACAGAGGATAAAAAGGATTCACAGAGCAAAGACAAAGAAAAAACGCCTTCACATCCAACAGAACAGATCTCGGAAACTGATTTACAGAAGAAAGGGGAAGCCAGTTTTGCAGAACCTGCCTCCAAGCTTCCTGGTTTTCAAGAACAAAAGGACTTGCCATCTGAACTGCCTAAAGGGAGCAAAACAGAAGAAAGGACTGCAGATGTGCCCTCATCATCCAACCAAATTATGTCTATGACATTTAGAGATGACCTTAAAGATGTCCAAGATCTTGCCATCAGCCATGAGGGAAGTTCTCTGATGCTGTCAGAACCCAAGGCAGAGGCAGCCAAAAGTGAACTACCTTCAGGCCCATCTCCTGCTGTCCCCCAGGAGCTTCCTCTCAAAGACAGTTACAAAACAAAACAGGAACCCACTGACCAACTGTTTGCCAAAGATCTCGCTAAAGATGAACAGATCCACAGAGACATGACCCTAGCTCTGCATGAAGAAGTAGCTATAGATGGCCTGAAAACACCAAGTGCCCAGAAAATCCCTGCATGGGGTGAGGAAAAGGACATGACTAAGGAGGAGAGTGATGAGGAAGAAAGGTATGACTTCTATGATAAAGGGGAGGCTCGAATATTAGACGATGGTAAATTTACCACAAAACCTGAAGTTAAGACCCTTTCCCAAGACAAAGCAGACTTTCAAAAGGATGCTGAAGCTAAAATGTCATCTGATCTTTTCAAAGCAGAAAAAGAAATGGACCAAAGTGGGCTTCCAGCAACAGTAGACATGAAAAAAGATGTGCAGCCAAGCACAGAGGTATCCCCAGGCAAGTTAAGCCCTGAACTGACCCTTGAGAAAACAACAGAGCACCCTGATACCACACAGTTATCCCAAACAACAGAGAAGACCCCTGAGGCACAAAGTTTAACCACAGATAAGGCTCCTCTAGAACCTTCTCAAGAGAAAGATGTTAAAAAGGATACCAAGGATGATAAGACAAGTGTTTCGGCTACTCATGAAATGAAAGCAGAAGTGGATCGATCAGGAATGTCGAAGTATTTTGAAACCTCTGCACTAAAAGAGGAAGCCTTCAAAGCAGACGCTCTGAAACAAGGCAGTGATTACTATGAGCTAAGCGACACTAAAGAGAGTGCGTATGAGCCTTATCAGACAGGTCGTCTAATACCTGAAGACAAAGAGGAAGAGGAGGAAGAATTACAGACAGAATTGGGCCAGCAGCAAGGTATGCCTGCTCATGAAATAGGGTACAGTACCCTGGCTCAGAGCTATACACCAGACAAATCTGAAGAACCAAGTTCCCCAACAGAACGAATGTTCACTATTGACCCCAAAGTCTATGGGGACAAACGAGAGCTCCACAGTAAAAATAAAGATGACCTAACTCTGAGCAGGAGCCTGGGACTTGGGGGGAGATCTGCAATTGAACAGAGAAGTATGTCTATTAACCTGCCCATGTCCTGCCTGGATTCTATAGCTCTAGGATTTAGCTTTGGCCGCGCACATGATCTTTCTCCCCTGGCTTCGGATATTCTAACCAATACTAGTGGCAGTATGGATGAAGGTGACGACTACTTGCCAGCAACCACACCAGCATTAGAGAAGGCCCCTTGCTTCCCCATTGATAGTAGAGAGGAAGATGAGCACATTGAAGAAGAAAAAGCAATGGCAGAAGAAAAAGTCCAGCCTGAGACTTCGGTTGAATCGCCTTTCCCAGCCAAAGATTATTACAAAAATGGGGCTGTCTTGGCTCCTGACCTGCCTGAAATGTTAGACCTAGCAGGGACAAGATCTAGATTAGCATCTGTGAGTGCAGATGCCGAGGCGGCGCAAAAGAAGTCAGTTCCTTCTGACACTGTTTTGGAAGACAGCAGCGCAGCCCTGCCACCTGTGACAGATGAAAACCATGTAACTCTAAAAGCTGAAAGCCAGCTAGAAGACTTGGGCTACTGTGTTTTCAATAAGTACACAGTCCCACTCCCTTCTCCAGTTCAGGACAGTGAGAATTTAACAAGCGAAACCTGTCCCTTTTATGAAGGCACAGATGAAAAATTGAGACGCAGCCTAGCTCCTGACCTGTCCTTAATAGAAGTGAAGCTGGCAGCAGCTGAAAAATCGAAAGAAGAATTCCTCAGTGAAAAAGATTTAGCTCAGCATGCCGCTGGTGAGTCCGTTCTGGGGAGGGACTTTGAGCAGGAGAAGAAAGAGAAGCTGGATACTGTGCTAGAAAAAAGTGAAGATCAAATTGACTCTAAAGAGGTCTATCCCATTAAAGGTGCAGAGTCAGAGAGGACAAGACCTGAGGCAATCTTAGAAATGAAAGAAGAAAGTGTTGCTGACAAAGTTCATGTGCCTGCTGATACAACGTATGACAGAATATTGTCTACAGAGGTAACAACAGAAAAAGATGCTGTTTCCTTCTTGATGGAGGAGAAGACTCTTAGTGTTGTTCCTGAAATGGCTGAGATAGAAGCTCCAGTAAAACCAGATTACAATGCTATAAAGCATGATTTGGAAGTGGCTGCAAGGAGAGCCGACCAAGAATATCAGAGTCAGTTAGAAAGTAAGATCAGTGAAGGTTCTCTCCCTTCAGGGAAGGACAAAACCCCTGTTAAAAGAGCAGGGCCTGAACCCAAAGAAACTCAACAGAAAGATCAGACCATCTTGTCCAGAGAAGCAAAGGATGCAGATGTACTTTCCAAGACGGAGCCTACTTACGTGAAGGACAGCACCAAACTGTCTGAAACAGAAATTAAGGAAAAAGTAGCTAAGCCCGATCTTGTACATCAAGAGGCAGTTGATAAAGAGGAATCTTATGAATCTAGTGGAGAGCATGATCAAGCCCAGGAAGGTTTGAACGGAGAACCCTTGAAACAAGAGGATATCAAAGGAGAACCTCCAAAACCTACTGTGTCTGGGGAAGAGGTGACTGCACAGTTGCCAGCAAAGGAGCCTTCTCTGGAGCTCCTCCTTCCAAAAACTGAGCCTCCCCAAGAAGAGCCTGCTGAGATTCAGATGGAGACCATACCACAGCCTACAGAGGAAATTGAAAAGATTCCTGATACAGCTGTGAAACCTACAGAAATCCAAACACTGCTGCCATCCGAAGTGACAGCTGGGGCCGCAAGAAGGGAAGAACATGAGGAAGAAGAGGTAGAAGGGGGACAAGAAGAAAAAGAAGAGGATAAACAGCATCTTATACCAGAAATGCCCCAAGAAATGGACCTTGGGAAACCTACCGGTGAAGAAATGCTAGCCAAGGTTTGCCCAGAAGCACTACCTGAACTCAAAGGCATTATTGAATCCGTGGTGACAGTAGAGGATGACTTTATCACAGTGGTGCAGACAACCGTTGATGAGGGTGAATCTGCGTCTCACAGTGTACGCTTCGCTGCTACCCAGCAGGAAGACATCGAAACTGTGGACTCCCAGGCTGAAGAGGAGCTGGAGGTTGAGGAAGTGGCTGACATTCAAGCTGAGCCCAAGGAGGGCTCCCCAGAAGCTCCTGCTTCACCCGAGAGAGAAGAAATCTTGCTCACCGACTACAAAACAGAGACGTGTGATGATTACAAAGATGAAACAACAATCGACGACTCCATCATGGACACAGACAGTCTCTGGGCAGATACTCAAGGTGTGCATTATCCTTTTTGTTTTGTGTGTTAAATATTTTTGCTTCCAAATCATAATGATCAAAAAGCAAAGTTACTGTAATAGTAACAGTAATCTCAGCATGTTTCAAAAAAATATTAAATAGCCTGCTTTTTTTTCTTTTATTAATCCGTCTGCTCGGTCTTCAACTATTTTTACGCTGCATCCGCTGCAGTATTGTTAACATTTGTTACTAATCTTTTGTTTATTACAATTTGCTCTGATCCTACAGATGATGATAGGAGCATCATGACTGAACAGTTAGAGACTGTTCCTAAAGAGGAGAAGGCAGACAGAGAATTGCGAAGACCGTCTCTTGATAAGCATAAAAAAGAAAAACCTTTTAAAACTGGGCGAGGCAGGATTTCTACTCCTGAAAGGAAACTAGCTAAAAAGGAACCTAGCACACTCTCCAGAGATGAAGTGAGAAGGAAAAAAGGTTCATTTAACACTCCCTATTACAATATATTTATGTATTTTTGTACTATTGTGCAGTACTGTCAGGTTACTCTGTTGTAGATGCACTTTAACAGTATTAAGTGCGGTGCTTTTTAATGAGACATTGTACAATTATATGAAAAGCCATGTGCAAGGCTCACTGCTCCACCAGTCCCGTTTTACTCTAGACACCCCCACAGATCACTGAGTAGCACACCTGAGGTTAATGCACAGGTGCTCACTCTCTCCTGACTTAGGATTTGTCTGCCCCAGTAGAAGCAATGCTTCGAGTTGCAGTTGTGGAGCAGTGGGCCTGCCACTTGATGTATTGTCGTATGAAACTTTGCTGGTTTTTTTTCCTGATTGTGTGTTTTTGTGTTTTCTTGTCCATAGCAGTGTATAAGAAAGCTGAACTTGCTAAAAAAACTGAAGTTCAGGCCCACTCTCCTTCCAGGAAAATCATTTTAAAACCTGCTATCAAATATACTAGACCAACTCATCTCTCCTGTGTTAAACGGAAGCAGACAGGTGACTGCATTCTGTTCAGTTTATGCAATGTGGCTGGCAAACATAGACATATATTTTTTTTTTTTTAAATCTCATGGCTATGGCAGCTTCTCTATTTTTTATTTTTTATTTTTTCCTCCAAGAATATCTTCACAAATAGTATTGCTTTTTTAGTGTTTTGTATCATTTTTCTTTTCTTTTTCTTTCCCGGTATTTGTTTGTTTATTTAATGGAGGCCATGATCATGTATGCTTGTCATTGCTTGGACCTCCAAGTGCTGTGGTTGTAACTTGGCATTGTGCTTACAGTGTGTTGTTGTAGGAATCTCTGCTCATCATTTTGTTCTTTTTTTTAATTATTTTTATTATGCCTTTTTTTCTGGTGGGAAAATGTTGACAGCATAGTATGCATTTCCATTATTTTGCTTTTTACTCTCATGCATAATAAGAAGTGTTTCAGACTTATATTTTGTTGATTGATGTTATTCACATTCACACGTCACAATCTGTTACTGATGTTTATGATGTACAGTCAAAATCCACAGGGGGAATCCAGCCACATGCAGCATGGAGCTGAGAGAAGAAATCTGGGCTCACACTACGAATGGATTCCAAATAAAAAATAATAATAATATTTAGTAGAGGAAGGTGAAAGGAATTAAAATTTAAAAGAGATTAAAATAGTTCCTGCTATCTTTTTTACTGTTTGCTGGAGCACAGCTTCATCAGCTCAGAAGTTATGACGTCCACTATTCTATCAAAAGGGGGGTTGATGAACAGTGGGAATGGGGAGTTGATTCTTCATGTCACAAAATAGTGTTGGTTTTGCAGCTTTTTAACTCCGACTGCACTTCTACAGCTATGTGGTCGGTGTTGTCTTGCCCTCTGATTCTCTTACCTCCTCAGAACTCTCCTGGCCCAGCAGCATCTCAGAGACCTGAGTCATACTGATAGACTTGCATAAGGAAATCTGTTCAGTGCCTGAAATGTGTGCTGCCTGGCAACAGTCAGAGCTTTCTTTCCTCTCATTCTTGATATGTAGTGATGCAGATGTATTAGTTGAAGTGAAAAATGTAATACAAGAACAAAATCCCAGTGCATTTTAAATACTGAGACAGAGAGCAACCGAAAAGAGGGACTCTATCTTAAAATTTGCAGCAATGTTGGTTTGGGCTCTAAAGCAAAATAGCTTGAACCATTCCACAAAGTGAATAAAAATATATCTAAAAATGTTTCACCATACTCAGTGTTGCTGGAAAACTCAGTTCTCCCTTATTTTCTTCTATGTTCCACCCCACCCACCCCACCCCACCCCCCTTTTTTTAACTTACTGAGGGGACTTGAAGAGACACCAAGCGCAACTATATCGCATAGCGCTGCACACAGAGAGAGTAGGCAGCCATATGTTATCCTACGTATCCCTGAGCCTGAACCAGTCATCCAGTTCTTTTCAGGATCTGGAACTTACAGGGACGTTATAGTGAAGGACTTGTTAGTGTTAGGTCAGAGGTTGGACTAGGTGATCTTGGAGGTCTCTTCCAACCTAGATGATTCTGTGATTCTGTTATTTTCTTCCTGTTTTCCTTTTATGTAATACAATTTATACAGCACCATTTCTTGTACTGACAGCCAGCTGTCAGTATGTCCTATGTGGAATGGTCCTGTTAACTGTCATGATGCCTAAGCCCCACCAAAAGTACCTCCATGGTGTAGTCTACAACTTTGAGTATATTCGAGGTGTTTAAAACCTCTGTGTTGCATTTTCTGCATCTTTAAAATGAAGTATGTCCAGTCATAAGATGGAATAGTCTACAACAAGAAGTTAGTATTTGCTCATATTTTCTACGTAGTTGTTCAGGAAATGAAATCATTCATCTATTCCCCTCAATAGCAGGGGAAAAAAAACTTCCCATGTCACTGTGAGGTAAGCATTGGCAAATACTGCTAATGTATGCTGCCGTATCCTCAAGGGAGGGACCGCTGTTTGAGATTCATCCTTGCCATTTGGAAAAGAAACTGCAAGGCCAACTCCAAGGAAGGAGTAGTGAAATCTTTGCCTTGCCTGATGTAGTTACGGGAGCAAAACCTCAGTCCAACTCTTGCTTTGTGGCTGTGAGATGCTGCTGCTGTTGTGCCATGAGAGGAGTGGTTACAGGGGCAAGGCCAGGCCAATTGCCCGGTTATGAGCAGGAGTCAGTATGCAATATGCTTCTGTTCTGTGTCTGCAGTTCTGGGGTCACCCACTGAGGTAAGACATGTTTGTTGTGTACCTAAACTGGTAGCAGAGCACAGAGAGATCTTTTGTTCAGATGGAGAAGTTGTGGTGCTTTCAGGTAAGTCAGCATGAGCAGCACAGCTATGCTTTCCACTTCATAGTGGTGGCTGATTTGGAAGGAAGGAAGAAATATATTATTTGTGATTATTTAGAAGAGATGCGAAACACACCAAAACCAGCAGTAACAGATGGGGTAAAATGTGATACAGGAGGGCTTTGTTACACTTAAGCCTGGTACAAATTCAGAAGTGTCGTATGCAGCCATATACATTAATTTCCTCCTGAAAGGTTTTCTCTCCTACTCCTTCAATTTAGAAAAGCAGCAAGGAAATTGTATTAAGAGGGCAGAACTACTGAGTGGGAAGTGTGGCAGAAAACCAGAGATTCCCCTCACCATTCCTGGGATACGAGGAGAGGAGAAAATCAATTGGTTGTGTCCCATACATTGTGTTAGGGCTGGTTTTGCAGTTAGAAGACATCCTAGAGATAGTCATCCATGTCCACTATCCTGCTTCTTTATTTACTAAGGGCTGTTTTGGCACAGATGCCAAAGGATTTCACATCTAGATAGATTTTGTGTAGCAAATCACTTCCTGAACAGTGGTGTTGGAGTGGACCTAATATAGCCTGTTTTCTGAAAAGCTCCCTTGTTCCACAATTTTGTAAGGAGAGAATCTAAGTCAGAAAGAAAAATCTCATCTCAAATCATGTTGTATCAGATAAACGAAATGGTGCATTATTATACTTGATTCCCCAGGTATAACGTGAATGCTAAAGTCTGAGGGCTTGGTTGAGCCATGACACACTGACCTTATTGACACAATTGCAGTGGTAATTCAGTAGTCAATCGCTCTCTTTCCATTACGAATTTTGGCTAATATTTTAAAAAGCGGTGACTTCAGGGTCCTTTATTTTAAAATTTTCATTTGTGGATTGCTTAAAGGAACCTGATTTTTAGAGGACAGTTGTTCAGAACTTTATGAAAATCAGGGTGATAAGGTGTCTTAGGTTGAACCTTCAGAACTAGAGTCTCTTACACCTGTCAGCTGTTCTTTGAACTTTTTACTGTGGTTCCTAGATTTCCAGGGACATAAGTACAAAACTTGGATTTGTTTGAAATACATAGAATGCCACTTTACCTCAAGTAAAATGAATACAGGACATTTTTAAGGTAAGCACATTTCTATGTACAGTTCGCTGAGACTGCTTTACAAGGTAATTGTTTTGCATGGTAGTTCAAGGTGTATGAGTGTTCTAACAAGTGTACCAAGTGGAAATGCTTATTACTATTATTTTTAACCATCAAGTCTTTCTTTGGGTCTCTCAGCAGCAGGTGGTGAAACAAACCAGGCTCCTGGTGTATTTAAACAAGCAAAGGAAAAACTCTCAGTGAGTAAAATCATCTTATTGCCCATCTTTATAATCTCCTTTTGTCCTTATTTCAGATCTTCCTGTGTTAATTCAGTACTTCATTGTGTGTTCCATTTAGAATTTGTTTGACATATTCATTATTCATTTAAAAAGGTAATTAAACCCACCTTTCCTGAATAATAACTTCTACTAGCTCTGACTTACAGCCCAGGTAGATGATGATGACAGCTTGCAGATCTATAGGGGGCACACAGACTCCAAGCTGCAGGAGTTGGATGTTGTTCAGCATTTTGAACAAGGTCATCCTCTGGGATAAGCTGCGTCCTTTCCACAGCACCCAGCTCGTGCTGCCACCTTGCTCTATTGCCACCTAGGCAGAAATCCTCCCCAGGACTCACAGGGTATATTTTGATGCACCATTACATACGCATGCATTCTGCAGAGGCCCTGCCTGTGTGGAAATTATTGGCCAGTAGCATTTTACACGTGAATAAGTGCTTTCGGATTGACTAGTTCCTGGACCACTGATTTCTATCTGTTTTACCCTGACAATCCTGTGCCCTGCCTTCAGCTGCTCTGCAGCCTGTTCTGCTCCCTGCTTCTGCCTCTCCTCTGCTGAGTTTTCTTCAGGAAATATTGCAAATACTAAAGAAATACAGCAGTACTACAGCAAAGTGTCTCTCTGCCCTGCTCCTGTGCTGACCCTATGCTCTTTCTATCCTACCATTCCAAAATCCCCAGCAAATCGTCCTTCTTTCACTACCCCCTATGCAATTCTTTCTTTCATGACACTGACACAAACTAACTTACATCTGCAGTGTGACAATACTTTGTCATTGCTAGCCATCGTTAACAGTGTGGCTGTTCCTTAGGATTCCCCCGTATTTCCTAATATATTCCATGGCTGATTTGTTTCGTCTGTCTAACCAGATTGTCATTTATTTGGGGAACAAAAAACTATGTCTTATAAAGTGCTACACATTATTTATGAATCGTAAGAAATTGTTCATGATGAAAGCAGCATAACTGATTTGAGGCTGTGAAGCAGCGCTGAAATTTAGACCTGAATTCAGCCATGGATTCTGGGATTTCATGTGATTTGAGATGTCTGGCCCATTTCAGCTCATAACTGGGAAACTGTTAGAACTTCTTTCCTAGTACAATAAGAAATATCTGGGTAGGCTTTGCTCCTTAGTCAAAAGTATGGTTTGTGACTCTCTTTTCTCGGGGGCTGATCAACACCTGAGTGAAGTCGATACTAGCTCATTTTCAGAGTCTTCTGTGATCATGGAGTGCTCTAAGGACAAGCACTGCAAAGTCATTCTCTGAAATGATCTGTTTTCTATGCACCTTTCTTATTCCCGTCCTTTACCTTATGGCAAAGATTAGAAGTCTAGTCCCTCCTTACTTTCTCTCCCTGTTGCTTCCCTTCTGTGATTGCCATGTTCACTTATCTCTTGGATGTTTTCTCTTTTGTGCCTTGTCTTCACCTCTGCTTTTGTAAAGTCCTCTTCCTTTTTGTTGTTGTGTTCCTTCCTGATTTTCAGCTTTTATGTCCTTCAAGTGCAGCATTTTCCTCTCCGCTGGTAATGTTAGATCATCCAACCCAGTCAGTTTGTTATCCGTCTTCAAACTACATTTTTCATAGTGCTTTGCAGAACAACTTCAGGAAAGGCTAAGCAGTTCCATCTGCTGGAAGGAGCTGTGTACCTGTAGTAGTGAGATGCTGAGAACATTGGCCATGCCTTAGCAGTGCCTCTGAAATAAACTGAGATTTCTGCATCCCAGCTTCAGCAGTCCCCGAATCACTGGGTCTTGGCAAGGGTTACATAGATGTTTGTCCTGTGGACAGCTGGCATGTCCAACAGTATGAATTACAGCAGAGGTTAAATGTAATCTATTGCTAACATAATGGGAATAGTGTTCTGGGTAAAGCACAGGCAGGGATTGAAGCATTCAGTTTCTTTGCTTGCTCTAGCAGTCTTGAGCATGTCACTGAAAGCTGTTTGGGCCAGACTCTGCTGCTATTACTGATGCTAAAAAGTGCCTTGCTTGCTAAGTAACAGAGGGGATGCAGATTGTATTAATGGCAGAGCAATGTGTTAGCTCAGGGTCATGCCTTTTCCCCAGGCTTTCCATTGAAAGATCTCGGTCTCGTCCATCTTTAGCATCCCCATTAGATGCACATATTCATGGAGGACATTGTGCACTGTGAGTGAAAACGATGGGATCTCCTAGATTGCACTGTGCCTAGAATCTAAATCTGCAAGGATTTTCCAGCCTCACTGAGGTCTTGTTGCATGACCCTCAAGTTGGAAAAGCTGAAATTGGCTGAATGAACATTTGGGCCTCAGACTGTGCGTGCTTAGTTATATCCCAAGTTCAGAAACCCCGGTGAAAAGTGCTGGCATAACATCTGCTTTTTGGAGCCACACGAGATAGATGCCATGCTTCCACATAGTTTCAGCTTTAGTGTTCTTAGAAATATAGCCCAAATTTTCTCAAGTGGATGGTACCTGTAAATTCAATTATGACAAATCATTCAAAACCTGGAGAAGCCTTTGTTGTGACAGAAACACACACTGTTCAGTTTCTGTTTAAAATAATTATTTTCATTATTAAAAGATAAATATGTTGCAGAGTTCATTCTAGAAATACTTTCTTGCTAGTGAAGCACTCCGATCCTTTGAATGGATTTCTTGTCATGGCCAGTAGGGCTACTGGATAAGGCTAGTGATATCTGTAGACGTCACAGCTGTACTGTAGGACTGGAGTTGTTAGGCAGCTCTGTAACTCTTAATCATGCTCATTAGTACATACACACTGTGGATGACCCCAGCCTCAGTTTTCTTCAGGCTGGCTATGTAGCCTAAGCCAGATGCCAGTCCGTAGGGGGCTGAACAACTGTGAGTTATGTTTCATCCCATTCTTTTCTCATTTTCTAAAAAAGACAGCTTGAGGAGTAACTCGTGCATCTTTTCCAAACGTTGAGGACATCTAGATGGCTGGCTGAGACCAAATGCCAAATTTTTCATGGCTAAAGTTCCCTACTAAATCCCATACTTACAATAAGATTGCTCCTATTAGTAACTTCATGCTTGTATGAATACAGAGAGAATCAGGACTACATCGCCAAGACAACAGCCTTGCAATTGTTCTTTGTCATATCAGTTATCCTTGTAGGAGAAAGAACAGTGTTGCTTAATCAAGTAGCCCTCTTTTCTTTCGTGGAAATTTCTTTGTGCAGAACAGCTAGGTCTCCTAAGCATCAACAAAGAATTTGCAGTCTGCCTTGTTGATGTCTGGTTGTTCCTTCAGTGGGATATTACCATTATTCAGAATCACAGCAGTACCTGACCAAAATGACACATGATGTCAGCCTTTCAAGAGTATAAAGCTTTCGTTATCCCAGGACCCCACATTGTCAAGACAGGTTTACAAATTCCTGTTGTGACACCAAATGCACAAAATAGAGTGTTTGTGGTGCACTGGGGATTTTTGTGTGCATGCAGTGGCATAAGAAGCACTGCTATCATGTCCTTCTGCCATCTTGGGAATGCTGCTGTAACCTTGTTCTAAGACTCCTCCTGTTTTATTCCTGAGTGTAGCCGGGAGGGATATATTACAAATGCACAACTTAGTTTTAAAAGACCAGGATGTGTTGGTGCTCCTGTAGTTTTGCACTTGCTTCTGATGCAGCCAGCCAGCAGTTGTACCAGCTAAGTGCCGTGCCTGGCACCAGTTCTGTCCTATTAACACATGGCAAAAATAGCATTTACACAAAAAGGCACTCTCTAGAATCAGTAAATCTGTCCAGCCACAGATGGTTTCAGTCAAACAACACAGAACTAAAACTTTGCATGTCAGAACTGCATAGACACCATTACCAGACACAGGAAAAGTATTAATTCATAGCTTCGCATTTTTTTTGGTCCATGTTGCATGTGTTTTCCTTTTGTCCAGCTTCATGTTGTGTTTTCTTTTGTTTTCTCGTGACTAGACTGCCTCTTTGTCAAAGATTCCTGCCTCAAAGTCTAAAGCAAAGTCATTGCTTCCTCCAAGACCCAGCTCAGCTTGCTCATTAACTACTAAAAGGGCCACTTTTCTCGATACAGACAGTTATTATGTACGGCCCTCCTCAGCAGGCCCAAGAGACTGCCTGCCCTACTCAAAATCAGATGCTAAGGTAAGGTAGCAGAGTTGGTAGAGAGAGTTAGCTCGGAGATGTGTAGGTAAATTCCCTGGATCACATTCACTCCCCGCTACATCTGGGTAATTATCTGTGAAGTTTACCTGGGATTAATTTCCAGTGGCAGGAAAATTTATTACTAGGCTACGTGATTTGTGCCACAAATAGGTAGAAATGAAGCAAAGTCTCCAAAGGAAACATAAGTGAAATTTATTATAACTAGCAAGAGATGTCTTCTTTCTATTGATGATATGGATGGTGCTTCATTGACTGCTGAGAAGTTGCACCCATTTTGCACATGGGTAAGTAGCAAAACCAGCAGTACTAATTCGTTTTCCAGAAGAAAATTTTAAAAAGCAATTTTCAACCAGTTAATACTCTGAAAACGAATTAAATCCCCAGTGTAAGAGTGCACAGTTCTTATCACCAGCAACAAGGGCAGAAGCCAAAGGCTTTAGGACCCAAATTTGGTCTGTGCCTAGGACTAAGTTCAGGAAGTTGCAGTATAAATTTAAAGAGATGGTTGGCAGTTCATCCGAGCTTCCCCGTGTTTACTGTTCACTTGTCTTGCAAATCTACTTGATGCTGAGCTGATGACTGTTATGTCATTTGAAAGCTGTTTTCACTGTGCTTGTTGTGTCTCGTACTGGTTGGGGCCATCGTTATACTTCTTCATCATCAAATCACACATCACCAAACAATATAGTGTGGTGTCCCAGTATTGTGGGTACTTTGCAGGTGAATTCACATAAGAATTTCACACCTGAGCACCAGAGGAGTTCTTTTACTTTCTGTTTGTACTAAAAAAAAGCCCTTACTAAGGAACCAGATGCTGAACCCATCCATATTTCAGAATAATCAGAAGTTGATTGCTTTTGTTTTGATGGAGATGATATCTATGATGGCTTCACAGGGATTTAGATCATAATCCAGTAGTCCACTAGCATCCTCTGCAGTCACTGGGAGATACAGCTTTGCCTTCAGTGGGAGTAAAACCAGTCATTGATACATGCTCAGTCAAACCTGTAGAAAAAGAAAGGCTTTGCCTGCTACAAAGGGAGGGTTTATTTTGAGGAAGAAGTAGATTGTTCAAGATAGGGTGAGACTGGCAAAATACCACATTTGGGAAATTCGCAGGGAAATATCTCTCCAAAAACGGAGTTCTGTCCGTACTGGGTACCAGAGCCAGACTTTTCCTAGTGAGCATTTTCATGCAGTAAAGAAGCACCAAGGAGCTGATCAGAGCATGGGAAGTGGCTAGATCCCACAGCTTCCTCCATGAATAGTAAACTGGGCCCAAAGAATGAGGCTTTGCCCTTTGTATGTAGGTTGAGAGAAATCACGGGCTAAAGTGGGACATTTTGAAAACTAAACCTGTTTTTATTTTGTTACTATTAGGATGGAGTAAGCAAGAGTCCTGAAAAACGTTCCTCTTTACCAAGACCTTCCTCTATCCTTCCTCCTCGAAGAGCTGTATCAGGAGACCGAGACAGAGAGGAGAACTCTCTCTCCCTCACAACATCCCTTTCCTCTTCAGTACGACGGACCACACGTATGTTTTTTGCATGTTAACTCTCTCCTACTGCTGTGGGTGTCTTCCATGACAAAAATGAGACAAATGTGAAGTAGGCAATACAAAATATTCTGGTGTATCTTAGAAAAGTGAACATAACAGTTAATGTTATGAATTTGTTGTTTCACAGTAAAAATCTCCCTGTGCCTCTAGTCCTAGAGTAAAAACCCTCTCAGGTGATAAATGCGAAGATGTTAGCCAGTGGAGTGACTCACTGGAGGAAGTGAGGATAGTAAACCAGAAGTGAGGATAGTAAACCAGCCAGGTCCTTTTATCAGGACTAGTTATATTAACTCAGAAGCGAAAAGGAATTACAGGACAATGAGAATTTTAATAAATACTCCCATAACTTTTTGCTAGTTTGATTTCAGCCTAGGCCTCAGAAAGTGGATGTGACTCCCTACTTTCCAGTGGGAATTCCTGTAGCTTTAGAAAACAATTTCAGACCTTTTTAAGAGAACCTAAGGGAAGCAGATGATTACATTTTACCAAAAAAGAAATCCTTTGAAATTCTTGGGTGATGCTCCAAGGGTAAAATAGAGTGACTGCCAGCTGGCACAGCAGCCCATTCTCTAGACTGAGAGGCCATGAAGTATTTGCCAATGTGGTGAAGGACTGAGGAATGAAAATTAAATATACCAAAACTACAGAGAATTGGAAAAAAAGATTCCCTTTCTATCTCAGTTGATGTAGTGAAAAAGTTCTGGTTTAAGGGTGGTTGGGAAAGGAAGAAACTGTTCAGGGAAAACTGAAGGTGAGATTGGAGTATGTTCATTCTATCTGGTGAGTCATGTAAAGAATTTGCATTTTTTGTTGTTTTTGTTAACTGGCATGAAATAAACAGAATGATTAACAAATCACTTAACTGGGATTTTGATTAGTCACACTGCTCTAGAAAGTCCCATTGCATTTATAATTCCCAAACCTTTTAAAGGTGAAAACACATAACACCTGTTCAGCGCTGGGGTTCACAGGCTTTGAGCATTGGTTTGGTCTTTCTCTCCCTGAGTATTCTTAGCAAAGCTTCCTTTAAGCAGCTTATGGCGAGATCTCAGCTTCTGTTTATTTGCCTTTGAGAGTTACCAACAGAGCTGGCTGCAGAAAGCACAGTGCCGCTATTAAACTGGTTTTTGTCCTCAGTGAAAAGGACTGGTAATGCTATTAACAGGGAATGGAGCTGCTACAAAATGTTCCACTATTTATATATTTTTAACTTGCTTGTCAATGTAACTAGAATATGACTTTTAATCAAGGTTGGCTTCTGTAGCTGCTTTGTTTCACTGCACTACTTGAAAATAGCAATTGAACATGAGGGACATCTGCCCATCCACACAACAGACTTGTTCACCATCAGCTGAATGCTTGCCCGGGGCTCAGCTGCAGAGAGCAGCTGCCCAGTGGTGGTATGTGACCAGAAGTAGCCTAGAGTTTCGGGATTACCATCAAAATTTTCACCACTCTGGTTTAACCCCCAAATCCGCTGAACTGGGTGACACAGTTCTTACTGGTGAGTCAGGCTGTCAGGCCAAGTCCCGAAGGCTGGATTCAGATGGCGCTTCTAGTGCTTTCCTAAGAGGGAAATCAGTGCGGTGATACTGTGCCTTGCATGAGCTTTTCAGGAAGAGTAAGCGTTGTGGGAAGCACATCCGTGTGGCAGCGTGGAGAGCTCAGCCACCATGTGGGCACTTTACTAGCTGAGCCACATGTGACAAGGTACCTCCTAGCAGGGCTGATAAGCAAAGGAGTCCCACAGGCAGACCTCCAGCCTGCTACTCAGCACTAGCACAGACATCTTAGAGCTGGGTCTTGCGTGGCAGACAGGGTTGAAGTCTTGGGAGGTACTTAAAGAAGCAAAGTTGTATTTCTGTGAGTCTAATGCTGTTTTTCTTGCATGTAGGATCAGAACCAATTCGTAGCAGAACAGGAAAAAGCGGAACTTCTACCCCCACTACTCCTGGCTCCACTGCCATCACTCCAGGGACACCACCGAGCTATTCCTCCCGTACGCCGGGCACTCCAGGGACACCCAGCTACTCCAGAACCCCACACACTCCTGGGACCCCCAAATCTGCCATACTGGTACCAACTGAGAAAAAAGTTGCCATAATTCGCACTCCTCCTAAATCTCCAGCCACTCCAAAGCAGCTGCGAGTTATTAATCAGCCTCTACCTGACCTCAAGAATGTCAGGTCCAAAATTGGATCAACAGATAACATCAAATACCAGCCTAAGGGAGGTCAGGTAAGGATTTTAGTCTTTCTATTTATCCATATGTTATTTAGCCTCACATGTGCACCTTCAGGATGGGTATGGGATGGGAGCCATTTCGAGTTTCCTTGCAAATGCTGTTTCTGTTGTCACTGCCATATACACTGGTTGTTTAAGTGACGTTAACTTGCAGGGGTCAGGACTGTCTTCAGAAAAATTATCTTGCCACCTGAAAACTAACAGTGCCTCACTGAGATCGGGGGAGAAGTTTCAAACAAGAGATTGTACTCCATGTCATAAATATGTTTTAGCCTGAGTATGAGCAGTTGTTGCTTCTTTACTCTTCATCGATACCAGAAAATTAAGGAGGTTTGCTTTAATTCGTGCAAGTTCAGCTTCGACCTAGATAGACGTTAGCAGGATTGCACAGCACCATGACCTTTTCCTGTGTCGTTTTACATGCCATGTGCATTGTGTTGGGCAGTGTTAATGAGACTTGCAGCCTCCAACATGGTAAATCCACCCCAAGTTAAAGATGATGGGAGGGGACAGGTATTAGACTTAGCTGTTTTTATTGCTTCAGAGTGTGAATGAGCAGGCACAGGACTTAAATTGTATAAACTGGAGAAGGCATATAAAATAAGAAAAGGAGAATGTGTAAGAAAGCAGATGGCAATTTTCTGTTCTCACTTTCTGAAAGCAGAAGAATTCACGGGCGTGTTGATGCAATTAAAAGCTGAAAAAGGGATGAAGTTTTTCATACCTTGCACAGTTACACCCTGAAGCACATAATCGTGAATATTGCTGTCAGCTAAAGACTGAACATGTATGTAGGGTAAGAAAATCCTGTTACTACAGACAGAACTTACTAGACATTGAAAAGGACAGTAAACATACAGGCTTACAAGGTAAGCAGGATCTTTTGAAGACTGAGGAAAGAACAGATAGGGAATACCATAGATCTTCCTTTCATGTTGATTGTGGGCACAACCTGACCATGAAAACACTGTGTCCCCAGCTCCCTTTTATTTTCCTTGGACTGCTGAGTTACAGCACTGGCAATGGGAGTGGATTCTGGGCAGGTTCACTTCTCAACCACCTCCAGGGACAGGACATCAGGGTGATTAACGTGCTTCCCCATTCATCTGTCTTTAAAGCTCATCATCCTGGGAAGCTGGGTTACACAGTGTTTCCAGATCAGATACTTCTATAAATATCTGAGTTTTGGAATACACAGTGAAACATACAGAACAGTAATGTTTGCCTAATGCTGCCTCAAAAAAAAACAAGCAAATGAAAAAAAAATTTTTTTGATGTTGCTAAGCTATGCCTATGGCAGGTCTTCCAGAGAAAAAAGCAGGCTCGTGTTAAACAGTAAGGTATCTCTTAAGCATTGATCCTGTTTTCACGGTAAATTAACACATTCAGTGCTTTCCAGGATTTGGACAGTAGCCGGTTACTCAGATAAAGTCGAGAAGATAATGCCTCAGCAAAGGTTCTTCTGCCTTTATTTTGACAAGTGTTGGTGTAACTATTTTGTATGAGGCCAGCTCTCACTTGATGTGTTGCATAGCAGATGGTCAGGGGGCACAGGGGCTTGGAAGGCAAGTTCAGACAGCGCTTCTGGATTGGCATTGCTTGTAACAAGCCCAGCTGCTGGACATGGAGCTCAAAACCAGCACCATGTTAGCCTAACCTCCTCCTTCCTGTTGCTCTCTGTGGATCGTGAGCGCTAGAGGACCACAGTGAATTGTATTCCTGTGTAAACACCATGCCCAGACAGCTTAGCAGTTCTACAGTTGCCCACAGTCTACGCAGCATAGTGAAGAATGGCACAGCAGTTGGCATTTCACTCTTCTGGGAATCACAGGGGAAATCTGCTGAGTGGACATAATGTCACTGAAGCTAAAGCATTTTTTAATTCCCACTGCTGTGTGGCCACTGAGCTGTGGGTTGGGCAAAGGAAGACTCATTGAGTTTTTGCTTTGTGTTTCCTTTATGCCATGGTTGCTCAGTCTAGACAAAAGGTTTTAGGATTAATTCTTTTCTAATTTATGCGGTTGAATTTTATATGGTCTGTCAGAGGAACACATGAAAGCTAATTTCATTTCCTTGTGTCTGCTCGCTTCCTTAACGCCTGGTGGCAAATACTGCACTGGCTAAAATGAGCTGTTATCTGCTCTCTGCTTTTAGTGATGATACACGAAACAAACAGAAGGCTGCTCAAGTTTTATAACCTGAACTGGAAGTGCTGATAGCAGTAACCAAAGGAAAAACTAGCAGACAAAAAGCCAGCATATATCTGGGCAAGTTAAGTACATAAACATGACATGCAAATCACTAAAGGAATACAGATATGCAGCCCAAAACTGTCATTTGGAGACAGACTATCCTTTTACCAGAGGCATATCTTAACCTAGCACAAGGTCTTTTCTTAGCTTACAGCTGTCCTAGAGAATGCAGCCGCACTGTGAAACTGCCAGAGGCTGAGGTGCAGAACTGAAACAGCAGGGGAGGTTTGAATGCTAAATAAAAGAAGTGCAGTGCTTCAGCCTTGAATTTCATCAAAAGCTCATCAGCCAGCAGACTTATTTTAATTCAGCTTTAACTTGCCAGCGACAGAAACAAAGAAAAGGAGAGAAATTACTCCACCTGACAGGCAAAAAAAAAAAAAAAACACGTCTAGGGGAAGAAGCAAGCCAACATTGCGGTGCATTAAGCTCCTGTGAGGAATAGATCGCTTGAGATGTGTTTAATTGCTGTTCTGCAGTCTGGAGAAATGAGGGCTTCTCTGCGCTGTGATGCAGCCAGTAGGTGGTTGTCTGGTTTTCTCTTTATAGTAAAGTATGGTGAAATGTATCATTCTTGGCAAGGCTCAGAGGCGACTTGCTCATGGGTATGTCTGCTGGGCTTCAGATGGATTTTAGCACTGCATCAGCTGTGGAGGAAATGCTGTGCTTTCAAAAGTAACCCATTTGCATCTGTTATTTCTCAGACAGCCCAAGGGAAGCATGGGGGGAGCTGGGGGAAGGGTTGGAAATCTGTTGCACATGCCAAGACTTAGGTTTTGCTTTTCTGTTTGATTTTTTGTCATCTTGAAATTCTGCCTATGGATGTGGTTTGTGCCATGTCAGTGTACAAAAGTCTATCAATTGAATCTTTTCATTACTGACCAGGTAGGGTATTTATAAAGCATTGTAGGCCAGCAACCAAGGATAAAGCCAACTTAGATTTCTTTTAATTTAATCTTGAAATGTATATATAAAATCTCAGCCATGGGCAAGAATTTCAGCGGTTGTGAATCAGCACAGCCCCGTAAAAGTGCATGGGGCTGTACAGACTGGAACGCTGTACATAAGGTCTAAAATATCACTAACTATGGTAACAGCCAGGGGTCTTGTAAGGAGTAAGATGACAGGTATTAAAATGAAATACGCAAGCCATGTTGGAGAATGAATTGTTCCTTGAAGGTTTTTAGGAAGATTAAAGAGAGAACGTCACAATTTTCCCTAAACTGTAGAAAACAAGGTGCACTGAGTTATGGGTCAGAAAGTCTGAATAAATTGATGATACCACTCTTCAGCAGAACCTGTCTAGAAACCACAAAAATGCTGGCAAAAATCAACAGGCATCAGCATTAAATGATAAAAGAAACCGGCACATGGAAGGATAAGACATCTCAGAGCTGGGCAGAAGAGGAGACTTGAATAGATGTCATTGTCTTTGTACATTTTTTTTTTGCTCGAGTCCTTTCCTGTTAGCTTCAAGATCCATTTGGTTGGCAGGAGAGGTTACCCCACAATGCACAAACACACATTGCCCCATCATCACAATTTATGACCTGGTCTGCAGAGAACGGTGGGCTCCTGACGTCTTCCCTGCCTTAGCTGCAAAGCCAGAGCAGAGACAGACATGTTGGTGGTCCACCAACAGCTGGACCACCTCCTGGGAGAGCTGCAGGTCGGAAGGGTATTCAGCAAGTTCCCCTTGAGACATCATATTGTAAGTCCTCTTCCTTCTGCTTCATGTCTTTGTGCCAAGTTACAAACACGGATGATGGCCCAAAAATCAATCTGAAAATCCAGATTATGTGCTATCAGTGCATTGGCTGATGAAAAGCATCCTATAAGACAGTGGAGAATATAGGCACAGCAAAAATGGCAATCTGAACTGTTACTTAGTCCCCTTCTCTCTCACCTCCTTCTGGCACTTTTTCCTCTTATCTGTTGCAGTCTGCTACATAATCGAGTCAAAAACACTGTGGCTCAAGTTAAGAGAGTCTCTGTTCAGGACAGAAGTGATGAACATAAATGAGCCCTAAGGTTTAAGGAAATCCCAGGTATTGGTGCTTTCCAAAACCAGGGCCACAGGAGGCATCTGCAGGGAGATGTGGATCAGCTCCCTGCGCATTATAACCTGGCCATTGGTTAAGGAGTTAGCTAATGAGGGACTGGTAGGCAATTGTTTCCACACTGTTAGCTGCGTTCATTGAAATTAGTTTGTGAATTTACCAAATCAATAGTTCTTAACTGTAAGGTAATTTCATCTCTGTCAGTCTGTTTTTGTTTCCTTTATACATTCCACATTTTCCGGATTTAGAAGACATTTATAGGATTTGTTCTGGACTGAAAATTAGGGGAAATGTAGGAAATGATGAGTAGTTGTTTGTCAATTTGTATGTTTGCCTGTTTATGTTTAAAATTAGAAACTAATCCATCCCATGTTAATTGCAGATCTACAAATGCAAAGAGAAATTAGGAGTTTCAGGCACAATTTCAACACTCTCTCATAGCTCAAAAACATAATTTTTAAGTTTTTGAAATTTATAATTTTGGCTGATCGTTGCCTATTGTACAGAAATAACATCTTGCAGCTCCTGTGTTCAGATGACACTCATTTAATGGAAAGCTTGCCTGCGTACAGTCTGTACAGTTAAGCCTTGAATTATTCTGGAAAAAAACAAGAAAGATTCTTTTTCCTGACTCACATTTTAGGAAAAAAAATGTGGCAATCACTGCCAGGCCTTAGCAAGTTTCAGAAAGTTTATTTGAGGAAAGGTGTTTGGCTGGTAGAAATGAGCAGGGAACTGGGACTTTCAGTCCAGATCTGACGTTCACTCGATATATGGCTGGAAGAGAGTAACATCACTGCCATGCCTCAGCCATCTGTAAAATGTGCATCATGTGCATGGAAGACGGACTGGGAACCCCAGTCTATCTTTCCACCTACCACAGCAGCAGCTTAAGCAGCCAGTTCCAACTCTTAGCTGGCTAATTAATGTTAGAGACAAATCCTGGCCATGATGTGCCATACCGTGTTGGTCTCATTAATAGCAAGGGGAGAAGCTGTACCGTTTTCTGGAGTAGGTTGAACGTACCAGGACATACATTCCTCTGAAAGCCTGAGTCATCCCAGCAGCAAATTCAGCACGGGAGGCATTTTCAGCTCAGCTCTAGGGAGCCTAGATTTTGGCAAGAAAATGGAGAATGTTGTTCTTATTGGGAAAATGTTCAGGCAATACACAATCTGGACCAGAGCTGTTTAGTTATCTAATAGTGTTCTATCTTGCATGGGAAAATGAAAAAAAGTTTAACGCTGGATGGGAAGGGACAGGAAAGGAAAGGATAAAAAACTTAGTTTTTATCTTGGAAATTTGGATTTGAACAAGGAAAAGAAATGCTAAGGGTCTGCTTAGCTTTGAGAAAACCAAGCTTGCATAAAAAAATAAAACACAAGATGTTTTTCTGACTTGGACTGACCAGCCTAATTTTCTCCATTATGCTGGAGTAAAGAAAACCCAGGCACTGTGACTCAGAATTCATTTCTTAAAGCTGTGGAAATGATTTAAAAACCTTGATACTTTTGATACCTGAGGTTATCAGTACTCCTTCCATGAATAGCAACCGTTCCTTCTAAAATTTAAGGATCAAACATTGTAGTCTAGCAAAATCTGTTTTGATTTGTGGTTTTTTGTTTGTTTATGGCAGTACTAAAACAGAGATCTGTGGAATCATGGGTTTTAGCTGAATTAATTTTGCTCCTATGATTTTTTTTTACTTGCAGTACGTGAATATCTTTCGATTTCCTTTTCCATTCATTTCATCAGCTCCCCAGATTTAGTGAGAAGTATGATCACAGAGCAGTTGTTAAAATGTATCTGCCTTGGATCTTGCAGTTCCTTGAGCTCTCTGTTAGATTGAGATTTTGTCTCTTGACTGTAAACTCTTCAGCACAGGAAGTGGTCATTTTCCTTTGCATTTTCTAGCACAATTACACAAAACCTCTCAGTATTTCTACCACAATCATGCAATCAGAACAAAGTTTACCATGCTAGATGTTAGATTTAAAGGTAAAATATTAGTTTCTATTTCAGTGATTAATTCTTTAAGAGACAATCACATCTGTTTTTTTTCTCTGTGATAAATATGAAAACATCCTCTAACAGAAATCTATGTGCTTGGGGCAATTAATAACATATATGTCATATTAATCAGTGGGCATAATATAAATATTCAAATTTATTTAAAGTATGAGATTTTGGTAGTAAAGATGCCCTCAGAAAATATTTCTTTTGCTCTTATACATAACAATGCTGATGATGGCTTTTCTTCCCTTTACTTACACTGACATGCCTAGATCAATGTGGCCACCTTATTAATTAGATGAATCCCGTGATGTGCAAATGGGAGGAAAGAAGTTTGCAAGTTCTTCACAGTGAGAGATGTAAATCACCCATCATTATCCTGTGCAAGTACTAAAGACATGATTGATTGCAAGGCATTTCTTTTATTTTATTGACACTTCTCGTCGAAAGTATCTATTTTCAGTTTCTAATTGTTTTATAGTTCAGCTGTTCAGGCCAAAATACTACGTGGCCAGTGTCTGCCTCTAGCTATGTTTTTAAAGGTCAGAAATGAACCTATTTTGCTCACCCTTTGCTAAGAATCAGATGAGGATGGTACATCATTTTCTCCGTGCAGTGTCCAGTGCAGCCTTTTATTTTGAATTTCACTAGTGCTCAGGCTGGCAGCTTCACTGGTGTGTGCAACCAGCAACTTCTTGTGAATAAATTCAGTAACAGAGGCTGAATATTATCTCAAGCTCTGTGTGCAGAGGTGGAATGTCTGGGGCACACACTTTCTTTTCAGGGGCTTTGCTGGGTCAAAGAAATACCCTTCCCCTCCCTTTCCTCTACATGTAGCCTCTGCCAGGAGCATCAGAACTGTAGTATCATCTGTCCTTGGGAGCACAGGGATGTGGAAGCAATTAAAACTGCTTCTTGGTTCTAATCAGGTGTTAACCTTACCCTCACTTCCTATGCACAGCAAATTCATGTCTCATTCAATCCCTTTGTTAACCAGCAGAGCAAACACTGAAATAATGTCTAGTTTCTGGGGTGCAGCTGTGTCAAATGACTGTGATGCTGGGCTAAGTAGGAGGAACCTGCCTTCTTTGATAAGTTGTTAGGAGTCTGGGAGCTTTTTCCAAGATCACAGCCCCACAGCATGTTCAAATGACAAGTGGAACCAGGCTAGAGTAATTTTAAAGGCTTTAGGCTCAGTGTTTGTGGTAGAACTTCTCAAAGACCATAATTGCATGGCAGGGAGAATATAAATCATCAGCTTCTTGGAAAATGCATGCAGAGCCTGTAATTTAATCAGCCTCTCAATGTTTGTTCTTTGAGTATCTTCATTTTGGTGTGCACCAGTAAGCCACAGGAGAGATTTTTTTTTATGGATTATCTGCCCAGACACTGATAAGTTATGGGCTTCCCTTGTTCTTGGGAAAGTTGAACTGAATGATTAGAGGCAGCAATGAAACTTAATTCTTTGTCTTTCATAAGCTGTTTTCAAACATTGATTTCTTTAGCAGTGGGGCACAGCTGAACTAAATTCTCTCTTGCATTTCTCTGCCTTCCACTCAATGCTTCCACAAATTCCTGCTCCTGGTGAATGTAGAGATGCAGGACTGACAGAGGAGGCCTGCTCCAGGCCCCCAGCAGGAGGCTGTTGTACATGAAGACTTTGAAATCCAAATTCACTTTCTGTGAACAGCCACAGGGAGCCGTATATCTCACTAGGAGATTCATCAGTATTGCCAGCGAGTTGCTTCTTGTCCCATCAGTCAGCTTAACCCAAAAACATCCCTTTTGGTCTAGTTTAGACATTGCCCTCAGACCACAGACCCTTCCTGCTTAGATTGCTAGCCGGGCCACTATATGTAGGGAGTTGAAGTTTACCCTGGTGTGTGCAGGTCAACATAGGCCTCATCTCAGTGAACTCTGAGAAAGATATCTTCAACACTTGGTTTCTTAGCTGCCTATCCGTAAATGCCGTGCATCTCCCAGCACTTGGTCAGACAACTTTCAAACAGCACAGAAGGCACTGGAGCACAGTGGCTGACTTCTGCTGGGGACCTGGAAGCAGTGCAAGTCCGAGAGGCTGCATTGTGTGCCCATCGGCACAATCTGCCCCGAGCTTCACTTCTGGAGCACTGCTGAGGAGTCATCAGAGGCCAGAGTGAGGGCAAGGGCTGTCAGTCTGCCAGGGCTCCAGACAGAAGCCAGCTTTATCCGTGGACAACGTGGTTTTGTGGAATAAACCCAGCATTGTCTGTAAGGCTTAATTTTTCCACTGTGGTTTCACTTCACCTGGTTATGACAAATGCTGAGGAACCTCACCTTGTTCTAATTAAAATACTACCATCCAGCCCCCGTGCAGCATATTTTGATAACCCAGCATCAGATCAGTAGAAGAGAATTTACTCATCTCAGACTGGCGGGGCAGTGCATGGGTTATGAGGGAGTCTGTCAGGATATTAGCCAGTTGAGATGTTTAGTGGGTGTGAAGAGAAGGCAGTCCTGTTCCTGATGCAAAGTAAAATGTTCCCTTTCCTGAATGAGAGCACAAGCAGGCTTGATCTTTCATTTAATGTGCGTGTATATTAGAATATAGAATTATACGTACATCCCTACCACACCTCCACCCCCACACAAGATGTACATACGCATTCAGGAACATGGAGACCTTCCTGGTGAGTCATGGTATTTGTGCTGTCTCTATCCCAGGCAGATGCATCGTTTAATTCCTTTTATCAAGTGCCATCATGAAAGTTTACCATTTTCTTTTTGTAGCTCTGTTCCCTCGGGAGGCAGTTCAGAGCCTCCCTGCTCTGATAGTTAAATTTCCCTCTAGATTCCAGCTTCAAATAATTCACAGTCAGTTTATGCTCTTTGTTTGCAAGCCAAAGATTCTCTTTAGCCTAAATGGTGCCTGTCCCTCTCTGGTACTTTCCCTCTGATGTTTACAGTCTGATTTCCCAAAGGAAACAAAGCTCATGCAGTCATGCTGTCTGGCTGGCAGTCCCAGCCATCTTCAACTCATTTGTAACTTGTTGGCCAATTTCAAATAGTGCTGGCAGGGGAGCAGGGGTTACAAACACATGCAGTCCCTCCAAGTTTGGTGATAGTTGTTGATTGATACAAAACAGACTCAGCATCACACTGCCACTGGGGAGAAGGCAGCAATAACTCAGCCCCTGCTGCACAGTCAGAGACCTTGGCTCCTGCTTGCCCAGTCTAACAGACCTGAGAGAAAGCTGGGTGGGTATTGCTGGCAGGAGGGGGTAGGCCTTGCTCAAGAATATAGGATGGAGGGATTACGTGGTTTAAGGCATTAATCTGTAGGATTAATTAGTTCATAGAATGCTTAGTTATAGAGGGCGGTCGTGATGTAAACGCGCAGGGATATCGATGTATTCCAGGGAAGGGAGAAACAGATCATGAGGAAAACCCTGGCTCAGCGTACTTCCTGCCTGTGATGGGTGACCAGCACGTCTACATCACTCATCTCACTTCAGCCCTCAGCACAGGACATAAGTGGTACATAGGTCTCCTGCTGGCCCCTCTACACAGGGGCACATTTCACGCAGTGAGACAGAGAGGATAATTGAGATGATTGTTCCATTGCATATCCGCTAGCTGGGTCCATGGGCCATGAGACTCGTAATCTGTCAGACTTCTGGGTGCAAATCAACCTTCAGGCACTCGATCAAAGGTGCCCTCTCAGCTTATCACCTTGCTTTGGCTTCACTTTTAAGCTACAGGCCCCCAGTCCACAGCACAGAGGTCTTGTCATGACCAAAGTCAGCATTTTCAGAGCAAATGCATCCCTGTGGCCATTGTGAAGAGGTGCTGCTGATCCATTGCTGAGGGAGATGTGCTCAGATAAGTGCTAGGGAGGCTTTCTGTTTTGCCCAGTTCTGTCTGGCCCGAAGCTCTCTGAGACCGTGATCTGACTGCACATTTGATGTGTGTCTCTGTAACTAATGTGACACCTATCTCGTATGGTACCAGGGTACGTTTTTTAAACAAATGGCGTATTGAAGTAAAGCACAAGCCTAAAACTCCAGTGGCATTTCCTTTCATATTTCAGTGTACATTGGTTTACTTACATGGATTAAGCAGATGGGAGAAAGACAGAAATCAGCTTGCCTACTGAAGACGCCCTTCTGAAGGGCTGAAGGTGACCTACCAGTTGTGGAGCTTTCTGGTGCTGTTATCGCCCTCCTTGCTGAGTGTGCCATTACCAAACTTTACCAGTTTAGGCCAGGAAGCATTTAATGTCCTAAAGGGTTTGACTGATGTAGTGGTTACATAATATGTAATGAGGGGGACCCATGGAACAGCTTGCTGTCAAGAAATCCTTTGCATTAGCTGCGAAGTGTGGTGGCCCTCTGGAAGTTTCTTCTTGGAGTTTGCTGGACGCAAGTTAAGAGTAGCACTCCAGCTGCTCAGTGCCAGAGGATATTTGACTCGGCATCTAGGTGTGGCATTATCCACACTGCAAGAACTGCAAAATCTGATGTCCCTGTAAGGCAGGCAGGTTGTCTTTTCCTAGTTTGGAGAGGTGAGGCACAGAGGAAATGAGTGATTTCTTTCAGAGATTTAACAGGGAGCCTGGGGCAGTTTGGGGACCTGAAACCAGGAGGCAGAAACTGCATGGGGTTCTTTCTTCCTCCTGCTGAGCACTTCAGCTGGTGTGCAGCTGCTTTGTGTTTCTGGAGTGGTAAGAAGCAGGAAGAAGGTAACCCATATATCTGTGCCTGTCTCTTACCTACATATCAGTTAGTCCCTGTAATTTTACCTAAAACAGCAGCTGACAGAACTGTGCTAAATGATATTATTGAAGGCAATAGAAGTATCATTTAATAATGAATAGATAATGCCCAAATGAATATGGCTTGTACAGGAAAGAGAGTATGAACTCATATTGCATATTAGTAAGATAAGAATGAATAAAATGCACCATAATATGTGAGTAATGACCTCATATTTAACCCAGAGAAGAGAATATGCTGCACCAGCAGCACTCTTTGAGTAAGTAAAAGCTCCTGGTACAAAGAAGGCCGGGGGAGCCCTGGCTAGAAATCCTACTCTCATACCTGCAAAGTCTAATGCAGGTGAGCACAATCCCCTGCCCTTGCTCAGACAAGAGCCTGGAGGTGGTGTCACCTGGGTGTGTGCCCAGGTGCCTCTGCCTCCTGGTAACTGCCACCCAGCAGCACATCGTTCCCTGGGAGCACAAGCGTTGGCGGCACCTGAGATCTGCTAGGTGGAGGGACTGGTTTGATGTGGGGGTCAAGTGTGGGACAGCGTGGCTTGGCCTGTCCTTCACAGAGTTCCCTCCAGGCACTGTCATATGCCTGCAGTGCCTCCGTGACTAAGGTGACACAGAAGAAATGCAGGCTTCTGGCATCTGTAAGGGAGGCTGGCACCATCAAGGGAAAGTCAGGTGGCATTTCTGCCAAAAACCAAGTCCATGGGGGAGGAGAGGCACAATGCTGCTAGCACCAGAAAGTTGTTGAGGCCACCATATAGTACAGGCAGTGCTGTGAATCAAGAAACAGGGGCTGCAGCTTGAAGTGTCCAGGTGTTGTTGTTTTCTGCACTGCCCTTTGGTAGAAGACAGTGGAGAGAGAGCAGCAGTGAGCCCTGACTTCATTTTAATCCACTTGTCGGTCACCTTTAATGAGACACACTGAGATCAGAGGTCTGTTGTGTGAACGCAGTCACTGTTAGGGCTGTGTGACAGAAGGAGGAGTGAGATACCTCAGGATTTCAGCCAGTGCCTGAGCTGGCTGGATCTCAGATTGCTGCACTGAAGGCTGGAGTGCTGAGCTGTGAGAAAGAGGGTTTCCATCTTCTCGTGTCCAGTTCAGCAGGAACACTGGCCATCACTTTAGAGAGCCTATAATAGGCTTTCCAAGGACTATGTCCAGGCAAGTAAGGAATTCTTTGAGCTTTTCAGGGAAAAGCCACCTCTCATCTCTCCGTATAAAAACTCTCCCCTTTGCATTTAACTACCATTTCATGAGGTAGAAAAAGAGCATATGCTGCGTTAACATCCTAAGCACAGAGATTGGTGTGACTGACTTTCTCACATTTCAATACAAGTGTCAGAAGAAGGAGTCACAGCAGGAGGCAAAATTACTCTGGCTCCCTTGTCCTGCACCCCGATGGAGTGTGTGTATTATATATAGTAAGTTACCTCCGATTCCTTTTAGGTTAGGATTTTAAACAAGAAGATCGATTTTAGCGATATTCAGTCCCGGTGTGGTTCCAGAGATAACATCAAACATTCTGCGGGGGGAGGAAATGTAAGTAGCACAGACAGCCTGTGAGCAGGCATCTCCACTGTGGTGACCCACCTTGCACAGCCAGCCCCCCCCCCCCCGTCTCCCTTCCTCTGAGCACTATTTTCCTTCTTACTGCTGTTTCACATGTGAGTCTGGTCTGGTAGCCATGTGAGCCCTGTGTTTGCAGTGGTGGCCTTCTGATCTTCCTCCACAGAGCACTACACATTTCCAGGACTTGGCCAGGAAAAGAAAATTAAAAAGTTTGGTTATCTCTAAATCCCCAAAGATGCTGTCAGTAAAAGTCTAGTGTGAGCCAAAATGGTTCAGTGCCTTTCATACGAGTGGCCTGAGAAAGTCTTTTCCAAAAAGACACTCTAGCTCACAGTTGGACATCCTCCAGCATGTCAGTCCTTCCTCAGCTAACCTTGTCGGTTACGTACAGTCATCAGAGAGAGAGAAAAGAAAGAAAACATGAGGACAAAGAAAGCTCAGAGAATGGGCGTGATCAGTTAGCGTGCTGCGTGCTAATACTGCAGCATTATTGCAGTATAACCAGCTGAGGTTGCTCAGGGTGCGATCCAGCAGTCACACTGGAATAGCATAAGGAGGATTTGAGCTACCTCCTCAGATAGAAGAGCAAACCAGTGGCATTGCAGTCACCTTTGAGCTCCTGCGTGGCCTGGCCTGGAAGGGCTGCAGCTTCTTAAGGCCTGCTAACACAGCCATACCTGGGAGCAAAGCAGGAGCCTTGCTGTAGCTGTTCCCAAGCTGGGTTCAGTGCAGCCACGGCAGTGCAGGGCACAGTGCTGCAGAAAGACGGAGGGTGCCTGTGTTGCTGCCTGGCTGAGCAGTGCAGTGCCACTACTCCCGGTGACTGAGCACCAGCTCAGGTGCAGCTGCAGGAGTCGCATTTGTAGATTCACCAGGCCCTCTGCAGCAGATTGAGCTGAAATGCATACTCTGTTTAGCTGGAGAAAAATATGAAACAGATGGCCAAGAAAAAAGCAGTCACCAAAATATTCCTAGTTGTCAGGATGCATGTTCAAAACCAGAACCAAACAGGGCAGATCCTGCTGCATGCAGGGCTTTGGAGCATCTGCCCTGAAAGGAGGCTCAGGAACATTTTAAAAAGAACCTACAAACTGACCTGCTTCATCCTCCTCTTCATTTTGCTAATAGAAAAGCTTAACCCAGCTCTGTGATTTTCCTAGGTGGAAAGGAATCTTGCTGTATTAATCCAGGTGTTTCCTCCTTTGTGGCACGGTCTGTTTTCTACTAACCATCT
Organism: Anser brachyrhynchus; assembly: GCF_964034855.1. NCBI lineage: Eukaryota > Metazoa > Chordata > Aves > Anseriformes > Anatidae > Anser > Anser brachyrhynchus. The sequence goes on from NC_137701.1 coordinate 8,202,661, forward strand.
CTCCTTTTCCCAGGCGCTTATAGGGGCCTGGGCTCTTCCTCTGCAGGCCTTGGCTCTTTATTTATTCTATTCTTTTCATTCTTGTAATCTGTGTTTGTGTGTGCTTTTGACAGGTACAGATCGTAACCAAGAAGATTGACTTGAGTCATGTGACTTCCAAGTGTGGCTCGCTCAAGAACATCCATCACAAGCCAGGTAACATAGGAATTTATGGGATGTGGGACAAAGGAAAGAATAATACTGTATGTGAAAGAAAAAACATGGATGATACCATTCTCTTTTATAGTCCAAAAGAAAATAAATACACTTAGGTAATACAAATAATGTTCTACTTAACTAAATGTATAAAGACAAATATCTGGGACCACCTACTTCAGAGATGAGATTAAAAAAAATAATGCAGAAGGATTCTGCTGGGACTTGATGTCAGTTTGATAAAATACCGATATGCAGACTGAAGTTGGCAAAATACTTAAGCATGTGCCTAAATCCTATGAAAATCAATAGGACTGCAGCACACGCTTGCAGCTTGAATATGTGTTGAAGATTTTATATTTTACTTAAACGTGCAGTGTTTTAGAATCATAGAATGGTTTGGGTTGGAAGGTACCTTAAAATCATTTAATTCCAACCCCCCTGCCATGGGCATGGACACCTCCCACCAGCTCAGGTTGCCCAAAGCCCCATCCAACCTGGCCTTGAGCACTTCCAGGGATGTGGCATTTACAGCTTCTCTGGGCAGCTTGTGCCAGTGCCCCACCACCCTCATAGTAAAGAATTTCTGTTTTTCCATGTTATTCTGTGCTTCTCTGAAATCATTAGATCCCAACTAAAAGGGAACTAATCTGAATGCACCCATGTGCATTATGTCAGACTTTCTCCTGAGCCATTCCACTCTTTATTTCCTTTTTCTGTGTAGGAGGTGGGCGTGTGAAAATTGAGAGCGTGAAACTGGATTTCAAAGAGAAAGCTCAGGCTAAAGTTGGTTCACTTGAAAATGCCCACCATGTACCTGGCGGTGGTAATGTCAAGGTAAGGGGACAGCCCTCAGGGAAAAGGCTACCACTCTGCCCTGGCCCAAATTCTGTGGTGAAATTACCAATTTCCAGAGCTGTGAATTCAGTGGTGGCTCTAAGCTGAGTAGGAAATGTTTGTTCTGCATCGAGCCCATTCACATGCCATTTGCTCCCTCTGGAATTTGGAATGATCAAGCTCACATCCACATCTAAGATAAATTTGAACCTTACAGTGAAACCTTCTGTAGTTTGTGCACTGGCTTTCCATCTAAAGAAAAACCTTGCTTAGGACTGCTGTATAGAACAGGCATGATATAATATTTTATAGTGTGGATATCCCAGAGGATCAGGACTGCTGTGTGAAACATGAGGAAAACATCTTGAAAGTAAGATCACCCCCACAGGCATGTGAAAACACAAATTTCAGAAACAAATCACAGTGCCCATAAAATGTCTATTAAATTCATACAGCTAAGAACAGTGGTATTGCTCATTAGACCATCCATGAGAGACAGAAATAGTAAGAGAGGATGTAACATAGTGAGCCAGTTATGCATTAAACAAGGTAAAAAAATCTTCAGTTTCAGTCCTTCTAGGGACTGAAGAAGCTTCAATCCTTTTAAGAGTTCTTAAAAATAAACAAAAGCAGACCCAAATGATAATCTATAATGAGAAAATGTTGTGAATATATAACACATTAAATTCTTTGCTTTCCTGGAACAGATTGACAGCCAGAAACTAAACTTCAGAGAGCACGCTAAAGCCCGTGTTGATCACGGGGCTGAGATCATCACGCAGTCACCAGGCAGGTCCAGCGTGGCTTCACCACGCAGACTCAGCAACGTCTCATCCTCTGGAAGCATCAACCTGCTTGAATCGCCCCAGCTTGCTACCCTCGCTGAAGATGTCACGGCAGCCCTTGCTAAGCAGGGCTTATGAATTTGCTCATTTTGCATTGTATGAAGTAATAATATTTAGGCATGAGCTCTTGGCAAGAATGGGCTCAGAGCAGGTGTTACATTCATTCTTTACCATGTCTAAAACTAAGTCACATCCCAAGACTTGTAGTTATCATACAGTTAAAAAAAAAAAACAAAAAGAAAAAAAAAGAAAAAAATAATTAAATAGATGCAGAAATTGGCCTGATCTCCATTTACAACAGGAAGACACTGGCTTTATATGGGTATACAACTGCAGTATGTTACATTGGACAATTATTGTTGCTCTGCTCTGTCTTGCATGGAGTACCGTACTATGATAAAATGCATTTTTACCTTTCATGTGCCTGAAGGCCATCCACCTCTTTCTAAAGAGCCTTGTTAATATCCCAAGTTGCTCATTTTGCTGTTCTGTTGATAGATGGGGGAAAAAGAAAAAAAAAGTTGCCCATTGTAAGTTATTACAGGTTAGATTAAGAGTCTGCTTACCAGAAGGAAGGGCATATAGAGAAATTCAAGTTTAATTAAAAAAAAAAAGTGTTATTTTGTATAAATAAGTAGAACAAAAGTTGAATTAAGTTATTAACTTTTTTTTTTTTTTGGACCTGGGTAATTATGTCAGTGTATAGCTGAAAAGCCAATAAATTATTTAACTAATAACTAAAACTAGTAGTTGAAAACATTTGAACAATGCTTGGGGAAGTGACGTAAAAAAGCTACTGGAAGCAAGCACTTCCACCCCAATGGACTTGTGTCTGATTAGAAAGTTGGTTAAGCGGCTAGATTTGTGTACGCACCACCAGTTTCACATCCTTTCCATCTGTTTAATACAGTATTATAGATATATATATTTCTCTGTGGTCATTTGTGATACACCCTCCTCATATACTTGAATATTCTACTTTATTCACAGTATCTGTGTCTCTTGCACCCTTTGGTGTTGCAATTTTAGGTATGTAAAAGTAGATGTTAGCAGGGTTTTTTTTCCCTCTTCATAAAAATACATTTTGAAATGATGAAAACTTTTAGCATGAAGTTGCTTTCTGTAACAACTAAAAGCCGTGACCCTGTTTTAGTGCCAGATGCAAGTCTTTTCTGTGATGCTAGAAAAATGATTCCTTCCCTCTTCCCCTCCCTTCTTTTTTTTCCACAAAGTTACGATTTTTGTGGGGTCCAGAAGTTTGTAAAACGGTCTCCAAAGATGGTTGGGTTTGGATTCTGGATTTTTTAAAAATCCAAAATAGTTTGGCTTTTTTTTTTTTAACTCCTGTAGTAACAGTGAATGTTAGATTTATTTATTTTTTTCTTTTGCTAAAGTTGAAACACAAAAACAAGTGTTAAGGTGTTGTTTCCACTCCTTCAGTGATGTCTTATGTATACACTCAGGCACTCAGATAACAGTGATAAGCATAACAGAGATGCTTGTAAATTATAGTACATGAATAAATAAATTGAGCTCCCTAAACTGGGTTGCCATAGTGATTAATCAATAAATAGGGCATCTTAAAATCTGAGCAAAGTGGGATTATATTGACTATAAAAAGTATAAGAAAAAGTGTGCATAAAATATAAAGGGCAGAGATATATAAACATCCAATCTAATGGAGTTACGTGCGAGAACTCCAACGCTGTCTTATGGACACTAAGAGAACACTGAAGGTAATATGGTAGTATTACTCATCAGCAGATAATAATCTGCTGATACTATATGTACAGTAGACATTATGAAATGACCAGTTTACATTCTTGCAGATTGATCTTTTCCTTTTGAAATCTCTTAACTAAACTTTGCACTGTCAGTTGAGCTATATTTGATACATGTATTAGGTTAACATTGTGTGTTGGAAGCTTCTGATCTGTTCTTTTTCTTCCTTAATTTGTATGTGTGCGTGTGTGTTGGGGTTTGAACCAAAAAGACTCATAGAGAACATTTTTATGTCTGTGGAGAAGGATTCTAATAATTAATAGCACAGGATTCCAAATAATTCAGGTAGTAAATGCACAGTTACTAAGCAGTAAATCTTCAGTGGACCAAATGAGGATTTTGGCTAAGCTGTCACAGCAGTACAAAGACAAAACAAAGTTATTAAATCTCTATAAACTTTACTGAAAATGAACTCCTAACAGCCACACACATGACATTTCAGCTCTGCAAAAAGCTTTTTCACACTGTAAAGTACCTAATACTGTTGGTAAGTCAGCTGTTTTATACAAAGGACAGTGAGCTTGGAACCATGCTAAATGGGTTCTGATTTCTGCCTTGTATTTGTATAGAGTTAACTCTTGCATAGAATTAATTGTATGAATTCACACGGAAACAAGTCAAGAGAGGTGCTTTAAAAGCCTCTTCCCATTTTTTCCAGGAGAGCAAAAGACAGAAGAAGAAGAACAAGGAAAACACATCAAACAGTATTTATATCACATTGCTGTGATCACACGATATAAATTAGCCTTGCAGTGTTTTTTTTTATGCCTTTTGCAAATGTGGGTGAGAGAGTCTATGGTACTACTGAACCTCAGCTTCTCTGAAGCTGAACACCAGCTAGTGAGAACAGTGTTAACCTGTGACTCGTAGTTTTTTGCCTTTTTTTTTTAATTCTGCTTTTAAAATTGACATACTCTAGATAACAATGCTTAGATCATCCACCTATGAGTCCAAAGTTAGAGTGGTGTAACCCACCAAGTCATTTATTTCATGCATTAAAATGAGCTTTCTTGTCTTGATTCAGGCAAAGACCTCTGTAATCGTAATCATCCTTCCATAGAAAGAATCCTAGAATGCTGTGGAGTTAGATGAAGGTAAAAGAAATCAAGAGTTTTGTGCTGTTAAAAAAAAAAAGTTATGTTACATGACTCTAGATGTTCACTGAAAAAGCTCATATTAATCTTAAATTCTCAAGAAGAGTGTTGGTTTAAAAAAATAATGTTTTGTAAATATGTAATGTCCACTAAAGAAGATAGAGCCAGCTTCCTGGAAACTGCATCCATTGTGTTTCTTTTTGCAGGCATGTTGAGCCAGCAGGTATGTTGGGTGTTTGAGACCTAACTTTGTAACAAAGCAGAGATTATCCAGATAAATGGAACAGTGAAACCTGTTTGGATGGCTAGGGGAGAGCCCCAAATTAATAGTCTGTGAAGTTGTAGAGACAAAAGGAGCTTCTGCCCCATCTGCAGAGTTCTGTTCCTATGTAACCACAAGCAAAAAGAAATCAAAGTTAAGCAAACCTCTGTCCAGCAACAGTAAAGGAAAACCTAATATTGATGAGGGTAATTTTGTGCCCACCAGGGCCATGTATATTTTCACTGTACAGCAGTAAATGGTATTATCCATTCAGTGTTATGCTAAGGTACAGTAGTAACCTCATCGTGACTGCTTACAAATAGATGTTTGCCTATATACACGACCCAAAGGGAGTCGAAAGGCAGCCTGTGTGCAACTACATGTGAGCAGCAGTTTTTGCCGTGCTGGACCAAACACCGTTTGAAACCCAAGCACCCATGCCCCTTCAAAGGCAGATGCCTTGAAGAGTAGAACACGTTTGCTATAAAAACCGAAGCAGGTAGAATCTAGCCTAGGTGTGTGTAGAGTTCACCCTCTCATCAGGTTGCTAAAGCAATTTCCGCTGCAACTCAAGCAATTCCCACTGCAGGAAGGTAAATTAGTTTCACACTTGGAAAAGTAAAGCATATAAAAGCCACTTCAACTTTAGCAAAGAGAAAAAGCCAACGAATAAACATGCTGTATGCTGGGATTTCAAGGAATACAGTCTGCTGTTACAAACCTGTGTTTTTTCTGATAATTCTAGAGCCTGTTACCATAAGAGGCATTTCTTGAATGGCTGGTGGTAGGTAGTTCATGTTTTTCAATCCAATTTGCAATTGTATTTGTTGCTGTATAGTGATTGTTTTGCAAAATAAAACCGCTTGTCATCTAATTGCTTGTGTTAGTTTCCACTGTTCGTGATGGAGTTCTTTGTGCATTCAACCCCTGCATGAAAAACCACTGCACACACCTGCTGGCGTGCTCTGCCAAGAGAGGCCAGAGCAGATTAAGTCATATTTTTCAGCCCTGTTATTGACAAAAGATCTGATTTTACTGCTAGCACCCTCATCTGCAGGGCTGTTATCTACCAGGTAAATACGTTATCTCATTGTGGGGCCCTAGCCTGGAGCAAGGTTCAGCACAACCACGTGTGGAGACAGTTACGCCCTTCTGACAGAGGACCGAGCCCACAGCTGCACCACTTTCCCCTTCTTGTCGTTACTCGGGCTGCCCTCAGAGCCGCGCCGAGGTGTCACCCCTGGGCGCAGCCACGCTAGGGACCCCAGCCGCTGCCCTAAGATGGCGGATACCGGCCCCTTCCCTCAGCGCCAAAATGGCGCTCGGCTGCCTCGCGCCCGCTGGGGGGCGCGCGCGCTCGGGCGGGGCTATAGCGCGAGGCCGTTAACGGCCGCTGGGCGACCGTTGGGACGCTGAGGGGAGCCGCTGAGGGGATGGAGCTGACAGGGACAGGGGCTCGTGGTCTGGCTTGGAGAGACGGGTGAGCGCCGCTGTGGTCCGCTCGTGCTCCGCTCCCTGCAGCCTGCTGGCGCTGGGGTGGGTGGGAGGTAATGGGAGCAGCGGGTGGTGGGCATTTTGGGCTGCTCTGAAAGGTATTGAGGGAACGGCCCGAGGTACTTTGTTGCTCTGGGGCTGCTGATGGGGGTTTAAACCCTTGCCTCGGGTCGGTGTTGCAGGTGGAACGCTCCAGAACATGGGCCAGGACAGCTGTGTGTGTCTGTCCAGTTGCCTTCTCACCGTGGGGCTGTGGTATGGGGAAGCAGAAACCTCTCCTCACAGGCTGACCTGCACTTGTACGGCCCACATAGGGCAGCCTCTGCTGCCTCCTCCTGCTCTGATGCCTGCCCAAGATGGGTTTCAAGCCTGTGCCATTCGGGTATGTCACGACACAGATGAAGTGGGACCTTTAGCATCAGCTGCTCCTTTAGTTCTGTGTGTACCACAGGCTGGGGTCTCAGTAAGAAAAATACCCTCTGAATATTGTAGTCCCAGAAGTAGGAGTCTGAGTGCATTACCTACAGTCTTCCAGCCTCTGAGTGAGCTGGACTTTTGACGTAATTCTGCAATGTTCATAAATAAATGCGGTCAACCTGAGAGAATCATTAAGTGCTATTAACTATCCATTAGAATTGTTAGGCACAAGGCAAAGCTAATGTATCATCTTCAAAAAGGAAAAGGATTAAAAGGTTGAGAACAAAAGCATAAATCCTCATTTAAGCATTTATAGCTAGAGTAATGGTTGCGGGCAGCTGGTAAGAACCCATGTCTTCCTTTCAAAGTGAATGAAGAAGAGATGGTATTTCTGATGCTCATTGCGTTTTATTAGCAGCACGTGGTAAGTGGTGTATTTTATGATTTGCTAGCAAGTTGTGATGTTGGAGCACTGTGGTCAGTAGCAGCTGCAAATCAGATCTCAATTAACTACAGTTATTGTAAGCCAGGGTAGCCCAGGAATACTGCACCAGTATTTACTAGATATATAGAGGGTCTTCCTGTCATGTGTCACAATTCATGTATTACAATCCATTCCTGGCACTGTACAGGAGAGTGGTAGAAAAAAAAAACACATGGGGAATGGTTTGGTAACTGAATGGAACAGGAAATTCCCACTTCTGGAAAAAGGTGATGGACCTGTTTGGGTCTTCTTTTGTGTTCCTTTTTTGTTTGTTTGGGTTCATCTTTATTTTTTTCCAAAACAAAGCAACAGTTCTTAACTACCTTTCTATGTAATCCTGTGTGTACATTCACATGTTCGTGGTGCAAGGATTAAATGCCAGCTACAGGCATGACTGGTATGGATGCTGGGCCAACAGCTGGAGTCAGACTGGGGATGTAGGTACCCCTGAGGTGGTGGTGCCAGCAGCTGGAGACCGAGAGTGAGGGTCTTAATGTCAGTAGCTGGAGGGACCACAGCTCGTGGGAGCATCTCCACAGGTCCTGTAGATGGTGTGTCCAGAGTGCCAGCTTCTGTGGGCACCGGGGCAGCAGTTGGAGTCAGACTAGGGACCAGATGAGTGAAGCAAGTGAGGGGCTTGACACCAGTGGCTAGAGTGGGGCTGCAGGTCACAGCCCCATGGGCTTGCCCCCAGGCAACAGGGCCTGAGTGTTTGTCTTCCCCAAACCTGGAAATTTGGGATGGGTAATTCCCTAACACGCTTCCAGCTCAGCAAGCTGGTGAGTAGGAGACCCCAGGTCTGGGTGGGGATATCAGAAGGGTGGAGGGGCTGTGCTGGTGGTGGGGTACACAAGTGTGGAGTGCACGTGAGATGAGCACGTGGGTGCGTGTGTCTGCTGGCAAGCATCAGGGTGGACTGCCTGGCAAGGAGGAGAGCTGTGAAGAGGATAAGAGGGCCTGGGATCTGGGCAATGGTATTGGGTGGTCAGAGGGGCTGTCCTGGGTACTTGAGAGGTGTACAAATGTGTTGTGCTGGTCAATCTGGGGCAGGGCTTTCATGAGTGAACTTCACCAGCTGGCAAGGAGGGAGGGGGCTTGGCTGCCTGTACTGAAGTCTCATAAGAACCCTACAGATAGGTGCAGTTGAAGGCAGCATCTTGTCTGCAGCAGTCTTTGTGGCTGTCTGCGTTGGTGTCTTGTGTATACGTGTGTGTCTTTGGGATGCAAGCTTAACTTCACTACTGACTGAATCTGCGAATAGGAAAGCAGCAGCCTTGTCCATTGTCCTGGGATGGATGTCCTGGGTCTCTGGGCTCCGGTGGCCAGGCAGGAGGAAACCCTGGGCCCAGGAGTGGCTGGAGGAGGCAGCTGCTTATCCCTTCCCCATCTGTAAAGAGATTGTGATTCTGATCTCTTCTCTGCCTTTCTCCTATTGTCTCGTGCATTTGTATTAGCCAGAACTTACTTGGAAAGTGTTGCAAGGCACAATCTTGACACAGCCATGATAGAAATAGTTTTTCCTGAGCATAATTGCATGAAGAACAAATTAAGGTCTTCTGCTTTTTCTTCTGCTTATTCTTGCTTCTGACCTACTCTGTCTATTTCTTCTGTTAGCCCTTTTTTTTTTTTTTTTCAGGTAGCTGTAGCTGTTCCCCTTCCTTGCTGTCTCTGTTGATGTGATGCTCTTCTCTGGGAAGGGTCGGAGACAAGGGAAACAGCTCTGCGATGTTTGTTGCCACAGCCGGTCTGTACAGACCTCCAGGAGACCCTTCCGTGTTCTGGGAGGCCTGAAGCAACAGAACAATTTGGTTGTTTAGTGTTGAACGAAGTGGTGGTGGTGCGGTGTTGGGCTAGGGAAAAAACATGAGGAGAGACTCCAGAAAAGAGCTGTCTGCCTCACTGGGGTTCTGCAGACTGAGAAGCAAGTGGGACATACCTGATAGGCTCTTGGAAAAATGCAGAGCCAGATGCAGGGACACCTCATGCATGTGCTGAAGCGGGGATGATAGTGGAGCCAAAAGCAGCTCTAAAATGGAGGGTGTATTGCACAGACAGACTTGAAAGCGCTTGTGCAGACCTTGGCTGTGTTTAGCAAGGTTCTCTGTGCTCCTCAGTACAGTGTGCTGTGATCTCAGAGGTGCAGCTAATGTGATCATTCTACTCCGTATCTGTGAACCAGCTACCTGCGTTTCCTATGCTTCACGAAATCAGGCAAGTCGATTTTCACTGCTGCACTGTGCCCAGGAGTGCAGGCAGGTGTCATAGCAACTGCCCGGCGCTCGTCCTGGCCTCCCGCACGTCTCATCTGCAGAGCAGCTCTAGTGGGAAGTGCTGTTTGGTAGTACGTAACACAGAGGTCTTTCTGAGGACGTTTTTTTGTCAAACTTAGTGTGCAATATTGACCTTCGCCTCCTGTTTTTTATTATTTTGTGCTTGCATCTTTTTTGTTTAAACAAAAGCCATATATACAATATTAGGAACTAAGGAAAGCAGGGGACTGATCGGAAGTTCTCTCTTTGTGGCACCACTGGAGTGCTAGTACTTGGGTGCCATCAAATGCTGACTGCAAATCTGAGAGCCTCCGCTGCAAGCAAAAGTTCAGTGTAGGTATTTAAAATCTTCCAGGCTATAAAGTTCCTTCTCTTAAACTTGCAATTCCCAAGCTGCAAGCTGGTTCGCTTACTTACGTGGGTAACAGAGAGTTTGTGTGTCCCTTGTGGTGGGGCTGGGGGCATTGTCTGCAAAACAAGGTGAGAATAAAATTGGCCTCTAGATGCTATTGAAGTAATATAACCACACTTGCTGCCTCTTGGGTTTAGTGCTGGTCACAGCCTGGTGAGATTGGAGAACCTGCACCTTTGTAACTGCCGTTTTTAAAAGAGTGACAGCTGTTGATTTGCTCTCCGATTTGTTTTTCATCAGTGTGTAAAAAGTTCTGTAGCCTCAAATCCCAGTACAAGTAGAGTTGTTCAGGTGTCTCTGTGGCAGTCTGTTGGAGAGCAGTGCTCTGAACTCAGTGGCAGCTTTGTCCAGACCTGCAGGCGGCACCGAGGTTGCTATTTATATTGAGATGTTCCAGCTGGAGTACAGTGGTTTCAGCTCGGTGCTCCAGGGTACACCTGGTAAGTATTTGTCACATTAGGCTTGATGTTACATTCCTTTTTTTTTTTTTTTTGCATAAGATATACCCTTGACTCTTTAATCTACCTGTTGTCACAGGAAGCTGTTAAAAATTACTGAGCTACAAACAGCTAACTTGGAGAAGGCCTTTTTTGGCTCTTGCATCAGTTAGATGAATTGATACCTCCTGCATGTATTTGTCTTAGTTACAGCTGCAAATTAACCCAGCCCTGCAGCTGGCCACCTTGGGCCCTCCCTGCTGCCAAAGCGGCTGAGGTGAGCTGGGTTGTTCCTTCCCAGCTTGCCTGGCTCCGGCTGTGTTGGCCCTTCCCCATGGGTGTCTGGGGCTGCGCAAGCTTGACTTGCTAATGCTGGTGTGACAGCATGAGGAGCTGGCTGTGCATGGGGAAGGATAAAGGTAATGCTGTACTTCAAAGTGATGCTTTTCTCCTGTAGAGCCCTCCGAGGATGTAACAGAAAGCCAGGCAGGTGTACTGAAATTAGTCTTCCTGTATTTTGAGCAATGGCTGGTGTTGCAGGGTGTGGAGGTGGCACCCAGTGACCTTGTGTGTGCCCCAGGCCTGCTCTTCTTTGGGCTGAGAAGAGGACTTTTGGATTCCCCTTGGAGCTTGGGGAAGTGCTGCTGGCGAGCTTCCAAACTGCCCTCCCTTGGAGTGCCTCCCTTTGGGGCGGCAGTGATGTTTAATGGGGGGCTGAAAGCAGTGAATGGCCCATAGTTGTTGTGGGGAACTTTGTGGCCACATTTTTGTCCCTCTCTGTTTACCCCTAAGTGGCTGGCCTGGACTGACCAGTGAGTGCCTCTGGGGTCCCCGTCAATCAGTAGCAGCTGTAGTAGTCTGTGAGTAAGCTGCAGTGCTCCTTCTGCTCTTGCCTCTGTTTCTGTGTAGCAGAGGATGGGAACAGTAAGCTCACAGTTAGAGCAGCAAGTGGGAAGGTGGTGTAAGTGGCTGCTTCTAGAACGCAGAATAAGGAGAGATGCCAACCTTGCACTTGTTGAGGCCTTAACAAAATCAGTTGATTTCTTTTTCTTTAATTGCAAATATCATTAAAACTTTCTTTGTCATCATATCATGCTGTTCTTTGAAAGGGTGATTGTCACTGCCTTATAATTACTAAAACTCAGACTAAAATTAAATTTCAGATTTGTTGCTTACTGAAATTATGCTATATTCAATACCTTTATAATATATTACAGGACTAGAAAAAGCAGTTTTTTAAAAACACATTTATCATTCCTAATGCATTGTTTCACTTCTGACTGTCAAGAGGCATTCTGTAAGGGATTAAACTCAAATTCACTTTCCAGACATAAAAGTTTGCATGTAGAAGTAATTTGTTTTAACCAACTTTTCTCTGCAGTTAGTTCTTAAAAGATTTTAGAAATCAAGGTTGTTTCCTCCTCCTCCCCTCTTTCTGACCTGACTTGAGGGAAAAAAAAAAGAAAAAGAAAATTAGAAACTTTTGTTTGAGCGAGCTAATCCTGGAACTAAAGAGGCCTTATTTCTGCTCACCAGCAGAAAAAGTTACTGCTAGTCAAACAAAAAGAAACAAGCACACACAAAAGAAAAAAAAATCTTTATAATTTCTTGGTTGTAAACATATTCTTTAGGCTTTATTTAACAGATTGCCTCCCAAATAACTGTTCTAATATTGCTTTTGTGCAAGAGGAGGATTTTAGCAAAGCGTAGGCCCCTTGGGGTCCTGTTGTCCGTGAGTGGAGAGCAGGGCCAGCTGAAGTCACTGCAGGGAAGTGCTGGCTTGGGGACTCAGAAAAACCTCCAGTAGGAGTAAATACAGGTTATTGAAGTAGTGGCACTGGCTTTTCAGCAAATCTGTTCCACCACATACCTGTAATCATAGAATCACAGAATATCCTGAGTTGGAAGGGACCCATAAGGATCATCGAGTCCAACTCCTGGCACCACACAGGTCTACCCAAAAATTCAGACCATGTGACTAAGAGCACAGTCCAAGTGCTTCTTAAACTCGGACAGGCTTGGTGCAGTGACTACTTCCCTGGGGAGCCTGTTCCAGTGTGCGACCACCCTCTCTGTGAAGAACCTCTTCCTGATATCCAGCCTGAACCTCCCCTGCTGCAGCTTGACATCATTCCCGCAGGTCCTGTTGCTGGTTGCTAAAGAGAATAGATAGGCGCCTGCCCCTCCACTCCCCCTCGTGAGGAAGCTATAGGCCGCGATGAGGTCTCCCCTCAGCCTCCTCTTCTCCAGGCTGAACAGGCCAAGTGACCTCAGCCGCTCCTCATACGTCTTCCCCTCTAGGCCCTTCACCATCTTCGTCGCCCTCCTCTGGACACTCTCCAACAGTTTAATGTCCTTTTTGTACTGTGGTGCCCAGAACTGCACACAGTACTCGAGGTGAGGCCGCACCAGCGCAGAGTAGAGCGGGACAATCCCTTCCCTCGACCGACTAGCGATGCCGTGCTTGATGCACCCCAGGGTACGGTTGGCCCTCCTGGCTGCCAGGGCACACTGCTGGCTCATATTCAACTTGCTGTCAACCACAACCCCCAGATCCCTCTCTGCGGGGCTGCTCTCCAGCGTCTCGTCGCCCAGTCTGTACGTATAGCCAGGGTTGCCCCGCCCCAGGTGCAGGACCCAGCACTTGCTCTCGTTAAACTTCATGTGGTTGGTGACCGCCCAGCTCTCCAATCTGTCCAGATCTCCCTGCAAGGCCTTTCCACCCTCATCTGAGTCCACAACTCCTCCAAGTTTGGTGTCAGCAAATTTGCTCAGAACACCTTCTAGTCCTACATGCAAATCATTTATAAAAACATTGAAGAGGACTGGCCCTAAAATGGAGCCTTGGGGGACCCCACTAGTGACCGTCCGCCAGCCAGATGTGCCTCATTTACCACAACCCTTTGAGCCCTGCCCATCAGCCACCCACCGCATGATGTTTTTGTTTAGCTGTATGCTGGACATTTTTGTCCAGTAGGATCCTATGGGAAACCGTGTCAAAAGCTTTGCTGAAGTCCAAAAAGATCACATCAGCTGGTTTCCCTTGATCGACTAGATGGGTGACCTTATCATAAAAGGAAATCAAGTTAGTCAAACAGGACCTACCGCTTGTGAACCCATGTTGGCTGGGACCAATGGCTGCATTGTCCCCCAGGTGCGCTTCAATAACTTCAAGGATCATCCTCTCCATAATTTTACCAGGCACTGACATGAGACTGACAGGCCTGTAATTGCTAGGGTCTTCTTTCTTGCCCATCTTGAAAATGGGCACATTTGCCAGCTTCCAGTCTGCTGGGACCTCTCCAGATTCCCAATACTGTTGAAAAATAATTGAGAGGTCCCATGATGATGTCAGCCAGCTCTCTGAGCACCCTGGGATGAATCCCATGCGGACCCATGGACTTGTATGGATCCAGGTGGAGCAGCAAATCCTGGAGGAACAAAGTAAGTGGTGTTGATCAGCTCCTCTCCTGTTCCAGGAAGGAATGACCTCAGTGAGCCTTTTTCTTTAAGTGCCTGATATTAAGTGGGGTAATTGAAAGACCGTCAGAGATGTGGCCTTGACTTCCAGGAGCATCTCTCCTTAAACTTGCTTTTTTTTTTTTTAATAAAAACAATGGAATTTCACAAAAATCCTTGAAAACAATAAAAAGGGTGGGCTTTTGTTGGTGTTCCATTTTGTTCTGTTAGCTAGCTGTGGTGGCATGTTATCTGCTGATATCCCGTGATACGTAAGCAGGGCTAATCTAACAGAAACACTTCCAGCAAACCTGAGTTGGTTGTACGTTAGTGTTACTCAAACCTGGCCGATTGCTGGTTGGAAGCACGAGTAGATCTACTTAGGCAGAGGTGGTGGTGAGTGCCAGTGCTTCTCTCAGCTACATCCACGTGGGGAAAAAAGCGTGGACTAAGTGCTTCTACCACTGCCCGCCACTCTGAGGGTTTACGGCTTGCTTCCCTTCCCTCCCTCTGGAGGCACACAGGTATCTCCCCTCCCAACAGCCTTCTGCTCCTGGAGGGCTGCTGCCTTCCTGGACGGGAGGGACGCGGGGACACAGCTCACCCTACAGCAACAGACGAGCGGCAGGAAAATCCCTTTTCCTTTGCGGTAGGGGGGGGACGCTGTGCCGAGCCGGCCGGCCCCCGGCTGCAGGTTGGCGCCGCTCGGAAACTTGCCCGAGGAGGAGGAGGAGGAGGAGGAAGCAGGAGGAGGCAGCCGCGGCCCGGCGCTGGGGGAAGCCGGGTCCCGGGGCGGTCCCGGCCGGTGCCCCCCGCCCCTGCCCCCGCCCGGCGGCTGGCGGTGCCGGAGCTGTCCGCAGAGGGAGGTGCTGAAGGCAGGGAGGAAGCGGAGGGACGCGGACATCTTCGCTCCCCCAATTTCCTCCCTGCCTCCTGCAGCCATTTTGCACCAGCACAGCCGAAGGAGGTGTAGGAGGGGAGCGGGGGGGCTGGGGAGGATGAAGGGAAGGGGGTAAAGAGTTGCGGAGAGCAAAGAGGCGGCCGTGGGAGATCCCCACCGGTATGTCTGCTGAGACTGCCTCGCAGCAGCAGCTGTCATCAGCATCATGGTGAAAAGGAAAAGCTCCGAGGGCCAGGAGCAGGAGAGCGGCCGTGGCATCCCTCTGCCCATCCAGACCTTCCTATGGAGGCAAACCAGGTGAGAGCAGCAAGCCCTGGGTGCTGAGGATACAGCTCAACAGGGTGGGGGAGAATGGGGGGGGCGGGGAGGGGGCAGGCCAGCTGCTGCCCAGTGGTGGGGAGGCAGCGGTGATCACAGCCACAACGCGAAGGTGAGAAACAAGCTGTTCTTTTTGCACTCTGTGTAGAGCAATCGATGTGTTTGGGGAACAGGGGAAGGATTTGAGGCAGGTTAATCCAATGGCAGTCACAGGCAGCATCTTGATTTGACTTTAAAACATCCGCGTGTGTATGTCTGTGCGCCTCACCCCTCCTTGCTGCTCCCCGTCTCCCCCCTTTAAGAGGACTTGTGGAGCTCAGGTGCTAGGAGCAGCGTCCCTTGGTGCTGCATCGGACTTGCCGCTCTGCCTGCATCTTTATTTGCAGCCGTTCTGGAAGTGTAATCTATGCTTTGAGAGGTCAGCATGCAAACATACGTCAAAGTCTCACCCTATTTCATTGGATTGGAGAGTAATGATGTGTGAGGGGCAGGCTGAGTGTATGGTTGGGGCTTTATGTTCCTTGTGAATCCTGGCTGTCTCCTGACTTGCAAGAATTTTAAACTGAAAACACCGAGGGGGATGTGGGGGGAGGGTGGAAGGTTTGAAGGTTGTAGCTCTAATTAAAAGCCTCAGTCACAAAATCCCTTTATCACACAGTTTCCACATCCTCCAAGAATAATACATAATAGGGTGACCCGATTAATGTGTCCCCCCGACCCTTTTTTGCCCTTGGTGTAACAGATTCCATTTTGGAGGGGAATGACAGCAGAGGGTGGTTGTTTTCTAGCTACAGAGAACAGGCCTGCATTTCGTCAGAAGCCTTCCGCGTCAGCAGTAATGGAGGGAAATAATTAATACAGAACTGGCACATGGATCCCTAGCTTAAAATATAGGCAGGGCAAAGTTCGGTAATATTTAACACTTGTTAAACAGAACATTGTGAAAGCTTTTCAGTGTGGTAAAGTGGCTGAAAATTGTCTAATGGAAGATTTAATCTGCCCTCAAGACATGTTCTGCTCCCCATGGTTAAACTGCCATTTGGCATTTTAGCGTGGATACTGTCTTCTAGAAAAGGTAGTGGCACTTTGGCAGATGTCATCAACAGGTATCTGGGCATTCTTCTGCCTTCCTTTACGTTGAGTTTCTCAGCCTTTTGCCAACCTTTTGACATGAGAAAATCCTGAAAATAACTAAGCAGAGTTCAAACTTGAAGTATTGTCTTTCTAATGCTTTTTTTTTTTTTTTTCCCCTCCTTCAGTGCATTTCTAAGACCTAAACTGGGGAAACAATATGAAGCTTCCTGTGTGGTATGTACCCATTTCTCTTTTTCAACTCTTATTAGCAACTAACATTTTATGCAATTTGATCTGACCCTGGTGGCTGATCCGCAAGCTTCTCAGCTCATAGCAGGAGTGGATTTAGTCCACCCAGCTTAATTTTGTACTTTCACCATGTGAAGGATTTGAAACCTTTTCCCATCTAGAGAATTTAGATATTGTGCGCATCTCTAGGCACAACAAAAATTTATTGCTTTTGGTATTAGTAGTTGGACTGACACAGTAAAGAATGGTGCAGACAGACTGAGCTGAGACAACCTGGGTCTAAACTTGCAGTTCATCACGTGTGCATGTGCTCAGATGAGATTGATGTCATTTTGGTTTGTGATTATTGGATCTTTTTCAGAGTGACAACATTGAAAATCTAAACAATGTTAACAACAGGCTTTAACCAATACTTTCTACCATTGTGCAAAATGAAAATGTCTCCTCCATTGGAAAAGAGGGGACCGTATTTTAGCGGCATAATTGAAGAGACTATTATGCAGATGCTGGTAACTGTTATTTGTAAATGTATTTAGTATTAAACCTCATCCTAGTGTGTAGAGGGAGAAAGGGAAGACAAGCAGCAAGTTCAGATAGGATGGTTATCTAGGGAACCGCACAATCCTTGAACTG
Source organism: Anser brachyrhynchus (assembly GCF_964034855.1). NCBI lineage: Eukaryota > Metazoa > Chordata > Aves > Anseriformes > Anatidae > Anser > Anser brachyrhynchus. Next base: position 8,219,824 of record NC_137701.1, read on the forward strand.
TTGCTGATCTTTGGATGACTTAAAGTACATTAAGCAGTTGCAGCCAAACCTGACAGACTGGAAAAATGTGGTCTGGACATGTATCTTAATAGTTTAAAGTACTTAGGTCTCGCTGCAGCAATTTTCTGACTTCCTTCTCACAAGATATTAAGCTGGAGAAGTCCTAGCTACTGCTGACTAATTTTCTTCTAAGAAATCCATAAATTTTTCAGGGTTGTTCCTAGATACCAAATACTGGCAGAGGACTGTTGTCTTAGTGTGTTGGTGGGTGAAATGCATGGCAATTCTGGTATGTGGAGCTCAAAGCATCATCTCCGGTTTATACCATTGACAGCTCAGAGGATACAGCATGGAGTCTGTTGCCTCACGTCGTGCAGGAGTCTCAGGAGTGTGCAGGAGCCATGGCTTGATGCACCTCTAATCTGAGGCTGTGGACCCACCTGTGAGCTTGTGTCATCTGTTGTTGTTGGGTAGAGGGACAGAGCTTCCTTCTGCATTGGTGTGCCTTAGGCATATGGAAGCTGTGTCCTTCTACCTATCTGTGTATGTGACTTCCTGGTGGTTCATGCTATGCTATTGAGAGCAGCCCCTCTCTGTCTCACAGATTGATTCTAAAGCCTCTTTCTTTCAGGACCACGTACCAGAATTTACTAAGTGTAAAAAGCTGCAGAACAGCGTAAATCAAACGTTTCAGTCAAAGGAAAAGGAGCTCTGGAAAAAGGCTCAGGAAGGAAGGGGCCTTTGGGCTTGGGGATGGTCCTCAAGTGGTCAGGGGTGCAGATGGTACCAGGGCAATAAAGCCATGGCTGCCTTAAAGACCAGGGGGTTGCTTCCTTCCTTCAGCTGGTGCCTTGCCTGGCAACCCAGCCTGGATTGTGCCACAGAATTGTACAGTTACATACTGAACATGCTGTAGTCCTGGCAAAATGCCTTGGTGCTGAAGAGTCACAGCTTGGGCGTGGATGAGCTTGGCATTTTTTTTAAACCAATTGCACCTCTGTGACCCAAGGTCTGTGGTGCCATGCTTTGTAAGAAACCCCAACACCCCAAAGGGTAGGGAAGCTCGGTGTCTCAGGAGATGGGGAGAAGAAAGAAATGGGTTCACAGTGAATGCACAGAGACTGCATCAGTGCCTGGAAAAGAGATCTGGGATTACCAAAGGCATTTTACAATTATGTATGGCTCTTGCAGATATAAATATGGGGTTTTCATGCAACTAGCTTCCGTGAAGGTGCAGCCTGCTTCAGCTGTTTAGATAAAGGAGAGCTTGATTATTCTCCACTTCTTAACATAATCATGAAATAATGAGCAAAAGCTTCCAAAGGTGGGGTTTCATTTTGAGGAAATGATGGGATGCAACCTGAGCTGTTGTATCTGCCACCTTCTTTTGCCCTTTGCTTTCCTATCCCTAGCAATCCCCAGGAATGCCTGCCCATATCAGCACCTTCCACATTATCTGGTAGGTCAGCAGGGTGCTGGGTAAGTGGGTGAGACAGGTTTCCAGAGCTTGGCAGGTAGTTGGCTTATCTTCTGAAACATCAGGCTGTTTATCTAACACTGCTGTATTGACTAGCCTGCCTAAGAATACCGTGCACCTGTTATACGATCCGTCCTTTTTAAATTCTCTTGCCAGAATAGTTCTAGACATGCTACAGGCCGTTAACTGTCTGACACGACTGCACAGTGCTGTGTATTATTATTCTTGGCTCTCAACTTGCTGCACTAGGATTTGCTGCATATTGTGCATTGAGGAAGCAGATGCTGGAGGCCTAGACTCAGTCAGTACAGCATCTATTTTGTACGAGCAGATTGTTTTGGTTAGTTGAGCTTTGCTGTACACTTTATAATTTTTAATACTTGAGTGAAATGTAGCCCTTTCATAGCCCTTTCATTGTTTCCTTACCCAAACAACCTCACTGACTTTAGTTGGTCTATGAATATGGGCATAAAGATAAATACCCCCCATTGTCTTAAACTGTCTAAATGAACCCGTGTCTGAGTATAGATTTAATGTTCTTCCTTCTCCCTCTTCTGAAGCTCTTCTGCCCTGACTCAATCAAATTTCTAATGTGCCTGAATAAAAGCTGTAAATGACCTCAGTGGAATGTATGTGTTATACAGAGACAATGTGTTTTTTGGGGTAAGGGTAAGGGACTAAGGGATCGATTGTGAATTTTTTTCAATGGTTTACATTGGCCATGGAAGAACCCAGGTGCTTTCTGGAGGATCCAGCAAATTCAAAGTTAATGCTTTTTGTTTTGCAAATGTGGTTTTGTTGTTGTAAACAATTAAAGGGTAGATATGGAATAACATGTAAAATAAAAGCCATTGGTAATGGTTGTAGAAGACTGAATCCGTGGACGCAGGAATTTTCTCTGAATAAAGTGCGTGGCATCTGTGCTTCATTGTCAATGGTTGTACTATCTGTATCTTTTTTGTTAATTTTACAATAGCCATGTATTCATAAAAAACAGAACCTGACCCTCTCCTGTGCTCTGTGCTCCTAGATTAATGTTTTCGATCTTTGTAGGTACAATTCTTACTTGGAGGACCTTCCCTAGACTGACAATTCTGTCTGCCTGCATTTCAAGTTCTCTCCAGTCAGTCTGAAGCGACATTAGCACTGGTTCTCTGCTTCCTACCATGATGCAGTCTGAGCTTTGGGAGAAGAGGGCAGTAAGAGAAATTCTGTGCTAGACAGCTTTATACGAAGCAGAAAAGTTCTAGGATAGTAGCTGTGAGAGCGTGAGAGGGCTATTTCATGCAAAACGTGTGCTTCGGGAGGTCAGATCTCAAGGTGTCTGGACTAAGATAATGGATGGGAAAAGGGGCAATAGTTCAGTAACCCTGCTGTCCTAACTTACTGCTTTTTTTTTTTTTTTCAATTTTTTTCTTCCTCTCCTTGAGTCAGATCCTCTAGGGCTACTTCCCTGGAGGAGTGCTGCAGCTCTTCTGGCACTCCTGAGAGGATGGATCTGGGGGGCTGCCTTACATGGGGTGCTGCAGGTACGGCTCCCCTGGGCTTAGAGCAGGGGAAGCTCATAGGACTTGAGCAAAGTTGTATAGGAACCCGTGGCAAAGCCCAGCAGGAGCTGTTCTGTTCTGTACGGCTTCTCTAGGCTTCAGGCACCCTCTCCAACAGGAAGGTGGCACATGCTGACCCTGATCACGTGGTATTTGATGGCCTCTTTGATTCTTGGTTGGAGAGGAGGGTAAAAGGAGAACAGTAGCAGTGGGAAGGCAGCCAGACAAGGCTGACCGCTATTCCCTATGAAAACAGATGGCATCACCAGGCCAAAAGGAAGAATGCATGTGTAAGTGGCCCTGAGGGAGCTGAATGCACACACACAGCCCTGCTGAAAGCGGCTGCCCTTTCTCCAGCCAAGACATAGCACTGACTTTCCTCTCTGCCACCTTGGCCTTGGCTGATGTTCTTTATCCTCCTTTGACATATGGGGTGTTGCCGTCAGGGACTAGCTTCTGTAAGTAGGTAACTTTGTTTTCTTAGCCAACTAGCAGTGCTGAGACTGCAGCCCCAGACATATCCACGGCATTACAATATCCCTCTTCTGACTGACCTAGAGGGAGCTTGCTTCGGACGTTCTCATTTAACCTTCTCATTAAAGCATGTAACTCCTCTCAGCTGTAGCAGCACCTGATAAGTTTTTGGGGGTTGAAAGTTAGGTCTTAATGTCTGTGTATTCTTTAGCATGTCCTGAAAACTAGAGTAGAGCCATTCCAGAGCAACAAGGAGGTGCTACAGGAGCAAATGCTAACCTGGAGCCTTGCATCTTGAATGTGTGGTATAGGCAGAAGCTGCTGTGAGCTGGACCTTTATGAAGAACTTGAGGCAAATCCCACGGGAGCACTTGTTCGAAGAGCCACATACTGCTGTTGGACTGCTTGTGGCTGGCGTTATCAGTGTGGGGAGTGATGCCAACTGGGTCTCACACTGATAGTACGTACACAGTGGTAATTTTGTACCAGCCAGTGCCTGTAGCATACAGGGATGCTCAGTAGTTTCTGTACAGGAGCCTTTGTGCTAGGAATGCCGTATGCTGCCAGAAAAATGTTATCTCAGATGCTTGGGATAACATATGCTGTTCCAGAAGTTAGTATTGCATTGGGCTGCAGAAAGATATTTAGCTTTATGCTCAGGCCAGGAAAGAACAGAAGAATCTTGTGGCAAATCATATACGAAAAGCTTCATGTGGCTCAGAAAACTAAAACGTTGAAGAGAATGTAAGCCTAATTTTAAAGATGCAATTGCAGACTCCGTGGCCTCCCCTGGAGCCTCTGAAGTATTCAGAATATAGGCCAGAGCTTCCAGAAGGCAGTTGTTGCAGGACTTTCTCCCTGACACCATTGACAAGCGTGCAAATAAGACCTTGAGTGGAAGGTCAGAGCACAGCAATGTGTCTTCTATCCCATTTCAGAACAGTGTTGCTGTTTCCAGTGACTTCTGTTTTCCTCGTCCTGCTGTATAAAGTGAATAGCTTTGTCACAGTGCTGAAGTGTGAAGCCTGGCTCAGTTCTGATTCTTGTGCTTGGCAGGCCATCCAGGGAGCTAATTCAGCTCACTAGCCTGGTAGAAACTAAGAACTTCTGCGCTGAGCTTCATTTTGGCCTGTGGAGAGGCTTGACTTGGCTGTGAGCCCCACAGCTGATGCAACAGCAGAGGTGGGAGTGCATGGCTGAAGCAACAGGTGGGGAATGAAGGGTGGCACCCTGACCCCTTTGGGCAAAAATCAAAACAAGTTTTGCAGTGGCCCTTTCAGGCTCTGTGTTGTTTGTGACCACTTGTTAACCCTGCACCTCTTATCTTGCTTCCAGGGACACTGTGCGACTTCATTCCCCCTTTTGTTAGGTAACCCTGGCTGGGATAGTTGTTCTGGACCTCTGTTGCCTTTGTCCTAATGCTTTCGTGGGTGCTTCTGTGGTTTAATGACTTTGTAGTTCCAGATTTGGACAGAATACTCAGACCATAAAACGAGCACCAGGCTCCCTGCCTTGAAGGGGTGGGGTTCGTCTGCTGTTACTGCTTGTGTCCCTGCACGGGTAGGATGAATGGCAGGGGACTGGTTCCCTTTGTAGGGCTAGTGACACCCAACAGATCTCTTACAGGGAGAGTGATTTGGGTCTTCCTTTCTGTGATGGCCATGTTATCTAGTCCTGGTGCTAAGAATACATGTTACTGGCAACCTAATCCATGGCACTTTTTTATTATTTTTTTTTTACTAATCCCTAGGAAGCCAGCTCTTTTGTCCACATACTATGACTGATGCCTTCCGATTTCTGCTGTTGCTCCATAATGAGGGTTGGTTGACTTTTCTGACCAGAACCTGGGGGTTTCTAGTAAGTGGGCAACTTTCCACAGTTATGTTTGTTGGCAGCTCTGACATTTCATGTCAGCATTTTCTAAGGGTTGATTTGTGTGACTACAGGTGTAGTCCTCTGCAAGCATACTCAGTACCAAATACCTCCGCTACGTTGTACTGTCTGTCTGCCCTTCTCTTACTCTTCGCGCTGCTAATGGGGTGTTAGTCTTTGGTTGTAAGTACAGATGTACATTTTTCTGCCTCCACGCTGTACAGAGCAGAGCCAGCTCCTACGGGGGTGCTGTCACCCCATGGTGACTATGTGCACTGGCACATCCTGCCTCTCAGCAGAGGGGCTCATGTTCGTCCCCACCACGGGACGTGGCCACAACCTGAGAGGGGAGTGTGTGCAGCCGCTGGGGCATGCAGAAGAGTGCACGTTACCGCTGGTTATCATGGCGTGCACTGGAGTGGCTGGTCATGTAGGAGAGCTGGTTTGAGACTGCTGCCCTTTCAGCTTTCCTTTTTTCTAATTAAGTCTGTTCCTATCAATACCACGTTTATACGGGAAAAATTGTTATGACTAGTGTTGAAGGATAAGCTTTACGAATCTGGAGTGAGGGCATTTGAAGCATCCGTTAGGTCATGAATGCCAACAGTTACTTGAATGCCTGGAGCCTGATGAAATTGGTGGAAACAGCTTGTGAACAAATAGGTAGCCAGGAGGCTAAGCTTGTCTGTGGAAGGACGTACATTACCAGTCATGTATTTCTTAGCTTTAGGAACTTCAGTGAAGGAGTATAACTGCTTTTGTGACCCATAATGAGATCTTCCTATCTGGTCAGAGTAAGAGCGTATTGAAATAGTTAGAGCAACTAGCAATAAAGAACTTCCTTGGGGATTTCAAGGGCAGATAGTCTTATTTTGTGTTGTTTGAGGTGGAAATAATGAACTTGCTGCAGCTATCAGCTCTTTTAAGTGTTCATAAACCACGGCATCATGGCTCGCTGAAAAAAATTGTATACTGAGTATTTTTGTGGCAGGGTGTGAAAACATTTCCTAAGGCACGTATACCTTTAATGGGTTGCCCTTAATGTTACACTAAACTGAAAGAGCATGTGTGTGTGTGAAAGAGAAGTATACCCAGCTCTCAGCTCCACACATACAGGCTTCATTAGCTCCTGGGACTTCCAACAGGATTACTGGCATGCCAGGTTAATACCCAGCACAACTGTAAATCTGGCTTGATGCCAGGACTTACTTATATATGTGTGATATTTACTTTAACTCTTTTTTATTGTTATGTTATATTGAGTTTTGTATCGTACATTTTATTATTGTATTATATTGAGTGGCCCATTCATTTCCTAATTGAGTGTGTCCATGTGTCCGAGCTTTAGTTACCGTCCATATCATACAGGAAGAATATTCTAAAGTATGATTTAGTTGTATACTGAAAACTTACAGATTACAGTTTTTTAAAACGGAATGTTTTATGTCCTAGAATGTCTGTGCAGAAATAGATGTACAGAGTCTTTTTTTCCTCTTTTCTTACAGTCTTTTGAACGAGTTTTAGTAGAGAACAAGCTGCATGGCCTTTCTCCAGCTCTCTCTGAAGCCATCCAGAGCATTTCTCGCTGGGAACTTGTCCAGGCTGCGCTCCCGCATGTGCTGCACTGCACTGCCACATTGCTCTCCAACCGAAACAAGCTAGGTTAGTGCTCATGAATTTGTTTTTCCATTACTGAAGTTATCAGTCTGAACATAAGATTGATGCTCAGCATGCCACAAAACATGCTTTAAACCCTAGAATTAGGATTCTAATGAGGAATCCTAGTATATTCTGTGGGTTACACATTTCATGTTCTGTTCTCATTTATAGCAGGGTTACCTGGGAGGGTTTCCTCAGTGAAGTCAGTGGTGTGCTAGCTTTAGAAATCATGAGCTGAAGAGTCAAAGTAGTTCAATGACATTTTGATAGTTAATTTCCAGATACGCTAAAACTAGCTTTAGCAGAAGCCTCACAGTACTTACTTGCATTTTGTCTTATTTGATGGAGTCAAACAGATGAGGCTTTCAAGCTGCCATCTTTTAGGACCGCACTGTGTCCATGCATTCAGTGGCCCTGCCACTGACTTTTCAGGGACTGAATTGCAAATGCTGTGAAATAAATGGAGGCTTGTGAATTAGGAGTTTTCAAATAGAACAGAATGTTGAGACTGTTAACGCAGAACTTTAATTTTCAAGCTCCCATTAGGAGGGAGGTTGGATGCCCAGTTTCCTGTATGGCTCTGAAATTTTTGACAGTACCATTAATGGAAAGCCTGTGAGATACTGTGATGCGTTTTTCTCATTCAGGACATCAGGATAAACTTGGTGTAGCTGAAACAAAGCTGCTTCACACTCTTCACTGGATGCTGCTGGAGGCCCCTCAGGACTGCAGCAATGACCGATTTGGAGGAGACAGAGGTTCTAGCTGGGGAGGGAGCGGTAGTGCCTTTATCCACCAGGCTGAAAACCAGGGATCACCCGGACATCCCCGGCCCAGTGCCACGAATGATGAGGAGGAGAATAACAGAAGGAAGTTCTTCCAGAACTCCATGGCCACAGTGGAGCTCTTCGTGTTCCTCTTTGCTCCTCTTGTTCACAGGATTAAAGTAAGTAGAACATCAGTGGGGTACTTGTGTAGAGATGCCTCTGAGCAGGGAAACAGTGATTCAGCCTTTCCAGTGACATGAACAATCACTGTAACATCAGGCAGGTACAAAGGAACATAAATCTGAACTGAGGCATTTTCAGGCCCTAGGAATATCAAAGATCTGTGGCCCATATGGAATATTTGGGAGCCTGGAACCTGCTGAAAGGATTGCAAGCTTTAGCTTGCTCCAGTGTCTCTCACTCATTGCTCATAAGGACTGTGCTAGCTTTTCAGGAATTCCACCATGGGGCTGCTGCTGAGGCTTGTTGTTGTCATTACTAATCATCTTGATGCTGATTACCAAGATTGCTTTATAGTGGTATAAGCATGAAGTGGCAGAGGCAATTAAGCATTCCTTTGTTCTGAACTTGGAAGCGGGCTGCAGGCTCCCTGTCTGCCAGAGTCCTTTGGTTGGTTTTATGCTGAGTGCATCAGCTTTGCAGAGCTGTGTAACGAGGAGTCATTTTCTGCACGCTCTGACTCCTCCCTCTTGTCTTTATGCTCTCTAGAGAGCTGCTATTTAGACTTCACACTTCCAGGTAGGCTTCAAATGAGAAACTGGGTCTGGAGAACAGGTGGTCAGAAAAGGTCTGTAAAGTCATGAAGGACTGGAGTCTGTTGTGTGTTCTAACACCGCCTTGTGCGCTACAGCAGTTGAAGAAGATAAGGAAGTAGAGGAGAGAAAGGATAATCATTCTGTTAAGGCAGGTGAAAGTGGGTCTGGAGAGCAAACTTCCTTCCCTACTTCTGTTACCAAGTGTCTGTACAGCTCAATTTATGTAACCCAAATTCTTCTTAGTCATTTACTAGTTCTCCATTTTCTCTGTGAGCTATGGAGACATGGAAGAAAGAAGCACTGAGTTCTTCCCAGTGCTACATGCACCACTGTGGGCTATCATTTGAAAAAATAAAATGAAGCTGGAGGTAGACCCTGGCTGTTTGAGACAGTGTTTCCAAATTTTCTGTAATCATCTTTCTCAGATTTATTTCCCATTTACGAGATGGGATTAATAACAGTATCTCAGGTTCACCTTGAAAAAAATGTAGGAAATATCCATGAATCTCTGAGATATTGTAGTGATGAACACTTGAAAAGCCCATGAAAACATGCATTTCTGTCATCAAAGCAAAGCTTAAAAAGGATAAGGTAAATGAGGCATATAACTGGCTTTCTAAGTCAGCATTGCCACCCCTGTGTTTCATGTAGGTAGGGGTGTCGGGGGAAGAATATGACCTACTAACTGAAATAGTGGATGTGTCAAGGAAGATGATACTTGTTTACAAAGGAAGGCCTAAGTGATGGAATTTTAATGACTTCTGGGAGGATTTACATATTTTGCAATGTATTCTTAAATGAGACTTTGTGGGCATGGGGTGGTAAGCATGTAATCCTGTAATTTAACAACTTGAGTTAAGTGTTTACATTTCCAAAAGCTGGCAGTGCAAAGTAAAAATGCAACACGTTATTGCTCCCACTTTCTGATTACAGACAGTGAGGCAGATGAGGCTGTGTCAACAGAAGACAGTGGCTGCAAGGATGCTACTGAGATTGCTATTACCAGTGTTTCTGGGGCTTGAGGGGGATAGTGGGACTATGCTAACACTAGTGACTCCTCATGTAGGTCTGACCTTCGGTCGGGTACGGGCATACCTGCACCTTGATCTTGCCAAGATTTATTTGTGTGCTGATTTACACAATTTCAGCTACTTGCACATGTAAAAATCCATGATGGTGCAAGTGCTAGCAGTGCCGATGTCTCTCCATAGACATATCTCAAGTAGTAACAGTGTTGCTATTAATAAGAACATTATTTTATATTAATATTTCATACTGATTTGATGCATTTCATGTTATCTCAATTTCTAACCAATATATTAATATTTAATATTATTCTTCTGGGGCATAAGACCAAGTCTCAGAAGTGTAAATGCTAAGGTTAAGATGAAATTGAATACTAAATATGAAGTTGTTATTTACAGTCAGAAGGGTCACCAAGGCTCTTGACATAGGCATGGCCTTTCCTCTTATATCTTAAGGTCCTGAAAAAAGAGATTTCATTAGTGTGGAAGTTTCATTTTGGAAGAAGCCTTTTGTATATTTTTGTATATTGAGGTTTCCCTGTTGTTTTTTCATAGCTGTACTTGGAATGTATTGATGCCTGCTGAGTGGTGTCAGTGGCCACTGAGTTAGCATATACTGGCCGCAGAATGGCATGTAGTGTCGCTTATTTCTTGTAAAATCTGTCCATCAGGGAATGGACAGTCCTTTTAGTCTGGAAACAGTGCTCTTCCATGTGATACAATCTCTGTTTGTCTTTCTAGGAGTCTGACCTGACATTTCGGTTGGCTAGTGGCCTTGTTATTTGGCAGCCTATGTGGGAACACAGGCAGCCTGAAGTTTCTGCCTTCAATGCCCTTGTTAAACCAATCAGGAACATCGTTACAGGTCTGTGACTTTGCTGTGCAGGTGGGAAACCTTTCCTTTTCTTGGCTGCTTCTGCCTTATGTTCTGTAGCCATCATACTTGAGCAGTATGTTAATACTGCAGGAACTAGTTAAGTCTTTGAGAGTAGTTTCAGGCTGTTTCTCTTCAGAAACAAGTAATATTTGCATAATATTTAAATAGGAGATGAGAGAAATCACAAATAGGAAATGAGAAACTTCAGTGGAGTTACCGTTTTCTGTCAGCCTCATATCTCTGTTTCCCAATATCTTCCTTAGTTGCTAAGAAGGGTAAAGGCAGTATCTAGCAGCAGTCCAATGCTGGGGAAGGTTTTTCCAGACTGGTACTGGACATATTAAGAGTGAAGAGCACACAGTCATCAGTGTAGGTTCTCTTCCTATCTAAAATACAAATTTCACCATGCTGTGTAATTAAATGAAGTAGTTTCAAGAGGCTTGCTCCAAGGCAGACTTAGATTGCCAATTCACTTTTATATACTGTAAGGGGTTGCTCCTCATTTGTTCCTCAGCCATAATGAGACTGGAGTGGGGTCCTTAGGCTTCTAAACCTTTGTGTCAGACTTAGTTCTAAAAATCCTTTTTTACTATTGCATTTTTAGATAATAGTTTTGCATAGTTCCTATAAACTAGTCAATTGTAAGTGTGCTGGTTATATCACTGTGGCATTGCTTGCTCGTTCTTAAAAGCACAGAACTGTAATTTTCATAGAAGTGAAAATGTAGTTAGCTAAATCTGATTTTTCAAATGTAGCAAGTTACTTTGGATATTGTATTTCATTCTGAAGGTTTTACAGGCCTCTGGGACAGTACAGGATTGGAAAGGTAGAAATCTTTCAACTGATTTGAAATAGTCTGTGACATCTAGCTCTCCCTTTACCAGGCTTCAACTTTTGGAATTAGAAAATAGGATTTCAGCCCTGAAAATAACAGAAGCAACTAGTCCTAAATTTTCTTTGACCCTTAGAATTTTTTCTTTAATGTTTTGGCGTATGGTCAGAAAAACCCTAAAGTTACTCCCTTCAAGAGTGAAGTCTAATAGGAAAATATTCTGTTATGTTTTGAAAATGTTTCAAGAGAATGGAAATAGTAATTGGAAGGACATTCTATATGTCAAGGGAGCTTCTGATGTTGTAGCATTCTTGTCTCAAATTGTGACAAAGTTAATTTTACTTAAGTTCTCCTTCAAATGAGAAATCGAAAAAAAAATCTACTGCAGAAGCTTTGCAGTATTTTACTTGGAGTCGGTCTGATACTAAGTTGCATCTGGATAGCTTGTGATATGACAGGATTTCAAGAACTGTCATCCTAGTCTTTGTGATGCCCTTGTTCTTCTTCAGTACTGCTGATCAAACTTTCTCTGTGACATTTGTGTGCTTTCTGTGATGAAGGCATTTGTCAAATTGGAAATCACAACACATTCAGAGAGATGTAACCTAGAAAAGAAGCTGAATATACATGGAAATAGGAGGGGGAAGGAGACACAAAATAAAATGCACTAGTATGCACAGGAAAACAGTATAATGTCATATGGACTTAGGATAAAATGTAAATTCAATTTTTGTTTTTAAAGAAATGGTGATTTTCAGTAGACAATGCTGTTGACAGAACAATTTAAAAATGTGCAAAAGTTAAATGTTTTTTTTTAATGGTTAATGCCTAGGAAGTTTGCAGCAGAGAGATGCTGCTTTTTTTTTTTTTTCTTTATCATTTCAGTTGGTGCAGTTTACATATTAGAGGTGCTTTCTGAAATGATATTTCATTTTATTTTGTCAGCTAAAAGAAGTTCTCCTACCAACAATCAGAGCGTGACTTGCGAATCCCCTAATCTGGACAGTGGTCATACAGAGGTGAGTTCCATGCGAAGCTCTAGATGGCTTGAGTGAGGAGCTGAGGGAGGAGGGAAATGAATGCCAAAACAGCAGCTGCAGTCATTACCCTAAAGTAATCCGTGTTCAGAAATTACAGTTGCTCACAGTTCTCCTGACAGCTCCCAGCCTTGTCTGCAGTGGAACCAAAGGGTATTGAGATAGTTGTCAGGGTCTTCTCGGGCTTATTGTGTCTCACAGGATGGAAGCCTGATGTTACATATTTTCTTGGGTTAGAGCCCTGTCTTACCCTTTGGTTATACAGTTCCTCATACTGTGAAAGCCCAAGGCTTAACTGCCCGTGTTATTATGGTATAAGTAATACTTGTGTCTAAGCATAAACTGCAGTAAGGAAACTAATACAGGACGGATAAATACGTTTGTCTACCTATTTCCATTTATTGAAACTATCCAAAGGGACTACAGGTGGTCTGTGAGACAACCCAGCCAGATTCCGTACCTCCAAAGCCCACTGTTTCAGCATGTCATCGTGGAAATTCCCTGGATGGAAGCGTGTCCTCCCAAACCTCTCAGGAGAGAGGCACCCCACATCCCAGGTACAAACCCCTTCAGCAGAAAGTTAAGCTGTTGTAACTCAATGGGGGAGGTCACAGAGGTCCTCATGAATCTGCTATTGTTCCTAAACCCCAAGGGTGCTGGATGTTTATCTCAGACTTGTAATTCAACAGATCTGTTTTGGGGGCTGAACAAGGTGGTGACACTTGATATTCAGTGGCACTCATCGGAGAAATCTCCAGCTGGCCTGTTGTGGCGCTTTATTTGGTCTTTTCTAATACACTGGTTTCTGGTTTCTCATAATTAGAGACCTTCAAATAACCTGCAAATTCAGCTCTTCTTAGCTGAATTCAGCAACTAGTATCTTTTCTGTCTTCCTTCTGAACAAATTTTATTTCCCTTTAGCAAGGATTTTTGTAATTTTCTCTCCATTGCTGTCATTATGCTTTCTCTTCATCCTGCTGCTTAGTCAGCTTGCTTTGGACTCCTGACCAAAAGAAACAGACTGACAAAAAAGCACAGCCACACAAACATCCTCCCAGCTTGCCCTGCAGAGTTCAGGCCACAGTTTTCCAGCGTGGCACTGGTACATTAATTTATTTTAATCTAGGATTGGGCAGGTAAAGATAGAACCAAATTTTCAGTATTGCGGGACACTCAGTAGTGCTATAAAGTAAATGAAGCTGATGAGTATTTTTTGGGGGGGTGGGCTGGGGGTAGTAATGATGAGGAACTGAAACCTAACTGTATTTCAAGGTCTCTGTGGTGGATGTAGGAGTCTCACTTCAACTCCTCATGACAATTTTGGTTCTGGTGCTTATCTGTTTGGGGAAATGTCATACCCAAAACAGCAATGTTTTAAGACATTGCTTCATTACAGAAACAGAAGAAATGTGGGATGGAGTGGGTTTCTGGATAGAATCTAGGAACAGCTCAGATTTCTCAAAAAGGGATTTGATGCACCTTTTTCCCTGGTGGAAAGGGCAAAGCTATCCTCTATGGCTCTGATCCTATCAGGAGGTTTCCCATGGGATTTTTTATCAAGCCTCCTGTCAATTCTAGGTGTTTATTTAATTTGTATTAATGTGAGCCAGTAAAACTGAAATTGGGCACAGAACTGCCTTTCTGTGTAAACACTGCTGCTCAGAGAGGCACAGCTGTACAGGAAAAAAAAAAAAGGGGGGGGGGGAAGCAGTCTCTTCTGAGAAGACGGAATCAGGTGATCAATTTGTCAGGCTGGCTCTGGTGGTTGCTAGGGAGATGGAGCTGCAGACAGGCACTGAAGAGAGCGTCATTATGTCTCCTCGTTCGCAGGACTCATTGATCAGTTAAAACTGTACGGGGAGCTTTGGTTGCCACGCAACAGACAACTGGGGAGCGAATATTGTTTACTCTGCTTACCAACAGCTGCAGTATTCCTTTGTCCTTGGGCCTGGGGTTGGAGGAAGACTTCCTTGCCACTCTCCCTGCAATCACAGGCAGCCACGAGCAGTGGAAATGAACACCAGGTTTCCTTCTAAATGAAGCACAGAATTTAATTTCTAGTTCTTCAGACACTTAAGAAAATGGCTTGTTCCTCTGATCCTGGCTAATTACCCTGCTCCTTTCAGTGAAGTGCTCCACTTACAGATGACCACAGTATAAGGCTCTGCAGCAATTAAAGCCACAGCCCGTCGTCCAGCTGCTGCCTTGAACGCTCTGCTTTGGAAATACGCTTTGCAGGACTTCAGTGGCAAATGGTTCATAAGGAGAACATGTCTTGCTCCAGGCTTCTTGTGCCTAGCATTTGCCTGTGCTGCATACAGAGGAGCACGAACACTGATCTGGGTCCTGCAAAGTGACCAGGGAGCAATGCATCATCCTTTACGTTTCCTTTGCATTTGCTGCTGAGGTGATGGGCGTTATTTCCCTTGCTGGTATACTTTTGAATATCCCAGCTTAGTTTGTGTTTTTGGATAGTCTGTGTCTATTCGACACAATCTTAACTTGGACAAAGGCAGCCTTGAAGTCAAGTATATGGGAAAAACTTCATAGCATATTTCCATTTATCATTGCTTTCTCCTTTTTATTTTTTTAATTTTTATTTTTTATAACAGCTCATTTTAAAGTCATCAAATTTGTAACATCGTACCTTGAATACAGCACTAGGGAAAAGCTTTGAGTCTATAGATTGCGTTCTGTGACATATGCTGACACAGACAGGCTGGTCTGCAATCACCACATGCCTTCAACATTGGCCTGTGGGGCTGGCAGCAAACCAACTCCTGCAGGTTTGAGTTCTAGATCCACACACATTGCTCCAAGCCCAGCCTTGCCTCCTGCCCCTGTTGCCAGCCATGCAGTGTGGAGGAGGGTTCTTGTGATTCCCGGTGGTGTCAGCATTTGCTGCACACTTCTTTCTCCTCTGCCAGTCGTGTACCTGCCTGGGATGTGCAGGGCAGCTCTGTGACACTGAGCAGTGATCCAGTAAAGCGCTTTAAGCATGCACTTCGCTCTTAGCACTTAGAGGAGTTCCACTAGTCATTGCTGCTTCTTCCGTAATGTTTTGGGTGGCCTTGGACTCCTCTGCTCTGAATGTGGTGACACCTAGCTGGAGACAGGGGTGTCCTGCCATTGCTGTTCACATGTTGTTTAGTGGAGCTGATAATATAAATGGCTTAAAAAAATATTTGTTCTTGCGTTGTCTCCCAAGTGATTAAGAATACATTTCACATAAGTGGTTTTAATTTTCATAGAATCCAAAAATCACAGAAGTTCGTCTACAATACTTAGGAAATTCTGTGCTAAAACTTGTCAGGAAATGACACCACCTGAAAGGCAGGAAAGCCATAGTGAAGGCTAAAATGTTTTCCTTTTCTCTAGCACACCTTGTCAAGGAGGGTCTATAAAAGTAGTTTTTACTTGTATGAGATCAATTTAATTAGATTAAATGGTTACTTAATTTAGCTGCCCTGCCTGCTTGTTCTGTAATAGGGCCTGATGTGTACAAATGTAAACAGTTCCTAAATATAAATTATGAGTGTCTGAAGAGCAGATGCTCATGAGTTATCTGTTTCCAGCTGAACAAATTATTCAGTTAGCACAGGTGCATTAGGCTTGTCTTCAGACAGCAGCTTGAGAAAGCAACCCTATCCAAGAAAACACTTAACAAAACCTGTGCCTGAGCCCCCTAGGGAGCTGAAAGCTAAATATCCACTTACACGTCATCAGTAATGCTTTCCTCAGCCAGGGCCTTAGTCCCAAAGGGTCAGCATCAAATGTCCCCGCAAGCTCAGGCAGGCACAGCTGTGTGCACGTCCTGGTGATAGCTGCAGATGGCAGGAGAAAGCGAGTGGCTTACAGCTCTTGGCTGTTTAGGCTTCTGAGTGGAGCTGTTGGGTCTTGGGGTGGACCAGCATGTGTGCTAGGACAGAACTGGTCTCCAGCTATCAAAGAAAACTTTGTGGCATTGAATGACCTCTTAAGAACAGTTGAACATACAAACCTAACAGATCATCCTTGAGTGTCTCTTTATTCAGGGAGCAGAGTACTTAAGAAGGGTCTTAGGAGCCTGATTAACGTTTCTGCTCTTACTTTTTGGAACAGGCTGTCCATGGTGATCCCACCATGCCACAAATCTCGCTATGCCACATACTTTGATGTGGCAGTGCTGCGCTGCTTGCTGCAGCCCCATTGGTCTGAGGAGGGCACGCAGTGGTCACTGATGTACTACCTGCAGAGGCTGAGGCATATGTTACAGGAAAAGCCAGAGAAACCACCCGAGCCAGAGATCACCCCTTTGCCGAGACCTCGCAGCAGCTCCATGGTGGCTGCCGCACCCTCTCTGGTGAATACCCACAAAACTCAGGTAAGCAGCTGCCATCAGTTGAATAAAAATCAAAAAAATAATAATTAAAAAAAAAAACTAACTGTTGTGGTGATGCTGGGAAGTGGTGGCTGGATGACTAGTGAAAAGCATAGCTTTGGTATTGGTTAAAGTGCCCAGAGGTCAGACGTGGGCATTGATTCAGAAGGAGACCCTGAGAACAATAAGGGGTTTGGAGGCAGAATCTGACTCTGAGCTGGTGACTGCTGAAAGCTTGAGGGTTGTTTTAGGATGATTATTCTAGGGTGAACAGTGATAAAATTAGTTTTTAATGTGGTAATATACTAATGGGTTTGTCAGAAGAAATCAGACTTGCTTTACTGAGCTCTCTTTGGCATAACCCCTCACAAGAGAGAAAAGGAATTGCTCTTCATATAGCACTGCACACTTCAGGCAAACGCTCGTGTTATAATAGCAAAGTAGACTTTGAAAGCTCTGGCAGTGAGCGAAAGACCTCTGTGCAGTTACCTCTTCTCCTGATGTTAATCTTAGTGTGTAACTCTTAGTGTGTACTCTTTGTATTTGCCAGCAAAACCTCAGTGGACAAACTGTCCTAATAGGTGTCAAAATTTACTCCCTATTTGGCTGGAACAGAAACCCCAGACTCCTGACCTCAGTGCAGTAAAGATCTCTGTGTTAGAGCGTAACTGTTTTTTAACTTTTGGGTAGCTTTTAACTTTTGGGTAGCTCATGGTTGATCAAGGGATAAAAAGGGGATGCGGCTGCAGTTTCTGTTAATCTCCTTGTTGATTTGTGATACTTTTAGGTTGTGCACTCTTCCTGTCATGTGGGCTTCTAACAGCAAATTCTGATTTACTGAGTTGGTGGAACTGCCTTACAAAATTTAATACAGTAATACAGGATTCTATTTTTGCAATCTAATTTTATGACACAGCTCAAGTAAGAGGCTCTATCTTCTGCTAATGTTGCTGTCAAATGTCTTTTTGAGTCAGAACTCTTAGAATTTTTTTTTTTTTTTTTCTTAAAAGCCTTGTATTCAGTGTTCTGGCAGTTTTTGATCTGTCATTTTATAAGCATAAAGGGCGGAATGTCTTTTCTCCTGTACAGCCAAGATACTCATAAGACAGAAGACAAGCATAAACAATGTAAATAATAATATTTTTATTTTAAAGTCTCAGGATCTTGTAGCCATTCTCATAATTTTTGTTAGGGCTGGTGGTTACTTGTGATTTTAAAGGCTCAGCAGTGGCGGTCTTGTTTAAACTGTTAAATTTTAGTGTCATTTCTATAAAATGTTGCCTGTTTTATCCCTGTAAAGGCTTGATATATCTCCATAAAGGCCAGGTGATACGAATTACTATTCCGTCTTAATCTACCTTTGCATGGGGATTTTATAGGATTGCTGTACAAGTACAGAAAATCCTCATTTTAATATCCTCTCCTGGAGGGAATGCTGCCTAAGTAGAACAGTACATTGGAAGATACTGCTGTTGAGGTGGTTCACTCTTTCCACCCTCGTACTGTTTCTTTGCTCAGAACAGCCCAGTTATTTTGCACGTGAACATGGTAGCTACTAGTGCAGCAGGACTGCAGTCAGTGGTTCTCAGCACACTGGCAGCGTGCATGGGGTTGTCCTCTGTAGGCGCTGTTTGCGTTAGCATTGTGCTGGTTCTTCTCTGTGCAATAAGACACTTTCCTCCTTTCACACACTTGGCTGTTTCTTGCTTTTTCAGGATGTTTCTCTTGCAGAAGATTTCTTTACTCAATTGCTCTTCACTAACGTTTTTCTGTTAAACCCATTTGGCAATTCCACTGGGTATTTTCTGGCTGTTAATGTGAGGACTCTGTCCAGGGCATTCTTCCCTCCAGGGCTAGATTTGATTGCTTTTTGTAACCTCTGTGTCAGTCCTGTGTATTTTTACTGTGCTTCATCAAACTGGAATCCTGTTTAAAAAGGTTTCCAATTTGTTAAGCAGAACAGCTGTGATGGAGATGGTGAAACAGCCTTCCTGAAGCTCGTCTCCCCCCTTCTTTACAATTCTGAAGGCTGAAGTCTGTGCAACACAGACAGCATTCCCTACCATTCATCCTGGCTGACTGTAGGCACTTAACTGAGGTTCTTAAATTCAGTCTCATCACTCAAGGCTTTGTGCTAGTCAGAAGAGAGAGATCCACCTCCAAAGGACTGAGATTTGTCATTTCTTTCTAACTGCACAAGAGGTTGTATGCTGAGACTTTACCAGGTCATCGGTCAGACACAGGGATATGCTTAAAAACTTCTTTTTTGCTCTGGATCTTCCAAACTAAATGTCATGTTTTCTGCTCACAGGTTGATGAATACGTTCTCAAAAATATCACTCTCTGTTTCAGTGGGATAGGTTTAAAGTGTCACGCACAAACTGATAAAAGACAAAAATAGCTGCATGCAAGGCAGATCAGGGACCAGCAGATTTTTCTGATAAATCCATGTTACTTATGTTATTCTGCTGTTTATCAGGGTAACTTCCTGCATTTCCGTAAGCCTCAGCAAAACTCTTGCACTTCTTGTTGGTTTCTGTGTGTGAAGTGACATTTTAAATATAATCTGGGGCTAAAGAAGTTGGGATCATGTGTTGAGAGAATGCAGGAAACATCCTCCATATCTTGCCTAGTAAAATGAAGAGCAAAGTAGGGAGAGATTCAGTGCAGCATGCCAGTGCTCCTTGTTGCATAGCAAAAGGGTACGGGGTGTGGTGTGAATAAAGAGAATACTGGGTTCCTCTGGAAACCGACTTTAATCCAAACAGATTTCAGAGCTGGCAACACATGATGAGGGAAACCTGCACTGCACCTGTATGCAGTGAATTAGTGTAAGGACAAGTCTGAGAAATGAGACCTCATGAGGCTCACGAACATCTACAGTCTTGCAGTAATGTTGCAGGGGCGAAGAGCCAAAGCTTAAATTAAACATTAGACCAGTGCAGCTGCAGTGACTCACTGCAGTGCTAATATAAAACCAAGAGTCTCAAGAGCAATACCTTGAGAGCTGAGAGAAGTACTAATGAGCTGCTATCTTTACGGTCGTGCAGAAGGAAGGCAATAGAAAACAGAACAAGATCTAGAGTAGCAGCCCCCAAACTATTTTACTTTCTTGTGCATCATATGCATATCATGAATACAAGATAATGTACTGCACAGAAGCCATAGCTACATTTTTCATCAGTCTTCAACAGGAGTACTAGCTTGATTCATTAAAATAGGTCACATACCACACTGTAGGTTAAAGCTAATTCTATAACTTGCATTTTTGTTGCTTGATACCTATCCTAAGCTGTTTTTTAGAACTGGAACTGTCTTTCTGTGTGTTTATATGCTTGTGTCATGGTGTAGGTCCTGATCCTCACTCTGTCCTTTCGGTGGAGGGTAATGAATCAGAATTAAATGCATATGTTTTCCAGCCAGAAGGAGCCAAAGAGCTGTAAAAACCAAGAACCAAACCTTACGGAGTACTTGCTGGCCTTGCTGTTGAGAGAATCTAGGGCTGAATCTTAATTTGCTGTCTGATGGATTTTGTGTATGACTTCTCCCGTGAATCTTTAGTCATATATGCAAAATGATTTAAAAGCATGCCTTGACTGAATGTGACTGAAAACAATTGTGAAGTGGAATCTTTCTATTGTTGGGTCTCCTTCATTCATGTGTTTTGATAAAAATAAACAGGAAGGGTTTAAGGGTACTCCTTGACTGCTATGAAAAGTCCCCAGAGAATGTCTGGTCCCCAGTAATCCCAGTAACACAAACACTGTAACTGGTCCTTAACGCTTCAGCTGCAAAGTGTCACTGGCTTCTGCAGGACCTTCATGTGCATAAAACTGCACACTCCTGTGTGTTGCAGAGCCAGGATCTCTACCTCTTATTCTGTAGGAGTCTTCAGCTATAGATGGCATATGGCTCTCTGGATTGAAAGGGAAAAGGTGTTTTAACGTGACCGGTTGATCAGCACGAGCTGTCTAAAGGGGAAGCAAGGCAGAAAAGCATCTCCGTTGGAAACAAGCTGATATTTAGGCAGGTGAAATTTATCCTGAGGGAATTTGGTCAGGTCAGCTGCACAAACATCTCATGGAAAGTGGCATCAAATCTTTAATGAGAACAGATGGTCGGGAGCTGAGCTACCTTTTGTAGCAAAGCCTTTCCAATACAGCAGGCAGCTGTAATGTATTCTGCTCAGTGCAGAAGGGGAGCAGAGTGCCCTCTACTGAGGTGTCAGTAAATTACTCTGGCCGTTTTCCTTGCCTTGGAACGTTCTGTGCTTGAAGTTGTAGGGGCTTTCACAAATATGAGAAGAGAACCATGATGTGGACAGATCTTGCAGCACTGTTATTACAAGTGAGGGATGCTTACTGATTTTGAAGTCTTAGGTTGTTTTAGTGGGTAAATAAAATTAAAGATGAGTGCTGCCTCAGTCCTGTCTTCCTTCCTTCTCCCACAACAGCCCACAGCAAAAATAGGCTTGTAGCATTCACAGAAAGTCTTGTAGTTACAAAATTTTGTATCAAAAGTACTTTTAAAAATCAAATCTCTCGAGGGGACAGTGCTGCTCATTACAGCTCAGTTCCAAAATACGTGATTAAGAGCGTACATCATTAAGGTCATATTCTCTCATAACTTAAAACATTTCACAAAAAGCAGCAGCTATAACTGCATATAAATGTAAACCAAGGCGTCAGGAAGATCGTCTGCCACCAAAGACCGTACTTGGGATCAGAATTGGAGCAGAGCAGACCATGAGTCTTCTGTCCCACTAGACCACACTGACAGCAATGCCTGAATCTCTTCTGTGGCAGCACAGTGTGCTGACCCCCTTTTTTTTTTGTTCATGATGACAAAAATATTAGACAGGTCAGTAATTCTAGGAAATTCTAAATGTTTTTATTTATTTTTCTTTAAATGTGTGAATGGTGTTTTCTGTGATGAATTGAATGTCCTTCTCTGCTGTTGTGCTTCTCCTATGACGGCTCTTGGATGCAGCTCTTCTATTAAGCTGCTTATCGTCTAGTTCTCGTTGTGCTTATTGTCTTGTTTTGGGAGCTGCAGGATCTTACAATGAAATGTAATGAAGAAGAAAAATCACTAAGCACGGAAGCATTTTCCAAGGTTTCACTGACCAACTTGCGTAGGCCAGCAGTTCCAGATCTCTCCACTGACCTGGGGATGAACATCTTCAAAAAAGTGAGTGGAAGAAAATTATACTTAATCAAATTTTCCAGTGATTCAGCACCTAAATGTTCTGCTAAGTAGCAAATGAAGGTCTGCTTGGACTGTATATACATGCTGTATGTGAGATTGACATCTTTTTTTTTCATTGGGAGTGATTTTGTTTGTAATTACCTAGATTTTTATGTGCACTTTCCAATCACAATACTAAAACCTTTATTCAAATAGTTATCCTGCTGAAACTGCATGGAGGAGGGTACTCAAACAATGCAGTTTAATGTCCAGATTTTTAAGTGCTGGTTCTTGCTGTAATTCCAGATAGTTCAGTGAAGTTTTTCTGATGTTTTTATGCTATGAAGCCCTGGGTTTGCAACCATCCAAGATACTTAGCAGAGTTTTGCGTATTCTGCAAATCCAGCTTTCAGGTATGAACATGCCATAAAATTTTAAAAGGGCATTCATCCCATCCTATGGGAAGACTGAGTTCCTTAAAATATTTATATGGTCCCAGAGTGTAGATAGTTCCTATCATAGTGAATGGCGAAGACAAAAAGCTCAGTGTGTAAGGTTACAGCTGGGCCATATACCTCTTTTACTTTTTTCCCTCAAATAGTAGTTGAATGCCTCAAAGCCTCTACCTGCTCTCATCTCTGCTCATTTTTCTCCTGCAGTTTAAAAGCCGCAAAGAGGACAGGGAGCGTGAGCGCAAAGGGTCAATTCCTTTCCACCATACTGGGAAGAAGCGGCAACGGAGGATGGGGGTGCCCTTCCTTCTCCACGAGGACCACTTGGATGTCTCGCCCACTCGCAGCACTTTCTCTTTCGGCAGTTTCTCTGGAATCGGAGAGGACCGGCGTGGCATTGAGAGAGGAGGATGGCAAACCACCATATTAGGTGAAGCATTTTTATCTCTGCCCCAGGTTCTGTGTCATTTCTGTTCTCAACATTCAGAGAACGGCAGAGGCTCTTTGTTTCTCCATCCATCCTATTGCAGCCTTATATACCCAGTTCTGTTTACAGCATTAAACACCTGCTCACAGAGGTGGCAACTGCGCTGACAACAGACCTTGAATAACTTACACTTTCTTTAATTCACTTTTTCTCTGAGAGCTACCATCATATAATGTAGTAATAGCTATTGTAGCAACTTGTATTCAAGCAGTACGGTCATGACTATACTTTCTCCTGAGTGGTAGGAAGCATTATACAACTGCAGCTTAAAATAGATTTGAGGAATGGCTGCATTCTTTTCTTTTAAAAAGAAATCTCTGGAGAAGCAGCAATATGGTTGTTAGATGCATGACAAAAAATGTTCAGTCTTCTTCAAGTGAATGTTGGATACAAAATAGAGTATTGCCTCAGGTAGTGAAGCTTACCAGGTAACTGTCTTGACTTTTGCAAAGATGCAGTGTTTAAATTTAAATATGGGCTTGTTCAGTCTTCCAAGTTCACTCAGCATTATCTAGGCATGGTTTCTGTTTCATAGACTTACTCGGAATGTCATAGATTTTCATCCTAGCATACTTTCTTGGAGATGGTACAAAGTAAAAAATGATTGTCTAAGGCCATGCCAGAGCATTCTCATGTTCTTAGTTTTTATGTCAATGACCCCCTGCAAGATATCCCACTATTACCTGTTTGGTTCTGCTTCACAGGGTCCTGGAAGGCCTTGACTTCTGCTGACTCCAGTCATTCGATTTCTAACCTCAGCTACTGTCTCTTGCCTCCAAGCACTTCTCAGATGAGTGAACTAAATATCAAATTCTTGTCTTCACCCTAGGAAAGTTCACCAGACGGGGGAGCTCTGACACAGCAACCGAGATGGAAAGCCTAAGTGCTAGGCATTCACACTCTCACCACACTCTTGTCTCTGATCTGCCAGACCACTCAAACAGCCATGGAGAGAACACAGTCAAAGAAGGTAAATCTAACACATCAAGAAAGAAACATTTCACTGGAATATGAACTCCAAGAATCTGAGGAGGTGTTACTGTTTCCATGTATGAATATATGACTAATTGTTTTTTCCTATTTTTTTCTGCATCTCTTGAGGTCTGTCTTGTTCTATGTAGAAACATCTTCCAACCCTTTCATGTTTACTTTGTGCAATTTATCCATAAATAAATAAATAAATAGTCAGCCATCAGCAGGGAGAAGAGAAAGGGTTTGGATTTTTTTTGCTGTACCACAACACAGTGCAGATCTTTGGGCAGAAACTTGGAGTTGCTAACTTCTGTGGTTTCATGGGGAATGTTGTGATACTTAATGCCCTTTGTCAGTCCTCAGTTGCTCGAATATGCTGAAAATACCACTTTTTTCTTATTTTTCCTTGGTTCTAAATAGAAGCCAGGCTTTCAAATTTGCTCAGTCTCCTTGGGCCCGTCTGTCTGGGAACCTTCTACAGAAAGAGCAGTGCCAGTGTGACCACTATGGGAGAGCCCCTGGTGGGATGAAGTCTATTCCAGAAGGAGGAGTCTTTCTGTTGGCAGGACAACTCCACCTTTGTCAAACATTAGCGAAGCAGAGGAAAGTTCTTTTCTGTCAGCAGAGCTGTCTGCACCAGAGGGCTTTGCTGGTGCTGCTTCTGCTGCCTAAACATAGTGAATTTTTCTCCCTCATGAGCAGTGCTACTGGCAAACCTGGCCATGGAGGTCAAGCCTCACTTTAGGCAAGTGCAACCCTAAACCTTGATCAGGGAACAGAAAATCACAAACCCCATGGAGCAAGGCACAGTCTATCTGCACAAGCTGTCAGGCACCATACCTAGGGGGATACTCACATGTTACATGCTGTAGCCTTATGAGCTCTCAGAGATCCTCACTGTGCTCTTTTAGCACAGTAAATCTGAAAAGTCAGAGAGGATGGATTTGTGTCAGCTCTAATCTAGCATGGGAACATCTCCTTCATCTCTGCTTTGTGACTCTGGGGTGAAACTCTTCTCCTGGATCAGTTTTATGAAGTCTCTGTATACCTGATCTGCACTTGTTCTGTGGGAGAGTAATCCCACACACGACAACAGCTTTCTAGCCAAATATTTTCTAAAAAGTAGTTATATGCAATGCATCTTTTCCTGGTTGCACCCCAGGTACAATTGTCCTGCAACTACATGAACAGTAGGACATATAACACTATTTTCAGGGCTAGTATACAACTTTGAATGAAACATTCTGTAGTTAAAGGATAAGTACAAATATTACTTTTTGGTTCTGTTTTATGTGCCCAATTATATTCATACGTGCTGGCCATCCATAATTTCCTATGTGTTGTCTAATTTCCATGGCCAGGAGAAATTTGCTAATAAACTAATTTTTCTGGCTGGCACACAGTCAGAGATGAAAAATTAGTTATGTCCTATGTAGCTGCTCAAGAGAAGTCGTGGACACATGCTGCAGGCCTCCATGGATGTAAATTAAGAGTCTTTAGTCCTCCTTCTCTGCCTCTGTGCATCCCATCCAGCAGTCAGCTCTTCCAGTGATAATGAAATAAAGGTGCAGTACAGGAAAAGATATTTTATGTAGGTCTTAGTAATGGATTTTTGTTACCCATTTCAAAACAAACTAAGCAAAACCTCAATGAAACAAAAAAATAGCTAACCGTAGATAGTCATAAAACTTTATAGCTCGGGAACAAAGTTTCCTAATTCCATATTTTCATTATTGTTCTCTTCACCATATAAATGTCGGTGATTGCCATTAAAAAGTCACACATGCCAGCAAGTAATCCTGATGTCACATTAGGTACAGCAGTTACTTCCTGTCCTAATCATTGACCAATTTGTAGCCCGGTTCAAGGTAATGCCATTGACCTTAGAACATTTATCTTAATAAAAAGCTGCTCGTTCAGTGCTGGCAGGGTTGCACAGGTTACGCAAAGGAAATGTAACCACTGCTCTGGCAAGTTGTTATTTGCAAAACGTAGCTAGTCCACTGTTGAGTCAGTCCTTGAAGACTATGTTCAAATTTATGCTATTTTATTAATTAGAACATATTAATTAGCCTTAGACAGAAGTTCTTTGTTATTCTGTAGTCCTGTTACTGTACTGCCTCAGAGAAGGTAGTCCAGTCAACACTTTGGGACACATGGGGTCTTTCTACACTACAGAGTGTGTAGACCTACTTACAAAGCACCAAGCGTAGGAAATTACTCATACCATGGCCTGGAGTTCATCATGAGTTGTTAACACCACAGTGAATCCTTGATAAAAATTAGCCTGTGTTGCCAAAAGGCTGTCACTGCCTGAGCTGACCAATTTAAAGTTAAGCTTAGCTATGTCATGATGTCCTTTCTCTGGGCACTGTGAGCTTAGATGCCACACTGCCTTTCTCATCAGTCATTTTTACATTTTGGAGATGGTTTAGACTGCCACGGGTAGTGTTAGGAGCATACTGCTCCTTTATTTTTTTTCTAACTGGTATGATGAGATCTTTCAAGCTGGTGTGACTTAGAAAGCTGTTTTGAATTGGTGCTGTTCTTACCCTACCTGCACTCCTGCATCCAGCTGCAGAGTCCTTCCTCTTCCCCTTGCAGTGGTGCAGCTGCTTCTGACACCAGGCACTTCACCAGTAGAGAGAGCAAAGCTAGCCAAAAATCTAATCCCCCTTTTGGATTAAATTTAAACTGAGCTCCCTGGTGTGCTTAGCTGCCCAGTAGACTGAGATCAATGTAAGCTGCCATGGAACTATACTGCTAGAGCAACGTTGCTGGTGTTCTACTGTGCAGTGGCTTAAAGGAAGAAATGAATCTTTGCTTTCATCCCTGTACCCATGATAGGAATTAGGAGGCTGTTTTGCCTTTCGGCATTACAAAGTGCATTAAGAGCTGCACCTTTCTTGTAAACAAGCACAGCCTCTATTTGCTGTATTATAACTCTAGAGATGGAAACTCACAGGTAGCCATTTTCCTCCCTGCAGTGCGGTCCCAGATCTCCACCATCACGGTGGCCACCTTCAACACCACCCTGGCCTCGTTCAATGTGGGCTATGCCGATTTCTTCAGCGAGCACATGAGGAAGCTTTGCAACCAGGTGCCCATCCCTGAGATGCCGCACGAGCCGCTTGCGTGTGCCAACCTCCCGCGGAGCCTGACAGACTCCTGCATCAATTACAGTTGCTTGGAGGATACGGACCACATTGATGGAACCAACAACTTTGTCCACAAGAACGGCATGCTGGATCTCTCGGTAATTGGCAAGGAATGAGGAAAGCCAGGTCCCTCTTCTGTCAATATAGCTGTACCATTGAGATCAGGGTTTTGACGGGCTTTTCCTCCACCTCTTTATATGACTTCTCTCAGCTGTACATAAAGGTCAGTCAGATACATTTGTGCATATCATAAAAGCCTCCTCTGAGATACTGCAACTCCTATTACTCCTTGCAAGGAGTGCATGTGCATGTGGAATGCACACATCAAACCTTAAGTGATATCATTTACTTGCTGTGTTCCTGGAGCATGCACCAAATTCCCTGTAAAACAGTATAAAACTGAATAAGCACCTTAACGGCACCTTAAAACTCACCTTTGCTGCATTTTCTCATGATGACTTGACAGCTCCTGGTGCACTGAAGCAGTGTTCTCAGGCTCACAGATGTCATCTCATGGTTTACCTTTCTGCCTGACTGTGCCCAACCTGTGGTTTCTTGTCTACACCTAGATTGTAGGCTCTTGGGATTGAGGGTTGTGTGTTTTTCATTTTGAGATTGTACTGTGCCTAGAACTCCAGGCACCGAATAGTACTAGGAGAGCAAACAAATCTGACTGTAAATATGATGTTTGAATCTACCAGGTGGTCCTGAAGGCTGTTTACTTAGTCCTGAATCATGACATCAGTTCCAGGATTTGTGATGTGGCACTGAACATTGTGGAGTGTTTACTTCAGCTTGGTGTGGTGCCATGTGTAGAGAAGGTACGGAGGAAGAGTGAGAACAAGGAAAATGAGGCCCCTGAAAAGAGACCAAGTGAAGGATCCTTCCAACTCAAAGGGGCTGCTTCCGGAGGTTCAGCTTGTGGATTTGGGCCTCCCCCAGTCAGCGGAGCTGGAGATGGAGAAGAAGCAGGTGGTGGAAGTGGTGGAGGAGGTGGAGGTGGAAGTGATGGAGGTGGTGGTGGAGGAGGAGGGCCCTATGAGAAAAATGACAAAAAACAAGAAAAGGTTTGTCGTGCTTGCCTTTATACCATTTTGGAATGTGGTGTTTGTTAAGATAGAGGATGTGTGTGTATGCAATTGCCCTTCTGTTTTCCCTCCTTTTACTTTGCACAACAATGACAATTTAATTTGTTTTCTTCTGGTGCTCGCCAAGGTTCTGCTGAAGCAACGTGATTGGGAATTTAAGCACTGTAACTACTCCAGTGAAGCAACTGCCAGAAGCAGAGCTTGTGAGCCTTGCATGGGCATTTTCAGTATCCCGTCAAAGTGCCTGAAACCCTCAATCACAATGATTTTTGTTTACTGTGCATGGCTTATAAGAAAAAACAGAATCCAGAGTGTGAGCACAGTTTTTCTTTGATGACCAGAAATCATAAATTTTTCAGTATTGCTGTGAGAATTGGCCAAGAGGAGCTTTTGCTGACCTCCAAAGTTGTGATTCATAGTAGTATAATACTGAAGGCATTTTAAAAATGTTGTTTTTCTGCCCAAGCTAACCAGCTCACTCTTTTCAGGCATATTTTTTTGAGGTAAGTGCTGAATAGTATTCACAGCAACATGGAGGGGCCTTTGCATTTATAACGTGGCTTTTTGACAGGAGTTGAAAGGGAGGGGGCTAGTCCCCTATGCAGTATGCATTTTAAGAATAACAACTTTGTAAGGAAATGTCTGGGAGGAGAAATGGACAGCAATTTTTTAAAAGTAAAATGGTAACAAAATGCCAGTGGTTGTGCCGGGGTTTCACACTGAGTTTCTGTGATTCTCAGGATGAAGGTCCATCTGTCAGCACCCATAGGCTGGCCCTCACAATGCTGATAAAAATTGTCAAGTCCCTGGGTTGTGCCTATGGTTGTGGAGAAGGACACCGAGGGCTCTCCGGAGATCGCCTGAGACACCAGGTATTCCGGGAGAATGTAAGAAAATTAAAGCTCATTAAAATGTCCCCTTTGTACTTTTGACATCAGCTGCTGAGATTGCTGTCTGCCCCCTCTGTAGCTTTTTCTGTACTGGCAGTAGATGTGTTGCTCTTTGTCTGAGCTCACAGACTGTGTTGCAGCCCAGCTGTAGCAGATTTTCATATCTCGTTACCTTCCAGACCCTGGGGCTTGCTAAGAGCACACCTGCGACCCAGGGTGCTTCTCAGCACCCCAGTGGATAGGTTGTCTGAAGAGGCACACAAACATTGGAGCAAAGCTCCATGTGTGCTGCTCTAAGTCGTTTTTTATATTGGTGGTACGCCAACACAGTATGCTGTTTACAAGAGATGCCGCTATTGTGGGTTGCATATCTGAATTGAGAAGTCCAAGACGTCGTTACGTCCATCTTCCCTAATGGCAATTATGACTAGTTGCTGCTGGGCTGCTCCATAAGCTCCCGATAGTTGGAGTGCACTGTGCTTGCAGGCATACTCATGTACTGCGAGGAAGCAGAAGGCTCGTGGCTTGTTGAATGCCAGGGTGAATGGTTACCATTGATTCCTTACACTTTTGATTCTGCCAAAATTGAGGCAGCGGATAGCACCCAGGATGTAACCCAGACATTTTGACTTCATCTGGAGGAGTTTGACTTCCTGAGATCAGCCCAATGCCCTGTCAAATGGGAGCCTTCCAAAAGCTTTCTCCAGCACATGCCTCCTCCTTGCCTTCTGTGCTTGCTGCAGAGAACATTTTTGATGACTGTAATGAGAATTTACCCCCGTCCACACTGGGGGTGAGAACCAGGTGCTTCTCCATGGCTTTGGTTAGCCTGAGCCATGCCAACGGAGCTGCGATTTGGTTCTGGGATCTGAGCTAGATGGCTCAGAGCTGGATTGACTGCTTCCATATCATGCACCCTTCTTCTGTTAGCTTGACTCCTGGTTACTAAGGAGCCTGCAGCAGCGATATTAATTGTGGACACAGGGAGACTCGATGGGGTAAGAGTCACAGTGGTAACAGCAGAAAGGTTCTGTATAGAGCGCTGGTTGAATATACACCAATATTCATCAGGGTGTCAGTTAAAGCTTTTACATTGTGTTGGAGCTCAGCCAGCAGAACATTCAGGCCTATGCATAACATTAGGCATAAATGAACAGGTCTCTTGGAGCCAAGGTTCTTATCAGGCTCATTGAACTGAGGTCTTTATGGGAAGAGACTTTCCTACGTGTCAAAGTCTTCTGCTTTTTCTGTGTCTTTGTCTGGCCAGACTGCTTTGCATGCACCATTTGTGTTGACTGCATGCACAATCACGTCTGAGTTTACTAGAAAGCTAAGCACCCTTTTGTAGGTAGCAGAAGAGTTGATGCTCCCCGTAGAGCTGATATTTCAGACTCACTAATTCCATCCTGTTTGGGGTCCCAGTAGGATGGGTACTTTTCTGATAAAAAGTTGACAGTTAGTAGCTTTTAAATATGAAGCTAATGTTTTGCATGATATAAATTGGTCACAGGGTGCAGGTGCAGGCTTGGGTCTGAGCCTTGGCTGAAAGTCATGCTTGAGGCTAAGAACTTGTTTCAAGGCAATAAGCCTTGACCGAGGCGTTACATTCCTCCTTCACTCCTGTTCAGTGGGATTTTACCTTGGCGGAGGAGGTGGGAAGAAGAGAGGCCTTGAGGCCTGGCTGGGAATGGCTTCACCACCACCTCCAAACAGTGGTACCCATACTGGTCCACTCTCGCCTTGTGCTGAATTTCTTGTTTGCTTCAGAGGCAAACCTTGTGTTTTGTTACAGGACCTAAACCTTCTGGATCCTAGGTTACTTTAGACAGCACAGCAGAGCACTTATTTAGCTAGAGCAGAAAGGGACCCCAGAATACCCAGCTGCTATTAGCGAAACTTAGACCTGTACTTTGATGTGATGTGATATGATTTGATGGATGTCGTTGCAGGCTCAGAACTGCCTCACAAAGCTGTACAAACTGGATAGGATGCAGTTCCGGCAGACCATGAGGGATTATGTGAACAGGGATTCTCTCAATAATGTGGTGGATTTCCTGCATGCTTTACTAGGATTCTGCATGGAGCCAGTCACAGACAGTAAGTACAGCTGGCATCAACAACACTCACTTGAATGTTCCTAAACTTTACTGTCAGAAAGAAGCCGTGTCTTTTTCTTGGCCTTTAAAAAAATAAATAAAAAAAGTGAATGTAAATCTTCAGAATATACAGACCATATCCTCAGCCAGCGCAGGTCAGCGGAGTTGGAACTCCTCTGATTTGACCACCTGGTGATCTCATACTGTGAACTGGCATTACCCAGTGCACCTGAAATTGAAGGCATCTCTTTTGATTCATCCTACCTGTTGATCATGGCTCTTGAAAGAAAATATCTTCATTCAACTATGCCTCAGGAAGGAACTTTGCTATCTCATGACATGACCAGGCGCCAGCTGAAATGGCCTGTTTAATCCAGGGTTTATTCTGAATGGAGATATAATTGAGCATTAAAACCCTTCATGGTGCCTCAGGTGAGGCAGGAAAAAGCAAGAACAGATTGAAAAAAACAAGAATATGAACACACAGATGTGCATGCCTGCAATACAACTGTGTGTGTGCATGTATATGTTTTTTATTTTCTTTTTTTAGTTAGGAAAATTATTTAGGATGCTATTTAAATGACCAGACATTTCTGATTGGCCACTGTTTATGACAGTAATTAACAATGATTGTTTACAGAATAAAAATAACTGTTCCCAGGTATTCAAGGAGTCTGTCTTGTCTGTTAGCCTCTCTCTGATCACAAGCATTTCAGAGAGAGCATCAAAAAATCAATGTAGCAGGCTTTTGTGAAGGAGATGCCCATGGAAAACTTCCTCAATGTTCACTAATTATTGACATGCTTATGCTTTGAAGAGTGACAGCTCATGCAGCTTTTGAAAGTTTTTCCTTTCACCTAATAAAACTGAGATGTTTCTTGTCATATGAACGTGTAATGCTTTTTTGAATCTTTGAGAGCTTGGTCTCCTTATTCACCTTGCAAGAACAGCGTTCCTCTAGTTCAGAAGATTTTCTTTTCATGGGTATTGTCACTTTTCCATTTAATCAAACATCTCTTATTCTTTAGAATAGTAAATAGAAGTGCTAGAGGTTTTCTTCAAATTTTATGTCTTATTTTATACATCTCTAAGTGAGAGATGTGGATAAATGGAAGCCTGACTTGCTCTAATCTTCTTGATCCTGTTTCATACTACTATTTCTGGGAAGACTTCATCATTTTCATTTATTTTACACTTCCTTTCTGCCTTATTTTTTGTGAGGTGAGATTGCCAGAACTGAGCATAAGATTTTAGACAGGGACCTGCCCTTTTCTTGTATATCTAAATACCGTAACAATTATATTTAAGCCATCTTTTTTAAAACATTCTTAACCAGGGTGTTTGCTTGTACTTGAATTTCACAGACAAGGCTGGATTTGGGAATAACTTCACCACAGTGGACAACAAGTCTACAGCACAGAACGTGGAAGGTATTATTGTGAGCGCCATGTTCAAGTCGTTGATCACTCGCTGTGCTTCTACTACACATGAGCTGCACAGCCCAGAAAACCTGGTAAGCAGCTGATTTCATATCTGCAAAGTTACTTTTTCACTTGGGTGTGACCAGTGAGGCTTCGCAGTGAAGAAAGAATTCACTGTAGTCAAATACCATGAGCATAGCAATTTTTTTTTTTGTTGAAGGCTTGTTAGGAAGTTCCTAGGCTGGGAACTTTCAGAATAATGCAGGCTCTTTTGGCAAAGTTCACAGACTGAAAACCAGATCCTGTAAGTCTTCCCTCCACCTTCTTGACCTCAGAGGTAGAGATGACTTGCCACATCACAGATCTGTATGAATGTTCAGAACTAAAAAGAGCCTTGAGTGTAGGAGTAAGCTGGGGAATGAGTCACTCCTCTCTCTTCCCATGGTGTAGAGCTCTAAAATAATTAAGAAAAATTCCAAGACACCCACTGGTTTTGAAACAAAACATGCAGTTTTTTGCACTATGCTTTCCCTCCCACCCCTTCACTTGGCTTTTTCATGCTTTTTAAGGTTATGGGCTAGATGAATGGGATAAAACAGGCTTTAAGCCATCTTTGCAGCTTCCTCATCTAGCCTCTGATCCCCCTACATTTGCTTCAGCCCGCTGCAGAGCATGTTCCATAACAATAATGCTCCTCACTGTCTGCTTCTTCAGAGCACACTAAATGGCAACTTTGCCAGTTTTTGATCTCAGCCAGAAAACACAAGCCCTGCGCACGGAGACATCAGACAACAACCAAAGGAAGTAGTGGCCTGCTGAAGTACCTTACAAACTATTAATTCTCACTGCTTCCTCACAAACTGCAAACTGAATTCTCTTTTCTCCTCGTGATGTCGTGCTACCCAGGGCTTGTACTGTGATATCCGTCAGCTTGTCCAGTTTATCAAGGAGGCTCATGGGAATGTCTTTCGGAGAGTAGCACTCAGCGCCCTGTTGGACAGTGCTGAAAAGTTAATACCAGGAAAAAAAACAGAGGAAACAGAGCAAGAGCAGAAACCTTCAGGGAGCAAAAGGTTGGTGTCTGGGAGGGAGAAGGCAAATGATTAATTTGCATATGGCTATATGACTATATGCAATGAACACAAATGCAAAAAGTCCGAGGGCTTGTGTGTTTTCTCTTCAGAGCTTATGTTAGTTCCTGATGCACAGAACTGTCCTATGGCAGCAGCCTTCTTTAAAATTTAATGAACTGAGACAGTCATAGATTTACAATAAAAGATGTTAACCCTTGCATAGAAGATGTTGAAGGGAACAGCACAGTGGACACACTGGGGAGAGAAAAGGCTAAAAGAAGTAAAAAGCATAGTGTCAGTCCCACAGCACTGCATGAACATAGCTTTTAATGTGTGTCACATCCTGAGGAGGTTAGTGTTGCTTATCTGACAGGTAAACCCTGGTATACGAAACAAGTCCCAAAAGAAATCTAAACCTGACATGTTTCTTTATCAAAAAGAAATTTTTTCTTGTGCTTTGAGGCTTGCCTTATTAAAATGCTGTGAAGGAGGATTAAGAAAGCTGAAAAGCTCCTAAAAACCTTGACTTTGCCTCTAAGGGCCGGTGCCTTTTTCAAGAATGACATACAGAGTGGCAGTAAGTTACTGAAGAGATGGTGCATCTGTAAAGCTGTTTCAGTGTTCAGCAGTGCTGATTTCTGTGTCGTGTAGCTGTGTGATGACCACAGGATGGACCATCCATTCACTTTAGCTGATGATGTACATTGTCTGTATAGGTCCGAGGTGGGAAGCATCATCATTGACAAAGGTCAGGCATCAGCTGCACCCGATGAATGTCGCAGTTACATCTCAAGCCGCCCAATGCAAACTCCAGAACAGTAAGTAAATACTATTTCACTGCATTATTGCCAGCAGCCTCCATCTGGGATTAGTGCATTGCATATTAAATAATTGGCATATAGATAACTGCTGTAAGGCATTGCATATTTGAAGTCTCTGCTGTCCAAACAACCATACCATTTAATATTGAAGTAAACTTAATTGGTATTCCTAAGAATTTTAGAAAATTTTATGAATAGCTACTGGTCTCCTAAGTTACTTTGGACAAGTCTTTTAACTTCTCCGTGCCTCTGAATACCAGTCTGTCTTGTTAAAGTGTTTTGAGATGCACTGTAAGAAGACATTGCTTGCACAAGGGCCTGAGCTCTATTATTATGTATTCTCTGGCATTATCTGAGCCTGCAAAGTCTCTCCCTTGCTGAGACTGCAAGGATAACAGAAAGGCCTTTATTGTGCAGAATTACAGCAAGCTGTTCTTCTCTGAGCCCTGCCACAGCCATAGGAGATTGCAAGAATACAGCAAAATATGCTGTCCCCATTCCAATAACTTAATGAGAATTGTGACTCCAACAGATTCACAAACGGCTATCATGATGTTCTAAAGCTCTTCAGTACACACACTTGTAGAAAGCACCAGTGTAGTCTTGTCAATATGGGTCGTTTTGACCTAAAGAAGATGATTTGGTTTTCACTTTTAGGAACAGAAAATTGGAATGACCTGTTCAGTGGGCAAGCTCTTCAGGGTAGAAAAGATTGTTATTATGTGCTTTGAACAATATTGAGCAAGTTGTCAAACTTGATTATGTCCCACTGAGAAGAGTATGTTTGGAATTCAAAATGTAACAACCTCAAAGAATAGAGAGGTCAGGAGGGGGCTGTGGGAAGGAGGCCTCATTCCCCTGAGCATCCAAACTTCACTGAAGTTCAGTTCGTGTTCTGCATCCCTTTTCTTCCAGTGATGAGCAAATCCAAGGCGCTGTTCTGGGACGCAAGGACTTCTGGCGAAAGATGTTCAAGTCACAGAGTGCAGCAAGTGATACCAGCAGTCAGTCTGAGCAGGACACATCCGAATGCACCACTGCTCACTCTGGAACCACTACGGACAGGCGCTCCCGCTCCCGTTCCCGACGAATCTCCCTTCGAAAGAAACTCAAACTCCCCATAGGTAAATGTATGTCTCTTCATGTTCTATATACATACTGCATGTGCAGAGAAACACAGATAGATATATCTGTCTTAAGATATATTGTAACACAGTTCCTTATTGTCCAAGTATACTGTATATTCTCCCAAGACAAGGTGGGGAATGCTGCACACTCTCTCCACTTTGCAAATGGAGAACTGAGGCAAAGGGAAACATATCCAATCTGCCAAAGGTAGCAGAGAGTATCTGTGGCAAAACAGAACACACAATCCGTTTCTCCATAGTTTGCTAGTAGCTTAATCTTCTAGGCATTGAAGAGAAATAATCCAAATAGCATTTGATAGATAAAACATACATCATTTACAGATCTCAGAACCCAGCCTTGCATGGTAGTTAATGCATGTAACATTAAACGGTTTCCTCCCCTTTCCTTCCCTTTTCCTATATCCTGTCATGGCTGTTTCAGAGGATATGTGCACAATTGCTAATAAATCAATTCTGTTTGGAAGCATTTTCAGAACTGTTCTGAGTAGCTTATTCTGCAACAGGGAACTGGCTGAAGCGCTCCTCCCTCTCTGGCCTGGCTGACGGGGTGGAAGATCTCCTAGATATCAGCTCCGTTGACCGTTTGTCTTTCATCAGGCAGAGTTCCAAGGTAAATGCATTAGACTCAGTTGCAGAGAGCTTGTAAGGACAGGATCTGACTGTTTGTAGCTGTCCAAGGAAACACTCTTATCAGGGTTGGCATTGTAGCCAATGTGACAGAAGTCTTCAGAACAAAGAACATCAGAATTTGGTACTGGACTTCAGCACTGTAAGGGAGTCTCACATTTAGGTGTCTGTCCACTTCTTAGAGTAATACATAAGTATTTGTGTCAAGTATAAAGAGTCCTCAGAGTAAGGGCAAGGAGGAAAGTATTTGTCCTGGCAATGCACATTACAGCACTGCTGTTCTCTGAAAGCAAGAATGTCTTTTTTATTTCCCCCCTATACTCTTACGTCTTCTCCACCCCAGTCCTTGCACAGTAGAAAAAAAGAGCTTCTATGTAATAGGGTGTGTGTTCATTCTTCTACCAGTCTATTACTCACTTCTGTCTGTGAAAAAGCGTGGCAGAGCTCCACCTTTTGCCATTCCTTGTTGCAGGATTTCCAAATCCTGTCTGTCTCTAAATGCTGATGCACTACCTTCTGCAGCAGATGCAGCACGTGGTGTCCCCCAGCTTCATGCAAGTGAGAACATTCTTATGGAAAACAGCAGCTTTTCCTCTTATCTTTAAATAAAAGTGGTATTGACTGGAGACAAGCTATATTTGGGCACCTTTTTTTTTTTTAATGTGTAAGCGGTCCTGTACTTTATAATACTGGAAAAATACTGAGGAGAAGATTTAATGAAGCACTACCAATATTTGGTATAACATTGAAGAGTATGATGTTGTTACCAGGGTGTTTGGGAGATAAGAGTATAGTTATCTGATAATGAAGTTCAGAATGCAGTCTTGGTAAAAGAGGATAAGGTCACGAAGTGTTAAGACCTTGTCAGGAAGAACAATGGAGCTGATCCTCTGCACGAGGGATGTGGTGATGGTGGCTGTGGTATGTGAGTAGTTCCGTGTAGACTCTTCTGGAATGCGAAGAAGACTGGGTTAAACCTCCGCTGTACTTGTCTGTCTTTGTTCTTTGAGAGAGAAGTGCAGGCCCTGTCAATACACTTAAGTTTTAACTGTTGGTCACATTTCTCCATGCTTTGTGCCTTTACAGCCTCATGTGAAAGACCAATCCTTTAAGCAGAAAGCTTAAAAGATTAAGTGCTTCAGCCTACGTAAGTCTGTGCAGACCCACTTGTATTGCTATGGCGATCCACTGTACTCCTGCACTGCTGTAGACGCTTTGGTCTTCTTGCTTAGACAGGAGATGGTGGCGTGGCACAGCCTGACCTGGCCCTCTGTCTTTGCTCAGGTGAAGTTTACCAGCGCAGTGAAGCTGTCAGAAGGAGGGGGGCCAGGAGGTGGCCTGGACAATGGGCGAGATGAAGAGGAGAATTTCTTCAAGCGTCTTGGTAAATGGCGCACCTGCCGAAGACACCCATCCAAGCTTCATCACACAGAAGAAAAAGATGGTTAGAAATCAGGGTTCTCGTCTCCTTTTTTCTTTCTTTTTATTTTATTTTTTAACCTCTTTCTTTCTGTATTTCATCCCTTTCCCTTTTTTCCTGCTTTCTCCATAGTTTTTGTATCCATTCTTGCCTTCTCCGACTTTTTAGTCTCTGTAACTGTTTTCTTTACCTTCCTTCTTTCTTTTGTTTTAATTTAGAAAAACCTCTAGCAAAGTCATTTTTTCCAGACGATCCAAATAAATTATGCAAATACAACATTTGGGCTTCTTAAATCAAATTGAATTTGATCAACACACTTGAAAAATTAATGCTTGCTTCAAAGCACTGATTCAGTTTGAAATTAGGTGTGTAAATCTTTCATTGCCTTATATAGCAATGGGTATTCCATCAGTCCTTTTGTTTTTTGTTTTTTATTTTCTAATTTGTGGCCATTTGACAGTTTTAGCAAAGATCAGCACTGATGAAATGGAAAACCCTGCACAAACCTTGTTATAATTATCTCTTTTCTTCTGTGTTGCATGTCTAGTGTCTGCATACCATTCCTTAGGGATGCTGTCCCTTTTTCTTAGCACACAACATAATGATAACACTACTTTTCCTTTCCACAAAAGTATATTTAATTGCAATGCGTTTTCAAAATCAGCAATGTTTAAAAAGTGCCTTTATGAATAATATGAGGTCATGATATATTCTCTTTTCAAATGTCATGCAGCCATTCACATGCTCATGTCCTCGGCTCAGAGTTCATCTTTGTTGTCAGGAAGACAACCTTGTATCTTGAAGTTCTATTCCTGTTTTTCAAAACAAACAAACAAAAGCCTCCCAAAAACACATGAAAAAGTGTAGCTTTTCTTTTTCACCATGACCTCTGTAGCTTTACATTAGCTGGTCTATTCTCTGGCATTATGTTTTTTATTTTCTGACATTACACTTTGGCACTGCTTTGCATGTATTTTACCATCATCTGTCCCAGACCTGCCATGCAATGTGTGTAAGCCATTGTTTAGGCAAGTCGTATTAGCAAAGGATGAGCATGTCTCATAAACTGGTCATCATTCCACCACTGCAGAAACACTGGTGCTGGTTTTCAGCCCATCTCCCAAGTTAAAAATATGTTCCTCTAGAAGGAGGTTGCCTCAGCCCAGTAGCTTTTTGTATTGTTTATTGTTTATTTTTTTATTGTTTATTGTTTTTTGTATTATTTAGCTGAAGGTGAAAACCCTGACAATAGAATGAATTGCATTGTTTTCCTCATCCACTACTTTGCGCTGAAGCAGGTGTGAAATGCTTCCACCATCTTTTGTCCCAGCTCTTACTGGGAACAAACGACTCAGGCAGCAAGATCTTTAGACTTCCACAGCTGTTTCTATGGCGCTCATATTGTGATTTGCTTCATATTTTCTTGCAGGAAATACTGTTTTTTCACCTTGACAGTGCTGATTTTTCACCGCTGTGAGTTTGCTTTTGTTTAGAGTGCTTTTGTCTTGATTTAATCACACAGACTTAGTCTTGGCCCTGTGAGCAGCAATAGCCTTGCTCCATGTGTGTGGCAGATCTTAAATCTATATAAAACTCAGATGACACATTAGTTACTGACTTTGTGAACTTTGGAAGTGTTGTCCACATTTCAGCCTTCTGTGAATAACATCGGATTTTGTCTAATCAGTGGCAAGAACTTGAGACTTTTTATATACCTGTGAGAGAAGAGATGTACATGTCACATGCTTAGTTTTGACATACAAGTGCATTAGAAATGGGATAATAAAAACGGTGCAACTTACCATTAGCAAAAACATTAGTTTAGTTGTACATACCTGTGTATATGTACATGTACGTGCATTTTGAAATCAATGTGAGGCCTTTTCAGGTGATTTATGACACAGTAGAACAGGATCATATATAGTGCTTTCACATTTGCAGTGCTTCTGTGTATTCCGTAGAAATCAACATGTTTTATGTGTTTATGGAGAGGAAAGCAGAAGCCTGTCAAGATGAATGGGTGTACTATTAGATCCCTCAAGGTATGACACTGAAGTATTGTTTTGGAACATATTTCTGCCTTCCCATTCCTGACATTCATGATGCTATGCCATTACTGTGCTCGTAATTTTCCATGTGGTACTTCCTCTTGTGTTTTTGGGTTTTTTAACACAGTAGGCCAAATTTAAAAAGAAAACACAGAAAGTAAATATACAGATATTTTAACATATAAAATAATTTGTCACATCATTTATGAATTGTAATCTTCATTGTGATACATCATCTGGACAACTGGAAATTCTGTCTGTGTCAGATATGTATGTATGCATTTGTGTGCGTGTGTATGTGTTTGTGTATATATCTGTATGTGTGCATATGTATACATATATATACACATAAATATATGCACATTCATGCATAAAAAATTGTTTACTTTAATGATCGTTATACTAAGAACACAGCATATATACGGAAGTGAGTTACCGTATGTTTACACGAGAGCCTTGCTGTTTCTTCAGACACTTACTGAAGACATTTTCAGTGACCATAGAGGTTGCCCAGGATGTTCAAGCCATACAGTATGGGCGAATCACAGCATGTGCTTGCTCCAAGGGACGATCTTGCATCTACCCTGGAAGCAGCTCTGGGGGGGCGGGCGCTTGGACACCCAGTGTCCTCCTATGCTGGAAAATGATCTTGAGGCTCACTGGGTGAGATTCCTGCAGGGTTAAGTCACACTAACGCTTTGTAAGCCAGAGAGAGCTCCCCTGCTGACAGCAAGGCGTAGCAGAGGACAACCATCAGCTGCTTCTGAAGGATTCCCTTGCAAAGCATCAACGGAAGTGCAAGGCTGGGACTGCAGAGGGCTGGAGTGATTGACTCTAGGTAGTACCACTGACCCCAGGTGATCTTTATATAAAGGTCTTTATAGTGGGGTGTTAGGGAGGTGCCTTAGACAAACCTTTATTTATCAGAAAGTCAAGTTTCAGTTCTTTATCTCATAAGAGGCACAACCCTAACAGGGCTCTGCCTATGAAACATTTTTTGTACCTCAGACATGAGTTAGTGTTACAACAGGTATAGCAGGAAAGCTCAGGGAGGATTCTACAGGCTCTAAGGAAACAGGAGGAGTTGAAAGAAAAGGGTATTTGTGCCTGCTTATTTATGTAAGTGTTCTGCCTGTTCTTTCTACTTTTTTATTTGTTTGTTTGTTCCATTTTGATGAAGTATTTCCCAACATAGGAACATTTTGTTTACTGGAAAACTATGTACAGCTTCACTGAGAGAGAAAAACCACAGATGTTGTAAAGAAGTCTCTTGATATTTGATATCAGGGGAAAAATGAAGATAACACGTTGCCATTTTCTGTTGTGACTATTTGTAGTGGATAAGTGCTTTCTAAGTAATGCTGGGAACTGAAATCTCAACGGGACTTTGAATTTTCAGTCATTGTTCTTTCCTGATGAAGGAAAAGTCACAAAGTCCTGTAGAGCTGACATTTTGCCTCTTGTCTTCCAAACCCATGTTTAAAGCAAATCTTGAATTCTTCACTCAGTGTTGTCTTCTTCAGTGCTTCACCCTTCAGTATTCTGTAACCTTTTGTACTTTCACACCTAAACAGAGAGAGTATTGTAGATAAAGACAAAAAGCCCCAGAAACTGACTATTCTTATTTTGGCCAGCCACCTTGGCCTTAAAACTTATTTCGTGATTTCTCATCTGTGTCTTTCTGTCACTCTCTCAACTCTGGGTACAGACTGCACAATGATCTTCTGCATTAGGAAGCATTAATTCCAATCTGCAATGGGATTTGTCGATCTACCATGTGACCTCAGTACACGGAGTTTGAAATCATGCTTGAAAGAAGCCCTAAAGGGAATTGCTAACTTAATTCTCAATGCAATACACTTTAAGGGAGAGAGGCTGGAATGATGGAAGATACCTAGAAACAGAGTCCAGTCTCACTTTGGGTGTTCTGGTCATTGCAGAAGATGTATGCGTAAAAATTAGACAATATGTGATTTCCACATGGAACGTTTATAATATTTACTACTGATTTTTATAACCTGTTAGATGATATAGTATTACTTAATATATGGGCAATTAGGTTTATGTATGCTCCACTTTAAAGTTTGAGGCTGATAGAAAAGCAAGTAAGGTAGGAGGGTATTCAGGAAAAAGATAGAGTAAGCATGATTTTCTGTATTAAAGAAGCAGGGAGGAAGGGTCATGTTCTGGTTCACCTGTGTTGGAGTAGGTTTGGGTTTTCCATGCCAGGTAGGGTGGCATTGTTTTGGGCAGACATCAGCGTGACCAAGACCAGAATCTGTCTCGCTGTACACCTATTTCATGGAAGTCATGAACAGTGTAAAAATGGCCCTGTTATCTTCAAGCTAGTACGTCAAGGTGAGGAAGGGATTTAGACCAAGACTGTGCTCCTCAAGATTTTTGTACCACTATTTTAGTTGGTGAGAGACTGTGTTCCTTTCTCCCTACCCCTCCCTGCAATCCCCTCTGTACTCTTTACCTCTTTAGGTTGCCATAGCTTTGATGATCATTTGATCTCCAACCAAGAAGGAGGAAAATCCAAGAACGTTGTGAACCTGGGAGCAATCCGCCAAGGAATGAAGCGCTTTCAGTTTCTCCTGAATTGCTGTGAACCAGGCACTATCCCCGATGCCTCCATTTTGGCAGCAGCCCTAGATCTTGTAAGTCATTCTTTGGTTTGTTTTTACCTGCTGAGTGAGAGCATGTGCATACGTGGTGGTCCGTTGTCATTCACTGATGTCAGTCATGCCCACGCAGAAAGCAGGTAAAGCATTTATAGCAATGCCAACGGGTGGTGCTGTTAGCAGCTGGAGTTTTAGCACCCATGACTGGATGAGCGTGCAGAGAAATTGGATCTTTTTTTATTACACGGCTCCACACAAATAGATTATTGCTAGCACAAAGCTTTTTATTGTCAGACTTCAAATTTTGCTCACAGCTGTTCTGCTTCTGCTCCTACTGTCAATACTAACCTTCAGAATAAGGAGTGAAGAC
This sequence comes from Anser brachyrhynchus, assembly GCF_964034855.1. Taxonomy (NCBI): domain Eukaryota; kingdom Metazoa; phylum Chordata; class Aves; order Anseriformes; family Anatidae; genus Anser; species Anser brachyrhynchus. The sequence continues at coordinate 8,262,409 of NC_137701.1, forward strand.
TAAGTGACTACCTGGGGAGGCACAGTAATTCCACTCAGGAGTTCTGATAGAGTTATAAATACACTAGGCAACATTAAACTATTAGTCACTAGAGCCAGTCAGTGGAAAAAACTTCAAATGCTGCTGTGTGTGCTTTTAAATGCAGGTACTGCTAATTTGCAGATCTAAGACACAAAAGTGACACAATTCAGTCTCTCCTGCCTGACAGTGAGTGCCTCTTCTGTACCTCATTCCTTCCTTTCCTTGCAGCTGCTTTTTTTAACACTCCCTTCTGTTTATAAAGCAGTGGCTTTCAGCCTGTGGTTCATGGGCCAGTGGGGCTCTGAGGTGCTTGTGAGAGGGTGTGACGAAGACAGTCAAGAAAAGCCATCCAGTTATTTCTAACTTGTCTGCACAGTGTTCTTCTATTTCTGTAAGTTTTTGGGTGTCCACAAACTGAGAAAGGTTGAAAGCCACTGCTCTCAAAGCATCCACATCCTCTATCCCATTGTCTTCCTACTTGCCACTTCTTGCCTCTTAAACTGTCGTGCCATTTGTACTCATATTCAGTTTTTTTGCTCCCTGCTGGAGATGCCAGACCTATGGACTCCCATTCTGCTAGCGCCACGCTCTGAGCTGTGCTGTCTTGTCTACTTCATAGTTCTGCGGGTGATATACTCTGTGCACCAACTCTTTACATCATTCTTAACCTTGCATCCTTAGGTTGTAGCTCCCAGCAAGTCTGCCTTAATATTGGCCAAAAGTCACTGTTGCTATCACATCACAGCTAGTTCTACTCTTTGGACTGCTTCCTGTCTCTCTTCCAGTGGACAGATGCTTTCTTCACTAGTTCCCACTCTTCCTGGTAGGGTTTGTTGCCCCTCTGGCTGAAAGCTATGGAAGGAGTTGCTGGTTGTGAAGTCTGTTGTACAGCCTCACAGCCAGAAGTGGTTCCTACCAGTCAGGGTTGCAGTGAGCTTGGAAAATGGCTTGGGAAGATAGTCACTCCTGCTTTGCGTGCTGCACAAAGACAAAATCATTCTTCAAGGCTGCCAGGCTACTACTACCCCATTGTGCATGGGCAGGGAGAAGTCATTGCTGTCCAGTATGCCACTAAAATCCTTCTGGGGATGTGTTACTTTGTGTGCTTATGCATCAGCCTGTAAAACATGGATTTGACAATTATCACCTTATTGTCTGAAAATGTCCTATTTATTTTTTAAATTTGACACATGCTTAAGCCGCAGACCGGCTTATTATGTGCCTATGTATGAAGTCAACTGGAAACTACTGATATAAGTGAACGATTTGGAGATGTCTGTTCTGACTTCCCAGGCTGGCTTTTACAAAACAAAGTTTCGCTCTGTTTCCTGTCCCATGTAATGATGCAGATGGCTTCAGTGAGGGGCAGCAGTGTAAGGTAGCTCTCTGGCCAGAGCACATGGTAAGAGAGCAGCCTTGTTAAAGTCTGGCTATGAAGGCTAGTCTGAATAGTGTTTGTTGGTCCACAGTGACTCATTTAAAATCAGTAGAATCAAAATTATTATAGTGAATAAAGTGTTGATTTCACTACAGCCTCTGCACATAAGAGTATTAATACTTAAATGCATATAAAGCACTATAAAATTTTAGAGGATTTGGTAGTATTCTTAAGTCAGTACCGTCAGCACATTTTAATTAATTTCTGGGTGGATTTCAGTTCTGACAAGTTGCCTTTGGAGATTGTCAGGCACTTAGATTCTGTATTTCTGTATTTGCTATCAGTCTGCAATCATCTAGTGAAGGCAGAACTGTAGCACAGTATCTGCTATGAAAAATTTCTAATACTTCCCAAGATTATTGAAAACTCTGGACCAAGGCCTTTTCTTGCTACTTGTGACTGGGATTGTGATACAGAGCAGAAGAGTAATACTATAGCTGCCTGAAATTCTTTTTTTTTTTCTTTCTTGGACTTCTACTGTGTGGTTTCAGAGAGGGTGTGACCTGATACAAAGCACAGATTTTTACATTATGTGAATTCGTAATTCTGCAGCCTAGTAGCAGGGAGCCAGATAAGCTGGCTCGAATAAACTGCCCCTTCAGAAGATATGCACAAAGTGGTTATATACCATGAAGCAGAAATTTGTGACATCTATTGGAATGCATACACACCTTCTCCTTCACTTGTTGTCTTCTGTTGTATGTTCCTTGTAACATCAGCAATCTGAGAATGAGACAACTTAAACCTCAGTCTGTCATTCCAGTGGCCATGATTTGGTCTTTTTCTCTACATTTTCTCATTGCTTTGCATGCAGATTTTCTTTGGGCTGTGTGAAGTGCTGTACACAGGGGTATCATTATGGAGTAGCTATGGATTTGAATGAGAGCCCAAGGTTCTGGGATCAGAGTTTCTAGAAAGTCTGCAGCTAAAGATGAAGGAAACCTTGTTGAAATTACAGACTTTGGAAACTACTTTCAAGTACCTGTTCAGCTGGCATTTTTTCTACAAAGTATTAGAGATATGTGGAAGTTAAGAAGTCGCATGCACTGCAGGTTTCGAAAGATGACAGCTTGTCATCTCACTGTACCACTTAATGGCAATGTATGCTGTTATGGAAAATTCCCATATTTTATTTCAGTAGAGCACACCCAGCAGAAAACATTCTGGTTTTTTTAACTTCTGTTTTCAGGCTTTTGAAGTAATTGTTGGAATCAGGTTTGATGTGAATTAAAAGCTGCTTAATTCATTTTATCCAGTCTAGTTGCTATGGCAACCTCTAAAAAATTAAAGGCAAAATACTCCAGTTTCAGTTTTCATAAACTTTTTCAGCATACTCTTTCATGCATATTTTGACAAGAAATTCCATTCTTATACGGACTTAAAGATCTTTGATTAGCCTGGATGTTTATACAGGTTTGCCACAGTGACTTAAGGAAATGAGAACAGTGAAACAAAGGCTACATCCTTATGGAGATAATGATTTATTTATACATTAAACTCAGGATTTACTTAGAATTAGAAACCATGTAGTTAACATATTTTCCCAGAAACACCACCCATCCTTGACTGAATTTTATAAAGCTGCAAGCAATTTATGGCTTTGCAAGCATTTAATGACACTTGATAATACGTTGCAGACAGTTTCATCTCTGTATCACTAGCTGAAATCCAGACTGGGCAATAATAAAACTGAATTTCTTTCCCTTATAAGAAACTTTGGAGGTTGGACGGCAAATGATACGATGTTTCAGTCTGGTCAAGTTTCTGTAAAGGGTTCCAAAGGGCCACTGTCTAGCACTTTATAAAGATTACCTAAATTATCCTAATTAGACTAGCGTAAATGACTCAGGTGGCAAAACATGAGCTTTCCTTTGATGAGTTTAGCAGTGATGCTTACCACTATTCCGCTTCTCCAGTACATTCTTGAGAAGTGTGATCTGATCTGTTCTAACGTGTATCTCTTATCCTAATAGAAATGCCATAATGGCACTGCTTTACCGCAGGATTGTGTTTGAGAGGACCTACCAAGGAGTGGGAGGGCAGAAGGAAAGTCTAAGCTGCAAGAACAGGAATGCTTTCCAGTATCTTAACTGCATGTAACCAGAGGCCTCAGGCGGGCTCCATTGTTCCCATGTCCCTGTTTGGGTAGGAGAAATGTTTGTCCACAGGAGGACATAGCACCCGGAAGGAAATCAGAGATTGCACTGAACAGGTCCCCACAACAGATGACTGGGAATGGAAGCAAGGAGTTGTGTCATGGATTTTACTTGACCGTTTTTGCACATAATCAGAGAGATTTGAACTAATATTTTTGAGGCAATTCTCCTAGACTTTGCTTAATAATTCACTCATGACCTGTTTTCAGTACATGTGCTTGGCTACTTCTCATGCCAGACTTAACCTCATGGACAAAACAGAGCTATCCAGACAGCAGCTTTTGAGAGTACACGCATTTACTTTATGTACTTCAGAAGTAGATTGTTGCTATTTTGCCTTTTTTTTTTTTTCTCATAGAGACCAGTGGAAATAAATTTTTGCTCAAAGTGCCTTGCAGAGTATAAAAGAGGGCAAAAGAAAATTACTAGTGGTTGATTTGTTTTATAAAATTCATTGTCCTTGAAGCCAAAACTGGACCTAAACACTCTGTGGTCATAAACCTCTCCACAGTCAGCTGTACTTGAACAGTAATGTGATGCTATAAATTTCCAAATCCATTCTGTATTTGCTCCCTCCCAAGTCATTGCTTTTGCTCCTTTAGTACAAATCAGGTTATCTGTTGAAAAGCTCCATTGGGAGTACTTGAAATTTTGTTAAGAAAGTGGTGGATTCTTATTCATGTCAATTTAGGCAGTACAAAAATAATTTTCAAAAGGCAAAGCAATAAAGTATGTCTAATATTAAAGGTGGACTTGTGAACGGTTTCACAGGCAGGGACAGGCATGTGAGAGTATTGCTACTGTGTAAAGTTTTGATAGTGACCGTGGTAACTTGTGTTCTTTTCAGCTATGCATCGCCTGCCTGATTCATTTCTCTCCATTTGTGATGTGTTTCTCTGTGGTGTGAATCCATCCCTGTCCATTCTGTCACATCTTCATCTTTCTCTTTCTGCTGCTTCAGGTTTCACTGAGCCTCAGGTAAGCAATCACAAGGAGCTTGTGCCCCATGTTGTTCAGAAAATCCTCTCTCATGCAAGGGGTGTTCACAGTGCTTCTGAATTTGGAATTCCTGTGCCAGGACACATTCCTCCTGCCCTCACACCCTATTCTAGATATGCTCCTTTAGTTATAGTAGTTGAGTGCTCCCACAACCCTTACAACATGTCTTTACAAGATTCCTGTATGCTAAGAAATTGTGATTTTATGAGTGGTGAACTAAAACAGGAGACCAAGACTGGGTTTCCATCTTTTCAATGCTTACATGTCTCCAGGTCTGGTGAAGGTTTTACTATGTGAGAATAAGAAAATAAAGTCCTTACCTATTTCTGTGTTCCATATTTCATATGGACAACAAGCAATCTGTAATGGTTTTTCAAGGTGCTAGATATGAGTTTTGTTTCTGGTTGCGGATGAGTGTCTGACTTCAGATTTCTGCCTTCCTGGTCAGAACATTGGGTCAGCTTTAATGTTCATCCTGTTCAAAAGAATTGCTGAAAGATTGCTATTTTCTTCCATCATTTGAATAAAATATAATCAAAAGGCTTGCATTTTATTCAAATGATGGAAGAAAATAACCATCTGCAGTTTTTAGCTGCAACAGGATGTTGCATCAGGAAGCAATTAACATATTTTTTCTTGTTAGTGTAGACAGCACATAATATTTTTTCTTCTTCTTCTTTTTTTTTTTTTTTTGACTGTCTCCTGAAAGGGATGACTCTCTTCCATCCTGTTAAGTGTAATTTATGCAGTACAGAATTTCTTAAATCAATTCCCAAATTTTTGGAGCATTCTCTGAAAATTTCTTGCTTTCAACTTTTGATTAAAGCACTATTGGAGGCACTATTTAATGATGTTATACAGACCAACTAAATTTGTTCATGGACAATAGTTGAAGAACCTGCCCTTATAAATAGATGCTGATCTGTTTAAATTATCTCATTAAAGCTGCCAGTATCTAAGTGCATAGAACATGTGTTTGTGCTCTGTAAAATCCCAGCTAGGGAACCTTCAAAGCCAACTTGTGAATTGTGGACATTGTTTTATTGTTAGTTTTAAAACTTGCGGGCCACAGTGGTTTTTGCTTGTGAAAATTGCAGGAAAAGAGGGGTAAGATTAAATGGAAATGTGGAGGACCATTTAATTTTAGTCACTTTCCATGGCTTGTAAAGATGTTATTTTGAACGCAGCTGTAGACTGCTGGGAAGAAAGCTCCTTCCTGAGGCTAAGCTGCCCTTTAGGAAACAAATTGCAGTGTCCGTTTTTGAACATACTTGTGAGTTTCAGAAGTACATTTTATTGGTCTAACTTGGATCCTGCTGGGCCAATTCATACAAACCAAGGTAGACTCACTATCATATCTCCCATTAAATAAAAGTACTCTTCCAAGTTGGGGGGGAGGAGGGGGTCCCCCTGAAAATTTGTCAAGGCCATTACTTCAGAGCTCGGCTGCCTGATGTGAAGTTCCAATACTAAATTGTATGGTACTTGCTTAAGTTATTGTTATTATTATGGCACTGCTAAAGCAGTTAGGCCAGTGAAATTCTTTTGACTTATCATAGATTCATAGAACAGCTTGGGTTGGAAGAGTCCTCAAAGATCACCCAGTTCCAACCCCCCTGCCACAGGCAGGGACACCTCCCACTAGGTCAGGGTGCCCAGGGCCTCATCCAACCTGGCCTTGAACACCTCCAGGGATGGGGCATCCACAGCTTCTCTACGTAACTGACTTATGCCAGTAAAGGATTTCACTCTCCATATCTGCTTGTTATGAGGGCAAAACAGCACTTTTCCTAGTTTAGCAAGGCTGCATTCATGCTTCCACTCCCAAGCTGCACAAGCAAAACTTAACAGGACAAATGTTAGGATTTGTGTGTCTATGCTACTAATTGTGCTTGCAGTATTTGCAGGTTTACTAGAGAAGATGAAAAGAAAACTTGACTCCAGTAGAAGTGTCAGATAAACACTTCTGCTTTGTGGCAGCTATGTGGTTTCTGAAAGAAAGTGTTATAGCAAGGGTGGTGAAATGGAAGATTGTTTATAATGTGGCTCTTTTTGCCCCTTTGGTGGTCCAACTAAGCATGACTGCTCAGTCACTGTGGGCCTTGATTTTATTAGCTTGAGGTGAGATTCATGGCAGAGATCCTGTTTTCAGATTTTGCAGAGATCACTCAGTCTGTGTGACTGCATGGCAAGCCTGCGAAGTAATTGAATAAAACACAAAATCCTCTAATATTTGTTTTTCCAAATGTATTTGTATTTAAGGTGTTTTTTTACAAATATTTCAGGAAGCTCCTGTAGTAGCAAGAGCAGCCCTGTTCCTTGAGTGCGCTCGTTTTGTTCATCGCTGCAACCGTGGCAACTGGCCCGAGTGGATGAAAGGCCACCACGTGAACATTACCAAGAAAGGCTTGTCCCGTGGACGTTCTCCTATTGTCGGCAACAAAAGGAACCAGAAGCTGCAGTGGAATGCAGCTAAGCTCTTCTACCAATGGGGAGATGTAAGAGCTTGTTTCTCTTCTCTTTACATTTAAACATAAACCAAAACGTCAAGGTAATTTGATCATCTGCAGGATTTCAGTTTAAGTAAAATGGGGACTCAGGAGCGTCCTTTCCAAATTGCAGTTCACAGCCTGCCAAGATAAGCTCTTGTAATCAGAATGAACATTTTTGGTCACTGCATGTAGCAGTGACCCTTCCCTTGTCCTTGCCGTGTTCAGTATGAGGATCCTTTCAGCCCACTCTCCTGTCTCCAGCACTTACTGTATATGAATGCTTAAGGAAGAGTAAGAGTAGTGTGTATGATAATACTTGCTCTTTTTCTAGCTTCCATCTCTTTAAAAACAGACCAGGGCTGTTTGGACTAGATGTGGTGCTGTGTATTTAGTAACCTTCAGTGGATTTCTTCAAGGTACTTGTCCAGTCTCTCTTTGCACCCTTACAAAACTGTTAGCACTCATCATTCTTTGGCAAGGAATTCTGCATAGCTACTGCATGTCATCTAAAGAACTGAGCTTGGCTTCTTCATGTTTTATTTGATCACAGTCTTTTGCAATATGTGATCAAGGCAGTTGCCCTGCCTGGTCCTGTCAGTGCACTTGCAGTTTCTTTGGAAGCCCATACCTGCTGAAGGTCTGATGCTTACTGCAAGTCGTTTCACACGATTAAAAATACTGGGAGGAGTTCCTTTGACCTCCATGGTACCTGGTACATATGTCTAGCTGGAATTGAGCTTACTGATTCTCACCTCTTTACACAAAACCAGTCATTTTTACAGAGTGTCATGATCAAAAAAAAGGGGGAGGGGGGGTGGGCAGGTTCTCCATTCTCCATTTGCTAGGAAATCCAACAGTAGTTAAAGATCTATGATTGCTTTAATGTAAGGTTGGAGAACACGGCGTAAATAATATGTGATAGATTGATTACTGCTTTGTGGAGACACAAGCAGACCATTTCTTACTTAAATGACTGAAACATGAAGGGGAAAAAATTGAGATGTGGAGTTTATTTAACAATATACAGATAACTGAGATAACAACTATTGGCATCAGCTTGCAAACCACAATAATACCACCTTTTTCTCTTTGTGTAGCAGTCTACTCTCTTCATTGTTGCTGGATTTCACAGGAACTACTTAATAACAGGGAAGAAAAGCTGTAATGCTGCCTTCTTTGTGACTGTTTATTTGTTTCTGCTTCACTTGAGCTGAGACAGGAAAATTATATAGTGCTAGCATGACCATCAGTTCCAACTTCCAGAAGATTCAGAAAGACTCTCTAATATCTTTCTCTGAAACTATGCAAAGCCAAGAAGGCCACAGGGCAAGTGTTGGTTAAAACTCTGTAATTAAACACATTTCCTTCTTCACAAAGTGATATTATCACAGGATAAAGTTTTACATAGTTGTCCGTGTTCTCTTTAGCTATGTGCAGCAAAGAAAATCAAAAGCTCTGAAGTGTCTTAGCAGGAAAGCATACTTCTTGCTAACACACCCTTATCTGTAGCTTTGCTGACAGCACCACAAGGGCTGTTTACGTGCTGATAAAGGTGCTAACAAACAGTCACAAATAAACAGTCAATGCCCTTCTAGAGAATGTAACAGTGGAAATTCAGTCTGCCTGTATTCCTCATGTCAATCCCCTCTACACCATTACCCATGCACCTTCCCAGCTTTTATGGGCATATGGTCAGCTTGTTGTTGGAAAGTGGATCAGGAAATCTCTTCTTTGTAAATGGAAGCAGGCTTTATCATGGGCGTGCAACTGTTTTATGGAGGAAATGTGGATTGTTACTGGATTCTTAAGCCACAGGATGGTTGTTCAAACAGAGGATGTACATTCTTGGTGGAAAGGCTTGGCAAAAATCTGGCACATATATATTGAGAAGAGAGAAAAGTGGAAGAAATTCATACAAAATACTGACATATTTGTCATTTCTGTTGTTGTTATTTGACACAATCTGCAAAAAATCTCCTGAAATCTGGCAGTTTTCAAATTTTGGTTGAAAAAAACAGAGAAATAAATAATGTTTTTGGTAGCAATTACTCTCTTATCATCTCTTTGTTTATTTTACTGCATTTGCAGACAACAGAAATGGAGCTGGGACATTCTCTTCTGGCTGGAACATCTTCACAGCCTGCAAGGACCACCGCTGAGTTGGGCTGAAATTCTCACATCGTTGTACTTTCTCTTCCTCCCTGTCTGCAGGCAATTGGTGTCCGCCTCAATGAGCTGTGCCACGCTGAGAGTGAGAGCCCTGCCAACCTGCTGGGCCTCATTTATGATGAGGAGACCAAGAGGCGCCTGAGAAAGGAGGATGAGGAAGAAGACTTTTTAGATGACAGTAAGGAGACTCCCTTTACTACAAGAACCCCCGCTTGTAAGAACCTCTGCTTTAGGAGCACTTAATTTTTCTTCTCTTTTCATCTTCTTGCCACTCAGCTGTATTTCCCAGTCCCTCACCTCCACCTCAGCTTCTTTCCCTGTTCTTTCTGTGCCTGGATGTACAACATGACAGATGGATAGGAGTACTGGGAAACTTTGAAGGAAAAGAGGGGCAAAAACAGGTAGTGAGTTGTAATTCCTATATAGTAGCAAAAGCAATTATAAGCAGGGTAATAATTTATTTCTTGAGTCTTGCTGTCACTCAAATGTCCAAAGTGGTTCAGACTCCCATTCTTTCCAGTTATTTCTGCCAAAGTATTTTTGTAGGATTAGCTGCTTTTCTGTTTCTTAGCATTGAAGAAAAGAGTCATCTCCTCACCTGATATAAATTGGCACAACTCTGCCAAAGGCTTTTAAATCTTGACTTCACTATATTTGCCTGATTCTCAAGCAGAATCTTAGCACAATATAAAAAGTATTAAAACCTGTGTAACAAGATGACTAAAGTACACACATTTGTGTGTGTGTGTGTCTGTACATGAGAGTGGGAGGAGGGTGATAAATCATTGATTCTGAAAGTCTAGATAGGCATACAAATTATAACACAGTCTGTGAATCAAAATAAGTTAAGTCAAAACAGATACTGTCGTAGGTGAAGGTGGTAACAAACATTTTGTCCTCTCCAGACACCATTGTATATATGTCTGTGCCGTAATGTACCACTGTATACATGTACTGTTGTTCGCCATTGGATATAGTGTGCTAGCACTGTTTGTGTATCTTGTGGTTTCATTTTCTGTGGCTGTAAGTTTGTTCTTACTGAATCAAGGTCAGCTTTGGGATAGAAGGAGCAGTGAAATGGCGTTTGTGGGAAATAATGTCAAGACAAGGTATTAGCACTAAGCTTAGACTTAGATATGTGCCACTATGTATGTAGTGTGTCAACCCTAGCAGCAACATGAGCCTGGGTTCCAGATATTTTATTGGTTCTTCAGGAGTTGTATCCAAAGCAGGAGAGTGCACATAAGGTTTTCCCTCTCCTGCACAATGAGTGGCTTTTGAAAGGTGAACAACTGTATTTCCGTAATTAAGAGATGGAACAGGCTTTCTTGTCCCTGTTCAGCCACTGATAGCAGGCATGTTCAGCCACTGAAAGCAGTCACTCGTAAGGAGACATGGAGCTGCTTTAACAGAGCGGCCTAAGACACAGAAACAGAGAGCAGGTTGTGGTCTAGAAAGCTGTATAAAATCTCAAGTATTTCTCTGAAAGCCAGGGTATAGGTAAAAGATGTACAGTTTGCTTTCTTGCTGAAGGCAGAGATTTTTCCTAAACCTGTGCTGTGCACTGTAGAAATTGGACTGAGGAGCGTAAAACTTTCGGTTTGATATTCCTTTACCTTGTACATCTCATCTGTATTTAACAGTTCAGGCTATTTTAGTCCCTACGAAGTCCATCTCCATTACAGGTAGCGCATACAGAGGAATAAACAAGCTTCACAGAATTAATCTGTTTTTATCTGATGCCTTCAGTGTCCTCTCATCTGTCTGGTTTGGACTGTTTCTTTGCAAAAAATGATTAGATCATACATCAGGGAAAGCGAGCAAAGCTGCGGATTTCTTTGAAATGCCTGTAAATGGTAATATTAGGCAATACTAAAAATGGGCGTGGTTATTTATTGTCACAAATAATTTTTATGTACTTTTTTTTTTTTACTGTTCATTATCCAAAATAGTATTTCTCAAATTTATGAGGCATCAAAGAATGCTTCATAACTTTTCAAACTTGGATTGCTTACAAAGTATAGGACTTTTGAAGCTGATTGTCTAGACACAGTTGAAGCAAAACTTCAAGTATTTGGATAATCCCTTTCACAGAAGCACAGAATATTAGGGATTGGAAGGGACCGTGAAAGATCATCTAGTCCAATCCCCCTGCCGGAGCAGGAATACCTAAATCATGTCACACAGGAACACGTCCAGGCAGGTTTTGAAAGTTCCCAGAGAAGGAGACTCCACAACCCCCCTGGGCAGCCTGTTCCCTTCTCCCTTTGTTTTAGGTTAAGCATTTAAATGTACAACTTGAATAAGTAGTTTGATCTTTAAGGTCCCTTCCAACCCAAATCATTCTCTGATTGTTTATTCCTTAATTATCTCTAAATGGCACTTGGATTCTATGCACAAATAAAGAAGCCTGATTTCAGAGAAGACTGTCTTTTCCAGTTCTCAGGGTAGTAACCAATAATAGGCACAGTACGTTTTTACTGGCTCATCATAATTCCACATATATTTTGAGAAATTTTTATATACTTACAGAACTGCAGATTTGTCTGAACGTAAAACTCTAAAGGGACAGAAGGGTATCCACTTCTTCACCTGTACTAAAGTTAAATGAGAAGGTTTATATAAAATGCTGTAAGATTATGTTAGTTTAGTAGATTCATCACTATTTACTGTAATAAATATGATAAAACACTATAGCATGCTGATACTGTAGCATGTGCTGGTAAATACATGGACCGATATTTGTATGACTACGAGCCTTTTCGTGTAGGAATAGTAGCATAGATAGAAGTCTGGATTTTCCTCTTTTTTTAGTGCAGCTTGTATTGTGCACCATACATGAAAATGTCCGTCACCTCTTGGTTCAAGATTTTGCATAATCTTCTTGCTCACCGTAGAAGTATTTTTTTTCCTAGGCACTGTGAATCCTACCAAATGTTGTTGCCCTTTTGCACTGAAAATGGCAGCCTGCCAGCTTCTCCTGGAGATAACCACTTTCCTTCGAGAGACCTTCCCGTACATGCCCAGGCCACGTACTGAGCCTCTTGTGGTAAGTGAGCAATGGAAATTGGAGAGGGAGACATGCCCACAAAGTCACTGTGCTCTGTGCCTTTCTGAGGAGAGGTTTGATGGGGTAGTAACTCAAGGAAATGTCTGATGCAGGGAGAAAGGAGCCTTTGTCTGGTGAGAAGATGGGCAGGGCACATCACATGGGTTGGTTAAGATAAGACTGGAGAAGCAGAGTGTGCACTGGAAGTCCATGAAAGCTTCAAAATAGAGAAGGCAGCAGATGGACTGAGAAACTGTGGAGGGGGCCTGAGAGGTGTGGGAGATGGACTGCAGCAAATGCCAGCTCAAGTGCTACATAGCTAATGAGGAGGGTCAGTTGACAGGGAACTGAGCTGGGCACTTAGGAGAAGGGGAAGAGGATGGTTTACAGAGCATTTGCTGAAGTTTAGAGGTTGCACTTCTTTTGTCCTGGTTGCAGTTTTCCTGTTGTCTTACCAAGAGAATTGATGGGGACTGGGGGAAGAAAGGAAAGAAACAGAGGCAGAGGCAAGGAATGAAAGAAACCTCCATGAGACTAAGAGAGGCACAGGCAAATACTGGCGTGAATAATAAGCTAAATGACTGATGAGATGACAACTGATTTCATGGATAGCAGAACCCCATGATTTCCAGCAGTTCGTTCTTGTGTGGATTTTCTTATGTCTAATACTGTGGTTCCACATTGCCTTCAGCCTGTTCTTTCACAAAGTACACAGACATTCAGCTGTCTTCTGTCAAGTTGTGTTGAAAGTGGCCAGCAGCTTCAGAGGTGGTAAGCACAGAATGAGATGAGAATCGAATGGCAGACAAGCAGTATGATATTTTAAGCTTAATTTCTTCAGGAAATCAGAGTAATTCTTTAAAAGAGAGAATGAGAAGTTAACTTTCTAAGTGAGCACAAAGGATTTAGCCATGCTGTTCTGTTTCCTGTTAATGGATGACTTAGATCAAATTTTTCTGATGACAGGCATGCTTGACAGGTTGATATGACTTGGCATTGTTGTAGTCGGGGTCTGAAATTGGTTTTAAAACAGTAGTTGGCCTATGATGAAGTTACTCAGCCTCCAGGTATGCAAGAAGGGTAATTCTAAAAAATGGGGAGAAATTCAGAATGAGTCTTCCTAAACACTTTGTTGATATTTTTACCGCGTAATAAATAACAGCATCCAAAAGCACGATAATACCAGGATTTAGAATTCATCTCAGGAAAGTAGCTGACTTCAAACTTAGAATATGTTGGGTAATGAGGGTCAATAGAAATGTGTGCTTTTGTACTAGATAGAAATGCAACTGATTAATAGCTTTTCAGACTCATATATGGGAGAGAAGGAGGAGGAATTATTTTGTGATGCATAGGCCGAAGAAAACTTAAGGTCATGTTATTCAAGAGCCTATTAGAGAAAATGGCCATAGATGGGTTCTTTTAACTTTATACAAAAAAAAAAAAAAAAGCCAACAGCACTCCAGGGTAAAAAATGAAGTCCCTGTATTTATGGCCTGATGCTTCATTTCAGAGAGAATCAGGTACATAATGTTACAGTCAATAAAGCTGGAATTCAAGTAGAGCAACTCTCACTTCCATTGCTTTTGCAGGCAGGCTGTTCCTGGGTCAAACCTGAACCCTTCCCTGTTCTGTAAATATGAATACACTTACCTGCCTTGGAGAACTGAAGCATTCTTAACTGAACTAGTTGTGGTGAACCAGTTTAACTACCCACAGCCCATCCAGACTTGTCAGTCTGAGGTCTTAAGCACCCATACCTTTGAGCGAGACAGGCAGTCCTGACTGAAGTTTCATCCAGAGCCTTTTAATAAAGCTGGTGAAGTAGATACAAACTCCCTTTGCAAATGGCTGGTAGTGGTGAATATTTTTTTTTGGAGCCCATTGCTCCCACAGTAGAGCCAAATAACTAGAACGTGTCATTTGCTGTGGCACAAAGTCATACATTATAGCTTAAGAAGCTGATGAAAATAGATAAAGTTGTCAGGCTAACCGTGCTGAGAGGATGTCTTTTATTCTGTCAGTTAATTTGTGGGGGCAGCAATTTGTAATGTGTGCATGTTGACAAACTGCAGGGAGGAATAATGTGTTCAAACGTTTTTGGGAGGGGAATTCTACCTATGCCCTAGGAATATACCTGTAGTACTATTACAGCTTAATTTATGCATGGTAATTTCTGAAGCTGCTGTAATTCGGGCAGATTTGTTCAGGATAAAAGCCTGTGATCTGCTTTAGCCTTTGTTTCATATCCTAAGTTGTTTGTGTTCACTACATTTTAAACCATTTACATAGATGTTTTCAGTGCCAGAGATACTACAAACCATTGCTTTAGGCACCCGCTTTTTTATATCCCAGCTTTTGTTGTTAAGCAAAGTCAAAATATTTCCCATATTATAAATAACTGCTAGCTTTTCTGTCAGTCATTTATGATCATTTTCCATGGAGATGCAAAGTTGACTGCAAACTGTTTGGGACCTCCAGTTGCCATTAGTTGGCTAATATCAGCTAACCCATTTCATCACAGCTCAGTCTAGAACATATGTTTGAGAAAACCCTTCTCTTTTTTTCAAATCAACTCTTAGAGTAACAGACTTTGTCACCAGCCAGGTAGCTCCCGGTAAATTCTGTAGGAATTTATATTGTAAATTCCAATAAGAAACCTCTTAAGCCTGCAGAATTTTGACCAAAATAACTGTTTTGGACCATCCAGAAATAAATACCTGTCTGAAGCAATTCTTCCTGAAGTTTCTATGGTTGTAGTGAAAAAGATGGTGGCTCATACTGGTTGCACATCTGTGTGGTCTACATGCTGCCAACAGGATCTGGAGAGCTGCAGACTGCGTCTGGACCCTGAGATGGACCGGCACAGGTATGAAAGAAAGATCAGCTTTGCTGGGGTCCTGGATGAAAATGAAGATTCAAAGGATTCCCTGCACAGCAGCAGCCACACCCTCAAATCTGAGGCTGGCTTCGAGGAGAAAAAAGGTTTGTTGGCACAACAAAGCTTTTGTATTCTCGGGGCTTGTGAAGTGGTGCTTGATTTTATGTTTTCATTTGCATAGACTGTGTTAAAAAGCAGGGGGCCATGGAGTCACGTGGCTTTGAATCATTTCTGAGACGCTTCTGGCCTTCAGGTTTCAATATAACAAATGTGAGAAGCAAAGATCTGAAATTTTATAAAACACTGCTATGACTGAAACCAAATAAGAGCATTGCAAGTTTTCTAAAAAGGAGGATCCCTTATTTGAAAATAACTTAGTGGAATGCTGTTAGAAGCATCATTATTTGATTCACTTTAAAAATAAAGATCAAAGGTGTTTTTGTTTCTTATTCTGATTACATTTTCTTATTATTTATTTTGGGAAAACCACAGATAGGAGAGAAGATTGGGATCTTTCTATGAAAATCTGTACTGGTTTGGAAGTCATGGCATCTCACAGAATTAGTGGGTGATCACTTGATCTCTTGAATTCTTTGCTACCACATGACAAACACACACTTATGTGGCTTTTGATGGCTAGCAGATTAATGTTACCAACATACTGTATACTGTACAAGCAAACCTCAGGCTCACTGTGTTTGCTGAGAACAGCAGATTGTTTCCATTTTTAAGCCATCTCATGCAAAACTCACATACTATCTGATGGTACAAGTGTTGCAATACAATATACAGTCATTGTTCATATTTGCAATTAGAGGCTAAACTGCCAGATAGTTAGTTACCTGTACATGATTCTCCCTCTAACATGTTTTCTAGAACTGTTTAAATCTTGTATTGTAATAGCCGTATGAAGGTACAGATGTTTGAATGATAATTTTAATGATTGCTTAAAAAGGATAAATGTTTTATGATTGTTTGAAAAGAATGAATTCTGTGGCTGGTTATCCTCCAGGAACTGTAATGTGTATTGATGATTCAGAGGCGCTTTTATTGACTTCAGAGTGCTTTGGATAAAGTCTGTGTTGTCTTCAGCTTTGACCCTGCCACAATTACTGGAGAAAGTATTAGAAACATTTCCAAAATTCATGTGGTGTAAAACTGCTTCCAAATTTGTGTGTCAGATGGGACGGTTACTTCTGTGAAGACAGCTAGGTGTCCACTTAAGAAAGGTCAAGTGGATTAAATTCACACTCAACCTAATGTTTTGTACTCTCGGCATATTGGCAGCTCAGAGAAGCAAACAGCCCTATGATCTGTCTCATAGTCCAAGATCAGTGAGATAAGATGTCTCCAGCTATTTAGATGAGGAAAAGTTCCTTCGTTCATTCTTTCTTTCTTTGAAGATAGCTATTGACTACCCCTTTTCAGCCTCTCAGGCAGCAGTCCCATCCACTGGGGCATCACCTGAGTGGAAGAAAGCCTACAAGCATGTGGTGCTGGAAAATTTTAACTGTCCTGTTCTTAGAGACAGTGCTGACTGAGGTGTGCCTCCACGTGTTAATGTGCTGCAGGCATAATGCAGACTTGAGTTATTTTTGCAAAGACAGTATTAACTTTCTGCATCCTTGACTCTGTTTAACTCATTTTCCCTGCAGTTTTAGTTGTTTGTTTGTTTTTATCCCATTATCCCTTCTTCCTAATCTGTCACTTAGTATTCCTTTACTAAAGCTGCTTATTTACTACATTTTAGAGATGGGCAAAGTGACTATAGTAAGAAGGCTGACTCCTAAATATGTAGTACCGAAAAAATGAGTTTGAAGTGTTTTGGAATCTAAGTAAATGCAAGATAATGTTTTAGGTAAAAATTACAATAATTACATTATTTTCTCTGGCCACAGCATACTCATCAGGGGATCTACCTGGGCCAAACACAACAGATGCAGAGGCATCTTCCATAATTTACTCTTTCCTAGACAAGAAAATGTTGCTGAGTGACTGTAACTAAATTTTTCTTGCCTGCAGTGGCAGGTCTCTTTATCTCAACCTATTTGATGAGTACTAATCTGTTTCCTTTCATTTCTTTCTGAGTGTTAAAAACTTTGCTGTCATTGTTCACCCCAGGTGTGGCTTAACAGCTATCCAAAAGCTTCGGGTTTACTGTCTAGAATCTGCTCCAGGTAGGTCTGAAATATAGACACTAAAGCTAGGTAGATGCAGGCTCTCAGAGGATCATACATACTATTTAGGTCCTAACATGGGATTCTACAAACTTCGTGAAATAACAGTTACAAGACCTAAAATAGTTTGGCTTTCGGGTGAACTGAGCAGCTGTATAGAGGTTGATCTGAGCAGAATCCAACCAGTAGTGATTGCTAAAGAACTCAGCATGGCCACTTGGAGGGAGTTTCTCAGATCACTTGGCAGTGATTTGCCCAGCTGGTTCATGAGGACTGAGGAGTATCTCTCAAAACCCATCCAGCTTTCTTCAGCCAGGGTGTTAGTCACTGGAAGTGGAGTGGGAATTGGGTCCAGGAGGAATTAGGGGCATTCCCAGGAGTAAAGGTGCGTTTGACTTATCCAGAAGCCAAAATGCAATTCTATTGAAATACTATCTTACCCATGATATCCAAAAAGCTGTATCCTGTTCATTCTCAACAAGATGCCAAAAGGTGATCAATCACACATGGCCTTGCCTGATTAGATCTGCAGTGAAATGACTGGGTGTTGCAACATTTGGACTGACATGCTGCCATGTACTGCCTTTGAACTAAGAGGAGAATGAAAGTGCAAACGGTTGGTGCTTTGAACATTGAACCATTTCATGTCTGTGCTCATCAAAAATGCAGAGTGTCAATGGATGTTGTTAATGCCTGAAAGCTGCTGATTTGTCTGAAGGAGAGGATCTACGTGCTCCCGTTTCCTCTAAAGCATTCTAATGATGAAGAGTAACATGCAAAGAAATGGATTTATGCAAATCTTACTTCAAAGAAGTCATGTGTGCCAGCCTCACGAAGCAGACTACCCTTCTGCAGTCACACGTGCTGTATGAATAAATAGTTGATCCTACTGCAGAGCTCAGTGGGGTTTACAGAACCCAGGCCTACAAGAAAATAGGTTTGTCCATGGTGCCTTGTTCATGACTGGGATTCAGCCATCTATCCCTAGCAAGAGGTGATTCTGCACTAATGAAAAACCCCAGAAGCTGACAAAGGAAACTGCAATTTACATCCATTGGGTGGTTTCTGTTTCCTGGCAGGAATTGATTCAAAGTGGTGTGAATCGTAGTTTTTCCTTGTCCACTTTTTGGGTTTCTGTTAGAGCAGCTGACTACTTGCTGGTGGTTGAAGAAGGGCTAATTCCAAATACAGACAAGGCCTGAGGTGAGGTACCAGGTCTCCAGGAAAAGAGGTGCAGAACACATTTCCGTAAAGCATCTTTACTGCCTGATTGACAGAGCTGCATTGGCGGTGGCTTTGGAGGGAGCCTCTGGCCCCACATTCCTTGGGAGAAGAAAAGATGCTGCAATACAGGCTGGCAGCAGAGGGTTGGGTGGGAGGGGCGGGCCAGGATATATTTCTTTTTTTAAATGGGGAAAAATTAAGGGGAAAAAAGTCCTCTTTTATTCTTTTAATACAGTTCCCAGCAGGAAGATCAGGATAGGAGGCTCCCGCTTGCTCCAGATTAAAGGAACCCGCAGTTTCCGGGTGAAGAAGGGGGGTTCCCTTTCCAGCATTCGCCGGGCCGGCAGCCTAAAGAGCACCAAGTTATCACGGCAGGACTCAGAGTCTGAGAATGAGGAGCTGCAGCTGTCCCACAGCAGGGACACTGTCACTGATATAGGTAACTTAGACGAGTGGGTGGAAAGGGAGGGGACGAATAGTCAGGACCTAAACTCTTGATGTTATTGCAGCAGAGCTAGAAATGACAAGACCCCCACCCCAACAGGCTAGAAAAAAAACTAGAGTCCTCTTCATGGACTGCCTGAAGTAGGGCCTGGGAAGAACACGGTTCAAATCCTGCCTCTGGTGCCCTGGGTGCAGCATCAGCTCCGCGCACAGGTTGTCCATTTAGAGCTGTGTGTTAGAGCATGAACTCTTGGAATGCTGGTGTCTGCCAGCTGGATGCATGCTGGCTTTAGGGGAGCACATGCATGTGTGTATATGCACATACACACACCCCTAAATCAGACGATACAATGAATACCTGCGGTCATATGCATATATGATATTGTCTGTATTAACGGATAGGATATATATATGTACGCACATGGGCTTCGCGTTCTGTATAGCACATGGTATCATAGGCATGTCGTACGACATGTAATATATATGTTACTATATGTAGAACATAACATGTGCGTGCTACATACTGTATTTCTACATATTGGCATATACATATATTTTTACAGTTTACAGATGCCTTCTTAGTCTTCAAAAGATGGATCCCAATATATTTATGTTATGGAAACCAAATGTGCATCCTATCAGAAGAAATCTCTGTCCCAGCTGAACTAAGGGGGCTCCCTCTGCTAGGGATGTTAATCAGAAACTAAGGTTTGGGTACTTTTGGAGGAGAAGTAACTTCCCAAGCTTTATAGTCATTTTTATGTTGACCAAAAGATGTTTGTTAGGTAAACGTGGAGAATGGGATTGCCTGTTCTGTAGTCATGGGCAAGTGAAAGTTCACTTAACAAGAAGATAGAAAGGATTAACCAGAGTTCATCCCCAGTATTGTTAGTATTATAGGAGGTCCATAGGTAATGAAATAACTGCAGGAAACAGAGGGATTGGTGCAGTTCCCACAAGAATCTCTCCCTTGCCTGAGTTCTTTAGAACTAGTGTGCTAGAATCAGGATTTTTTTCCCCTTTCATCCCCGTAACGTTAGCAGTTTCCATGGGCACTTAGCAGTTATGTGGCCCACCGGCACTTCCAGTTGGATGCCACTTCTGGTTGGATTTTTGTTGGTATTTTTAAACACAGAGCCCAGTCAATGCAGATCACTACACCAACCATTTGCAGCATCTGAATGGTGCAAAGAATTTCTTTCTGATATTTATTTGTTTGCCTTCTCCCCTTCCATTAAAGAAAAAAGTGGGGAGGTAGCAGTGTTTGCTGCTGACAAGTTGGCCTGTCAGTCTGAATGGTTCTTGTAATTGTCAAGCCAGCATGATACCAGGACTGGGGAGGGGTGTCCAAACACAGTTTTTCCAGTGTGGCATATTCTGTGTACTGTGGTCTGTTTCCACAAGGCTGGCCTGGCTTACAAGTGCTGTCCCTAGGCTTTAAGCACACAGGGAGCAATAAAAACAACCACCTTTGGGTATTTTTCTTTTGAAGAAGGGAGCCCCTGGAGCGCAAGCGAACCTAGCATTGAGCCAGAGGTGCTGAGCAGCACAGGCACGGAGGAGAACTATCATCGGAACATGTCGTGGCTGCATGTAAGTATGTGTTGCTGGCTGTGCTCTCAAGGCTGGCGTTTTTGGTAGGAAACCTTTGTGCTGGCAATAACCAGCAACCAAACAACAAATCACAATCTATGTAGCATCTCTCTATGTAGCATCAAGGATCTCAAGTGTAAGTAAGCTGTGACCTTTGCAGAATTGGCTGTTTGCCATTTCTAAAAGATTAAAAGCAATAAGTTTCTTTCTTGCTACCTCTGTCCATTTCATATATTTAGTTTGTAATGGAAAAGGGGCTATTTCTCACTAGGTGAGGTACTAACAGGCCAACTCGTGTTCTTACCTTGCCATCAGAGTGGTTCCAAAGAGAGCTTATCAATATGGTGATAGGTGCTTTATGTATGTAAGTATATGGTGTGGCAAGTGAGAAATAGCCATGTCACTTCAGCTGAAAAATCCATCAGCTCAGTATCTTATCTCCATCCTGGCTGGGACTGGGCAGTAACAGAAAGGTCTATAGCATGACCTGGGCTCC
This sequence comes from Anser brachyrhynchus, assembly GCF_964034855.1. Lineage (NCBI taxonomy): Eukaryota > Metazoa > Chordata > Aves > Anseriformes > Anatidae > Anser > Anser brachyrhynchus. The sequence continues at coordinate 8,283,548 of NC_137701.1, forward strand.
CAGCTTCTGGAAAGAAGGTATTTTAGAAGCTACTTGAGCTGGAGATTCTGTTGTGACCACTGTGTTTACTAGCTACAGAAGACTTTTCATTGGGGAGCTTGTCTCACCCCTTTTTCGAATCAGTTTACATATTTTTGTGTCCATTAAATCTAATGGCAATGATTTTAGTTATACGTCTTATGGGGAAAAATGCCTACTTTAGGAATTTTTTATTTGATTCCATTGATGCCTTCTATCGCCACATCTAACCCAGCAGGGCCTTGAGTAATTTTGACTATCTGTCATGCAGGTAGCATGGGCAAATCTAACAGTTCAGTCCACAGCCAAGCCAACTATACAAATCTGTTGCCTCACAACGGACCCACTGTGATGGTGCAGTACAGTCTTCACAGAGAAGCTGGATTGACTCCCCGTGCACACGCTAATTGTGTCTTGCATGTGTGTGCGAGGACTGATTCCTCCCAGAATTTCCTTTTGACTTCTGAGTTGCCTTTCCTGAGGGAAAGACAGCTGCCAAGAATGAGTCAATATCCTCCTCTTTCCCCCAGGTGTTTCACACAGCCTGCTCTCAGCTGCCCTATTACTCCAGGATGTGGACAAGAACAGGCTTAATCCAGCACTGTGTTGTCAGAAGCAGTTCTTGATAGCTGTAATTTTTAGAAGAGGGTGGCAGGGGAGGAAACTTGAATGTCCTGTTTTCCAAGCCAGTACTTGAATCCCTGGACTGTCTCCCTGCTTCTGTCACTACGCTAATGCTATTGGTAATGATTACATTTCAATTGGGAATTCCAGTGAACTAATCTGAGTATGTAGACATGAACGTGTACACTCCAAGATGAATTACTAGAGGATAAAGTCATCTCCCTACCTAGCAGCTTAGGATAAGGCATGGTGCCTCTCAAAGTGGGGGGATGTATGGACTCAGAAATATGAGGCATAAACTGAATGGAACTTGAGCTGTTTTTCTCACTTTGTGTGGTTAGCCTGCATATGAGAAAGGAAGATTTGAAAAATCACCTCTTCAAGTTAATGCCACGCAAGTACCAATATTGCATGAGAACTTTATTTTTTTGTTTTTATTGGAAAGGTGTGGGTAGATGGTAACTAAAACTGCAGCAAAACAAAAAGCTTTACTTTACAATCATGAGCAAACCACTCAAAAGCATCACTGGATCTTGTTGCTTCTGTGCATGCACCAGTATTTCTTCTATGGCAGCACCAAGTATGAAGTCCTCGCGCTGTGCCAGTGTGCTGAAAATACAAGTTATAGCAGCGTACCGGAGGCTAGATAGAAGGCTGATCAGATTTACCGTTCACAGGTTGATACAACACTAGTGGCTTGAGTTATTCCTGATTGACCCCAAAATAATGTGATGCCAGAACAGGCTGGCAAAGACAAGAATCATACATATGCCACTCAGATTTATCCTAAATTAAGCTCCTGACTTTCCAAAAGCCTAAATATTTGAGAGTGGAGAGTGATGTGGCTGTCTTACTTGAGAGAGCAGGGAGACCGCAGTGGCACGGACAATAAATGCATGGAAAATGTGGGGTAGCCTCTTTCTGTTAGTTCTGGGTATTTCCACACTAGATTGTGGGATGAAGAGGAAGGTTCATAAAGGCCAGTTATGACCTACAATACCTACAATGTGAACAGCTTACAGATGCCAGGGGGGAAAAAAAAAAGAAAACCCAGGGGGTTTTCCTCAGAGTGCTTCAAAGTGGCTGGTTTTGTGTGTGACATGAAGACCTGTGTACAGGTCTTTAACACCTGAGTGCGCTCACTGAAGTGTAGACTTACCCAAGGTTGCTTTTAATTAAGTAGTTTAGGGACTAATAGTTGTGTTGCTGCAGCAAAGCAGGGTTCAGTATAGCTAAATGCCCAAATATTTACTCTTAGATGGGTTTTGCAGCTCCGTCCTGCCATATGGCACCACCACAAGAAATAATAAGTGAGGCAGCTAACATAAAGCTAGGCTGGATGGGCCTACCTGAGCACAGCAAGGGAAGCATACAGTAACCACTGGTGCAACTTATTCCTGATTGAGAGCATACTGAGACATTTCATTTCCTTTTCATTGAAGGAAACTAACCGGTGAACTTGCTGGGTTTGCAGATTTGACGATGATTGAGTAGTTGACAATTTCTAGTCTAAGCCCTCATCTTAGAGTGGTGATACAACAGCTTTTCTGAAGAGAATTGAAGAGAACGTTGTTTTCCTCAACCTTAATCTTGCTACTAGCCAAATATACATATCTACACGAGCTCTGTCTCTTTGTCTGCTTTGTTAACGCTGATATTTTGTTAGCTGTGCCCAGTCAGTTTGTGAACTACTTCCAAGTATGGAGCTCAGCATAGACAGGCTTAACTTTTCAAAAGGCTTTGTTGAGCTTTTTGCCTCCCTGACTAGGTTGTGGAAGTCAGCTTGACTATCCCCATCACTAGCTGTGCAGTTCTCTGTGCAACTCTCCTTTCTATAGGTAACTGTCCTCTTATTCCTTTCAAGGTTATGATCCTATTATGCAATCAGCAAAGTTTCATATGTACCCACATTGACTACTGTCACCCACACTGCTACCTCCATCACAGCCGGTCCTGTGCTCGCCTTGTCCGCGCCATCAAACTCCTGTATGGAGACACTGTGGACTCTCTCCGAGAAAACAGCACGTTGAACAGTGCTGCAAGAGGCAAAAAGCAAAAGGAAGTGAGTAGTTGGAAAAAGCAGACTGTTTTTGTGGTTTTATTTATTTATTTATTATTTTTTCTGGACAGGGCATAATTACCTTCAAGGACTGCATAATGCATTCAGACAGAGTACTTTCATGACAAAATGAACACAGCACTTTCCTAAACCCAGTCCTGCTTAAAAAGCTGTTGAGTCATTTAGCACTACGGAAAGAATGTAATCTGTGTTGTTTAGGAAGAATGTTGGTTGCTGATCACCCCCTGGAGTCTAGTCCCTTTTTTTCTTGTTCCTTCTTGTCTGTTAATAAGAATCATTCTTGAAATTCTTGTAAAATCTTGCATAAATTTTCTTTTAGGTCTGAACTCTCAGATCGGTTCCAAGAGTTACATTCATTAGTCTTTAATGTTATGTTGTTGTTAGTGACACACTTTTAATGATCAGTTCTGCAAGATAAACAAGATTGTGCCCTTTTTGCCATAGGAGTGGCGCCTGTATCTTCAGTGGAAATAGATTTGTGCTTGCAGTAAAATGCCCACAGAGGTACCAAATGAATAATGTCAATGTCTGGTAAATACTTTCATAGTCTTGACTGCAGAAGACAGATGACAATTATTCTGAGTACCTGTAATGGTGGAGTCATCCAACTGCTTAGCAGTAACATTGAAAGCAAAAGTGTTCAGGAAACTCTCATCGAGATTTCAGTTGGGTAAAGAGGTTATCATCCATATAAGTGGATGTAGGAGTTATGAGACAAGTTTAAAATGTTTCTTTATCAACCAGCAGATTGTTTGTTTCCTGCCAAGTTAGATTTTGAAGGGTACCTTTATGGAGCAAAGCACAGAGCAGATGAAACAAGAGATAATGGTTCTGCTTTTCTGGAAGGAGTTACCCCCATATATTCCCTCTGGCACAGAAAAAGCAGTGTATCAATTAGATATTAAGGAAGAGAGACAGTTGCTTTCTCCAAAGAAAGCAGGCTTGAGATGAGCAGCTGGCAGCATTCATGAAAGGTAGCAAAAGAACACTGTGTTACTGTGTATTGTTTCATCTCCAGCTTTGAACTGCAAAGCAGTGTTGTATATGTTTCATCATCCTTCAAACGGTCATGGCCATTAATCAACAGCAAGGAAAAAAGAGTTTGAGAGGCAATAAGGTTTCCTCCAAATACATGTCCTGTGTTTGTACAGACCTCGCTGCAGAAGAGCGATCTATCACATTAGTATCTTACATAACTGTAGGCCTCCTCTGTTCCTCATGCTCTGGTATACCTGACGTGCTGTCATTTTCTGACTGCCTAGGTACCGTTTCCAGTTGTCTGGGTTCCAGAGGAACCTCTCCTTTACTCTCTCAGTTTGCAGTATGAAAGGTTGGAGGTAGCTGCACCATGCAGATCTGGCTGTGTGTTCCATGGGGCTTGTGAGCCCCTTGATAAATGAGAGACCCTGTTTTAATCAACAAACCACCGGCTTGAGGAGAAAAGTCTATGGAAACCTGTCATTCTGGGAAAGGTTCCTGGTATTGTGAATCATGAACACTAACAGGATCTGTCCTTGTCACTGTCATTGGCAATCTGCTAGGGACGTCTCTCAGGCTGGCATGAGCTCAAGTCTTGAAGCGAGTTGTCACATGCTTTCTGAGGAGCAGGAAAAGATAAGCGTAGCTAAGAGGAATTTTGAAGTTGTATACAGCAAACGGCTGAGTTGGATTTTTTGGGGGAAGCTGTGGACTTTGTACCTCTTAGCGCTAAAAGTGCTGTTCACCTAAAATACTTGGTTGTACCACCTGTGAAGATTACGCAAAGCATATTCACATTCATGATTTGGTTCACAGGTTACTGCTTTAAGCTTTTATTGGGAAAAGTACTGTTAAAAAGAGAAGAAAATGGAACGAGATATACCATCTCATTCACTGATACCAGGCATGTTGCTAGCACTAGAGAAGGCTTTGTACTGTACCTCTGGTACTGGGCAGCTTCTAGCGTGTGGAAATTTCTTTTATCTATGATTTCCCTTTCTAAATTTTGGGAAATCAAAACGTGAACTCGCCTTTCTTTTTTGTTTTTTCCTTTCAGTGCTCAGACAAGTCATGCCTCAGAACTCCCTCTCTAAAAAAGAGAGTGATCGATATCAACTTGGAAGGGAAGAAGGACTCTGGAATGTTAAAATATATCAGGCACCAGGTACTGGCTGGGCCATATGCTGGTTGGGGAGATTGCTACATAAATGTCAGGTCTAACTGCAACAGGAAGGAAAATATGTATGGATCTTTAAGCCTGTGTGAAGGAAAGAACTGTCGTTGCTGAATATTGATTAATTCAGCCCTGCATGTTTTCCCCAGCTGAGTAATGCTAAATTTAAGCCTCTTGAGGTAACTCCTGTCAAAAAAAAAGTCCTTTAAACTTGCAGCTCCATTAAATGGTAATCAGCATCTCTGGCTTCCCATGGAGATAAGTGCATCAAGATTGGCGATACAAAAAATAAAAATGAATCCACAAATATGTTTAGAAACAACCTGCCAGTGTATAGCAGTAGTTTGCTATGTCCTTTCTTGTTCCATGTTTCTGAAGAAGCAACAGGCTGTTCACAGGCCTTTTCTTGGTTGTCTGTGGGATTTTCATGGGTGTATATCACTGTTTGTGCATCACCTTGGAAGAGTTTTGCTTTCTTTTTGTCCTCTTTATCCATGCTTTGGTGACACACGTGACTAGCAACAGACATGAAACTAGCTTGCAAACACTGCTGTTTTAGTGTAGGCTAAAAGCAACATTTTTCTGTGGAACATTATCTGAAATGGCTGAAACTAGAAGCGATCAATGAGTAATGTGCAGTCCAAAACTAGGGTGTTTTTTTTTTTTTTTTTAAATTTTACTGTGTGTATTGTTCACTGGGGATAGATTATACAGCTCAGCTGTAAGGCACAGCTTTTTTTTTTTTTTTTTTTTTTTTCCCACCCCAGGTAATGAGCCTCTCCCCTGCACCTTTGTCACTGCTAATCAAAGCAGCTCCTATCCTCACAGAAGAGATGTATGGGGACATCCAGCCTGCAGCATGGGAGCTCCTTCTCAGTGTGGATGAGCACATGGCTGGAGCAGCAGGTAAGGGAACCAAATCATTGTGGCTAGCCAGACAGATCAACTCACAGCAGGTCACAGGGCCTTGCAAGACAGCTTTCTAGTGGAGGAGGTCTTAATGACACCAAGGGTTTCCTGATGGCTGTTTGGTTTTCATAGACCATGTGCTTTTGTGCTCTGTATAAAAGAGGTGGTCAGAAGGAAGACAATCTGCACAGCCCTGGTTGTGGTGGATGATAAGAGGAATAAAATTGGTGATTTGTGTTTCTAGGGTTTCTAGGCAGAGGAAATACAGTGATATAATCTGACCAGAGTTTACTGAAGTATTTGGTATGTTGCCTCGTGGAAATTGTTAGTACCATTTGAGAGCTGATGCAAAAACCGGGAAATGGAATGGAAGTGGAACTGTCATAGCTACTTCTGTTGTGCTGAAAGAAAAATTCTCCTGTTGCATGGAAACAGCAGTGTTTCTTAATGGGTAGTAGTATGGTGTGGTATTTAAATTTTACATTCCCACTTGGTATTAGATTGTGCAGATATTTGCTGATGGCACATAATTGAGAGGCATCTTTAAGACTGAAGAATATCAGAATACCACATACCTGGGAGTGTGTTACCTTGGAAAAGGAACTCCGAAAAGGGGATGAAATCTCTTACTACAAAATGTAAGACTGTCCTTACAAACTAGCAGTGAATTTTCTGTTATGAGTTTGGATCTTTTCCCATGGAACTGATAGACATGCAGAGGAGTTCAGAGTGTGTATCAGTTGGCCACAGGATGACTGTGAGTTACCAAGCAGGATTCAGATGTGGAAGCAATAAATGCAGTCAGGATGTGTTAGAAGAGGTATTGTGTTGGAGATAAAAAGTATTGATGCTGTTGTAAAGCACATCCTACAATTACCTAGAGCACAGCACATTTGGGCACAATTCCAGTCACTGAAGAAGAGACATTTGCATGGACAGGTACAATGAAAGACTGTGAGGACAGGAGGAGGAACGAAGAATCTGTATGGTAAGGATATTTATTTAATTGATTGAGGTGAAGACTGAGAGGCAATACTCTTGCTTTCCATTAATACAGTAGACCTGGCAAGGAGGAAGAAATGTTTAAGCCATGGTAGCATAAAGATGAGTATGACTTCTTCCAGCTGGAAAACAAGATTTCTAACCACCAGGAAAGAGAGCAAATGCACTCAGGTTTAATAATTTGTGAAAGAAAGTAGATGATGTGACTCAGGAGGTCCTTTCTAGTTTTATTGTCCTGTCCAAATACTCTTAGCCAATGTATGCTTATGTCAGATGTTCAGAGATCATGGGCCACAACACTAGAAACAGTGAACGTGGCTCAGATGCAAGAAACAGATTTTTTAAACAAACCACAAATTAAAGCAATCAAATTCATATCTAAGCCAATCTCCCACAAATTTCAAATTTTACCTTTCTCTTCCCCCAGCACCCACCCAAGCGAATAGCTTAAATACTGCCATCTTCCCCACATTTGTACACCTAAGGGAGCCATCACAGATGTTTTTACAGTGGAGATTAAATTATGGGTATTTTTATCAAAAGCTGCTGGCCATGAAAGACCTTTGAAGTGTTCTCAGACTTCTCTGCTTTCTCCCTCACACTTCCATCTAGCTTACCAGTCCTTCATTTTCCACAGGCAGCAATAAATTCTGCCCTGAAGTCCATTGTTTGAATCTGCATTCAATGCTCTTCATCAGTTCTGGTTTCTTCACTTTTTATCTGCTCCTCCAGTACACAGTGCACTTCTTCAGCCCATGGGCCTTCTCTGTGCTCTTCCCTTTCCTTTTGTGTTTTCCAGGTGTATTGGTTCCGGCTGGGATGGAGTTAGCTTTCCTCATTACAGCCCGTATAGTGCTGTGCCTTGCATTTGTGGCTAGAACAGTGCTGATGGCACACAAATTTTGCCTACTGTTGAGCAGTGCTCTCACAGTACCAAGGCTGTCTCTCCAACCCTCTGCCTCCAACAAAGTCACCAACCAAGCTGGGGGTGGTCAAAAGGCTGGGAGGGGACATACCCGGGACAGCTGACATAAACTGACCAAAAGGTCTGTTATTCCGTACCATTCGATGCTGTGCTCAGCAGTAAAAGCTAAAAGAAGGGAGTAGGAGGCAGGGGACATTCATTATGAAGGCATTTGTTTTCTGAAGCAACAGCTATGCATACTGAGGCCCTGCTTCCCAGAAAGTGGCTGGACATCACCTGCTTACGGGGAGTAGAGAATAAATCTTTTTTTTCTTTTTGCTACCACATGCAGCCTTTATTTTTCTCTCATTAAAGGGCTTTTATCTCAGCGAGAGACCAGACAAAGCTAACCCACTACAGTCCTCTTTAGTGCCTCAGATGCCCACCAAGCTATGCTCTCACTCCCCTTCTTCAGCAAGGCAAGGGGAGAAAATAACAGTGAAAAAAAAATGAGGGTCAAGATAAGGATGGAGTTTGCTTAGCAGTTACTGTCACAGGCAAAACAGGCTTGCATTGCGGAATATTAATTTATTTTACTGCCATTTAGTAACAGATTAGGATACCGAGAACTGAAAACACCTTCTCCCCATGTCCCCCTTCTTTCCAGGCTCATCTTCACTCCTGATTCTTCTACATCCTCCTCCTCCCTGAACAGTGCAGGGGGATGGGGAATTGGGTTGATGTCAGTTCATAACTTTGCCGCTCCTTCCTCCTCACGCTCTTCCCCTGCTCCAGCATGGGGACCCTCCCATGGGCTACAGTCCTTCATGAGCTGCCCCAGCATGGGTCCTTCCCACGGGCTGCAGTTCTTCAAGAACTGCCCCAGGACGGGTGTGTACCACAAGGTGCGGTCCTTCAGGAACGGACTGCTCCAGCACGGGCTCCTCTCCGCAGGCTGCAGGGGGGCAGCCTGCATCACTATGGCTTTCTCCTTGGGTTGCAGGGGGAACTTTTGCTCTGATGCCTGGAGCAGTCCTTCACTTGATCTTGGGGTCTGTGGGGTTGTTTTTCTCCTGTTTTTTTTTTTCTCAATCCTCTCTTTTGCAGCTGCTGCACAGCGTTTTTTGCCCTCTTAAATACATTTTCACAGGGGCTCTACCAGCTCATGAGCTCAGCTTTGGCCAGCAGCAGCTCCATCTGGGAGCCAGCTGGAACTGTCTCTGTCCAACACAGGAGCAGCCCCTGGTCTCTTCTCACAGAGACCACTCTGCAGCCGCCCCGCTACCAACGCCTCACCATGTAAACCCAATACACGGGGCCAAATGTGCAAACAGGAATAGAGAGGAGCAAAATAAAGAGAAACAAGCTGCCTGAGGCTGCACTCCTTTCCCCCCCCTTCGGCCCCTTTCTGGAGGAATAATTTTGACTGTTCTTTTTCCTGTATCAAAACCTTACTCGGGCTCACAGAGAAGGTAAGAAAGCTTTGCTGCTCTTTCTGAGGAGTGCTAGCTGGTTGCTCCTCCAGTACAGCCTGTTAGATACATCTTGCTCCTTTTCCCCTTCCTGAAGGGAGGATTAAAATCCATTTGAGAGTCTGTAGGTAGCTATGCTATTAGCAAGAGTGATTTCAGCCCCAGCATAAATCAGTCATCAAGGGCGGACCTGAACACTCACAACATTGGTATCTCCAAGCTGGGTAAAAGAAACTCCCGTGTTACTGGACAACAGCACCATCTACTGACCCCATTCCAGGATGTATTTCTTTTCTGGGGGTATGGAAAGCTTTCAGCATGAGCTCACACTTTCACATCAGCCCTACTAAGACCCGACATAGATGCAGTTAAAACAATGAAGAGCGGAACGTTCTCTGAGATGGTGAAACAGGAGGGGCCCTGCAGATTTGGAGAATGATGCTGGAGCAGAACCGGGAGCTTCTGCAGTGCAAGGCAGGACCTAAGCAGTCAAAGAGCAGCTGTGTTCTTCTGCACGTGTTCTGACTGCCTCTCATTAGCACAACTCGTGCCTTGCACCTTCTGAATAAGTGGTGAGGCAAACAAGATATGCAAATGTCCTCTTTCTGCTATGGAGAGGAGCTGTCACCAAATCTAGACAAATTGCCTCCAGTCTTTCTGTGGTAAACTAGTGGTCAAAGAAGCCGTGGGCGCTGACACCCACAAAACTCCCACAGCAGCACTGTTCCTTTGGTTCCTGCTCAGTGCCCCTGAGGTACACATCTAAATCAATTGGCCTCCACAGGGCTGGAGTTGGACTATGTCTGTTTATATTCAAATATGCTCCAATGAAGCAACTATGGGCCAGTTCAACTTCTGTTGTGGTGTCTTCCATTGTGATCTTGTCCTTTGCTTCCCAATATATAGCAACTCAATTTTGTCTTTGAGCAGATTGCAGTCACTGCATGGTGCCTAGGTAGATAAGAACCGTTCTTTTTGTTTTTATCCCATGAAAATAGACAAGTGAGTCTTCTGTTGGGCCACTGCCTCCTGCACTGAGGGAAAGGCTGAACTGTTAAACCAGCATTTGCTAATCATCACAGAAGGCACTCGGAAATAAAATTTTAGACAGCCAAACTGAATTAGTCCTGCTATTCAAGAGATGCTTCTTACTTTAAACCACTCATGGCTGAGATGTTAGTGAGAAGAGCAAAGCTGTATTTTATTTTAAAAGCAGATTTGACAGAACCTTTTTAAAGCATTGCACATATAATGCTGCATGGCTCCAAAAGGTAGAATCACATATGCTTGGTTTCATGAAGCAGTACAATTTTTGCTAAGCCTGGTAGACTGCTGATTTTATTTTTGGAGCCAAAGTTTCTTTCTGTTGGGAGTTTATACAGCTGCAATTTTTCCTGCCAGATAAACACAGTAATAAGCAAAACAGATGATCAGATGTTCTCTCCCTGCAGCTGCCATGTTCCTGCTGTGTGCTGTGAAAGTGCCAGAGGCTGTTTCTGACATGCTGATGTCCGAATTTCATCACCCAGAGACAGTGCAAAGACTGAATGCCATTCTCAAATTTCACACACTCTGGAGGTTTAGATATCAAGTCTGGCCAAGGATGGAAGAAGGAGCACAACAGATCTTTAAGGTAGATAGGACACATGAAACACAACGTTGCCATGTGTGGCTTGTCTTCTGGGGTAGACGTGTTGTGACATGCTGCCATGAAATTGCCACAAAATCAGTTTAGAGAAAGAAATCATCATGTAAGTCACACCAGAGGGGGAGATGATGTGTAGAACTCCTGTTTAAAAATGGGAGAAGCAGAATGGGGTCAAGATAAACACCAGAGAAAGAAAGAAATCTGTCTGTCGTAGTCTTACGTTGTAGTGAAATGCAGAGTTGGGAATAATTTGCAGAGGTAATTAATGTCTTGGGTACTTGTGCTCGTATTTAATTAGCACTACAGACATTAATATTAGAATGCTGTCATACAAAATGTGTTTTATGGATTTGTTTAGATTCCTCCTCCGAGTATAAACTTCACTTTGCCTTCCCCTGTCCTGGGGATGCCATCTGTGCCAATGTTTGATCCCCCCTGGGTTCCTCAGTGCAGCGGGAGTGTGCAAGACCCTATAAACGAAGACCAGTCGGTAAGCAGAGATATCTGGGACCCCCAGACATAAGCAGATCTGCGTCCCGTAACATAACGACAGGAACTTACTGGAGCGGGTCCAGAGGAGGCCACGAGGATGCTCAGATGGCTGGAGCACCTCTCCTAGGAAGACAGGCTGGGAGAGTTGGGGTTGTTCAGCTTGGAGAAAAGAATGCTCCAGTGAGACCTTATAGCAGTCTTCCAGTATCTACAGGGGGCCTACAGGAAAGTAGGAGAGGGACTATATTTCAGGGAGTGTAGTGACAGGACAGGGAGTAATGGCTTCTAGTTAAAAGAGGGGAGATAAAGATTACACATTAAGAAATTCTTTGCTATGAAGGTGGTGAGGCACTGGCCCAGGTTGCCCAGAGAAGCTGTGGATGCCCCATCCCTGGCAGTGCTCAAGGCCAGGCTGGATGGGGCTTTGAGGAGCCTGTTCTAGTGGGAGGTGTCGCTGCCCCACGCAGCAGGCTGGAACTGGATGATCTTTAAGGTCCCTTCCAACCCAAACCCTTCTATGATTCTATATCATGAGGGTGAGTAGTGCTGTTTCTCAGTAAGGGCATGGAGGGAACTAAAACCAAAAGATGTGGCCTAAACTCTGAGTTTTCTTGTCATCCTCTGCTGGGGAAAATCTAGTCAGTACACTGTCCATGTAGGGCATGGGACATCCTGTATGAGCATAAGGCTTTTCTGTCTGTTTGTTCAATGGGGCACTCTACTGTATAACACATGCCTGTGAGAGACAGTAAGTCAGATCTTAGGAGCAGACAGCTGTTATGTCCCCAGAGAATTAGTTCACTTGAACTGTCTGACAATTTCCTATGTGCCAATTTTTGCAGTTCCTCGTGGGAGAAGTCAGCACCAAGGCTTGTTATAGACATAGCTCCTGGTGCAACTAGAACTATTGTGATTTGTATTTACAAACTGAGTTGCTGAATGTCACTGAGGACCCTAGTGAAAAACCTAGGATGTGTGCATCTTAACCAACAGCTTCAGGCTGTGCTTCTTCTCTTTTCTTCCTGACAGAAGTCCTTTTCAGCCAGAGCAGTGTCACGTTCCCATCAGCGAGCAGAGCACATCCTAAAAAACCTGCAGCAGGAGGAAGAGAAGAAACGTCTGGGTCGGGAAGCCAGTCTCATCACTGCCATCCCAATCACTCAGGAGGCCTGCTATGAGCCAACCTGCACACCGAGCTCAGAGCAGGAAGAAGAAGGTGTGCTCCAGGGCCAGGAAAAGCCTTCCAGGAACCAGGGAGCACCTGCCACCAACATACAGCACTGCTTAGGGATGTGACATCCAGGAAAAGCAGTCGATAGTGCTAGGAAAGTCCCTGCTTTGGTGTGCTCACCACCTCAGAGCATGAGCAAGTACTACCACAGTTTAATACCTCTGTAAAGGTGGTGAGCAGCCACACTCATTTGTTGAAGAGTCTAAGTGACTGAGAAAAAATCATAACTAAAAATAAGTGCAAAAAAACCCCACAAAACCTGAGATATATTTAACACTCACTGTGTCCCAAGCCCCACTTACCCCTTTTCCCCTCAGGCAGCATCAGTGTAACTTCAGAGCTCTTAATATATCAATGCTTCCAGCGTTTTGGGAGGTCTGATTTTAATGCAGTGAGAATATGGGACAAAAAGAATGAAATTTTCTTTCTTAACTTTAACCCTTTGATAATTAAAGGGTGGGAGTATTTGGCAGTGTTTGTCTTAAGACACATAGCTTAGGACAGACTGAATTGCCTCCAGAATTTTCTGTCTTTATGGTATCTAGCGGGGAGGGTCTAGATGACCAGCTCAAACTCATTACTAAAGTTTCAGATGGTTAAAGTTACATGGCATGAGTTGTGCCCTGAAAACTTGGTCTATGGGTAAGGATTTTCATTGGTTCAAGCTAACAGAGCACAAAGATTTTACTGAAGTCATTACAAGGCATATGCAATTAGATAATTACACTGGTGTCTGGATTTAAACATGCATTGGGAAGTATGTGAGCAGAATTCCCAATTCTTAGGAAAAACTAAGCACCACCAACCATGGTGGATAATAGGGTGTAGACGAAGAGAAGCATAGAGCCACCTCAGTTAAAATGTGACTCACCAAAGCACTGAACACTCCTATGGAGCAATATTCAGCTGTTTCTCAAAGCATGAGCAAATTGCCTACCCGCTCTTTATAGATCTGAAATTGTTCCTTCTGAGTGTTACCTGAGTTCAATTGTCAATGTTCCAGTTTGGTTGCAAGTGCTCTCCTTCAGAAAGCTCCCTAAAGTCTGTCAGTTAGATCTGGATTGACATTTCCCATTCTCTTTGTCAGTAGAAGAAGTTGCCAACCTGGCCTCCCGCCGTCTCTCTGTGAGTCCTTCCTGCACCTCCAGTACATCTCATAGGAACTATTCCTTCCGCCGTGGCTCTGTCTGGTCAGTGCGCTCAGCAGTCAGTGCAGAAGGTGGGTTGACTTCACTTTGGAGTATACTTTCCTAGGATTTCACTTATTGGAAGCCTTTCCTGCTAACCTTTAAAGCTGATGGCATTTTCTTTTGCTGAATGTATTCTCAGGCTTGAACTCTTTATAATAAATTACTGCCATGCATTATTTTATTCATTCTTCCTGTCACAATGTCCTCCCTTACCTTTCGTGTTTCGTTTACACTGAGTCATGCCTTGGAGACCACTGTGGCCAAAAAATGGTAATGAAATGAGATTTCATAAAAAAGAAAAGGTAATGTCTAGAAGAAAAGGAATATAAATTAGAAAAGATAATATTGACAATGAAAATTCTTGATCAAGAAGTTGACTGGAGACGCTGTTTCTTCTTGGAGATAACAGTAAAGCTGCAGTGCTTGCACAGTGACCAGGCAGCCTATCATTTTGTTCTGTTTGTTCACCAGCTAACATAGATTTTTATCTGACCTGCCTGTGCAGTGTCACAGCTTATTCATGGACGCTTACCTTCTACTCTTCTTACTACTCCAGATGAAGAACACACTACAGAGCATACTCCGAACCATCACGTGCCACAACCACCTCAGGCTGTGTTTCCAGCATGCATCTGTGCAGCAGTGCTCCCCATTGTCCATCTGATGGAAGACGGAGAAGTCCGGGAGGATGGAGTAGCTGGTACTGACCTAGTTTACACTTCAAGTGATCCTTGCTTAGGAGTGGCAGAATCTGCCAGCGCTTAAAATATTTTCATTTGTTAGGTGCCATAACTAAAGTGGGAACAGGTATAATACAACCTTGTATTTGCTCATAGTTCATGTTTCCTAGTAGTAGTATGTTATGAGTATATATATTTGTTACAAAGCTTATGAATAACCTTTTCAATCCTCACAAACTAGTTGCAAATGGGTGGACAACAGAAATGTGATCTTGTAGGCTCTTTTTCTTCTTTGCTCTGGGTTTCAAATGATATTTGCTATCTTTTGGGACCCTGAAAAGGCTCCCAGTTCAAGAAGGATGTTGGGAAGCTGGAAAGGATCTAGCAAGGGGATACCAGGACAGTAAGAGGCCTAAAACAGGTGTTCTGTGAGGAGTGATTGTGGAAGCTGGGCTTGTTTTGTGTAATAAAAAGGAAACAAACAGAGGAACTCTACCACACAGGTTGCAGCCTGGGAGGTTCAGGATGCAAATTAGGAAAGAACTTGTCTACCAGGAGCATAGTGCAGTCTCCATGGAGTCTTCATCCCTCTCCTTCCACAGCAGCTATCAAGCCTTGGCTAGACAAAGCTGTGGTTGACATAATCTGGTGTCGGTGACAGTCTTGCTCCAAGCAGGGCTTGGACTAGAGACGTCCCGAAGCCTATTCCCACCAATATTTCTTTGATCCTATGACAAGTGGAAATCCAGCTATAAACAGTTCTAACATTTTGTTTATGCTCTGTGATGTATTTGTAAAGTAATAAGAGGTTCTTCTGTATTTGTTTCTCTTAGATGGTTATAGATGGTGGACTGTTGCTCTTCCTTTCTCATCACTCATCATGATGGCTGATTGCACACTTAACTTTCTGTCACATTCTTTATTCAGTTTTGGGTGGGTGTAGCCAGTCACCTAAATAATATGTCATTTTGTGACAAAGAACTGAGCACTGAAAACAAAACAATGAATAATGCTCTGCTGTTGTTAATCTTCACAGGGCTACGATTAATTACACTTTGGGGAGTTGATCATCAACATAATCCCCTGCCGACTATCTAATACTGTCCATTAATACCAGATAAAGTCACTCAGTGAATCACCATGAGGTGGTGTTTCCATGAATGAAGAAAAGTATGTGATCTTTTTTTTTTTAATTGACATATTTGCCCGTATGGAATTGTGAATCCAAGCAGTTATTTCTTTATTATTTTTCTGACTACAGTGCTGAAGTGATTCCTATCCTATCACCAGAATTTAGGGAAGGCAGCGATAGGACAAGAGGCAATGGCCAGAAACTGGAACGCAGGAAGTTCCACACAAACATGCATAAGAACTTCTTTACGGTGTAAAAGAATTTCTCCTTCTCTGGAGAAATTCAGGACCTGCCTGGATGCTTTCCTGCTCAACCTACTCTAGGGAACCTGCTTCTAGCAGGGGGTTGGACTAGATGATCTCCAGAGGTCCCTTCCAACCCCTACGATTCTGTTATTAGACTTTTGCTTCAAATGACTGCAGTGGTGAACAGGAATCCTAGTGCCTCAAAGTAGCTTCTGTGTGTTTCAGTACAAAAATGCTAATTGTAGTAGAAGGTTAGGAACATTTGCATCTAAGTGCACAATTTCAAGGCTTTTCTAAGGGAGAGAGTTCTGACCATGTTTTCTTTCTGTTTTACAGTAAGTGCTGTTGCTCAGCAGGTCCTGTGGAACTGCTTAATTGAAGACCCCTCTACAGTCCTGCGCCATTTCCTTGAGAAGCTCACAATAAGCAACCGACAGGTAAACTCCTCTTCTCCCCATTGGGCTTGTATATTGCTTAGAGCAGGGGAGAACAGCTGCAAGCAAAGTCCCTCTGTGGGTAGTGTCTGGAGAAGAACATCTGCAATTATAATGTGCCTCAAAGTCTTTTAGGCCATATCATCAGTTGGCTTCAGGCACTGTCCACTGATGTAAATGGGACACACAGCTCATTTACCCCTGCTAAGGATGTGACTTGCTCTAAGCCTAGTCTTGAACAGATGCTTAGTGAAGCACAGCCCTTTCTATCAAAAACAGGCCATATTACCTCCACCCATGCCATCCTGTTCAGTTTTATCTCAAAGGTCTCGTGGCCTTGTCTTTCAGTCTGTCTGTCCTTGGCTGACAGTGAAACTCTTCTCCTTCTACCTGCCTTCCTCTCCACCTTAAGAAATTAATTAGTCTGCATTACAGAAAGCAGCTTCTAGAAGAAGGAATGTTAGATTCTGCCCCAATTTCCTACCCAGCAACCACAGTTACTGAGTTGAGCTGTGCTAGATTTCACAGTGTCTCAGCAAGATTATCTAGGCAGCCATTTCTTGTGGTAAGCAAGGATTAGCATTATTACAGGGATGGAAGTGCAGAATCAGGATGCTACAGTCAGGACAAACGGCAGTAGGAGGTATTGGCCTCTCTCCAATGAAAAATAAGGACGTTGACCTGAGTGCTGTGCCCTGGGTCTTGTTTTGGGAAATGTAGGAACAGTCACAAGCATAGAGTACCACTTCAAGCACCAACAGACAGAGCTGAACAAAGGGATGCAGAAAAATGGGAGGTAACAAAGCTGGGGAAGACAAGTGGAGAAATCTGTTTTCCATTTTGTGATGGAAAGAAAACATTTGCTCTTCTTTTAGGATGAGCTGATGTATATGTTAAGGAAGCTTTTGTTGAACATTGGGGACTTTCCTGCGCAGACATCTCATATCCTCTTTAACTATTTGGTGAGTAGCTTGTGAGTCAACTGTGCAGCTCATAATCTCACCACTATCTGCATGTGTCGTAAGAAGTTAATGTCACAATCTGCAAAGAAATAAATACTCTGTGTCTTTTCATTTATGGTTCATATCTGCTTCTGGCTGTAGTTGCAAAATACCAGGCTTACATCAGCTTTTTATTCCTTATAGGAAAAGGAAGAGGAACCTTTTACTTTTTATTAAACCGCTAGACTTCCTGTCGTGAATTTCTGAGTTGAATCGTAGATGATGAGTTGTAAACCAATAGGAGGGTCACAATGCCAGAAACCTTTAATTATTTTACTTAATTTTCATTCAGAAAGTGCTTTACTTTTGGACAGTCCCACTGAAATAAAACTAGGAGCTTCTTTTATGATTGTGGAAAATGTATTTGCTGCAGTTCTTTCAGTTAAGAGATGAAAAACCAGACAAGATGTATGCTACTCCAGGAACCTTCCAGTGTTTGTCAGGTGGCAGCACATCAGAGCATAAGGCAAAGAAGTCTCTTACTGCAGATGGTTTCCCTTTTCCTCATCTACAATGTCTTTTAAGGCTGGGCTGTAATTGCCCTTTTTGCCCCCACTCCTCATCTTCTATAAAAAAAAAGGAAGAATAGTAGAGGCAGATTGTTCTGCAGTATGTGTAAACTTTCAGGATGTTAAGTTTAATGAATTTATCCTGAGTGAAGAAAGACAGAAGAATCATGTTCTTGTTCTGTGTTTATACAATGCCCTGCACAGCTAGAATGCCTATAACCTGGTATTCCTCTTATTAATTGCAGGTGGGACTGATCATGTATTTTGTACGCACTCCATGTGAATGGGGCATGGATGCCATTTCTGCAACACTGACTTTCCTTTGGGAAGTGGTGGGTTATGTTGAAGGCCTTTTTTTCAAGGATCTCAAACAGACTATGAAGAAGGAACAGTGTGAAGTGAAACTGCTGGTGACTGCCTCAATGCCAGGTATGAGAAAAGAGTCTTTACATCTACTACACTTCCAAGTTCACAACCGCCCTCTACCAAAAGGGAGATCTGTCAGAACT
This sequence comes from Anser brachyrhynchus, assembly GCF_964034855.1. NCBI lineage: Eukaryota > Metazoa > Chordata > Aves > Anseriformes > Anatidae > Anser > Anser brachyrhynchus. The sequence continues at coordinate 8,301,780 of NC_137701.1, forward strand.
GGATCAGACCTGCTACAAATGGCTGCATTTTCTAAGTCAGTTTTCCTTGAGTTGAGGGTTCAGTCGGTAAATTCCACCTCTAATTCCTTGAGGTTCGGAAAACGGCTTTAAGAGCTCTGAAAGAAGCAAACAGAAGGTGAATGAGAACAGTTATTTCAACTCAGGGCTTTGTGCCAGTTGGGCTGTGAAAGACTGGCAGGATGATCCTTTTAGGACTGTACCATTCAGACTCGGTTTGATTTGATGCAACCTATCTTTTAAGTCTCAAGAAAGCCCAAGAAGGGTGTGCTGTGAGCCTAGGACTTCATGAGTAAGCAAGAGATTTCTTGCTGAAAAACAGATTTGACCTTTTATGCCTGTTCCTTCCCCAGAGTTGGCTTGCTGCTAAAGTCGCCAGCTCTGTGTTTTAGGAACAGATCAATGTCTCATTGACTGTAGAAGTATGAGACTGTGCTAACATTGCATAATGTATTCCAGGCAGGACTGACGTCTGTCTGCCCAGGAATTAATTTTAACTATCGCTTATCCTATATGGGCAGTCTTTTGAAATTGAAGTAAGTAAAAGCCCAGGAAGAGTACATCTGCTTTTCTTCTTTTAGGCACAAAGACCCTTGTTGTACATGGACAGAATGAGTGCGACATCCCAACTCAGTTACCAGTCCATGAGGACACACAGTTTGAGGCCCTTCTGAAGGTTGGATTGAGTTTTTGAACTGAACAAACTGCTCAGTAGTACGTTTACCTGACATACCTGTATGCCAGCAATACATTCTGCCTGATCTTCCTGGTTCAATGTCAGGGGAGACACCTTGTTGTGACAGGCAATTCTGTCTTCATATTAAGAGATCTTGGTTGCAAGAAAACAGAATCCCATATTAAAGGGTAATAGAAATGCCCTCACCTTATAGCCAGCCAAAGCCCCACAAATGCAAGTACATTTGAATACACTGCAGCTTGTTGGGCATTTGCTGTATATTATGCCTTGGATAAATACATAAATCACTGAAATGTTTGGTTTTATCAACACTAAACAGAATGATCAGGATTAGAAAGAGCAGAAATGATGACTCATTAGCCACGATGAATGATATGTTGGGATTCAGGAGTTGTGAGGTCATTTCCCTTTTGGTCAAACATTCCTGGATGACTTTATGTGAACTACATAAGAAACAGACTTATAAAAGACACAGGTTTGTCCAACATTGTTTTGATGGGAAACATGCACCTCAGTGCTTTGAAAGGTCTGAACTGTAATGTCTCTGTACATCCCCAACCTCTAAAACTTGATAAATATGTAGTATAGAAATGGAAGCTGCAATACCCATATGGGTCATATGGCCAGGCAAATACATGCAATATGAAGACATCAAAATAAGTAACATTGGTCTTCAGGACTGTGAAACCAGCATGCCTTGATTGTCACAAACATATTAATGTACTTCATGATTAAAAAGAAATTAAGAATTAATGCCAAAAGAGTGAGAGCCTAGCAGGTTTATGCCTTTATACATTATTAGCTGGATATTCATCTTTTGGATATTGAGGTCTTTCTACAAGATAACTAATAAGTAATAGGATGTTTCTCTTACTTCCCCTTCAGGAGTGTTTGGAGTTTTTTAACATACCTGAAACACAGTCTTCTCATTACTTTTTAATGGATAAGCGATGGAATCTTATTCATTACAACAAGGTAAGGCAAAGGTCAGGTACTGATTACTTTGTCCTTTCCATCTCATCCCTTTTTAAACATCAGGGTTATCTACAGGAGAACAGGCATCCCATAAGCAGAATTCAGTCCTGCGGGCACCACATGTCTGGTATTTAGTTGTGTGGTGAAAGATGGGAGTTTGTCAGAACAGGGGAGAGGCAGAAGTGGAGTCCCTTGGCTCTTAAATTATTAATGTCTAGCTTTCTCAGAAAAGCTTCACATAATGTTTCACAGTGTCTGGAAGGCCCTGCCCAAAAGTTTCTGAAAAGACTAAAGAGCCTCTTACTTAGTTCTAACTAGTGATGTTGTTACAATTTGCATTTGTTTAAAATTCACTTTATTGTTTCCTTTCCTGGCAGACCTACGTCCGTGACATTTATCCTTTCCGGAGGTCAGTTTCTCCCCAGCTCAACCTGGTACAGATGCATCCTGAAAAGGGTCAAGAGCTCATTCAGAAGCAGGTATCTTACTGTCACTGAACACCTCTGCCCAGAAACAAATCATGTAAATAAACCTTCCTTTCCCTTTAAAGACCTCCACTCACGCTGCATGCGGATAGAGAGCTCTACTGGAGAAGGAGCATTTGGCACAAAATCTGTCTCAGAAAGACACTGTCCTGCCCATCTTCCAGCCTCATGACCTGATAATCTGTCTGATCCTGCTAATGTTCTGCAGCTTCCGGGAGCGCTCTCATAGGAACTAAACCCTACCTAAAATGTCAGGGCAGTGCTTTTAATGTGCTTCAGACCCCTGAGGGTGTCATCTCCTTAGACAGTAAGACAACAATATTGAATTCACTCCATCTGTAGGAAGCTGCATACTTTGGTTTCCACAAAAGCAAAACTTGTCGCAGTAGCACAGGGAAAAGTAGGGAAGAAAGTTGCTCTAGCTATATCTGCAAAGGACGATACTAACCAGGAAATAAAAAGGAAGGGGAATGTGGTTAAACTTTTAACGTTTGGTATTAATAGTTTTATTATGCTAGCCAAAAACCAGACATGATGTTGACCATTGTCTAAGACTTTGCAGAGAGCAGGTGCAACTGTATGGCTTTCAGTTTGGAGTTGGTTTGCCTCTGATCACCTTGGGGTTTACACAGGCAGTTTCCACTGATCTACAAAAGACCACACAGCACAGTTGCAAAACATTTGACAGCCATTCAGGGTCCTCTACAAGGCTGAAATAGAAAGTGGTGTTAAAACTTCTTTATGAAAACAATCCATCTTTGCTGAGTGGGGCTAAAACCCACCAGTCATTGCAAATTCTAGAAGAAGGGCACAGCACTTGCTTTCTGAGTTTCAGCAGGTTCCTCTGGGGCTTGAGTGCAATCTCTTTACCATCAGAGAAAGCTGTGGAAGCTAACCTAGAAAAGAGTACATACTTTGTAAAGAGCTTTTTGACCAGACTGATACTGATCCTTGTCTCTTTTTCTCTTCCAGGTGTTCACCCGCAAACTAGAAGAGGTGGGGCGGGTGTTGTTCCTCATATCGCTGACCCAGAAAATCCCCACTGCCCACAAGCAGTCACACGTATCAATGCTTCAGGAGGACCTGCTCCGTTTGCCTTCATTTCCCCGAAGTGCCATTGATGCTGAGTTCTCACTCTTCAGTGATCCCCAAGGTACGGCCTTTTAATGACTTTCTCTGGTGGTTGTATAGGGCCCAGAAGGTTTATGTGAGGAACTTCATTTGCCTTAGAAACACACAGGCCTGTGGCATCACTGGAGGCTGATAAATCTCTTCCTAGGGAAAATGATACATAGCTGATGGTTTGTAAGCATAACAGCAGAAAAAGTTTTGCTATGTTAGGCATCTCTAGACAAAGTTACTTTCTTTGGACCCAGATGAGAATATAATTATGTATTAAAATTATGCATGAGGCTACAGCTGGAATACTGTGTCCAGTTCTGGACTCACCAGAACACAGGAGCACAGTAGTTTTTGACAAACCAGAGTAGGTTTAGGGAAGGGCTGCTGTGGTGGTTAGTGAGCCAGGGCACTTGTCATATGAGGAGAGGTCATACGAGGACCTGGACTTCTTCAGTTTGAAGAAGAGAAGGCTTGGACATGAGGCAGGGCACCTCATGGCAGACTTCCAGTAAAGCAGCATTGTGGTGAGAACAGCCAGGCTCTTCTCAGAAATGCGCAGCAAAAGGACAAGAGGCAGCAAACACAAATTGCATCCAAGGAAATCACAGTTGGACAAAAAAAAAAATCTTTACATTACAGTCAGAAACAGAGAGGCAGTGCAGTCTTCATCCACAGAGATTTGTAAAAGTCGGTCAATCAAGGGCTCGAGCCACCTAATTAGCTTTAAAGTTCACCTTGCCTGAGTCAGGGACCTATGGTTGTCTCATCTAGCTTGAATTTTTCTGTAACTGTCATGGGAGTATTTGCACTGATTTCTCTGAACTCAAGAACTCCAGTTGCCAGCTTGTTCCACACGAGCATCCTGCCATCGGGTCAGTGTTTTCAAATCTGGACATATGAAACAGTTCAGAGAAAGTTCGTAAGACCCCACTATGCATAACCGTACATTAAAAGAGGAGCACAAAATGTACTTTGTGGAAGCATCAGCCTCTAAACGAAGATTGGGCATACTCTGTAGCAGGAATATAGAAACAGCTCTCTTTTTAGGAACTTTGCTCTGAAATTCAAGTAGAGTTTCCAGGCTGACTTGAGAATTAAACAGGCCACTGCTGCAGAGTGGTAAACATTGGCCAGTTCTGTAACAGACCCTAAAGACACTTGCTTTCAGAAGCGTTATTGGAGCTATGCATCAATGTCCTGTAATGTGTGGGACACCTGAAGGATAAAAATTCAGCATAAATCCATGCATCCATCCAGGTTGTGTGAGACAGATGATGAATGCCTGCTTATATGTACAAGCTCAGATTTGCTTTCACTTTTTAAGAAGAGAATTTCCAACTAGGGGAGCAGATTTGCTGTGTGATATTCATCAGTCTTAGTCTTCATGTGTTTTGTTTTTAATCATGGTTGGCTCAAGCCCTGTAGGCACTTGCAGAAGTGCAGGATGGGTGCGGTCACTTTGAAAAGGCAGAACTAAGGTCAATGTTTGTGGAAGGGTTCTCTGGAGAAGCCTTTAGCCTGTGGGAGTGTTGTGAGTCTGGCTGTTGTAGACAGAGATGACTGTTGTTGCCTCTTCTCCCCCACAGCTGGAAAAGAGCTCTTTGGTCTTGACACTCTTCAGAAAAGCTTGTGGATTAAGCTGCTGGAGGAGATGTTCCTTGGCATGCCTAGCGAGTTCCCCTGGGGGGATGAGATCATGCTGTTCTTGAACGTCTTCAACGGTGCCCTGATCCTGCACCCTGAAGACAGTGCCTTGTTGAGGCAGTACGCTGCCACAGTAATTAACACAGCCGTGCACTTTAACCACCTCTTCTCCCTCAGCGGGTACCAGTGGGTCCTCCCCAGCATGCTGCAGGTGAGCCATTTCCATGAACAATACAAGGGAAGACTGCAGAGCGGGCATTTTGTTATAGAACTGGGAGTTAATGGATAAACTTTATGCCTGACTGTAGCCATCTGATGAGTCCTGGTGAGGTTACAGGCTCTGGGGGCTCTGAGAAGACAAACATCAGATCAGGGTGGGAAGCCACAAATCAGCATTCCTGGGACTACATTCGCATATCTGCTTGAGTAAATGACTATGTTTTCTTCTCTTCTTTAAGTAAATGGATGTCTGTCTCCCTCACTCTTTACTTTCACACAGAAATATGAAGTTCTTGAAAATGTGCAGACTCTGGGTTTCCCTTGGTGTTTTTTTCCTCCAGGGATGGCTGAAATTTGGGGAATAGTTGAAATATCTAGACAAGCTACTCGCTGACTTAAACTGAATTGTATTAACTTCTTTAAGTACAATAAATATATTATCTGCAATTTAAATAGCAACAGAAAATTACACTAAGTGTTTTTAAAAAACTGTATGCATCCTTTCCATGTGAGTGATGGAAAACATTGCAAGCATTAGAGGTGGAGTTTCTTTTCACTTTGAGGTATATATATACACACCCTTTTTCTGTTAATATTTGGGAAAAATTAGATACTGAAAATAAAGAAACATCAATATAGTTCTTCTATAGACAGTAAAACTTTCTGCAGGGCTCAAAGAATGTATCTAAATAGAGATTTAGTAAATAAATAAATTCTTGTGAGTGTAACAGGCCATTGAGTGACCTCAAAAGCAAGCTAAAGGCTTGTGATTGTACTAAAGACATACTACAAGACACACTTCAGGCTACTAAACCGCTGAAAAATGAGTACATCTCTGCAAAGGTCTCACACAGGAAAAATTTTTTAGAAACCTTCAAAGAGCCTTGTGCTATATTGTGAGTTTTGCACCACCATAAAATCTCAGCATTACCTGTTACCAGCAAATAGCAAGAAAATGCTAACCACCCCCGCCCCAAAGCTCCCAAAGACTTGTACCAGCAGAGATGTGCAGACAGGCAATTGATACAGACAAAAGATGGAAGCACAGTGAAGTTTTTCCTAGCAATGTTATACTGTTTACATAACTCTGAGAAACAAATCCCACATCTTTGGCAACATGTTTGCTGCATGGTTCAGTGGCCAGCTCTGAGGGAAATGCCACTCTACAAAACTTAAAATATCTTTAAAGTGGGTGGAAATGTCAGTGTGTTGGAGAATGGGCTAGAAGTTCAAATTATCTTGACAAACTGGAGATGCAGTCTGAAAAAAAGTGAAAAAAAAACAAACATGATGTTGATGAGGTTGGGCAAATGTAGGTTCTTGATTAAGAATAATCAGCCACATAAACATGTAATGGAAAATTGCTGATTCAGTAACACTTCTGCAGGACAGAATATTGGAGTTGTTACGGCTCTGAAACTAAATATTTTCTGTTGAAGGACAAAAAAAGAAAAAGAAAATGTCACATACCATTCTGGGGTGACTATACAGAATTGTATCTTGTGAAAGACGCATGGAATAATTCTGCTACTGCAATCAGCAGCACTCCTGACTTGGAGTCAGGCTGTAGTTGATTCAGTCTGGGATCAGGAGATGACATGCCCTTCCATTGGAGTAGTACTTCCATGTCATTTTATATCTGCTCAGGTTTATGCTGACTATGAAAGCAACCCACAGTTACGCCAAGCGATAGAGTTTGCTTGCCGCCAGTTCTACGTTCTGCATCGCAAGCCTTTCATTCTGCAACTGTTCGCAAGTGTGGCCCCTCTCCTGGAGTTCCCTGTGAGTAAAAGCATTCCCTAGGCTTGGTGTGGGGAAGCCTGTGTATGCAGACAGCCCCCCTCAGAGATCACAAAAAGAAAACAGCTGGAGCATCAGCACAGTTCAGACTGAACACATGCTTGCTGCACTTGGTGCTACACAGAACCATTTCCTGAACTTATTTCTTCACACTTGTGTTCATCAGTTGATTGAGCGGGGCACTGAGTTGATGAGCCGCTGGTTTCCAGGCTAGTAAATGTAGTTTCTCTTTAAGTTTCTGTGTATAAATAGGTTATAAAAGGACAATAATGATTTGTAACTCTTCATATAGAAATCATTTCTTAGAATCCAGCAGTAAGAACAGAAAACTTAGTGCCAAGTTTTAGTACGTGTGAACTATAAAACTGGATTAGCCATGTTTTGAAGTCTTCACTAATCACTTTTTAACATTTTAGTGAGTTAAAATTAATTAATGGAATTTTAATTTAAAGTGGGAGTGCCAAACCTAACTGCACTTACACTGCAAGCACACACATCCTTCTTCACAGATCTGATTTTTGGGGGGAATAAAGCTGTGTGCCGTTTTCAGATTATGCTTCCATTATAACATCAGTCTATTGAATCAAGATTTAAAAAAAAAAAAAGGGAGGGTGGGGGGAGTGAGGAAGGGTTGCCAACTCCTTGAGGTTCCCAGGATGCACACAGGTCCTCAGAAAATCAACCACAAATGTGTGTCATTGAAACAGGATGCTACGAACAATGGAACCAGCAAAGGAGTGTCAGCTCAGTGCCTGTTTGACCTGCTGCAGTCTTTAGAGGGAGATACGCCAGACATTTTGGACATCTTAGAGCTGGTGAAAGCAGAAAAACCTCTCAAGTCATTAGGTAACAGCAAGTCATCCTTTATTCAGTAATTCTGGTTTGTTATTTATTGATTAAACATGTATTTCATGCAGTAAGATTTGTTCAGGGTCTTTTTCTTCTCCCACAACGTAGTAATATCTGTTTCTTATGCCTCATGAATCCTTTAAGGTTGACTTTATTACCACCATCCACTGGATATTTTCTGCAGGAAGGGTATTATTAATTTATTTTATTCCAAAGCTCGTTTTTCTGCATTGAGCGTGCTAGTCTGAAACTAGCCCCTGGCATTTTGAATTTTGTCGTGTGTGGGTGAAGAATGAAGATGCCCAATGAATGTTATCATGCTGACAAGATCAGTGTCATCCTCTGCACTGTTCCATGTGGGCAGGAAACGAAAGCACCCTTTCCTGTGGGCAGACTATGACTAGTAAGTGATGGATGCCATTCAGACATTTGACCATGCTGAGTTCTAGGAGGGGAACTGATTTATCACAAAGCAGAATATATACGGCTGTGTGATGTGCCCAGGACACTGTGTCTCTTGGTAGTTATCCATGCAATGCAGCATTTAAAAACTTGGCTGTTTTGTGATTTGCAGGGAAGTAATTTTGGCTGATTTCTATAAGTACCTTTGAGTTATTTTTCAAATTTGCACTTTCCAAGTGTATATTGACAGTGAGACCATAGATGAGTATGTTTGTGCCTGGTATTTTCCATATAAAATCAGAATTATCTAAAAATCTGACTTCCAAGTTCCATTTTTCAAAGTGACTTACGCACTTTGGGACCTTAGCTTTAACTTGAGCTCCTGTACACCAAAGTCATTCTAAAAATGGGACTGTAACATTATTGCGAATATTACTCTTTGGGTACATTGTTTTTTTGGTACGTAAAATTTGTAGTCTGAGACTGAAAGGCTTTTGAAACTTTTTCTCAAATCACGATCAGAGTCACTTTTGTGCTGGAGGTCATCTGGCTGCCAGTATAGAAGGGGCTTAATTTTTAGAAATGTAACTATCTTATTCCATCAGTGGTGCATCAGTGTCATTTTCAGTTTGGTAGGAACACCTAGGAAAAAAAAGAGGAAGCATAAAAATTGTGCTTAAGCTCACGTGTCCTTGTCATGTGTGAGCTTAAGATTTTGCTTGTGATGGGTGATGTTTGAAACAAGACTCCAGTAGCAGCTGTAGGCCTTATGCTCCGCAGTGGTTTGACCGGCTAAGAATTGTTTCTCACCTGCTGGGTTCTTGAATGTCAGGGTGCAAGTGGGAGTGCAGCACATGTTTCTGTTTTGTAGATTCATTTTTGTCAAAAATCAGGAGCCTATTGGGGATTGTTAACATGAGAAGCAAATAGTTGAAAATGGGGGAAAGAAAGGAGTGTGCTATCTTTTTTTCATATTCAATATGTTTGTGTACTACTTTTCTCATATTGTTTTACTCCCTCAGACTTCTGCTATGGGAATGAAGACTTGACCTTTTCGATCAGTGAAGCCATCAAGCTGTGTGTGACAGTGGTGGCCTATGCTCCTGAGTCATTCAGAAGGTGCTGGTCTGATTTTGTTTTCTTGGTTTGTAGAGACTCAAATGAGGCCTAAAAGTGGCACATGGCATCAGAAAGCAAGGCAGACAAATCAAGGCAGAGGATATAGAAATGCATTGTAAGTACTAGGATTCCCTGTGAGGCCATGTCTCGGGCTGCAACACTGAGCTGGATGGCAGCTTGAGCAGCAGTAATGTAGGTTGCACTTCCAGGTGGGGATCACGGTGTGTTATTAAGGTTTCTGTTGTCAGAGAGGCAATGGATAGAGCACTGGAGGGCAGAAACAGGCAGCTGAAAAGAAAATGAAGATACAGAGAGAGAGAAAGTAAACTAGGAGTACAAAAAGGTTACGCTCCAAGAGGGAACCAGAGAAGAAAGAAGTCTCTGAAAGAGAAAATGAATGCCTGCAAGTAGATGACTTATTCAGAAGATATCTAAAAGTTCAGGCTGTTTCTATTATTGTTTCATGCATCAGCCAGTTTTTTTTCCCTGAAGTCCCTCATACAAGAGTTTCTTTGGCCCATGGCTGCTTAACAAGTGAGAAGCAATGAAACCACAGGCCAGTGGGAGATCCAGGGGTTTTCAGATAGAAACTTAAGCCTCCATCTGATGTAAGTTTCAGGATTGACAGGATATAACAGACCAAGTTTTGGTTATTTTTCCAGCCTCCAAATGCTGATGGTCTTGGAAGCGCTGGTTCCCTGTTACTTGCAGAAACTGAAGCGGCAAACCTGTCAAGCGGAGACTGTGACAGCAGCTCGTGAGGAGATTGCTGCTATGGCTGCACTTGCCACCTCTTTGCAGGCCCTCTTGTACAGTGTCGAAGTTCTCACCAGGTAACTCACATCTTTCAAAGGTCTGAGCGTGTATTTGGTCATTAGTGTGGGGAAAAGGAGCTCACGGGAGCTCACAATATGCATGTTATTTTGGATAATGGTTGAGTTTTAGACATGTTAAAATGAGTGCTAGGTTTCACCAGGTTTCCACAAGGAGAATTTCAGTGCACTTGTTATATTCAATCTCCAGTGTGTTACCTTCTCTTTGCCAGGCCTATGACAGCCCCGCAGATGAGTCGATGTGACCAAGGCCATAAAGGGACCACAACAGCTAACCACACCATGTCAGCAGGTGTGAACACCAGGTAAGTCAGTGGGTTTTTCTTTCTTTCTTGTTTTTCTGAACAGCTTTTTTTTGGGGGGGTAAGGTAATATCCCACTCCTCAGAGTGCAGAGTGCTTCCTCAGTTGTCTGAGGAAGTGCTCTAGGTACTGTGGGACAAAAAACAGTCAGATAAAAAGAGCACATAGCCAGGACTGAATCTCTGACAGTAACCAAAGTTCCCAATAGTATAAATTTTGGTTATGAAACCATAAATAGAAGACCAGGATATTAATCCTGAAGTATACTGACAAAGCAGCTATGCCCCTGAGTTTTCCGCTTTGCTTCTTTCCAAGTCCACCATCAAAGAGACCACTGGGCAGAAGCCAGTGGTTAGCAGAATAGTTATTATCAGTGTATAGCAGAAGGGTTGGATCCTTCTAGCCTCATTCTGAGACACTGAGCAGCAGTAAGAGCTCAAACTGCATGTCACTTAAGACTCACAGAAATTAGCGCCTCCTCTAGTTTTCTTTTTATCATTTTCCTTTGCTTTTTTGAAAGATTATGCCTTACTGTGCTTAAAATCTCTGTGTTTGTGCTGACCTGGAGGAGGAATTTTCACCTAGCTGTTCTTCCAGAGCAGAGTGTTTTCCTGGAGTAGCAGTTCTTCCAGGGCAGAATATTCCTTCTTGAATTCTTTTGTCAGTAACAGCTGATACTAAGTCTGTGCATAGCATGGTACAGTAAAGTACCACGGGCTATATTGGACTGTAAATCAGTAATACCTTTCTGGCAAGACATGCCTTCCAAGTTGTTCCGTGTCTTCTTTCGTATTGAAGGGAGATAGAAATCCCCTTCTGCATTAATCATCAAAGGGCTATTGTATTACTTTATAAATGTGGAATGCACACATCTTGGTTGGTAACTCCTGGGATCAGTCTGTTACTCTTTAACAGACTGTTTCATCCAGGCTTGGAATCTCAACAGTGCATTCAGCACAGCTTTGCGCTTCAATCCAGGATCTGAGAAGCCTGGATCCAGGATCAGAGAAACCCCTTCATGCCCAAGCCTGAAATGGATATATGCTGTTTACTTCCATTGCAAAAATGCCCCATCTAAGAAAAATAAGATGTAATAGATAGTAGTTTGTCTGCTGATTTTAAAAAGCAGTTAATACATATCTGCTGAGAGGCAACATAGAGATTCCTGATGCTGTGTGACTTGAATATCTTGGCTTTCATTTCCAGATCTTTCTGATGATCAAGCAGTCAGTTTCTGATCCAAAATATTTTTGCACTGCTCCAGGTTTCCTGCCCTTATTTGTCCTGTTATTGCAACAGGCATATGTTGACAACAGCAGGAGCCTCATGATGGTGGAATGGTCACTGTTCCAGCCTTGGACATGTGATGCAGGGTTTGTTAATTCTTTCTCAACAAAAAGTAGCAAGAGAAAATGACAACAAAACAAAACTCTGATTTCCAGGAGGTGAGCTGTGGCTTCGTGAGAGAGGCCAAGCACTGGGGTGAAAATCAGTAAGAGAAATTGTTTGAAAGCCTGATTTTTTTCTTTCGTAACACGGGCAGTAACTATGACAATCTGTTTTTTGCTGCTAGTTGGGAGATAAAGGCTATTCATTGTGGTCACTAACTACATGTAGCCATTGTCCCAGTGATAAAAGGTACCATCCTGTCTGTGAAGAGTGTACCTCTGGGCTAGAACATTGTCACTCTCTCTCAGCAAGGCACAGTTACGGCATTCTTAAGTTGCTGTTTTAAAACTCCACTGTTTCTCTTTTCTCAGGTACCCAGAACAGGGAGCCAAACTACACTTTATCAGGTACAGTAAAATCTTCACCCAGTCTTCTCTGACATGTGATGAGCTGTCTGCTCATGGCTTGGACTGGCGTTTGCTTCAATGGGTTAGAAACTGGCTGGGTAGCTGGGCCCAAAGAGCCATGGTGAATGGAGTTAAATCCAGTTGGAGGCCGGTCACTAGTGGAGTCCCCCAGGGCTCAGTACTAGGGCCAGTTCTCTTTAATATCTGTATCGATGACCTGGATGAGGGGATCGAGTGCACCCTCAGTAAGTTTGCAGATGACACCAAGCTAAGTGCGTGTGTCGATCTGCTCGAGGGCAGGAAGGCTCTGCAGGAGGATCTGGATAGGCTGGAGCGATGGGCTGAGGTCAACTGTATGAAGTTCAACAAGGCCAAGTGCCGGGTCCTGCACCTGGGGCGTAACAACCCCAAGCAGAGCTACAGGCTGGGAGATGAGTGGCTGGAAAGCTGCCTGGCGGAGAAGGACCTGGGAGTACTGGTTGATAGTCGGCTGAATATGAGCCAGCAGTGTGCTCAGGTGGCCAAGAAGGCCAACAGCATCCTGGCTTGTATAAGAAACAGGGTGGCCAGCAGGGCTAGGGAAGAGATTGTCCCCCTGTACTCGGCTCTGGTGAGGCCGCACCTCGAGTACTGTGTTCAGTTTTGGGCCCCTCGCTACAAGAAGAAGGGGCAACGAAGCTGGTGAGGGGTCTGGAGAACAAGTCTTATGAGGAGCGGCTGAGGGAGCTGGGGTTGTTTAGCCTGGAGAAGGGGAGGCTCAGGGGAGACCTCATCGCTCTCTACAGGTACCTTAAAGGAGGCTGTAGAGAGGTGGGGGTTGGTCTATTCTCCCACCTGCCTGGTGACAGGACGAGGGGGAATGGGCTAAAGTTGCACCAGGTGAGGTTTAGGTTGGATGTTAGGAAGAACTTCTTTACTGAAAGGGTTGTTAGGCATTGGAATGGGCTGCCCAGGGAGGTGGTTGAGTCACCATCCCTGGAGGTCTTTAAAAGACGTTTAGATGTAGAGCTTAGTGATATGGTTTAGTGGAGGACTTGTTAGTGTTAGGGCAGAGGTTGGACTCGGTGATCTTGGAGGCCTCTTCCAACCTAGACAATTCTGTGATTCTGTGAACTGCTCTGCAGCAGTTTCCAGATTTACTGGGTCCCACCCACTGTTGTTGTTGCAGCCTTTTTGCAGGGTAAGGTAACAAAGGATAGTTCGTATAGAAATTTTTCTCATTCTCAACAAGACTTTGCAGGTGATAGTTTCCCTTTTCAATTGCAGATGCAACTATTTTTCTTTTCATTTGCAGAGGAAAGCATCTGTTGCAAAACAAGCTGGAGAAGTTGTTATAATCATAGAATCACAGAACGACTTGGGTTGGAAGGGACCTTAAAGCCCATCTGGTTCCAAACCCCCTGCCACAGGCAGGGACATCTCCTACTAGGTCAGGTTGCTCAGGGCCTCGTACAACCTGGCCTTGAACACCTCTAGGGATGGGGCATCCACAGCTTCCCTGGGCAGCCTGTGCCAGGGCCTCACCACCCTCTGAGTGAAATAATCTAGTAGATAGTTACAGTCTATCCCTGCTCTTCCACTGCCTACAGCACTTACTTTTTTCTCATTTTCTATCTTCCAGGGAGAACCTTCACTTACTGGAGGAGGGCCAGGGTCTTCCCCGAGAGGAACTGGATGAACGAATTGCCAGGGAGGAGTTCAGGAGACCCCGGGAGTCACTGCTGAATATCTGCACTGAGTTTTACAAGCACTGTGGTCCAAGGCTGAAGATTTTACAGAACCTTGCTGGAGAGCCCAGAGTGACTTCTCTGGAACTGCTGGATGTGAAGTCCCACATGAGGTATTCCACAGGCATTCTGCTTCTACTTGTTCATGTCAGGGGGATTCCTTTATTTTAGCTCTTATTTTTTCATAATAGCAGACAGAATGAATGACTTTTTGGTAGTGTAGACTACTTTTGCTGTCTGAAGCATGCGTATTTTAATGTTCCTTAGATTGTACCTGATGCTGCTTGTGTATAAAAGGGTTTCATAGGCTCTCCTCTGGTCTCATTCAGACCCACATCTCCTGTGGATGAAACACATGTGGAGGCCCACCTGACACATCAGAGTAAGTTATGCTGAAGAGTAGAGTAGATAAGACTGCCTCTTCCCCCCAAGGTGTGGGGAAGCTGCACGGCTGGCTGAATCTTCTCTTGTGACACTGTGCACCAGAACTAGCAGCCAACAAACAAGGAGAAAGGGAGAAAAACCACTGCACCATATGACGTACATGCCTGAAAGGGGAGAATGGGTCAGGAGGCATTTACAGGACCACCACCTTGGTGTGTGATACAGCAGGCACACAAGTCTTTTATTAAGGTGCAGTACTGAGCCCAGCTGGCTGGTTGCATACTCACTGTAGCATCCAACTGTTTTGTGGGGTTCAGGCCTAGAAGGAATTGTGTATAAGGCTTTTAATCAGCACTTTGGACCTCATTCTCTGCTATGCTGTTCATAGTAACCAGAAAATAGGGATGAGCTGCTACTGAGAAGCTTGCCCAGATGTTAAAGACAAAAAAGCAGTAGAGCAGTGGAACACGAGGGAGTGGACCTGATTCTGTTGTCAGTTTTTCAGTCATCTTCAGAGGAAACTCTTTTGTCTGAGCTTTATGCCTTTTTTTGCCTGGAAAGCCTTGTGAAGCAAGCTGAAGGGAGGTTGATGATAGTAGTGCACCAAACCAGTCTGTTCCTGCCCCCGGGACCAAGGCAAACCCTCACAAAACTCCTCTATCTTTACATGCATGCTCTGAAAACAGATGGCAAAGCCCCTTAGCTGGCAGATTCTGACACGATTAGAGATCTTAGGATTCAGGCTGTCTCTATAGAACACAAAATTGTGTTTCAGATTAATTTAGATCTTGTTTAACAAATACCCCAAATTCACTGGGGAGTTGGGAAGTGTTTTTTGATTCGTTTGTGTGTTTGCACATGAATTGAATGTTTCTCTTCCCCCCTCTGGTAGATATTTAATAATTTAGAAGGTAATTTTAAACAAGAGATGTCTCTTACCACAGATGCATGTCATTTATGTAATGCTTGGCTGCAAACTAAAGTTCTGATGGACTTGGATTCTTCTGCAGTACCACTTTTATATTTTTTCCAAGGAACACAAGCATCAGAAATTAATACAGCTGTTTAACTGCATTACAAACTCAATAAGAGTCTGAGACATTATCAGTAAGAGTCTGAGATAAGAACTTTATGTTAGAAAACAAAGGTGAAATTCTCAGACCAGATTACATCCTTGGTTACACATGTTTGGAGTTTTTTTGAGGATTTCAGTGGGAGCAAGAAATACATGTCTGATGAATGAACTTCAGTGCAGTAAAGTAAAGGGCTTGCTATTTTTTTTCCACATTAAATTACAATTACAGTTGCATGTAACATAAGAGCACTCTGAGTGCACTACCTGGAAATATTTGCTGTTTAACAGTAATGTGGGAACTTCATTTCTGCATTTTTTCACATTCCAGAGAAATTAAGCTTAATTGCTCCTAAATCTATGTGTACAGAAGGTGTTATTGATATATGTTTTTGAAAAGATACTTTCTTGATAGAAGATTTCAGTAAAACAGTCACAGAACACAGTACTAGCTGCTAACTACTGCATTCTTTTCAAGAGACAGGGTCTTTTATGGTCAAAGGTTACAGCAATAACGCCAAGAGTTTGATTTACAGAAGATAACGAGTTGTGCTCTGATTCTCCTATGTCTCCTGGGAAGTGCTAGAAATGACTCCTTTATTATGGTTGGAGCCAGAATTGCTTTATCGCAGTTAGCCCTAAATAAAAGGAACATCCTCCTGATTCTTACATGAATTAATTTCATAAGTATCAGTTAAATGACTAACAGGATTTAGCTGCAGGAAAAAATCTTTTCTAAGTAGACAGCAGATTTACCAGAATGTGATGTGACAGCTATGGTCTTCAGAGGCTAACGGATTCCATTTCAGAGACTTCAGAAAACAAGATAATATGGCTATTCACTTCAGACAGGGTTCATCTAACCCAAATTTAGACATTTAAAAGTGAAATGTTTAGTCCGATCGAGTCATAAAGTTCTTTCTGGACGCAATGCAAAGGGAGATGCAATCCAATGGGCTCTTTATCACAGTATTTCAGGAAGATTAGAATTTCCCAGGTTCCTTATTTCTATAGGAACAGAGCTAGAAGACTAATTGAGATAGGCATCTCATGTTGGATGAGATGGATCTCACACTTCATAATGCATAAGCAAATTTGATATACCATTATGTACCATTGATATTGTGTTATCAGAAAGAAGCATAATTACAAGATGATTTAAATTTCAGAGTGTTTAAGAAAATAGACCTACTCCATAGCATGACAAAGTAGTTGTAAAAAGTAAGAATAAAGAGATATTGGATAAAGAAACATGTTTATAGCACTTTGGGTTAATCTGAGGAACTCATTGCCTTTGCTATTGCTAGGTAGATTTTAAAGAGAATGGAAATATGTTCCATTAGTTGAAGGCATTTCAGAAGAAGCCCCACAATATGAGTAGGATTATCCTATAATTGTCCACTACAAAGTCTAGTGGCAGTACAGGGAATATACAAGTTTCTGTTCCTTTTATTAGTAGATGTGGCTTTATTACTTGTCTTTGTCTACCACAAATCTTCAAGTATTTTAGCAGCTATTTGTCCAACTACAAGTCTAAGTTAAATGTTGCCATGGCATTTCACAGTCAATACAGAAAAAGCCATTGGCAAGGCCACCTGGGAGGGTTAGAAGGAATGACAGCAACACAGTCTGTAGAGGTGTTAAGAGAAACAGATCAAAGCTGCAGGGAGTAGTCATACACAGTACATGTGTAAGCCTGAGGGACAGCACATTATTTTTAAAGTTTAACACCTCTAAATTGCATAGTGAGATCTCTTAAAGTAGTGTCACTGAAAAACAAGCACAAAACTAAAATCAGTCACTCATCAGTTGACATACAGTGTCTGTGTTTCACAGGCATTGGCAATGCTGTAATCTTACTAACAGCTCAGTTACTTCGTTTTTAGCAACACGTGATTCCTGATGTTCCTTCAGTGCATTTAATGTCAGCATAAAAGGACACAGGCTTGGACATTCTTTAGACTATTCATTATATAAAATAAAAATATATAAATATAAACAGTGATACCTGCAAAAGAATCTTAATAGACCAGAAACTGTTGCTACTGGGCCTCAGGATTTAAATAGCAGCACATTTGACTTGTGCATCTTTTTCTTTTTACTGGTCTAGTGATCATTTATCTGCTAGTTCATTAGCATGTGTGGAGAAATGCAAGTTGTAGAGTATTGGATTTCCCTCTTAACAAAGCCTGGTTTTAGGTTGGCAGAAATCGCACATTCCCTGCTGAAATTGGCACCTTATGACACGCAGACGATGGAAAGCCGAGGTCTCCGGCGCTACATCATGGAGATGCTACCCATCACTGACTGGACAGCTGAGGCGGTGAGACCTGCCCTTATCCTCATCTTAAAGAGATTGGATCGTATGTTCAATAAAATTCACAAGATGCCTACTCTGAGGTAAGCAGGTATAACAGCAACCCTCTGGGGTCCGTTTCTGATGTTTCAAGCCTTGAAGTGTGGGTATGTCATCTACCTAAAACTGTTGTGTCGCAGTGAACCTTTACAACGTATCAGAAAATGAAGTTTTTTTTTTTTCTCTGTAAGTGTGCATTTATGTTGACGTGTTTGTTGTGGCTTCTGGTAGAGAAGAAATGCATGGTTATTAAGAACTACAGAGAGAACGTACAGAAATCTTTTCTCTTTCTCCAAAATAAGTCTTCCGATTCGTACCATCTGTCTGCCCTCTGTTTTTTTTTTAGCTGTGAGTGAAGAACATTAATTTTATTTCTTTTTAATGGAAAGTTAACTGTAGTAACAGTATCTCTAGAGTACCTTCTCACAAAAATACTGTAATATTCTCTGTAAAGATAAAAGTAATCTGGAGCTACCCAGTAGCTTCTGAATGTTCCTGCATAAAGGGAACAGAACTGCAGTAATGGCATCTACTCTGTGGCTAGTGAAAGCCTGCTGCATCACAAAGTAGAATTCAGGCCTTCAAGAAATATTCAATATGGAGCATTTCCACCTCAGAGGCAGTGATATAAATCCAGTCTGGGTAGTGTGAAATCTGTCAACCCTGCAGATTTTCCAGTGATTTGAGTGAAAAGAGTCATTGGTCTCAGTCACTTCATGGACAAATGTCCTCAGCTGCTTGAATCAGTCAGCTTGTTGGCAATATGAGCTGAGAAGCCAACTGATGTTAGAGAATATCAGAATTTGGGACTCAGACACAAAACTAATCATGTACACAACTGAGATGGAGCAAATAATACAGAGGTGATCTCTTCTTTCTGGCACCCCACCTATCACTTCCTCTTGGTTAACAATCTCCTTTTAGAAACTCCTGCCCTTGCAGGGAATTTAGAGGCAGAAATGTTGGTGCTTCCCCTTCCTGATGGTTTGACTCTGCCAGGTTTTGCCTGCTTCTTGCCATTTCTTTCTTTTCTTGCTCATACTTTCTGTTGCCTCAAAAGGCAGCTTAAGGTTATTCCTGTTCCCAAAGAGCTTTCCTTTTGTCTAAGCTGAATGAATGCTCATAAGTTAAAATTCCCTTCATATTCCCTCCATCTATGCCTGGATGAAACTACTCTTCTGTACTCACAGGGACAGAGACAGCAGAGCCACTGGACCAGATACAGCAACTACATTTAAGCATCATTAAGTATCATTTAAGCAAGAAGCTTCTTAGAGATGGGACAGAGATCACACATTGCTGGGTGACAGACCAGAGAAGTAGTCTCACCACTACTGTGGATACCACAGTATCCACTAGGGTATTCTCATCAGAATCTTACATGCTGCCCCCTGCGGGCACCCTGCTCCAAACCAGGGAATAAGAACAAGTAAAATGCATACTATTTTGGAGTAGGTTTAGGAACAGTGGATGATGAAAAATGAGGTATAAATGTAGGGAACCCTTGATCCTCCGTGAATGTCTGAGAAGTCTACTGAGGAGCTTGACTAGGGTATTGTTTATTCTTCAGCTAACCAGTTATTCAAGCCTTGTCCTCCTGTCCCAGTCAGCACACAGTTAAATGTTGGCTTGGGAAATACGCAACCTCTGAAGAGTCAGGCCCTGAGATGAAGGGCAGGAGCCACTTTGTTGTTATCTGTGATGTGTCAGCTTATGGTTAGGAAGGACTCCATTCAGCATCTGTCACAGGCCCTAAAAGCTGTTTTGGTGAAAAAGGCAAAGTGTCAGGGAAGAAGGAAGGCGTCCTGGAACGAAGGACTTTAGTGCCGGTAAGGAATGAATCAGACCTCCTACACGGGGTGCGGAAGGTGAGGTTTACACTGTTGGGCCAGCTTAAGTTCAGGGAGTCACTCTGGCAGAGCAGACAGGATTGCACAGTAGTTTATGGAGGATGCACACAGCTGGCAAGGTTTGTTGAACATCCACAAGCCACAAGAGATGGAGGAGTCGCTCTCAGATGGGAGCATGGCCCAGTAGATGTCTTCCCACACACAGGCACACCTAGAGAGCTGTCTGGTGGCTCCCTTTCATCCACCATCTGTCAGAAGAAAGAGTCAGGGAGTGAAGCACAGCCCATCCACCATTCCTATTGTGAGGGGTTTTGTGTCACTACTGCAGACACCTCTGCTACATTTTTGGTCTCCCAACACCCAGTGTGCTCTGTGCTTTCCCGAGCTGCGTGGGTCAAACCTTTTCTCTGTTGCGCACTTTGTGCTCATCTTGGACGTCATCGCTGTCTGAAACGTTTCCTCTGTGGGCATCACTGTGTGTCGGTCGCCGTGTTTGCGAGCGTCTGGTGGGGGGCAGGAGGCCAGCGGCTAACGGCACCTACTGTTGTATTGCAGGCGCCAGGTTGAGTGGGAGCCTGCCAGCAATTTGATTGAAGGGGTTTGTTTGACACTTCAGAGGCAGCCAATCATATCCTTCCTGCCTCACCTTAGGTCTCTGATCAATGTGTGTGTCAATCTGGTGAGTAGCTGAGCGGCAACCCCGTGAACCTTAGCTAAACCTCAGTCTGCTTGTTGACTTCTCTGGATTGAAGATGACAGTTCATTCCCATTCCTGTCATTTTACCTGTCCCCTTACCCCTCACAAGGGGACTTCGCAAGTGACACTAGAGATAGCAAGGTTCATTTTTGAAGTGGTGCATGGGGAGATACAGTGACCGGTAGCGGTGCTCGAGTGATTTATTTCCGTCGCTTCCCACGCACCACTTTGAAGATCCACCTTTGCCATGCTGAGCTGAGAGTTGAGGGCTGCAAGTTGGAGAGTGGGGTGGTGGAGACTGCACACACCTGGTAGAGGCGGGGAGAGGGTGGCACTGGAGATACCTACCGTCTCCAGTGGGGAGGGCCCTGGTGGCTCTGTCAGAGGCCATCAGATGTTGGCTAGTTAGAAGGGTTTACATGGGTGGATTCACTCCTCTGTTTGCAATGTCCCTGGCTTGATCTAGTACAGGTTTGCACAGTACAATGTTCAGATCCCACTCTTAGTAGAACTTTTGTTCATAAGTGTGTCACAACAGAGAGGTTATACGGACAGAGCCTGTCTGGTCATTCAGTTATAGATTGCAGTTTCTGTAGCTGTAACACTGGGGACAAACCCTCAGTTTGGTATTAGTGTAACTCCAGGTCCTTGTACAAACACACACACTCACATTCTGTGTGGAAAAAATACAAATAAAGGGGGAAAGGCTGCCCTAGCATTGTTAGTGATATTGGGTTTAATAACATTTTCTTCTTAGAATGCAGATGGTGGAACTTTCTCTAGCAGTAACAGAAAACCTCTCAGGGTTCATCAGTGCTTTGAGAAATTTTAAAAACAATGATCACCAATTTTAATGCAGTATCAGTGTTCGCCAGGCTCCTGTCCTTTGAGCCCATACATCACTCATAGCTGCAAGGGTAGGGAAGTTCCAAGCTGTCAGAGTCCACGAGACTTCTTTTTTATTCATGCAGAGATAGCTGCTTGGAGATGTTGCAAATCTGGACCCTCAAAAGTACTTAGGGTTGTTACCCAGGGAAGTTACTACAGAGTTAGCTCAAATACAGGTTGAGAATGGACTTGTAGTTTGGCAGGCAGACAAGCTGGAGTGAATCACACCAGCAAGTTCTCCAAAAGGCCTGCATTAAGAATTAGCCAGTGCTCTAAAAAAAGCAGAAAGCTCTGCAGTGCTGAAGTGCAGTCAGTCATAGTGCTTGCATTCAGCTGGCTGGGAACACCAGGAAGAGGTACCAGGAAAAAATGTACTTTTAACATTAAGAGAATTTCACCTTTAGCTGCCAAGAACTATAGCTGCTGTAGGATCACCCCTGACTGCATGCTAATATTTATGTGTAGACCAGTTGCATCATGAAGCCAAAAAGACATCAGGCAGGAAGGTGGGGAAATGTCTAAATGATAATCCATACTCAAATGGAGAAAGGGCTTCACCTTCTCCCCTTCTAAATTGTCCTTTGGTGTTCTGGGAGAAAACTCGTTGCTGTCTTTCTCCCTAAGCTGAATTTGGGAGTACAGTGTGCATTCATCTCCCCTAAGCTCAACAGTCTATGAGTTAGCTTCTGCCTGTTTCCATCATCTAGATGTGTGTAGTCATGGAGAGAAGCACACAGAAGTAGGCCTGTGATTTAATTTTCTCCTGAAGGACACATCCAAAACAGTTCAAGTAACCCTCCCCTAGAAGCGCTGTTTTCTTGTGCTGATAGTTCATGGGGTTCCAGACAACCAGGTCACTGGCAGGTGACTCTATTTTAGATATCTTGGGACATGCAAGATGAACCATGCTTAGAATCTGTAAGAACAGAGTGTGTTTGAGAGGAATCTGAACATTGTACAAAACCCGGCTAGGGTCAGACTTAGGACATTATTTTTCCAGTAGATAAGCAAGAGAAGGGAAAAGATGTCCAGTTTCAATGCAGACTTTTTGCTTTGATGACATATTTTATTTGTTACAGTCGTTACATGACGTATCCTCCAACTTCTAACTGTTCCACCGGTCCAGTGCTGGTCATTCAGGGCTGGTACAGGGTACATTTCTAAATGTACCAGGTTACCTGTGCACTCCTCCCACCCTTGCTGGTTCCCTCTTCTCCCCTCACCTTCCCTGCTAGAACTCCTCCTCACTGGCCCCAGCTCCCACAAAGACCACTGGGCGGGGGCTGGTTCTCCTACAGCCACCCCAACCCAGTGCTCGAATGAAAGGCCCCTCCATTTCATTGATGTTGGAGGATATGGCATGGATGAAACTGTAAGCAGTCAGTTGTGGTGATGTGCTCTGTTTGTATTGCAGGTGATGGGAGTGGTAGGACCCTCCAGTGTGGCTGACGGATTACCCCTTCTTCATCTCAGCCCTTATCTCTCGCCACCTCTGCCCTTCAGCACAGCTGTTGTCCGGCTTGTAGCATTGCAGATACAGGTGTGTCTGCCCTGGCATGTGGCCAGGCAAGTTTTAGCTTCTGGTTGAGACACCATCACATCGGTGCTCTGTTTTCTTTCTGCAAAAGCTGGGCAAAAACTGTGGAACATACACCAAAAATCAAAGAGAAGCAACATGTAAATTCTGCCATCTTTTTGACAGCTTGAACTGAGCTCAGAATTCGCCTGTCTACAACAAGCATCCATCAGCTTAACACTGCCAATTCATGTCCAGGGAGTTCGGCTGATTGATGCTGTTTAAGGCTCTGACAAGCATATTAGGATTCTCTGCGGTACCTAAGGAGCTAGCAGAAGTTTCCTGCCATGGGGAGATGTGCCCTGGCCTGGGTCACGTCCATGCAGCTCGACCTTCTTTCTCGTTGGGTGCATGTGCGTAACTGAGAGTGGAGTTTGTGCTCTTCTGCTCTTACCTGAGCTGGTTGTACAGTGTGCTGGCTCAAAGAGGCAGGGCAACTTGGCTTTTCAGCTGCTTAGTCAAGAGCATCCTTGTCCAGAATAACAAACCCATCCCGTACTGTTGGAAATTCATCACTTTTCATTTCTCATAGCAGTGCCACAACTAATACAGAGTCTTTCTGCCTCCATATTCCTTTCCCTCCCCATTGGCATGAAATCAGACAAAATGGAGACATTGGCAGCAACAGAATGAAGAGACAAATTTCCTAATTTAGCTCCAACTTGCATTTTTAAGTATGTATTGGCACATCCAGCTGGATACTTCAGCAGGTAGTTTTGAGCGGTGGGGCTGCTTGGGAAGTAAGGGTTAGAGGGATCGAGACACACTGCTTTTCTTCAGAGCATGAGGCACAAAAGGACTTTTTGATACTGACTCGCACATAAAGGACAGATTTCTTCCAGCTCTGAGGTAATATTTCTTTAATCACAAGCTAAAAAGGGCCACCCTCACCTTCTCTGAAATCTTCTCTTTTTTTTTTTTTAAACTAGGTACCAAAATAATCATTTTTAAACCATATTGGGAGTTTTCTCTTATAGTATCCTCTCCTCTGTGTTCACTCCTTCTTTTCATGGGTTTTAAATGGAACAAAAACCAAACATGTCAGAAAAACACGAGAAGCCATATTCCTAACACTTCCAGCAGGATATAAAATAGAAGTGCTTCACACCCCACAAGAAATCATTTTCTGGAATTTCTCAGCCCAGGTCTACAAGCTCAAGGGGTTACAAGGTTCAGTTGCATTTCACAGCTAAGTCTATAGCAACTGGGAAATTGCAGATGAGCAGAGGTTTTACTGATAGTCATTTGTGTTACCTCCTCTAGAGAAGACGAAAGACCTTTCAATTTAGGCTTCAGTGAGTCAAGAAGTAAATGTGCATTTTGTTTATTTTTCAGTTCAGTGTTTATGTTAGGGAAGATGACAGAGCAGCACAAAGTGAGGCAGAACAAAAAATGTGTTCAAGAATAACCTTCATGTTCAGACAGCAGAATATATAGGTTATGTCATTTGTTCTATTTTCTCTGTTCATTTTTTTTATTCCCTGTAGTCTGGGTCAAATCCTGTTCCCGTTCACAGCAGTACAGAGTTTGGGACTAACACCCAGCCAACTCCTGTGGGATGCATCTGATATTGTTAATGATGCCTATGAGTAAGGAATCTGGGCTTCTTACCTCTTGGTTATGACAAAAGCAGGTCATACCTATGTTACTTTGTGAAATCCTTTTACTCCTAAGTGGTTTCAGTGCTTCTAATTCAATCAGGTCATCCATGCCTGTGTTGTACTGTGTAAACAGGGTGCCTGGGGGATCGTCATTCCCTGCAGTAACTTATGTGCGTGATCTGCTGATGGAATTGTTTAATCCTTTCTTATTATTACTGCACAGGCTTTGAAAGAAGATTTCCCCCTAAGCCATGTCGTCTCCCCATTCACCAATCAGGAAAGAAGGGAAGGAATGCTTTTAAACCTACTGATTCCATTTGTGCTCACAGTAGGATCTGGAAGCAAAGGTCTGACTAATTTAACAAAAAGAAATTTTCTCCCCCTTTTCTGACAACTGATGTTTGCACTTTCCCTGCTCTCTGTTGATCTTTTTTTGTTATTATTTTTTTTTAATTTGGTTTCCTGTCACTTACAGTGTGTCAGCTAAGTGCCCTTTGGGTCTGAGACAGAAAAGAATCCCACTGGGAGAAGTTGTTGTTTCTCCTCTTTGTTTCAGCTGGGCCATGGTTCTTGAGTTAGGTCTTTCATAGACATGCTCCTTCTTTTGAAACTGGAGTGCAGGGCAAGGCAAATGTGTTGTAGCAGAAGCCACAGTGGGGAGCAGAGGTCACAAAAATTGTGTGCTCTTGTAGTTTGCTGTCTGCCCAATCCATGCCACTTGTCTGGCACAAGTCCTGCTCCTTGCTTTCTTCTATAGAGGGTGATCATTGGTAAATTCCTAAACAAAAGCAAAGAAGAAGGGAGAGGGGGAGGTAAAAAAAGGAAATGAGATCATGAGACCACTGAACGGGACATTCTGCTGTGCTGTGTAGCTCTGTGTTTGTGTCTGTCTGTGTTGGTGTTAAAATAAACTTTGCCTTTGCTTGCAGGAGGAGAAGCAGCATAACAAGGTGTGGGGGAAGGAGTTTTTGCTTGGGGGACATTTGAGATTGCCCCACATTTTGGAATGGAACAGGGTCTGGATCTTTTGGTTGTCTTTGATGGGAAGTAGCCTGATCTCTCTCTCTCTCTCCCCTCCCAATGCATCTCAGACAGCCCCTGGCTGGAGCAGCCTGAGGTCCTGCTGCTGCTTCAGACTGTTATCAATATCCTCCTGCCACCTCGCATCATCAGCACTTCCCGCAGCAAGAATTTTATGCTGGAGAGTTCCCCTGCCCATTGCTCCACGCCGGGGGATGCGGGGAAGGACCTGCGGCGGGAAGGGCTCGCAGAGTCCACCAGCCAGGCTGCCTACCTGGGTGAGTGATGGCTTCTGCTCACCTCTGGGAAGAGACAGAGATAAAATGGAGCGTTCAAGACTGTAGATAGCACCAAAGAAAACCATCTCAGGCAGGAGCTAACTGAGCTCTTCAGAGCTGCTTTAGGTCTTGTCCTGAATAGGGGGACAGGCCAGAGCATGAAGCCAGGAGTAGTTCTGGGAAGTACTGCACTGTGAGCGGTGTCTGCACTGCACCTGGAGGAGGTTGCAGCACAGGTAGAAGTCCCTCAGTTTTCATACTGCCAGTATATAGCAGTGAAGCCAAAAAAGGCTGGTCCTCTGCCTACCAGGCCCTAATGTCACAGCTTCACTGGCCCATGGTTAGCTCTGTAATGCAGGTGAAATGTGAGGCAGTCTGCCTGCCTGCTGGCCCTATGCACACGTGGTCTTTCCTGACTCTTATTCCCCCTGCTCACTGTATGCTGCTGCAAGGTAGTACTGTATTTTCTCACATGTGACCCGCAGGTGAAAGGAAAGAGAAAACAATGAAATCAGAGATCCAGCAGCAGTACAGGTTATCAGAGCTATATTGGGGGGCCCTCCACACAGCTTCTCTGTGTCTGATTTTGTGAGGGCACTTACCCAAAGACTTACATTCAGGTATTTGTTAACCCCTATCTGAGGTATGGGGTAGAGGGTAGACCCGGGGAACTATAGGCCTGTTAGCTTGACCTCAGTGCCAGGGAAGCTCATGGAGCAGATTATCTTGAATGTCATCACACAGCACTTGCAGGGCAACCAGGCGAACAGGCCCAGTCAGCATGGGTTTATGAAAGGTAGGTCCTGCTTGACGAACCTGATCTCCTTCTATGACCAAGTGGCGCGCTTGGTGGATGAGGGGAAGGCTGTGGATGTGATCTACCTTGACTTCAGTAAGGCTTTTGACACCGTTTCCCACAACATTCTCCTCAAGAAACTGGCTGCTCGTGGCTTGGACTGGCGTACGCTTTGTTGGGTTAAAAACTGGCTGGATGGCCGGGCCCAAAGAGTTGTGGTGAATGGAGCCAAACCCAGTTGGAGCCCGGTTACTAATGGAGTCCCCCAGGGCTCAGTGCTGGGGCCGGTCCTCTTTAATATCTTTATCGATGACCTGGATGAGGGGATTGAGTGCACCCTCAGTAAGTTTGCAGATGACACCAAGTTAGGTGCGTGTGTCGATCTGCTCGAGGGAAGGAAGGCTCTGCAGGAGGATCTGGATAGGCTGGAGCGATGGGCTGAGGTCAACTGTATGAAGTTCAACAAGGCCAAGTGCCGGGTCCTGCACCTGGGGCGCAACAACCCCAAGCAGCGCTACGGGCTGGGAGATGAGTGGCTGGAAAGCTGCCTGGCCGAGAAGGACCTGGGAGTATTGGTTGATAGTCGGCTGAATATGAGCCAGCAGTGTGTTCAGGTGGCCAAGAAGGCCAACAGCATCCTGGCCTGCATAAGAAGCAGTGTGGCCAGCAGGTCTAAGGAGGTGATTGTCCCCCTGTACTCGGCTCTGGTGAGGCCGCACCTCGAGTACTGTGTTCAGTTTTGGGCCCCTCGCTACAGGAAGGACATGGACGTGCTCGAGCGAGTCCAGAGAAGGGCGACCAAGCTGGTGAGGGGTCTGGAGAACAAGGCTTATGAGGAGCGGCTGAGGGAGCTGGGGTTGTTTAGCCTCGAGAAGAGGAGGCTCAGGGGAGACCTCATCGCTCTACAGGTACCTTAAAGGAGGCTGTAGAGAGGTGGGGGTTGGTCTATTCTCCCACGTGCCTGGTGACAGGACAAGGGGGAATGGGCTGAAGTTGTGCCAGGGGAGGTTTAGGTTGGATGTTAGGAAGAACTTCTTTACTGAAAGGGTTGTTAGGCATTGGAATGGGCTGCCCAGGGAGGTGGTTGAGTCACCATCCCTGGAGGTCTTTAAAAGACGGTTAGATGTAGAGCTTAGTGATATGGTTTAGTGGAGGACTTGTTAGTGTTAGGGCAGAGGTTGGACTCGGTGATCTTAGAGGTCTCTTCCAACCTAGACAATTCTGTGATTCTGTGATTCTGTACTACCGATGAAAAACTGGCAATTCACTGATTTAGCTCCCTGCTCCAACAAACCTGTATACAGATGTGTGATGGCTGAGATGTCGTGGCCATCAAGAGAGATGGAGTGGAGTAGTCAACCATTCCCCCAGCAATTTCCAGGCCTCCTTTGTTCCACAGGGTAGATTCCTTGTCTCTCCTGTGAGCTGTTGGTCACAGCCCACTTCAATGTAGAGCATTGTTTTGAACCTCATCTCTGTTCGTCCCCATTTGTAATGCAGTGCTCTTGTGAATTATGGCCCTTGGACTGTTTTTGTTGTTGTTCAGATTTTGTTTCAGATTCAGTTTGACTGGGGCTCAAGCAGCTGCACTGCTAGAAAGGTCCTTTTCCTTACCCTGAAAGTAACCTGGAGGTGATTGTGCTCACAGGGTGGCCCTTTCTGTGGCTGTGCTTAATAGAGGTTTTTGAGGTTGTCTGATCAAACAGGGCTGCATTCCCATCCTGAGCTGCTTTTGAAATACCAAAATTGATACCAATACCTGAATTCCAGGAAGACAATCAAATTATGTTAGAACTCTGCAGGGAGGGAGAGGGGAAGAGCAAAAAAATACAGAGGAACTTGGGTGTGAAGTAGGAACATTTCTCATAGGTAAAACTGGAGGAGGGACTCTCAGTCCTGATCCCAACGCCCTTTATTAGGACAAGGTTCCCCTCCTTCCCTGCGCTGTTTGCAGACTGATAGAAAAGACACTTGTGACTCTGAGGTGTGTGGGTGTGCATGTGCACGTGCATGCATGCATGCCTAGGTTTGTGCCCCCTGTGGCCCCCCCATTCCTCCCTCAGTGCTTGTAAGGGACACTAATAACATCTCTGACTGTCCTTTGCTGGTGTGTGTTCCCATGTAGCCCTGAAGGTGATCCTTGTTTGCTTTGAACGCCAACTGGACAGCCAGTGGTACTGGCTGAGCCTGCAAGTCAAAGAGATGGCACTGCGGAAGGTGGGAGGGCTGGCCCTGTGGGATTTCCTCGACTTTATCGTGCGAACACGGATCCCTATCTTTGTGCTCCTTCGGCCCTTCATCCAGTGCAAGGTAACAGTTGCTTTGGCTCCTGCTAGATCACTCCCTGAAGGCAAGATATCCTTTATTCCATTGCTGAAAACAGAGGCAACAGCACTCCTGGAAGAACCAGGTGTTTATGTAGGGAGTGATTTGTTAGTAGGCCTGTGAACCCTTTGAAACTGCATCAGAAGGCTTTTCCCAAACAACAGTAAAGAGTATGCCCATCATGCAGGAGCTCTGATGTAAGAAGCCCCAGAGTATAGCTAGACTTAGTTCCCCTGGGTAGGAAGGTACCTACAAGGCTTGACCAAGAGGGTTTGCATGTGGACTTAGTTTCACAACAAAGACGCTGGAAGCACTTGAGACTATCATGGATGCACTGAACCTAGGAGGGTGTTGGCATGGTTGGCAGAAATTTTCAGCAAAAGCTCCTCCAAACAGAGCTGGGCAATGCAACTAATAGGCAGGAAGCAGTACTTCACCTTACACGTCTTGGGTGATGGTTCTGATGGGGCTCTTGCGGATGGACAGACAGCTGCTGGGCTGGGGCAGCCTGGGCTTAAGCTAGTCACAGCTCTTCCCTCCTTGCCAGGTAAATTGAGACATGGTGCTCCACCTTATTTAGCCTTCTCACCATTTGGACAGACTAAATCATCTTGGAGGCAGGAGCTGTCTCATGTCTGACAGTAGAGTTCAGCTTAAGGAAGCCCTGATCTTCATGTACCAGTGAGATTCTGTGTCTGCTCAGTCAAATATAAGGTTGTCCCTGAAAGACAGGCAGAAACTTCTCATAGCTGCAGTCAAAACCATGCCTACAAAGAGGACAGTCTGCTGGCTACAGGCTCATGCTGATCTGAAGACCAGTCCCAGCTCCCTGGGCATCGCTTACTCGCCATGCTAACGTGTCCCAATGTTGTTAATGCCCTTCTCAGCTGCTGGCCCAGCCGGCTGAGAACCATGAGGAGCTGACTGCCCGACAGCACATCGCTGACCAGCTGGAGAGACGGTTCATACCACGCCCTCTCTGTAAGAGCTCCCTCATCGCAGAATTCAATAACGAGCTGAAGATCCTGAAGGAGGCAGTGCACAGTGGGTCTGGTAAGGAGGAGAGGGGAGAGCCAGAGGGCCATCAGCCCAGTTTGGCCAGCAGGTTCACCTGGGAATTAACTTGTGAGACAAACCTGCCTGCTCTCAATCCCACATATGTCCCTTGTTGCCACAAGAGGGCAGCCGCTGCGTATGCACAGCAAGAGATTTTATGTGCTTTGTTCTTAAGAAATGAAAGAAAAAAAAAGAGAATGCCTCAACCTTTTTTTCCTCAGTAATAATTTGCCTTTTTCCTAAATGTTGAAGCAGTAAGGTTGAGGGAGAAAACCAAACTGCAAACAAACAAAAAAAACCAGACACAACACAGATTTGGGATGGGGTGAGCCGGGGTATTTGTGTCTGCTTTATCACCTCTGCCCAGCCACTGCCCCACTGCTCCTAGCAGTCAGGTGCCCAGTGTGACAGGAATGTGTAGTTGGTTGCTGATTTCCAGTGCTGTCACTGACTTGGGTTTGATTTTCCCACTCTTGCGCAGCTTATCAAGGGAAGACATCTGTGAGCACCGTGGGCACCTCCACCTCCGCGTACCGCCTGAGTCTGGCCACCATGTCCCGCTCCAACACGGGCACTGGCACGGTCTGGGAGCAGGACAGCGAGCCATCTCAGCAGGCCTCGCAGGACACGCTGAGCCGCACAGATGAGGAAGATGAAGAAAGTACGTGGTTACTGATTTGAGCAAAGCTCCCAACACTGAAGGTGTTTTCTGGATGCCCCCAAGGACAGATAGGAGGGGAAGACAGTTGTCACTGTCCCAGTGTGAACAAAAAGCCCATGGGGGCACAAGGCTATGAATCTGGTGTTGCAGCTACACAGTCCATGGTCTTAAAGCTTGGGTCATTCCATACCTCCTCATCCCTTCCTGATCTCTGGGTAGAGAAAAGGAAGGGCCTAAGCAGACATCTAGTGTGTGAGACCTGGGCTGACATGCAGTCCCCACAGTGCTGACAAGGCATTAGCGATCAGTCCTCTCTTTGACCTTCATCCTGGCATAAGGCAGGGGTGGTGGCTGGCTCTGTAGTTATGGTCCAGTTGCTGCAGGGTCTGAGTATTTCCTGCTCATCACTTCTGTCTAGATGCTCTGACATGGAATATGTTGACCTTGTGCTGCATGGGATCCAGCTGTGGCTCTGCAGGGTAGAATGTCTGTGCACTTGTGTCACTTGATTCACAGAGAGGAAATTAAGCCTTAAACCTTCTGACAGCGAAAGCTTGATCTCTTGTGGGTAGCTGGCAGGTTCCAGGGTTGCCAGGCTTTCTGGTGCCGGTTTAAAAGGAATGGAATGGTGAATATTTTGGGGACTAATTTGCAATGACCTCAATGTTGCTTTGTCATTTCAGCTGAGTTTCATGTTATTCTTGGAATTTTGCCTTCTCTCTGCTTGTGAGCTGTCCATCTGCTTCTGAGTTGTCCATCACTGAAAGCCAGGGTAGAAAACTCAGCTTATATGTCATCAGGGTTTCCCCGTACTTTAGCAGGGATATTGTCTTCTGGTGCTGCAAGGGTTGGTTGCCTCAATGTCTTGAAACTCAAGCATTTTGCTTTTGTATTTTAGGACTGCTGACTATTCCCAAAAGACATTAAGTAAAAGGGGTGAAAATGGGTGGCTCAAAAGAAGGGCCTGTGCAGTTGAGACAGAGCTGCCTTTTGGGAAAGAACAGTTAGCCTGAAACTTTTCAGGTTCAGCCCAACGTTATTTCAGCTGGGTTCATTGCTAAACATTGCACAGTCCACCCAGCATTGTGCTGCTGATACGTTTCTCTGTTACACATTGTGGCCAACGCTGTTTTCAGCCTCAGATTAATTACGAGCCACTGTGTGGAATGATGAGTGCTGTCTTCCTATTTGCTTATGGCAGTGTTACCTCAGCCCTGCCTTGGCTTAATGCTGCCGTAAAGTATTTCAGTATATCAAAATTGGAAAAGGGCAAAAGAGAAGAGAAAATTACACAAAACTTCCCCTTTGTTTCATTTGTTTATTTATAATTAGAAGTTGTTGTGGTAAAAACCACAACAGAGTCATTTCTTTCCAGATACTTCATGTAATTTGAAACAGCACTGAAAATTTCAAGCAGTCCTGATCACAATCCAACTGTCTGCAAAGCTCAGCTGCAGTATGATATGCTTGAGTCAATTTATCCAATTTTTTTGGTGACATTTTAAAACACATATCCCAAAGGGTGTTAAAGGCTGTCAATCCTGCCTTTTGCTTTGTTATGGATTTTATCTTTTGTAACAGTGCTGTGCTGTACTGGAGCAGCCATTGATTCATACCATAACGTGTCCAGCTACAACTTTTATGTCAGCAATCACTATATATCACCCAACAATTTATTAATCACAGAAATTAAGCCTTAGTAGAAACCAAATTCCCCAAACGCATTTTCCTGGGAGCTATATAAGCTGAAAGCAGACATAAATCCCTGCCTCCTGTGTGCGGTGCTCCTCGATCTGCAGGGTTTTATGCGTATGTCTTTCTGAACAGTGATTGTAAAATCTAGTGGAAGCAGTCAAATTTGCAGACTTGGGGACTTGGTAAGTAAATGCTGGGTATTGTTGGGTATTGTATTATTGTTTGATTAAATTTAAATGTATTATTTAAATTTATATTTATTATTTAAATGTGGAGGTGGGGGTTTGGGATGGTTGTTCCCTCTCCTTTCTTGTTTTCTTTTTTTTTTTCTTTCTTTCTTTCTAGATGACTCCTTGAGCATGCCCAGTGTGGTAAGTGAACAAGAAGCATACCTTATGGGTGCCATTGGGAGGAGGCGGTTCTCCAGCCATCTCTCCAGCGTGTCTGCACCTCAGGCTGA
The DNA here is from genome assembly GCF_964034855.1 of Anser brachyrhynchus. Taxonomy (NCBI): domain Eukaryota; kingdom Metazoa; phylum Chordata; class Aves; order Anseriformes; family Anatidae; genus Anser; species Anser brachyrhynchus. Next base: position 8,334,483 of record NC_137701.1, read on the forward strand.
GGTGGGCATGTTACCCAGCCAAAGGTAACAACATGGGCTTTTCACCTTTTCCATTATATTCATGAGAGCAGAAATGGTGCAGGTATATTATGTGTAAATCAGAAATGTGGGATAGGAGGATCAGCACCAGCACAGTGATAATAAATTTATTCATCTTAAAAATAGCATTGGACCAAGGGTGCAGCTTTGGAAATAATGATTTTCCAGGATGACTTGTGTTGCATAAGGTCCAAAAGAAGGAGCTGTCATTTCTAGAAACCTTACTCTGAAACAGTTTCAGACATCTCCAGCAGTTTTTTTCCTCTGCTACTACAGTGGATAGCACAAAGAGCAGATGTGATTTCTAGGTTCCGTAATGAACCAGGGGACTGTACACAATCTGCGTTGGGAGCAGGGAGTAATCCCCAGATGCTGGACAGAGGGCAGAGGTAGTTTGTTTGATTTACTTTTTTTTTTTCCATGCAGACTTTATCCTTCTTAGAACATTAACTAGCTCATCTTGGACACCGAATGTCCAGCTGAAAGACAGGATTTAATAGTTTAAAGCCAGAAATATTAATGTTGATAGAGATACCCCTGAATGCCTTATTCCTGGTTGACATGGAGTGGTGAGAAAGAGATAGGAATTTGGAAAATGTGCGCCTTTAGAGTGTAGAGAGAAGTTTTGCAGTTAAACGTGACTTTTTTTCTAAGTAAACAGTGTTTATTGTTTTGTTTTTCTGTGGCATAGTTATCCAAACATATCTGACAATGGATAGATTAATTTTTGTTAACTCCTTTGAACCTTTAAACTGTAAATTCTGCATTATCTCTTGACCAACCTTGGAAAATCAAACAACATTGTTCCCTCCCAGTCTTGCTTGGAAGTAAAGAAATAACCTTGATACATGAAGGAAAAGTAACAGCTGTGGTACATACCAGCAGAGAGAGGAGAAGTGATTTACAAGAGAGGAGTTACACAGATTTTATCTGGGAGTTTTCACAAAAGGGCTTACAGGAACTCATTTGACTTTTGAACCCAATTGATTCAGTCCCTTTGTTTCTTAAGAAATTAATATGCAAGACTGCATTTTCCCCAATCTTTCACTACAATCTTGAATGCATAAACTTCATAGGAGTCACAGCTGACTGATAGCAATGTTTGCTTTGTGCAATCCCAAGTCATGGTTCTTCTGAGAAAAAAAGAGTTTAATTACAACAGAGCTTTACTTTCTACTTTTGATGTACACCATATACCAGGAGAATCGCTTTTCATCTATGCAGGGAAAGTACAAGCTCAGCAAGCACAATCAAAGTCTACAATATCATGCCCTTTTTAGTTATGGATGGTCTCTGGGCTTTCAGGCTGCCTCACAAATGTAAACTAATTAATGCTAAGTAATATTATTACTGCTTTCCTGCTGGTAACCCAGCAGACTGCCTTCTTTCTTTCATGATTTTCCTGTGGCTGAGAGAGCTGCTCCTGCCTCAGTGGCTGAAGTATAGAAAAGCAAAGTGATTGTGTACTTGTTTGCCAGGATCCACGCCAGCTGTTTACTTACAGTTTCATTGCACTACAAGACCTTGTTTTCCAGATGTTTGTCCTTAGAGCTGTACCAGAATGAGAGTGGTCTGTAGCTCTTGGGAGGCAGATTAGTCCTCCCTCAGGAAGAACTGGCTCGTGGGGAAGAGGGAAGAAAAAAGCTTTCTATGAAGCTGGAAGTAAATAGAACCAAAATAAATGAAAATGCCACAGGAAAATGGCTTTGAAAACAGTTCCCTGACCTTATTTCCTGTGGAAATACATCCTACTGAAGTCCTTAGCTCCCCAGTTCAGAGCAGAGATGTAGACGTCTCCATGTAGTGTAAACTCCTCTAACAACTGCTCCTGTTATCAGATGTTCTTTCAGCTCCTCTGACTCATATATGTGCTGCTGAGCGTGCGAGACCAATTAATGTTACCGTCCTTTTTTACTTTTTATTCCGTTGATATTTTTTCCCTTTAAAACAGAGACAATCGCATGCTTTTTTTTTTGCATTTTCTTTCCCTAAATTCTTAATCTCCCTGCCCCTCCTGCAGTGAACCTAATGTCCTCGATGACTCCCCGAGCCTGGCCACTGAGGGCAGCCTCTCTAGGTACAGTGTTAACACTACCTGTCTGTCAGTGTGTGTGCTGGGAAACAAGCCGTTTCCAACCTCCTCTGTCTCTTCCCCTCACCTTTTGTTGCTCTCTCCATCTCTGTCTCTTGTGGCTCATTGATATTCAGGCCTGCAAGTCAAAGGTGTAGCAACCCACCTTCAGTTTTCAGCTTTGATTGCCAATAACTTGGAGGAAACTAAGGGGAAGGGGAAATAGCAAGTGAAGTAGTGGTCTGTCTGGCTAGCCTGGGTTTTTCCCCTTGTTTAGCAATTGCTTGAAAGGCATGAGAAAGATTATCCATGAGGCATTAGCTGTAGCCTGTTATAAGCATTAGTCTGGAGGCTTACACAAAACAGACATCTGTTTTTCCATTCATCTCACGATGCTGTCACCACAAAAGACTTAATAACAATATCAAGCTGTTTTCTTTAACGTTCACTAATAAAACTAATTACGATAACTCCTGCAGAACAAAGTTCTCCGTGGATGCTTTGCAGTAATTCTCATTGTTTTTGCAAAGTGTTCCTAATTCTCAAATGGCAGCTTTAGAAAGCTTGCAGGTGAACACCATGAATCCATACTTAAAATTGCCCCATCAGAACTGGAGTTCAGGCCAAGCTGTTGACCATTACCTGTGGACAGGGGAGTTTGTGTGCAAGTACTGTTAGGGCCGTGCCTGTCAAATGGGTCAGAAGTGAGCTTGGAAGGGAGGTCTGCACCTTTAACGGCCACCTCAGTCATGCCTGTCATCCTTTTGGTCCCGCTGCTCTGCTCACACCTTGCAACCCATCCTCACGAGGTCGGAGAGCTCTCGTGAGTCCCAAGAGCATCTCTCTCCTTCCAGGGGAACATGGCCCATCCCATTGGCAGCACTAGGATAACACACTACTTCATTACTTGACCACCCCAGCTGAAGATGTGGATATGCTGAGAGGCGTTTGGGGTGGGGACAGGCTGCTTTGTTCATTTGTTAATTCCTCTCAGCTGACAAATGGAGAGTTTATCGTTGGTTGTGTCACTGAGATCATCTCATGATTCATAGTGGCCTTTGCGTGCATGACTCCTGCTTTGGCAGATAGGTCTCTAAATGGTGCTGCTGTAGGAGTGGCATTAGGAAAAGACATCAGCTTGTTGGCAGAGGCAGGAATATGGTTATCTGCTTTTGTGATGCAGGAAAATTGATTGCATGGTCATCTGAGCATGCTTAAAGAGAACAGTAGCCATTCAACCAAAGAAGCCAAGGGCCATCCCTTATGTGGAGCTAAAAGCTCACCCCAGTTGGGGAGGATGAGGAGAGGAGAAGGTCTGGATCTGAGTTAAAGCCATCGTGACCTGATATCAGGTTACATCACTGTTGAGTTTGAAATGTTTTGATCTTGTTAAGTGGGAGTCACTCCTAATAACGGTGATGAGGCTGAGGAATATGAGACAGCCAAGTCAACAGATGAGTTCAAAAGCAATAATTTATTTTGAACCCTGAAATGCAATCAACTGTACAGTGGGTTCCTACTAATTTCTGTCAGACCAATTTTTGCTAGGGACCAGGACACTGTATCCTCCCCCCTGCTCTTTGGTACGGAGCTTTTCTTAGATAAAGAGCTTAACAGATGTACTTGGGAGTCAATTCTGTTAAGGTTTATTATTTTTTTCAAGTAGCGGGCATGAGAGCTGCAAAACCTTAGAAAGAAATGAAGACTGGGAAATACTGCAAATTCATATGAAAAAGCTAGATTACAGTTCCGTGAGCGAGAAAAGTCATTTCAACTGCGTTGTTAAATTTGCAAATTGGATTCCTACTCTAAAGCACAGAAGTAATGAAGCAGACACTGCAGGAGTTTATTGTGCTGTGGGGATCACAGGACAGAATAAATGTGTTTTTACATTCAGGAACATCAACTTTGAATAAAGCAGGCTTCGGTTTTTCTTACATAACTTTGATTTTGGCTGGAGCACAGTAGCAACAGTTTATGATTGCCTTCTGAATTCAAAAGCTGATGTTTAGTCAACTGACACAAAGAAATAAATCATATGGAGACTAGACCTCTATGGAAGGTAGGAGTTTTAAATAAATAAATAGTGATAAACACAAGAAAGAATAAAGCCTGTTTCCCTTTGTTCTAGAACAATTAGAGACAGCTGTGTAGAAAAGCAGGGAAGACGGTAAGGGGACAGCATTTAGGTGCTCAGAAGTAAACAGATAGCATGAGGTACTTGGAGCAGATGTATCCAGCATCATGAGTTGTAGTAATAATTTGAGAGGAAAGGACATTTCCATAAATCAGGAAAGGAAAAATGAGAACTCACTGTAATGGAAATCTGTTGTACGAAGACATTGTCCTTAATGTTTGTAGTTACGCCTAACCTAGCTTCATGGTGCCTATTAGGGAACATCAGAGCAAATTCGTATTGCAAGCGTAGCAGATCTAACACCAACATGACTAGGATGTGTCTGGGAATACGAGAGCTGGAGTTCATCTACATTTTAACGCATTTTCCACTGGCCTTTGTCTACTAACCCCATCACTCAGATGCCTTGGGACATAGATAGTGTGTACATTCTACCACAGTGGCTTGGCAAGCATGTACACCTTTAATGGACCTTTAAACTCCTTGTTTCCTTTGTTTGTGTTTTAGTTTTGTCTTTTTTTTTTTTTTGGCTGCATGGTTTATCACTTATAATTCCAACCTGACAAAGTTTCTTTTAGCCCCCACTGTGTGACTGGCTGTCATTTCATGTAGGGATGGCAACATGCTCCCATGAAGCTGGGTTTGTTTGATCTTTTACTCACCTGTCTGCCCTAACTATGAAGCAGGAGTAACATTACTGTGAAGATAAAACCTCTGACAGAGATACTCAGGGAGTGATAGAGCATCTTTGTGATGGGCAGGAAATTTTTCTATTTCGTTCTTCACAAATAAATTTATATCCCAAATAAATCTGTGTAGTGTAGCAAACCCCTTATCGATCACAGTGCCTCAGGAGGGAAAGGTACTGCCAGCTGAAATGCCATTTGATTCAGTGTTCCTTGATTGGGTTCCGCAGGCTGCCGGAAACGCAGTATGTTTCTGGTCAGGTCTGGTAAACAAGGAGAGACAGAAAAGGAGGGAGGGTTTACACGGAGTCAACAATCTGTCTGCCACACTAATTTTCATGGAAATACGATCAGCAGTGCCATTCTTTGATGTGAAAACAAACCCTCACAAAGTGAAAGGTTGTATCTGAAATTTCAGCCACTCATCTGAAATTTGCAGTCTTCATGACTCTCTTCCCTTCTTCCCTCCCCCCCCCCATCCCTTCTTCGAAATTTGGGGATAAAAGGCAAAAAGACAGCCACAGCAGGACTGTGCTGTGTGCTGGCAGCTCTGCCAAACTGTGCTGCTCTCTGATCCACCATTTGTCTGCAATAGTTATCTGCAATTTCAGCTCATAAGATCATCCTGAATTATACCAATTTGTGTAATGATTCAGTGCTGGAAATAAGCATCCACCAGCTCACTAAACTCATTTCACTTATGATATAAGCCAGGCTGAAAATCACAGACTCCAGCAGGAAGACACGAAATCCAGCCTTTCTGTTGTTCACCTTTCTATTGTTTGTCTTCAGTGCACAGGTTACTCCATGGGAATCATTTTTCTCCTCATGTATAGCCTCTGTGCACTCACGTGGTCCATCTGCTCTCTTTATCTAATGACTTTTTCGAAGTATTTTCATGATGCATGTGAAGTGAATTTGTTTTACCACTCTAAACAGTGTTTTGTACTGAATACATCTGTAGTCTGCCTGCTACAGACAGGTATGTCACATCACCCGTAGAGCCAAGAGCTGCTGTTCCTTCATCAGACATTGTAACAGTATTGGCAAAAGCCAGTCCAACAGCAAATTATTTTTTCAAGACTTTCTCCAGCCAATTCCTACTTAATTCACATACTGGCAGGAATCGGTTTTTATGTAAACATAGAAACAGGAGGTGAGGAAAGTTCTACAAGCTGCAATTTCAGGTAGTCTGGATCACAAATAAAAATTTGAGCGCGGTCTCTCTGCTCTAATAAGGAACAATGTGCTGCTTCTGGACCTACCAGTCATATGTGCTGCAGTTACTGCCTGGGTTAAGAACACAGTCTTGCTCACAGAAAGTAACTCTGAGGGCTCTGCTTATTCATGGACGGGTGTTTGCATGGTGTTTAGGATGCTTTGTATGTAAATCATGTCAATACCCTACGTAAAAGCTGGAAAATACGTTCCAGAGGCTGGTGATCTCATTTGGAAGGGCTGTCTGGGGGAGAAAAGGACTCAAATATATCTTGTTTGTTCTGGCTTTGAGCTTGCATAAGCTTTTCCTTTTTTCCAAACCACTGCAGCTGTGGTGAGATTGCCGAAGGCATGGCTAGGCTTAGGAGGCTGTGGTCAGACAATGAGAAGAGAAACAGCTTCGGGGGCTGAAGGTAGTGTCTCTCCCCTGAAGTTGCCAGTTGTCTCGCCAGCAGAGCTGGTGGAAGCACATACATATGGTTTAAATGCAAAGTCGGGCTTCGGTTTAAACTGATGAGAGGAAGGAGTAGGACTTTGAGCTCAGTTAACCAGACTTTGACCTGAAGCAGACCAGGAAGCTCTCATGTTCTCTTCTACCAAACCTATGACAAGCAGTAACTTCTGCCAAAGGGAAGAATGAGCTGTTCAGGAGAGAGGACTTTTTAAGCCTCTCCACAGACATCCTTCATGTCTTGTCTGGCCATGTCAAACCTTAGGTTTACCTTCTTCCTCCGCTCCTGTAAAGGCAGATATTAAACCTTCACTCTGTTGGTGGTACTGAGCTCCTCTGGGGAGATCCAAGGAAAACATCTAGAGAAAAGAATGTTGTTTTTCTTTAGATTAATGCAGGCCAAAGGCAAAATGGATTGTAATACCGAATCCTCAACAGTGCATTCCAGATATAGCTGGGAATTGCTTAAATAGGACGTGTGGCTCAGTGGATTCCAGTCTGTCCCAGATAAGCAGCTGCCTTCTCTAAAGGAAGTCCATCTAAATGTTAGTTGCTATTGTAACCATATGTCTCCCAGACATAGTTCATTCAGTTAAAATGTTTTGTGACCGCTGTCTGCTAAATGAACAATTTTTAACTGTTTGGAGGAATATACTACTTTGATGAAAATGAGGGGAGGGTGGTATTTTTGTATGAAGTAGATTTAATGATCAGTTGAATAGTAGAATGAGATGGTGTGTAGCTGAGTCTGTTTTATTGCTAAAGATTGTTTTACTGCAGATTTTCAGCTGTTTTGTACCAAGATATTAAAAACTAAAAATGTGTGCTTTTATAAATGTATATATATAATTTATGTTTATTTGTATTTTTTGTTCATTCGCTACAAAGAGACTCAAGGCTGCAAGTGTTGAGTGTGAGGCCTTGTTCACATAACTCATGCATCCATTATGTGAATAGATCCTTTGTCACTTTGTGTTTGTTTTTTTGTTTGTTGACTTAAATTGAAATTAAAACCAGATGACAAAATTGTGACGAGGCTGTGGAGTCTATTTGGGAGGAAAAAAATATCTTTTACAACATTGTCCTTAAAAACGGAAATGCAAACAAGAAGGCTTTTGAGCTAGGAGCTGATATTCTTGCCTTTGTTGACAAAGCCTACGTGGCAAAGGATGCAGAGAAGTGAGTGTTGGCTCAGTGGGATGCATCAATCAATGACTGAAAACTGAAATTTGCAGTTATTTATAGTTGGATGCTACGTGTGCGTGGCCAAGTCCTGAATGCCATGACTCCACCTCCCACCCTCTCCTAAGCCTTGGAAGCCACAACCCAACAGACACGTCCCCCCCATCCTTCAAAGACAGTATTTGCTCTTTGAAGTGACTGTGCCATTAGTGGTTTATCTACCTATCTATTTATTTATTTATGTCAGTCACAATTGCCAGGACACCTGCTAGTTACACAGGGTGCTTCTGTGCTTGGCCTAACGCTGTCGACATCTAACAGGGTGGCAAGCGTGCAGAGTGAGCCCGGACAGCAGAACCTTCTTCTGCAGCAACCCCTGGGGCGGAAGAGAGGCCTACGGCAGGTGAGACCACGGGGCGTGAACAAACCTTTCCTTCTCTTTGAGTTGTTTTGTTGTTTTTTTTTTTTCTAATTTCATATGTTTTGAAATGATTTCTGCATGTAATGTTTCCCTTTTACGGGTTCTGTGATACTCTGGCTAAGTTAGCAGGACCGTAGTGCAAGTTGTAGTTGTGAGACCTGGCAAACTGGTAAGAAAGAAGGCGCACTTTGAGTTCCCCGGTTCTTTCCTCTGTGCACTTTTGTTGGTTTTGTGGGTTTTGTTTGTTTTTTAAATTCAAATGATGGTTACACAAAGCACATCAATTACATTCAGTATTAAAACTGAAAAGATCCAAAACACAGAAGTTCAGTAGCTGTTTTCATATGAAGGAGATGTCTGAGCCATTGAAACCTTAAAACGTGTATCTGTATCCTCCCTACAGAGGACAAGTTGTGCAGTACATGAACATACCTCAGCCTAACGTGACTCTTTCTTCCAATATCTAGCTTCGACGACCACTACTGTCACGTCAAAAAACTCAAACTGAACCTCGTAGCCGTCACGGAGCTAGACTTTCAACCACCCGGCGGAGCATCCAGCCAAAACCAAAACCTAGCGGTAAGGCAGTGCTGCATTTCCAGAGCCAGCACTTCATATTTTAAGTAGAAAATACAATGTTGTTTTAGATTAAAGGAAAAGTTAGCACGTTTGAAGAATATGTAAGCTGTTTTCATCGTAGAAATAAGAGGTGCCTTGTTTAACTAGTTTGTGTTGAGGTTGGTAATGACTGGAAATTGTTATCATCAACTTGCTCTTCAGTAGCCTGTACTAAAGGGAAGCCCCAGCATGCTTATCCTTTTCCCTAGTAAATGGATCAGAAAATCGCCCCCTCAAAACACTTTAATGGTGTCAAGGCCAGCAAGGTGAAACTGGACATGGGCAGTCAATGATCATGTTTCTTAAAAGTGTGGAGGATATAGGGTATGTGTCCTCCATTCAGGATGCCTTGTCCAAAAGCTCTGGATGTGCAAATCTTGAAGCTGCTAGTAAGAGTGGGAGAACGAAGGAAAATTCCCACCATTTGCAAGCTTAACAGTTCTGAATTTAAAGGGCTGTATATGGAAATGAATATGGGACTGTCCGTGCAATGTGTTTCCAGGAGTCAGCATTGTCGAGCAGAGCGGGTAGCTCTATTCTGTATATCTAAAGCAATTAACTTTGGAGGAAACACCTCAAAAAGCAAAGGTTGCTTCAGAACTTCCTGGGTTTCCAGACAGGACTGTGCTGGGGCAACAGCGCTGCTGGAGATACTTGAAACATAAAACTTGACCAGAATGATTAAGAGTGGGAGCAGGGATATTTGTTCTACTGTTAAGCTTTAGTCTAGCTGTTGTCAACCCATGGTATTCTTTGTTATTGCTGGGTAGTGAACTCAGTCAATGGCAAGAATGAGGGGTAATCAGCTGCCCTCTTTCTTTTCCAATTTTCCTGCAAAACCTGGGGCAACTCCCTTATGTATTTGATCTTAGTTTTCTTTTTTAGTTAAGGGCAAAAATGCCTAAGTCACATGGGAATCCAATTCATTATATTCTGGGGTGGAAAGATGTTATGGGTGATATTTATCTCACCAAGCCATGACAAAGACAGGTAGGGTCAATAGTCTTCAGGAGATCCCTGACTCTTGCTGTGGCTTTAGAGGAAGCCTAGGAGTAAAAGGCTTTGAGATGAGACGCCATTTAGACAGCTTATAAAGATGGAATGAATCACGAATCCCGTCTTAGCTGTAAAAACACTAGGGATGCTCTCTGCTCTCTTACTGTGTTTTCCTTCCCAAATCGTAGCATTTTAATACTCAGCTTTCTGGGCTTTGTACCCTTCAGCGGAGCAGAAGCGGTCGGTGACTTTCACTGAAGCTCAGCCTGAGGCAACACCACCGTCCCCAGCCAACCCCCCTGCTCCAGCAGCTCAGCCGCAGGGCTGCAGCCACAGCAGCCCCCAGGGGAGCAGCAAGCAGGAAGCGCCAAGTAAACCTGTGCTGACTTCCTCGCCCGCCATCGTTGTAGCTGATCTCCACAGCCAGGCCATTGGCCAGGTAACACGACTGACAGTTTTATCACGTCTGCCCACTGCTTCATCTCGGCTTTGCTGATTTAAGTTGCAGGGCAAATATTTATCGCTGCATTACAGCAGTATAACAAAAGCTGGCTGATGAGTAAAGGCAGCATCTTTTCTTAAGGCTGAATTTGCTGTCCTACCCTCTGCTTTTATAAACTACCTGCTTCTCGGTCTTTGCAGTAATTCTTAATTTGTAAATATATTTCCTGCATCTTTCCATCATACCTACAAGTCTTTCTGGACCTGTGCAAGTTTTCATCAGCTGGCAATTACAGCTTGTTCTCTGAGAAATGAGTCCTTCAGGAAGGATTACTTCGAAAACTCACTCAGGGTTGTTTTAGCAAAAGCATCACATTTCAAAAGAAGCTGCTTGTCCAACATTTTTCTTTGTTGGACACCACTGAGCACAGTGAGAGACAATCACAATCGCCACTTCAACACATTAGTGACATTGTGGTCACTTTTATACCCCAGCTATCTCGTGTCTTTTGGGTGTATGGACTTTGCCACGAACAAGTATAGGACATCTTTCTTGAAAATATACTATAAAATGAAATGAGGAAGTGTTAACAACTGAAAGCAGACAACTTTTCTGGTTATTGTTACAGATTTCATTCACCAGCAAAAAAATTTAATAGTTAGGGCAGATTTTTAGGGATTTATAATCTGCAAATGGCCCTTTAATGGTAAAAAGTAGTTCTGAATGAGAAAATACTTTATAGGTGTTCCCTAGCTCTTCCCCGCCTCACCCTTTTTCTCTGAACATGACCACTGCCTCTCCTCAATTGCAGAGTGAGGCACTTTCTACTGAGAAGGAGAAAGAGAAAGAGGAGGGTTTGGACTCCCGGCCAGCCACAGCACAAAGCACCCCACCCACCCAGCTCTCTGACACCGAGGACTACGCTGGCCTTGAGACCACCAGCTTACTGCAGCACGGGGACACGGTCCTTCACATCAGTGAGGACAATGGGATGGAGAACCCCTTGCTGGCCACTCACTTCAGCTTCACACATGTGGAGCTTGGGGAGACCGACGTCGATCTAGATGAATCTCACGTTTAACTCTTGGGGAAGTGCAGTAGTGCGAGGAGGAAGAGAAACTGTACCTTCTCCTTTGAGTTCCCTGGTAACTAGTAACTAATTCAAATGAGCACTTTATTATCCAAAAGCAGAATATAGCTAACAGCTTATTGCTGTAGACCAGCTAATTTCTGTTTGCGAAATCTATTTCTGTTCAGGGCAAGACTGTAGGAGCAGAGAATTTTTTAAAAATTCTCAGGGTAGGAGGTGTGGGCAAGTATGTGTGGCCCTCAAAACCTTGATCTGGCAGCCACGTACTTTGATCAGCAGCCTCTTTGGGTAAGCAGGCTGTTGTACTGTACAAGACAGGAAAGAGAAACCTCTTTTGAGACTGTGCCCAAGATTTATTTTTGTAGCTTTTTTGAGAGGAGGGCTATATAGCAGCTGTATCCAAGGCTCTTACAGTTTGGTACTGACAGTGAAAATGCTGACAAAAAGTACCAATCTAAAGCTCGATTTTCACAAGCCTGGGACTACTGTTTCTAACTTGCCGAGCAATGATAAGCGCCATGGAGCAATTAGATACCCCACCCTTTTTTTTTTTCTGGCACTGCAGCCTTTAGTTGAGTTTACTTTTGTCTGTTGGTTTCATTCCACTCTGTAAGATACTGCCCTTGTGCTACACAAATATTTGCTCTGTAAAGCTAAATACAGTACATACCATAAGAAGGAATGCACATGCTGTGCACAGATATAGATGGGCAGGGGGTGAGTGGTCTGCAGATGGTATAAATAATCCACTCTGTCCTGCTTTAATGTACTGAGTAATTCATCCCCATAGGTTAAAAAAAAAAACAAGAAACCGCATCTGGAATGCGTGGACCTTCCAGTACCTAGCAACTGCTCCACTGATGCTGTCTTACGTCCTTAGATATATATGGATTTAAAGTAAATATTTATATATGGTATTTTCATGTTCCTATATATAAAAATATAAATATATATGTACATTGTAAACAAAAGATGCATATTGCAGGGCAGAAACTTGATGAAAGAATCTATTTTTGGCATGCTGAGATTGTATTTACAAAGGTTCCATTTTATGTACGTAATGCTGATGGCTGCAAGTATTAGATATATACGTGTTACATTTATACCTAGGAGGCGATCCCTGTGGGGGATCAGCTGAAGTCACAGCTGAGTTATGGGCTATGCTGCAGCATCATGGAATTACACTGAAATGTGAATTTATCCATTAGCTGCTTACAGACAAACTGCAAAACAGCTGTGAATCAAACCATGAAATCATAAGCAACACCCAAAGTTACCCTGTGCTTTGGGATTCACATAAAGCCTTTTTCAGCTTACATTAGAAGAGCTAGATACTGCGGTTTGTAATCGTGGCATTATTGTGCAGAGGAAAATGTCTTAGATCACCCTGAGAGTTTGCAAAATGTGCTAATTACCAGTTTGGCCCCTGGGGCTTGTAATTTGAACGTATGCGTCATAAACCAGCCTTACTGCGGAGATAGAACAATATCCTATCCATCTCCAAAGAAAGGACTCGCATCCCTCATCAACAACTCCGAAATAGCTGTTTAAAGTACTGTCGTACAAACGATAGTCTCACTGCTGTGGTGCAGCATGCAGGTTTTGCTGTTGTGTGGAAAACTAACTGTATACCTGGCAGCAGGTTTCAGCCTGTTCAAACCCATGGAGCCCTCGGGCTGCATGGCCTGGTATTTGCCAAACGCTCACATTTGATGGGAGCTGCGCATACCAGTCTGAGGAGGGAACTCGTGCACATCAAACATCTGCAGATGATAGCAAAAGCCATCCTTCTCCCAGGCTCAGGGGTCTTGAGCATGTGCTGAGTCCTCTGCATTGGAGGCAAATTCTGTGTCTGTCTGTCTGTATCTGTCTATCTACCCATCCATCCATCCATCTATCCATAGGTGGTGCACTAATGCAACTTTAAAGTGTACGTGGCTTTGTAAGAGAGCTGACTGGGTGGCAGCATCTCAGCTCTCCTGCTCAGTGGGTGTCCTGAGTGACAGACTGCTTGCTTTGCTGACCAAAATGTGCTGTACTGCTTCTTATCTCCTCAGCATGCTGGAGCCAGCGCCAGCTACCTATGGCAGACTGCTCTGGATTATCTCCTTGCTTGGAGGTCGCTCAAAGAATTGCTAAATTCCAGATGCTAAGTTTTATTATTAACAGTGACGCACAAATGAGAAAAAAACACAGCTTCGCTTTCAAATCCCAAGGTAGGCTGGGTTGCAGGCGGGCAGGGAGGAGGAGAGCTTAGATGCAAGCTGAGTAAACAGCTGGGACGCTACACATGCAGAATTCATGGTGCATTTTATAGAGTGACCTTTTCTGCTGAAAAGGAGAAGGGAGAATCTACCTTAATGAAAAGTGGATAACCTCACCGTGGTACTCCGCTCTAACGCTGAGAAAATAACTGTGATTTACTTCATTTAATTCAGTGTATGTGATAAATGTTGCCATTAAGGTCTCCCACTGTCACCGGTGAATTCACAGTAGTAAGCCATAGCAAGGACTGAAATGCCTCTTTTTAATGTCTACCCCGTTAGAAAACAGTGCAGCCTATAAATGATGTAATCTGTAATTCAGTTTTATTATTCAGGTGGCCTGGCAGATGGCTTTGATTTCGTTAGGTGGTTGTGGAGAGATGGAGCAGGCGGGCAGGCGGCCGGTCTGTTTCCTCGTGTCGTACTGTCACATCGGTTGCACTCAGCGCTGTGCCACGAGGTGCACGCACCTGTACTGAGCTGGTTTTGTGCTTTCTTGTCTGTAACAGAACTGGTGTATCTCTGTGAAGACAAACGATGCTGCTTAATTAGTGTTAGAGGCCTTAAGTGCATGTTGCGTTCAACCAGCGTCCGGGCTGTACGAGTCGTGTCGGTGTTTCAGCCAGTCCCGTTGCCTCAGCATTTTGCGCAGACGTTGTTATTTCGCCGACTAAATACAGAGGAGCCTGGCGGCAAAGGGCCGGAGCTGTGTGTGTCCGGGGGCGCTGCGGGGGGCTGTGAGGGAGAGGGGCTGAGGGCAGGGCGGCCGAAGGAAGGCTGGCTGAGGGGAGCTCGGGTAAAGGGAGGCCGGTTCCAGGGAGGTGTCTGAGGGGCGGCCGGCTGCGGGGAGGCCGCCGGGCACCCAGAACCGAAGCGCGCGGAGCCGCCAAGATGGCGCCGGTCGCGGCGGGGCGCTCGCGGCCGTGTCGGGGCGGCCGTCCCGTGTGCCCGCGCGGCGCCGGCGCATGCGCGGGGCGGCGGCGATGGCGTCGGGGTGCCGGGTCGGGCCGTCCGTCCTCAACGGCGACCTGGCGGCGCTGGGCGCCGAGTGCGGGCGGCTGCTGGAGTGCGGCGCCGACTACCTGCACCTCGACGTGATGGACGGGTAACGGCCGGGGGGGGCGGGGCGGCGGGGCCGCGCGGCGCGGAGTAACCTGTGTGTTCGGCCCCAAGGCACTTCGTGCCCAACATCACCTTCGGGCACCCCGTGGTGGAGAGCCTGCGCCGCCGGCTGGGCCAGGAGCCCTTCTTCGGTAAGCGGCCGGGGGGCGCCGCGGGGCCGGGCCCGGCTCTCCGCAGCCCTGACGGCGCCGCCGCCCGTCCCCGTCCCCGTCCCCGTCCCGTCCCGTCCCGTCCCCGTCCCGTCCCCGTCCCGTCCCGTCCCGTCCCGTCCCGTCCCGTCCCGTCCCGTCCCGTCCCGTCCCGTCCCGCAGATATGCACATGATGGTGGCCAGGCCGGAGCAGTGGGTGAAGCCGATGGCCGTCGCCGGCGCCAACCAGTACACCTTCCACCTGGAGGCCGCGGACAACCCCGGGGCGCTCATCAAGGACATCCGGGAGAACGGCATGAAGGTGAGGGGCCGGGACGGGGCAGGGGGCAGGGGGCGGCTGTGCCCTCGCGCTCCCCGCGTGGTCCTCGGCGCGAACAAGCGGCACTCCGCGTAACGCAGCCTGCCCTTACCGCGCACACCGCCCTTCTGTAACTCTGCCCGCCCCAGGGCTGTCCTGCCGTGTCTGTGTGCAGCTGGGTCTGTCTGTCCTCTGCCGCAGGTGGGCTTGGCTATCAAACCCGGCACGACGGTCGAACAGTTGGCACCCTGGGCCAACCAGATAGACATGGCGCTGGTGATGACAGTGGAACCGGGATTTGGAGGGCAGAAATTTATGGAGGACATGATGCCAAAGGTGAACCAAACATCTCCTATCTATTGAGCGTAAAGTTAACCGTATAGAGAGTAGTGGGGAACTGAATAAACCTTGCCTGGGTGTGTGAGAGGCTGCGTGCAGCTGAGCGTGGCTCTCAATGCCAACCTTTTAACACTGTCTCTCAGGTTCAGTGGCTGAGGACGCAGTTTCCATCACTGGATATTGAAGTGGATGGAGGAGTTGGGCCTGACACCATCCACAAGTGTGCAGAGGTAAGAGGCTGAAATAGCACAGCACTCTTGGTCAGTGTGTTAAGAGACTCAGTCATCCCTTGGAAAATAAAGCGTAGGAGGATGAACCTTTTGAGCAGTCATTTTCAGAAGGAAGAGTAAAGCTGACATAGTATCAAAATCATTTGTGCCTTTTTTTTAATAGTGGCTAGTGAAGCCCTTCCTAAGTTGTTTGTTGTACACTCAGCTAAGCAGGAGCAGCAATGAAGCAGTTAGCTGTGTGGGGAGGTGCTGTCTTTTCCAAAGTTGATTTGCAGGTGTAGTTAGAGGCATGTTACTGGTGTCTTGCAGGTAGTGCCCGTTTGTTCCTCAGCCTACAAATTGCTATCTCCTTGTGTGTTTTACAGTGAGAAAAGTCGTAAGAAATGGGTCTGTTCTGTGTTACTGAGTGGGTGTTTAATGTCTTCCAGGCAGGTGCGAATATGATTGTATCTGGCAGTGCTATTATGAGGAGCGCAGATCCAAGATCTGTGATCAATCTTCTAAGGAATGTGTGTTCAGAAGCTGCTCAAAAGCGGTGTCTGGATCGATGAGACCTACTCGAACAGTGTTCAAGAAGGCTCTGTGCGTGCAGGAGAACCTTTGTTTCTCATGCGTAAGGGAGGGCTGGATGAACATTAATTATGGAAATTTGTTGCTGCTGAACAGAGGAATCATTCCTTCACTGCAATGAAGCAAGCAGCAGTGAAAAACATTCTGGCTGTCTTTCAGGGTTGGAAATGCAATGGTTTGAACCTATTTCTTGATTTTATGGAGGCTAATTTTACGCAACAACCTTTAATGCTGAGTGGATCGAACTAAAATTCAGTCAGTTTTTGCTTGCTAGAAGAGTGTAGCATCACCACCTGCAATCTCTCTTGTGGAAGACTCTAATGAACCTGCCTTCTGCTGTCTGTATTTTGTCACTTGATCTGTGCATTCCTACAAAACTTTTCCAATGTCTGCATTAAACACACTTCTCCTGGTGTGGTAAGTAAGTCTCCTTTAAATTGACTGTCAAAAATGAGTAGTTGGAATAGTAAGTTTGGGGAAGATGCAGTTTATTAGGGCTGGGTAAACCTGTGGATGACAGAAATATTTTTGTTTTGCTTTTACTGCTTAGAAATGCTTGACCTACCTAAGTTGTTTAAACACCACACGAGTCTGTTAAACATCTTTACCAGGTTACAAACTGGGAAATATTTTCTTGTTCACCTTTCAAATAGCCAGGTAAGACAGCTCTGAAATTCCTGGAAGTGACAGGACTCCATGGGGGAATGTTCAAATGCAGTATCTTGACCCTAATCTCCTTAATTTGTGCGTATGGCCAAGTGAATGGTTAGGATAGTGACATAGAGGCATGTTATGTACTGAAGTGATTTCGCTGTATGTAGCTTGAGATACATACAGTAGGTGGAGGTGGTTCTTCAACTGTTAAATAGCTCAATTCTCACAGTTAGAAAGCCAAATAGTTCTCATACCTTCTGTTTATTTGCTCTAACTTCTTAGCCTGTCCTGTTTGGACATGTGGAATAGGGGCGTTAAAACCCACTAGAGGAAGACGTGAGCAGGTCATTTTAGATAGACCTGCCTCCCACGGCTTTAATTAGTAGTGCTCACTCCTTTAATATTTTATTGTATTCTGTGTGGCATTTTTTCCTGTAAGTTACAGAAGGGCTGGAAGTAGTCTGCTGGTTCAAGGGACCAGGCCCGAAGGCTCAGCAATTGCATCCAGGTCAGTTCAAGAAGACCGTAGTCAAATTTGTTCTCACAGCAAAGCTGGGCATGCGTCACCTACCCGCTGTGGCAGCAGCACTCGGTCCCACAGCAGCGGAACAGTGCAGGAGGGTGAAACGCTTGGTGCTGGGCAGGGAGACACGGGGTGCTGATAGTGCGGGTTGCTGCCCCCACTCAGGAGGAGGGGGTGTTCAGACAATCCAGGCAGGTCTCTGAAATGGCTAAGCTGCTTCCTTTTCCTGTGTGGTTTGTTGTGGTTTAGGTGAACAAATGTCTTCGCTTCCTGTTTCCATTTGCAACCCCAGATGAGAGCTAGCAAGAGAAAAATCGAGTCTTCTGGAGCTACTGCTCTGAAAGCATCTCAGAAGAAGCCAAAAAAAAGCTTGGCTAGGAAAAAGGTAATGGTCCATGTGCCCATTAGACACATTAAAGCTGGAAAGCAGCTGTGTAGAGTATAAAACATTGTGCACATAGAAAAAAAAAATCAACGCTTTGGTAGTTAAAATGCAGGGCTAAGCAGTAAAAAACAGCTATCAGAAGTTTAGTTCAGGATTTGGAAGTATGACTTTTCGTGCTGTTGTAAGCAGTATTTGCCTCCTACAGTTGATCTCAAGCTGGTTTGAAGGGCATTCAAACCATTTCCATTACTTTTTCTCATTAATTTGGAAAAAAAAAAAAAAAAGGCTCGAAGTCATGCCACTTGATTGAGAGCTTTACATTGTGTTCTGAGCACAGAACCATGCAGTATGTTTTCTTTCAGAGGTTTTAGTTACTTTGTCCCTGTTTAAATGTGGTAGTTCTACTTCCATTGAGCCTTACCTTAGCACTGTTGTGGGAGAAGAGAATTAGACACACAGGAAAATGGCTCAGTTGCTTCTTTCTGTGTAAGTCCCACCCAGGTGGATCTGTGCAGCTGGTTGCTATGGCAGTGTCCCTTTACACACCTAAGGTTAAAACTATTTGTGACCACAGAGCTGAAGAATCCATGAAAATAACAGCAACAATAGGTGTTCCTTTACTGCTTAGGACTTGTCCAGTTTTGTGCCTTGATACATAAACTGGAGTAATCCGTTAGTCTGTATTTAGGCTTGTCCTTCTAGGCGCAGTAACGCAGCGCCACAGAGGAAGCACCCCAGCTGCAGGACTTGAAAACAGAAGAGGTGTTTGCATATCTACAGGGCCACCAAACCCCAGAGCCGTTACATGTTGCAACGCTCTGATAACGTTTCAGCAACGAAGCAGCGGGGAGGCAATGGTGACGCTGAGTCACGTGGGCTACACCAGTCCAGGGTGCACTGACAGAGCACGGGCACTGTCCCCACTGGAAAGCGGGAGAAAAGGCACTTGGGTACGTCCTGAGTGAGGCTGGGTGTGCGCTGTGCAGGGCGAACAGCGCCCATCCCTGAGCAGGAGGAAAAATGCAGGACGCATGCATGGCTTAACTGTAACGGGGCTCAGAAGGGTGTATTTGTACTTACAGTCCGTCAGGGTCCCGAATGCAGAGATGAAGCATTTAAACCTTTGTAGCAGCAGGGAGCAGAACAAAAGCGGCCTTAGAAAGTTTTCTATTGAGAATGGTAAATGAAGTGCAAGGGAAATGGCTTTCTTTTTGAGGCTGCAACACCCCAGTTTGGGGGGGGGGGGGGGGGGGGGGGGGGGGGGGCCTTACCGCATATGTTTGAGTTGGTATTTAACAGTCAGCCTTTGTAGTACCTTCACTGGAAGCAGTGCTGACAGCTGTTCTTACAGCTTAACAGCCCAAAGACAAACAGCTTTTTTTTCCCCCCCTGTTGTTTAACTTTTCGAAAAGAAAACAAGCAGGGGGTTCCCCATTTCATGGCCTCAAGCATGATCCTGGCTCTGAGCTCTCAGCCCACTCCCACCACCAGTGCCATCCTCAGGACACCAGGATTCATGCAAAACCTGACCCAAGGTGGGAGTCCAGCTCTGCAGGGGAAAAGGGCTGCAGGCAGTGAAATAGAGCACTAGTGCCAACTGCAGATGCATAGAGCACAGGGAGAGAAGAGGAAAGGAAGGGGGTGGTGGTCTTGTGACCAAGTTCTCTAACCGTGTTGCAGCAGTGAAATGAGGCTAATGAAAAATCAGTGGAGAGAGAGCAGGGCGCGGTGCGTGGTCTACTTCCTGCAAGAAGGCAGCAAGTATGGGTGCTGCAGGTGAGGCAGCACACGTGCACACCCTGCCTGCTCCAAGCTGCCCCTGCCAGAGGGGGGCAGAAAAGCAGCAACTGCAGCCACCGGCCTTTGCCCACCGTGTTCGCGTGTGCTTCTCACCTGATGGCACAAGCTGCACACGGGCGAGGCTTTGGGAGCAGCCCCAGGGCAGAGGCGTGGGGAGGAAGCAGTGCCCTGGCGCAGTTCTCCAGCCTCACGGTCACTCAGGCAGCTCTGTGCAGAGGCACTTGCAGGCTGCTGTTGCAGGTCCAGCCAGCTGAGAGGCAGATGTTAAGAGAAGCTGACAGGGCTGGGGCGGGGTATGGCCCAATAGACATTGTTATAGTTTCAACAAGCTTTTTTTTTTTCTCCCCGTAGTATTCTGGCTTTCTTTGCCTAGGCTTTTTATTGCTGCATGGCTGTTTCCCACAATGGCTGAGCGAAAGCATCTAAAGAGAGGGCAAAGAAAGTGTGCTTACCCTTGTTCTCATCAGCAACTGCCTGTGCAGCCCCTGCAGCTGGCAAGGTAACGAACAGCTGCTTTAGAGCAGCACACTGGGGACCGACCCAAAAACTACACAATGGTTCAACAGGAGCCCACAGCTGGGAACGCAACAGCTGTGCAGGAGCAGCTTTACAGTTCCTGAGACTGACCAAATTTGGTTCATGTCTCCTTGCTCACATTTTAACGTTCTCTTCAGCCCCCCCACCCCCGCCTTTTGCCTCCTTCCCATACAACACTGGAATGCGTTTCCGCTTCCTGACAGCGTCTTCAGGCCACGTCAGGCAGCTAGCTGGCTGCCCTACTGCGCCTGTCCCACCCTACATCACAGAAACATCTCGCGCTGCCCCAGGGATCAGCCAGCAGGAAGCCCTGACCTTACAACAAGCCGGGTGAGAGCTGGTCGGGTCAGCCTTCTTCATGAAGGGCGACACATCTGGAGGTACCTGAGGCATTTGAATTCAGAAAGCTTCTCCCAGCAGTAGCTGCACATGCAGGATGACAGGTGGAACAGCTCACCTCCGACTTTAGGTGCTGGAGGGAACCGTAAGTCTCCCAGCACCAGTGCAACATTGAGTACGACAGCAAAGCTTAGTGCCACTGCCAGGCCGGTGTGTCTGCAAAGCTACGCTTGGGCCGAGCAGGTCTCTGTGCCAAGAGAAAGCATTAAAGCTAGTTCTCCACTTCTAAAAGGCCATCCAATTCAGACTATATACAACACACATATATGTATCTATATATATAGAAATAGCTTTTAATTAAAAAACAACCTTGCATCAAAGATTATTGTATCAGACATTGAGGCAAGATTCAAGTTTAAGACAAACCAGTGTTAAAAAAGTGTTTAAAAAAATAATCAGAATGTGCAATAAACTACAATGTAGCAATAGGTTGTAGTGTTGAAACTTTACTGAACTGTTTTCAGATGTCCAGTGTGTACTTCCTGTTATTTTGACAAAAGAAAAAGAATTGACACTAAAACTGGGTCATCTGTCCAGTGCCATTCAGTTCCAGATATTGTACATGGAGGAAATTTTGCACAAAAACAGAGACTCCTATAAAATTGCCTTCAACTGTCCTACACAGAAAAACTTCCCGTTGGTGAATTATACCTACATTCAGTGTTTAATCTTTGTTAATACCTCTTGAGATTGCAGATACATTCCAAACTATGCTATTAAATGCAAGTTTCAGCAACTTGCTTTTGTTTCCTCACCGTGAACTTGCTGGGCAATTAAAAATCTATCTGGAATCACAATGGAGAGCTTTGGGGCTTTTTTCTTTATTGGTCTTCTAGACATCAATCATCTTTTCCTTTTCAGCTAGTCACCAAATGTTGGCATACTTATGAGACTCTTGCAAGGCACTGTACAGAAATTTGAACTAGACTTCATCTTTAACATATTAAAGCAAAATATTACGAGCCTCATTTGCTACTGAAGGACTAAGGAAGTAAGATGACCCAAAACGCAACATCCAGAGAGCTGCATCAGAGATTTGACGCGCCTCCTCTTCCCTTCCCTTTCTCTACACCCACACAACAAACAGGAACCCTACTCTGAGTAGCAGATACACGGACTATTGAAATGCAGTGGTCTATGTCTATCTTACTGCTCGAGGACGTCTATATGAAACATGCTCTGGCACTACTGAGAGCTCAGTACAGATTTTAAGCTAGATGCAAGGCTTCAACAAGGCCTGCTTTCAGACTGCTGGTTCTCACCTGCCCTTCTCTCACGCGTGGGTTGCACGCATGCATTTAAAGAGAGGTGGATTTTCTGCCACACATTCATGCCACACAGGAAAATAATCTGTGGTTATCGCTTCTCACCACTGTTTTTTCAAGTAGTTTTTCTGTGTTCAGTTGAAGTTGTTGGTTTAAGGTAGACAGCATATCCTGCTGCACCAGAATCCACTAGAACCAGAAACACATTTGAAAACAAACAAAACAAAAAAGGATGATTATTAACGAATGTGGCAATATGACAACAGAAAGCAGTGAATGGTGCCAGCAATTTATGTGCGCCCACTCCCGACACTGGGAATATTAGACTTCCAGCTTGAAATAATTACTTTCTCTTGGGGTTCAGGAAGAAGAAAGTGTTGTCTTTGGGATTTATCCTGCCTGTTACAAAGCAAGAAAGAAAATATATTATATGCAGCTAACGTACAGGTTTTGAATTGTGCTGTCATATGCTGTGTGAACAAGAGAGATTTTACCTTACACTTTTCTCCACCTTAATTGGCTTTCTTAATGAACCACATTATTCCCTGTCACCTTTGTTTTCTCGTATTGTTGATTCCCAGGCAAACATTTTCGCAGTCTTCTGACTCTTCTGTAGATTGTTTTCTTGGTGGATAGCCATTGTCTGGCAAACCAATGGGCGTACATGAAGTACAGAGCGAGTCGCTGGGGAAAGCTGCACTTGACATTTCAGTCTGATTCGTTACTTGATCTTGGCACAGTAAAGCTTCTACCTCTTCATCTTTTAGTGGAAAAACTCGAAGTTCCCACAGCCCCGACTGAAAGGAATCAGAAGGGTAGGAGTGAGGGTGGAAAAAGAGAAAAGGGGAAAAAAGAGGTTTCAGTTGAGTCTGATTAGCTGTGTGCAGAATGCTCTGCTATCAAGTAACAAATGAGTGTCGTTCTTCACAATGTTTGCAGGGCTCTTCAGATAAAGAATGTGACACTGCTAGGCACCAGCTGTCAGTGTACGCTGGCTGCATGTGGGTTTGAACCCGTAACAGAGCTGCAACTGTGCAGGCACAGCACAGGAAGGGGGAGGGCTCCTTTCCACACTGCCAGGCAAGCAGGTTACCTGGCCCCAAAACGATCGTATCAGGCCCGTGGAACCCCAGCCAGCATCCCCGAGGAAAGATTCCGCGTCCCTGAACCCAGGCCTGCCACACTTGCCTCTAAAACATGCACCGTGTTCACTGAGCAGTGAGCCTGTTGACAAATGTTAGGTTTCATTCATAAAAAACACGCGTCTACTTCTAAACAGGTGGGCTACATTCAGTCCACATAAACTATGGCAACATTCTGAGCAGGGAAGGATGCGGCTACGTTTGAGTTCCCTGTTTCGTTAAGGGCCGATGGTCACTGAGGCCCTCAGCAGACCTGGAGGCCATCAGGAGCACCCACCTTGGCTTCCTGGCTCTCCCTGCAGAGCTGTGCAATCCCTGAACAAACAGAGCCGTGGGCTTCCGAAGTCAGGTCGGGAACAGGTTCAGCAGCGCAATGCAGCGAGGCACAGGAGCTGCTGTGGTGGTCTTTGTGCACCGCCTCTTGGCTGTGTCGTCCGTCTGCATTTTTGCTGTAAGATCTAGTGCAGAATAAAAGAGACGAGAGTCTTAAGACCTACTCCCTGCCCTTTCACATCACCAGGAGTCGTTTAGGTTTTCTTTTCAAAGTGTTCAGTGTCTCTGCAAGTGCTACCTGTGCTCTGCTTACTTAAACTAAAGGAACAAAAACACACGTGGTTCTTAACAACCCTGCTGCTGCAAGCCAAAGCAAAGAGTGCTGTGTGGAGGAGCTAACCAGCTGCAACGGGCACACCCTGGCTGCAAAACAGCGGGTGGCTGGGCCCACTCAGGAGCGCAGCGTCACGCACAGGTGCCCAAACTGCACTGCCACCCGGCTGTGCCAACAGAACTCGAGAAGGAACAGCAGGTCCTCACTCCCCTTTCCCACCTCTCCTCTGGGCTCCTCTAGCCCATAGGGTAAGGTACCCACAATCTCCAAAGCAGGCAAAATACCTTGTGTAGTAAGATTAGAAATTTTGACCTCACCTTTATTGTAAATTTGAACTAAAATATCTAAAATACTGGCACACATTTCAAATGTCACGTAGAAGTTTGACCTTCCTAAAATGGAAGTTTTACTTCTGATTTCAAATTACACTAAGATTTCACCAAAGAGCTCACAGATTTTCAAAATTAAAGGTATGTATAAAGTCTATATTTTTCATGAGATTTAGTCTTTTTTCAGTATAGCTTCTAAAGTCACTTTATGTTCAAAAGTGCTCAGAATTAATTCCTGAATATATTTTACCTCTAATTTTATTCTGCAGTATAAAAGCTACCTTTGCATATTTATTCATAGCGTCATGATTCAATTTCAGCCAGGAGCAGACACAGGCATATATATGGTAAATAGCAGGAACAGTTACCCTAACATTTATAGGATGCTTTTTGTTGTGGCAGATTCTGAAGCAATTTATGGGAATCATTTTCCCAGACCAAAAGTGTAGATACAGCCGCAGTATGATGTTTGGCCTTATATACACTATTTTTTCCAAGACTTACAGGGATTATACTTGATTCAGATGAGTTTTGCACCAGACAGCAAATTTGTGAGAATTAAATTTTTCATATCACTTTAAGCGTACGGAACATTCAGTAACACATCTCTGAATGCAGCAGGCGTTCAGCTGAGCCAGGTCAGTGAAGAAAGGCTCGCGTTACACGGGGTGGCTAAAGTCATGATAACAGGGAGTGGCACAAACCAACAGAGCTGTGTGTTGAGTATGGCACTACAATATTCGTGGTGCCAGATCACTAATGTGCCAACTTTCTGTAAGTTCTACATGCTTCAGAACTGCCTGGCCTTCCCTTTTCAACTGCAAAAACAATTTATGCCTGGTAGTGTCTCTAACGAGCTGATAAATAAGCAGATCTCTGTGGCAGCATTTCTGAAACTGCTGCACCCCGGTCCCATGGGAATGCTCTTATCAAAGTCAATACACCTGCCTGCTATTCCTCCTGGGCCAGCGGCTCTGCTCCCACAGCGACCACCTTGCTCGCTCTCTTTCTTCATACTTTGCATGACGTAAGGAAAAGACTTCATCTGAGAGATCTTCTATCTGTAATGAAAAATGAGGGATAGCTGCTGTAATTATGAACATCACTAGAAACAAAGACAGGTGCTAATATATGTAGTTCTGTGAATGTTTGTTCACCAAACACAAGCAAACAAGACAATGTGTGCTAGCAGTACAAGGGTACATCAAAATAACACAGTCAGCTGGCACTCTCACTTAGAGCCACAGTTTATGGGACGCTGTCACCTTCTGTTCATTTCTTTGTGTGTCTGTGGTTGTATCTGAAGGGATACAGAAGTTACACCCCTATGCAACTAGCACATTTCTCCCTACGGTGAAATGTGTTTTCCCTACAGAAAATTAAAAAGACAAGTATTCATTTGTAAAATCAAGGCAGCATTAAAAGCACAAAGTGAAGACAAGCAAAAATCCGAGGAGTTTTTAGAGACTGATTTAGGAGGAGGCTGGGAGGCAGCAGGATTTGCCAGGTGCTCTTTAAGCACAGAGGAGCAGGTCTGACATCACCGGGGCTTGCGATAGCTCCACATGGAGAGGCATGCAGCAAACCTGAGGTGCCGCATTCCTGCTATGAAACCAAGCAGAAAATGGTTTCTGCTGTGAAGAGAGCATTTCTTAGCTGCATGAGCCCAGCACAACCTAACACAGACCTAATGTAAATGTACTTTAACCGCTCACAGAGTCAAACGAGCCAGCTTTTTATGCAAAGCTCCTCAGATGCAGCTCTTACATCTGACTTTCACTTAGGAAGAGCCATCTTCATTTTTCCTGTGTCTAAGTCTGCTGTGTGTACGCAGCTGGGCGAGGAGCACAGCGCTGCCCTTCCCTCTCACTCCCCAGACTGCGGGGTGTACCACTCCAGCACAGCTCAGCATTACTTCAAAGTGCTCCAAACCATTCAGCCTCAAAGTTCATCTAAAAAGCTGTGGTTGGCAAGAGCACAGGAGTGCTGCAGCCATGGATTTTTATGCCAGCCACTCCTACCTTCAAAGCAGAGAAATTCTAGGAAAGAAAATTCCTGGTTGTAGGAACTGTGAAGCTGCACTGCCAGATCAGTCCTGGACAAGAACTATACCAAGAACTGGGAGGTTATAGAAAATTAAATTGATTTTCCATGAAATAAAGTTCTCATGGCTGCTACACAAGCAACATGGTTCATCTTCTGATTTAGTTTGATAAAATAGAGAACTAAATGCAGAGTCCTAGCTGCACTACCAGAGAGACGGTTATGTTGTCAGCAGGATTCACTCTGCAGCAGACAGCTATCTGCCCCGGGGTTTCTGCAGGAGCTGTTCTCTGTACGAGGACTTGCAGCACCAAAGCAGTGCATGACCATTACGGGTACAAATGCAAAATACAATGCACTGATGCTGCTGCAAACATACCTGACAGCGGCATTCCTCAGTCAGCCAGAGCACACACCTCCAACCTAGGCTGCTGGCCACGAGCTACAGCCCCACAACCAAATTTAGCTGGGTCACTGAAAAGGATCTCAAAGACTTCTGTGTGATCTGAACCAGCCACGGGACCCGTTTGCCAGAACTGGTGCTGCCTGGTTTCTCCTCAGCCCAGCACTCAAGAGGAACCCTCAGACAAACAGGCCTGCTTTGTTTGCTCAGCTCAAGATTTCTTTTTAAAGACTCCTCCTTGCTTTTATTTATGTTGAACACAAACCACTTTGTTAGCTGCTTGCTTCCCTTCACGTAACTCAACCAAATGGGTCTCTTCCTCTCTGGAATTCACCAGCTCTTGTCGCCTGGATGGCATGGGTCTGGGGCTGCATCTCAGTTCACATTCTGCCTTTCCAAGGTCAATGATGTACAGTGTGAAAGCGAGAATTTTATGGACTACAAAAGTGCTATTCCCTCAGGGAAAATGCAGGATTTTTCTGTGTGCTCAATTTCCTTTGAAGTGCAAACAAAAGATAATTTTCAAAGAAAAACTTAGACTTTGAAATTACTTTTCTTAGCAAATTGCCAAAACTTTTCATGCTGGGAAGAAACTTTATTTTTAACAAGCTTCCTTTCAAAACCCAACCCTACATTTCTCTACAAGTTTTGAAAAATATTACAAGTAAGCCTTACTGTACCTTCTCCACAGCTGATAGCAGAGATTTAACTACTTGAGTTTTACCCTATTCCACTGAAGACCAACCATTAATACAGTTTCTTACTTTAAAATTATTCTTTGTTCTACAGATAAAATCACATTACCTCAGAATAAAAGACCTCTGCTTGGTTCAGTACAGCCTCTGCCCTTCCTCATCTTTCTAAGATTTTATATATCCTCAAACAACTTCACGTTAATTTATAGTTACTATAACTAGAGAAAACTGAATTTTTTTTCCACCAAGGGTAGTTTGAAAAAGGCCAAAGAGCTGTCATTGCTTGCCAGAAAGATCTAGCAATGACGTGGAGAGAAAAGACTATTTAGGAAGGTGTGTTTGTGAGGCATGTCTAATGGTTTCATTCAAAGAAAGACCTGAAGGAAACTAAGATTTGAATCCCTCCTATCTCATCTAGTTAAGCTACGAGACACTATGCATTAATGTTGGATAGTCAGGAATAATACCAGGAAAAAACAGGCAGGAATATTTCTGAAAGGTTCTCAAAACAACAAAGTTAGTGCTTCAGTCGTCAGCTCCATGGGAAACGCTGAGTCATACGCCATAAAAACACTTATGCAAAACTAATTACACAAAGAATTATTCTGAAGTATTTGCAATTGCTAAAACAACTACAAAATAAACTTTAACACTACTTTATATCCATGCCTTGCCAGAAACTTTAACCTGGACAAAACAAATTGCAAACAAAACAGGAAAGCCCATGCCGCACCCTCCCCTGCACTAAAGCAGCAGCAGACTGCAAATTCACACATGCAAACCAGGAAATGCACACGCTGTAATGTCCCAAAACTAAGTACTTTTAGAGTGAGCAGCGGAGCAGACATAGATAGTAGATTAATTTTCAGATTGTCCACCTTCTATGTGTTTGTCCTTGTAAGGCAAAATTTCCAGAAACAAAACTGTGACACCCCATAAAATGCTATTTGGACTCTAATAAAGTACCGTGAATGGGCCTGATTTTCAGAAAGTGCTGAGTTCCTGTCCTTGCAAGTGCAGCTCCTGTAGAACCTGACAAATTTGGGACACCACATTTGTTTGTAACTTGTGGAAACTCTGGTGTGAGCCCATTGCATGAAGTGAGAGAAATCCTTAAGTGCTGGACAATGCAAGGACAACTCCAGGAGTTTTAAATTTGGCCACACATAAGGCAGGCAGGCAGAAAGTATTACGCAGTACCACCACAGACTGCTATGCAGTGGAAAGCAAAGAAAAAGCTTTTGTATAAAAGCAGACAGTACATTTTGCCTTCTCTCTTCTCCTTCCCAAATGATCTGCTAGATGAAGCTTGCCTTGATTTCAGCACATGGAACAATTTCGAGTGGCAGAATGTGAGCAAAGAAAAGAAAAGGTAACGCTTCTGTTTTCTGATGTTTTTTTCTCAAGCTTACACAGTAACAAATTAACTCAGCCTAAAACCTGAAGCAAGGCAGTGAAAGAACTAAGATCAAACAGCCACCTTTTCTCAGTCCTCAGAAGAACATCCAAACCAATTAATATGATTCCAACAGAAAGGGAGAAAATTGGCAAAGGATGATTTAGATGAGTAAGATCTTTAGCATTTTTCTCATCTGACATCTCTCCTCTCTTGTTATACCCAGCAGCTGACAGACAATATTGGAGCAGTGGACCACAGCAGGAGGCTAGGCTGCTTTATTGTACTCAAGTATTTCCTGGCCAAATGATGAATCATACACAAACTAGTAATGCCAGATACAAATGGACTGGGAGGGCTATTAAACAAGCAGTAAGTGCACAAACTTCACAGACTCCTTGAAGTCCATTCAGCAAAAATGAGCTAAAAGTATGCAAGATAAGTAGTCTGTATAGGATCTGGGGGCTAGAAGAGAAATCCACCGAGTGCTCCAAGCAAGTCCCTTGAAGCCCTGAAGAAAGGCAAATCACTGTCGAAATTCTTTTTCTACCCCCCCCCGCCCCAGTACCAGGACGAGGAGAGCATAATGAATAGCAGGCTCAAGGGACACTGCGCCCTTGCTGCCTTATTAGTAATTCTCCACGTAGTTTAATTAAATATCCTTGCAGGAGAGTTCTCCTGTGTATTATAGTTTGACCTTCTCACTCCTAAAGAAGATCAGGCAGGTTTCCTGCTAGGAGAGACAGTACCAAGCTAACAGGCAGTGATGGACGTGACAAAATCTGACCACCACCAAGAATTTCACAAGTGCACGAAAAAGGCAGGGTCAGAGGAAGTTGTTCCCTTGCTTCAGAGCCAGGAGTACCATGTTAAATGACTGCAACTATGCCAGGTAGGCAGGTGAGGCTGTGATGCCCTCTGCAAGCATCGATTTCCAGGTAGGAAGAAGCTACAGGCCTTGTAAATCTCTCCTGGGGAAGCTTGGCCTTTGTGGAGAGTGTATTTTCTACCCCAAGGGAGTGGCACAGTAATTTCACTTGTCTAGGGTGCTTAGCATACCCTGCTGTACTGCTACATAAATGCAGTCTTTGTCTCCTACTAAGGTCTCTAATCCTGGATGTAGGGGTTCTCTGTAAAACGAGCTCTAGAATGGATATTGTGGATGAAGGTAAAACGCAAGTCCTACAGCTACAACAGCTGGTAGGGGCCTACAGCAGGGACTGAAGGGAGGCTACAGATGTCCAAAGGACAGCAAAACTGGCAGGTTCCTCTTCTGACTCTGGAAAAGGAGCCACAATAAGACAGGAAGAGTAGAAAGCCAGCCCAGAGACCAGACACACTGCTATGTTCACACTGGGGTTAGGAAACACCTCAAACCCACCATTGGGGGATAAACAAATCTCCCAGCCCCAAAGTCCATGGGCATACTCTGAAAGAAAAAGGGGGATTCTTACATCTGGAGGAAGCAAAAGTAGCACACAGTGTGCACACCTAACAAAAAAGGTGAGTGGGAAATGCTGATGGTTACGTTGTCCCTGACAGGGCAGAAAACAGAAAAGCTTGCTTCCAACAGGAGGGTTGCAGGAACACTGAGAAGAAAACTGAGGAAACCTGCAAGCAAAATGCCAAATTACCTCCTCAATAACAAGAGGCCACGGGAACTGGCCATGAAAGAAAAGGATGAAAGAGGAGGACAGGCATTATAGCAGAGGTAGCCCCAAAGAGAGAGTCACACTAGGGGAACCCAGCATCAGAGTGGCCAGGAGCATGGGGGAGCTGAGGCCTCAAAGGGATCCTCCAGGAGCTCTGACTGTGCTGACAGCAAGGGGCAGAACAAGCGAACAGCAAGTCTTAATGTAGTGGATGACAGAAATGTGAATTATCTCCAGGGTCAAGTACGTTGGGGTAGGACACATTGCCACAGCCTGATACCTAATAGTTTATTTTTGAAATCTGAAACTTACCAGGATTTGCATGAAGTCAATGACTTTGAAAAACAGATACTGATTATCCCAATTATGTATCTAATTTAACTAAACTGTTAGTTTAATTAAAATACAGCTTACCTCTTCATCATCTGTATGAGATCTTTCCAAAGGTTGAAATTCAACAACTCTCCAACTAGAAATGAAACAAGACAAGTCAAATTAGTTTACCTACATGCTGCTTCATTGTTTCAGCTGTAAAGACTCTTCTGTTTCTACAGATAAAATAATTTCAAATTTCAGGTGCCAATAGCAGATGCTCACAATGTAATTCTCTTTTCTTAACCCAACATTTAACCTTTCCTTTCCCCAACAAACTCTTTAAGTTACTCAGAGTGTTTTATCTTTAGAGACAATATAAAAACAAATGCAAATTAGAGATTGAAATATGCAACAGCTACAGTATTTCAGGCAACTTGCAGTACTTAAAAGACACTGAATTACAGCACAGGAGATCAATTACTCTGTTCTAGCAACCTAAAGATGTTCTTTTATTGATGTATTTGTTTATTACATCTCTAGAATTGTGGATTACAAATAATGCGTTTACATTATATGGAAAGAGTTCAGTTTAATCCATAGTATCAAAATAGAAATTTAAAAAAATATATGTGCTAAAACAATTCTGTTTCATTTGCCGTTAGCTACTTTTTTAGTGAACCGTATCACAAAAGACGGCAATCTCCAAATAACTAAGAGCATGTCAGCCCAACAGCACTTTTAAGCCCCTGAGTATCACTACAATTAAGATGATATAAAACCACTTCTATTTTTAGCCAGTCTGTGCATCTGCCACCACTCTGCGCCTATCACGTTATTTCCCTTGTGCTATCAGCTGTCCAGTCTTCCCACCACTGATCTTTCATCCACTCCTATACACAAACTGATGTGCACAGTAAAAAACAAAACCAAAACCAAACAAAACCCCACAAGCACGTGAAAAGATCGTATTAGTATTAAAACATCTAACTAGATGTTAACAATATCTTTAATAGCATTCTCGTGTTCATTTTGCAACTAAGGAGGTCATGAACAAACCTCGGTGTAAGGATTTCTTTGTACTGTAGTTTCTCCAGCTTTGACGGTGCCACCAGCGACATTGGAATAACAATGTTGTCTATGTCATAGGAGCTCTCACTTCTCAACCTCCTCCTTGAGTTATGCTGTGTAACAGAATCAATAAAAGAGGAGATTTATCAGCTTATATGACAGGAAATCCATGTTAGTTGAGATATTCTGTAACGGATTTTCTAGAGGCCAAATTATTATTTGTTTTAAAAAGGAATTTAAACAAATCTTAAGACTATCTCACCTCTTAAGATTTACTCCTTGCTTGCATAGCTCTTACTGATATCAAAGGATGCTTCTCTAACTTCACGTACAGTTTATTTTGAATACTTAAGAGAACTTTAATGCTGTGTTCTTCCTAACATTCAGCCTATAAGGAAGACCTTCTGTAACCTATCTACTGACACATAACCTGAGTGGTTTTTCAGCGTGACACAATTAATTCCAAGAGAATGAATCTACATTTAGCAGTGAAGAACAACTTACGTGGAAATATTTTCCTAAAAGACACACAAAAGACAGAAACTGAACAATCATACTAGATTCCTGGTGTTCTCTGCTCAATAGTTCATGGAACTTACCAGTGTCAAAAACTGAATTTTCTAGATTACAGGAGAAAGTTTAGTTTTAAATCATATACTCCATATTCCAAGATCTCAGTTTTTAGCTGACAGTTAATGGAAGCAGTCTGTTCTAAAATGCTCTTTTAGGCATTCTTTAAAGCTGGCCTCAAGAATGTAAGTGAGCATTATCAAAACTGCTTGGAGAATGCAGATCTTAATTCAGTTCTCCAGTCATCATCGCCAGATTAAAACGACGACTTACTGAACACCAGCATACCACCAGGCTTAACAGAACTGTGGGCCCGCAATTTGAGTATTATTATGAATTTCTCAATTAATTCCAATAGAATTAAAACCAAGTGTGTTTCTGCAAGGACTTCGCTGAATCAGAGCTCTGCTGCTCCTCAGCAAATTTATATACCAGAGACTTTGCCAGTAGTGCTGCACAAGAGGTTTTAAATAGCAAAGCTGAGACTTAACAAGTGCTGTGACTATATTTGCACAGTGATGCCATTTGACATAGCTGCACCAAGAGCAAGAGCTCTTGTGTAAAACTGGGAGCATATATCACAGTATATTTAATGAAATTTAAGGGGAAAAAAAG
Source organism: Anser brachyrhynchus (assembly GCF_964034855.1). NCBI lineage: Eukaryota > Metazoa > Chordata > Aves > Anseriformes > Anatidae > Anser > Anser brachyrhynchus. Next base: position 8,367,205 of record NC_137701.1, read on the forward strand.
TAAAATGAAAGGCCCAATGCCACTAAATGAAGCATCCATTTCAGTTCTGTTATCTGTAAAACTCTTAACAACCAATTATCTGTTTTAGGGGCACCACATACTAAATCTGGAATAAATTTCTTAATGTAATTCACTTAATTCACTCTACAATGTTCTTTACTGTAACTTAACATTAGCTTATATATAAAGAGCCCATATTTGTGGATTATTAATTTGCGGATTATTAGTTTGCATAACTGTTAACATTTCAGTTAAGACAGGGACACGCTTTTAGTTTACCTGTGATGAAGTGCTGTGAGTGGGCCTAGACATCGCATTGACATTGCTCACGGCAGCAAAACTGCTCGGGGATTCTGGTTCTGCATGTTGAAAGGAGAACGTCTCAAACCTAGTGTTACGTTCGCCTGTCACAAAAACAGTAATAAACAATATTAAGCACTGACTGTTGTCTGTTAGACTAAGGATATTTTTCCATACAGTAAGAGTACAGTCATTTCTAGAAGCCCACAGCTAACCACTTAAGATTTAACAAATACTAAAAAAAGCTGTCTAAATAAACACTTGTTACTCATCCTGTCATTGCTGTTCCACACAACTCATCCCTCTCTTTCTACAAAGGACTTCTTCTGCTGGAACCAGCTTCATATGGGCAAATCCTGCTTCTTTTTACAGAAACTGCCCTAGACTACACACACAGCAAATACAATTGGGCCTAGAGGAATGCTCCGAGTGTCCCCGCACAGTGCTTCATCCCACTGACGTACTGATCCCTAACTGACAGATTCCTCCTGGATAAATGATAAAATAAAAGTGGCAGTAAGGGTAACAAACGAAGTTAGTTTCTCGATCTCCATGTGCGGTTTCTTTTAGCAGTGGTCCACTGCCCCAGACAAATCGTAATTCTTGTTTACTCTTACTCAGTCCCAGTGTAAGCAAAGCTGAGGGGGATTCAGAAGTTAACCACCAGTATTCTGCTTTTCTTCTACCTAAATTTCCAGCAGACAACGAGAACTCAAACTTAAAATAGCGACTAATAAAAAGGGTCGGTGGATTCCAACATGAAAAGAAGAGATAAGACAGATCCTAAATCCTGAATTGCACAGGCTGGGTCAAGTACGTGAACTCTCATCTCCCCGGCAGCTCTGCAGCTCCCTGGCACACAGCTTTTATTTTTGGCCTTGTTCATCAGGCTGACCTTCCCCATGGATAATTTCTCCTAGACAGAGCCCAAATTAGGAATAAATATGTAGTACTACACCCCCAGCACTAATAAGCTAGAACCGCTGCTGCTACTCACAACTATACCACACTGCAGTTTTCTGGCATTGGGAAATGATCCTTATGATAAAAGATGTTGTTTTTGTTTCTTTCCTTCTGTTACCTCAAATAGCCAAATACTATTGGCAGAAGCCTAACTGTAAGTTCAAAAGGTTTATACCACAAAGTTTTCTCTCTTACTAGTGCTCCCAAGTAATTCCAGTTGTTCACTTAGGGAAACAGTGTGGTTCCAGGAGCACTGGGCCAGCACCTGCCTTTTGGGGGCCGGTGACTGGTTAGGGCAGCAGGTGCTGGCGAGAGGGAACAGGGGAAAGCACCCCCCAGGAGGAGACAGGCACAAAGCACAAGGGAAGAGTGCATGGCAAAGGGAAGGGAAGGACAAAAAACAAAACAAAAAAAGAAAAAACACATGAGCAAAACAAAGAAAAACAAAAAAACCCCACCCCAAACCCACAAACTCATCTAAATCAGAGAGTTTTTAGTCTGTCCAAACACATCTTTCAGCCCCCCCTGCAACTTCCTAACCAATACGTTGCTTTTCGTTGTTGTTGCTGTTGTGCTTTTAAACAGGTCATAAGCTTTGGTTAAATCATCTGCAGCAATTCCCATTCTCCCACCTCTATTGCAAGGTTACACCAGCAATTTTACCTGGATATGCACTGGAAGTGTATTTTTCCATAACGTTAACTGATGATTTATATGTTTTTGTTCTTTCTTAGGGGAAATTTTAGAATAATGTAATTAGTCATTTTCCTCAAATACCTTGGGGGGAACTTTGCTAAGCGTTTTCTAAAGGTTCACATAAATCAATCTCTAACAGAATCTGTTAAGTTTTACATCCTAATAGCCTGCAGAAGTAAGATGCTATTTATCTCTACAAGGGCATGCTGAATTTTTGTCCCTAAATTACCACATTATTCTATGTAGCTCTACAGAACTTGCAGGGCAGTTTCTATTAATTTACCTACTGCTGAAGTACAGATTCAAGGGCTTAAAATATAAAGATAAGAAGAGTGAAAACACTAATTATAAGCACTGGTAGCCCACAAGTCCTCTTAACTGTCTGGAAGGAAGCCAGAACCACAAATGACAGTACACAAATGAAACATAGCTGACCAAAGCTGCTAGGAATAGTAAACGTTTGGTTGGGTGCATGATTTGACAGATAAATTTGCAGTTCGTCTGTTTCACTACACTAATATAAAACATTCATAGTGAAAATAACGACACAGCAAAACACAGTGGGACTTGCTGAGCAGCTTCCTTAGAGTATTCCAAAAATAAAATACAGAAGCTTGTCTCCTTTTGTAATACACACCGATGAAGAAAGAGATGCTTTAAAATAGCACATTATTTTCACGGAATCCTAAATCCATTTCTTTGCTCCTGTAAAGTTTCATAATAGTATCCTTTTTGGAGATACCTTAAAATTCATTCTCAAAAGCCCAGTGATAAACTCATTTCTACAGTACATATGTTTTAAAAAATAGTACTGTCTTAACACAATTTGTCTCTTACCTACTGCTGTCTCACTTAGATGTCTTTTCTTTCTTCCCTCCGACAGCTGGTCAGACGTTCCTGACATTGATTGAGATTTGGAATTAGATAAAAAGTCACTGCTCCATTGTTTGAGAGAAACATTATGTTGATTGTAGTCTACAACAGAAACATGTATCACGTTGTAAACTTATTTTCCATTGCTGCGATTTACAGGCAGTCTCGGTGAACTACTTAATATAGAAAAAAAAAAAGACTTCTGATAGGAATCCAGGTAGCAGGGAATACTGCAGTCAGGCACCTGCATTTGCAGAGACCTCATGGTCCAAACTCCCTGCACTTGTACTGGTGCCATCCTGCAGCTCTGAAGGGATTGCTTCAGTGTAACAGCAGAGTACCTGACACTGTGTTTGGTGAAGAGATTCCTCTTCCACCTACATCCCTAGCCTGTTACCTTCTCTGATAACCTGCTTTGTGGTAAGTTTACACATGGAACATTTTCAGGGCGAACTAATGAAAAACAGTCGTGGAAATATTAAAATGTCTTGCCTTACATACCATTATCTGGAGATATTTTAAACTCCACTCCCAGAGATGCGGCATCAACAGGTTCTCCTTTGATGTCATCCTTCCTTAATAATGTTTCAAAGTATATGTGAAGAGGAATATCTGACGGAGAAAAAAAAAAACACAAAGTGAATGGAGTCTGTATTGGGAAGATGGCAACCTATGACATAATGAATTGTGCATCATCACTGAAGGTCTGGGAGTGGATTTACACAATGCTACGTAATATAATCTATGAGCAATACTGCTTTGAGTCCTTCAGCTCATACAGAACATCAATGCCATGAGGACTAACTGCTACATGGGTGCAGTATCTTGACACGGTCAAGCTGGACACAATATAGGGAAGCACCTGAGACTGGCAAAAGGAAAATCTGATGACAACGATCAAAAAAAGCCCAACCAGACACTTCAGAGGTGTGAGTTTTGCATACATAAGTAAAAAACTTGAGGCAAGGTAATTCTCAGCAAGACAGTTATTGCACGTGTGGCATCCTGCACCGCAGGCGAAGATCCGTAGCCTTTTCTATCTGTTCTCCAAGACAAGTACTACACGAGATAATGTCCTGTAATTTCAGGGAGGTAAGAACTGAAGGTACCTTTCTTTCTGCTACTGGAAAGTGAGAGCTATGCCAGGGTAAAAACAAATCCATTTTTAGCTGTGAAGCTATGCAGCCACATGTGCTGACCAAGGCAGTATGCTGAAGTGGTTCCAAGCTCTCTACCACTATGAGCTCTAAGGGCTGACAAGACAACTAAGATCAAAGTAGGACTCAAACCTAAGTGATGCTCCTCAACAAATCTCAGTGTAGGCACTTTGTAGATTAACAGCATTTTTTTAGTCTTCAAAGCCAAAGTAAGAAAGTGCAGGATTGTCTTACTCTGGAATAAACTATTTCTGTACCTGCAGCGACCCCATGACTGAAAACAAGCTCTGGAGGGTATGGTGGGAGCAGGACCGGGGTCTTCCCCTCTTGACTAACTCCTGCGCAAAACCCAGCACGGTGGAGAGCACACAGTGCACTTCCCCTGTAATCTGAAAAGCCTTCAGTTCATCCTTCTGGGTACAAGTAATTAACGCTTTTGAAAATTACTACTGCTGGGAGCCTAGAGGTAATTTCAAGGTACATTCCTTCTTTCTCTCCCTGGCAAAGGCTACAGCAGGGAAATGCAATTCATTTCCCGAGGGAGCTCTAACCAAGAATTAGTCTGCAAAACATTTCAAGTGGTAAGGAATTCAGCCACTGTTGTTAGGACAGGAAGGCTTAAGAAAAATTGGTCTCTGTTTGAAAAGCCTTTCCGGAAACAAAATTAAATGAAAGAAATTAAGTAGAAAGAAATATGTCATCGTAAGCAGCACGCTTGACAACAATTACATTCAGAATGAGAAGAGGGCTGAACACAGGGCCACAGGGTGGGCGCTGAAGTATTTTTATTTACATACAATCTTAGCCTTGAGGACTTGCCAGGACAGAAGCTTTCAACATATTTTGCTAACTAAAAATGACAAATTATTTCAATTTGATACTGATCTAAGCAGGTAACAAGACAAAAGGTGACCTGCAAAAGCTTTTTAGCATGCTTTTTATTCTACCTCTGAGTAAAGCATAGATAAGGTCTGAAAGGTTTATTGGTCATGACATTTATGCAAACAACAACAACAAATGCTTCTCCTGCCTTTTTTTTTTTCCTGGGGAACCACCTTGATGTTTCAGAGGTTGTTTATTATGCACTCCTGTGCCTTAATTAAAAGGGCAGGAGTATTTGTCCCAGATTATCCACAAGCTAGATGCACAAATACCAGACCCAAACATCAGAAGCAAACTACAATTTTCCAGCTGTCAAGGTGCAAGTTTGAAAAGGCACTTCTATGCTCAAGGTATAATGCAACCACTCACATATTTTTGGTAAAGACCCTTGGTAATATGGAAATATTTAAGGGCAGGACTTAGATCTGTAACGAGCATTATACTTCCAGACGCAAGTACGCTGTAAGCCAGTCCAATTGCACTATACGATTAAATTGTCTGCAAATTATGATTCTTCTTTGGAAGTAAAAAATAATAAAAAAAAATACAACAGAGAACATCTGAATCTTCAATCTGAATCCCCCCTCACACACTGAAGAATCTAATTCACAGAGTTTTGAAATAAGACAAATACCAATAATATTTTCTAACACACAGAGGAAATTTAAAAAACAAACAAACAAAAAAAATCTTTTCTTCTACTCTGCTGACAAATTTTCCTTGTTCAAAAGAGGATGATAAAAGATGTGGGCACGCCACAAGTGGTATTTTAAGAGAAGTTGTCCCTCTGGAAAGAGATAACAAAGGAAGCTGCAAACAAAAGATAAAAGTGAATCAGACTACCTGACCAAACTGGAAAATTTCTATCATGCACTTCTTCATAATTTGTTCATATAAAATAAAATGACAAAAAGACTAGCAGTCCTCGTGAGGAGGGAGAAACAGTGGAGTGCACAGCACAGTCCTCAAAAGCAAGGACTGCATCTGAGCAGGAGATAGTAGCACAGTGCTCTTCCTGTCTCATCTATTATTAGCAAGGCTAAGGTTCCTGGAAGAGAGAATAAATATTCCTCAAAAGAAAGATGTCCTTGGTATCAGAATGAAACTAAAATAACATTTTTCTTCCTCCCTCCTGGCAAAGTGACCAACAGCAGCCACAAGGCAATCAAAAGCCTTTCAGACTCTTTCATTTTCATGACGATTAGAGCCGTCTTTTCTAAGAAAAGAGATTTCCAACATTCTTGTCGAACTTCCTAGTCTCCCTTGAGATTAAGGCAAAAATGAAAGCAAGGGGCATAGCCTTAAATGACTATCCTTGAACAGATGTCTTAAGAATCACTGAAAAAAGCCACCCAAAACATATACACTGTAGTACAGTGAAGCTCGCACAGAAGCGGAAGCAAGGAAACAATCTGATGAGTTAGACACACTGGCAGCCACCCAAGCAGCAGCGTGTGGGGACAGCTCTCCTCTGTAGGGATTTGGGAACTGCCTATCCCCCTGGCTCCTGTCCAGCTGGGCAGCCAGAGACACGGGCTAAGTGAGGGAAAGGGTCTGGAAAGAACAAAGATTTAAGAGGTGCTTTGCTTCTCTCTCCTCTCCCCAGAGGAATACTGCTGATTGGGATTTTTGCTGTTGCACTCCTGGAGTGTTTTCTTCCCCGTCTGCTCCTCGAGGTAATCTCCTCTGTATCCCACACGTGGGATGTAAACTTGCAGGAGCTGAGACCTCCTCAGGGTTCCATATCCACACCCAGCTCTTCTCCACTGGCCAGTGATGCGTTCACCAAACCCAACGCTTCCTTTAATCCCTGACTTCCCAGTGGCAGGATGAAGCATAAACTCTGTCATTCTGGGAAGCCAGGGGGTGTGATTAAAGGCTCACACAGTTCCATCGAAGTCCAAGCCTCACGTTCAGGTTTATTTTGTGGCAAAGACAACACCCAGAACAGCAGTATTGCTGTACTGGTCAACAAATATCTCAAAAACATCAAAAAAATCTAACAGTACAAATCCTTCCTGCAGACAGCAGCGCTTAATGTGCAATTTTGAAGCCCTAAGTGCTGCCAAGTTGCACCTGCACTAGTTTCAGGGCCAAGAAGAGTCAGAAACATCTGCATTATTGTTCAAAAATTTAAAGAATCAGATGACAGAAACCATAAATATGGTTTAAACAAGATCACCAAAAAGGCTATTACAAGAACGATTACAAAAACTGGAAAAAAAAAAAAAAAAAAAAGCTTTCTTGCCTAGTGCAAAGGGCCTGAACTGAAAGTGGCTCATGAAAACGAGAGAACCAAGATGGAGCAGTGCGTGGGCAAAAGCATCACTGAAGTGACTAGCACTGACTTATCAGCCATGCTGTGAAACAAGCCACTGATTATCCCCGTATTTTTCCTGGGTCAGTCTTTCTGAATTGCAACTGTGTTACTGGCATGGGACATCTAGACAGTGTGTTTTTCATATGTCAGGATGAAGCTAAGGCTTTCATTTAGTCTAAACTCCTGTTCTGCCAGCGTGAAGTTTTCTGTAAGAAAACTAAATTCTAAAAAAAATCACTCGTAAGGAAAAGTAGTCCACAAGCTCTACAGCTTTCACAAGCCCAACCCTGTTAGAGGCACGGGGTTTGAGGTACTTACCTGAAGGGAATGATAAGACGGGATGGAAGGAAGAGTCCAGCTCTTGCACATAATCCAGTATTCTAGATTCTGTTCTGTACTCACTGCTGATCAACGCTGAGGCTGGCACCATGCATGGTAACTGAGTTTTGTACAGACAGGGGGCATCTCTAGATGGCGAAGTCTGCATGGATGCACAGAAAGAAAGGTTAACTTCTCCTTTACTCACTTCTCTCAAACTGGACCAGAAGAAAAGAAAAAAACTTAAGAGTGACTCCTTGATGTGTGAATGGAAAAAATATTCCTACAAACTTAGTTAGTCTAAACATGACTAACCCCACTTCTTATGAACTACGGTGCACAATACAAACAATATAAAAATACCCTTTAATTAGGACCAGGAAACAGTTGTCAGGGTTTCCAGAGCAAAACATAGCTGTTTCCAATCATTATTCTGATATGTTCTGTGACCAACCACCACCGCTTACAATGCCATTCCAGCACAATAGGCACAACATGGATGCACAAACAATACTAACACAGAACTATGCACAGGGGTCTCCTCAATTTATCCCTTTAGTATCATTCTTAGTAACTACATCTCTAGACAGCTTGTACATTTTAATGCAAGATACAACATTAAATATTTTGTGCATGCAGCATATTTACACAAAGCAAGAGGGCAAAGCCCTTGTCTTGTTATAACTTAAATGTCAGATAAGCAACAGAAACAAAAGAAGATATAGAACAATAAATGCAGGAGAGGGATGCATTAACAATTCATTAATAGGTAGGAAGAGGAGTTACTACTAGGAAGAGAGCTGAGAAAGATCAATTTAGCTGCTTCTTTGCAAGGCTTGTTAGAGCACAGCGAGTTAAATGATGGGTTGCACAGAACTGGTGGGTGCAAAGTAGCAAGACAGTAAGGCAAAACGCAGGGTGAAAATGGGCAGAAATAAGTAGGAGGTGCACGCAATATGCTGAGCTCTCAAAGACAGAAGGGAAGAGTTGAACAAGGTACTACTAAGTAAGAAGCAACTCAAGTCCATGCTTCAGAATATGCTACAAAACCACTACAGGGAAATAGTGCTGCTGATGCCACTTTCAGCCTTTCTGGATACTAGCGGTAGCAACCCCAAAGGTACTGACATTAAGGGCTTCCATTGCTATGCAGAAAATGAGGTTTTTGTTACTTTGCCAAATGCTGCAGAATCCTAAAACGGGGACAACTGAGGTACTTCGAGGTTCTCAGCCTAACACCGTGCAAACAGCCACATCTATCATCTCCTGGAAAAGGATTTCAACTTAATAAACTGTAAGAATGGATTTAACAGTGGTTGTCTTGATTTTCTTAGGACTTTTTATGGAATAAGAGGAAAACATCTAGCAGCTGCATCAGAGGAAAGACAATCGCTTGTATTTCTAAGTACTTCTGCTTAAAGAAATCTCTTTAGCTGCCTCCTTCTGCCTGGGGTACTCCAGGCTGTATTCTAGCAGCATCACTCATCTGTTAGCGATGCAGTGCTTGTATCCACCACAGAAACAATCCCTCCCCTTGCTGAAATCAGTACTTCTGTCAGGTGGCATCAGGTTTTGCAACCCATGCTAAGCCTGAAAATATCCCATGAAAAATTCCCCTTTCCATTTCTTCTTTTCGCCATCAACAAACTGCAGGATCTCTTAAAATCATGTAAGCTGCCTGTTAGGATGTTGGAGCAGAGGAGACCCCTTGGTAGTGAGGGCTGTTTGTTTTATTTCCCAGTTTTCACAAACGAAAACTTTAACAGTCCCTAGGCCACTGTGATCTCCATACACACGTTTATGCAGAAGCACTTTTGGCTTACTTTGGAAACAATTCTTCTCCAGCCCAGGACTCCTTCAAAACACTGTCTGTCATTTCCTGTGGCAGACATATGGCATGCTTCTTCTGTTAAATATCCACGAAGTGCTGGCATAGAAGCCAATATATAGCAAGCAGTAAGTTGTAAAGCAAACTTAATGTCTCCCATTATATGGACCATTAAGCTAAAGCCGGAAGAGCTTTTGCCTTCAATGCAATTTCAAAATTTTGCTTTCAAAATTACACAAAAAGCTGTTTCCAGAGATATTTTTCAGAAATGAACCAGTTTCCTGAATGTCCACTAGTTAAATTGCTACTGCACTCACTCTGCCTCGTTTTTTTCAGAAATGAATCCACAGTAAATAATTTTTTAAAAAATAAATCCCCAAATGGTAATCAGTAAAATTACCTAGAAAAGACATAGATAAGACCAACACATGCTGACAGCCAGTCCCTTAGTCCTGACTTGCTTTAATGCACTTCATTTGCGAACACGTTTACAATACAGCTTAAAGCTAAGCCTGCTGAAAAACATGCATAAAATGGTCAAATAACCTCCACAGTCTATTTTGAAATAGTAATGAAATCAAATTGCCAACATTGGTAAGTGACCAATTCTTTTCCTCATCTTGTCTGTGGTTGGAGTTTCCAATGCTTATGCCTGAGTTTGTGCATTATTTCCTTCAATGCTCTGGCATCGACACCTAAATAATTCCATCTTTCATTAAGTCAGTCCATAATTCAAAAGAAAATAAGGACTTATATAGTAACGAGCAATTTTAGTTAAACCCTCTGAAATTACTAGAAAAAAGCTTTAAAAAAAAGGCCTGGCAGTGTCTGCGATCCTAGTTACTAGATCTGGTTTAAATTTCTAATGCAGTAGTTTTCCACTGGAAAATGCTGAATTAGTGAAATCACGATGTTCGTCAGGAATGTTGATTTAATCAAGTCTTGATGAAACAATTTCTGAAGCCCTTCATTCTGGAATGGAAGCATGCTGCTCAAAGAAAGCGCTTCAACCTTAATGAAATAAAACTGAAGAACTCGTTATTGGAGAACAAAACTCTCCCCCCTTCCAATTCAGCATCAAACAGAGTCTACAGCTTGACTTTTACAGCCGTTAGTTACTGATTTTGCAATACATCAAAAAAAGAAACCCCAAACCAACCAACCAAAAAAACACCCCACCAACCACCAAAAACAACTCAACAAAACAACCCCACTAACACAGACACTCAGCCACAGCAAAGACAAGTGGTTTTATGAAAACTGAGGCACTGAACTCTCAGAAGACAGGTGTCTACAAGCCTGGCTAAAATGCCAACCTTCCCTTCAGAAGGCAAGAAAGATATTACTCAACCCGTATCATTTTTCTCCTGATATACAATACCTTACGCATCTACTGAAACATTTTTCTTCAGCACTGCAATACAAAACCTCATGCTTCCTGAGTGTAAGTAGATATGAAGAATAGCATTACATTTGGTTAATTCTATTATGGAGAAGAAAATATGCTGTACTTATGAGGAAATCAGAAGTGTGTGACCTTTAAATCCTAAGCTAAAATAGCAGCTCTGTTTTAAACTTCCTAAGGAGTGGTATCACCAACAGAATCTAATTTTCCATAATATTATGAATTTTAATCTTCTTGGACTTTTTTTTTCTTAGTACTGTCTTACTGGGTCACAGACAATGCAGTGAGCAATTAATTTTGATATTCAAAACAGTTTTTGCACTTGCTTGTGATAAATTGATGCATTAGCCAAAGCACGATGGGGTCATGCCATTATTCTAGAAAGATCAGAAAGCTGAGCAGTGCCAGCCGACCATCACCCTGCAGTGAGAAAAAAGTTTGTGAAGTGTGCCACAACTGAAAAGAAAAATGTTTTGTGCTCCCAGTTGAGACTTCTGAATACTCGCCTCATGGTTTCAGCTACTGATTACTGAAACTCAGGCACGTTTCCAAAAATGGTATAAGTGTAACAGTACAAGGGAGCCCCGGTTCAATTACACCAATGTGTATGAATCCACTAAGTTAATTAAGTCAGCTCGAATACACTCTGCTGAATACCTGTCACGTCTGCTTCTGATTACTCTTATAAGCCTGAAAAAGTATTTATTCTCCCCACACACACACAGAACTTTACAGCAATATCAAAGAGGAGCTACCTCCATAAATATTAAAGGCTGCTCTTCAGTAAAAGAGCAGCCAACTGCATTGCAGAGGCTTACCTGTGGGACAGGAGAGAACCACCGTATGGATGGCTGATGCCCCCTCTCTGAACAAACACACTGCTCACTTTTAATCCTCTAGCAGTGCTACGTGTAGCTCAAACCAACAGAGCACCGTGTTACCCACTTGCTTCTGTGCTTTAGCACCCACCTTAGAGGCCAGTCCACTTCTCCATGGCCTCCCTCTTCCACACACAACGAACTGCTCTGAGCAGAGGTATGTCCCTCTGGCAGAACATGCACTTAAATGACATTTCTTAATTCACATGCTAACCCTCTGGGGCTCCCTAGAGAGAGCTTAACAACAGAATACCTTTAGGAAACACACAACATGGGGATAGTGAAAGGTAACTCTGAAAGCCCCAAAGACTTCCTCCCTTACCAACTTGTGGTGCGGGGGGAAGACGGGCGAAGCATCTCAGACAGCCCTACATGGGAAGGTGCCTAACAGATGGTGCCAGAGATGCACGCTGCGTTGCAGAGCCTCCCTGCCAGCTCCGGTTTCTATAGATGACCTTTCCCACGCACTTGCCTGCCATCTATACATAGGTGCAGCAGGTGCAGCAGAGAGAGCTGCCCTAGGATGTACAACAGGCAGTCTGCCTCTGGCCCCGCTGAAGCTGTCAGTAAGGCAGAGCCTGTGGCAGAGGTTAGTTTTTCCAGGGAGAGAACTGAAAGAAACTGACTTTCATAAAGCCTAGCGACAACTTACTCAGCATCCAGCCCGTCTCAAATTCAGATCTTTGGTCAGTGTCATAAAAGAACTGGTAGCTTGTACCTTTCTCACAGACCACCCACCTCTCACAAGTACAAATGTAGTTTGGTTTCCTTAATCCAGTTTTAAGCCAATGGGAGATGGATTTCCATCTGCTCTGTGGACACGTATGCTGTCTTCAACATTCTGAAACAAAACCCTTTTGTTGAAGAAGCAAATCAATTGAAAAAATTCAAGGTTAGTGATCAATCTTTGACCAATCACATAAATCCAAAGAAGGAAAGATATTTTAACCCATGTAGATATGTTTTGTAAAAATGCCATATAGACATTAAGAGTAGATGTAATCAGTAGAACACTCATTTTAATAAGCTAAAGTTGCAACACTGTGAAAAGAACACTTCGAGTTTTTTGTTCTAGAAAAGCGAATTTACAGATTGACTGGCTTAACATAAACCTTACCAAGAGGGATTTAGTTCTACTCATATCACAGCATTACAAAGCAAAAGGTGTTCTCCCTTCCTTCCTCCCCAATAGATAAGTCTTATCATACATTCAGAATAGTTGAATGCATAGAAATACTTTTTTTTTTCCAGATGAGTTTTTTTTTCTCTCCTGATTTTACATATAGGAGAGTTTCTTTTTAAAGCTTCCAGAGTTAAAACAGTAACTTTATCAGCTATTACTTTCACTTACAAACTTGGTAAACCAGAACCAATGGATTCTCCTCCGAGACCAGAAGACTGACACATCCACAGAGGCACTCCACCACTTTCACTAAAGCCGGATGCATCCTCTTCTTGAAAACAGTTTGCAGGAGACTTGGCAAGACAGCACCACTCCTTGTACTCACAGCTTGAGAATCCAGCGGTGCCAGTGAGCTATGCAGAAGCAGGTGGTGGAGCCAACACCTAGCGACACACCGAGGGGAACGACAACCAGTAGGCTTCTTCAGTGCAACTATGGGGAAATGGCTGCTTCTCTGCCTCAGGGCAGAACTGCTGGCTGGCTACTGAATGATACGTTAGTTACTATCAGTGCCTTTTTTTTTTTTCCATCATTTGCAGACTGAGTGAGCTAGAGAAACCGTTAACTGATAACAGCCACAAAGAACTCACCTGTATCTCCTCAATCTCCTTAAAAGCAAATAAACCACGACATGGGACAATCTGGCAGGGGAAATGGGATGGTATTCTAAGAAGCAAGTTGATAAAACTCTCATCCCCAGACAGGCGTACACCTGGCAGAAAAGAGGGTCCAGCTTCCACAGTATGTGCAGTACCCTGGGGAGCTGCCTGCCCGCACACATGCCCTGTCCCATATTCTCCCTTCCTGTGATTTTTGGTGCTAGCTACAGACCACTTGTAGATAGCACGTGCTCAGCAATTAAGGGAAAGGCTCTGCATGCTAGGTATCATACAGATTATACATAGATATAAAATACATATACTAACAAGACTTGGTCACAGATCCTTATGCATTTATCAAGTGACATCTACAAAAAGTATCACTAGCACTAAGCATGCACTGGGAAAGCAATGGGATGCAAAAATCACAGAACTGGTGTGAGAAGCAGATTAAAACATGAAACCCAAATACCTTTTTTTTCCCCCGATTTTGAGCCTTCTGAATAAGCACTCACTTTTTTATTTTTATCTTTTGAGACTAGCAGGAATATTTTTTTAAACCACTAAATGAAAGCAGATATTCTTATGCTCTCACTGAACTCCGGATTGAGACTGAAGAGAAAAACATAGCAATACTCAACCGCAAGAGATGGCAACATTATACCAATTGTTTGCTCCTCGCATCTAAAATGCAAGCTTTTGCACCTCAGCTCCTGACTTTGAAGGTGTTGGCACCTCTGCAAATTTAAATTGCAGTTTTCCCCACAAGTGCCTCAGTCCACACAACCATGCCTTCCTCCAGCAGGTGGAGATACAGAATACAATGAGAATTTTCTGATTAAAAAAAAAAACACAAAAAACACCATGCTCCAGAACCCCGCAAAAACTTGAGAGGAACAAATTTGATAGTAGGCAGATCTCACTCCTCTTTGGCCTATTACCTTTAGGCACCCCTGTATGTTTTAACTACCTAGCCCCAGTGACACCTCTTGGTGAAGCAACACTTAACCAAAAGATGTGAAACTAATGTAACATCCTAGCTAATGAAACGAAAAACTAACAAAATGACCTGGGCAAAACAAATTCCTTGTTACAACAAAAAAACAACAGCAAAACACAAACCCTGCAACAAGGCACACAGATGAAATACATTCTAGTAAACACCAGGACATGTGAGCTAAGCAAAGACCTCGCTGAGACTACCAGAGTAGTAGTAACACTTGTTGGCCGCTATTAAATAAATTTTATAGAGCTTTTGAAATCTCAAAGATAAATTCAGTTCCTCCAAGTTTAGGCAAAAAGTAGCCAGAGATACTTCCGGTCCCTGCTGCAGAAAAAATATTTGTGGGAGCACCCAGACATTAGAGAATCCACAGTGGGTGCGTGTGGAAATGTTATAAATATAAAGTTATAAATGCCACAAACACCAGGAAAAGATTCAATTGCAGCTCAGTGCTTCAAATGAAGCCATCTCAGGACTCCAGCCCCCGTCCAGGAGCTCGTGTCCCTCCTACTAGAGCATGCCTGCAGCTGCTCCATAGTTTTACCCCGCATGCAAGTTCTTAACACTCATTGAAAACTCAGGCTGAAGAAATCATCACTACAATCACGTCCTCTACTCCAAAACAAACCGTAGTTCCAGGGTTCACTGTGCAAGGGGGTTGTTCTGAGTGGCTTGTGCACTGACTCGCAACCCAGAGATGGCCTAAGTTCTTACTGAGATGTTTAGATGAAGAAAGAAGAGAGATGCAAAACAGATTCCACAGCCAAAAGATGACAAGCAGATCGTCTGGGGTACTTACTCATTCTGAATTAGTGGACAAGCGAATCTGGCCCCAAAGGATGTTTTAAGTTCCTGAGGATACTGGATGGTGACAGATAAGGCAAACACCCCACATCCTGTTTTATTTATCCCACTGCAGCCTAGCTATCTTGTTCATCTGGCAGGTCTTTTGCACTCCCAGGGCAATTTCAAGGATTCATCTAGTTTTGCACTGCTTCTTGCATGAGTTCTTTGCTTTCTTGTAGACAGTATAACCATTACCTAAAATACTGGAGTAGGGCAAGGTATACTCTTCTTCAGAAGAGAAATACAGCAAAGCAGAGGACAATGCAGGGCATCTCTCAGTAAGCACTGGGAGGCTACTAGGTCACTGAGGACTCAAACTTTTGACAGCATTGCAAATGTATGCAGCATGGCAGTAGATAGAGAAAAAATGTGGCTCTCTTCCCAGTGACCTTATGAACTGGCAGATGGGATAGCAGCTCACAGTTTCATACTTTCCTTTTCCTAACATGGATGTTGGGGGCTGCACGGGGAAAACAAGCTTCCCAAAAGAATTTGAAGAGATGTGAAGGACAACGCTCTGAATGCCATTCAAACAAAAGGGCATATAGTCGGTCATCTGCCCTCCTGAAAAAACACATTCCTCAAAGCTATGCCAGCATTTCTTACATCCTACACACGGGAAGTCTGCATTTGCTGTGATTCCTCTAGTAGTCCTCATTTGCTCAGATTGCATCGTCCATCCGCACCGCCAAGCACTCGCTGGCTGTGTGAACCAGAAGCTGGCAGAGGAGCTGCAGCGTTCAGAAGATCCAATCTTCTCCTTCAGACTTTGGCAAGCTGCTCTCTGTTAACTCCACCGCTGCTGCAGGGAGGTAGCAGCAAGTCTACTCTAGCTGCAGCTTGCTTTCAGGCCAATGTCCCTAAAGAAAGGGGGATCCTCACAAACCATGGTACCATGGGCTATAAAAATATTTAAAACTCAAAGAAATGAGGGGGAATCACCTGCCAGAGGCAGCACAGTAACATTACATTAAAAATCCAACTGTTTTCCATGTTGCTAAGGAATAACTAATTTTTCTATGAAAGGCCAGAGGAAATTTGCTGGATTACTAATTGGAAAATAAATGCATTTTCTAAGAAAAATAGGTATCAGTCCCAGAGGCCACTCCACATTTTGCAGCCTTACCCTTAGACATCTGCCTAATCTACAGCTCAGCCTGGGCTGATATCCAGTGTTCTTCCATTTCAAGCTGAGCAATCTCATCAACAGCTGGGTGACCAAGTGTAGCGAGTGCACGAGTCAGACAGTGCCAGTGCCTGTTAGAATCAAACTTCTTGAATGAAACTGTACACTGTTGATGGCTCTTAACTCTAAGACTTGATAAGCATTCAGGTTTGATTGTCAGAACATGCTGAAATTGTCTACTTCAATTTTATCACTTACTTCCCCAGCAGGATCTCTGTTTTTAACCAACACTGTATGCACCTCTGTTAAATCTTTACCTCAATTTTGAAAACTTTAATTGAGTTTGGCACTTGCATCAAGTCTGAAGCTGACAGCTTGATTGCTGCCACCACCTCTTATTTTCTCCAGGAACATGAGCGGAATCCCTCTGTAGCACATAACACAGCTCTCCATGCAGCCCCTTGGTTAACTCCCCAGGTAGAAAGCACAGCATAACCACAGATTTCTGTGCTGAGAGCTGCAGTAAGCATTAACTCATCATCACAACACATAAAGTCAACCATCACAAGCTGGCTAAGGCTAGCAATGATTTTACAAACCCTTCCAAGCAAGCACCTGATCATAAAGTAGAAGATACATTTGACCTGCAGTCTTGGTGCACGTTTCCAGCAGCTATCAGTGGCATCCAAGTTATGTGGCCTTCAAACACCCTGAAGATGCTGAGATTCAGAGTCAATAAAGAGATCACTAGGCAAGAGATGCAAATGAACAGATCTCTCCCCTTCACCCACGAGGTCCATTACTAAAACTCAACAATGATAAGACTGTGTTTTAGGTATTTGGAAAGCAGCCTAGAGATTCCAAACCAATTTGATCTGGGATCGCATCACTGCAGAAGAAATATAAAAACACTTCATATGCCTTAAAATTACAGGAATTTAGACTGGAATTCCTTTAACATGGAGGACATTTTTGCTTCCATTTCACTAATGCTAAAGGCTCCTCTGTGGGAAGAATGGGAATGCTTAGTTTTTTTTAGAGGGAGAGTGGGAGTGGTCATTTTTTAAAAGGAAGGCAGCAAGAGATTATGTTCATCGAGCTCTGGAAGGCCTCTCTGACACGGCATTCCCTGCACAGGTCTTTACCACACCATCTTTGGCCATCTCTGTGCTTTCAGTATAGAGACATGAGGTGGTTTAGACCACCAGCACTAGAAATGTAAAGAGCACGGAGCAGACACACAGTTACCCAGCTCCAAAATTTGAAGCCTTTACTGATAACATAAAACACGCCTGCTGATTTACAGTCTAGGTAAACTACTGAGCACCCAAAGCAGCTCGGCTCTCCAGCTGGTTGAAGATAAAGACAAACTGCTTTGTGCTCCCACTACTGGTCTGCAGAAATGAAGTTTCTATTCACAAGCTTCTACTGCTATTTTCTGGACTGTAGTTGCTCTAGACCAGCTTTTAAAAGACAGAGACACATAAGCGGCAATTGTAGAAACTTCTGCCTGCATGCCTAGGTGTGTATTTGAGATTTTTGAACCTGCAGGATGCAGGCTTCCAAAAGAGCTTGCTATTTAGAAGCTGCATCTGGAACGGAAACCCAGCATGTTTAAGGAGGAGGGAAGGTCCTGGAGTCTCCTGCTGAGGAGCAACAAGAAGCACTGGTCAGGCCTCAGTCTGGGATCGAGGCCTCTAAGCTCTTTAACAGGACACGGACTGGACTGAATGGGAAACAAGCCCAGGTCAGCAACAGTCTCCTTGGCTAATGCAAGAGGAGATGCCTAAGAGACTAGGAGCTATAGCTCCCAAACTGTAACCCCCACCATCAACCCTCCAGGCAGACTGCCAAGTCTTTATGCCCCATGGCCAGGAAGCTGGGAAGTCAAGCTAATAAGAAACCAGACAGCTTTTCGACAAAATTCTTGCTTTCTGCTCGTCTTTAGCTAAAACTAGGACACTTACTGCAATTTTGCAGAGCATGCTGAATCAGCACACTCACACAGAACATCCTTGCGGGGAAAATTTCTCCCCCCAGACCATTGGTACACTTTGTATTTTCTAGATTGTTAACAGGAGACATAGAGATTTCTGTCACTGTAATGCTGTTTCTAAAAGGCAAAGTAACCAAGAAATTAAAATCACTTGGGACTAACACTGCTCTAAAGAATGAGTTCATACTGTCTCTGCTCCCAAATTAGCTACTGTTGCTTTAAGTGCCACAGCTAAATTCATTATACATTCCTAACAGCAATATGCTATTAATATCAGCTGTGAACAGATATGCCTTGTCTTGCACTACAGATTTTTTTCCCCATTTTAAAGTATTAATTTCTTTGTAATGTAGAAAATTTTAGGAGTTTTAAAGCACTCATAAAAAGTCATGAAAGAGGCGATGTAGCTAATCAAGAACAGTAAAAACGGAAACGAGATTAAGATATTGCAATTTAATTTCCTAGAAAATAATGTGCCACCAGCTGTGTAAACTTTCTTGTAGTTAAAACAAATACTCTGAAAACAAGCAGGCAGCTGATTTACACCATAGCATGCTTCCTCAGCAGTCAAGCCTCCCAAGGAAGCTCTTGAGCTGTCCTTAGACTGTACAAAGACTTTACAGATAGCCATGCAACAAACTGGTTTGAAAAGCAGGATTCTGCAAGATCTTTAATTTTTATGTTCGACTCATTAACTCTGAGCTCCTGCTGACACAGCAAGTACTCCCACCACACACGCTTTATGCTCCCCAAACGTAACAAATAACCAACACAGCATGCACTATGCTTCTGACATACCAGACAGACACACACTGACTCTAGCAGTCGGATTCTTTGGTTTTGTCTCCTGGAGAGAGAGGCAAGGGCCTACCTGCTGATTCCAGTAACAGGCACCGTGCATTCTGTAGAGTTTTCTCTTCTGGAAACTGTGTAGTGGCCTCGTTCGGGCAGATGTGCTGACATTGGTCACAGAGAGAGATCTTAGTCTTGTCCTGTCTCTTCTTCTTTTCTTGATGTGCTGATGATCAAGCAACCAGCTGCTCGAAGAGGATACTTCTCTGTTGTCTGAAGCTCTGCAATTTCATAATTAATAAGGGAGGAAAACCATAAAGTTAAATACACTCCATGTACACAGGCCAAGATTTCAAGCTCTGATTAGCATTAGCCATCTAATTTTAAGACATACTGAAGTATTTTAGTTTACTGTTTCAGGAAACCATGTACGTGCTTTGTTTGCTCTTTGATTAATTCTGTGTTACGTTACAAAAGGAAGTTTATCATTCTTGCTCACTTTTCTGGTCGCAGAAGCCAATGTTGAAATAAAGTTAAGATTTTGAGCATGTAACAGTTCTTGGGTTTTCCGAATCAAGAACTCTCTCCGACACTTCTAATACCTATGAACGTTAAATTACAATTAATAATTCCCTATAAACTTACATTCCACTCAAAGCAACAGTTGTGCTAACATAAAGAAGACCTACAGTCCTGCCAGAATACTTTCAGCTTGTGTAGTTTTGCTCAAGGACTGAAGCTTTACTAATGTATTACAAACCAGAGTCCATTCCTGTAGGGGCTGCAACTCACTGTGAAACTTTTGTATCAGAATCAGGAATTCTGCACGTTTAGTTTGTCCAACACAAGGCCATTAAACCTCACTTTCAGGGAAATGATGGGAACTGCCTTGCTTGGGAAAGGTATTTGACACTTCCTTTAAGAATTATTACAGTGAAGCCACTAAGAACAATCAAATTGCATTAGCCTGTTTATCTATTCACTCATTATCACCAAACAGTATCTACCTTATACATAAGCTCAAAGAGATGAGATGACAGCTGCTAATCTGGCTGGAGAAAAGAGTAGTAACTGCTGGAGTGGCGTGCGGGACTGAGCGAGGGCTATTACAACCATATGGTATTTTTTTATTTTCACTTTTATTATATACAGAATGTATATATACATATATATATATGTGTACATATACAGAATGTATATAATAATATTTATTATACAGAACACGAGCAAAAAAACCACGTGCCAGCACAGGGCCAAGAACAGTAACAACTGCCTTCGTTTAACATGCCTGGATCACTCTCACCTAACTGCAGCCTGCCTGCTCATCTGAACAAGGTAGGCTACAAGGTGAGAATTCAAAATACCCTCCATTTGGGTAGGAATGATTCAATGGGAAGAACATGCTTCTCTTTTATACGTGTCCCAATTTTATTTTGTTGCTGTAGCAACACCTGCCTGCAAAGAAAACTATTTACTGCGAAAAACACTCAAGCGTGCATTTATTTTTTATGATACTGAAGACCTGGACTGCAACTCTGAACTACCCGAGAAGTGCAAGTACACAGGATATTTCAGCCTTGGTTCCTAACAGGTCATCTATCTGCACCAAGCATTATTTTCTCTGAACCAAGGATTATTTTCTCTCAGGAACTTCATCTGGCAAGACACAGATTCATTAAAAAACTTAATACAATCTGAAAATGAATTTATTATGAAGCCATTTATCAATCTTTTTTGACAAGTAACTATCTGCTAACAGAAAATTTTATTAAACAGAAGCACTTGCTATGAAAGCTTGATTAAACACTGTCCCACGTTGTACTGGTGTGGTAATAACGCTTGATTGGCTTGAATTTGAACCAGCCTTTTAATATATCAAAACCATCCCAACAAGCAACATGCACTCAATGAAAAAATGTACTAATTAAAAGAAGAAAGGTATAATTTATTTAGAGGGACATGTTAAGTGCCAAGAAACAGCCCAAAATACTGAAGCATGACATTCTCAATGCTAATGCTGAACTTTTAAGACTTGAGAAAGAAATTAAATATTTGAAGTCCACACAAAAGTTTCCTTAAAATACTTTCTCAGAATTCTCAAAACCCGATTTCTCTCTCATTACCTCCCTTCATGTCAGACAGTGTCAAGACAAATTTCTGGACTTCCACTACCTCCCTGTTACATACAAGACAACTTGGACAAGAATATTAGCACAAAAAGCTCCAAAATCTCGCTCCTCAATTTCTGCAATCCCTGCCTTTGTTCTGGTGGTCTGCCTAGGTCTTTGATAATCTCTCTGCAATATTTCCAGCTGCTCTATTTACCCTCCTGTGCCTTCCAGGAACGTTCAGCTCCATTTTCAGAGGAAGCAGAATTGTCAGTTCTGTGGCATGCAGCTCCAATACACAGCAGTATGGTTTTCCTGCCCCTGTGCAAATAGGCTTCCCAGTCAAGGCTGAAGTTATCTGTGTATTTAGATCTTAACTGAGGATGGTTTTCAAAACAAGATTCTACAGAAGAACAGAGGCGAACTATCCCCACATGTAAAATCCACGGATTTGCTGAAGCACTCCTTTCAAAGCTTGCAGGGTGGCTTTTCTGGCACTGTAGCCTAGGTGAAGAGCAAGACCTTACAGACACGCATACGCACCAGAAGCCACAGAACGGACTATCTGTTCTCAACTAAAGAATTTTTTTCTCTCCTTTCTCCTGCTAAGAAAGTGGTTTTCACTAGCTTAAGGAACTGCTGCTACAAACATTTAACTTCATACAATGCTCCTGGCTGATACTGGGATCCAGATTCAACTGACTGAAGAAAAGCTACGTGGAAAAAGGAAGCCACTAATGGAATTAGACCTTGACAAATGGCAGTTCAAGGTTACTCGCGTTTAATCAACCAGAAGGTGCATGCATGCACCACCAATTCCAGTGGGAACAGCCCAAGTAACCAACCATACTGCAAGCGCATGACTACCAACCTCAAAGCACCTCACATGCTGACCTATGTTAAACATGGCCTATCACATATTTCAAGTCAGGAGCCTACAACTAATTTCAACAATTTACCTAAGTAAAAATAGCTATCATCCCTTCTATTTTGTCTTCCGAATCACCCTACTTTTCAGTTGACTTTGATTGTTGTACTTTCTCAAGTACATAACTCAGTCACAATGCTCTGGGAAGAGTGAGGGGAGAAGCAGCCAATAAATTAAGTTAACTCCAGTAGGTAACTCCCTGAATTAATTGCACACTAAACAACAGCAACAAAATATAATGAAAACCTGAAACATACTCAAAACCACAAGTAAGAGTCAGTGAAATTTCCCTGCAGGATTCTTATGGTAACCACTACCCTGTGCTTAATTACCATCTTTAATGAACTGCATTTTTTTTTTTTTTAAAAGATTTCAAAACACTTCACAAGAAGTGAAAAATTAAACTAATTTAACTGATTTTCCAAGATGATAAATAGAAAGGTCACACGCCTCTCAGTTCAGAGCTACAGCACTGAGAAAATCTTCCAAGTCTTCCCATTCTTCTTTGGGCTGTTAGAGATCATCAGTAAAACAAAAAAAAAAAAATAGCCTTAGAGCGAGCACTCCCTGAGCTGCTCAAACCAGTGTGCTGATCACAAAGCCGAAAGAAGACTGATTTTGGAGAGTTCCTGATAAACGTCTGATGGCAAGTAAAATGCAGAAAAGTGACTTGAAGTTACACCATTAGTCCTCCTCGTCATGAAGTCAACTTCATACACATCTAAAAACACTTTTAAAAGCAGGAACCCTTCCTCATCTGTTCCATGAGGAAATCACTGATTCAAGACATGGGTTTCCAAGAGCATAAATTCCTCTCTTCTTCCATAGCCCCAGCTCTAATAGCAACTCTGTTTCAGGGCTACTTCTACTCCAAAGCTCAGCAGAACCTTCTGATTTTTCCCTGCGTTATTTGTAAACAACTGACACGTCAGGAACACGAATGCTACATGACGGGACCCCTTCATC
This sequence comes from Anser brachyrhynchus, assembly GCF_964034855.1. Lineage (NCBI taxonomy): Eukaryota > Metazoa > Chordata > Aves > Anseriformes > Anatidae > Anser > Anser brachyrhynchus. Next base: position 8,390,372 of record NC_137701.1, read on the forward strand.
CTTAAATTTAGGGCACAGTCCTCAATCGCTTTGGTAACAGACGGTGGTTAAAGAAGCTGCCCATCCAAGCTGCTCATTATAATCTCCTCGGGGGAAGCTCAAGCTTCTGCAGCAAAGCTGCAGAAACAGACGGTGTGGCCAGCCCCACGCGGAGCTAGGAGCCAGGGAATTAGGTTCTGCTGTAGACACTGCCAGGAAGGCCCCAGCTCTGATAGGGAACACCTTCTTCATCCGCTTCATTTTAATCAAGACCTGTGAATAACTCAGCAGCTCCTCCATCCCCCCAAATCACATTACCAATATCTCAAGAGAAATACCCTACATACCTAGGTCTTTTGTAAGACAGGACTGTAGATAATTATCTCAGTATCGTTTTGAGAATAATACCGATTAGTACCTCTAGCTTATTAGAAAATTCATGAATAATGAATGGTATTATTACAACGTATAGATAGTACTGAGAAACATTTGTCTACAGTATTAATTTCAAGCTGCTACATACATGGAAAGTAAATCCATCCAGAACAGAAGACCACAAACTAAAAAAATATTCTCTCAAATTCCTGAAAAAGCAGCTGGCAAAGATAAATTTGGCCTCAAAATGAAGAAGAGCAAACTAATGAAACTGTCACAAATAAACAGACCCTGACCCGCGGTGCCACAGCTGGCATTGCTTGTGATTTCTACTAACCTAGTGAAGTCTAGTTTGTCAGTTTTCAAGTAATCCAAGTTGAATTCATGCTGACTGAATATATTAAGACTAAAATAATCAAAAGTAGCATGATATTTACTGTATCCTTTCACTACTACACAGACACGTTCTCCAACCCAGTACTTAAGTGCAACTACAGTGACAGCATTATTTTATGATGCCTTTAAGAACCAAACAGAAACTTACTACACTCAACTTTACAAGCAAGACTTTGTCTCTCCTGAAATTTACAGAAAGCAGTTCTCTTTTCCTAATTTGTTACCATAAGGATTATATGTTCCATTTATCTCACTTTACCAGTTGGTCTCAACCAAAACACTACCACGCTGTCACCTACCTGAAGGAGATGCCGTTGACCAGCTGCCTGTGCCTACAAGCTTTGGATGAGAGAGAAGAAGAGGCTGGAGACAGGTTGAGTGGAGCAATTAGGCTACTGATGATTTCACTCAGTTGCGCACTCTGGAAAATAAAAAAAATGGAAGGTAGTCAGACCCTTATCCATACTCAACAGCACAAAGGTCCTGGGCTTTTGTTGTTTTCCTGCTTAGGGTTCCAGTCTCATACATCATGGAACAAACATATTTAGTTTCTTCTTGTTGAATAATCAAGAGGTTTTATTTTTTTCTTTCACAATTATCATATTCAGCTATACAGAACAAAAACAAACGAACAAACAAAAAAAACAACTCTGAACTTCCAGCCACAGACATTGAATACATGATATAGAAAATAAATTAGTGATTTCAGTATTTTAGCCCAACATTTTTTGAAAGGTAGAAGAAACCAGAACACTTTACAGCTGACATTACAACAGCTGCAGCTCAGAGCTAACTGGCTGTCCAGAAAGCATTTCAACAGGAAAAAAAAAGTCTGCTATTCATTGTACATTTTGTTCACCCAGAGTATTTTTTCTTGTTAAAAGAATACTCCTCATTGCTCACTGTAGTTAAAAAGAAATCTACAAGAGTTAACTACAGACAGAATGGCTAAAATCTTCTGATGTCCTCAAAACTAGCAACAAGTGCCCACCCCCCAGAATCCCAGACTTTTAAGGTTGTCCCAAAACAAATGCAGGTTGTTTGTTAAAACTAAGAATTACTCCCTGTAAAGCAATGCAGCTGTGGACTGACTCCAGATAACATTTCACAATGTTTTTGTTTTAAATGTCAAACCTTAATGGTTATTCCCAACAGTAAACGTAGCCACAAGTTTACTTAGAGGAAACTGTCTGCTGCATACTAAACATAAATGAAATGTATCTGAAATGGAGTACGTTTTCTTAAACTTCTAAAATTTTTGTGGATTTATCGTTCAGGACTATGATTGCTTAAAACAAGAATTACTAAAGGTTACTCCATACGTTTGGCTTACGTTTTCAGGCACTACCATTTATGTAGAAAGAGGCTGAAAAAATTATTTTCCATTTTATTACAAGTCACGTCTTTTCTGTTAATGTTTAAGTGATGCAGTTGGGTAATCAGGTAGAAATTTCACGTCAGAATAAAATATTCAGGGATGGATATTAAAGCACAGAAATAGCAAGTCAATTATAAAGGGTCTGGACAAAGCAAACATGCTGTCAGTAAAATATTTAGCAGATTGATTTAAAAATCTCAACAGCATTCAATCCGTAAGAAGCAAAGACTCTACTGAATGTCAAAACACCGCAACAATGGCAGACGTCCAAACTGCAAGGAAAAAATTACATGTTTTTAAAACGTTGCATAGCTTTGAAAAGAACTTGAAAACAGTATTAAAAAAGAGAGGCTGAGTCATTTTGTATTTTGTTTCATTTTTTTTGTTCACATGTAAAATTACTTATTTTTAACAAAGCAATGCTCTAACATAGGACTGAAGAATTATGTGGGAACATGTGCGGATATACTTCAGCCTACAGCATCGCTATTCTTGACGGTGAACAAGAAGAAACCCAGGGTCCAGGTTGATTTATAGAACCAATAGTCAAAAAAAAATAAAACAAAACCAAAATCGAACCCCAAATCTTTGTGTGGTCAAAAAGGAAGAAATCTGGTGTAATCTGAGAGATGCATTAAAAGAACACCTTTACTTTCAAGTCATCGCAGTTTTTGGACCTCTGTTTGTAAATGCTTTGGTACCAGCAAACACAGTCCTAGTACCTCATTGTTAAGTGTCTAACTAAAAGAAAATTGCATTTAATTCTCCAAATAATCACTTAAGAGGGGACATTCACCACATTCTAAAAATGCTCTTTCGTTTAACTTGTGCAATTGCCAGCACTGTGCATATAAATTTCCTGTTTCATCACTTCCACGCTCCTGTCTGTTGTGGTTAAGATCCATCAAACAAGGGAAGCATTTTAAGAACAGGAAAGTATGACTATCAAATAAGAAAAATTGGCACAGAGATTCAGGAACAGACATGGTATCTAAAGCTGCTTTTACCCCATTTAAACAACGTGCATATGACCAAGAATTTAGGGACAGCACCAAGGTAACTAATGCACCATACTGCTTTTGTTAGGTTTGCTTTACGCTAACCCCATAAACTCATTCAGAAAACAAATTTCCTGTATCTCCTCCGGCAATGTGATCCTACCATACTCCTTACGTACTTTCTAGCAAAAGAAAACCCTGCTGGAGTCTCTATCTTATTTCCTGGAATTCATCTTGGAAATGACTGTTTTGAACACCATGAACCAAAACTCTGCTCACGGCTCTGCCTGGGAAGTACCTTGAATTCCTCAGCTCCTAACCGGATTGCTCCTGCAACGCTTGAAAAGCCAGCCCAACAATTATATCCAGCTGGGGCTTTAGTAAAATGCAGCATACCTCCATCCTCAGTTGCACTCTTTCATCTCACACAAGTATTTCCTGAAATAACCTGTGGCAACTCTACACGAAACCTAACTACAGGGGAGAGGCAGGTTTGGGGATAGCTTTTAGAAGCGGTTATGTGGCCACTTTGATGGAGACAACGCAGTAACGCAGACACGTCAGAAATAAAAGGTTAATTTGTAAACCTGTGTACAATGTATTATTTAAGCCCTTGAATCCAACAGCACCCACTCTCAGGAGTGCAAAATACCTTCCTTTTTGGATGGCATCGCCATGGAACCTGCCCTGCTTCTGAAGTAAATCATTTGGCTCCATTGACCATTCAGTTCTTATTTTACTTTACCTGTTTTTCTATGTTTCGTAAAAGCAGGGTAGGACTGCTGGGTGACATTTCAAAGTCATGCTCCGGCAAAGAATCCTGTCTCTCAATGGCAGCTTGCGAATTCCCTGTGGCGTTTAATAAAGCTTCTTGGTCTGTCAATTGTATTTGCTTCTTCAAAATGTCTTTTGGAAATGGGAATTCTTCTAAGATCACCATCCCCTAGACAACAGCAATTGAACACAGTTGGTTGACAATGAATTAACCCTCCTAAATCATGTTTAAGGGGCAGCTGAACCTGGCACATCCCCCTTAAATCCTCCCAGCAACTCTCTGGAGCACTTAGCCCAGATTTTAAATACACAAAATATAGAAATAGCAGGTATTTTTATTAATGAAAAACTGCATCGCTCATGCTACTCCCTATAATAGCAATCACTCTACAGTCTTAAACCACTGTTTAAACATCTGTGCCAAAATTCAAATCAGAAATTCATACTTATTAGAGCAACTACACGATCATTTGCCTGCTGGTTTAAGAAGAGGTTTTTCTGTAAGAAACAACCACCCTTTGATTTGAAGTTGGTTACAGTCTGCAGCCAATGGATTTCTCTGAGGCATTTTAAAGCACTCTATTTTTCTTATTCTTATCCATATTCTAAACGAAACGCATCAAGGTTGTTGTTTTATGTAGTACAGACTGCTACAAGTCAAAACAAAAGCCTTTTACGGTTTAATAATTGATTTTTAAGGTGAGCATTTTTAGAGTTTCATAATTACAGAGGCAACTACCCTACGTATTCTAGTAATCTCATTACTTTTCAAGACATTCTGCACAAACACGGTATGAGACATGATCTATCATCTGAAGTACGTCACCTAATAAGATAAATACAGCTTTACATGGTAGGGAAATAACAGTTTCAGAAATGAAAGTAGGAAAAGAACACCCCATTGTGCTTTCCACTTCACAGATAAGAAAAACGGAAGTGTAAAATACATTCCCAGGTAACATCTCAGTTGGTTTAGCAAACTTAAAACATTAAACAAAATACACAAAAAAACCTTGGAAACAGTTCCTCAAATGTCCTCTTAAATTTGTCATTATCTTAAGCAAATACAGGTAATACTCAGAAAAGGCTACCAAGCCTCTACAGACATATTCCAAAGAGAAAGGACTTACTGACTGTTACTCAGATCAACCAGATATTGAAAGAATGGGATCATTCAATTGCTCTGCCTCAAATTTTTCTTTCTAGTGAGAATATTCCACTAAAAGCAAGGGAAAACTGTCACTGTATGAACACAAGGAACCCCTGTAAGATGGTGGGACAGACTTCACCTAGGTCATGGAAAATCAAGGGTCCTGTAGTTTTAATTGTGCCTTGCCTTCTGCCTCAGCAGCAGCTTGCCCTAAAACACGAAAGCAATTCTCAAAGAGGCTTCAAAGATGAGACCAGGAGAAAACAATAAATTGTCCAGTCCTCCTCGTGCCTCTAACCTATTCCTCTGTTTAAGCTGTAACTTCAAGCCTGACAACAAAATACTTCAAAAATAAACTCAGGTGCTTCAAAACTTGCTTCCGTGTCCAAAAGGCCCACAGAGATTCTGGATTTCCACCAGGTCAACACAAGATCTTCCACATTCGCTATTAGACAGTAGCTCACCATCTGTGCTTTTCAATTTCTGGCAGATGGAAATGAAGCCAGACAGTATCATACTCTAATCTGTAGGCCACAACAGTTACAAAGTGGGCAGTACGTTCAAGGAAGTTCAAGTATAGTTCTAATTTTTATGTGCCGCAGCAGGAGGACAAGCCAGCTCAACAGCTTTAGAAAGTAAGGCAGCAAAAAGATCCCAGGTCTTGATCATGGGAAGAGGCTAAAAACAATCCATAAATGTCTAAAACAAATTCTGAAATCAGAAGCTCACAGGAAAAGCACTCAAAAGACGGAACCCCCCACACCCACCTCTTTCCATTGAAATTTTATTTTTTGAAGTTGTGGAATCCTGCTGACAAGCATGGAAAGAGGGAAGTGGAAAAGGAAGGAGGAATAAATTGAAAAATATGAAAAGGAATAGACAGAATAGGCATAAAAGAGGAAGACAAAAGGATTAGAAGACTAACCTTGATTATATAGGCATTACAAGTCAAACTGGTTACAACCAGTATGTTTTGGCAATCAACTTCCCCTGCCCGCTTCCCCCCAAATTAAATCAAATTCTTTTGTTTGGCAGATAAGCAGTTTTTAAATGGACCAACTCTCAAAGATCCAAAGCTTCTACTGCTGTGTGCACGGGGATGCAGAAGACACAATGCATCAGGCCAAAAAACTGCCCACAAGTTAACCATCTCCCTTCCTGTTGTGCCTGAAGTCATTGTTCACTGGCTATGAATCACATTTTTTTCCACTCAAAACATACAGAAAGCACTTTGAAACCACTAAAAAGCATACAAACTCGAACAATATTGTGTAACTACTCTGCAGCCACTAAATGAAAACAAAGAGCTCTTCTATCAGCCCGCACGTCCTTCCATAGCCACTGCACTGGTATGCTACAAACGCGCATACAGAACGACCAGAGCCAAAGAAAATACACATCCACCTTCACCGTGGGACACAAAGCCAAGCGCTGAACACCACAGCTGGTGAAAGGGGCATGAAGTTTGCAAAAAGGAATGTCACTAAAGGTCTCCACCAGGAAGATGACTAGGCTGCGAGCCAACATGCCGCCTAATGCGAAGAAAATGCATGACTAAAAGAACGCTCTCTTTCCCTCATTTCTCTGCTATTTCTTTCTCCCTGTTCTGCAGCTCATGAGATCTATGCCACCTGAAAGTGTGATAGGTTTAGGGCATATCAGGCTGCATGTATCTGTCATGTATCTGGTATTTAGCATATCTAGCATATATCTGGTATTTAGGACAACATTAAAATAGGGACATTCTCAGCATTCAGCAAAATACAATGGCAGAGGGAATAATTCTTCTTTATGTGATCAGAAGGAAACATTCTCTAGCATGATTTCCCTCTCCTTTTTCCTCCCTCCAAGTCTCATGTTCAGCCACGTAAAACACAAAGCATCTCCTGGCTCCTCTCCACCTGTGCTTATCCGACCCCAGCACACATCACACAACTTACATGAGGTTCGTCAATGAGCCCTTCTCCAAAACCTGCTACTATCACACCAACAGAATGATCACAGACTTAGGCTTCTTGCTCAGGAGACTGACCTGGACAAGCCATTAAATTGATAGATAGATAGATAATTAATGTTTTAGGAATGTGACTTTACCACTGTCTAGCCAGTTCGATTTACAAAGGCCAGTACATGAGTTATACACTTTGGAATTTCAGTAATAATTAATCCTTGACCTGTTCAAAGTGCTGTACAAACATTAACTAACTAATCCTTAGAATAAACACGCACTGTAAATAACAAAAAAAGCCCCCCAAACCTGACAACATGAAAATGAATAGCCAACCACCCCTCCTAAAAGCTAAATCTTGCCTCTCTACTGAGGGGAAAATAGTGTGATAAATGAAGTACCTTGTGCCAGGACCCTCAAAGTCACTAACAAAGTCTCTGACTATCACAGATAGGAAGGTTCCTGACTCCCAGACCTGTACTGATGCCTCTAGGGTACAACACTTTTCAACTCCTGATGTCTTTGTCATTAACCTTCGTGTGCAACAGTCCACTCAGATACAAGAACTCCAGGGCAAAACAAACAACAACAACAACGAGGAACCAAAGAAATAAATATTACAAGAAACACTGTCAAAAAAAAAAAAAAAAAAGATTGGAAAAGCCCAGTTATGAGCTTACAGACAATACCTTGGTGGCACGTATTTGCCTGTGAAGGTCAGTTAGTTGTTGGATTTTGTATTCTAGTTCTGAAATCTGGGCTTGAAGCCATGTCCAACGGCTGCCAATTCTAGCTCTGTCTGCAAGCCACTTCCATTCAGAAGTATAGCTGCTGTGAAGACAAAATGCTGGTTAGTCCAAAAATAAAGATAACCACATTTGCACAAGAACATTTTTGACAGCTGCTGTGCCTCATGTTGCAAGCATCTCAGTTGCTTTCAAAAAATATCTGATTATACCCATCCAGTTTCACATCAGCTTATTTCTATAACTACAGAACTTGCCCAAACCAGTACCATCAACATTCGCTAACTATTCCCAGGCTAGGCTACTTTTCTGTTCGGTATTACAAACCCAGAGCTGGAGAAACTACCCAGCTATGTTAGTTAATGCAGATTACAGATTTGTGAAGAATTCCAGCCACTCCATCAGCCAGCATCCAAATTCTTCCAGCACACTTCCTCCCACAAGCTTCCATGAATATCAGTTGCTAACAACTGCAATCTACTAAGACATCATCCAGCAATGACCAGTGAGCTATCAAGTCACCGGCCAAGAATGCTACCAAGTAGTTTAGCTTTCTTTCATTCAAGTTGTTTTACAAACATAGCTGGGTAAGTATAGTATAGATAGGTCAAAATAAAGGCTCTTGCTGCAGTTTACAAATAGGCGTATTTTTAACAAAGTATATGCCTCCAGGTACTTGACGTTATGATTAGCTTAACTTCATTATGCTAAATTTGTTACTGCTATCAGCAAGCTTTACTCAACCTACGTATTAAGCAAATGAATGGCATATGGTACCACTCAACAAATCATTTTAACGGTCAGATAAATTTAAGGAACAGAGATAATACAACAGTATTTCTACATGCATCTTCCACCACCACCCTACCATTAACCAAGCTTATTTATTTTAAGAAAATGACTGGCATTTATTTTTTTCCCCTACCGAGGTTGTCAAATAGTTTGCCATAACTAATTTAAAATAATAGTAAAAATAAATAAATAAAAATAAATAAATAAAATAAAACCGAACTTCTGGAAAAGAAGTGCTTTTGTTCCAACAAGTTATTGGGAGAAACTACTGGATCGGAACAACCCTGGGTAACACTGCACTGTCAGTTTTACACAGGCAGAATTTGTGATCCCTCGTTCCCCTGGCAATGAAGAATACCAACGTATCACAAGAGAAAAAAGAAAAGACAGACACCAGCACTTGGAAGCAAACTGGCACAGGAACACTGCGCACAAACTGCTGTTTCATGCAGAACTGTGTGCCAACTACCTCAACAATCTCAACAAGGAAAGAAAAGGTAACACAGCACTCTGTAGAAGATGCTAGACATTTCCTGGCATGAACAATCACCAAATTTGAAAATCCTGGTATTTTTTAAGGAAAAGATTATAAAACATAACTCAAAATCTCAGAACGTTCTGTCTACTTTAACTATCATAAAAGGAAAACTAGACACAGTCTCTGGTAGGTTACCTCTAAAATACACCATCTCCCATTTTTACCATGAATTGTCTCCCCGTTTCTGCCCACATATTTTACAACCAACTTAAACTCTCTGCTGCACAGACAAAATGAACATGGGAAATTAGACAGGAGATGGAAACATCCTGTTGAAGTCCAGATTGTGGGTGCAACCACATAAAGATTACCATCAAACAGAAAATTCAAAAACATCATAAATATGTATTGTAATAAATGTAAATTGTACTGATTTTATCCTAGGAAAAAAGTAGGAAGTAGGGAAGAAGGAAGCCATCTTGGGAATGAATACCCCTTTTTCTGATGATCCCTTCTTCTTTCTCTTTGCTTTCCCATTACCACTAGCCCTCAGTAAATAACCCTGGTGAATTCTGCTTTAGACAGGGAGAACTTTTCTCTGGGATTGACAGATTTTGCATGTTTGTGCTTCTGGAAGGCGTAAAATAACTTGGGGTGAAGGATCTGAATTCCCAGTTGGCCCAAGGTGGAGTTCAATGAAATCGGCTGTTCGAGCAACTGTGGTGGCTGGAAGAGAGGATTTGTCTTGGGACCTAAGGATGGCAAAATGCTAGCCCTAAGGAAAAAGCTGCTTACTGAGGCTGTAACATTTCCCTTAGTTAATTTTAATGCAGGAAGTTAAATAGGAATAAAGATGATGGGTGCAAAAAAATCTCCACAGAAGCAGGACAATACCCCAAGAAAGGCCAGGTGAAAGAAGGTGGAGCACACTAGCAGAAATACAGCCCAAGCCAGATGCTGCAGTTCTGGGAGAACACTGCTGCTCTAAAGCAGACCACGGAGGGAGGAGCAGAGCAGAAGGGGGGGGGGGGGGGGGGGAGCCTGCCCATACAGCTGGGAAACAAAAAAAGAGGAATGGCAAGGGCCGCAGCTGGTCTTATGTATGAAACCAGCGTGTCAGTAAGGGAATCCATGCTCAGATAGCTAACCGCAACAGATAACAGAAGAGCAATTAAATTTTGTAACCTTAAGATAAACAAATCCTATCTGTATATTACTGCCTTTCATCTCAAACAAATCCGCTCCAAAGTTGCATCACCAGTTATTTTTCAAAAACGTGTTTGCAGAGTTTTTTTTTTCCTTAAACACAGAATTCAGTCTTGAATTCACTGCATTTGGTGTTAAATCTATTATGTAGATGTTCACTTCTAAAATACTACATAGGTATTTCTTAAAGCCTTAAAGTAAGAGTGGTATACAATTAAATCCTGTTAGTTTAATTACACTATAATAACGATGTCCTGAGGCTCCTCTGCGAGAAAGTTTCCTCCAGTTCCAAGACCAGGCTCACGCCAAAGGAAGCGACTTCAGCTTCTCTTCCCCGCCAGCCCTGGCTGTCCCGTGTTGGTGTCAGCGCAAGCAGCTGGGCAGCTGCACGGTGACACGGGCGCAGAATTGCTTGTGGTTAATTTTAACCTCAGGAGGAAGGTGAATGAAGCAAGTTAAAGGCTCGATCCCTTCCCTAGTTCTGATGCCCTGCAGACAGACAGACAGACTGGTGCACAAGGGAAGGTGCTGGAGGTGCAAGCCAAGTACCAAGCTGCAAAATTCTGTTCCCATCTCGGTCCTTCGCCCTTTGTTTGAGCTCACGTTATTTATTTACCATCTTTGCTTCCAAATGTGTTTCTCTACAACCTATTTAGTACATCCTGTAACACCTCAGCAAATGATAACATCTTTATAAGCTACCTTTATGCTCTTACAGTGAGCTGTATGCAAGCAAACATTACAGTAACCCAAGCAATGAAGAGTAACAAGCCGCTATCCCAATAAAGCAATAAAATATAATTGATGTATATCATATTCCTGGTATGTTGGAGTGTACAGTCTAACATTCACTCAGCAAAGAAATGAGACAACAAGAATTTGCGGGCAGTTTTTGATGAACAGGAGTAGATGACTGAATACTTTTAACACTAGGATAACTAGTAACTCCGGTGTCCCTCTTTCTTTCGTTTTGTTGGTTTAGGTGGATAAAGAAAGCTGTTTCAAGGTGAAACTCATTACTTCTACAGATCCAGAGAAGGGGAAAAAAAAAAAAAAAAACAAACACAAAAAAGCACCCACCAAGGTTACAAAAAGAACCAGGTCTGATGGAAGAAGTCAGATCAGGTGCTACAGCAGAAGCTCCCAGCTCTGGTTCTCTGCTGGGAAGGAGAGAAGAAAAGAAGCAGCTGTCTGTCCTGCCTCCTCTGGGCTCCTTTTGCAGGCATCTCTACTTGGTTTCCGTGCTTTCCCCCTCCTACCTCCTCCACAGGAATTTCAAATTCTGCTGGCAAGTCCATACAAACCATGTCGTATTTCCAACAGTTACTAATGGTCAGTGCTACAGTACAGTGAAACATTTATCAGCAGATAAACTGATTGCTCTTGAGCTGACTCTAGATCTGCAGGTGATCTCTTGCACTACTTCAGGGCCACAAGAATGGGAAGAATCTTCATTTTGCACAAACAAACCATTTGAATTTCCCCAGAAAAACATGTTGGAATTGCAGCAGAGGCAAAATCTGTTTTCCGCTGAGACGCTGGCTGGCATTTCTACTGTTTTGGCTGAACTGCAGGAGATCAGTCCTGCATGACTTGCAAGAGGAAAGAGAAAAAAGAAATGCAAAAGAACAAACAAGCCACAAAGAGCACAGAATGCAGACTAAGTGCGATGAAAATGTAACTAGGGAGCTGTACTGCATGGCCCTGAAGTATGGGAAAGGATTCAAACTGGGATTGACACCAGCAGAGGCAGTATGAGTATTTCAAAGCTACTCTCTTCTGCTGAGGCTGAACAGGCAACTGATGAGCACCGATAATGCACTGATGTTACAGCTGGTACTATTGGTCTGGAAAGTTTTTAGCCATGATCTGTGGACAGACTATAAGGAGGAATACTCCAGGCTACGAATCTGTCCTCCCAGCTCCCTACAACCCCACAGCACTCCTACCTTTCTCCCAAAACAGAGAAACAAGAACAGACCATGCATTTACGTAATCAGACCAACACTGAAGAAAGCAAGAGGACTTTGGAAGTGTCTTCTCCTCCCAGGGCCTCCCTGAAGTTGAGGGTGAGATTTATGTTTTCCAATAGCTAAGATCAGCCGGTCCCAAAGAACAACCCCAGGCTACTTAACCAACTGCAAAGAGGAACTGCTAGCCAAAATAACAACTGCTGTGCTAGGCACACATTGCTGTTTGGGTCTTGCACAGGTGCTCTGGAAAGCCAATACTTCAGAGCATACAGCTGAATGCAAAGCAAGGTTCTCCACGCTTATCTTAAGCTGTGAAAATTAAAAGGAAAGCAAAGCCTTCCAGCCTCCTAATTTCAAGAGGGAACACTTAGCATGCCCCTACCATGACATGCCTGCAGGGACAATGACAGGGTGCTTCCTACCGCACAGGAAAGGAGGATGCTTGCGGCAGACCCACACCAAGACTCCAGAACACAGGTTTGCCAACTCAAAACACAGGCTCCTCCCAAAAGCTTTGTTTCAAAGAACGTCAAAATTGTCAAGTTACGACATTCTTCAACAAGGACAAGCAGGGAAGGAAGGCATTCACGTTGGGTGGATGGGAAAAACTCCGAAATTCCGCAGGAAATGTAAGAATGGCAGCTGCTCCTGACGTCCTCTCATACTTACATGCCCACCTTGGTTTCCTAACCCTGTGGTTTTTGCTCTCTCTGCTGTGCCGGGTCCCCTTCCATTTAATCCCACATATTTCTGGTATCCAGTTTTCAGATGATTTAGTCCCAAAGCGATGCAGTGATCCTGACCGTGGCCAGCCCTGCTGGTTCATCTCCTCCTCTCGCTGGGATCTCCTGTGCTACCAGATGCCTACTGCCAACTGTGTGACAATGAAGTATTTGGGAGCAAGGATCAGCTCATAAACTACAGACTAATTACTCTCAGGATAAAAAGCTCATCACCTGTCTTGTGAGGAGTCACTGTGAACAACAGCAGAACTTCACTATTCTGATGAAGGACTCGAGTCTGGAAATTGAAAAGTGAACAATCAGAAAACTCTCCCGATCTTTAAATCCTATCCAGACATGGTATGACTCATACTGAAATTCATGAGACTTAACACACACTGGAAAAAAAAAAATCACAAATCCCCCGGTTGTCTTGGGAAGCTCACTCAATTGTATGAAAACACCAAAGAGTTCACATCCACCCCGTGGCACTGTCTCACCCCAGCTTAACAGCACGCTAGCTCTGTGGGGTCCCACAGGAGCGGAGCCACGAGCCTGTGAACATCCTGAACTGGCCCTAATTTTACACCAGCATTACAGGCAGCTTGCCTGGGACTACACGTGGCAATGCTCAGAACGCAGCTGGCTTGGATACGAGCGTTTTTGCAAGGCATTAAGGTGAGTGCGGGGCTTCTGACAGCACAGCAGTGAAATTCAGCAGGGCTACTTTTCTCCTCTCTCCAGACACTGCCAGTCAACAAGAGTTAACCTGTGAAAACCAGGAGATGGTATCATATAAAAAAAATGCTTAAATTAGGTGAATTCAGACATGTAGTGAATGTACTCTAGACAATCTTATCTAGATTTTACTCATGAGATAAAAATGCCCACTCCCACCAAAAACTTCCAATCCTCATAATGGCTAAACAAACATGTCCAACTATGAAATGACCCGTAAATGCTTTCTCAAGGACTAATTCTTCCAGCACGCCTACTCAGTGTTTGTTTTCAGAATTAACTAACTTCAGTTGCTGTTGAAGTATTAATTCCCCTGGACTGGTTAACTGTTAAATCCATAATAAGGACATGAAAGAAAAATCAGAGCGCTGCCTCATGAACTCAACCTCTTCCATGCATCCCAGAGTGAAAACAAGATTAAAACAAACTGCAGCTAGTATCATCCTCTGGCATCGCACCACACAACAGAACACTGCTTATTTACTCTGACAGTCACCACAGACCAAACACGGAGAGCAATATGCCACCGTTTTGCGCTAACAGGCACCAAACCAAACTACACACTTAAAAACCCCTCATGGGTTGAGAGAGGCTCTCTGGTATGCAGAGTTATGCTGAGACCTCAGCAAAGGTCTGCAGTCGGGCTTGTTATCTTCTTTGGCATTCACCAGGAGTTTTTACCTGGCAGAGATTTCACTCCGAAACACTACCCGGCCTCCCAGCAGATGGGTTACAGCTCTCCCTATCGTCTACAGACATCGGCAACTGCTTATCGCAACAATTACTGGCGCCCACCATCTCTTGTCTTCCCAAACTGGCAAACTTTATGCAGCTGAATATTTGTGCTGAACCAGCAGGCCTGAGGAATTTAGGCACTAATACCTCAAATTATCAACCATAGCTGTGGGTTTCCCTAGAAAAGAAAATTCATGATACAGAGTTAGAGTGGGGAAAAAAAATAAGCGGCAACACAGTAAGATTTTTACGTCTTCAACAAATAAGTTTAGAAGGGAAAGTGAGAAGGGGCGAAGCAAGGGGAGAAATCAGTATTTGGGGAAAAAAACACAACTGTAGGATAACTGAAAATATAAAGAGAAAAAAGGAGTTTCTGTGCTTGGATATCCTAGAAAAGGAGAAATTACATCTTCTAATCCAAGGAGATGCTACAGCCAGTATTTTCCAGCTACAGGGCTCCTGCACCAAATCATACGATTACTATAGCTCTTATACAGAGACTGAATCGTCACACTCGCACTGAACTGTTAGTTTAGGGTTCAACGAAAGAAATACATTCAGCTTCTTAAAACAGTTATCTGTTACGGTGCTGAACTCCGACGGCTGACTTCATGAACTGGTAGGTGCTTTTCATCTTCAGTTCTCTTTACGTAATTCTTCACAGATGTTAATGATAAAAGGCCAAACTGGCTGGTGGAGGTAGGGTCGGTTAGAATATTAACCACCCGAGAAGTAAAAACCTGCAAAAGGTAAACAGTCGGCACCGTTTCACCTTTTAATAAAATAAAATAAAAACACCTGCAAAATGCTTAGCCATAAATGCCATTTGCTCAGAATATTTTGGAATGAGTTTTTAAGTTTCCATGGGCTGCTCCAGCACGCCAGCTTCTTCCACTTAACTTTTGCATGCTGCAGAGCAGATCAACAGAGCACAGAAGCAGGTAGTGCTAACATGCATA
This sequence comes from Anser brachyrhynchus, assembly GCF_964034855.1. Lineage (NCBI taxonomy): Eukaryota > Metazoa > Chordata > Aves > Anseriformes > Anatidae > Anser > Anser brachyrhynchus. The sequence goes on from NC_137701.1 coordinate 8,405,719, forward strand.
GGAAAAAATAAAAAAAAAAAATAAAACCTCAGGAACACCAGGGCTGCCTGGAATCAGGCTTTTTTTCTCGTCTTTGAAACGGCACAACACCAATAGGCTAACAACAACACACCAGGAACACAAGCCTAGAAATTCCCTGTAAGTATTACACAACTGCCCTTGAAAAAAGACATCGAGGAAGCAGTGCTACGTTTGCATCCCACGATCAACATAAAATAAGATAGAGCTTACAATATAATCCTTTAAAGACAAGTACATTGGCACATTATTGCAGCCTGCAGGCAGAGTATCAATGCTCCTTTGCAACCTCAGAAGTTTGTCCCCAAATCTGCACTTATATTCTTCTGGAGGCAGGTGTGGCAGTGCCGTGACATCTCACTCCAGCTTCCAACTGGCCTCACTCTGGCGGTACGGAGCGCCAGGGGCTGCAGGGGCAAGGGACGGACAGAAGGACGAATCTGTGTTTGGACAGTTGCAACCTTCTTGGTTTGGGGGTTTGGCTGGATCCTGGGGTGGAGGCCTACTGAATTTCATGGTTACACTGTGCGCCCCTGCTGGCTGGGAGGAAGGGCAGGTTACGATGCACGTGCTTCAGTTTGCATTTCTTTTAATGCCAGAGTTGATAATTAGAAGTTTGTTAATTGGGAAGTCGTCAATTTAAATTCCCCAACACAAGGCCCACAGCAGCTAGGTAGAATGTTGGGATGAAAATAAAATAATTTACAGCGATTTTGGTTTCAATAAAAAAGAGCATAGGTCAATATATTTAAATCTGAGACCTAAAGTTACATTCCTAACCCATATTTAGCAGTATGAATGAAACCCTGTTACAGGAGAGCATTCCTATTTTGGGAAGCCTTTATGCACACTTTTTATTTCATGTGAAACGGAAAGCATTTAAATGATTTCCTGTATCAGGGGCCCACGAACACTGATTTTCAAAGGCACTGGATGTATCCCTTTGAAGTCGATTCTTCTGAAATCAACGTTATCTGCAAACTGAAATCGCAATGCCCTTACTCCACAAGATGTAACGGAGACAGTTTGCTGTTCATTGTAAACAAATCTCGCCATTAAAACAAGCACATTTCACAGCTTAGCAACAGAAGAAATGCTCACTGTAAAACCCTGATTAATCAGCAGTTCCCATTGAGCACCAAACTCTTCTTGATCTACCATTTAATTAAGCGCGCGAGGATATCATGTACATACATGTGTCTGCTTATTAGAGTCTCTGCTCTACTATGCTGTGTTGACTGTGTATTAAGTTGTCATTCAGAAGAGCACTGCCAAGTTTTTATTTAATATGCATTCAGCACTTATTTAGCTCAAAAGCTTTGACATTCCCAGCTCTGAGATTCCCTTGCATGTTACAACTTGTCAAACTTGCTGCCTTTCATTACAACCATTCAGCCTGCTTTCAGCAGCTGCAGAAATATTAAGGTAATTACAGGTTCGAAATCAGGATCCTCATTCACAAGAGCATTACTCTGGTATTGCAAGAAGGAAGTCTTGCACAAAACCAAGCTGCTATTGCCGTACATCAGATTTCTAAAGAAAAACAGTAAACGCATGGGCGACCCTGAAGTTGTAAATCCCTCTTATGGAAATCCAACCAAATGAGGTTAAAATATATTCTGAAATAATACCTGTGCCCCTAGAAAGAAAACAGAAGGTAATAGAAAGCTAGTTTTTCTTTCATTCCCTGGTAACAACTCTCCTCCCACATCCTAGTGACAGGAGCCAAGAATTAAGAGAATGGAATTCGTGAAAAAGCAATGTGTAAAACATTTTGAAATCAGCATATTATTAGCACCTATGAATTTATACGTATTCAAAAGCCCTCACATTAATCTTTTATGCAAATAAGACATTTCCCTGACTTGTAAACTAAAAAGGTCTTAAAAACTGGAAACAATTGGGGTTTTGTGCTTAAGAGAAACGGAGAACAGCATTTAGTGCTGGCAGACTGTCTCCCTCCCCTTCCAAAAACCAGAATCCAGTCCTCTTATCAGGTTTGAAGTGAAATTACAGCTCAGAGTGGAAAATTAGGACCTGATCTTGCAAAAACAAATAGCTTCACCTTATAACATGGCTCAAAGATGGGCAATGAGCCCCAGCCCTTAAGCAGTGCCTTCTGTCGCGAGGCCTGCAGAAGTGCACTGATGTTCCTCAATTAGCCATGAGAAAAATGCTAGCAAAAATGGAAAATAATCTAGAACAAACAGATGAGATCTGGAGATACCAGTCATAATATTTTCTTCCTTCCTGTATTCTCTCCGCCTTACCGCTCCCCTCCCCGCCAAGTATTTGTACTAAAAGTAGATTTCCAATCTTTTCTCGTTCCAACTAGAAATTAAAGGAAAAAAGAAAAAGCAGGGGGTGGGGGAAGATTTACTATCGCTGCACATTCATTAAAAAAGTTTCCAGGCGCAATGAACCCTGTGGGCATGGAAAAGTACAACAGTGCTACTTCGTCAGGCTTGAGGTTGCTGGAAGATAATCAGTAAAACATGTCTTTCAAAATCAGAGGAAAAGCATGAAAATATTTCAGAAGGAAAAAATCCCGCCACATGATGCAAAAGGATTGTATTCAGATGGGGGAAGAGGGCACGGGACTTTTCCCAAGTAGACAGACAGCTACTTGTTTCACAGAAAAATCTATTGTAAGAAGCTTTTCTCTCTAATCAATTAGGTACAGACATTACTGTTTGATGGGGTGAGCAGCTGTGCCTTCAAAGAACCCCAGGGATGGACCTTTTGATTCTGGAAGATCACTCAGGGCATTTGGAAGTACACTGCAAACAACCAGAACCTCCAGCCACATCAGAATCACACAAAACACCTGACTGAGGATGCAGAGTTAGCCCAGGAAGGTATGATAGGCAGCTCCCTGAGCAGAGAGATGCTCTTGAAAACACTGCAAACTCACATCCTCCCCCCGGTCACCTTGTTTGAAATCTGGGATCATTTTCCACGGTAAATCTTCCATGTTCATGAACCATAAAGAAAGATCGAAAAGTTCCAAGTAAACTCGGCTGGTGCAGCGTTGTCTATGCTGCATTTTAGCTGGCTGCTGTGAGCTGTGACTTCCTGAGGGAACTGCCTATGCTCAGCTTTCTGATGGCCTCCCTGGGTGCTCCATCCGCTTTGGTTAATGCACTGAACATAGAGCTAGCACCTAACGTCTGTCTTTAAGAAAGCACAGAGAAGCACTACCATATCCCCTACACAGTGTCGCTGGGAATTTCTTGCCCAAAGGCCAGAACAGTACTAGGAAATGACAAGCTACTGATGAAAGTTTAGTACAGTGCCTAAGAAACCTTCCATGGAAGATGTGACAAGTTAAAGAGCTGACACCAGCAGCAAAACGCCAAAATTCCTGCGATGAGCCAACTGTTTCTTCATATTGACAAATACTCAAAAGCCCAAATATGTTTTGATAAAGTTTCTGAAACGGGACAAGATTTTCCAGTCCCTCTAGAAACCAGAGAAGCACTGTAAACTGTCAACTAAAAGAACTGCGCTCACCAGCAGACCGAGAACCTCTAGTGTGAGGACAGCACCGATGCAAGGCCCAAGGGATGAGCAACAGTCTAAGCGCCTTGCAGGGGCTATTTGCAACTGACCAACATGGGTATTGAAATAGATGGATAGAGACAATCTTACTTGAGACACCAAGCACCGAGACACAGCTCAGAAGAGCTTATGTCAACACTCATCGGGCAAAACCCTTTTCAGGGTAACGAGAATGAACAGGTTCAAAAAGTTAAAAATAGATCCATTTTTTTTTTCCTGCCATGAAAAATTTGGGCTGGAATCGGAACTTCTCCATGCTGATGGGAAACAGCCTGGTCTCAGGTAAACACGGACGGAGAAGGTCCTCACTCTCCCCTTACGTTTTGGATTGATACCCCCTCCCCCCCACACAAAACAAGGATGTAGCAATGACCTACTGCAAATAGCCTCCGACTAGCATGATGATTTGTGAAAGTTAAATGCAATCAGTATAAGGTGATATAGGCAAACCACAAACATTTTCCCCATCTGTCACTGCATTAATAGAACCTCATAACATCTAGAATATAACAGAGAGGAGGAGTCTTTCCAGGTGAGAAATAAAAGTCAAAAAGCGAGGCAACGAGCATTCCCTCACCCACATAATCACAATATTTCTGGAAAACACTAAGAACCAATTCCCTAGGAGAGAAAGGCATTTCAAAGCAACATAAATCCACTAAGTGGAAGTAAAAATGGATGCTAACTTTTAGGTTTTTGTCCTGCTCAAAGACGACCCAAAGAAACTTCCAAGTGGTAAAGCTCAGGAGAAAAGCAAGGCTCAGCAGCTGCACTGCTGCAAAACTGATGTACCTTTGCCATCCTGGAGGAAAAGTGCAGCCTTTTAGCCGGGCAGATACATCTTGGGAAAGGTGGAGAAGGAAGAAAACCATTCCAAGCTTAAGATAGTGATAAATTCAGATGAGAGACAGCCTGTTCTTGCTGCAATGTTAATTCAAGCATTGGCTCAACCTGTGCACACAGACAAAAGTCTTCAACTTAAATCAGCCAGTGCTTTTAACTCTGAGCTTGTGGGTCCAGCAGCACAGTTCAAACACCAGCGATTCTTGTGCTGACAACACAACAAAGCCTTTGCCAATGCACACTGCTAACCACGACATCCCTGCTGCTTTACTGGAGGAACATAAAAAGAAGAGGAAAAAGAAAAAAAGAGGTTGCACCAAGTCAGCCTACAGATGATCTACCAAGTCTCCTGCCTCTAAGCAGTGGCCAGGTAACAGCCTTGAAACGGGGCAGCACAGAGCAGCACTTCTCAAGAATACTCCCTCAGCTTCCAGCAGCTGCAGGTTGGGGATGTCCTAAGCCAAAGGTGGTGTCTGTGTACTTAATAAACCTCTGCATTTTTTTTGTCAGTGCAACAAAACAAACTGAATACGCCTTAAGTGGAAAGATAACTTAAGGAATTCGAAAACTAAAAGAAATAAAGGACTGGCAGAATGAGAAACTGGACTGTCCCTGGCAAGAATAAAAAAGAAAGCCCTTGCGCAGAACTTCAGTCCAAGTTTTAGACTATTCACAACCCTCTGAGAATCAGCATTTCTCATCAGTTCTCCCTATTCAGCTCGTGTAATCACCAGATAAGAACCCCAGAGGCAGAGCTGGTACTCAGAAGTTCAAATGTATCAGCTAAGAGAAGAATGCTGATTCTCCAGCACCAGGAGCACGAGGCTGTGTTTGCACTGAAGTATTTCAAAAGAATAATTTTGTGCAGACTCAAATATTTAAAGCGATCATAGCTCAGCTGGCAACTCATTACGCTTTGGTCTTTTTAATATTGTATTTATCACTGACAATATGTAAAAGAAAATGAAAACTCATGTTTATGTTGCATTTCTTCTACTGTTTTCGAGATCTACAGAGTTTAACAAAATGCAGCAGGGATTTGATACATTAAGCTTTTGAAAAAACTAAGAAATTTTTTCTTTAAATACCTGATTTTCCTTCAACACCAGTGTCACTCTTAGTGCTTTCCAGAAACTCCCTAAAAGTCGTCTCCTGTAACAGGAGATCAGCAAACACAAAAACGGTCCTGAGTTCAAGTGCTACAAATGTAAGCACCAGAAAGTTCCTACCTATCTACTCTCACCATCACATCCTACCAGATCTTAAGACGTGCTCTGTTCTCTTCACCTGTCAGAAGGGGAAAGAAGCTGTCTTCTCACTGCTTTCTACAATTTCTCAACGGCAGATAGTGAGTTAACGTTGTAGTAAGGTAAGAAAAAAAAGAAAAAACAGGCTAAAACAATTTAACCATCCACTTCTCTTCCCCATCACCAATTTCCAAAGCTACAATAATTTGTATTGACAGGTTACTTGTCAATTTAATAGACCCAGAGAACTGCAGAATTAGTTAATTACATTAATTTCACTCTAGTACTTCTTGAAAAAGATACCAGCAACAACAAAAACAATCCTGCCAGCTTCAAATTAACAGAACAACCTCATTAAGTAAATTAACATTTTTAATTATAATTCAAAGAACCAAACTTTTTCAATGTGCACCCCCCAAATTCTGGATGGCTTGACATCTGCATTGATGATCATATTTAGTCTTTACCATGTCATAGTGGACTTCAATATCCTAATGTTGACTGATACTTAATAACTCAGAACACAAATAAAATGATTTTTTTTTTTTTACTGGCCTAAAGTTTCCCTTACTGCACTGCTATCGCTATTTGTTTTGATTTACAGCATCATCGGAGTGTTGAATAATTAGCAGTGCTAATGCAATGCAAACTGACAGGATGCAGTACAAAGTCTAGCTCTACAGCCTGCTGAAGTTACTGCTCCGTAAATGCTGCACAGTTCCATGCTCCTACTTCTGGCTGGACCCTGCCAAACCTGGCTCACGTCGGCAGTCCTCCCGCAGGAGGCCTACCTACTGAGTGAGGTTACTCACACCAGAAGGAATTTGCAGGTCTAGCCCCCTCCAGCTTGATTTATAAGCATCAAGCACATGAGTCTAGCAGGAATTTAACACTTACGCTTCCATAGTTGTTCTTACAGTCTGTTCGTCACAGTCTTCATCTGAGCTGCTACACGTTGCATCTGAGTCCAGGTCCTTCTCCACACGAGAGAGCAGCCCTCCGGCAGAAAGTGCAAAGCCCCGGATTTCCCCAGGTGCAACACAAACTCCGTTCTGCACATCCGCACTGGAACTACTTTCCAAAGTAGTTGCGCTGCTTTCTGGCCAACCTTCCGCACACCTGAGGGAGCTACTGCTCAAAAACCTGGTTGGCTCATGGAAAACCTTCATTCTTTGTAACTGATGTTTTACGAAGCATTTCAGCTGCTGATCACAGTGTTTGATAACGTGCTTTGCCAGGAGCATTTGTAAACGTTTCTGAGTCCTTTTGGCGCGGCTGATTTCCTTTTGTTGCTTAGTGACACACTGGAGTAAGCGAGCATACACCTCCTCCCGGGTGCTGCTCAAAATCCCTTCTGAAGGCCCGTGAAGAATTTGGTGTAATAAATCCCCTTTTATTGTTTCAGCGCAGACTCCCAAAGCCCTACCCCAAAACCCATTCTTCTTGTACCATTTACCATTTAAGAGCTGCATTTCTTCTGCATTACTGGATTCGGTCACATTTGAATCCAAAAGTCTTGGCGTTTCTGCCAGATTTGGAGATGCGGTGTCTGGAAAAGCGATCCCTTTGACCTGCTCCTCAGGTCCCGAATGACTGATCTGACCGAGCGATGTGTCAGCACCATTATGTAATGCGCTTCTCATCCTGGAGCAGTCAGGCTCTCCCGATTTCATTGGCTTACCGGTTTTGTTGCTAAATGCAGAATTTGTGCTCATTAACAAGACAGACTGATAGCGCTTGGAGGACGGCGGAGAAGCGAAATGCTGCACGCTGAAGATATCATTCCTGAGGCTGGGCTCAGCAGTGGGGAACCCCAGGACTGAGCAAGTAATCCGTGCGATGGAGTCCTCTCTTATCTTCTCTTCCACTGCTCTGGAATTTTCCATGCACAAAGTTGTATCAGACTCCATAGCTCTAGAGGACAAAGAAGGTGACAAGTGGATACCATGACCTTTTGTTGCTGCCTCTCTGAGGGCTGGTGTCATTATAGCTACTGTAGGTAGTTTACAGCAAACCTGAAAACAACACGGGCCATGTAAATTTTCTCATTTTCATGACACGATACAAATACAACAACTTGCTCAGGCACTTCAGTTTTTCAACACTTAAATATTATTTAAATATGTCATAAAAAGGACATTATCTAAAGAACACGCACAGACTACACCCTCCCCTGAGGCAAACAAGCACACTCGAGTTTTAATTTATTTCACGCAGAGGTTGTCCCATGTACAATAAAAGCCTCCACCTCGCAGGGGAGTAAGTGTTCACACCTCATCGCATTTCTGATCCTATCAGTCTTAGAAATAAGCCTCTCAGAGTTCACGACTGTCATCTAACCTTGCTTAAACTCAAAACATGACCAAAAGCCGTAGGGCTAGAAGGATGCATTTTAAAACGAGCACACGCGTGTGTATGTAGATGCACAAACGCAGATGCACATCTACATATTCCCAACCCAGAACTCTGGTGGGATTTTGTTTTAATCTGCTCTGGAGATAAGTACTTTAAGTTGCATTTGGTCTTCGTTCAAGGTGTTTTTTTTTTTTATACTTTAAATGAGTCAACAACAGCACGACAGAAACAGGAGAATGGGAGATATGCAGCTACCTATTACAAGTGCAGCTAATCAGAACACCTACCACATGATGAAACACTCTGAAATAAACTCAGAGACACTACTAGGAGAAACGTATTCAAAGTCAATTTACGTATAGCAAGTATTTGATTATTTAATTATATATGCTCACAGAACACTTAAGGAACTAGTCATCAAGGCTAGTGCTCTAAAAACAGGGAAGTGCGAGTTCTGAATGTTTCCTAAAATCCTTCCCCTGCTTTTGTATCCCGTTTTTTACTCATCAGGCACTGTTTGTTTAATACAAACCCAACACTCCTCGATATCCCCTGGAGTAAAAACAATCAGCTTTCCTACAATGACTCTTTTGCCTGTGGCTTGTCATAGCTTAGATCAAGGGTTCCCAAACTTTTGGGATGGAAAGACCAGGGTAAACCTTCACCACTTCTTGTCACCGGCTATCCCGACATGCCCCATTTTATCATTCCACAGCCTGCAGTGCAGGAGTCATTGTCTTATACCCTACTTTCAACTCTGTTTAGGAGATGGTTAAATAAACACAAAGGAAGGTTGAACTGAGCCTGGCCCGCAGAAGCCTGGACAGCAAGCTACTGTCTGTTCTTGGTTAAGAAACTAGAGGCAAAACCAGAAACAAGAGAAGGGTGGCAAAAGTGAGAGTAGCGCAGTAACTTCACCGTAAATTCTCTGATTAACCTGAAAAGCAGTTAGGAGCTCAGCCGTTAAGTTTTCACCTCTGTACAGCTCCTACTCAGCATCACCGGGACCAGGTTCAGCAGCCCTCACGCTAACCCTAAACAACAGTACTAAAAAAACCCACAGGATTTTAACTTTCACTCTCCCTAGCAGTGAGCTGTTCAGAGTAAGAGCCCCGTGACTGGGACCTGACAAGGACACGCCTGTGACGCTGCGATGCTCTCCGGATCAGGCTGGCTGACAGCTCTGTGTCCTTCTACCCCTGTAGGAACTAACAGGCACAATTATTTTAGCTTGGGGGACTTTTTTTTTTTTCCTTCTTTAGGGGAAAGATGGAAAGAAAAGGAAAATTGAAGTAGCTTCAAATTAAACCCCTAACATTGAACTAAAGAGCACCAGACAAGCCACCAATTATCAGTTTCTGACAAAAGATAGTTAAGCTAAAACACAACTAAAAAGTAAATGCTTTCAAAGAGAAAAATCTCCCACCTAACCCCTCACCCAGGAACTTACAAACTTCACACAACGTTTCTGCCCTGAAGACAGCTGTGTGAAACGCTTCACGTGTGTTCCTCTAATTTCAGCGACATCAAAAAGACTTTATAAAAGCTGGTACTATCCCAGACTCCAGCCCTTGGCGTTTCTCCAAGAAGTTCACACACAAACACACAAAATGTCATTGGCACACCAGCAAAACTAACTACGAGCTGCAAAAAAAATTAAAAACAAACTTTAGTACAAGCACTTGGCTGCACAGAAATTGTACAATTTTCATGTTGACACATTTTATTTCATTTTGGCAGAAAGCAGCAAAAAATAATCTCACTCCACCCTTATTGGAACTGAGTTTTCAGAGCCAAACCTATTACCTTCTGGGGAAAAAAAAAAAAAAGGCAAGGGGAGGGAGGGCAAGTAGTGTAATACAGTACTGAGGAAAAGTCTGTGTTGTCATTCTGGAAAAAGCTTTTTTGTCACAGGTAAACCATTTCAAGGATTTTTTCCATTGTGTTCTACTTGCATTTCTGCTGTGCTGATG